>NC_092461.1:91050467-92442504 GCF_047495875.1 Pithys albifrons albifrons
ATGACAATGAGCATCTTGAGGGACTTGGGGTTCAGACATGGGTTAAATGGGGTAACTGCTGCACACACCAACCATCACCGGCAGCAGCAGCATCACAGAAGTTTGTTGATTCAGGAAACAGTTTGGGAAAAGGACATCTTGTTTTTTCTAGAGATACCAGGTCTGTGCAGGCTGTTTCCCAGTGTAGGTTATGCTCCAGGTAACAGCGCTACATGAAATGCTGTAGATGGTCACTGTCAGGCACAGCAGCCACTAAGCAGGGACTGTTCCCAGATGTCACATAAATATCTCAGCTTCATCTATGGCAAATGGTATCAGCAAGCTGGCTGATTGATCAACTCCTGCATTCACTCTTTCAGGAGGCACAGCTGGACATTTCCCAGGTCAAATTCTGTCCTCATGTCAACACATGCAAGTTCATTAATATTAACTGAGCAAAAATTCAACTGCAGATCTGTAAGAGACACCACAAATGCAACATCCTGGACTATAAACTCCCCTCATGAACTGTTTAAAACCATCCAACAGCAGAGATGCTACACCTGGAAGCCTGTGCAAGGTGAGACAGGTAGGGATTCCCAGAGGGTGAAGAAGCGCTGAGGAGACATGAGCTCCCTTCCTGTTAACAAGGTGGGCACTGCCTTTCCTCAGTAGCAATGAATGGTTTGACAAAAACATATCCTGTGTAGGTAGAAATGGATGTGAAAAGACTGAAGAATGAGTTGGTGACAAAGATGTTTTACACCTTACTGGCAGGAAAACGAAAAGACATGGCTTGATAACAATCATCCTTGGTGTTTGTTATCTTCGGTTGGATAATAACCTATTAGTATGTTAAAATATAGTACATGGTTGCACAACACATTGTGTCCTTCAGGAGATTGTCTTGTTTTTCTACTTTTAAAGACTGTCTTAGTAAGGATCAGTTTCCTACAACACTGTTAATTTCTTTTGCGATTCAGCTGGGAAGGAGCCACATGGTACCTGCCAGCTCCAAACTTTTTCAGGCTCCTCTGTTTCTGATTTGAACCATCACCACAGCTAACTTGGTGTCCACAGAAAAGTAATAGGAAACTCAGCTGATTTTAGCTTACATAGATAGGACTCTCAATCACCCAGACACAAAAGACTTCTCACAAATAATTGGTGATGAGTAATTGATGCAATTAAAACATCCACTTTTCCCATCCATAGGAGCAGATCATTCGTTCTGATTGCTTCAGCACTTTCTGGGGGATCTTTGATCAGCTCTGTGAAGCACATTTTACATTTCCATTTTCCGCTTCAGATAAGTCTTTTCACTGGGCAAAGGGCTTAAGGAATTAATTTAGCCCGTGAGTCTGTCAGGCTTAGATTTCAGTCTAGGAAGAAATGGAAAACTTTTATATGTCAAAGCTTTCCCTTTAAGAGCCACGTAAGTGTGCTATAGGTACCCTGCTTTGAAAAATGAGTGCATTATAAAATGCAGCACTTGGGTGCAGAGATAACAAAGCCCATCATGGGTGCAAGGGCATCATGTTGTCTAATTTAGTGGTCCTGTTTGAGACCTTGGGCCCAGCACTAAATAAGCAGGCATGTGTATGTGCATTTTTGTGAAATCTTATTACACCAAAGGGAGCTCTTTGAAGGAGAGGAAAATTAGTGATTTGTTAGTTTAAAGTGATGCAGATTTCATTTGAGAGTTGTGTTAAGGGTGCTGAGAGCATCTAGATCTCAATTCTGCTAACACTCTCTGCTAAACTACAATACTACATCCATATAAAATCATCATAATGCAGAGAACACGAGTTTTGAAAAATCTAATCTGGCTTCAAAAAATTCTCTTAGTCTGTCTTATTTGAGTCCTCAGTGCAATTTTCCAGTGGGGATTATTCCACAGTCTGAAAATTCACTTACCACAAACCAGTGTGAAAAGCAGCCTTCAGCCACTCATTAGTGTACAAGAAAGGAAAGAACAGAGACCAGTGGCCAATGACCTTTCAGATTTCAGCCAGTGCTTCTGGAAGTATTTTCACATCTTCATTTCTACGGAAAATTGTTAACAGGCCAATATTAAGACAATTGTAGCTCTGGGTAAGCTCTGTTGAGCTTATGTCGGAGCTGCTTTATCAGCACAGAATGTATAGGCTTTGTAGCTGTACATTAAGCTATGCAACCAATATCCATTCCGCATAGCTCATCCTCCCCCTGCTCCTTTCCAACAGCAGCAATTACATGTGTAGCATTGCAGTGTGGTGGGATTTTATAACTGATGGAAAGGACTGTCAGGAAAAGCAGTCCAAGTTCACAGGTTAAATCAGTCCTGTGGATATCTGCAACAGATGTCAGCTAATTATAATTAATATTAAATAAAATGAACTTTAAATGAACTACATTATATTTGAGAATCTACTTGAATTCAATTACTTGCTATTTCCTTCCTTTTATTTTTTCTCATAGTAATATTGCCATTTAAAGGTTATGCTATTTTTTGAAGCCTTTTCATGAGGATTTTTGTTTTGCTGGTGCTTTTTAAATCTCACAGTCCAGATATGTAGCAAGCTGTCATTGCATGGTTGAGCCCCCTCGCCCACAGACACGACTCCTCATGCAAACAAGCATTTGAAACTACAAATTAGAAAATTAGATATGATTGCCTCATGACATTCAAGGAAATGGCTCTTTCATGCACAAATTAGAGGTTTTGCCAAAGTGAAAAAACAGAGCAATATGGAGGGAGATGGGTTGAAAATGCCACCTGCAGAATATACACTAACAGCACCCAGACTGGGGGGTACAGACTCTGGGACATTTTCACCTGGCTGGAATATATTGCTGTACCTGTAGCAAGCTGCACAGGCATCATTTTATGATCTGCAATTGCAGTTAAATCATCTCATACCACAGTCAAACTTCTAGCCTGTGTGGCTCATAGAGCTTTTCCTAAATTTCCAAGGATTTTTTTTTCTGGGTTTCATTTTTAATAAAGCAAAGCAGACTTATCGTGATGCTGCATTGGTTCAGCTAGAGCTACATCCATCAGAGTGCACCTCTTTCCAAGAATGCTATGCCAGATATCACCTTTTAAGTATCTTACTCTTACTCAAGAGGCTTTCATTGCTCTTCTCCCACCTTGCATGAACACTGGGAGCCAGTGTTAAACCAACAGAGAGCTCGGGAAGAATTAGCAAGGTTTGTTGTTTTCACCTGGCTATCCTGCTCTCCACAAAGCTCTTCACCAGAACACACCCAAATGCCTCTTGTCTGACAGGGAAGGGAGATGCACAGGCACTTGGCAGGGGTTGCAGGTGGTAGGGAAGCAACCAGGCACGGCAGCAGCCTTGTGTGTGCAACAGAACTTTGCAGGCAGGAGTACAAAGTTTGGTTGTAACTTGAATTAGAAGACTCCAAATTTCTGGGTACAAAATATACCAGTCACACAATGCTACATATAGTGACTGTGTATATGCAAATAAACTAACACATGCACAGGTTAAATGCCAGAATTTCTGTGTAGTATCTAAGCATATGCACATTTATTTTATTTGGAGGTTGTGTGTACTCTTCAATCAAACAAAAACCAACCGGAGTATCCTATTGGGAGAATCATGATGGAACCATGCACAGAATGCCAGAGACAGAGCAAAATTACCATCTAAGAAATTCAAGTCTTCTGGAGGTTTGCTTTACACTGTAATTTAGCATTTCTGGTGTAAGCAACCCAGTCAGACAAATATTTAACTTCAATGGTTTGGAACCATGGAGCCACTGTGAAGCTGGGAATAGCTGGCTGCCACTGAGTCTGCTCCAGCCTGCTCCAGCAGCCAGTTCTTGCTGTTGGCAGGGAATGAAGACTCTGACATAGCTTCACCCTAGCTGCAGGACTAGCCAGCATGCATTGTGGCCAGGGAGCTCCACAGTGCTGCTGGGTAGAGTCGCTGAGCAAACAGAGTGCCTGACACTAACAACACCTTTTGGACTAACCAATTGTTAAAGTTACCCTACATAATTATTAGTGCTTAGATGGTAATTATTAGTAACAAGTAATTATTAAATTACACTTGAAAACCTTGTTGTGCCAGCTTCTGAACAAATACACCTGAGGAAAGACATCCCTGCCCTGAGTTCTTAGAGCCTTGTTCAGTGACTGTTCCCAGGGTGTGGCCAGAAAAGAAAACCATCACAAAACGATCAGGTGAAATTCTGTACTAAACACTTGCAAATCCCATGTGCCCCTCAGTTGCTGGGTATCATGACTCACAAGGGTGAGCTGGTGGAAGAGAAGTTTGCAAAAATCTTTAAAAAAATTTGAAGAGAGTGTTCCACCTTATGACACAGAATCATAGAATAATTTAGGTTGAAAAAGACCTTTAAGATCATCCAGTCCAATCATTAACTTGGCACTTCCAAGTCCACCACTAAACCACGTCCTTAAGTGCCACATCTACACATATTTATATACCTTCAGGAATGGTGACTCCACCACTTCCCTGGGCAGACTATTCCAATGTCTGACCATCCTTTCAGTGAAGAAATTTTTCCTGATATTTGATCTGAACATTTCCTGGCACAACTTGAGGCCACTTCCTCCTGTCCTATCACTTGTAACCTGTGAGAAGAGACCAACCCCCTCCTGGCTGCAACTTCCTTTCAGGTAATTGCAAAGATCTATAAAGTCCCCACTGACTCTCCTTTTCCCCAGGATAAACACCCCCAGCTCCCTCCTGTGCTCCTCATAAGACCTGTGCTCCAGACCCCTCACCAGTTCTGTTGCCCTTCTCTGGACACGCTCCAGCATCTCAAATGCCTTTCTTGTCCAGAGGGGTCCAAAACTGAACACAGGACTTGAGATGTGGCCTCACCAGTGCTGAGTACAGTTGGATGATCACTGCCATGCTCCTGCTAGTCCCACAATTTTTTGATACAGGCCAGGATGCTTTTGGCCTTCTTGGCCAGCTGGGCACACTGCTGGGTCATGTTCAGCCACCAGTGACCAGCATTCTCAGATTCTTTTCTACTGGGCAGCTTTTCAGCCACTCTAATCCCAGCCTGTAGCATGGCCTGTGGTTGTTGTGACCCAAGCACATGACCCAGCACTTCATCTTGTTGAACCTCATACAATTGGCCTTGGCCCATTGATCCAGCCTGTCCAGATCCCTCTGCAGAGCCTTCCTGCCCTCCTGCAGATGAACACCCTCACACAACTTGGTGTCATCTGCAAAATGACTGAGGGTGCACTTGATTTCCCTGTTGGATCATCAATAAAGATATTAAACAGGACAGGCCCCAATACTGAGCCCTGGGGGATACTCCCTGGTGTCCTTGGCCACAAACTAGATTGAACTACAGAGGTACTTAATGCCTTGTCTCAGTCTTTAGTAGTAAGACCACTTGTCCTAGGAATACACAGCCCCCTGAAATGGATAACAGGGATGGGGAGCAGCATGAAGCACTTATAATCCAAGCAGAAATGGTCTATACCACTGAGACACACATAGGTCCTGCACTTGGCTTAAAACAACCCCATGCAATGCTAAAGTCTCGGGGAACAGTGGCTGGAAAACTGCCTGAAAAGGGAGAAGAACATCCAACATTTTGAAAGAAAGTGTGCAAAGCATTAAATAGCTACAAAATGTAGCAAGACTAAGTGATGACATATAGATAAAAAGCACCCTTTCACTGCATTTAGCCTGATTGGAACTGTTTCTGTGCAGTTGCAGGGTGGATTAAGGACAGGATTTGGATACCACCGTATCATGGTCCCGGGGCACTACTTGTTCAAAGTTATCTTCACATAATCATTGCAGTGTACAGTGTAAAACAAGAAAAGGATTTTAATCTGTTTCTATCTAGATATGTTTTCTCATCACAGAAATAATCACTAGAATTTTTACGTAAAAAGGTATCCCACCAATAAACAGTTTCTTCTTGGGCTATCATTAAAGACTATTGACAGGCTAAGAGGGGCTATCATTTTGCATGATGGCTTAGCATGGCACATCAGAAAGTCAGTCTGAGGGAGTAATCTCAGCTGGGATTCATTCTGGGGCTGGAGTGGCCTGCACTCAGGTCACTGTACTGCTGGCCTTTTCCAGAGTCGGTGTGCCTTTCCTTTTGGTGTCAGGATCTCCTTCCCTTCTGAGTCCTGCATTTCAAGTGATGATCATAAAAAGGCAAATCCTCTTCAGGCATGTGTTTGTTGAGCAGAAGTAAACCAGACACACAGTGTCCCAGGGGGAATCCTGGAAAGACATCACTGTAAGGTCATTTTGCAGGCCTGCTTGGTCAGAAAATCCACTTACACTCTGCTCCGATGAAACACTCATATCTGGCTTGTTCCCTAAAGTTTTTCCTTAGCTTATGAAATCTACTATGCTATTTTGCCTGGGATCATTTGTTCATTAAACATCATTATTTTCAAAGTAATGGCATTAAAAAGATATTGCCACAGGGATGCCAAATTAGATCAGGGGCGCTGCCATGCCAGGAACTGTGCGTGTGCAGAAATAGGTGCGTGACTGGGAGGATTTCAAACTCTTTTTCTCTTCCTACCAGACCTTCAGATGCTTGTTAACTACCGATGAGGACTGTGGTACATACTGAGAGCATCTGGCTGACCACAGGGAGGAGAAAATTGCATGCAGCTATGAGATAGAAACTCTCTTTAGCCAGGTATGGCTCATCACTAGTTGCTTTAAACACTCAACTTTAGCCTAATCAGAGCTACTACCAGGAAGGTCTAGTAAACATTTTTCAAGGCCAGAACTAAAGCAGTGCAGAGAGCCCTGTCTGCTGGGGTGAGAAGTTGGACCTAGAGTGATGTGCTTAAGCTGTGACAGTGTCAGTCACAGCACCTGAAATTCAGTCTGCTATGATGTGGCTGCTCTCCATAAAAAAAGGGGAAATTCACTCAGTCAGTGGAAGTATCCTCTTTCCTACTACCTACAGAACACTCTTTTCCTCTGAGAAAATGCCTTTTTGTACTCCTATGCTGCTTTCCTTCATGCTAACACTGAGGTCTTTTTTCACAGTGCTATGAAAGACTGTTATTCCTGAATTGGCAAGAGGAACTGATGAGGACATAGGGAGGCAAGTTTTCTACAGCATCCACAGACCAATCTATTGTCTGTTATTGGTGATAGGGAGACAAGCTGACCTGCTTCATTCGTTTTGCACTGTGATGATCTTCCTCTAATAGAAAGACATACCCAGTGCAGCACACAAAAACCAAAATATGAAATCTCTTCCATTTTATCTGGGCCCACTCTGTGCTAAGAGGTTTCCAAAGGTCATAGAGTCACCATTGACTTTGAATACCCTTTGACTGTTATTAATCCTTATACGGTAATAATGGTGGGGGGGAACTCCTCATGGCCCATACAGCTCTCTGAAGTTAAATCCCTGTGGAGGGAGGGGTGCCTTGAGAAACAGCCACGATGCTCCACCTCCTGCAGAAACTACATAGGGAAAGGAGAGAGAGCTGGGCCAACAAAATTGTTCTACTTCAAAATGTCTCCCAAAGGATGCCTCTGTGGCAGGTGAGTGCCTCTGTAGCACTAAAGTTTAGTTGACAAAACTGGTTTCCTCTCTTAAAAAAAAACATATTGGGCAGAAAACTGAGAAGAGGAACATGTATCAGATGTTAACAGCAATTACTGTTCTCCCAGATAACCATGGTCACTGGTCCTAAGCCAGATTTAGAGACAATGTGAGTTTGTCTTACTTGGTAATATTTGTACCTTATCTTAAATCCCAGGTTGTGATAATGCTGTAAAATAATTTATTGCTCATTTCCATTCTGTAACTTTTAATTAATTTGCTGATTCATTAATATACCTTTTCTACATTCTTAGGGGAGCTGAGGTGTTCTTCCTGCTATGTGGTGTCAGCTGAGAAGCCAGAACTGTATTAGGTTTCAGTTACTCACATTTCTCAGTTAATCTACACTCTAAAACTGCCCTGCCATCAGTAACATATTTAGATGTACAAAGGTAGAGGTGAAAACATATGGCGAATTTCGGCTCCTTCAAAATCCTTGGCCCTTCCCTTTCATGGGATGGGCTGTATCCAGGCCTTCTACAAGAAGTACCTCACCCTGACATCCCAGCTCTGGCAACTAAAGCCAAGACAGTGATGGATGTCCAGGCTACCTATGGTGTTCAGAGCGAAAAGTTGGTATCCCAGTAAGAAAACCTGTAATAGAAGGTTTCCATGCTTGTCCATAGCTTTGCTTCTAGAGAACATATCTGCGCATGGCCTTTGTAGGGCAGGGCACCAACTCCATGGGCTTGGTCCTAAGCTATGAATTCAGAGGGAAGGCTAATGAAGCCAGCTATGCTTTCCTAACTGTAAACTCCAGCTATTCTGGGCAGTATCAGGGGCTTAATATGCTATTTCAGTTACCTGAGTCCTCTCAAAGAAAGACAACAAGAATGGCATTTAAAGGAGACAATTTGCATTCAGAACTATTTAGGTTCTTCTCTGCCAGGTAGCTGTCAGGAACAGCACACACATGGCAAAACTTGCTAAGCAAGCCAGGAAACCTCTCTGAAGCAACTGAGGCAGATGCATGTGAGACCTTTGCTGTTTGCACTGGCACCTGAGCAAAAGCAAATGCACCCTTGCTGATAAGCACAGGCTTGCTGTGTAACCTGGTTACTCTGCTCAGGCTCGGTGTGGCTTCTAGATAGCTCCTGTCTCTGGTCTGTATGAGCTCTCTTTGGTAGTAGTTAACACACCTTTTATGGAAATGACTGCAATACACCCGTGGAAATAATTATTTGCTTACTTTTAATGAGGCATACTGATAAATAAGTAGATTAGAATGTTGTTGTTACCTTAATGTCGATGTGGATGTTTAACTCACTCACTTAAGTGTGAGTAACTGGTGTCGACTGGATGGAGAAACTATCAGTATCCCTTTTAAAGACAAATGTTTCAAACCAGATATAAGCAGCAAGAGCAATAACAATCCAGACTTGCTCAACTAACTACTTACACTCATGGCCAGGATAGCTGCTGGGAAGAGCAGACTGGTCTCGAGGCATTCCTGGGAACAAGAGCAATCTGGAGTATGTCACACTCCAAGGAGCTCCTTGTGAGGCTGCAAACACCACATGGGGATACCAGTTGAATATTGCTGCTCTATAAGTCACTAAATCTCTAATTTCTTGACTGTAACCTAAAGATAAGGTTCTTGCTGTGACAAATGTGGAGGAGATGCATAATTGGGCTTCCAGTGGCAGTTTTCCTTAATATGTAAGAGTGCGGCTGACTGAACTCAATCTTTGCCAACCAATATTCTAGCCTAGGGGTATCCTTTGATCATGCCTTGATGCTATAGTCTAACTGCTGACAATGTTGTATTTGTGCTATTTGTTTTCATGTTGTGTACACTGAAAGCAAGGCATTTCAAACTGCAGAGCACACCTGATGCAAATAAGAAAATGTAGTAATTTCATTACCAGGAAACAGCTGATCACTATGCAGTGCCTCAGGATCTTAAGGAGATTGGAATAAACCCGGAGTATAATAAAGGGTTGGCAGGAGCGGTGCACAGTGTGTTCGGCACCTGAGGGACAGGAAAAAATATCCATAAAAGGAAAGAATGGTTATAGATCAGGGTTTTTTCTACAAAAGCAAAGCTTCCACTCACCTGTAAGGGATGAAATTCAAAATGAATTAACTGGATAGCATGGGCCTCTCAAAATGTTTGGAGGTAAACCATCAGAACAGGTCCAGATACAGTTGCTGGTGATTAATGGCTGTTGACCTCAAAGCAGCAGGAGGCCATCAGGTGTCCTCAGCTATATCTCATGAAAAATTTTGGGCAGTGATGGCAAACATCTTTGCTTGAAGCTTTGAGACCTTGCAAGAATGCCCCTACTAATTACTCTTTTCTACTCTTGATTTACTGTCATCAGGAGAACAGCAATTCTCTTTGGTTAGAGCAAAAGTGGCCCTGTTCTGCTGTCTTGCGAAAAGGCTTTGCTGTCTTTTCACAACTTTCTCAAGGATTAGTGAAGGCACTGAACAGCTGGAAGTCATGCTGTCTGTCTCCTTGGGGGTTTTTTTGCAGTTACTCTTTACTGTCAACTACTGTCTAGTATTTCCTTAGCAGATTCTCTCAATGTTACGTGTGTTCATTGCAGGGCTGAGAAAAAGAATTTTCTGGCAGACCTTTTCCCTTTCCTCCGTTATATATCTTGTTCACTGACTCATCTTTTCCAGAAAACTACCTGGGACCATCTAAATGGATAAGTAGCAGGTATTTGAAAGAATGGAGGTGCATAGCATATATTATATGCTTCTGTTGTCTTTTGTACTACCTCTACACTGGGCAGTAAGGTATTTTATGGAAATATTAGGCCACTGTTCTAGAATAGCAAAGTTCCTTGAAAAATTTAGTTTGCAAATGGTTATGGCACCAAAGTCGGAGCTAATCTTCAAACTCCAAATAGTGGAAGTAAACCTATGTGAGCTTTGGGAAGTAAACCTATGGGAAGTAAACCTATGTTAGCTTTTGGGTTTGGGATTTTTTTTCCTTTTTGCATATGTATTTCCCTGTGGTCCTTCTTTTAAGGTGATTTATAGTGAAAAAGCCTATTGATCAACTATTGCTGTTGTGAATTCTTTCTGCTCTTATATACTGTCCTCCTTTCAGAGTCCAGAAGAGAAGCAGGCAGTGAAAGAGAAGGGTCTGGAGTGCAAAATAAAGAGTTTAGATTACAGTAGAAGGGCTAATAGGACTGATGCACAGGGGTCTCTGCATCTGAGAGACATGGAAATGATTCTAAAGGGAAAGAATGAATTTCACTTCTTGGATGGAAAATGTCTTCATTTCATCAATATTCTCTTGTTTGTGCAGACACCTTCACACCACTTAACTTGTCAAAATGTTTGCTGTGCAGCATGAGTAGAAATGCAGTCAATCCCGAGTCAAGAAAAATCTTTACCACTTGCCCAGTTAATTCTGTACTGATAATGGCTTGTATCTCACTGCACAAAACCTTTATCTTGTGTTGAACCATTGCTCAATTCTGCCTGCCTTCCCTGAAAGACTAACAGAAATAATTCTTTCTAGGTGGAACAACCATTGCTTAAGGTCTGAGTCCTGCAAGCACATAAATTTGTGTTTAACTGTGCTCTAGTTTTCATTCCTGTTGCTGTCAGCAGATACGTTCAGACAGGGAAAATGAAGTGTTTATGTGCATTGTAGCAATGCAAAGTTTTCCTCTTCCTCTTGCTATCAGTCCTGGCTCTCCCAATTGCCTGTAAAGGCATGAGGCTGTCCAAGCACAGATGACCCATGAAGTAAGCTCTGAACAATTAAGGGGAAGTCCAACTGTGCATCCATGACCTCTGCTTTCAGACGTTTCTTTTAAGAGTCCAGCTAGAGCTGTTTAAAAAAGCAAAAGTTGTCTTTGCGAGAGGGAGGATTTGTGTCAAAAAGATTAAATCACTCATCAAAGAGGCAGGAGCAAGCCCAGTTACAGGATATTTTCAGTCCTCCTTTCCTGCTGTTGCACAACTGCTGCAGAGAGACAATCGCTTTAATGCTGGCTGCTGATGTGAGAAGGCCAAAGCCTTTGGCTCCAGAGGGAAGGATCCCAGGAACATTGCCTGCAGCATAACAGAGAGGCAAAGGAAGCTGAAGTAGTTGCTTCTGGCATGATTTATTTTATATAATAGAAACTTTGTTGGAAAAAACGTGGCAGTCACAGGCTGTGTTAATACAAGTAGGGGCCAATAGAAAGACAGAGGCTGCCACCCATCAGGGTATCCTTGAGCATGTCTGAAATCAGATCATGATGGAGCTGACTTTGCTGTGGATAGTCTCACGAGTACTGACAGACTGTCAGAGAGTGAGGTGTAGGAAAAGAAACAGGAATCAACTTTAATTCCTTTTAGAGCAGTTGGTGTCCCTTAATCTTTGGGGACCTCTGGTTTTTGTCTTATGTCAGCTGTTCTGCTAAATCAGCTAACACAGTGGCCTTCCCCTGCTTGGAATTTTTACTTATCCATTCAACTTGAGTCATAATTCTAGGCCACAGACAATTTTGGAAATCTTTTTCTTCACCCACAGCAAAGACTGGAATTGGAAAGTGGAAGAACAAGTAACTTTGTGAGCTTTGCGTGTCAGAACCAGGCTCTACATTTTAACTTCATCATTTGCAATAGCTGGTTATTCATACTGTTATTACAGAAGCAGCATGCTACAAAACAAGACCTGGAATACCTTGTACATAACTTGCATTGGCAGAGATGACCCTGAAGTGGACAGAATGGTAGAGCTGGATCTGTGAGGGCAAGAAAGGAGTCCTTGGCGCAGTCCTTCTACTCTGTTTGTCTTTCTGCAGATCTGCTGTGCTGCATTTTCAGAGTTGCAGTTGCACCATGCACACATGTGAGTGCAGTACCAGGAAAGAGCCTCATGCCAACTTTGGTGTGATGCTAAAGGGCAACAGTTCACTGAAGATGCAGAGCATGTGAGCCTGGAGATGCTGCGTGTCATCCCACTCCCCTGACCCTAACTGGTGCCTGTGTGCTCAGAGAGTTCCCCACCGTGCAGAGGAACCTGCTACTGAGCTCTGGGGTGGGCAAGTGCATGGTCCATCTTCAGAAACAATTACTCTGGCAGTTCAGCTTGGTTTAATCTCTTTAATCCTTTCCTCGGCTGCCTGTTGGAGCCACAGAGAACAAAGCACCTTTTGTTTTTGCTATAGGCTGATGAAATGGTGTCTTAATTGCAAACATCTACTCTCAGAGGGAAACAGATTACCTCTCCAGCTCCACTTTGGCGTGGAAGAACTAGCTGTGCTCCAACCACACCGATCCCTATATAGAAACCACATTCAGCTATATTGCCCTCTGTTTTCTGCTTTTGAGCTGAAGAATATGTAGATACAGACATTCATTTAAAAAAACCCAAACCACCAGCAACAAACACAACACAAAAACCCTGACTGTAAATGTTATTAACAAATCTGCATTTGATAATTTTTCCTGTGGCCTTATCTTTTCTCTGATTTCCCTCAATACTCCATTCAATTATTTACATACTGCATGTAAGTCTGTAAGGTACTTGCTGGTACGGATATGGATGATGTTTTAAACTGCTTATTCATGGTGGGTACAGCTTTCTTGAGAAACAGCTCTGTTTATTTGCATTTGAACAGTGGATGCTAAGACAGTACTCTTGGATACCCGATTCAGGCTGGAGTACGTGCTGTCAGCAGGGGCACTGTCCCTGGAAAGTCCTATTTAGCAAATTAACTCTTTATAGGGCTTTTTTATATACAGTGTTTGGCTATTCAGTTCTTCACACTGACTCAGGCACAGAGGAGTGCTGTGAGCCCGGGATCTGCACCAAAGGGGAGGAGGTGGAGGATGGCTTGCAGATATCAGACCTGGGTCTCTGCAGTGACCTGTCTGTAACAGTTTGAAGTACAATGCTGACATCTTTTTTCCTAGAGTTTAAAAACACATATATGCAGGTTGACTTAATAAGAAAACCCCAGCTTTGAAATAAAGTTAATTAAGACCAACGAGTACATGTACTAAATCATTCAAAAGGGAAATAAGGCTCTAAGTTTACCTTTCTGTTTACCATAAGACCACATGCAAAGATGAGTGACAGGCAGTGGCCCCATCACGACAGTTCGATAAACCAAGGCTTTGTGTGTCTTATCATGTTTAATTAAGGTCTGAAAGACTTGAGGCGAACATTTGTCATGGCTGTGTTCATTTGTAATTAGCGTGTCAATCGCTTCCACTTAACTGACTGTCAGTCTGAAAGTCCATAGCAAGCCACTATCCAAAACACAGATTTTTGGATGCTGGTGGCTGGTAAGTCTTTTATGCCCTTGCTGAAAGAAGCTATGCCCTCTACAGTGGTCTTCATAAATATTCCTGACTCTTCCTGCCTCTGTTATTGTGTCTTGCTTCTATAGGATTTGATTGTTCATTTCTGAAGGCAATTTTAAAACATCTGGAAGCAATTACCTTGCTTTTGGGCGTTCTTTTATACCTGACTTTTTTGCACTTCAATCAATTTCTTTCAGCCACTGGGGACTCCAAAGAGCTCTTTTCTGCACATGCCCCAGCATGTGTGAAATAAAGCATCAAACTTTGCTTACTGCCATAGAGCAGGTTTTAATTCAGCTTAATCCTTAACTGACATTCCCAGGCCTAATCCTGCTTCCCCCATGTGCTCGTATACAGGGCATACTGGCCAGGGCAATACTCCCTGGACAGGCTATGAAAGCCTGATGGCTCTCTGTGCTCAACCAACAAGATCAATGTGTCCAAAAGCAAGAAGTATTGTATTAATTCACTGTTTCCTTAAGGCCTTCTTTATACACATTTCAATATACTTCTAGAAGCAGAATCACAAGGAAAATCCTCTTATCTGCTTGACAGCTTTTGTGTCTTTCACAGGTGTTTCTAATAAAGCAGAACCATGCACAGGGTTAAACAGTAGTCCTGTTGGAGTCAGTGTAGCTTCTGCCATTTATCTCTTGTAGGGCCAGAACTGCACTCCAATCTCTGCTCAGACCAAATTAACAGAAATATTAACATCACAAGTTTCCATGTGGGTTTGGATTTAGTGCTACTACCAAATCATCAGTGACACTCTCTCCCACCATCCATGAGTGCTGTAAACAATTTGAAAGGGTCATCTCTAATGTTACTAGAAAAAGAGAATATATTTAAACTAATATTGTAATTTGCTGTTGCTTATATTTTTTCTTATATTTTCTACTATTCATTATAAAAAAGATACATTTTTATTTACATATTATGTCACTTGGGCACTTTTATATAACATATTAAGTCTCTCTGTCTTTATCTCCAAGAGATAGAGCAAACAACCCCAGACTGAGGGTAACATAGGCGGTCTGAGAAGTGTCTGAATCCAGAAGCTGGAGAAGCACTGCTGCATACCTAAGAGTGTAATTCTCTCTTTGCCTGCTTTTTGGTCCCCTCCCTCTATGGTAAAAGACTGGGGCTGGGGGGTGGGGAGGTGGTTATTAGAAATGTTTCTGTAACCCATCATAGTTTCTGAAATGATTCTGTGTTAAAGCTAAAGGGAGTCAGGAGATGTTTCCCTTATTGTTTTCAGAGCAACCTCGGCACTGGTTTTGGCTATGGAATGCAGGGATACATCTGCTCCACATCAAAGCTCATTCCACATTTTTCTGCCCTCTGTCATCCCATATTTGCAGTACATTCCTCTTTCTTTCCTTATTTTCCTTTCCTTTTCTCCATTCTTGGCAGACTTCAAGGACACTAGAAAATTCACCATAGCATGTGTTACAAAAACAAAGAAAAATAAGTCTTTGTTATTTGAGGATCATCAGATGAATTCTCAACACACTTGCATGTGGCCTGCTTTGCTAATGCTATTATTGATATAATTTCCAATATAAACTCTTTCTGTCCGCTGTTTATTTTATTAAGTTTTGGTGGGCTTTTCTGCAGATCTCCAGACAGATTGCAGTTTAGATTACAAAGGTACCTTTAACCCTGTAACAGCAAACTTTGGTCTGTAAAACATATGTTTTTCTTTTGTTTATGGTGCAGAAAGTGCCAAAATCCACAAAGAAGTGTGACAAACCTAAATAAAAGTTGACTTATCACCATAGCACACATTTACTAAAATGACATGCTGCTGTACTCTCTGCTAACAGACATGTTCCTCCTATGTTCCTAAAAGTGTACAGGCAGATCTCTGCAGTATTTTCTTCACAAGGATGGAGTCAAAGGATTATTTGAGTCTGGCCTGACTAACCTATGAAAAAATAATGGTCAGAGTACTTTTAAAATGCCAGATAAATTTGTTTTATCTTGTCTGCTGCTGAGCCATAGTCCTCTAACCAGCCACACTGCACAGAGGATACTCTGCTCCTAGGGTCCCCTTTGAAATAAGCTTTCTGATTTCCCCTAGGACAATGTCTGGAGCTCATTTTCTAAAGCACTAAAGAATTCATATCCTAAAGAACAACATTGAAACTGCATAAATTTCAGTCCCACTCATCACTACAGCATTTTGTACTCTCAGGCTACTCCTCATGCCACGTGTTAGTGCAAGCATTGTGTAAACTTCAGCATCCTGCTATTAACCCCCCCACTCTAGCTCTAATACATCCTTTTCAGATGCACTGAAATGAAAAACAAAGGTATTTTTGGAGCACTACATCAGGCACAATAGAGCCAGGCCACATTGCAGGGCAGGTGAAACTAGGCTGCACTAGGGGTGGGCTACCATGAGCTGCATGGATAAGACCTTCCCTGTGCCACTTGGCCTGGGCACTGAGGATCATGTCCTGTCATAGATGTTGTTCTGGCTGTAGAGATATGTCTGGAGACATTGAAAGCTGACCCACCAGTGATGACAAGAAGCATTATTCCTTTTTACTGCACAGTGAAACATCCCTGAGCATCGATTTTGCTGAGCTAGAAGTGAACTTGGCTTCTATGGTGGTCACACAGGTAATCAGAAGTGCTCTGGACATCCTTCCTATCAGGATACCTCTGCTGAAGGTTTGGTTGGTTTATTCTCTGTTTTTATTCCAGGTGTTACAGTCTCTGTTTCCATTTGAGCCTTTCAGTAGAGGACACAGCACTGATAGTCACAGCAGGCTAATAATAAGGTCTGCTTTTAAAATGCTTTGAGAGCATAAGATCTTTTTCATCTCTTCACACAAACCAGCTTGCTCAACCATAACTAATTCCCAAATGACTTCACTATTTGTCCCCAAGTCCCTCACCCTCCACAGTGATTCTGTGTGCATAATTTATGTAAATTTAAGACAGAAGAGGAAAATACAATTTTAGTTTTACTCAAACTTTTGGACTAGACTTTTGCAGGGGAAGCTCAGAACCAAAGGTCCAGAGGGGTCAACTGGGTCCTACTTCATCTTGCATTTCTTTTATCCTCTTCAGGCTTTTTAACAGATCTCTCTCTC
The DNA here is from genome assembly GCF_047495875.1 of Pithys albifrons albifrons. Classification (NCBI taxonomy): domain Eukaryota; kingdom Metazoa; phylum Chordata; class Aves; order Passeriformes; family Thamnophilidae; genus Pithys; species Pithys albifrons. The sequence continues at coordinate 91,067,417 of NC_092461.1, forward strand.
AGAGGACAGACTTGAGCCCTGATCCTTTTTCTTTCCCTTTTGTTGCCTTTTTTTTTCTGGGAAGGCTACTACCAGTGTAACACTGGGCCAGCCTTCAATAGCTTTCCCAGTGTGACAAGGACAGTCACAGTGCTGAGATCACTATAAAACAGGCACGGAAGAGTCTGTGGCTCTTCCAGGCTTCATCAGTGGTGTGCTCTTTTTTTGTAATTCTATCTGCATTACCTTGTGTGCCTCATTTTCCAGTCTGTTTTTGTTTTCCAGAAAACAGAAACACTTTATGCCATCACTTTGCATTTCTTGTCTAGAGTTAGAATTCACTGTGAACATTCACTGAGTCTCCTCTGAGCTCCTCACTTCCCTGCCTCTGAATCCTTTGAATTTTGGGGGCAAAAAATCCCCTACCATTCCCTCATGCCTGAACATACATTTCAGTTTCAATCTTGCCTTTTAGGTTGTTCTGCTCTCCATCACACTGCTAGTTTCACAGAACACAAATAGTTGGAATATGCCATCTATGGGCCTGAGGAAGGCTTGCAAGCTTTAATAATGGGCTGTAGAGGCCTGTTCTGCTACTTAAGGAGAGAGAGGAAAGCTGTATATTCCATTAAAAAAAGTAATGACAATGTTTGGAGGCAACTCCCATCCCTCATCTTAAACCACTCGTGTTCTAAATATAAACCTGCCTGGACACTCAAGTGCTTCCTGTTAAGAAGCAAATACTGATTGTGCCTCATTCCATAGCACGTTACAGTGGTAATAGGAAGGAGAAACAGAGGAAATAAAACTTTCCTGATGTTGTTTTGGAGGGGGTTTGCACTAAAGTATCAGTGTGTTATTCATGTGGATTAGTATCTGACTTCACACAGCTCCTACCAAAGTGCCAGCTGCTGAAACAGCCTAGGACTGTCTAAGACCTGAGTTGGACTTTCTATTATTCCTCTCATAGTCATGTTTGGGGATCAATGAGGCTCATTTGGCTGCCAGCACTGTTGTAGTTTTGGGGATGTTAATGGAAAAATTCTCTCCCTGCCACTAACTCCCCATGCCATTAGTTAACAAAAGAAGTAGTTAACTCCTACCAATTCCTTTTTGATCGTTTTGGGTGGGGGCAGAGTGGGGGAAAGTGTGATGGGGAACGGGTTTGCACCGTCTCTTTTGTTCTTGGGGACAACACACAGCTCTGACTGTGTGTGCTGCTGTGAGAGAGAAGCCGTTTCTCCTGCTTCTTGCTGCTACTGTGGAGTAAGCCAGTTTTTTCCTGCCACTGCTGTTGCTCCTGGTTCAGCATCTGGGGCCCCAGTCACCGTCCCGGTTTCACCATCGCCTGCAGTGTCGCGCCCACCCACCCGCGCTGCGGCAGCGACCCCGGGAGAGAGAGAGGGAGAGGAGTCACATCTGCTTTCCTGGGAACTATCATCATCCCTCTACTTCCAACTTTCCTTCTTCATTTAGGACAAAGGACAGAGGGAGATAGAGAGAATTCATCTGAGTGCTCACCGCTTGTCTCTGCCTCGCTTGGAAAAGACTGAGAATTATCTTGCAGCCAGTTGAGGTGGGATGCTGACACTGTCCATAAATATAACTGCTTCAGGAAGAATCTACCGTTTTGGGGATTGTTATCTTTTGTTTTTACTTGTGGTGTTGGGGGAGTAGTTTGCTCTGGTCTGTTTACAGTTATATCTATATCTACATATATGTGTACATATATAGTAGTTAAGAACAGTTATCCTTCTTATATCCATTTTCTAATTAAAGTTCCTTTTCTTAAATATAATAAAGAGTGACGTGATTATTGTGGAGGAATCCTCTCCTCTGCTTTTTGGTAAACATTTTGCTTTCTTCCCTCAAACTAAGACACAGCAACTTCTCAAATAAAACAGCATTTCGTCCAATAAAAGGCTGCAGGGTGAAAACTTCAGATAGATCTAACAGAAGTCTGAGCAAAGAAAGCTTTTCCTGAAAGTGCACAGCAAGATAAATCAAGAGAATCTTGGTATGTAACCAAACTTCAGTGGCAGTGAGAGGTATTTAGAGGGGACAGGCTAGTATTCTTATTCATGAAGCTGGATTCACTGTCTTTCTCACTGGAGCTGCCCAAGTATCAATAGAGCCAAAATCCAGCCCTAATCTATGGTGTGCACTTCAGTGACAGTCCGGAGGACAAGAGAGGATTCAAGGGTTGCAAAGTAGTCTTTGCTCCATGTAATTTGTGGTAATTACCCATGTGCATGCTTTAGACCAAGGTTGATTGAGTTACCCCTCAATGAGACACGGTTAGCTGATCAACTCAAATCACTTGAAATTTATCTTGACCTTAGAGCATGCACAGGGACACTCATTAGGCACAAGCATGATCTGTGGTCAGGTCCTAACCTCCCGTCACCACTCAGTGGCGCAAATTCTGCTTTCTGTTACATGTGCCTATAAAACACACATCATGGGCTGAGATCAGTGAAAAGAGGTTCATGTCCCAGTTTAGGTCATGGTCACTGGGAACTGACTCGGTGAGACAGCAACAATATCACCCAGCACGTTCAAATCTGGAGTCACTGGTGCAGGCTGTGAGATTTCTATTTAGCATCTTTTGACAAATGAAGGGACATTGTGTGGCCAGCACCTCTCAAGAGAAAGCAACTTAGGTTTTTAAATGTTCTAAAGTCAAAGAGGACAGCTGTTAGTGTCACCTCAGAGGTTGCCTATCAACAGTATGTCAAGAAAAGTCTTACCTGGAAGGGGCCTGTTGCTTTGCACCAGGAGTTTGCCTGAAACCTGCGATGCCTGTTCATTGATGTCCAGAAATGTTGTTTACAGAGCAAAAACAAACACAGAATCCCCAGAATCTAATGGGGATAATGCTCAGAATCTATTTCCTGAAAAATATTACCAAGACATGCAGTAGAAAATTCAAACTAGTCAAGAGATAGCCACTAGCAGCCACTTTACAGTGGACAAAAGGCACCAAGAATAAGCAAAGAAAGAGACCTCAGGCCAGAGACATTGAACCTGCTCACACCACAGGCAAAAAGCAACCTTTGAATTAAATCTGCCGCAACATTCTTAACTCAGGATGACTTTCACTCATGCTCATGTTGCTTTCCGGATGTTCCCTCAGAGAAGAGGTGATGCAAAGCCCAGATGTCCTCCTCAACCAGTCTCCAAGTGATTCTTGGTTATGCCTCCCAGTGATGCTATCTTGAGGTCAAGTGGCCTTGAGAAATACCAACCAAGTCAATTATACTCATTAAAAGGAATTACAAGACTGAAAGGAGAAGGTTTTAAAGGTGTGAGAGGGGTTTCTATAAATAGCAAGCTAATCTACAAGCGGCAACTCTCTGCAGTCTCATTTAATTCTTTCTGAATAAACATGTTCTTCAGCAAAGTGTGGTATCGAGTCTTTTGCTTGCCACAGACACAACTGCAATTAGGCTCCTCTCCTATGCCTACAGCTTATCCATCATCTTTACCTGCTGCTCTCTCCCCTTCACATCCTCAGATGCTGGCACTGTTTAAATCATGCCAACTTTCTGTATAGCTTCTTGCTCAGCTCATATGCATATCTAAATATTCAGCTTTCTCTAATCTCCTAAAGCTCTCCTCCAGGCTCATATTGCTTTCTTTGCATCCCTACCATGGCTTCCACTTCTCAACAGCATCAAATACAGGCATTTTCAAAGCCCTTCATAAGTGAATTAAGGATCTGGTCTGCCTTTCTGGATACAGATAGGGTTCTTGTAGATATTCAGTGATGGGCAGAGCCTCTGAGAGGACTGTAGGTGTCCAGTTCTTGTAAATTAACACCCTAAAAGAATAAAATTATAGTTTCTAGCTGCACAAAAATGAGTGCCAGTGGTTCTCCTCATCTCATAGGTCCACAAGGAGCTCCAGGAACTACCATGGGGAGACTCTTAACAGCGCAAGCTGTGTGTCTTCCCTCCTTGTCTTTCTCCCTTAAGTGTAACCCATAGAAGAAGAAAAGTGAGTGTCAGAAGGATGGCAAAATCCATCACAGATTTATAGCTGCCTCTCTTCTTCCACTGAATTGTCACAAACACCAGTGAAATGCAGTGTTTCCAGCTGGCTGAGTGAATGAAGCTACAGCTTATTTAAAGAGCAGCCCTTGGAACTGTGAAACCTTCATGAGGGTGATTAAAGAGAATAATAGTGTTGGGCACAAAGAGGCTTCCAAAGGTCACAGCAGGGCTGGGGCAAAGCCAGAGGCAGAGTCTATGGCTCTCGCTTCCAGCACTTGGCTTTGGTCACCTCTGCTCTGGCTCAGCACTGCTCCCACCACCCAGAGCACAGGGTACATGCTTTGGTGACACAGCCCAGAAACAAGAACTTTGGGGTTTAACTCTATTTGACTGGTTCAGATTCATGCAGCAGTACTAATCCATCAATACTGTAAATAAAAGTGAGACATGGAACTGGGGGTATTTAGGGTGCTACCACAAATATTTATTTTCCTTTATTTTGTGATCTCACTGTCATGCTGCCTGTCTCATTTTACAGTTAAGAAGTGTGGATCTCCATCACATGGTGCTTGTCTCCTAAGTCTGACAAGCCCTGACATCTCTTGTTGTTACTTCTAGATGAACAAAACAGAAGAAACAATGGACACATATGGAGGCATTACACATCTTGTGATTTCAAAAGAATAAAATCTTCTTACGGTCTTTATGGAGAAGAAGTTTTGCTGCTTTGGAAGTCCTTGGACATCTTCCATTTGAGGTTCAGTGGATCCTGACAACTCCCAGTGTCCCCCTGCTCTTCTGTGCTGGGCTTTCTCTCTGGTCAGTGAGTTTCAACAGTGTCAGAAACTCAGAAATGGTAATGTGTGCTTACTCATGGGAACAAGCAGTGCCTGCAATAAGAGCACATGCTCCTGAGTAAGAAACTTTCCACTTTGTAAGGTCATCAGTCCTGCCCATCCTTCCTTCATGCACTATAGTACCTGATTTGGAGTTGCAAGGAAAATCCTGGTTTAAAAGCTTGCACTGTGCTTGGCGGCGAACCACTCCGAGCCCTTCAATGGATCAATACAAACCCAAATGCAGGAAAATGATTAAGGCCTGCCCAAAAATTCTCTACTCAGCAGTGGCTGTATGTCCCAACAAAGTCAAGGACACGTGCTAGAAGTTAGTTAGGTGCTTCCACACATTATGAAGTGAAAGACCAGTCTTCACTGTCATGTAACAAACTGCAGCAAGTGTCTCATGGAGATAACTTAGGCATCAGTGAGAATGTGGACAGAAACTACTGAGTAGGCAAAACAGTGTAATGTCAGTCTCAGAGAGCAAGGCCTAAGGAAGAAGGAATAGTTGTTTTTTGAATTGTTATTTACTAGATAGGTCACATGTCTATTTGAAATTAACTACAGCATTTGTGAGAAAATCTATTTAAATCTGATGGAGGGAACCAAAAAGAGTGTCAGGTATTAAAATATCTCCTAGATCAGAACTCATGTTTGAATAGGAAGGTAGATTTGGGATATAAAAGGACAGTCTATACCAAAAATGCCATGTTAAATGCATGTTAAATAGAATTTTGTTTTCATTGCTGTCCCCAGTCTTGCAAAAATTTGGTAGGTGGGGGAAATAGTGTATGGCTCATTCCTCCCTCCTTTGCATGCTTTTGCTGCTGGCTGAAGACAACACAGCACTCCTCAGATGGCAAAGGCAGGAGGAATTTCTTTTAAAACATCTGCCTACGTGAGGGTCCTGGAATTTGCATCTTCCCTGAGCCTGCTTTAGCTCACCTCCCTGTCTTCTTGACATTCCCCTCTTGCCCAGCAGATAAGAGCACATTTTCAGAACCAGTTTTGCAATTACCCATCTTCTCAGTTTTCTTTCCTGACCTTTAAAGGGGGTGCAGCGAATAAATGCCTTTGTACAAGCGCCAGACTTTCTGCAGGGTGGCTATTTCAAAGGAGCAAGTATGATCTTTTCATAAATACCATGTCAGGCTCATGTAACTCACAACTTATTTATTAGAGTCCTAATGCACACTCTTGAAGCTGGGGCTAGTGTTGCACAAGAACATTCATCTAAAGCATTTCAGAACTGCAGAGCAAGGTAGACAGCTAAATTTTTGTGCAAGATGCTTAGCCATTGTTGAGTTTACCTTTTACTTGAGTTTCATGAAGCATTTAAAACCATTCAGAGTTTAGAGTAAAATTATAAAAACATTGCAGTCTGTGGATTCTTTTTAAACATCTGGTCTTGGCATTCAAAACCCAAACTGGTCAACTACATACAAGAACAGAAAACTCTCCTGTGACATTGAGCATATGCATGTTTGCCCCCATTGACCAAGTATTTCAAGCCTACTTCAAAGCCTTTTCGGGTTTACACATCTCCACAGTGTTCACCTGAACTGGACAGAAAGCAGTGTTCATGCAAAGCTCACCCATCTTTTCCATATTTTGCTGACTTGTCACAATATCCTCAGGAAGGAAAAATGCCCCCTTCCCTATCTTTGGTGTGTATTGGCTCCACACTTTTGTCACCAAACCTGGGCAGTGGGAGGGCAAGAGAAGCTCCTTGTTTTACTGAGAAGCTCAGCATGCATGTGGGGTGCCCTTACCTAGGTGGCAGTCACAAAATAGTATTTGTTGGGAAGCATGGCAAGGTCATAAGCATCATTGCTTCAGTTGACCCCTTCCCTTCACTTCCCAAATACAGCAGTGTATGGGAGGATTTCAGCCAGTATGGACGTGCCATGAACTCAGAGCAAAACACCCTGTGGATGGTTTTCCTGCCATACACATGCTGCATAAATAGCTAAATCTTCCTCCACTCATCTGTCTTCCTCTGGTGCACACATGCCTGGTAGACTATGAACCTTGAGGAGGTGCTTCAATTCAGTTTTATTCAGTGCTTTTGCTCACAGTTTCTGTCATGAAAATAGTGTGTAGCTCTAACAGATTTTGGAGAAATTATTTTATATTCAGTAAAAACAAAGAAACAAAGGCATAAGCTAATTTTTACAGTGCTGGATGATTCTTGAAAATGTGGTTCTAAGACCTTTGGTGGAGGCAATTTGTCCTTAAGATGCAAAAGTGACCAAGGCTTTTTCTGTCTGCTGTCATGCCACCCAAAATCAATAGCATTTGATATGTCCTGAGACAAAGACTGGCATACCAATAGCAAATGCATGAGGGAAAAATAATTAATGAGCAAATTGTGTAGCACTTGCTTCACTCTGTGCTTTATGGATAATTGCACACAGATCTTAGTCTAACAAGCTCTGATGTAACATACACTGCTGCTGAAGGTGTAAAAACTTGTATACTCTTCATCTCACACAGGCCTGATTTTGTTTACCAAGACACAGTAGGTATCGGCACTGGATGTGGAGCTTGCACCTTTAAACCTGGCTTTCAGAACTGGTGGCCAGACTCCCCCCACAATTATTTTTTTAAATTAAACATCAATTCTTTCTGGTGATGAAAGTGTTTTAAAAGTAGCAACTCCTCTAAGAGGTTTCTGGGGTCTCAAGAGTTAGGTTGCTTGAGAGCAAGTATAATAAAATTGTGAAGAACTGCTTTTTTCCTGTAATTTTTAGATGGGAAAATAAATCATAACCACAAAAGGGATGTTAGCAGAGCCAAAGTCATTTAGAGTTTAGCTTTCATTGAGGCATTCCTTCTTTTCTCTGGCAAAATAAAGTATTTTGTGGCTCTATATCATCCTTCCCACAAATAATCCAGAAAGTTGTACTATCTGCTGAGCCTGGGGGTAATTTCATTAGTACTCACCACATCTCATTTGAATTACACATATAGTTGGGTGCTTAAATTACAGGAAGACTTTGTGTTTAAGAGTTTCCGCATCATGCCGAGGCTTGGGAAAAAAGTCAGGGTTGACACATAATAGGGATTGATGTGCTACTTCAAATGCTGGTGTTACTGGAAAGGAAGGAACTGCCACAGGAAAAGCAAAGGAAATTATACAGGAATCAATAAAGGATGCTAAAAATAGTGCTTGACTTATCTTCCATGTGAGTCAAAATACTCTACCCAAGGGATACACATGCTATGTCTTGGCTGGTATATCCAAAGTGCTCTTACTGGTGTACAGGCTGTCAGGATTTCCTCATAAGTCAAGGAGAAAGGCAAGCGACTCTAGAGGATAGTTCATCCCAAGTAAATAAGGAATTACCAGCAAAAAAAAGAGTGCTATAGAGCCTGCCATTTTCCTAATTGCCAGCAGCTTCACATGCTTAAAGTCAAGCATGTGCTTAATTAATTTCCCAGAGAGAGCTCAGGGAATTGAGCACCTGGCAGGACTCAACAGTTAGCTTGGAGGAAAACGATAAAATTTGCAAATATTCTGGATGAACCTGATGAACAAAACTGGGAAACACAGAGAGCTTGCCTGCAAGGATGACTAAGTTGCAAGCTCAGAAGCATAATAGGTCCCAGGAGAGAGAATATGCTTAGTCAGGTAATTTACAGGTAATATTCTTTCATCATTTTCTACTTAGCATTAATTTTCTAAAACACCAAGTGGGAGCTTGCTCAGAAAGGAGGCGGGAAGTAACGGCAGAGGATGGGGCCAGGGTGGCATGGCCCTGGGGGCTGTCATGCCACGCCACGCCACGCCATACCATGCCATGCAGGGCAGGGAGCAGAGCTGTGGTCCCTGTGTCCCACCATGGCCAGCCACCATGGCCACACCATGGCCACACCATGGCTGTGCTTTTGCTTAGTAAGAAGATCACTGACATCATCCATGAGCAGACTCTTTCCATCCACTGTGCCCCTCTGACAGCATCAGCACAGGGTGGTTGTGTTTGGGAAGGGGAACTGCTACAGCCGTTTGCCTACGCACTAGAAAAGACTTGATCTTTTGGAATTCAAAGCAGAAGCTTCAGCTCAGAAGTTCACAGGGATTTTGGCTGAGCAAACAGAAACAAAACTAAGCAACTTGAGTTAGGAAATGCTGTTATTAACCAAGGCACTAACAGTGGAGATTGTGACAGAGAAAATGACAGGAGTATGGCTAATTTGGGGAGGGGGATGAAGGATGTCACTTGGCCTTCTTCACATTTGGGATTAATATTTCTACACTGTAGCTGCTGTTATATCTGACTAGGCAACTGCTCAGATCAATTAATTACATCTGTTTTAAGCCCATGTTTACATGATCATTCTTAGAGAACAACAGATTATATGATGGCAAAATACACTTGTACCCAAGGTCCTTCTGCAAAATGTGAGAAAAGATGGTTTGGGCACAATTAAGCGGGAGATTTTTGTTTCTTAGGTGCTATTAAAGCCTATTACACAAACTCCTCAGGGCTTTCTACACTCCTTAATGGGGTTTGTGTGACTAGATTGAGAGAGCAGTACAAGGCCCTAAATTTGAAGATTACAGCCTGTAACATGTCACAGAAAGTTTTTAACATTACCTCTGTTAATCAGCACCAGGCAAACATGTGCAAGAAATAATACCCTCCCTGTATGGCTCCCATCTCCAACCTCCCCATCTTGCAAACAAAAAACTGTAAGAGCCAACAGATCTGTTCTGGCTTGTTTTATTTCACTTTGAGCTTATTAAAATGCTGCGTTTGCAGTTAATATTTCTTGGCCCACTGTTATTCCTATGACATTTAAACAAGAGATGCATAAGCAACAGCCAGAACGAGAGGGTAGTTTGTTTTATTCAGTGTTTTGGAGGCATCCTATGCAGTGTTTTAATCACCAATTACATTATCTGAGCTATTTATTTGCTTTTGATTTACTAATTTCAGAGGATTAACACAAGCTCAGCTGTTTCCCTTTGTTGTCTACTTGTTTCCACTTTCAGTTTCTAAAGTACCAGCAGGACAAATAGGGCAACAACCAAGTTAATATACCAGAAGCAAATGTTTACAACTGAAAAGGACTGTGTTGATGTTTCAACTTAAAAAAGGGGAAAATCTTTATTAAAAGTGGCATTTGTAATGTGTGATTTCACTTCCTTCTCCACAAAGCCATAATTTGGTATCTAATCTCTCTGGCACTGAGTACTGCTTCGGTGGCCAGCCATCCCCCAGCTGATAGCTGCTCACTTTTTTGAGTGCGTTTTTGGCAGAGCAGCAGCAAAGAGTGCCTGCCGTCCTTCATGGATTGGTATCATTCAGAGCACTGATGCAGACCTTTGTTTTGACTTGATAAATACTCTTTAACTGGTTCCCAAATAGGTTGTTCAGGAGAAATCAAGCTCTGTTATCTTTTCCTCTCTACCAAACTGTAGCTATGTCTGTATGAGGAAATTCATTGTGCCCAGCTCCACTCCTTGGCACTAAGTGTCCCATGACCATACTATATTTAACCTCTCCTGCTCACCAAAGAGTGTGCTCCTACTCAAACTGCCTTCTGGGAACAGTCCCTGGGCCAGATCTTTAGAAGATGCTCTGGGGTTTGAGCTATGCTAACAACTTAACAATACTTTGCTATTGTTCAACAGTTTGAACGAAATTGCTTAACAATAGAACAAGCAGGTTCTGCCTCCTGGGAATGGTCCCAGGCATTGTTAGTGGTTGTGTGCCTGGACTACTAAATTGTGATTCCTCTTCCTGCTGCTTGGCAAATCTTGACTCGATTCCACCCCAAATCCCAGCCTTGTGCTCCTTCATCCCAGAACTGCATGTCCATAGCCAGGCAGCACAAATTCGGTGTAATTCACAAACTGAACAACTTCATTCCCTTATTGTGTCTTTCAAGCAATCAGCCCATGATGTGGGACTCATTTTGAACATCCTTAATAAATGAGCCCTTTTTATGAAGTACTGAGCTTATGCAATTCCCAGGCAACCCATAAAACTCTTTCCTGAACTCAGGAACCAAAGTTCAATTGACTTCAATGGAACATAGCTAGTATCACAGCTCTGTGGATGCTCTGCTTTCCTGGGTACTCTGCTACTTTCATACAGTAAGGAGTCAAGCTACAGTTAGAAAACATCAGTTTTAAGATAAGCAAATTCATCTTCTGTGAGCTGCACAAGGCAGCTTTAGCTCTGTCTATCTGCTGAAGCCAAGCTGAGATGAGAAGGTAAAATGTTTCCTTTCCCACAGCCCAGTAATGATAACATTATTCACCTCAGGTTCTTTTAGGAAAAATTGTACTATGCCTGTGTATACAGGAAATAATTTCTTCTGACTATTTTATCTCCATATTTTTTTCCCTCTCTTGTCAGCTTCATTTTTTTCCATAAGCTCTGAGAAATGAGCAATTCTTCGCTCTTTGTCACTGGAAATGAGCAACTATTCCACGTGAGATTTTGCTTCAGGAAGCAAAGCTAAATCTACTCTTCCCCTACACACTGTTTATTGATTGTTTGGTCTCTTGGGTGCAATGGTGCTTTCTCTGCCCTGTCAAGGGTTATATCAATGGTGAAACATCTGAAAAAGGTCAGTGAAAGATTGAATCCTGTTATATGTACAAGCCAACATAATTCCAGGTCAGGCTTCGCTATCTTCCAACAGCTCCCTCATCCTCACTGGAAGCCCTGGATGCCTTCCTGTTCTCCACTGGGATATACAGGCTACCCATCTTCTAATGGTTAAGGAAGCTGGAGTGGCACTTAATCACTCTGCAGTGGACCTAATGTAGGGTAGCATAAAAGTACTAAAATAAGGCAACAAATCAACTGCAGGAAAGCTTTGGCTTCCTCTTAGAAACAGAATTAAGAATTTTATTCCAAATTACCCAAACAGGCAGAGAAGTGGGAAAAATAGTCAGAAATTATTAGGACTTGGTGAAATGAACATGAGGTGTTTGGACAGTAAATGGTCTATGGCGTGAAGGAAAGAAAATCTTGTATCAGGAAATGACAAGATGATGCATAAGGCAGATGAAGAAGAGTTGAAGTTTGGGGAAGAATGTGGCTTGAGAATGGAAGAAAATCTTATCACAGAGTGGGGTCTGGTATCAAAGGCTCATTCTGAAATCTGAGGAGGTGAATACAGTCCAGTCTGATGTCCTGCCATGGAAAAGGCAGAAGAAAACATTTCCTACAGCCTTCTTTTCTAGGAGGAAGTCTTACTGGTATCACAAAGTTACTGGGTTATCCCCAGCTGGGGAAACAAGGAGATGAATCAAATTTTCCAGGCTGCCATATGGAGAAGAACAATGATGGGGAATGCCAAGGTAAAAGCAAGGAGCTGCTCTGTGCTGTGTCAGACTGTGCCTAGCCATGACAGTCACTTCAGTGACATCAGCAACCTTACAACAAAATGATGGTGAACAGCGAGGGAGGCAAAATATGGGATATCTGAAAGGTGCAGTTGTCTCAATCTACGTTCAGAGGTGGGATGATGCCGGATGAAACCTGAAGGTTATCAGACAGCAGTGTACTATGCAGCCTTAGATAAATCCCTACAGGGAGAAATAAATGAACAAGAAGGACTCCTGGCCTAGTTTTGGTGTTCTTTCACTCATAGAGTTTCATTAGCAGCCAAAATTGTTCTGCAGACAGCACAGGCTCTTCTTCCACACACTGCTTTTCCAGCTTCTCTGGCAGGAGATAATGACTTGCCAGCTGTCTTAGGCTCATTAGCAGCATAATTTCACACGTTTTAACTTTCCTACTACTCTGTTTGAGGTCCAAATCCCAGCTTCCCAGTCCTTGTTAAGTAACTCTTCCCTGTTGTAAAAAAGCCCTTGGCAGTGTATTAAAGGGAAAAGATACCTTTGGAGATTTTTTTCCTCCTTTTTTTTTTCCACTCATTCACTTTGAAGCTGATTTAAACTGAGAGACCTGCTTCTCTAATCTGGTGGCTGGCTTAAAAACTAACAGGTTCTAAGGTACTGTTTATCTTCTCAGGAGTATTCAGATTGCACGTGACAAGCTCAGTGGCATGGGGTTCACCATTCTTCCTTTAGGAGTAGGTGCCTGTCACCTACTCCTTTACTTAATCTATTTTAGGAACACCTACAACTGGTAGCACACTTTTCAAAAAATAATTTAAAAAAGCAGAACTAGACATTTCCCATGAGAATCCACAGGAAGAAATATGTAAGTTTTATCAGTATTAATTCTTAGCTGGCACTTCCTACCCAGAATTATTGTTCCCCTAAGAAGTGCTTTTGAGGCAACTATACAACATAACTTTAAACATGCTGCACATTACTCCAATGTCATCCTTTTTACAAAGAGAGAAGATTAACATCCAGCCAAAGAATACTTTGTAGTTGTCTTGCTTATGACTAGTTTCCAAACTGTGGCCTCTATAAGGAAGTACAATTCACCAAACCTAGCTGGAAAGGATTAGTGTTCCAAGCAGTTACTTTTAGTTGAAAATTAACAATAAAAATTAACCATTGATGCAGTTCTACTGATGCCACGTTAATGAACTTCCAGCCCACAGAACTTCATCATGGCTGTGCTGCTTTCACAGTTGCCTCAAATGATAGATGGTGCCCTTCCACAGCTCTTGCACTGTAAGTAGAACAACCACCATCCCTGAAATGCCACTCAGCCTGTAGTCTCTGAAAAAGGTTAGGATTGAATACAAAATGAATAAATTAAAAAAAAAAAAAAAGAAAAGAAAAAATAAGAAGGATCAGGACCGGCATTCAGTGCTGCTACTCTAAAGTCTAAAGTCAAAAATTATTAGACAAAGGACTTCATTCAACAAGCCTTTAAGGTTTATGGTGAAAGACATTTATTACACACCACAAAAAGTTTATGTAGGGTTAAGGCTACATTCTGTTGGCTAAATTGAACCTCACAGCATCAAACTATAAACTCTAATTGGTTATAATCCATATCTCACAAGTCTAGTGTTTTGGTGAAATCATCCTTACTGTTTTCAGGTACATCTCCAGAGTCCAGTGGGAAACCTGGAGAGTTCTCATGAGAAACTTCTGGGGAGTAGCTGAGAACTCCCAGGGAGTGATTTCTCCTTTACCGGTCAACAGCAGCTGTGGCCTTGTTTATTCTTAGCTGGTAGCTGCTTCAGTCTTACAAGGTCCATATAGATCTGAATTGCTCACCTTTCATTTTTCTGTACCTACATTCCTCCTGGTATGTTACTCTGGCTTCTAGAAGCTGGCAGACAGAGGTTTCTAGAGTCAAAGGATATGTCTACAGCTCTGTGTTTATCAGCCCTGGTAACTTTTCTTCCATAATCTAAGTGCTTTTGAACTAATTTAATCTTTTAGCCTTCACAGCATCCTACCTTATCCCACTGTTTAATGAAGTGCCATGAGAGAAAAATATTTTCTGTTGTTTTAAATCTCCATCTGAAGCTTCCTGATTTTTGTCTTGTGACAAAGTACTAATAATTACTCCTTATTCACCTTCCTGTCCCCAGCACAGGAAGGACATCAACCTGTTGAAGCAAGTCCAGGGCTACCAAGATGATTAGGGGGCCAGAGAACCTCTCCTACAAGGAAAGACTGAGAGAATTGGGTTTATTCAGCCCAGAAAAGAGAAGGCTTAGGGATGACCTAACTGTGGCCTTCCAGAATCTAAAAGGACTCAACATGAAAGATGTACAGGGACTGTTTACAAGAGAATGCAGTGACAGGATAAGAGGGAATGGATTCAGACTGAGAGTGGGTTTAAATTAGGTGTTAGGAAAAAATTCCTTAGTGTGAGGGTGGTGAGGCATTGGAACAGGTTGCCCAAAGAAGTTGTGGATGCCCCATCCCTTGAAGTGTTCAAGGCCAGTTTGGATGGAGCTCTGAGCAACCTGGTCTAGTGAAAAGTGTCCCTGCCCACAGCAGGAGGCTGGAACTGGATGATCTTTAAGGGCCCTTCCAACCTGAAGCATTCTATGATTCATTCACTCCATGAATTTATAAAATCTCCAGTTACTCCTCAGTTCTCTTCTTTTCCAGACTGTGGAACTTCAGTTCATTTTCTGCATTAGAGAAGCTGTATCACACCTCTGGCCAGCTTTGTTGGTCCTTTATGCACTTTTTCAAATTACACTATGCCATCTTTGAGAGGTGGGACTGGAGTTAGACACTGGATAATTAAGAAAGATGCTCACTGTGGGTTTATATAATGGCATTGATGAAACTGTCCCCTTCCTTTCCTAATAAACCCAAGAGTCCATTCCACTTGTCTTTTCAACTACTACTGAATCAATGTCCCAGGAAACTGTTGTTATAGAACCCAGATACTACATCTCTGCACAACGATTACCCAAATGGCCTCATGGAGTCCTTACAGCTTCACATACTTCATAATGCTTTGCATTAAAACAAAAAAAAAGGTTGCTGGAGCTGCTTTTCAGCTGCAGGCTTGCCAGCAGGAATTCATAATAGAGGCTACCTGCCATACACAGCCAATGCACCCAGAATGGAGTGCCAAGTGTCCAGGCCAGCTCAGTGGGCAAGACAGGCAGCACACCTCAGGTTCAGGTTGCCTGGCATTTCCTGGCATGAGATCCTGCCTTGGCTCCCTTATGGCACTGCCAAAAGTGAGCAAGCTGAAATCTTCCCTGGGTGCCTACCTCAGGCTAGTTTAGTCTTGTTTGAAGTTGATTTCAGTTTGGGATTTTTGTGGTTTGGAGGGGGTTGTTTGGGATTATTTTATATTGTTTCTCTCAGGCAAAACAGCTCCACCATTTCCAAGGAAGAGACTAGGGAATGTACCTCTTATACATATTTAAAAGGAATTTTTCATTTAAAATTACTAATGTTAGCAGGATTTGAGAAGATTGTAGTCACTCAGATGACATTTGTGCAGTTGTGCTGAGTAGAAGACTGACACCATCACCACCACCATGTATCTGATTTTTTCCCAAACATGTGAGAAGTTCTAGTTTGAACAACTTTCAGAGATAGCTCTGAATGCTAAATTTGCAGAAAACGTTTCCTGGGTGGGCCACTTATAGCTCCTGTGGGCCATGTTAGGCCAGGGCATCCTAGTGGGGTAAGAGCCCATCAGTGCTCTGAAGAGCAGGGACCCCAGGCTAGGTGTGAAACAGCTCCAGGCTGCAACAGAAGAAACAAGCATCTGAATAAGGAGGAGGAGGCAGGGGAACTTTGAGGAAGAAGTAGGGGAAGAGCAGGAGAACCAAGCCTCACCTTGATGCAAAAGACCAACCTTCTCTGGCGAGGAAAGAGAGTAATGAGGGAAGTTGTTATGTACAGGGTCCTGTTTTATTTCTGTCTTTCAGCCTGGTTCCAGAGCAGTGAGCTTCCAGCCCTTGCCTAGTGTATACACCTTCAGTTCCCTCCTGTCCATGTATGTCACTACCTTGAATACCTCAGATACCAGCAGGCTGAATCCCTGCTCTGGGGGCAGGCATTTTTTTAACAAGTTTTGAGTTTGAAATATGGAATAGGCCAAACTGAAATATCATCACTTCACTAGGCTGAAAACCAACTGGGGCCTATCAGTGTTTTGTTGACTTCTTCCAATCACCCACTCTCCAGAGACTGCTTTCCTCTGACACCTCAAGGAATAACATCAGATCCCAGCCAGTTGCATGGTGCCAGTGCAAAAGGAACAAAAGCCAAGGCAGTTGTGGGAAAAAGGCCATTGTTCCAAAAAATTTAAATGATGTCATTCCATTCCCTAACGGCATCAGTAAAACTTCCTACCCAATGGCAAGTGCCTCTCTCTGAAGTTGCCTGCGGTGAGGGTAGAAGGCATGGAAAGGATTGATCTGCCTTTCAGAGGCTGGATGGTTATTATAAAACACCATTTTTCAGCATTTCTCTCCAGACACGGAGCTGAGCAGCACCATGGTGTAGGGCCAGGTGCCTTGAAGGGACCTCACCCAACGTGATGGTGCATGGACAGCAGTGACAGCATGAGCATACCTGTTTCCAGAGGGAGGAGAGCTGCTCATACTCCTCATTACTGTACTCCCACTTACTAGTTATTGCCATTTGCATTGTGACATCTGCTAGAAATCTTAATCATGGGTTGTGGCCCCAACGGAGTAGTCCTGAACAGATGTAGGAGTTTGTTTCTAATTATCTTAACACCTTTCCAGCAGGGTGTCATAAACACAAGTTAATTAAGCCTCGTGCCAGCTCTGTGATGCAGAGAAACAACTATTTCTTTTCATTTTGATTTATAAATGAGGAAGCTGAGGGACCAGCTTTTATCTGCTGCTCAGTCCTGAAGCCCAAGCCCTCCCCTGGCCTCACCTTTGCCACTAGGTGCTGCCCCACCTGCCAGAAGATCAGCACATTTTTTTACCCATTGCTCATAAAACTGACAGATCATATCCTGCACCCCTGCGAAGTTTTCTTACAAAGATGAAAATCATGAGAAGTTCTCTCTACGTTGGTGCCTTGGAAGGTGTCTCCAGCCCAGGCTGCCCACTTTCAAAGACCTGAGGGCCAGCCATGGCTTCATCATGAATGCATTCCTGAAGGTATACCATATGGCTCATACCATATGAGTCATTATTCAGGCAAGGGATGACTCTTAATTGTCCATGAGTTGTATCTCTCTGTCATTGCCCAACACATGGCCTTCATAACACAACTATGGATGAACCCAAGGAGTGAAAGCCAGACCTGTCTCTCTTGCACCCTACCAGCCACCCATGCTGAACTGCCTGGACTGTGGCAGAACCCAGGCAGCATGAACATCTGAGCCATGGATGACAGCTGTAATACCTATGTCTTGTGAGATATATCCTGGGAGATCAGGATGCTGACACTGTCTGGTGATGCATCGCAGAGCTATGTGTATAGAAGAACTACAGGAAAGAGTTGGATCAGCTGCAGAGCCATGATGGTGCACCAGAGGTGCTCAGGTGGACTTTGGGCAAGAAAGAGTGGAATAAGGCTTACTAGATATCCTGCCCTCCCTCTGAACCTTGATAGGAGAGCAGAAAACAGCTTCAAGGCCTATTTTGGAAAACATCTCCCTTCCAGCCCTCTTGCTACTATCCATGAGGTACAAATATTTCCAGGCTCCTCTAGCCATGGAAAAAGGGCTGGAAAGAGGGGGTTGGGGCAAACCAGGTTTGGTGGGCATCACTCCCTGTTCACAGGCAAAATATGTGTACCAGCAAGGCTGAATTCCCAAACAATGATCCTTTTCAATGGGCAAGCAATGAAATGGCATTTTATTTCTCAGATCAGTTTCTATAAGTGAAAGCACAAGCAGAGCTGTCGGAGGAGTCTCAAACAGTCAGGCGGAGCAATTGTAAAAACTACTTTAAGGTAGCTCAAAGCGGACACTTAGAAATGGAGATATTCAAAACTAAGTAACTATAAAACTCTTACCTGGAGTTTTCAGAAGTCCTTCATGGCACTTCCCAAGCAAAACTTGATGATGTTCATGGTGATGATAAAAATCCCATGCACCAGCCCTCAGTTAGAGGAATCTCGTAAATTAAATCCTCTCTTTTCTATTCATAATCTTTCTATTGCAGAATCACTCTGGTAAACTAGCTCAAACATAGACTGCTGTCTTCAAGCACTCTTTGTTCAAAACCCTTCAAACTGTCATGGGAAAAAAATAAGAATACTTCATCCCAATTTTAATCCATCAGTTCTGAGATTAACATTTTTCTTATTTATTCATTTATAGCAGATTTAGAAGAGTGGGCAAAACTGATCACAGAAAAGGCTTATTTTAGGAATGATTGCAGTAGTACTATACTACTCTGCAGTGGGCTTTCCAGTCAAAACAGCATTCAAGAAAAAACATCTTGGCAAATGTGCAAATTATTAGGAAGCCCTTTTGTAGCAGTGTCTTGTATTTTGAAGAAAACATTATCATTTAAAACTGAGGCTCCTTTGTTTAACTTCTTACACTCGTGAGCTACAGGCAGAACTGCACTTAGTGGGAATGAAGTTGAACAGATGGGATCCCTGTTTTGCACATGATTCTGGAATGCAATAAAATTGTTTGGTTCTGGGAAACAGTTTTGCCTCCCATGGCACTGTCAAAATGACCAAAAGGTCTGATTCTGAAATCCATACTCCCATGAGTAATCCTCATTCATGTTTCAGGAAGATGCTTAGAAATATTCCTATTTCCTGATCTTAAGAGAGTGGAGAAATGAACTCGCTTTGGGAGCAAATTGATAAAAAGAACCTATGTACATTGCTAGCAACAGAAACACGAGAAGGAAAATACATAAATGCGTCACAACCAAAAACCTGTGTTGATTTCAGCAAACTGGCCTGGAGAAGTGGCATCAGGAATCTTCTGAGAGATTTCTCTTTTCAGCACCTTCCAGCAGCAATCCTGAACACTTCTCATGCCTTCTCACCTCACAGAGAATGTCAATGCCAGCTGAAGTTTAGGCCAGGGATTACAAAACCATGCTCTTCAGCAGCAGAGGTCGGGAAGTCAATTGGCTGAAACGCTTCGGGCCAGATTCTTGGCTGGTACTAATCATTGTGTTCCCCCCAAAAAGTCACACTGAGACTCTGTCACTTTACACCCACTGAACATCTGGCCCTCAGTCTGTGGGAAGAGAATATAATGTGCCTCATGCCTCATGCATGTCTAAACAGCTGCTCTGAAGCACTTCTTCAAACCTCACATGAGGCTGTTTGCCCTCAATGAAAGCTCTGGAAAGGATTGATTGTGTACAAACGATTTAAACTGCAGTGTCTGCAGGGCACAAAGGCATGCTGAAGGACATCTCCAATGTAGTAAGCCGCTTCTTGGCAAATCTCTCTGCAAATCAGGTGGGTCAGGAAGAGATTATGGCCAGTATCAGACAATTACAGCTTCACAGTGTCTTTCCATACAGAAGTTTGCTTCAGTAGTTCTGATATGATCAGATGATTTCAGCCCAGTACAGCTAAGTGCAGTGGTTTGGCAAACATTGCATGGAGTTTGCTCTGTGAATAAGTGACCTTTCCCTCTGGCCTTTTATTATTACTATTAATTGGGAATGACATCTTTGAATCTATCTTCATCTTAATACTATGGCTGGTTTAGGAGGCCTGCCAAAGAAATCTTGCAAAGAGCAGACTTAAAAGTCATCTCAAAATTTATTTTTGTTTACTAAGAAGGTTTCACTGCAATGTGTTACATTTTTAATAATTCAAGTTAGCAAGTGAACAGTCAAGATTTGTTTGTTGTACAACTTGCATGGCTAGGACAGTTTCTTATTATTTTCCCTTATTAGCAGGTGAGACCACAACACCACCACTTCTGAGCAGGCTTGACTTAATAGCTAGACATAGTAACTTACAAATTGCCGACAGCTGCAATTCAGGGCTATTGGGGTTGTTTATTTAAGGTGACATTTAGTCTCTTCTCAAATGGAAGTTGTCAATAAATTACATTCTCATGAAGATTCCGGTTTCTCCTTGCAGTTAATTGCATCCTGTAGAGAGCTAAAAACCTCTCTGTGCTTTTGGTGAGGGACTGGGCAAAATTATACTCTCTTACCCTGTTACCAAAGCCCACACTGCAGCTGCCAGGGCTAACAAAAATGGTAGATGGCATTTGGATGAGCTCAATGGTTACCTGAAAGAGATTAAATTCAGTTTGTGGTTGAGAAGAATGGCAGAAGGGTTCCACAGGCAGGTTTCTCTGCTCACTGAGCAAGTCAGATAAGCACTTGAAAGGAAGGCATGATTATATCTTCATGATAGCAGTTTTCTCTTTGAGCCATGACTTTGAAAACAACTTTTCCTTCCAGATCTGGTCAGCTTAATTCCATTAGAAAATTCGGTAACTACTACAGAAAAATTGCTCCAGTGTCATAGTGTGTTTGAATAGCCTTTTCATAGTGTCACACAGAAACAGTGCTTGGGAAGATAAAGGTGATGCTATCTGCATAAATTATTTGATAGCATTGAACTAATTAGAGGATGCATGCTGCACTTGCCAACTTACAATTACATTTCAGTTTCCTGTAGAAGTGGGACCAACAATCAAGGGATGAAGTGAAGTATCACCTTCTCTTGGGAGAAGAGAACCAGACAGACCCTTGCTCACCCTAGACCTAGTCCCGCTTTTAAATTAATAATATTTTAAAAGTACTGGCAATGATTATTCTAACATCATAAGTAGCTGCAACCTGCAGAGCAGCACATTGTAAACAACATTTTTACCCCACGTGTAAGTAGAAGGACCAACTTCTGGTAGAGGATGATAATCTATTTTTTGTGCTGACATCTGGGAAACATTATTGCTTTTTCATTTTTTACTCCTTGGTTAAGAATAGAAAATCAAGAATCAGAACAATTGAAAGAGAGATGAAGATCATTAAATTCAGCAGATATATGTGCAGAGCAAATATAGTTTGAATATTTCTGTATTTCATGGGCAATGTTGTATCCTGGCACTTCATGTAGCTAGAGCATACTCTGGGGACACAATAAGGAGTATGATCCTCTCTTTTTCCTCCTCCCACTCCCAAACTCACCTCTGCCAAACAATTTCACCTTTGTCATCTTGCTTCTAACCCCAGTTTATGTGTAATTTGGCAAGAGGACAATCAATCTGATAACCCACTTTACTCCCTGTCTGGAGATGCACAGAGTTTGGCTGCCGGGATTGTGGTATCCCAGCAGTTTTGGTTCCTAAATTATTTGCACACTGATACATATCAAAGCATACAGGTTATATAATATCCACCAGTTAAGCCAAAGAGGAAAATTTTCAGCTGCCATAAGAGCACACTGGTCTGATCTGCTGAAGCCAGGGTACCTGTGTGCAGCCAGCCTAGGGACCTCCACCCACTTGCCCTGTCTCTGCAGAAATCCTGGGAGCTGCAACAGCAAACGCTCATCTTTGTGCTTGCTTGAGTTCTGCAGTGCAACTGCTCTGGTCTCTCCTCTTAGAGTGTTTTGGCAACAGGTTTCCTCGATGCTTTATCATCCTTGGTAGAAAAGCATAAAGTTCCCCACCCCCTGAGAACAAAGTCCCCTCTCTCCTTGCCTTTTCTGCTACTAAATGTATTTAAGTCTCTTGTAGGCCTGAAGGCAAAAGTTCTCAAAGGGAAAGAAAAAGAAGACATCTCACCACCATGAGTGATGGGACAATGGAAAACCATTAGAGCAGCTGGTCTCCTGTCCTGGGGCATCCATTACTGCTGTGGCTGGTGGCATTATTCTTCTCACTCCCCTCTAGGTAGGCTACTGCGGTAGGGCAATGGATGTTCCCTGGCATTGTCCTCTGAGCTTGATGAAGTAGAAACCATCCTGACTGTGGCAGGAACATTGTTAGCTACAAGCAAAACAATTGTTGGCATCCCCCACTCTTCTGTCCTTCATGCTATGCTTCATTTTGGTTTACATTTAAAGAAACCAAAACCAGTCAGTCAGTGGAGCAGCTCCCCAAGCCCTTGGGACTTTCTATTTGTAACTTGCAAATTCAATGCAGAGAAGGGGGGTAGAAAAATGAATGCTTGGATGTGAGTCTGGGATATTTTTTCACCTCTCAGAGCACATAACTTACTTGTTAATACTAACGAGGCATGCAGCGAGTCAGAGTGAAGCCCCTTGCATGCTGAAAAACAACATTGCAGGAAAGAGTGTCCCAGGCACGTGTTGCAGCACCTTTCATTGGTCTGGTAAATGAAACACATTGAAAACAGGAATATCTCAGTATCTTTAAAATGGCCTGTTGGGATCCCTGGGCTGTGGCATCCCTGCCTGGTTTAGGGCAAGAAACAAGAGTATTTGGTGCAGTGTTGCATGCAGGAGGGGGTTATACGGCTGGGCAAAAGCAAATGTGACCCCATGCTCTAGATGCACCTTGCAAGGCTGCAAAGAAGGGCTGAGAGATGCTCACCAGGGAAGAAACAGTGATTTAAAAGCTCTGACAGGTCAGAAACAGGATAAAGTAACCACAGATTACTAAAACAGATGAAGATTTATAGAAATTGTCAAAGGAATGCTGTGCCCTTGGCAAGCGATGAGAAAAAAACAACCCTGAAAGGTGGCTGAGCAAAAGCAGTTAAATTAAAACCATCTTTGTGACTGACTTTGAGGAGGAAAACAGCTGGTAGGGGCTGCAGCGCCTGGTGCAAGCTGGGGCTGGGGCAGGCTGGGAGCACACCCAGTGTTGTGGTTCCTGCTGGTATATGGAGCTGAAGTCACTGCTCATTACAGCACAGCATGCAAATGGAAAGGGGAGGCAAGAGAAGAAGGAATTTTTTCAAGCTGTCCCAATCATGCCTCAGCTCTGTTCTGGATAAAAGGGACTAAACCTGCAACTAATTTGGAAAAAGAAGTGTATCTTAGACAATTTATAAGAATGGGCTAAAATGCATTTGAGTGAAGATTGATGGAAAAGAATTCACTTTTAACATATTATTAAATACTATTAATAAATAATATTGATAAACCATACATAATTTAATAAAGACATAATATTCTATTTTTCACTAATAAAAGTATATAGCCAGTTTTTCATACTGTGACCCTCTGTTTTAACCTAATTACTGAACTATCCAGAAACTGGTAATTTCTCAGATCAAAGTGAATAAAAAGTGTTTATATTAGTCTACAAATGAATGGAAATTTAACTTAAAATGACTTCTTTCAACTAAAATGCTTGTATTTTAAAAGTTTGCTCATCATTATATTTAAAATCATGGCAGCATATTTTAAAACTAGAATGAAAACAACTGAAATTAAAGTATCTTTTTTTCAGGTTTACCAATGGAACTTTTTTAAAAAGCCAAACCAGGCTGAGTGAGAATAACCAGCAGAAACCAGGTTTTCTTGAAGTAGTTTCAAAATAACCTTTGTGAGCAACAGCCTCTTTGGAGGTTTAAAGAGCATATTCCCTCATATGAGTGCATTCACCTTGCTTACTGTGAAAAGTGTTTAATGCAAGATTTAAAAAATGAGCAGGAATGACACCATAGAAAAGCAGCATTTCTTAAAGGTGAAAAAAAAGAAAGGCATTATCTGCCACTTCTAAATTCTTGTAGGATAGAAGAAATAGAAACAACATTAGCTCCACTCCCAAAATACAGTACTTTGTGTCCTCAATACACCTGTTAGCTTCAAAAGACAAGGTAGATGAGGATTGTGTATTCATGTGGTGGTGGCAATATAAACAGGATCTGCAATGACTGCTGCTAACAGGGGAGGGAGAGTGGAACTTCCCTTAGCCCTGATGGTAAATAAGTCCCTGTCTTATGCTTTAAAAATCATATATTTATTCTTTATGAATTCAGTACGGCTTACCAGCGTTTATCTCACCACAAAATACATAATTTGTATTAGTTTTCATTGAATTCCCATGCTGGTTACATACAGCTTGGTAGGCATTATTACTTTGAAGAGTCTATTAATATAAAAGAGATGGTGATGAAGCATATACACTCCCTGAAGTTAGCATAAAATAAAAGACAAATGCGTTGAATCTGTACTTCTCAAATGAGCATCACAAATACAAGAGGTACTAAAACTAAAATTAAGGCTAAAATTGTTTATTGTGACCTGTTAAGAACTTACTTTTTCTTAGGAAAAAAATGGAAACAAAATTAATACATATCTTCCTTTTCTGTGGTTGTGATTCCAAATTCAACCAAATCACCACATGTGTGAAGTGTAAGTCCAGGGCTGTTTCCTGACCTGGGAGGTAATGCAAGCAGCAGGATTTCTTTCCAAGGGTCAGCTGGAGGACAGGTGGGCTGGAATAACATCCTACCTTAAGTCCCTCTGATGCTCCCAGTGGTGTGAGCAATACCAGCATTTCTCCCACTGGAGGTGAAATGATTAGACCAGTCGTTCAGCAACTGAGGAACTTCATGCCAGTGAACTGGCCTTGGTGCACAGTATATTGAACTGCTAAACCACGTGAATGCAGCTCTTCGATTTCAAGATCCACCTTTACATCGAAACATCCCAAAAAGGACATACAGCCCCTGAGCACCCCAGGGATGCTGTATCTTCCCAGCTTGGCCTTGGCCATCACAGCAGGAAAGCGAAGCTGTTACATCGCTCATATGAAGATGAAAAGAGGAAAATATCAAGGTCACACAAACATTTCCTTTCTCAGCTCTTCAGACTTTATTTTTCCAGTTTAACTTACAGCAAGCCTTCCAAAACCAGTGCAAGCCCAGAACGTGAGGCAAATATTCATTTCAGGTCCATTTTCCAATGAGATGGAGCTGTTTTGTAGTTGGGGCATATACTTTGATCCTCCCACTTAAGTGTCACATGAGAAGTCAACTCAGTTCTTTTTTTTTTCCCCTAAATTCATGGGTCTTTAAATTTATGGGTATTCTCCATCACTGCCATTGATTCTCAGGGGGTTTGGAGAAGGGATGGGTTACGTGTCATGTCTGTTACGACTTTATGCTCCTTGCTTAGATGGGCAGACAATCCCAGGAGATGTCGAGCAGCAGAAAACTGGTTGCACAGGTCTGTGCCATGTCCTAAGCTTCTGTACATCACGACTGACGTTTTGGGCAGGACTGTGTAGGAAAAAAATACCATTTTCAAAGGCTTTCAGTGACTAAAAGAAGTTGACTGAAGGGAAAAGGTCTGTTAGACTTACAAAGGTCCATGGCAAAAGATGGAAAGAAGTTCCTTCGAGATTCTCAAATTAGTAACCTACCTAATTAATAAGAGCTGCTAGCAGAGGGAGGCAGTTCGCCGTTTTATTTCAAGAAGTGGTGGAAACTCTCCTCCCAGACCTGATCGTCTGTGGCTTCAAATTAATGGCTCGCAGCACTTTTCAGATCCCAACACTTTAATGAACAACCAGCGCTGTCTGGAAAGTTTGTGCGGGTCTCCTTCGTGCCGCACATCGGGCACCTCCGATATCCCCGCGCTGGGGGGCACGCGGGTGCGCTTTCTGCTTCCTACGTGGCTTCGGCAGCGAGTCCTTCCCCCGCCCGGGAACACAATTCCCGCACCAGCTCCTGCTGCGCGGCGGCTCCGCGGGGGCCGAGCACACGCTCGGGGCGGGGCGGGGCGTGGGCGGGGCCGACGCGCGCGGTGGGCGGGGCGTGGGCGTGTCCTCGGGGCCGAGGCGCCCGCGAGCCGCCGGCGCAGGCGGGTGGGCGCGCGCGCGGCTGTGCCGGGAGTCGGAGCGCGCGAGCCCCGCGCGGATCTCCGTGGCCGCCGCCGTTCCCGCTGGCGCGCGCGCCGGGAGCGGAGTGTCCGCGGGAGCGCGGCGGGAGCGGGAACGGGAGCGGGAGCGCGGCGAGCGGCTCGTGCGGGCGGCCCCGGCGGCCCCGGCGGCCCGCGGCGGGCGGGAGGGAGGAGGAGGAGGAGGCGGCGGCGGCGGCGCGGGAAGGGAGGCAGCGGGGCCGAGAAGATGAACCGGAGTTTCAACAAATCTCAGACTCTGCGGTATCTGGAGTGCAGCGCGGTGGAAGTCAAGAGTAAGGTGAGCAGAGCGCGGCGCGGCCTCGGCCGGGAGCGCCCCTGCCCGGCGGCACTCCCGAAAATGAATGGAGCCCCCCGGCCCCGTATCCCGGCTCCCTGTGTCCCGGCACGCAGAGCCGTGACGGGCTGGTGGAGGTGGGAGAGCCGCTCCTGCCGCAGCTCCCGGCGAGAGGTGGCGGCGCGACCCTTCCCCGCCCGCCCCCGGCGCGGCGCCCGCCGCTCCCGCTCCATCTTTTGTTTCGCCGCGGGGACTCCGGCCGTAACTTCTCGGGGCAGCTCCGGTGGCCTCGCCTGCTGCGCAGGCTGGGGCTCGGCCCGGGGGCGGCGGGGGGCGCGGAGGCGCTGCCGCCTCCACCCCACCCCGGGGCGCTTCTGTGCCCGGTGCTCCCGCCGGCTCCCGGGGGAGCGGGACGGGTTCTCCGGCGCACTCTGGCGAGAGGAGCAGGAGGAAGAAGGGCCGGGTCTCCCCGCCGATCCTGCCGGGCGTCCGAACCGGGAGAGCTCGGGGGCTGTGCCGGGTGTTACGGGGGGATGCCGGCACCGATATCAGCTTGTGCGCTCTGGTGGCGTAGCGTGAGGATTTGGGAGCGACAGAGCAGAAACAGCGGTCTGCCAGAGCTCGGGCGCCTAAAATGATGGTTGGTTGTGCCTGAGGTTGGTCTTGCTGAGTTCTCTTCAACAGGATCTGGTCGCTCTTGGTTGAACCAACACATCAAAATCTTGCCTGCCGCTTCAGAGGGCAAAAATAAGTAGCGTTTGAGGAACACTGCGAAATCTCCGGGGAAGCCTGTTTTATTCGCATGTAGCAGGCAAAGTGTAGGTAATGCATAAGCTGAAAAGAGTACAGATGACTTTAGCCTGTCCTGGATTCCTTCATTACCTGCTGAGATGGGATTGGAGGTGGTGAATTTGGGATTTGGTGCTTGGTGCTCCTCATTTTTGTCTGTTGCTGCTATTAAAATCTGGATTCAGATCAAATGGCCTTGAGCAACATACAGAACTGAGATGGCTTCAGTGAGAGAAGCACCTTGTGTCCAAAGGTGCCTCCAATCACTTCTAAGCATGGCACCCGAAATGTAGGTTGAGGGTCTTATTTCCTAACCTCCTGTTGCCACTTGAAAGGGCTCAACTGGCCTAGTAAGTTCCATCCCGCTTCCCTTGCTGGAAAGTTTTGGTTCAGTTTGTAGTGGTTTTAAGATGTAATTCACCCACATCATTCATTGTGTCTCTTAAATGCTCTAGACCTTGTTTTCTATCTACTGCATTATATGTAATGCATTGTGTGAGCTTGAAACTAAACGTTGACCACAGATAAGAATTTTTAAGTTCATCCTCTTCTACTTTAATATTTCCACATTTGTTCTATTAACTATGAAAAAGCAACCATATAATGAACAGCTCATAGCTTCCTTTACAGCTGCAGGAATTCTGTAAGCAAATCCTGTGTTGCTTTAGAGATACCAACTGATATGGGGAGGTGGTAAGCGCCGGAATGATTGCATATTTCTGGAGGGAAGGAAAGTAAGTTTGTGTGGGTGGGAGGGTTTTACTGGAGGCCTTCTGTAGCTCAGGGTTGTCACTGCTACTGGCCCAGAAGTTACTGTAGAGAACTGCACTGCATTGGAAGAAAACTATACAAATTAAACCAAAGACTAAAGTCAAAATATCCTGCTTGAGGGCCTACACCCAGTGATGGTCCGTGAACCTGGAGTGTGGGTCATTGGAAGCTGTGCTGTTGAATTTCCTGGTGCTGGTGGGTTTTACTGTTAGCATGACCTGGGCACGGTAACAGCCCAGGCTGTTGGTATTGCAGTCTGGTTGCTGGCAAAAAGGGGTTGGTACTGACATTGCAATATGGTCTTTCTGTAAAGCTCATGGGTTCCCTCTCATGGAGTTACTCTCCAGCAGTTTGAAGTAGATCCAGTGAAAAGCTTTGGCTGATGCTACCTGGCAAGGGACTATATAAAGGCCTTATACCTCTTATTAAAGCACCGTGATCTTGTAGGGTCAGCTATGATGCTGTCTGTCTTGTCCCTGTGGATCGCTATGTAGTCCTGCTGCGATCAGTTAGAATATGGATTGTTGAGGGGTTTTTTGTTTGTGTGGACAATCTAAGGCTGGGGAAACAAAAAGGTTCAGTAATGCTACTTTTGGTAGCCTTATGTAGTCAGCTTGTTAAACATTTAGTTGCCTGTGTTTTGTAAGTATGAGGCCTGTCTGGGCTTGCCTGAGAACTTGAAAGTTGAGTCTGAGAAGTCATGCATTTGCAGCTATCGCCTGAGAGCGCAGGCTGCCAGGTGAGCAGAGGTGGGTGCAGCTCAGCCTCTGCGCTGGGGCATGCTGCTGGCCCCAGATCAAGGGATTCTTGGTGGCTTTTCAAAGGCTGGGGAAGTGGCAGTCCGTGGGCAGGTGGAATCCCTTTTAGCGGAGGAGCTGAGTGTGAGAGAGTACTGCTTTTACACAATGGTGTGAAATAGCTTTTCTCCTCTGAAGATCGAGTTCGATGGGAAGGAGCTCTGAAAAAAATGACTCTGGGGAATCATGATGGGTGATAGTCTACAAATGTTAGAGTTTTGATATCCCTGCTCCTGTTACGATAGCCAGGTGGTTCCTTCATTAAGGACAGGCCACCATCCAGCTGGTGTGTCACATTAGTCACAATTCAGAAATGGCTCCTGTGAAAACTGACCAAGATTTTCCTGGTTTTCCTGAGTTTCTTTCCTTTTCTCCAAAAGAAAGTTATCGAAAGTGGGTTTGTGCCCTTGATTATTGGAAGGGGAGAGTTTATCAGAACTTAGTGCTGTACTGGGTAAGACACTTCTCTGGAAATGCCCAAGTGTCCTTAAGTTGTAAGGTTCCCAATATGTGCCAGAGAATTATTAATTAAATAAAAAACAAAATAACTCCAGAACAGGGCAGAGGGAGGGAACGTCATGATGGCTGAGCTTAATCCAGTTTTAATACGTCCTTCTTGTGCTGAAGGGCCCAAAACATCAGGCAGTATTCCTCTTTTTTTGTGTCCAGCAGACCTGTGAGCTTTGTGGAAGACTGGATTTCGGCTGGTCTGAACCAGCCTGTACCCTTGGTGGACCCAGCCTGATCCATCCCTGCTGCGTGTCCCAGAACCATTCTTCAGTTCCTGATGCTTGTGTCCATGAGTTTTTAACGCCTTGTGACTATGTCATGGGATCACTGGCAGTGATATGTTCTCTGGCTATGTGTCTTTTTAGAAGGATGAGCTTTGTGGCACTGTGTTTTGCCTGTGGGTGTACATCAGGTCATTTTATTTTGTGTGACTAAGGTGCTGTAAAAGCCTTTTGGATTGCTGTGTTGCAGCAAATACTGAAGAGGCAAACAGCATCTGCCGTCTGTGCACACCTCTGTTTTCAGACAGGGCAGTGATGGAAATTGCTATAGTCTTCTGCTTTAAGAAGTCCTCGTCTCTCCGGCTCCCTGCTTTGTCCCTGCCTCTGTCTCCTCCTCCGAGAGCTGGTCATAAAATCAAACACTTAAAAGCTTATTGCTGGATAGGAAAGCGGAAAGAAAAACTGCTTAGAAATTGGCACATGTCGTAGGAAAATATTAATTGAATTGTAATTACACCTTAGCCCTCCTCTCCCATCTTTCATGACAGAATAAATTAGAAGCTCAATTCTTATCTAGGTGTTATCTCTGTAGCTCGGGATTAATGTTTCAGCCCTTTTAAACAGGATCTGAAAAGACATTATCTTGCTGGCTTAAAACAACTGTGTATTCTCATGTGTCTAGTACTCACTCCTTCCTTTCCTCTGTTGGGTGACAAGTGAAGTATCTGTCCCCTCTGAAGAAACTAATCTCTGAAAAAGGTTTCCACATGACCCTTTCTGTCCCCTTTTTCCCTTTTACCAAGAGCTCCAGTGCCTGCTGTGTGGGGGGCTTTTTTTGTTTGTTTTGTTTGGGATCTTGTGGCCACAGGCAGGGTTCTTAACCTATTTTCATTTTCTGTCTTTAGCATTACAGAGAGGTTACAATCTTCTTTGCCTATAAGCCTGCAGAAGAACAAATACTTTTAAAGTAGGAATTCCTACATTGATGGTGAGATGTCTCTTTAATTATAACTTCATGCAGCCAATCTTCTTTTGTCTTGCTCCGAGAGGAAGGAGATTTTATTTTTTTGTCCCCTTGAATTTTGTACACCGTTTTTCAGTCAGGGAGGGTAGCTATCAGCCCAAATGTTTCTTTTCCAGTCCCTTAGATATTCTGGAATAGCAGAGGTATAAGATTGCCTCAGGCCTTAAATGGGAGCCCTTTGAATTGTTTATGAAAGTGTGGGTTAGGCTTTTTTCACTTTGAAACCGGCAGTTTTATGTTTTTGTCTTAAAAGCAGCAGAGTAGTATTTTTGTGCCACTGCTGTTTGAATTCCTGCAAACTGTATATACAAGTAAGAATAAATTTTGATGTTTTCAAAAGTGACTAAATGTACTTATTGTTCCCTGAAAAATAGTCCTTTGGAAAAGACCTCTTTATTGTTGCTGAACCCTCTCAGACAGTGGAACTTTTGATAATGGCTGAGGGTTATAAAGCGCAGGTACCTGACTCACGTGCTGACTGTGGTACTTCTGCCTTATTAATAGTGTCATGTTTTCTTGCATTACAAACTGATTTGCAAATTAACAATAATGTGAGTAACTTCCTACTGCAATAAACAAACCCATTAAGATAAATGGAATCAGTTAACCATATTTTTTTACTCTCTTCTCCCATCCTGTTTTGACTTTGTTCCAGTAAATGTTGATGTTCAGATGGATGTCACAAATGGATTTTCGATAAATATTCAATCATTTTTTGATGTGTAGAGTAGACATGGTACTGTTGTGGTGTTCAAGTAGAAGTAGAAGCCTGCCCAGCTGCTCCATAGATGTAACATCCAAACAGCTTTGGGTGGTTTATCCTGCTCCCGTGTTGTCTCCCCTTCTCAGAAGTAGCGTCCCTGTGCTGTTTATGCAAAGATTGCTGGTTTAAACCTTTTGCATCCTTTTTTTTCCCTCTCCAAAAGTTGCTGATGCTGCACATCCATGTGACTATTACAGTATGAGTACAGGCATTGTGTATTTGAAAGGTATAAAGTACAACATCAAGCAACGTTATAACTGTAGCAATAGCAGTAAGAGCAGACTTACTTTTGACAGTCTCCTGTAAAGAGATTTTGAGGTCTGGTTCTGCACTGCCCTGTCTGGTGTTAACTAAGTGAGAGAGGTCTACAAACAGTGTTTTCCAGTCTTTTGTACTTTGATTTCACTCTAACCCTGAAGCCTTACAGACCTTCTGAAGTTTTAAGAAAAGTTTTCCATGTGTAGCACACTTCAAAATAGATCAAAAAGCAGCAGTCTTTTTAAACCTACAGAATGTTAAAACAGACTTTAGTTTGCTTTAAGTTTTAAAGTAGTACTTTAGATTCTTCCAAGTTAAGGTCATGCATGTCAGACCTAGAGTAAAATAAGCACAGTGAAAAGCCCTGTAACCAGCTGATGTAACTTCTGGTTTTGAGCTTCAAAACATATTTGATTATATGCAAACCAAATGTAGCACAGACTCAGAAAACCACAGGATTCGTCCTCTCAAATGAAGACAGTGTGCCACAGTAATAGCAACTTGAGATGGCCTGGATTGTTGCAAAACGTGTCAAGAGAAAGAGACTGTAAACATTAATCTCTTAGGAAGTGTTGCTTCTGTTCCTTTCCCTCCCAGTTTGCTGGCCTTCTCACAGCAGGTATTGTACTTATGTGCTAAACAGCACCTACTAAATTCCTGGTTTGTCTGTTATTACAAATCTTTGTTTTTCATAGTAGGATGACTTTCCAAAGTGGTCATACCTAGTCAACTCAAGTCTGTCTTTAAGTGGTGAGGTGACATTAGAGAAAGTGACCACAGCTTTGCAAGTTGCTGTGCAGCAGCTGAGCCACAGCAGCGTGTCCTGTGCGTGCTTCCTGCCCTTCACAGATGGGAGGCCAAACCTTTCAGCTGAAGGGTGTTGTACAGACAAGGAGTTTTGGGATAGTTCTGCTAGGTGACAGCTGCAATAAGCACCAGCACAGTTGTAACTGTCTTCTCTGACCTGTGCTCAGGCTCTGTGTGAGCAGTAGTGCCTGTGGGACGTATAGGGAAGGCTGGAACATGTGCTTTGAGCTGCCTGGTGTCATAGAGTATGGCATAGAGGAGGATGTGCTCAGGTGCAGGTTATATGTAATCTCAGTCCGTCTAGTTATGGAAAGGTGGTTGTTCTTCTGACAATGTTCCCAAAATTAGTGTACTGTTACGGGCTTGGGTGCGAGCTGTGATAACTGTATGGTTATCAGTGCCCCTGTGATGCGTTAACCAGAAGGGGTAGGGCTGCTGCCTGGTGTTTCACCACCTCCCATACTTTCCTATTCTTGATCCTGCCTCCAGCTTCCCAACCATTTGTAATAATTTTTACTCTAGTAACTTGGGAATTTCTAATCTGTTTAAGACTGTCCAGCCAGTCTGTCTTATGTGAGTAGTCTTCTGAAATTTAGTCTCGCCACATTGAAACAATCTTAAAGGACATTGAACAATGGACCTTTCAACTTTAAAGAGCACCTCAGAAAATTAAATGTTGTTTACAGCCAAGTCAGAAAGGAATGTCTCCTGTGTGAGATTAAAATACCTGTGGAGGCTCTGTCTGACAGGCTCCAGGAGTAGCCACCTCCAAGGGGTTGTTCAGGGGTGCAATTAATGGTGCTTTCCTCTGTAGTCCCTTATCATTCCCTTTGTAAGAGACTGCATGTGCTTAATCTGAGCTTTTAGTAACCAAGAAAGGTTTTCCAAGGATTGACTGCTTGCCCCAACTGCCTTTACAATTCAGGCCAGAAGTCAAAAGATGAAATGTACCTTTGGAGGCATTCTTTCCCTCTAAGTGGAGGCAAAATCTCACTGTACAGAGGTATTCTTGTTCTCATCAGAAATTCCTGTAGTTAATTCAGGCAGAAATGTCTGGGGCAGGGTGTGGTGCATCAGCCCCAGGGCCACCCAGCCTTGGGCCGTCCCTTCTGCTTCTGCCCTGCACGGCTCTTCCCAGGCCCCCTTCAGGTCTGGCCAGGAGTGTGCACACATGTGCATCAAATCACTTCTCTGCAGCTGTTGCTGGCCCTGAGCTCATGGGGAAACCTCTGGCAGAAACTGAAAGGGTCTTAAATAAGTTTGCAACCAGCCAGAGCCTTTACTGACTACAGGCTTCTTGTGTCCACGTAGATGTAAATGTTCAGAAAGTGCCCTCCTCTTGCTAGAGACCCGCTGTAGGGCAGAGCTGCCTATCTTTGGGAAGTGCTGTTGGCAGTGTTGACCAGTAGTCCTTTGTCCCTTCGAGTGGCAAGGTGCCAAATCTTCCTTTTTTGCTGATGGTGACATGCCATGGATGTGTGTATGCATCCTGTGCTGTGTTTGTGCTTAAGATCTGTTGTGTGGTGGAATGTGTGGTGCTTGGTCTCCCCTTGAAAATGCAGGACCATCTTGGTCTATGTCATTTGCAAACAGTCCTTGGTTTTTTCCAAGAGATGTAGAGGACTGGATGAAAAAGAAGGAGGTTTTCTTTTGGAAAGGTGGACTTTGCACTTAAATTACGGATTTATTTTAAAAGCTTTGCTGCAAATGACTGTTTCTTGAACAGCAGTGGGGTTTAATATCAAGAGGTAAGGCAGTGACAAAGACTGGCAGTGTGCTGCTTGAAGGCTGTACAGAGAGAGATGGTAGGGAGAAAGCAGCTATGTGGGATGACCTGATAGGAGAGGAGTTACTGGAGCAAGAGTGGCAAAGAAAGGGAGGATGGTTCAAACGAACAGGCTGATAAAATTGGTTTTGTGGATAGCTATTTTCACAGACTACGATGTGGCAGTAAGGCAAGAGAGTGTTTAGGAAAGCTGGGACAAAGTACAGGGCAGCAGTCAAGGCAAA
Source organism: Pithys albifrons albifrons (assembly GCF_047495875.1). Classification (NCBI taxonomy): domain Eukaryota; kingdom Metazoa; phylum Chordata; class Aves; order Passeriformes; family Thamnophilidae; genus Pithys; species Pithys albifrons. Next base: position 91,101,605 of record NC_092461.1, read on the forward strand.
GCCCCACTGTGGAGATGAAGAGCTGAATGGTGTCCATGGATTTAAGATACTGGCCTGAAAAGATCTGGGTAATTAACACAAATATGTGCAACTGCCCGAGTGAAAGGTAGCACTGGAGGCAGAGATGCTGGACCAGGCAAGGTAGTGGTCTAGTTCCCAATAATCATGAAATTGGTAGATGAGGCAGGGGAAAGGATAAGTTTGGCTTTAGGTTGCCCTCAGGTGGTAGCTGAGTATCTGTGAAGAGAATCTGTATGAGATTGAATGGGAGGTACATCTCATGAACAGAACTTGAAAGGAGGGTAATGGGGACAGAGAAAGAAGCTGAATTTCTCTTCCAAGTAGATGCAGAAGAGAGAACAGTGTTGTCACAATCTGAGCCTTACAGACCACTGGAGAGGTTTGAAGGAGTTAGAAAGGTTGTCCCTTAAACAAAAGGCAGGGATATGAAGCATTGTGTCCAAGAAGCACAACAAAGAAGGGTAACCACTTGTTTTCTTTGGGAAGAGAAACTATTTTAAGAATTTAAGATACTAAAGCATGGCTGTATTTTTGTGGGGGTGCTGAAAGGAAGGAATAAAGGAAGAAGGGTAGGAGTATGGCATGATGCCAATCAGGAAAAAAGTTTGGGGGAGAAGGTAGTGAAATTGTCTGTGATGGTGTTTCTGTGAAGGGCAAATAGAAAAGTGGCCGTCTGGCTCTTGTGACTGTGCTGGAAGGACAAGTGAGGTGTGAGTAGGGCATAGCAGAACATGAGATCTCACACATTCTGCCAGCTCGGTCATTGAGATGAAGCAGAGCTGCTTTGGGGCAAGCAGTTGAAGAGAGAACTTGTTGCAGAGAACATTTGCGTTTTTGGTGGTGTCTTGGCACTAGCAACAGCCACCATGAGACTGGGAGCAGAGCAAGAGAGTGCTGAGTGAGCTGGGGAAGACATATCTGGGAAGAGAAAGGGAACAGAGGAACACAAATGTGACAGCAGAGCTCAGAAGTTCCAGGTGAAGTTGGCAAGCACAAAACCCTTTGCATGGTCTTCCCTCGGCTTTCTTGCCCTCTGCTCCTTCTTGCTGATAAAGCATCACTGATTAAGTTTTCACAGTTTTGAGTCTCACAGGTAAGCAGAAATTACAGTCTGTGTAAGGATGAAAGTGTCTCTCTTTCTGTTCTTGATTTTTTTAACTTTATGAGAGAAGTAGATGGCTAACATAATTAATGTTTATTGCTAAATGTTGCTCTTTGATGTCTTCTTATTACAATAGCCTGATTTCAAAGCCAGCAATAAACTGAAGGGATGGCACCTCATAAACATAGGGATTCATTTTTGGCCCTGTAAACGTCTTGAAACTTAAAATTAAAAAAAATAAAAAAGAGGTTGCTCTCTTTTGCTTGGAAATAACTTTCATTTTACGAAATAACAACTCTCTAAGTAAACAAACCTCAAAATCCTGCTTCCTCTTCTCCTCTGACCTCTTGTACCACTTAGCCAGAAAAAAAAAAAAAACAAAACCAAAAAAAGCCGTTGATTGCTCTTGGTCAGACTGTAAGTTTTGATCAGTTAGTTGTGACTTCCTGCTGCTTTAACACAAATTTTATCAGAACACTTTTCTTTTTTGTTAACTTGGCATCTGTTTTCACTCAGGGTTCCTGCCTGACGTATTGTATTTTGTTGTGTGCTTTTTGTCATCAAACTGCAGACAGCAAGTGTAGTGGTTGGCTTATGGAGGATCTTGAGACAGAGGTTATTTTTGTGAAGAAAACGTACAGTGCTTTCTAGGTTGGTTTTTTCAGTCACAGTTAGCTCTGTCAGACTAAATTCTTTAAAGTTATCTATGTTCCTCCTGTCTTCTGACTTCTGCAATACTAGATGCAGTTATTTGCATTTGTTAAATAGGTCTGAATAATGTACTTCGTTATGGAAAACTAATCTGCTTGTTAAAACTGTGAGTTTATCAAACAGTGTAATACAGTTTTGTACTGGCAGAGCTAGTCCTTGTGTATCTTTCTGTGAACAGATACGCTAAAGATGAACTTTGTATCTTAGAGAAGCAGATTAGTAATCTTGGCTATCTCTGCCAAACTCTCGGATTTGAAGTTTCTGAAAGATACATGCTGAATGTTATCTTGAAATCCTGGCTGAATACAATGCAGAGCACCCAGTTTTCAAGATGTGTGGTACTGCAAAGCCTCTTATTACTGTGATACTCTCTATCAGCCTCATTAGGGATGATGAATGAGCTTCTGAAGCATTTTTTCCCCCTCTCTTCTGAAAAGACCTGCTGACAATGGTTGCTGTGTATATACACAGGGTAAATTAATCAGCTAGACTATTACTATAGTAGTACTGTCTTTAAACAAAAAAAAAAGTAATCCTCCTTATCTGCTTAAATCTCTTTTGGAAAGACTCTTCCCTGCTACTCCTCTCTAGAGAATCACCTTTTAGGTCCGTTGCCTTAAAAGGCTGTGTCATGGAAAAAGTACAAGTGAAATCTCTTGCATTTGTTTGCTACTGCCCTATTCCTGGGCAAATGAAATTGGCTTTTGGGCTTTCCTAAGGCTGCACATGTGAACAAGTTGATTTGATGTACAGCATTTGTGTCAGACCTCAGCACCCCAAGTCTGCAGTTGCCTTCCCACACATCACACTCCACTGATACAGGAGCGCCATATCCAGTGTGCCTGTGGTCAGGCTGGGAGGCCTGACCCTTTTGCCAGCTCTCCTCCTCTCTCATGTGGCAGCTTAAGCTGAGCTTTTGGTAGTAACCATCCTGACTTACATCTCCTTTTCCACGCCACTTTCCTGCTGGGCGTGCAGTTCCTACACGGGAGCTGGGCCCGTGTGTTGGACACAGGAGGGCCAGGCGGTTTGCCCAGCAGACCATGCAGGGCAGGTGTGTCTGATGGGGGCTGTGTGGGGTGGGTGTTGTGCTGATGGGGTGAGACTACGCAGGAGCCACTTCCTTGTGAGTACCTTGTGTGCCAATGGCCCTAAACAAGGTGTCCAGTAAACAAATGGTTCCTGGGGTTGGCATCTGAATGCCCTGGCCTTCTGGCTGTAGGAATCCTGAGGAATCCCAGGTTACTGTTCAGATGTGCAGACCAAGAGATGCAGCTCTGAACAAAGCCTACAAAGACCTTTTCAGTTTGAAATGCATCAACAAAAATAAGTTGCCACTTGGATTCTTCTGGAGAGGAGCGGGTGGTGGAGGACAAAGGACTGTTTTTCCCCCATTGGAACCAGCTGTGGTTTGTTCGCCTTTTGTGCATTTGGATGGGCACTCTGAAATCCAAACTGGAACTAGCATTTAATAGTACAAACAATCAGCATAATTTGACTGAACAAGCTTTCAGATGATCACAACTAGGCTTTGATGCTGAGGAGTGGGATTTTCATAACTGTGGAAGTAATTTGAGAACAAACTTGTGCCCAAAGCCAGTAGGGTTGTTGTGGTTTTCTTTTTCTTTTTGCTTGAAGATGATTATGGTGATGGTTCATACTGTTGTTAGTCCAGCAAAGGGTGGCTGACATATATGGTTGATTTAACAGCTGAGCACCTCTAAGCAAGTGATTCTCCATTTTGAGGAAGAATTTATGTAAAGATGATTCTAACCTTTTTTTTTTCTTTTCTTTGTGTGCTTGTTAGTTTTTGTCTTTGGTTTCTAGCCCTGGTATTGACTGCCTTTGCAAATGAGAACTTCCATGAAATCCTAATCACAGCCCTACTTGTACTTGGATTTGTGGCTGTGGTTCCATGTTTTCAAGAGTGAGTTAGGATGGTTTTAGAGGTTCAGTTCATGAACAGTAGTTTACTAATACTATGCAATCTGAGTTATTAAATTAAGTGTACCAGAAATGTGATTTAAGCTATTTAGTTGAACTAGATGCCTACTTTTCATTATCTTAATTTCCTTGATTGGAGAATCAAGTTTTTTCTCCCTCCTGTTCTTAATAGCATATTTTATTTCTAATACCAGAAATAAGGTAAATTGAAATCTTTTCAATCACTTTCTGACTTGTTTAAAACATGTTCATGGATTTGCAACACTTCCAATTGTCTTGTGTCAAATCACACACCTGCCCCTTTCCTCCCAACTTTTTTTTTTTTGATTACCACTTAGTGATCTGTAAAGCTTTAAAAATAAAAACCATTGGAATGACAGAAAAATTAAAACCATGAAAACTAACTTTCCTCCTCCTGTGTGGATTACCAGGAAATTCAGGTGGCATGTAGAGTGAGCGTATTTTCTAGTAACAAGCTGTGTGCTCTCATACCATGCTGCTTTAAAGGTCTTGTGGTAGGGATTGCAGTGGCATTGCTGGGGAACATGCAAAGAATTTTTATAAGGTTGTTTGTATAGCTGAATAATTTCTTTTGAAAGCAGTAGAGTAAATGTTTCTACGTTGGAGAAGAATGGTTCAGTGGATGCCTGAGATTATGGTAATGGATGATGGACCTTCCAAGTTAAATCTTACAAATGCCATTATCCTCTAGAGGATTTAATGAAAACTTCATATTTTAAAAATGGGGTTTCTTTTCAGATGGAACACTTGAGTGTATCTGTTATCAAACAGAGTAGTGTTTTGGTAGTTATGCTTATATTCTAACGGGAGGACCATTTGTAGACTTGCAAGCATCAACACATGATTATATTCACCTTGGAATATGCTGGAATGAACATCTTTTCCAACCTAATTGATTCTGTGGTTCTCTGATTCTGTGAAAAGAGAGAGGTGATGTATACCATGTTCAAATGCCAATCTAGAGCACTGGCTTGTGGTGACTTATCTGCTGATGCTCTGTTTGCTTTCTCTTGCAGTTTGGGGCAGAGTTCAGAAGGTTCTCTCTGGATCGCTACAAGCCAGGAAAGTTTGAAGACTTCTACAAGCTGATTCTTCACATTCATCACATAGCTAACCTGGAAGTGATGATTGGCTATGCTGATGTGCATGGAGACCTTCTCCCTATTAATAATGATGACAACTTCTTCAAGGCTGTTTCAAGTGCTCATCCACTGCTCAGGGTTTTTATACAAAGACAAGGTAAGATGAAATTTCATTTCAGTGCCTTCAGAGTGTGCTGGGGCAAGGTGAAGGGTGGATTTGTGGCACCAATTTAAAGGCTGAATTGAAGTAAGAGGGACCTAGGAGCCATCTTGCTCCTCCTCTCAGGCACTTCATTGCAAGTTGCAAGAATGGCATGGCTTCAGGGCAAGTAGAGGGACTGCACTGCTGCCTGTAAGGTGTTTAAAGTGTAAGGTACTGAGAATCGCCATGGGCCCCGTATTTTTCAAAGAAGAGTGTACCTTTTACTGCTGGTACCATGTTGTCACTTGAGCGTGCCAAGTGCATCGTTCCACTTTTGCAAGGGAGCTGTGAGGAGGGAGGGGGGTCCTACTACTACTACTTCACATTTAGAAATCTTACCTATCCATCTTGATAGTCAGTGTCATTCCCAAATGATTCATGCCTGGGTAGTGTGTGAATGCACACAGATGTGTAGTTACAAAAGGAAAAAAAAATGGTTGTCACAAATGACATCTTGTTTTACTGTGGTGACTTGGCAAACAGACAAATGATGATTTTTTTATCCTTACACTAAAGAGTGCTCTTTCTTCCCATTTTGATTTACCAAGCAAACCTTGGGGAGGATTGCCCGAGTGTCAAGACAACATCAGGTTTAAGTGACTGTGTGTTGTTCTCCTTGAAGACCATGTTTGTCAGTTGTTTCAGATGAGGATTGTTTTTTTATAAAGAGTTCTCTTCACCACAGAGCTCCTTAAATCCCAGGGCAGCCTAACACCATGTTAACACCTTCCTTCAGTTTCTTCAGTCATGTAGTGATTTATAGGACAGGAATTTGGAATTAGAGTCTTGTCAGCAACAGAATCAGAAAAAAGACTTGATCTGAGACTGTGAGAAGTCATGTAGCTTTTTTTGCCTGGATTTTTGCTGTGTACTGATGAGGACGTAGCAGGAGGCTCCAGCCTTCTCATGGGTATGAGATGGTGTAGTGTGTATTTCAGTTCAGTGTCATCAGATACATTAAGGGCTGTGTGGCTCTTGTCTGTTCAGAGTGTGTTGTTTGCCACCTCTTTTTGACGTAATAAGTGCTCAAAGAAGCAGTTGAGAAGAGTGTCTGCAGCACCTTGCTTTGGTGGTCTGTCTGTCAGGTGAGTGGAAATATCCGGGACAAGACTTGCTCTCTCTTCTTGTGCAGAAAATGCAAAGATGGACCACAAATTCTGTTAAGTCTTTTGCCTACAATGCCTGTTAGGGCTGGTGTTTGTGCTGGATCAGGTAATGAGAAATCCTTTGTCATGTGTGCTTTGGTTCAAGTTTGTTCATGTCTCTGGATCAATCCTGTTCAAAATGCAGTTGTCCTTCCTCTGCTTTGGACAAACTGCTGAAACCACTGAATATCCCTAAGTCTGCACTGGGAGGGGGTTGCTGCCAAACTTCTGATTACAGAAATAGGCAACTGAGAGAACTGTTGACTGCAAATAAAAAAAAGTACCTCCCTTCTTTTCTTCGGTAGGAGAAGTATGCTAGTTGTGAAGGTTTATAATTTTTAACCTTAATGGAGAAGAGCATTATTTGCTTTTTAAAATGCTCTTTTTCTTTACCTGTAGCTCAGTGAGAAGAATCGTGCTGACAAGAAAGCTCACACCAGAGGGAAGACAGGCCCTGCCTTCTCACACGTGCAAAACCTGAAGGCTTTCCCAACACTCATTTTCCCTCTATAAAACTCCCTGTAAATTCTGGCCCGTCCCTTTGCTTAATGGTACCCTTCATAAGGGACTCCCAAGGTTAACATTGAGGTTCATATTTGTGGATGGTCCCAAACAGTCATGTCTATTTCCCTTGCTTTGATGAAGCCTCTAGAAATTGTTCCCTTCAAGAATAGTGGGAGCTACCGAAATCCTGTTTGCCTCTTTTGCTTTGCTCCCCCACAGTTTTCCCTGTCTTCACACTGGGGTTACAGAGCAATCCTGGTCCTTCTGTTGGAGACCTGCATAAGACAACAAGGTGACAAGCACCAAGAAATCATTGTGCCATTCCGGGGAATGTGGTGTGCCCACAGTGCTTCAGCTCACACCCTAAACTCTGACTTCAGAGGCAGGAAATTAAGGTGAGAGGGATGCTAGTAAAATATGAGGGCAGTCCTCTGCTGTGACTTTGAAGGAGGGTGCAGAGCATGGGCTCTCTAGGCTGTTGGGTCAGGGATCACTGCTCTTCGGTAGGAGTAGTCCTGGAAGGTGGCTGCCCTTCCAGGACTCACAGGTTGTTCTCACAGTCTTGTAGAGAAATGAGAGTTTGAGGAACTAGACAGAAATATGCAGACATAGATGGACTGAATAGCTGAAGTTCAGGTCATTTTTTTTCCTAGCAGAGCAAACTGTTTATCAGTTGCATGATTAGTTTTCTTATCTGTTTTCTCAGTTTGTAGCTGGGATATCCTTTCTCTTGTCAAGCGAATTATATAATCACATTAAAATAGCCTGTTTGTTCCTAGAGTTGCAAAATAGGTAACATGCTCTTTGCACAATAATCAAGCAACAATGTACTAGTTTGATTTTTGTTTGCCTTGATGTGTTCCATCTGAGCTTAGTCTTGCACTTTTTCAGTTCTAAAGCCTTTCCCTAACTTGTCATCAGAGGCAAACCATGTGCTTATGGTTTGGACTTTTCATGCCAGGTTAATGTCCAGGTGTCATGTGAAGAAGAGGGGTAGAAATGCAAAGATTTCTTGTCCCACCTGTATGAATATAAAGTTATTAACTATAAGCATCCTTGGAACAATCAAAGCTTTATGAGCCCAACACTGCCTGCCTAACACTGGGCAACAGACAGGCTGGAAGAATTTTCCACACTCTGCTGTGAGGACCACACTTAATAGCAAGAAAAGAATTTTCTCTGCAGCAGCTCCCAAAATATCTTTTATTAATACAAGTGTGTGAGAGTTACTGTGGGTTTTGCATTACTGGTGATAACATTTAGCTGCATGATTGTGTTTAACTGATGACCAAAAACCCCAAAAGGAACCAGCACAAAAACACATTCCATGGACAAGCACACCAAATTTAAGTTTCAATACAGATCCCCCATGACAGACTTAACTAATAACAGAAAACTACTGACCAGAAACACAACTTAAAATACAAATCCTGAACTCCTGTAGTAACACAGAGCAACAAAATGACTTGCACACAACCTTCTCTGTAACACAAAGCAAAAGGAAAGGATATAGCTGTTTCCCATTAACACATATGTTAAAAAAAAGGAACTACACACCTTAAAGAAACACACCAACCAAAATAAAGTCAGATATATACCTAGTAAGTTACGGGTGTAAGGCACGTTATAATTATTAGTATTAAAGTAGCAAAACACAGTTAGTAAATAATGTGCCTTTAGAGTAAAGATATCACCATCATGGCTAGGCTGCGCGAACGAAGATTTGGGAAGGGCACTACCCACGCTTGCTGCAAGCTGCTGGTGGCTAAAAAGGCCGATACGGGATAGGCAGGTCTGGTCACAAAAGGCACAGCGGAACGTCTCCCTGGGTGACACTGGCAGGGAACGGTTCTTTCTGCGTTGTCTTTTCCCTCAAGACTGACTCTCCGTGCATTCTCAAAGGAAGCAGCAGCGTCGTGAATGGTGTGTCTCCATGAATCCCGATTGGAGGCCAGAGTGGACCATTGGTGGCAGTCAATATGGCCAAGGCTGAGGTGTTGTTTCAGGGAGTCCTTGTATCTCTTCTTCGGGGCTCCTCTCTTGCAGCAGCCGGTGGCGAGTTCACCATAGAGCACAATCTTCGGGAGGTGGTGATCCTCCATCCTGGAGACGTGCCCTGCCCAGCACAGCTGCGTTCTCGTCAGCATGGCCTTGATACAGCTGACCCCTGCCTGTTCAAGAACAGACACATTGGTGACATAATCAGTTCAGTGGATGTTTAGGATTGAACGGAGGCAGCGCTGATGGAAGCGTTCGAGAAGCCGCAGGTGGTGGCGGTAGATGACCCAGGATTCAGACCCATATAAAAGAGTAGACAGTACAATGGCTCTGTAGACACTAATCTTTGTACTTTTCTTCAGGTGTTTATTGGACCAGACTCTTTTATGGAGTTTTCCGAAGGCTCTGTATGGCTTTGCCAGCCTGTTGTCTATCTCTTTGTCAATCTTACCATCTGAGGAAATGATACTTCCCAGATAGGTGAACTGCTGGACTGACCTAAGCTCTGAATTGCCTATGGTGATGTGAGGATGATGGAAGACTTTTTGAGGTGCAGGTTGGTAGAGAACTTCCATCTTCTTCAGGCTGACTTCCAGCCCAAAAAGCTCAGCAGCCTCTGCAAAGCAGGATGTGAAGCGCTGCAGAGCTGCTTCTGTGTGAGCAACGAGGGCGGCATCATCAGCAAAAAGCAGCTCATGGACAAGGTGATTCAGGGTCTTGGTGTGGGCCTTCAGTCGCCTTAGGCTGAATGGGCTTCCATCAGTATGATATCGGATGTAGATGCCGTTTCCTTCATCGAGGTCTGTAAAGATATATCCCAGTGAAATTAGCATAAAAGTAGCTATGAGGTAAAAGTAGTTTCTGGGGTCTTGAAGAATCTGGGATATTTGTCTACAGCAAGGTTTTACAGCTCATAGTAATTTGTCTGCTGAAAGTATGTGGTGTTCTTCTTTTTTTTCTCAGATACCAAATTACAGTGCAGGCAAAAGTCCTAATTAGAGAACTAGGCTATAAAAAGAAAAGGCAGTTTTCCTTTGACTTGCTTTCCCAGGCTGCAAGTTTGGGTCATGTCCTGTGTTGTAAACTGATGTGACTCTTTTGACTTCATTAGTGCAGTAGTGATTTACATCAGCTGATGCTTTGACACTGAGAATTTGTTCACTCAGCTGTCACTGATATCAGACACACACAGAACTCTCTGTGGGAGGTGCCTGCTGCTGTGGAAGGGATGGACGTCCCAAAGACCTTAGAACAGTGCAACAAGTTATGGATGTGTTTGACTTGCTCCATACTAACTGAATAACTCTTGTACTCTAGCCAAGACCTGCATAAAGGAAGAGCTTATCTGATGATGCATTTGGTCATCATTTTTTAAAGACTTTGTTCTGTGTCTGAGTTAAATTACAGCACTTGAGAAAATCTCTTTGAAAATCTCTAAGCTATGAATTCAAGCAGAAACACAGAACAGAAAAACTGAGTTAGTATTACATACTGTGAATGCATTGCAATTTTTTCTTGAATGATTAAATGGAATGAAATTATTATCAAATCTTGCTTTAATGCCTCTCATACACAGAGTATGTGGTCAGACCAAGCTGTGTTGGAGGCTCTTAAATAGAATGGAATAAATAGCAGAATTATATAGTCTTCATTGTAAACCTGCCTGAAATGAATTCTTGAACTTAGCAGGTGGGGTATAACCATGTAAGTGGAGATCTCCCAGGTAAAAGATTTCAGGATTTCTCTTCTTTTGCTTGGGTTACCCTCTATGGTGTGTTCAACCTAGAAAGTTCAGAAACTCAGGGAAGTGTTGCAAAATGAATGTGCTGATCACCCTGTAAGTATCCTGTGCAGTGCTTATTCCAAGGAGACCAAAATGCTGAAACACAGGAGCATAGTGAAGCCTTTTTCTTTTGCCCCCATCACAACGGGAGGTCTGTTCTGATTCTAGAAATAACAATAAAATGATGTAGTTATTATAAAGTATTGTTATTATAAAATAACAATAAATTAATACATAGGAGGGCATTTTATCAATACTAAAACAAATTCTAAGTCAAATCCACAATAAAATTAATGAATAAAGTTAATTTTAAAGCTTCCTAAAGGTTTAAATGGTTTCATGATAAGTGTCATCCAAGTAGGAGACAGGTAAAATCCTGAAGTGTCAGGTGCTTAATCTGTGTTTCAAGTTAGCTTTTTCAAATACTACACTTTTTGCAAGAGCATAAAAGGCAAAAAAATCTGAACAAGCCCAAGATCATTCTAACAGCAAATGGCCATGAAACACACTTCACAGCCAACTGGAGTGGGGCCTTATGTTATCATTTAGTAAATGCCACAAATGAACTGTAGCTGTTAATTGATGTGTTGGAGAAGGCTGATGACTTCTGATACTTGTATTGTCTTGCATTTTGCAGTCTGGAAAACTGATTGTGTGTATAAAGCCACCAAGTATCATCTTCAGAAACTTGGTATAAGTGTCTTTTCTTGTGTAGTTATGTTTTTTAATAGTCTGTTACTGTACCAGTAAACCACTGAGCACCAGTTGCTATTTGCCTCCTTGAGTGCTTAGAGTTGCTGTCTGCCATCAGTTGTGTCTTAGAGATTAATGCAAAATCAGCAGGGAAGAATATGCATTTACCTGATTGGATTTTGGATTTGGCTTGTTTTAAAGATTCAGAGATGCTGTTTTGCTTCAGCTGCTTGCAGCAACGAATGTATTTAAACTGCTGTGCCACACAACATATTTCTGCATGTTCAGAAGCACTTCATAACTCCACAGTTTATTTACCTGGTGGAGTTTTGTTCAGCTCTAAGTACCAACGTCTGTGCTTAGCTTTCTTATATTATAAAATCAGAGCAATCACACTCAGTTTTAAAACAAAAACGTGCTAATGGGAATCATGCCCAGGTCTGACTGAAAAACCGATGCTGGGTTATTGTTTTTGATACTCTGAGCAGATAATCCCTAGGAATGGTTGTTGGCTGTCTAACCACATGTGTTAAACAGAAAAACTGGCTTAGAGGCAGCAACTATTTCCAGCTACCTAAAACCTTTAACTCTCTGCTCTTCTAGGGTGATACAGTTGGATAAGTTTGAGTTGAAGTCTTTCACATGTTTTGGGTTCTTCAGTAGCTTTCCTGTTTATTTTACAGCACAGGCATTGACTTTGCCTTCTCAAAATGTATTTCTGAACAAGAACAACATGATTTTGCTGCTCTTGTCAAGGCATCTGATACATTAAAGAATAAAGCAGGTTGCATCATCTGTTGAGGGAAAATACTGAATTGCTCCTGGCCTTGCTTTTGGTTAAACTAAGCAGATTTTCACAGTGGTCTTCTATGAGTCTCAGGGAATAAAATTAAGTTAAGGGTGCAGAGAAGGTCACTTGAGATCTTCAGTTTATCTGCTCCCGAGGAGTGTGGGATGGTCGGGTAGCAATTCTTCTGACACTCGGTGTAGCTCATGGGGCACTGGAGGATGTGGCTCTGCTGTTGGTCAGACTGTCCCAAGGCTCCTTCCCTGTGTCCTCTGCCCTGGCACCAGTGTGACCCATGGCTGAGCTTCCTGAGAGCCAGTACTTTGGCAGAAAACAAGTTGTTTGAGTGACAGGCTACCATGGGATGGGCAGGACCACAGAACATTTAAAGCAGTTTAACACTGCCGTGAAGCCTCTGCTTCCTGGGAGGAAGAACTTGTCTGCTTCTATCCTTTGGAAATGTGCAGCTCCACTCTGTTTGGAATGGAGGCAAAGCATCTTGTCTTAGCTTTGACACTATTAGAGGATGGTGGTAAATTTTGTGCTAGTGTAATAGGAATTGTTGCTGGGCTTAAATTAAATTGTTTTATGATTTTGTTCAGGAAGGTCTCTGGTTTTGAGCTGGAGGGGTCTTTGAAAGCTTGTCATGCCAAATAATCTTTGTCCCACTCAAGTCCTTTGATATCTGAAGATAAGTGAAATGCAGCTGTTTGTTCCAGTGGAGTCTGGCAACAAATTACTGTAATGTCTGTGCTCCACCTTTCATGTGCAAATGATGAGACTGGATAATCTACTAGTTTATTAAGCAAATTTAAAAACATGAAGTTCTTAATCTGACTTGTCAGACATAAACACAAAACAGGCTTGGATTTTGTTGCTGGCATGGTTAGTGATCCCTGGTTAGTGATACCAGAGCCAGCACGAGGCTGCTGCTCCTTCGCCTTGAAAGCTCCATTTTTAGAGTATGAGGATATTTTCATCACCGGTTACTTTAATTGCAGCCAGAACAGCTACTAGGCAAGACTATTCAGTGAAAGAGGGGGAAAGCACATGGAAATAGCACAGCCTACGGATAGGCTTGTCTGTAGTCCTCAATAACTGATAGTGGGAACCATTGCAGAAATATGTGTTACATAAATATTTGTGGTTGCAGGGTACAGTGAGCACAAAACAGAAGCCTAGCAAAAACATAGACATTTGTTGCATGTCTGCATTAAAGCTACATGAGATTTGGTTTCAAAGTTTAATAACTTAGTAATAAACACATAACTAAATAATAATAAAAATAGACTTCAGCAGTTGATGCTTCTTAAAAAATTGCATCACGGTGGTACCAGCACCACACATTGTGCTGTATTTAGACTAAAGAAACGTGTTTACGGTGGGAACTCCTGCAGTCTTTAATAGGAACCTCAGCTCTGCTCCATGCTTTGCTTCAGCTGATAAACTCCATGAGAGCAAGCAAATAAACACTCTTCTGTCCCTCCAAACTTCTGTTTGTTGTCTTACAGTTTTGGATTGCTGCTCTGACAGTACTTAAAAAAGCAAAATACAAGAACTCCCCAATTATGTCTACTCAAAGATAGTATCAGGTGAAACGATTTTCTTGTTTTCTTCCTTGGTTGGATCCTTTTTATTTAAGATAGTGAAGCTACTCTGACAGGTGGCTTGGCTGTATGAAACAGTGGTGAGGAAGACCTGTCAAATGGTCCACCTCTTGTAAAGTTCCTATGAGGGGAATTTTCCACTATTTATCTTTTCTTACCTTGGTAGTCAAAACAAGAGATTCTGTTTCCTGCTCATGGCTCAGGTTTTTTCCTGTTGTGCCGAGTTGTCATTTCCCTTCTGTAAGTGATGGAAACAAGCATAATGTGCAGATAATGATGAAGAGCAGACAGTCTCATCTTTGACAGTGGATTTTGCCTGACAAGACTTCACAAGCTCACAGTAGCTTTCGTGTAGTGAGGGGAGGTAGATAGCATAGTGCAAATACAAAGATTAACTTAAGATTCAGGCCTTCAGGAACAGGTTTTCTGCTAAATTTTTGAATTTCTAAATTCTTAAGTACAGAAAAGGACTTAGGACAACTTACTTGGTAGACTGTTGCATTGAAAGCAAGCATGCAGTGAAGGGTATTTCTGCTAGGTGTTTGTAGTAGGCATTGAAAAACTAACTCCAAATGTAAATCAACAAATACAACTCCACTCAGACTATTTTTTAAGTGAATGAAAGCTTCTCTTTTATCTTCGACTGGCTGCACTGTTAGGATTGCACATTCGAAATTTAACTGTGTCAGCATAGTTAATACTGCATAAGAACTGTGGATATTTTTCAGCCTCAAGTGAGAAAGCAGTTTGAGGGGAGAGGTTGAAAGAACTCTTTCTTGAGCCTGCCCCTGATGATGATCTACTTGGACCTTATTTTTTCCTCTGTGCTATGTTTAGAGTAGTAAAGAATCCTGTGGGAATATTAAGGAAACTATTAACCCAGAAAACTGCACTGTTGTTCTTGCTCTTCAGTCCCCTGCCATATGCTGATATTAAGTAACATCTAAAAACTTCCCATGAACGACTTCTGTACCACTCATCTCCCCGCCACCCTCAATTTTCTTGCATTTTTTCTCTTTTGATTCTTTCTCCTGTGTATTTTTTTTCTTCTTTTCAGCTCTCTGCTTTCTGTTCCTGATCGTACCTTTTTAATTGCTCTGAAAGGCTGTTGCTCCCTGGGCAGGAGAGCATGTGTTAGGTGAAAGCACATGAGCTGGTGCTGTTTTACTCCCAGCATTAGAAGAAAGCTTGGACAGTGTTGGCATCAGTGGGGCAGAGCAGCAGTGACAAAAGAGGTACGGAAATAGCAGTTATTGAGGAGAACTGACCTTTTACCATGAATCTTGGACCAGTTTGTTTTCTTCTCTTGATTATTCCTTTGCATTAGAAACAATTTAAAACTAGAAACCGTTTTAAAAAATTAACATTGTGAAATTTTGAAGACTACTTATTTAATTTGAATTTACATATGAATCAGAAATTCTGTACTGCCTGCTGTCTTTGGAAACTGGAGAGCTGGAATCCAGTGGAGTTGGTGAAAAGCTGCGTCTTTACATGGCAAGTGCACTGCAAGGCTATCCAGATGCTGGCAGCAGTGAGCTCCGAGACTGCCTTTCTGCCTCTGCTGTAGGTGAAAACAACTATTTCCTTTAAAGCTGAGGGACCAGTTGAGGATTTGAAAAGGCCACAGCTGTTTCTCTCATCCCTGGATACCACAGAGGTGTCATAAGAGGTCTGTTCGTTCTGACCTTGGGTTGGACACAGTTGGCAAACCATTCACTTTATTAGCCTGTTGTAATGTGGCTTTGTTTTCATCCTGCCAAGCAACTCGGTAGTTTTAGTAGTACGTATCCAGCTGATGCAATGACTTCATTTACAAAATAATGTAATCTGTACATTTTTGCTTTTGTGCACTTACTAAGGTCTAGTTTTAAATGCAGATAACGTGAGTAGAGGGGAGGAAAAACCACTGTGTTAACAAAATGTGTTGTGTTAACCAGTGAACCAAAAAGTTTCTTGTAGTTTGGGGGGAATTCTTTCTGACTCCCAATGAATAAAGGAATGCTTTATAGTAGAGCCCATAAAAAAGTCTAAGGGTTGTGCCTTTGTGGCTACTAATAAGAAAAAATGGAGTTCCCTAAGCTTGCATTCCTTGAAGCTGCATAATTTTAACAAGTCTTATCCTTTGTAGAGAAAAATTAAAAGTATAGCACATTTGGAGTATAGTATGCTACAAGAAGTTTTAAAAATTTTGTTGCAGATCAATTCTTATCTGAGACAAAGAATATCAGTAGCAGGAGGAGTGACTGTCTGCTGTGGCTGCATTATTCTTCAGTCATAAGTGTACTGGACACTGATGCACCTCTCACAAAATGTGAGATTGCTGTTTCAAGTGTTAAAATGAATTTGGGTTGTACAGTGCTGGGGTTCAAAAGTTGCTTCTTCATCCCTGAGATTCCTTCATGAGGGAGTTGCTTGCCTATGTGACCCATTTATCAGCTTGTATCTGAAAGATTGTTCCAAAATGTTTCCCCTGGACAAACAGAATTGAGGCCCAACAGCCCTGACAGTGATCTGCTAGAGAGCTTAACATTTGCATGGGTGACTGAAAGTGCTCATTCTGGTCATGATTTTTGCTAGATGTGGCTAACACCTTTTATATAAGTAGAACAAGCCCAGAGGTACATCAGATTATTTTTTCAGTTGATTTCAGTAATTGTGTGGCTGGTGTCTTTCTGACCTCATCAAGGTATCTGTGCTTTCATTGGGCCATAACTATGAAAAACAGGAAACTTTTTTATTTACTTTCAGTCTTCTGTTCAGGTCTGCTCCTTTTGTTTGTGGATGCAAAGGTGCTGGTGAGAGTACTGTGGAATTTCCCCTTCCCTGTTTTTTTGGCTGACTTCAAAGGCAATCTGACAGCATTACCTGGCAGCTCTTGTCACAGTGTAAAGTTCAGTGTGTTAACATTGCTTGCACTGAAAGAGAAATTGAATAACTGTCTGCAGGCTGCCCTGAGGGTCCCAGCCTGCCTCCTAACAGAGCACTGCCCTGTATTTTGCTTTAAGTGGTATTTAATTTCTCCTTCCTTGATGTATTTGGCTGCCACACTGTAGCACACCTCCCCCTGCCATCTGCAGTTTCCCAGTCACCTGGCAGGGGCCATGCTGAGTAACAAAGAAGTGTGGTACCTGTGGGCTGCAGTACAGGCTGTGTGTTAGAGGTTGTTCTTTGCTGTGTGCTGCTCTCCATTGTACAAGCACTGCAGGGCACTCCGGGCAAGTTTTTAAGGTCATCTCACAGGTGTGCCACGTCATCTGTAGGGGATGGAGGGGAGAGGGGGAGCTCGGGGAGAAGCTGCAGACTGGCTATCTATTGTGATTTAACATGTGCTGCTGTGGGCAGAGTGGCTTGGCAGTGCCTCAGAACCCATCTTCTGTCCCTAAAATATTCCCCGAAGCAGCTGGCCACAGGAGCCAGCTCATGGGCTGCAGATCCCAGGGAACAGGATGTTGGTGGAGGAATGCACAAAGCCTTGTCTTACAGTGGGCTGCACTGGTGTTCATCACCACACCATGTGCAGAGCATCCCTGCAACTGACTTGTCCTGCCTCTAGATGCCTGGAATAAGGCTAGATAAGTGTTTCCCTGGGTATGTATTTTAGCATTGTGCTTTATTTGGTCCCAGTTCAGCTGGTAAGTGGTGGCAGTGTCCCACACCCTTCCTCTCACCAGTTGCATGCTGAGATCCCAGATCTGTATTGCATCATGAGGAAGTACTGGAGCTGCACAGTGTGGGGCAGGTGCCTTTCTACCATGATGTATGTCATACAGTGTGTGGGTAGCATGCTCTTGAGTCTTGTTGGTCTAGTTTATGGGTGTGTGCTTATCTTGAAAAATCAGAGTTACTAGCTCCATCTGTCTTCAGAAATGTTATTTCCCCTGTCTCAGACCACTTCGGTTCCATGTGGATGTCCCAAGAGAGCTGAAGAGATCAGTGTGAAGAAAATCCTTAGGTATGTGCATCAGCAGCAGCTGTGGACGGGAATTGTTTCCCTGCTAGTGTATAAACCTGGTTAGCTCGGTTGCTTGCCAGCTTCTTGCTGAATGGTACCCTTCCATAATGGGCTCTTGCAGCTGGTGTTAACTGAAGCAATTCCAGCAAACCAGGTCTCCCTGCCTTAGAGACCTCCTGGCACTACAAGGCACGTCAGTGTGGGTGACATAAATTGATGGACAGCTGCTCGCACATAGAAGTAGCACACAGCGGTTGCATCCCTGCTGATGAGGGATCCCTGCGGAGGGAATGCTGCTAGAAGTGTTTCTGGAGTTTTGCTGAGATCCAGAGGTTCCTGAAGGCAGCTTGCTGCAGTCTCATATCTGTAAGGTGCACAAAGGCTCTGGTATGGCCTTGTGTCCCTCTTGCACTGTGGGGCTGTGGCAGCTCATGTGGACTGGAAGCGCTCACAGCGGAGCATGTTCGTGCTCTGTGCCATCACTTGTGGGTCTGCGTCCCTCCCCACTGCAGCAGGGTTGGACTAGATGACCTTTGGAGGTACAATCCAACCCAGACTATTCTGTGATTACTCAGATTTGGTTCCTGCTGTCTTGCTGAGACATTGTTCCCTGATTCTTAGTGTTTGTACTGTTTCAAGGCAAACATAAGATTTGTTTATGTTAATAGTTTTCATGCAGCCTAAAATAATCAGGAATGCTTATTATTCAATGCAGTGAACCCTGTCCTCCTGAACACTGGTGCTTGGCTGCAGTGCATGCTGATGGACGTGGTGAGCTGATCCAGTGTGTGACTATCAGAGATTGGTGCACTTTGGTGCAGAGCGTGAGGGCAGAGGTCAGGACTGAAGGGGAAGTCGTGTCCTTTTGCAGGTGCAAGCCGGATCTTCTGAGCTCACATGGCAACAAACTTGCAACTGTGAGCTTGACTTGGCTGCTTTGTTAGCTTGCAGGTCTGATGGTTCTGAGATTGCTGTCTTCATACCTCTGAGGTTTCTTCCAGAATCTACCTACCCCCAAATTCAAAATGCAGGGGAAGAGAGAATGCAGAGGAAAGAGCTGTGAGAAAGATGGGGGGAAAATGGGTCAAAAAAAGAGGCAAAATCTCACTGGTTTTTAAAAGAGGGACTTCAGTTCTGAATTCACGTTGTCTGCAAAACCTTACTTCCAAGATCTTTTGCCTCAAGACTTTTTTTAATGTAGTTAAAATATGAATAATTTTAAAACAAATAATCAGCTTAACTCTTTATTGGACTCAGTGTTTTCAACAGTAGCTGTTCTGAACAGCAGTTTGAGAGGTCTAAGCAGCTGATATCACGCTGTCTGGCTAGAACAGCTTTTGAAGGAACCCTACCAGGGAGGGCATCACATGGTGGCTGGATGTCGAATTTGGATGGGGAAGTACAGAATATGATTCAAGTGTTTTGTCAGTGTCAGTGGCACTGAGAATATTGGCACTTGGAAGAAACAGAGTGATTGCATGTAATATTTGTCTGTATTTGTTATGTTTATCTAAATCTCAACATCAGTTCTTGCCAGCTTGAATGGCAGTAAAATAAAGTTCTGCTGTAAGATGTGGAAGAGTAGAGCTACTGCAACACAACCCCTGAAGTTGTTTGCACTGTGAGGAATTTTTCTTTTGGCTGTTCAGAATGGTGGTTCTTTTGGAAACAGAGTGGGAGACTGATGACTGGTAGGCTACTGGTTCACATGAGTGGTGTGTCTGCCAGGGTGGTGGCACAGTCACTGCCACCAGCCACTCCTGAATAATGTAATCATTTCCATTATAAAGCGTATGAGCTTTTGCAACTTGCAGAATTCTGCTTTCCCAAGAGCTGGAGGTGGGTAAGCTTTCTTTTTTTTCCCCTCTTGTGATGTGCAAGTTATATACCTAACTCTTTTATCATCCCACTAGAAGCTGGGTGAACAGCTTTTCAACTGGTCTGATAAGGTTTTATTGAGGAAAACAATCATCAAGTGTTTTTAAGACACTGAGATTCCATGCCACTTAGTTATTTTTAAGGATGAGAAAAACCACTAAAGGGCTTGGGTGTGTTGTCCACCTGCAACTGGAAGTCTACATCAGCTGGGAAATAGTTGCCACCTGAGAGTTTTCTAGTAGTGATGATGAGTAATCTGCTCGGAACACATGCGTATGTTTGAGTGGCTTACTTTGATTAAAAAGCTGCCAAATGCACAGTCCATACACCAGGATGATACGACTGCTCTGCTGCTTTTGTTCGCTGTTTCCTGGACCTCCCAAGGGGACAATGACCAACAACTATCTGAACAGGCAGCAGCCCAGCACATTTGGAGGATGATTAGGTTCAAAGTTGATGTGCCAGGTTCAATTAAAGTGCTATAAAGACCCAAAGGAGAAGAATTGTTCCTCCAAATTGGTTTAGAAGATTCTGAGTCCTCGTATATTAAGGCAGTTGCGTCTGACAGCTCAGAGCATCTGATGTGACCGATGCAAGACGAAAATTCTCATGTCTGTGGGAACTCTCTTGCCCAACAGATGTGTAAATTGGGAGCAGTTAAACAGCAGCTTCTCTTCAGACATGGTGTATCTGTCTGTTTTCAAAGCAAAAGGTGGTGTTTAAAGGGTAAGTCTACAACCACAGCCCTTTTCCTCATGGTAATTTCTGTGTGCACTCCTCTGGGAATGCTAAGTATGGTACCTTGTGGCTGAAGTTTAAGCACAGATTCATAGGAACGAAGAGAGTTTTACTTCAACTGTTTTGAAACTGTTTGGCTTATAATCTTTTTATACTGAAATATATTTCCAAGAAGTCTTGGACATATGTTACTCCCTGCTGCTCTTTGTGTGGCAAAAATTGGAGAGAAATGTCACGTCATATATCCAGTCAGTAACTTTTTCAGCTAGGCCCTCTTTGGGATGAAGAATTTTAATTTGTTTATTTAAAATAAAACCCAAAACCCAACCAAACCTAACAGTGGTTTTCTTGTCCATTGACGTCTTCTGCACCTGCTGGGAGGTGTAAAGTGCCCAGTTTTATTATCTCAGCAGAAGGTGGGTAAACAACTCCCGTGCAAGCGTCACACACTTAAAACAGTCAAAAACTGCTCCAGAGCACATCACTTCTGTAGGTAAGGAGGGGAGCTGTGTTGTGGGTGTGTTGTCTCATGTACCTGTATTTATCTCTGAGAGGCAGGTGAGATACTGGCTTCTTAAATAACAAGTCTGGCCTTAAGCAACCGTTTCATAATGAAGTTATTTGACTCATCAGCTGCTGGGAATAGCATTCCAGATCCATTTATTTTGCTTGTGGGGAAAGGGCTTCATGGGAGAGAGGCTTTGTGAAGGATTAGCACAGTTCTCTGCCTGCAACTGCATTAGTCTGTGTTTTCTCTTGTGGCTGGAATGCAGTGTGGTGGTAAATTGGTTAAGCTTGGGGCATGAGGTCCTCTCCTGGCCTGCTCTGTGCAGCTCCATAGTCCTTTTGCAGGAAAAAGAGAGAGAGACCTTATTTTGGAGTGCTGCCACAGTGTCTGCTAAATCACAACCATGAAAACTGCTGAAGGGGGGTCTGTGCTAAATAACAAGTGTTGTATGCCAATCGTTATTTTTGGTTGTTTCAATTACAACCCTCCTTTCTCCAAGAACCACGCTGGTGTTTGTGTAAATGGATGCCGAATAGCAACAGCAAAGCCACTGGGTACCAAAGTCAAATCTGAAGAAGAGTGGACACGTTTGCAGCAATGTGCCTGCTCTTCTCAGCTGTTCCAGCCTGTGACCCTTAGACTCTTCCTTGTGTAAACGTAGATGGAAGCAGTCAGGGACATTTTTATTTAGGAGCAATATCAGAAGACTTATCTGGGCAGCACAGAGGATAGAGCAGTTGTCAGGCTGTTCAGGCTTTGTCTCAGTGGGAAAGTATGAATGCATTTAATACTGTATTTACACTCTTGGCTGGCTGGGACCCAGCCCTGACCGCAGTGCCTGCTGATGCTGCAGGGATTGCTTTGGCTTTTAGCACATGGATGAAGGAAAAACACTTGAGGAGTTTATTAGTAGGTTGAGAAAATTGTTCATTTCTTCCTTTTACTTTTCTGTTTTTCTTTTTTTTTTCTTCAATTCTTTCGGCAAGACTCACTGTTGAAACATCTTGTGAATAAATGGAGGAAACTGTTTGACTTCTGTTTTGAGGGGAAGGCAGGAGTCACTAACATTCCTTAATCTGATTTTATTGCACATTCTTGTCTTGGATATGTTTTCTCTTTTTTCCCTAACCAGAAGAAAACAATCCCTGATGTAAGTGGCTTCTAAGCTCTGTCTTCCTGTAGCTTCACATGTAGCTCTCTGTGTCCATTTGGGAACTGACTTTGTGTATAGTTTTGTGGGGTTTTTCTCTTGCAAAAGATCTTTCTGACTTGAATAAAAGCAGGAGGGAGTTCAGATACCGGGAGTCCCTGGTGTCAGCTGAGGCAAGCAGCAGATAATCCCTGCTCTGTTCTGCACATTCATTAGCATTCTAGAAATACCTGACGTGTCTGTTTCCTGATTAGGAGATCTCTAGTCAAATGCTTATGTTCTCACAGGAAACAAAGTATTCAGAATTTGTCTGGAAAAATTTAGGATTGCCTTTCCATGTACATAACTGTGGCTTTTTTTCATTTGCACGTGTTCCTGTCTCCTGTTTGTCAGGGACCTCTCTGCATCCTGGTAAAATTTTTGGCACACAAACAAAGCACGTTAGCTTGCTCCCTACACCCCCATTAATTTCAAATTCTG
Source organism: Pithys albifrons albifrons (assembly GCF_047495875.1). Classification (NCBI taxonomy): domain Eukaryota; kingdom Metazoa; phylum Chordata; class Aves; order Passeriformes; family Thamnophilidae; genus Pithys; species Pithys albifrons. The sequence continues at coordinate 91,123,914 of NC_092461.1, forward strand.
CTTCTTCCTTTAATCGGCAGATGTGGGAGACAGGCTTGACAAGAGTTGAGTGTTGAAAATAGTTTGAAGGGGAGGATAATCCTGAAGAAATGTGATCAAAGCTGGCTGTTATCACTGAAATGTGATTGTTGCTATTGATGCTTGTTTATAGCTTGTTAAGTCTTACATGTGCACACAGTTTCGTTTTGTGGCAGATGGCTTTTAAGTAAAATAATGACTTCTCAGTGTGCTCTCCTAAAGTGAAACAACACTGCTTCCTTCCTTTCCCTCTGCTCCCCAACCCCCCCAAATGAGGTTTAAAGTCTGCCACTAACCAGGAGTATTCCATTCCACCAAAGACAAAATGTATCCTGTTTTTTTAATAAATAATCAGCTGGCTTTGATTTTTTGGCTTAATTTAGTCCAAGTGCTTGGGGGTGGATAGATGGAAATGTGGTGTTGGGGGTGTAAACTGTGAAGGAAAAATTCAAGGAGTGGAAAGGATATATCCTCTGTGTAGACTGGGGAGGCAGCACTGCAGTGCATGCTGTTGCTCATAGCTTCAAAGAACAAAACAGTGATTTCCAAGAAAGTATGTTATGGTTAACATACTCTTAGTAGGTAACCTTCAGCTGCTTCATTTAGCTCTGGCCATGCGGGATGTTTTTGTTTGCAAAGCCCTTGCATTCTAGAGCCTGTGGTCAACTTCTGAGACACTTCTGCAAGTTGTCTAATTTTTGTAGTTACCAAGGAAAAAGAAGTTTTGACCTGAAAACACAAGCAGTACAAAGGTATCTAAGGGCCTAGTTGCAGACAGTGGTACAGGCATTTTCATTTTGGCTGCACCTCTGCCTTCTTGGCTGGACATGAACTGGTGTTGCTCCAGAAGCCGCATAGCTGGGTGAGTGTGGTGCCAAGCTCCTATTCCTGTGCCTGGTGTCCGGAGTGGGCTTGGAGAGCAGCCATCTGCTGAGGACGGGAGAGCAGTGCCCTTGGCCTTGGTGCTGTGGGGCTAAACTAACAGAACCATGTGTATTTGTTTTATTTTTCCTATGCTATGCCCCCTTTTTGGGCGAGGAAGTGGAGGAGCGGAATTTACAATGTGTAGCTTGCACCAGTTATTCATTATATTATAAAGAGATATTTGTTCTATTGCACTTCAATTTTTCTACCCTATGTGATGTGAACAGTTCTTTACCATCATTAAAACAAGTACCTGTGCAGCAGAAGGGGTCACCAGGTGACTCTGAAAAAAATGCATGCCCTCCAGGGGCAGATTTTTCCTGCAAAGTTCATCTGGCCTCTATCACCAAGCATTACAGGAAGGAAGAAAATTGGTGGTTTCCAGAGGCTGACCTCAGTCCTTTGATGATGACTCACAGCCATGGGGACTAAAAGGAAAGGTGGCCTCAGTGAGGAGTGGGACTGAAAACCACCACTGTTTGAGGGCAAAGAAACAGACCCTCCTGAAAGCACAGAGGTCTGGCTTTGTTACTCACAGTGTTTCCTACCTTGATTTCAATCCCCCTTTACATGCACAGAGTACCTTGGACGTTGCTTTCTGAACTAGCTGGGGAGAATGATGCAGACAATTGCTGTCAGCTTTGAGAGCATCAGTGACTGGGGTGACAGAAGGAGAAAATTAAATGCTGGTCTTTTTGAGGTAAAACTACTTTGGAAGAAAAGTTACTTGATGCCTTTTTTCCACTTATACCCAGTTTTCTGCAGTGCAGCAATTCTTTGCTTGGCAGTGTCAGATTACTATTGCACAGAAGCTCACAAGACTTTGAATTATAGTATGCATACTAGTAAGAATTTGTTGGGATTTTTTCCCTCTAAGTGAACAATAACACTCCCACTTGCTATGTCCTAACTGGAGAAAAGGACACGGTACCCCTTGTGCTTTCCTCTCCCCTATCTCAAGCACTCTTTTGTGCTGTGAGGAGTTGCTGCAGATCTGCTCCGTGGTTCATGCAGCCTCTTCCCCCAGATGCCAAAAGTGTAACCCGTGTCTGTCTTCATGCTGTCTTGAAAGGTGGATCTTTGGAAAATTGGGGAAGGGAAAAAGTATATGGTCCTGTATTAAGGTATTAAGCTGAGACAGCAACTGGAAGTCTTGGAAGTGGCTTGAGTGTTGCTTGAATCTTTTCGATTCATATAAGGAGGTGAGGGGGGTGTGTGTGTGTAAGGTACATTCTCTGCCAAAGCTTCCCCCAAGTTGTTACGGTCCCTTTATATAAAGGAGAGGTTATTATAGAGGACCAAACTGTGCTTTCAGACTCTGCAGCCTAGCAAAGCATCCATCTTTTCTTGGTCCATGACCCTGCACAGCATTGCCTCATAAGCTGGCGCAAGCCAGTAGCAATGCCCGTTTTTTGGGCGAAGTTCCTCAGCTGGGGACCTCCTGAATTTGCAGAGTGGCTGCTCATACACCTCTCACTCCGCCAGTATGCAGTCTCAGCTGTGCCAGTGTCCTTGCCCTGGCTGCTAATCCCAGCTACTGGCTTTCTCCCTGCTCCAGCAGCAGCCCAGCACTTATCCCATGTAATGGACATTGTAATGGTGTCTTCCTTCAACCTTCAACCTCACCACTCCTTGAGCCATTTTGTAAGCAACCAGGAGGAACACTTCAAAAGTAGCTGTAAAAGCTGCTTTTCAGGTCAATGGTTTTATCCACTGTTGTCAATGGCAGAATAGAGAAATGTGCTGCAAAGATAAACGTGGTGGGATTCATTAATCAGTAAAACTAGCACAGTGGCATCTGAGAAGCAATTTGGTAGAGGGCAGCCTCTATTCGATGTGTTCTATTTTTGCTGTTAACCTGTCATCTCATGAAATAAAGGTCCAGTGGTGATCATTGAAAAGGCAAAGAGGTTTAGGAAACTGTTTTCCTTCTATTTTTCCCCAAAGTGAGCAGAAAACTTAGGGGGCAAAAAATGGGTCTGATACTGGTGTGGGATAAAGGCATTAGAAGTTAGGTATGCCTGCCTTTTTGTTGTTGTTTGTTTGTTACAGCTGCCTTGCACGCTGTCATTGAAAGTTGCCAGGAGCCCTTTTTTCATCATCTTGCTATTCTCCCTTCCTGGGAGAGAATTGATTTGTATCTCATTGTAGAGAATTGCACTAAATGGTCTCTTGAAGGGCTTTCTCCATCCCTGCATATTAAACTCCTGTACAGGTGCTATGTGGTAGGAGTTTTCCCTGCCTGCTGTGTGCTCCTGCAGAGATAGAGATGCATGTGCACCTTTCACCATAAGCATATGATTTTCCTGCAGTCTGAGCCTGTTTTGCCCAGATTGAAATGATGGTTAGGAGAGGGAGTTAGAGAAAAGTCAAACATAAGGTGGAGGGAAAAGAGGCATGTTTTTCCCCAGAACAGGTAAGGGTAGCATGAGAAAGACTGGTCTCACTAGAAGCGAAGTAGTAGCTTTCCTCTTGGGCACTGCTTGTTTCATGTCAGCAAAGGTGCAGAAAGAAGTGGTGCTGTATTTCCTGTGTGTGCTACAATTTGCCTCCTGGCAGTTTCTGGCTGATCAAATTTCTTACGTGTGGGTGAGTGCATGGAGCAAATAATGTGCTTCTGAGAAGTCAACTTCTCAGTTGCCTTCTCAGTTGCACTGGTAGATTTTTTTCCAAAGCAACATAGTTTAGATATATACTAGAGATCCCATGGTGCTGTGAACTTGGAGATGGATCTCCTCACCTTTTGCCCTCTATGTGTCTGGATGGCTTTGTTTTCAAACATGCTTGATATAAAGAGTTGTGTTAGTCCAACCATCTGAAGTCCATGTCTGCCATTTGCTTCATATAAAAAACAGCTGGCAGCTTGGACAATGCAAGTAAACTCCTTGTCCTTGGATTATAATCTCAGCACTGCAATTCCTAACACCATCCATATAACTACATGCTTAACTGTTAAAACTGAAACCCCAAAGCTGCAAGTCATGTTTTTTTAGAAAGATTATGTACTAGGAGAAAACTCTTTACTGTGAGGGTGGTGAGGCGCACTGGCCCAGAGATGCTGGAGATGTCCCATCCCTGGAGGAGTTCAGTGCCACATTGGGTGGAGCTCTGAGCAGCCTGGTCTAGTGAACGGTGTCCCTGCGCATGACAGGGTGGTTGAACGAGATATCCTTAATGTCTCTGCCAACCCAGGCTATTCGATGATACTCCATCCTCTTCCTTTTCCCCCCCTCCACATTGGAAATTGCCTGATGAAAGAGGAGGGACCATTACTGACTAATGTGAATAGTCAGTATATCTAATGTGAATTAAGGATGCCGTGTCCTAAATGGCACCCACCTCACATAAACTCATTAAGCTGTATGTTTAAATTTGGCCAGCTCAGGAAGCAATTCTAACCATTAACGAGCCTTTAATTGCTCTGTGACTATGGTTAGGATGCAATTCTGCCAGAGGAGAGAGAGATGCATTCAAGGCTTCCTAGTTGTCTTGTTTTGGAGCTCTAAGGCAGATACGTGCCAGTGTTCCCTAAACTCTCGTGAGTGTCAGTGACGTGGTGCAGTTCCACAGCTCAGCGACTTGGTCTTGCACAGATCTCTCCAGTACTGAATTTGTAGCTTGTACTCTGTACCTCGCCTTGTTTTGAGGAGCTTGCTGCTTGCAGTGTCTGCTGGCCATGCTCTGCTCTGTTCAGGTGCACCAGATGTTTGCTGTAAAGTAGCTGAGTGTGAGAAAAGCCTCTGTCTTCAGTGGCTAGACTGGTTTTTGCCCTGATGATGACTTCATCTTTCGACTATGCAATGTGATTGAGACTAGGTCTGCTGGAGACACACCTGAGTAACTTCAGTTGTGGAGATTATTACAGAAAAATGTTCCCCCTCTAGTTATAATAAAACTTCTGCCATCCATTTCCTGAGTGTCAGTGTAAAGGTAGTCTCTGAGTGAAATATTATTTTTTGAATAATTTCTCCCTTGTTGTTTGACCAGCCCTCGATGTCAGTCAGCATTGCTGGATCAAGTTAAGTTCAGAAGACATAGTTTTGCTGCCTTTTTGTGAGGGAAGGAAATGTTATGCTTCTGTCCTAGAAAGGGAAATCCTCCCTGGATCGAGGCATAAAGACCTGATTCTGTTTAAATGTGGCATGTTATAGCAGGAAAGGGCTGGAGTGCCTTGAACCTGCTTGGATTTAAAGTGTTTGCTGTCCAACCCTGTTTCTGTTAACTTCTTTCAATGGTCTCTGCTGGAGTTCACTTAGTTAGAAGCTGCTGTTCACTTCCCTGATCTTCCAACCTAAGTCATAAAGTGTAAGGAATTCACAGCAGGCTCTTTTGTTTATTAAGCAGAAGAGACTTCAACGATGTACTGTTAACCTCTGGATTCAGGATTAACTCAATCTGAAGTAAGGTTGCATTACATTACAACCTTGTGACCACCTGCACCGAGTTGTACCTAATTTATAGTGCATTCTTCTATCCTTGCTTCTAAAGAAGTGTTTCCTGGCTGCTGCCTCCATCTCAGGGCTTGTGGGATCTGGCATCAAACTTTGTTTGTGTCCATTTATGGGGATAGAAGGGGAAGGTGTGGAGCTCATCCTGCTTAACAGCATCTCTTTTTCTGCTCCTGAGCCAGATGCTTTTGCATGTGGCCTTGGGTGCAAAATCGTGTTTCAGCAGGTTGAATGGCAGGATTAGTAAGAGCCAGCTGTTGGCAGGAAGGCGTCTGACTTCAGTGTCATGGCATGAAATCGATTGGATCAGTATAGCTCTTGCATCTTACCAGGGAACTTTTTAAAATGCGTTAATCACTGTGGGAAATCTGGAATCAAATACCAAACACTTCCCCCCCTCCCCTCCACTAAACTGAGAGGAAAATCCTGGGAAATTCTTGGTTTTGTTGTTGAGGACTGCCGTATGAGATAAATAAGAACCCTACCTTTAAAAAAACGCAATGGGTTTCTGTCCTGGTGTGTCTTGGCTAGAGCTCCTCAAAATTTCCTCCTTTAGACTCTGAAACAAAGTTGCAATCTTGTTGCTGCATAAAAATCAAGCACCTCATAAACGGCAGGATTGTGGAGGATCTGAGATGTCCCCAGGGAACTACTTACAGTAAGAAAATTCACCTTCCTTGTTCACTCACTGTAGGTGTCGTAGGTCCTGATGGCACATGTGAGTTCTGCATTTCTTATGCCTGATAAAATCATCCAGCAGAGTGTTGCAGAACTGTTGACCTTGGCTATCAGGCAACAGGACTGCGATTCATTTGGTCCTGGCAAGTCGTCTTACAAGAGAATAAAGGACTTCTAAGATGGTTCATCAGATGCCATTTCAGTAGAATAGGTAGTGGCCTTTGGCGTGGTGTTTTTAGACTATAAATTTGGCAGCATGCTTTCCAAGGTGACTTGTTCTTAAGTCTGTGTGTGTGCTCTGTAAGCCAAATATTTTTATACTTCCGTATAAGTAAAGTAAACTTGAATAGGCTGATCACTAAGATACAACTGTGCTGGAGGTGGTGGCTAAGGTGGAAAAGTAATGGGCCATCCATGTGTGGGCTCTCTTTGACAGAGCATATTGTTTCTCAGAGTTCTGCCATTGTGCACATCGGGGCGTTTATCTTGGTTTGCAGTCATCAGTGATTTTCTCCTTAGATAAGTGACCAGTAGCTGAGCTGTCTGGCAAATGATTTCATGCCTGCACCGCCCAGGCTGGGCACCTAAATGAGAACCAGAACCACAAACCTAGGGCAGCATATTGTATGGCTGCTGCATTTCATAACTGCTCTGAAACAATCACAGTGGGGCTTTTCCTTTCCAAAATGTCAAGACAATAGAGATATTTCTTCTAAAGAAAGAACAAATGGAGGAGGAAGGCTCTAATTGCCCTTTAAAAACAAAATCCCTATCTTGCTGTGCTGCTTCTGGTCTAAAATTAAAATGTTAGATTAATCTTCTAAACAGTGCAAGAATCCTGAAGTGGTTTTTCTCTATCCACTCAGCATATGCCTGAGTTTCCCAATTGGTTTAGGAGCAAACCTTTCTTAAGGATGAACTGAATTTTGTTTGTTGTTGCCACGAGCAATGAGATGGATTCAAAATTGGAGAGGCAAGGGGAGCAGCACACTGATCTCCCTTCTCCTCCTCCAAAACAAATAAGGGTTGGATTTTTATTAAAACCACAGTTAAGTTTTTTTTTCTTAAATGAAAACACACATTTTATTGACTTTTTAAAGCAGGTCTAGCCCTTTCAGTCATGTTTGATTGTTAAGTGTGCCCTTCTCCTGGTCTCTCTGAAATCACTTGCAAGTGGAGTTTAATAACGAATATGTTTTGGTATTTTTATAGTAAAGAGGGTGGAGATCAAACTCTAGTTGCTCTGCTAATGAGACTCTTCGAGGAAATCTATCCTCATTGTTCCTCTCTGTTTCAATTACTCCTACGATGGCTGACCTTCCCCCCTGCCTTGGCAGGACAGCTGCTTCGCCAGCAGGCAGGGGATGAGCTGCTGAAGCTGTTCTGATGTTTGTGTTGCTGATTTTGGCAATACTGCTCCTTCCGCCCTCTGCTTTCCTTCAGCAGCTGTCTGTGCTGAATGAGAAAAGCAGCTTTCCCCTGTCCTGCTATGTGTGGAGAAGGGAGAATTCATTCTTTGTTTTTATCTTATTTCTGGCTTCACTGAAAATGCTTTTGCTCTTGGATGGTGGAGTAGAAACGAACAGGTTTTCATCCAAAAGGAAGGGTTTTCTATCCGTGCTGTAGGAGTTGGTTCAATCCTGCATGTGCCTTTGAAAAAGTGTTCACTAGAACCTCACTTGCTTGCAGGTCTGACTTAGAGCAGCAGGTGTTAACCACTGGTTTCCCTCCGACACTTAAGCCACTTCAGTTTGCTGATTTTGGCCACTGTTTCTGCTTGCCAGCATTCCGTGGGTCTCCTCCTCACGCTGAGCCAAGCTGTGACTTCAAAAGATGGGTAGGTGGCCGTGCAGTGGGTTACTCAATCTGCTTTAATTTCTTCACAAAAACGTCTGTGCTGGCAAGGTGCAAGCTGACTTCTCAGCGGTCTCACAGACCAAGACTGTATGGGACGTCTGACTTCTCGTCTCCTTGCTCCTGTGAAGTGAGGGGTTTCTGCTGACTGAGAGACTGCAGTTGTTGGAATCTGGAGGAGGCCGGTGGCAGATACTGTGAACTGTCGTCTTCACAGTACTTGCTGCAGCAGCATTGTGTTTTGCTGATGTGAAACTGTGACTTGGTTATTTTGCTTTTGTTTGTTTTTTCCCTTGGTGCTTGGAGTCTCCACAGACCACCCTTGCTGGGAGTCCGCAGGAAAATGGGTGGCTGGAAGTGTCTCAGTACCTTATGAAGACCTGTCAGTTGTGTGATCTCTACTCCTTCAGTGGGTGGTGCTTATGCAATGAATAGCCTTACCTGGGGTGTGGGAGGGCATATTGAGGGAGGGGTGGTAACACTGATTAGGCATACTCAAAAATGCTCGAGCAAGTTGTTGGAGTCTTCCCTGATCAGGTCTGGTGTGATAAAGAATGGCGGGGGGGGGGGGGGCAAGGGGAGAGCAACAGATGCCATACTGGATTATGCACCCACCCACCCACCCCACCCCTAAAAAAGGGGCAACATAAGCAAATGCAATAAACAAACGACCTGATTATCTTCTGTTAAATCCTGTGAAAGTAAAAGGTGAAGTTTTAAGTATAGGTATTCTCAATAAGTTTCTCATAAAAATCTGAGAACAATACTTTTTTTTGCAGTCAAGTTAGCATTGCCCGCACCTGGGCAGACACTCACTGCAGGACATGGGTCGATTTGGTGGTGCTGATTTGGGAAAGGCTTGTTGGTAATCTAAAGTCATGACCATATTTATCATGTGAAAAAAGCTTTATAAATTGAGTTGCTTTTATAGTGAATCCTTTCAACCTTTGTCTAGAAGGACAGTGGGAGAAGACTGAAATAGCTGATTAATGCTCGTCATCCAGTTGTTAATGAAGTATATGCTTAGTTTTTCAAATTATGCAGAAGAATTTTTCAGTGGGTTGAATCCAGTATCCAGACTTGAATGGGCATGTTTTCAAGCTAAATGTTGGGTACAGTTGTACTGGAATACCTTATAGCAAAGGTAGGGTGGAAGATCTTTTGTCTTAATTACCAAAACAAGCTTAGGCTGGAATATGTTTTCGCAAGGCGGTGTCGTGTTTTGCAGAATTAAGTCTGTAAGCTGGTGTTAGCTGGCTTGCTTTTTTTTCCATAGGAAGCAAGTTGACCACCTCTTCTGGATTGCTAAAGTTGTGGGCAAAGCGGATCCAAACGTGAATGGTGATCTAATGGGGAGAGTTCAGCATGTAATTCTCATTCTCGTATTCTACAGAATGGCTTTGTGAATGACTCTCATTTGACAGAATTGCATGACTTGGAAGTCAGCTGAAAATTTGCTGCATCCTTCCCTTAGTAGCTGTTTGTTTCATGGTTGCAGTTCAGCAGTCACCACTCCTGAAAGAGAAATTATGTTTTGGGCAAGTCTGATATAAGTGGGAATGTGAAGGAAGTCAATAATGTGGTGCTGGTTGTTCAAAGGAGGTGGGATAAGAATTGTCCCAGGCAGTGGTGTGGCATATGGGCATTGTGTATGCCTTGCCTTTTCCCAAATGTAATGTTTGTACTGCTGCTTAAGCTCTCCTTTCTGCCCATATCTGCTCTTGCCTTTCTCTCAGCTGAGAGCCTGTTAGTGATCCTTCAGTTCCTCATCCCTCAGTAGAGCATACACGCACAAGTGATTGATAAGTTTTTAGTTGCAGAACTGCTTTTACTTCCACTACTCCCAAGAGACTGTGGTGTGTCTTTTGGGCAGCCCTGTTCTTGTTCAGACATCTCTTAACATGTCTGTCAGGTGTGCTTTCTTTCCTCTCCCTCTCTCCTGTTTTTCTTGATAGCTGTGTGAGATCATCTTTTACCACCACCCCCACCACCCTTACTCCTCCTCCCAATGCCTAGCATTACTCGAGCGAACAGAGTTGCAGGAGTCAGAGATTTTTCTCTGTGGTCTCATCTTTGCAGGGAACACGAATTCTCTACTGAGTGCAGCGCAGCAGCTGGCCCAGCCTGCTGCCTCCTCTGCCCTGTGTTTATGCTCTGCTGTAGAAGTGGAGCAGTACAGCTCAGTGCCTTCAGTGGCTGAGAGGAGAAGCATGGGGAGTAGGCACAAAATGACTATAGGGCAGGGTCAAAGTTTATTTTGCATAATGTGTTGCTGCGTTGGAAATGCCACAACTTTTTCTAGTTTTAAGCAATACTACTGTCTTTCAGCAGCAACTAAGTGGAATGGTGTGGCTCCTGTTCACTTGTAAGTTATGCTTAGTCTTTGTAGAGAAGTCACCCAGACATGGTGTGATGGATCTATCCCTGTTGGCTGACGAGCACTGTTCCTTGAACACCTGTGCAGACTTTGGGCCATGCAGTCCACCTGTCTGTGTTGCCAGCAGTAAGTCTCCATTCTGGGAATTGCCCAGCTGATGCCATGGGTGGTTCAGAGAGGACACTTTTGCTTCTGCAAAAGATCAAACGCTAAGATTGCAAAGGTTTGTGCCGAATTCTGAGCAGTTGAGGGTGGGAACTTTGAATGCCTCTGGAAGACTAGGCCCAGACCTTGAAGACTTGACCAAAAACAAAAGTCAAGATTTCACTGTCTTGGTAGAAAATAGATAAATGTCTGAAAGATAGATAATATTTTTTTCTGTAACTTGACAGCACATCAGACTGATGTTTAAACAGTGAAGTTCATGAAGCAGATCCAGCTGCAACTCCGCTGACTTCGACGGAGTGATGGTGATACATGACAGCTGATGATGCAGCCCTGCAAATAGTCACAGCAGATGGATGCCTTACAAACTAGAGTTCTGAATGTATCAATTGAAGATAAAAGCTAAAGCTTTCTTTTTCTAGGGTCAAAAATGAAGGGTTTTGGTGTCAGTTTGGAATAGTGTTTTCTGCCTCAATACTGTCTTCAATGGAGAGAGAAGGATACAAATAAATTAGCACTTCGTGTCTAGGTGGTGTCAATTGTAAACCTTGTCTTCATCTGCTTCCTGGAGTCTGCGTTAAGGAAAGCATATCTCAGTCTGAAGTGACATGTCTGAGGAAATGTATGTAGGTCTAGTTACAGAGCTCCTTTCAGTCTTTAGCAATTGTTTTGGCTCCATCCTCTTCCAAATAATGAATTTCATCATTTCTCAGTGCTGGCCACAGTGTTCTTTGCACCTCATGAGATGAAGCCTGACCCTCTTGTTTTCTTATCTTTCACTGTGGCCAGCCTTCTGGGACTATCCAGACTTTGACTCTTGTAAATGTTCCTAATGCTTCTTTTTCGTAGTAAGTGTAATGCAGGCATCAGCTCAGCACTAGCCCCCTCCCCTCCTTTTTTCCCCTCCCTCCTTTGTTCCTGTTCATTTTGATTATTTCTCTTCCTCTCCTTTGTGCTCCTCTAAATATCTCTGTTACTGAGTGTCCGTGAAAGCCTTTGGCTCTCCATGGGGACACTGGACTACTGCCTTGTGTGCCTTTGCTGTGAAATCCAGATTCTTTGAGTGGATACCTATAAGCTTAACAGTCTGAAGAGCAAATTGTTCTTGCTTTTGTTTTTCTGGAAGTTTATTTTTTCACTTAAGTAGCCACTGTTTTAGTGAGGTCAGCAGACGCTCAGAGGCTTTCTGCTCCCCTCCTCAGTAGCACTTAACACTGCTTTCATCTGCTGGCCGTTGTTAGTGATGCTGGCCAGAATGTAGGCACTGCTTTAAACTCCTCTCAGAACCTCCTGGGCCAAACCACCTGTTTTAATTCTCTGCTCTTACTACACATCTCATTCCATGTCAGATGCAAACTTTTGCTTTCTTTAGATGATGTCCCTTTGGAATGCGACCATGTTGTTAAAATGAGTTGTGGCACTGTCCCTTCTCCAGGTTCTTCTGCTCATATTGAAGTAACTTGTGTCGGTTCTCTGCAGATTGGACTGGGGGGTGTCTCTGACATCTAGAACAGAATCTGAATTATAGCCCTGTATTTGGGAACTTGGGAGTCGCATGGTAAATCCACAGACTGGCTTCTCTTTCTTGTTGCAGGGCTCCGAGCAGCCATACAGACAGCAGTCATCCTCTTGGAGCAGGTTGCTGGCCAGTAACGGAGGGAGCAATGCGTCATGCAGTCAGCAATCATACTTTAAAGGCCTTTTTTATGCAGATATATTCACACGGGGTTTGCTGCCCCTCTGATGTTGGCCACATGGCCGAGTTCAAGGGAGTGCTCTGCGGAGCTGCTCATCATCTGTGCCCCCACGTGTGTGTGTTTACACGTTCGGTTCTTTTTCCCAGAAGGAGCTTGATGAGGGCAGAGACTCTTGACTGGCCTTTTGATGTGGGGCTGCTGGAGGATTGGTAGACAGGTTTCAAAGCTTTAGTCTGAAGCCAGAACAGATGAACAGCCAGCTATTAGCTCACTATCATTGTGATTTTTGTTAATGGTTCTTCAAGTGTTTTGTCCTTAAGTCCCTTATCTCCAAAGCAAAAGTCATTACTTTGTTCCCTGCCTGCTTTTCTCAGTAGCTCCTTTAGAGGTGATGTCTGTATAGCCAGGTGATAATATCCATAAGATTCCTGATCACTGTAAAGTTATCCAGAAATAATTGATACAGAGCTATCAGATGCATTTGACTTTATTTCAGGCCTCTTTTGAGTTGAATCCTTTCTAAAGCAAAACCTGAAATCAGATATGAAGCAGACTGGACTCAGGTTTTTGATCTAGGACAACATAGGAAATGCTTGCCTTTAAGGACCAGTGTCTTCAGCCTGTGCTGTAACTTACTAGTCCTGAACTGGTAACCTTCTGGGACAAATTTGCACATAAATTGCATGAAATAATTCTTTATGAGAAAATTTATGGGATTTTTTGGGTTTTTTGTCATCCCAGAGGCTTCTTAGGAAGGCAGCAGGAGGACATTGTAGACTTTATAATTATGGTAGTAATTTTAGGAGAGACCAGAATGAATTGACTTGGCCTGGGGACTTTTTTGTGTTTAGCCAGGAGAACTAAAAAGAACCAGTACTTAACTGTACACTTGAAAGTGTACAGTAAAGAAAAAGTAAAAGGTTAAGTGAAAATAATTTTGTTAATACTGCTTTATGGAACTGCTGGAAGCATTACTGCTGTTTCATTAACCTGATGAATCCTGAACCTCTAGACTCCCATGGGGACAGACTAAAAGCCATAGTTGGTGACCTGCAGGAACTATCAGGAATTTCTTCCCAGTTGTTTGGAGGCTGTCAAGGAGAAAGTGCTCTTACCTGGCCACAACAACCACTATTCTGGGAACACAGAGAAAGATCCAGCAGGGGATTTGTCTTGCTGTAGCAATGTTGAGATCATGCCAAGGTCATAGCATGGCATGGCCTACAGCAGCCTGAGAGGATAGTCAGGGACTGACTGAAGTAGCCACAAAAGACAGAGGTATGGACAAGAAGTCTACCCAAGTGCAATCTTGAGTACAGCAGATGTGTAAAGTTTTTAGACTGAGGCTCAAACTTGTAGCCCAAATCATGGAGGTATCCTGGAATTGCTAATGGATTGAATCTGCCCTTACTGCAGAACGACCATCAGGCGGGATATGGCCCTCAGTACTCACCTGTCTGTTCATAGCCCTTCTTCAGAACTTACCAATATTGATTTTTCTTTGCTACTGCCTCTCAAGTATGTTGTCCACATTGCTTTTCTACTTTTGGTGCTGGAAACAGAGCAAAGCTTTCACACTGAAAGTCTCTCTGTGGCCAGAATGGGATGTAACACTGACATGGGCCTTCCTTGCTATTAGGTTGCCTCTTCACAAGCAGAATTGCCAATAAAGTTCAATTGAGGCAAAGTCGTTCTTTGAATTGAATCCAGAATGTCTTTAGGCCTGTTCTGCCTAGACTTGGAGGCTGTAATGTTCAGTACAGTATGGCTGTCTTCCAGACAGCAGTGGGCCAAAGCAAACAAAATGGTGTGATTGGAAAGTGTATTCATATGTATGTATGAAGAGATACTACATTCTTTTTACAGGAAAATTTTGAACATCATTTACAAACCAGTGCTTTTTCTCTGCAGGCATTTTCTCTTCCACAGGCTTCAGTGATCTCTATGTTGTGTCTAGAATTTGAAGACTCTGTACCAAAAACGTGGATCCAGTCCCTGCCCTGACAGAGGTCTGTAGGGAGAGACTAGACAGAAAAGAGCTGCTGGATGACTAGCGGGAACCAGGCCAATGGCTGACAAATTATTGCTTCTCCAGGTGGCTCATCTGTCAATGGCGCTGTTTTTTATTGGTGTGCTGATTGGGTTTTTGTCTCCTCAGCCTCTCTGTGTTGTGTGTAACTAGCTGCTGAAGTGCTGCTTGTATTGGTGCAATCATCAGTAATCAAAAGGAGTTTATTTATGAGCCTGGAGCCTCCTGGACAACCTACTGTCTTGTCAGGACGAAAGTGTTGAGGGTGGAGTTTAGTTAGCAAAGATCAGGTATGTCCATGGGAAGCTGGAGGCCTGTTGGGTGGGTTTGGCAGAGCTGTGCTATTGGTATGAATCAACCACCCGTGAATAACCAGGACTGAAATCTGCTGTACGTGTACTAAAGCTCGGTAGTGAGCCAGTTAGTGTTCCCAGGGTGTCACTGCCCTGACTCGTGAGAGATGTGGTGACATTCTGAGCAGGTGTGTGCTTTCCAACTGGGTAGGAATCTGGCTTTTACTTAGGTTGGGAGTACTCATGAGAAGTCCCCCCAGGTGTATTTGCTTCCCCTGTCCCTCATTCTCAATGATTAATTGGCTGAGAGTAGAACAGAACTGTCTCTGCACTGGCTGGAGCAGGTGACACCCATTGTGCATGCTGTGGGATGTTAGTTAGGTCTGTTCTCCTGACAGCAGCACTCTCAGCTTTGCTGCCAGCATTACTTGACTCACACTGGGAAACTGGTCATACATTTGTATGTGGTCAAGTTGGAGTTTCAAGTGTGAGGTTCCTTTTAGTGAGCCAGCTCCAGCTAACAGCTCATGATTTAACTGGAAGGACAGGCGACCTCTAAAAGTAATATAGCACCTCAAACATAGAACATCATAAAGTCAGGCCTGTCCTAAAATAAAATGACAGTTTGTAGTTTTGTAAGCTGAGGTCTCTGCATGCCTGGCAGCTCAGTATCAGAATCCATGTAGCAGTCTGAGCCCTGACAGTGACATTTGGGAGGGCAATAGCATGACATAGCATGCCCCTTTCTGCACGGGTGTCCTCTGAGAGGACAGGGTCACGTCTCTCCTCTGATATCACTTCACAGCCTAACAAACATTGAGCAGTGTTTTCCTGCATGTCCCATTCCTCTCATGTTAGTTGCTGCTCATCTTCTGCAACTTTAGGTTGGTCTTCTAGATAAACATATGTGCTAATGACACACAAATCGGTGTGGTATTTCAGGTGTTATCTTTTAACTGGAAGTCCCCTCCAAGTAAATTTTCAAGTCTAGCAGTAAACAGGAATTCCTCCATTTTCTGCACTCCCCTGACAGCATGACTTGTTGGAAAGATGTGATCTGACATATGTTTTTACATTGGAGGTGCTGTAAATTTTAGAGCTAGAGTCTCTTGGCTGTGTTGCTGGCAGAGTGTGCCAGCAGAGGGGACAGAGCAACAGCTTTCATGCTCCATTAGACATGTGAAGAGGAGGAAATAAAAAATGTGGGATGGAAGAAGTGTGATAATAGAATTTTTTTTAACATGGCTTTCCCTACTACAGCAGTTGAGAGGAATGATTCCTATTGATCTTGCACACATTCATAAAAGCAAACAGCTACTCCGTCGTTTAGAATTGTTGTGCTCCACCGTGCAAGAGGTCTGAACTTTTCTGTCATGCTTGGCTGTCTTACCTTGCCCCTGGACTGCAAGACTTGATGCAGAAGTTGAATTTGGAAGTGCTGTTGTCAGGTGGTGGTGGCTGCTGCTGAGCTGATGAAAACTGGCAGTAGGCAGCAGAGCTGACAAAGCCCCCTGTGAGAGGAATTGTGGTTCAGAGTTTCAGCCAGTTTCAGTGACAGCTTAGTCATCATCTAAAGAGAACTTTCTGTGCAAACATTCTGCCTAAACCAAGTTCTCAAACTTTACAAGTTACTTCTATTGTAAATGCTTTATCAAGATGGTCACTTACATTTGTGTATCTCCATTGTAACGTAGGGATTTCTTGGAATGGCTGTAGTGAGAACACTATTACGGAAAGGCAGGCTCTTTTTTTTTTTTAAGAGTCTGCAAATAATTATGGTTGGTGATGTGTGTGTGCTGACCACTGATATCTGCATGGGCAACTAATACAATCTGCAGTAACTGGAGTGCCACTTAGGGGCACTTTGTGTGCTGCTGCCCCATGTGCTGGTACCGCAAAACTAAAAATCTCAAAGTGCATTTCAGAAAACTCTTTCCTCATGAGAAGGAGTGAACATGGGTCTTGTAATGCTGCTTTTCTTGAGTTTGCAAAGACACAGTTTCTGTCTGCTTGGAAAATAATGTTTCAAGTGCCCTCCCAAGTGGGCAGCACAAACCTGGTATTTTAATAAAAATACCAGGTGAGGCTCTTGCAAGGCTTTTATTTTGTGGTGTTGGAGTTGGAGTGTTCAAAGCATGTGATGCCTTCATTTCTGCCTGCTAACCATTGGCAGCTGATAGGACGGAGAGCTTATGCAGTGAAGGAGATGAAACCTGAGAATTGAAGCATCTCATTTAAACTGTTGTGCCTTATTTTAATTCTTGCTTAAGGCATCTATAAATTCCAGAGAGGAAGAGGGAAGAATTTATGCTCATAGTTACTTTTCCATTTGAGGCCTTAAGGAAAACATCCTAGAGAGTTACAATAATACACACAAATAAAAATGCTGGAAAGGATGCTTATGTAGTCTATTGTGGAATAGTTTTAAAACTTCTTAGGATGGGGCAAAAGTAGCAAGATACATCTCCTGCTTTCTGAATCAGTGTAGGGGAAGGGAGTTGTGTCCTCACTTTTTGCAGATTGTTTTAAAAACACACAATTGTTGCATGTGATGCTTGGTCATACAATGCTTTTTATAAAGCATTTCTGGTAGTGAAAACAGTTGGCATGCTCTGGAGAGACAAGCTCTGAGGATATTAGATCTGTTAGAAAAACCAGCTAAGGGTCTTGCTCCACTAATACACTTACTTTCAAGTGGCTGCTTAGTCATATTCTCACATCTTCGTGGACAGCCTTTGGTCTGATATTCATCCTAACTCTACCATGCCATGAGCTGGGCTCTGTACTGGTCCTGTCACTCTCTGCTTCAGAGGTGTGGTTGATGCATCTCCGTTAGTCCTTTTTAGAAGTAACCTTTTAGATCAAAATATGAGTAAATCATGTGAAGAGTTTATTTGGAAGGAGGTAAGCAAGGCTTCCTGGAGTGCATGTGCCATGTGCCTTTAGCATCAGACAGGTATCATGGGTGTAAATTGCTAGAGGTTATCTAGTAAATGGATGTGTTGAGAGCCCTTAATTCCTTGGTTTATTCTTAGCTTTAGCTAGTGAATAGATACCACCTTGTAAAGTATTAAGCATCTCATTGGACAAATAAGCAGTCCTTTTAATTATTTTGATCTAATTTATTGGTATCTCCCTCAAAATTCAGTTTGACCAGTACAAAATGGGTTTGGGTGGGGATGTTTGTTTGTTATTCTTCCTAACCAGCTTACTCACACCTTGCAAATTCTTGATGATGGTCAGCTCTAGCTGCTGAAAGTAAACCTTCCTCAGGCTGTCAAAATCACTCAGGCTGACAGCTCCCCACCCTGTTCCTGTCTGTGCTGAGCTGCTCTGGTTACTGTCCCGTGGGTGCCCTGTGCCACCACACCTGGCTCCTGTTTGTGAAGGCTTCCTCCTGCTTTCCAGAGAGAGAGCAAGGCTGCTCTGTCCTTACACCAAATGCATTTCCAGTATCCAAACCACCCACTCTGCTAAAGGCCTTGCAGAGACCAGGCAAGGACAGTACAGGTATTCAAAAAAATTCACCATTTGGTGTGATTCTAATATCTAGTATTGTTCTTCAGTGGTTGGGATAACTTTTGAAGATCTCTAATTTTCAGGTAGTATTAGGTTGCAAATTATTTCTGAACTGAAAGTTTTATGACTTGTGAATTGGAGATTCACTGTTGGTCATACCTAACCAGAAGTACTGAGACACAAGCTTGTTCAAGCTGGTAAACAGAGCTGCTGCCTTATAAATTGGTGACATTATTTCCTTCTGGATATTCCCAGAATATCCAAGGTATCACTGCCAAGGTATATAGAGTGACTCACTCCTTGTAGTGCTTCCAAGATGGAAATTCCTAAGTCTAAGCTTGGAGGTGACAATAGTAATATTTTTTATTTGTTAGGCAGGGGTTAGGGTGAGCCCAAAGGGGACAGATCCATATCCAGTAACTCCCCAGCTAGCAACTACCTTTTGTTTATTGAGTTGATTTTTATGGGGCTTGCTTTCTGTTTGGGAAAATTTTTCAGATAGTCTTGTAGTTTTAGGGAGGTTTTTATGTTGCACTTCAGCAGAAAGCTCCCATTGTGAAGAAGCTTGGGCTGACTCTGCATAACGTGACGAGTCTCCTACGCAGCGTCCTCCCACAGCCTGTCAAACCAACAGCACGGCGCTGGCGCTGCACGGAGCAGAGCTGGGAGCGCTGGCAGTGATTGGGTAATGTGATTATGAAGCTGGGAATCTCCTCCTCACTTCCTGTGGGCTGTGTAACACAAGAGCAGGACTTTTTAATTAACACAACAATTCGAAGTGAGCAAAAGAGCAGAGCTCAGCTAAAACCGTTTTCTCAGCTGTTTGGGCAAGCAGGTGATGTGAATTCTGGCATGTTAACTTTACATTGCCCTTTGACCGATCTGACATGGGAGGCATAAAACCAAACAGGACAGTGTGTTTTCCCAGATGAAATTTGTGTTACAAATGAGATTCTCCCTTCTGTTGCCTGGCTTTTTGATATCCCTGACGCCTTGCTGGTCTTGAATGCCTCGCCAGTCTTTCAGTATACTTCAGGTACTCTTAGAATCAGGATTTTCCAGATTCTTTCTTTCCCAGACAAGCAGGTGATTCGTAGCCACAGCCTTTTTGTTTTTCCCCATTTTCTTTCTTAAACTTTTGGTACCGTATCTGTGTATTAAAAAGGTGGAGACTAAGGGTTCAAGCTGATTCCTTTCATCCAACATTTGATTTGATTTGCCATGGTTGAAGACCTGAGTTGTGTGAAATGAATTGATACAGACAAAGGCAAGACGAGCAGTCTTGTTGCAGAGTTTTAATGTGGTGATCTAGATGTAAAATTGCATCCATGCAGCAGGAAAAACTGGAGTTGAGGAGAAAAGTACAATCTGGATGGATAAGGAAAAGCCCAGAAAAAAAAATTTTGTGCTTCTCTATTTTATTTTACTTTTTCGCCTCACTGCAGCTCCCTGGATTAATGTGGTGTTAGCTGCTAATGGCAGGTGTGATTAGCTTTGAAACTTGTTTAGCCTGTCTCTTTGATGCTCTCTATCTGTCCCTCAGCATGGGAGGAAGCACTTGGATCTCTTCAGTTTCTGCAGGAGGTGCCCTGTGCTGATGCTGTACCGAACACACAGATTCTGTACTTTGGTTCTTGCCCACCTTGAAACATGCCCATAACACTTAATATAAGCACAAAGCAAACTGCTTCTGTGAGAGTGAGTTGTTCATTCTTAATGTTGATCTCTACATGGCATCTGCAAAACTTTGTCACACTGGAAGACTTTAAATAAGGTGTTAGATTAGCTGGCGTGTTAATAAGTACGTGTTAAAATATAGCACAGCTTAGTGCTGAGGCTTTATATTCCCCTCAAGAGCATCTTTGCAAGAAGGCATGTTAATCCCATCAACCTCTGAGCCATCATTTTTGTTTTATATAGCTATTTGTCTTTACTTTTCTCATCCTTGGAACGTTGTTTCTTTTGTTTTTTGGGTTTTTTTTCTGAAGATGGAACACATCATCAAATTAAAATTCTTGTCTTGGTCACTATTTGGCTTCTGTTGTGGGAATTTAGTATGGATTTAGTAATACTGCCTGGTCTTATTATTAAAGATCTTGCCAATTCCTGATGATGTCTAGCAATTTAAGAGAGTGTGGTGAGGAAAGAAATAGAAAAGGGACACTGAACTTTTGTCTAAAGAAGGCAAAAGGTGTTTTAATTCATTCTTGTTTCATGTGAGGAGTGAAGATGTAAACTGGCTGCTCACAGTAAAACCCCATGAGGGACTGAAGGTGGTGAAAGGTCTCACAAGCAGAGAGAAGTGAGCCGAGGTTACTTGTAGCAGTCCACTCTCTCTGGGCTGGGGTGCAGCTTTTATCGAAGCTTGTCTGCATCAGCTTAAGGAGCACTTGCCGTTTGTTTTGGGAGGATGCTTCTGTTGAAAGCATTCTTGGAAACAAGCTATGCAGTGTAATGAAAATTATCCTAACATAGTGCATCTGTTCTTTCCTGCCTTTGAACCCTGTAAATCCCTTCTCCTTCCTTTAAAGCTGCTGGGCTTTGCATAACCTCTGATGTATTCTCCAGGTTTTTAGCTTCACCATTCTTATGGGAGCTTTGTCTCTCATGAGCAGTAAATTTTTATTTTTAGCACTTCAGAATCCACAGATGAAAAGGACTTTATCTAATTAGCCCTCTTCTGTGGGATGCTTTTCTTTAAGGTGTTTTCTGGAACTTACAGTGATGCACACTAAAGAGTTGCACAGCAGCAGTCTGGCCACAGCTTAATTTTTCCAGGCACAGCGAAAGCCATGTCCCAGCATAATTTGCACTTCACTCAGAGCAGGGATCAGGCTGTGAAAGCTGTATGTGCTTTCAGGTAGATGTCTGCTTCTACACCCCAACAATGTCACAGAACAGGCAAATGTGGTGATGACTCAGCGTTATCTCTTGTGTAACAGGAAAACTGAGCTCATGAAGGGAATTCCCAGTGGCATGAATACTGGGTGTACCAGTGTGGCACTGGGAACGTCCGTTCATTGTGGCAGGAGAATGCTGCTAACAGAGATGAGGGCTGAACTGGAGCAGTGTCAGTGTTTAGCCTCTCTGGAGCAGCTGTGACAGTCAAACCATGAGCAGCAGTGCCATCACTTGCTGCTACTACTGTCAGAGCTACAGTCATTCAAAAACACTTGTTTGGGTAGGAGCTGGAGGTCTGTACTGCAGTGTTTGGTGTAACTGGTGGTGAAATAGAAGGAGTAACTTGCGCTCCCCAGGAGGCATATCTGTGCTTGTAGCTGCCAACACTGATGCTCGTTAAGGAGACAGAATGCTTACATGAGCCCTGAAGTAGATTTAGCAAATAAAGAAAAGATTTTCTTACATTTGAGACAGCAATTGTCAGCTCCACTTGCCATGTGTCATGCTTTGTTCTGATATCGTGGAACCTGATCTAATTCTATAATTTCTGAATAATCACTTCCTGCCTGCCACTCCCTTGTTTGTATCATGTGCTCATAGGAAGAAACACTTTTTAAAGGAAAAAGTACACCCTCCCCTAGCTTACCACACTCACGTAATGATGGAGTGTCTCAAAAATTGTTTGAAGAAAAAAGCCAGGGTTTTTTTAATGGAGTAAACATTGCTGGTGTAGCTTGATGGGATTTTTGCCTGGTTATTTTTCAGTGTTGCAGATCAGAGCTTGATATTTGAGGGGAAAAAGAAGCTTGACAGTCCAGTTAATGGTCATCTGAGGGCTAGACCCCTCAAGTATGCAGGTGCTGCTCTTGTCCACAGTACCTGGGGAGTCCCTTCAGGTGTGATGTTTGCCCAAGCTGCAGCCTTTAATTACTTCATGTACATAACTGGGCATGGAGCCCTAGCCAGGGAGGGAGAAAGGAATACAGCCTTATAAAAAGAATGTTGGGGAAATCACTTAGCCAGTAAATCTAAACAACTGATCCTTCTGCCAGAATCGCCATGATCCTTTAAGCTGCTTTTAAGTCAAACATGCAGTGTTTTACTGACAGAAGAGGGATGAGAGTTAAGTGCCTCTTGCTTTCTGGTGATGGCAAGGATAGGATATTGCTAGTCTAATATTAAAAGTAACAAACTGATTTTGTTTTCAGCTCGAGAAGCCTAGGTAGTTCTGTGTTGGGCAAGGCTTCATTTCTGGTTTGAGGAAGAGGGGTGGGGACATTGCTCTAACCCTCTTGCTTCATGGCTATGGCAGAAAAGGAAACAAGGAGGTAACATGCTGCTCTATCCCAGGGAAGGGCCACCATTGCAGCAGGGGTTATGGGTACCATGTAGTAATGTGAAGACCACAGGGATTATGATAAATGTTACTCTGAGAACCTGTGAGATGAAGTTTTATTCTGTAAATATCTACTGTTGTGCTGAAAAAAGAAAGGTGTGTTGTGGAGCTTCTTCCTCCACCAAGATGTCCAACATATGTTTGATTCTGTAGGGAGGCTGTGCGTGGGGCCAATCCTAGACAGGCAGCCCTCCTCGGACTGACTTTTTTCATCCCTTCCTGAGCCGTGGGCAGGGGCTTGGGATGCACCAGTAGCAGCTTTCAGCTGGGGGCAGCTGTGCATAGGGATGGGATTGGCATTTTGTTCTCCAAGTGGGGAGTTCTTGCTGACCACTCTCTGTAGCACAGATCAGCTCTGCACTGACTGGCACTGGGCTGGGCCTCTGCAGGGGCCACTGAGCTCTCAAGAAAAGTAGCATTTGCTTCTGCCCTCATGACTACTCTGGATAAAGTTTTACTTTGCACTCTGCAGGCAGCATTTACTGTTTTGCAGCCTGTCATCAGGAGAGAGCTTCCTGGCTTTTACTTTGTTTATGTCTCAAGAAGCAGTGATTTCCATGTGTGAGGTGAGCAGCCGTGTCCTCTGAAGGGGGAAGAGTGTGCCGGCCACTTGGGGAAGTGGTACAGACGCAGTTTGAATTGCAATAGATTGGGCTCTTGACCTTGCTTCTCCTCTGCATTAGGAGACAGAACAGTAAATAGATTTATGTAATACATGCTTGCAGCTTTTTTGCTTTGTTCCAGCAGCCTTTTTGAGATTGGTCCTGCCTTGTCCCTCCCACCTGAGGAGCCCTTGACTTTGCTTCAGTTCTTGGTGCTCCTTTTCACTTACGTCATCTCCACGTTGGACGCATGGAGTGGCATTGGCCATCCATACCCCTCGGTGCGGATGATGACTGGCTCAGACCTGCTTCTGCCAGGGCTTGGTGCCGCTCCTTCTCCTTCTACCTGCGGGCTTGCTCCTGCCCGCCCTGGCCTGCTCCAGCCTGGGGAACAGGGGACTGGAAAACGTGTCTCTGCAGGGGCAGTGCTGCCTGTTCCTGTCCCACCCAAACGCAGGAGATAAACTGTCTGGGATTCCCACGGCTCCCAGTCCCTCCAGCCAGGAGGGCATCCCGGTGCATCCGGGAGGCCACAGGTGGAGGCGAGAGCTTGTCGGTGCCATAAGGGCCGGGGCATCCGGGGCAGAGGCTGCGGGGCTGAGGAGCTGAGGAGCAGGGCAGCTGTCCGAGGCAGCAGCTGTCTGAGCCCTGCACAGGGCTGGCCCGGGATGGTGTTTATCTTGTGACTAATCTGACTCCAGCCAGCAAAGCTTGGGAGACTCCCAGAGGTTGCGACTTGAAAGACAAGTGTTGTAATTAGTTACTTATGCCACACTTGTTGTGAAACCTTTTTAATTCCGTGATAAGAGGCAGAATCTGAACTGTGTTTACCATTCACTGGGCTGGAGGCAGGAACCAGAAAAGTGCTTTGTAAAGCACTCCAAATGTTTTGTTCTCCCTACTCCCCTTTGCAGGATGTACGTGGTATTATCACACCACAACAGTGAAGCTATAAAAACATTATTGCATCCTTTTTTGTTTTTTGAAGAGAGAAAATGCAACCCATAAGAATTTCAACTGCATAAAACCCATCTTTGTCTGAGAAGATCTGGTAGCAACTTAAGAACTACCAAGGATAAAGAGTCTGGAAGAGGTCGCCATTTATTTATTTGAGATGTAAATCTTTGTTAGATACAAACTTCTCCACAGTTTGGGGGTTTCTTTTTTTTCCTTTTTTAAAAGTTATTTTTACTGGGAGTTTAGAAGAAAATTGAAAAAAGGCACTTCCTAGCTTGCCTGTCTGAACTAGCTTGGGATGAATAAGGTGTTACTCAGCAAAAGAATGCATGAGAAAGAATTACTTCAGAACAGAAAAGTCTTTCTTGGTAGTACCCTTATATCTCACAGATTTAATATTTACACCAACTCCATGTCTCAGCTGCTACCTTTGAATAAGCTGCTAGTGCTCCCAGCTCTGGGATATCTTTTCCTTTCAAGTAGAAAATCTGTCTGTATGTTACAGGAACATGATTAACAGTTACCTGAATGCAGGGTAGTAGAGGATTCTTGAAAACTGTCAGCTTTGCTTTTAGCTGGGTAAGGTTGCCCACTCTAGACTGTAGAGGAGAAGGGCACCTGGCAGAGAAGGTGAGTGTATGTGGGAGAAAGAAGCAGAAGAGGGTATGAAATACTAGATTCAGATTCCCTTGGGTGAGCTACAAGCTGTGTTAGCTGGGTAATACAGGTTCTGTCTTCCTGGCATGGCTTGCCTCTGCTGGCTGCTGAAATGGCCTTTGATGCTGATGAAGTTACTTCAGAACAGAGGAAAAGGCTGTTTTAATATCCTGTCATCTACAGGATGACAGTTCTGATCAGATTCAGTACTGCAGCTTTTCCTTCCACCTATGGCAATGTAAATACTCTTGTCATACATCACCTTTATTTTGTACTGCCTAATGTTGTGCTACCTTTCCAAGCTTCATTTGCAGCTTCTTCTGAGACTAGTACCAGACAAAAATTTTGTTCCTTGTCAGAGGTATAAAATTCATGTTCTGAATGAATATGATCCTGAGGTGAATTCTTTTTCATTACTTGTGGTGGTTTTTCCAAATGCTGCAGTTACAAAAAACAGCATGGTATTCCCCTGGTTATGCATTTTGGTTCAGTCTATCAGCTGTTCACCTTTCATGCCTTCCACACTAGATTTGTGCAAAAAGTAACTGTTCTCTACTGTGAGTTTGGAAACAGTTATATTTGATACTCACTTGATAAAATATCACTTGTTTCATAATAAGCGTTTTTGGATAGGATTGATAGTCCCCCATTTTGATACCCTCAGCTGAGTGAATGCAGCTTTTGATGGTTGCTGGGAGTTGTTGGATACGTGGTAATAGACTTTTTTGTCAGGCTCTGGCCATCAGGAGAGCTGCTCACAGGTGATGCTGTTGCTCTCTGCGTGCGTCACCGACCCGTTCCTGCTGCTGGGTGTCCAGTCAGCGCTGACTGGCCTGGGAAAGTGTCTCACCAATAAAATCTCCAGAGCAGCACCTGTGACCTTGGGATGAATATAATAATGATTGATGGCTGAGATGTGCAAGAAAAACATGATTTCTCGCAACTTCCCACTGACCTCCTGCAGGAAATGGGAAAGATTAACTAATACTTTAAAAAATCCAAGCAAAACAGTAACCTAGCCAAGGCTCAAACCCCACAATTTCCTACTGCTGCTGAAAGGTAACCTTGGCATAATGTGGTTTGTGCAAAGGAACAGGAGGAGAAGGGCTGTTTCTGTCATGTTGTAGGGTGGAAGAGAACTCACATAGGAAACTTTGAGGAAGAAAACCCTGACAATCCTAGTAAATTAATTTTACAGGTGAAGATGTGGATGGGGTACTACAGCTGCCTTATGGCTAGTTTGGGGAGCTGGGTTTGGATATTTCTGAGGGCAAGGATAGCTTTGGGAGGTGCTGGCCTCAGTGCTTACTTGTATTTGGTGGTATTCTTCTACTCCAAAGGCCTCACTTCTTTCGTGGGGCAAATTTGCAGGTCCAGCAACAGCTTTTGCTCTGTTGGTGCAGTGCTGTGAGTCAGAAACAAAAGGCCTGCTGCTGCTGCTGGAAAGGGAAGAGGTTCAGCAAGGGAACAGTGGCCTCTGATGACAAGCAGTGAGAAGTGCAGGAAGCCACACCAGCAGCATAGGCTTAAGTCACAAGGAATTGATTGTCTCCATCCTCAAGGAAACTGGCATAAAAATTTTTTTAATACATATGTGACACCATGAAGAGCCTGAGCCTAATGCAATTCCAGTTTTGCTTGCTGTAACATGCTAAACCAAAGAACAAAATAACATCCACTTTCTTGAAAGAAGGTAGAATATTTTAAGTTTATGAGTGGTGGAAGTAGAGAGATACATTTGTGTTAGATTTTAATCCTAACCTATTAATGAACATTTCCTAAGTAGGAAGGCAAATTTATCTCTTTAGTACTGAATCACTATAGAAGGAAGGTTGCCTTTTGCAGAAGAGCATTTTTCTAGGCCTAGTCCGTGCTTCGAAAGCCCTGTTGAATGTTATAGATAAACTATAACAGTTAGGTAGTCTTCTAAATGCTGATGAGATTGTTTCCAGTTTCTTGAGTTACGATGATATGAAGGGAGAGAGAGGATTGAGTGTCTGTGTGTGGGTCTGTGCATATATGGGATGCATTATTTGACTTTTGGTGGAATAGCAGCTACAACTACTTTACCTACCATACAGTTTTGGGTTGGTTCACCCAGAGGTTGCTGGCAGCAGCAGTGGCTGGGGTTTCTTTGGTTAATATTCCTGCAACACATAGAATGCAATGTTAGCATTCAGGTAATGTTATTTTTCCCCTATTAAATACTCCTTGATGAGCAGTATTGGCACTGGTTTTCCCCCAAGTCAAAGTTCACTTTATATCTGTTTCCTCTTAAATCAAATTGCATGTGGTCAGCTTTATAGGTCATAAATGAGAGACTGCCAGCTTATTTCTTGTATGATTGTTTTCACAAATGCTTCTGGTGTTGTTCTTTCTGAGAAAATAGATGCTGGTTGCAATTTGTGTCAAAAACACAGACAGTGTTTTGTAGCTGGGACACAGAAAGGTAGGGGGGTTAAACATGACACATTCCCTTAAAACAGTTTTATGACTGCTGCTAATCTGAATGCTCAGTAATGGAGATCTGTTGGATCGAGGGGTTACCCTTCACTATTAATGACTCATTGGCCTCCTTCCCAAGCTGCCTGAAGTGCTGCTCTCCCTAGTGGAAGTAATTTTGTCTTTTAAGTACTTTCCAGAGCTGTCAACTAATGTTCCACAGTTCCCAGAGGAAATAATAAGCCATGAGTGCATGTGCACCGAAAATGTAGAGTCTGAAATGAACTGTTCCTATAGGAGCCTGGCAGTCTGCTTCTCTGTGGAATTCAGCTTGTTTATATAATCTTATCTGGCTAAGCTTTGGTATTTTATCTGGCAGGCAGTTCCTATGAAAAGCAGCTGTCCAAGCAGTGGGAGTGGTGCTCCTGGTGTTTTTTTCAGAAGGTCTGTAATTTCTTGTTTTATGTAAATTAAAGAAATACAATACTCTCTTGGCTACAACCAAATGCTCTAACCATTTTTCTTTCACTTATAAATAGCCTTTTAAGTGTGCTCTGCTGTTATGTCCTGTATGACTGAACGATAGGATTCATGATGCCCAGCCAGGAAGGTGTGATGTGTTCTGTAGTCACAGACTGACCACAGAATTGTTAGAAAAGTAACTCAAAGATGTTACAATCTGTAACTGTGCAGAGATGTTTTTAATCACCACCACCATTGTCAAAAAAGAGAGCACAGGCTTATCTGCGTGAGGAGATCTGGAGATCTGTAGCATGTACTGTCCCTAACAGAAAGGTCCTTATGAGTAAGCAGGTAGTGACAAAGCTATTTAAAACCAACCAAACAAACCCACCACCAAGCATGTATTAACTGAAAGGATACAGCCAAAATACTTAAGGTTTTATGTAACTCATGCTAGATAATAAAGCGTTTCTTAAAACTTACTAAAAGCTGAAATTTTTTGGGAAAAGGGTGGCAGTAATATTAGTGCCTGCAGAAGAGTTTGAGGTATTTGTGGTGTAGCTTTGGGTTGCAGATTCAAGTAAGAGAGAACTGAAAAGCTGAGGGGTCTTCTCCAACTGTGTTAAATAATGTTCTTCATCTCTTCTTACAGGAAGAGTGTTTTCAGTGGGAAGTAAATTATGGACATAAGTAACATTCAGGTCCAAGTCTTTTCAAAATTCAGTGGTTATCCAGGATTATCCACTCAGTTCATAGTAGCTCTTTGACTGAAAGCATTGCATCTTGTAGATAGAAATGCCCCATGTAATCTGCCCTATTCTGAGAAACTGAGGACCTTTTAAAGACCTAAAAGATTAATTTTTCCCTCTGTCACCTGTAAGTAACATTTCACTCTGGCCTCATTTGAGACATAAGAAAACATGACCTTCTGTAATATACAAAGCTTTAAGCACTGTTCAGATGTGCCCTTTGGTGACACTTCTCATGCTCCTGCACATGCAAAGGTCTATAGACCTTTTGCTCTGCAAAAGGAGACTTTGGTATTGCAGCAAATGGAACTTGAAAAATGAGCTCTGTCTGGTTCCATGTGGTGTATATACTGATATTGCCTGAGGCCTGGCACCAAGCACAGTCCATTTCTTTAGCTGAAGTGGCATTCCTGCTTGAAATCCTATATGGTGAGAAACTCAAAACCCAACAAGAAGTTGCTGACCTTCATTAAAAGTATGTCATCATAAATTATGCAATGATACAGTTTTCATTTCAGTCTTAACATGTGGCACCCGAGCAGTTTAGTACTGGAAATGGGTAATTCACCGTTGTTGTGGCCACCCCATAGCTGGTGAAAGTAGATGATGTTGTCTGAGTTGTCCCAGTTCCCTTGTGGAAAAGGAAATTTTCTTTTCACTGTGCTGGGGTCTGATGACTTTCTGTGGCCACAGCAACAGCTGAAGTTCAACTTCAGTAGAGATACTTTGCTGTATTCCTGCAGCAAGAAGAGTGGTTCCAAATAGTATCAAGGGGACAGCTGTTTTGTTTTTTGTTTGTTTTGTTTTGTTGTTTGGGTTTTTTTATTTTATTTTAAGGTGATATCCCAGGTGAGGATAACTGCTAGCAATCAGGTTATCTTGAATTCAAGTAATCTAATAATCCGTGTATTGTCAAGGAGCATGTATTCTGTACTTGAACCTTTTCTGGAAAATAAAGTTAATTGGTATTTTTTTCTTATAAGTTCTTCAAATTAGCTGTCATTTCTCCAACCTGGAATAGCTTTTGACAGTTTTACCCATTAAAATTACGACTTCACCTTCCTTGTGTGGAATCCTGTTCGGAGTCAGAGTTGGAAACTAATTCTTGGCACTGTTTTAAAAACAAAAATTCCAGCCTTCAACAGGACATCAACTTAATTTTTTAATATGGTCCAGCCCTGTAATACTAAATCCAAGACTAGTTAACTGGCCCAATATTCAGGGTAGCCTGTATCACGTGTAATGTAATCGTGCTTCTTCCTGGTTCATGTTTGGAGGGAAAAGTTCGCCTTTTTGTGGTAAGATGGGCTTTTTGTTATGACAGGAGGTGGTTGTCATGAAGCTGTTCAGAGGTTAGGAATGCTGGCAATCATCTGGGGAGACAGGTTAGTGGACTGAGCACAGCTGAGGAGGTCACAGGCATAAAACAACCACTTCTTTTGTTCCACTGCCCTGGTGCTGGCCCAGCCCAAGAAAGCTGGTTCAGAAATGACCTCTGTGTGTTGGGAGGACCATCATAGTTCTCCTGTGACATTACAACTTGATCCTCACAAACTTGCATATTGTGAGAATTACCTCTCTGGTAATTTAAAGGGAAGAAAACACTGTTATCAACAAATATTCCCAGATGAATTACTTGGTAAAGCTTTTGCAAGTTTGCCTTAAAGTAATTAAGTATTAATATACTAACATATAGAGGGAGGGAGATGAGGTACCTGAGTGCTTTCAGGGGACAGATGGCTAATCAGGGCATGTGTTTCGTTTTACCTACACTGTAGTGAACTGTTCTCACTTGCCTCATTTTCCGAGTCTTTAAGGGATGCAGATTGTATTTAAGTTTGGTTTGCCAGTACTGCAGGTGACAGTCTTAAACACATAAACCCCCATGTAATTTCAATTGCCATCTTAAACCGAAATTTTGGGATAAAAGTTCCCTTGGACTTTAAGGTGAAGCGCTACTGTGCTGTGTTTCAAGTGAGGAAGAATTTAGATTCTAAATCTGAATCCCCAAGCTGTTTTCATAGGACTGTCACAGAAATTTATCTGTGACTTGTGAGGGTCAGCAGGGCATGTTGTTGGTGATGAAAGACATCTGTTACGGATCTATACAAGGAAAAGTATTTGTTGTGAACCTTCAGAATCATCCATCAGAACTAGGTGAATGTAGATGGTGATCCTGTTGATGAAAGAAAAGGAATAATGCCTGGCTTTGGCTCTAGGAGTTGGCTTCTGCATTCAAAAGAGCAGACACTGCACTGACTGTTCACCAAGTGGACTTGAGAAGGTGCCCTCTCTACACGGTCACTGTCTTGGCTTCCAGAAACCATTTTGGAACTTCTTGAATTTGGGTGATTTTAAGGACTTCCAGTCCTGTGTCTTACCAGTGTAAATAACACAGTGGGGCCTGTGCAATTGGTACAGCTCTGAATAGTCTGGGAAGAGAGAGAAGAGATGAATGTCAAGTTAAATACAGCAAACCTGTCCAAGGAATATCTTCATTTTACAGACCCTTTTCCTTCAGTGTGACCTTCTAAAGGCCATATGAAGTCCGCACAGTTATTACAGCCAATATAGATACATTATAGGAGAATTTAGAAATAGTCTTTCTGAAGTCTTCAAATGACCTTTTGCAGGCCAAAGTATTGTGTAGATTCACAGAATAAATGAGACTGGAAGGGACCTCTGGAGTCCAGCTAATCTAACACCCTTCTCCAAGAAGGCTCAATTAGATCAGGTTGCTGCTTAGTACATTTTTGAGTGTCCTTTAATTAGTGTAACTTAATGTCACTTAATTGAAGTCTGTCGATAATATGCCTGGAAATCAGACTTGAAAATGAGATCTTGCAAGACATAAAAATGCAATCAGAAGCTTGTTTTTACTAACACCTTTTTCCCCCAACCTTTAGCAGGTAGAGGCATTATATTACTTTCTCAGGTGTTGCTATGCAAGGTTAATTTATTGGAGAAAAAAAATTCTTAGTGACAGCTCTGTAAATGTACTTTTGGATTCTACTGCTTGTCTTCAACAGTAGAATAAACTGAAAGTCTCTTAGTTTATCTGAAAAGTGTTATCATGCTTAAACTCCTGGTGAAATAATTTTTCAGCTAGTGCATGTTTCATGTTTAAAATATGCACAGTATTTTTAATGTGAAATGCCGTGACACAATTTATACACTAACAAATTCATGACTTAGGTGTTTTTAATGCAAAGTACAACATGACCTTCTTATATGGAATAACTTATTTTACTTGGATGATTTGAAAGTGACTCCTTTGCATATGCTCTTGAAATAAGTGCTACAGAGACTAAAATATTTAAACAATTCCTTAAAGTGCAAACCCTAGAAAGGCAGCTTTCCTGTGGATCTTCCTCTAAAGGGCAGGAGTCCATGTGTGAGTCCTTGTCCATTCTGTGATCCTTGGCATATGGGCTAGGCAGCAGAGCAGTTTCTTTCTCCCTGCTTCTCTTTCTGCCAGGTTACTTACTCAGAACCTTTTATCTGGCACTTTCAGCACTTCTGATTGCTGTCCAGTTCAGCTGAAATGAAGTTAAAATACTTCCAAGAGAAAAATGATGTACCAAGAGATGCATATTGACATAAATCCCTAACAAAGGCTAGGCTAAACACATATCCAACTGCTCTCACACTCTGCTTTTATGTTTGTGTCTAAGGCCTGCTATCAGTTAAGGCTGTGTATTGTGTATTAAAATACACCCTGGTTCAGATTTTCAGGTTAGGAACGTGCATACACTCATCGCCCACTGAAGATGTATCTGTAAAATTACAATGCAGCTCTGAAAACGGTCTCTCATATCTAAGATGGTATATCAGACCTGCAGCAAGTAATTGCATTCTGCCCAGCTGAAATAAGAGTTCAGAATCAGAAGTCTTTTTTCCCCAAAACACAGAAGTGTGGGTAGTCATTGTAAACAACTTATTTACTCTGAATGTTGGGCTGATGGACATAACGTGAAACAAGAGTAAGTGGAAGTATTAATTTGATTCTTTTTCCATATTATTAAGAGTGTGCCTTTGTTGAACCAAATTTAAGAGTAAAATGCCCTGTAGATTGAATTATTCTGTTTGATTGATACACTGGTACTGTTTCTCTTTCAGATGAAGTGGACTACAGCAATTTCGGGACCAACACGCTGTCAAGGAAAAAGAAGGCTCTGGTGACACTCCGCAATGACAACCTCCGCCGGCGTCCTCACATTAACATTAGCATGCCTCATGATTTTAGACCAGTATCTTCCATAATCGATGTGGACATTCTTCCTGAAACACACCGGAGAGTGAGGCTGTATCGACATGGGTGTGAGAAACCCTTAGGATTTTACATTCGTGATGGCACCAGCGTAAGGGTTACTCCTCATGGACTGGAAAAAGTACCCGGTATCTTCATCTCTCGTATGGTTCCTGGTGGCTTAGCAGAGAGCACTGGCTTGCTGGCTGTGAACGATGAAGTCCTGGAAGTTAATGGCATTGAAGTAGCAGGAAAGACTCTTGACCAAGTCACAGACATGATGATTGCCAACAGCCATAATCTTATTATCACAGTCAAGCCAGCAAACCAGAGGAACAATATTATTCGGAGCAGTAGGATGTCTGGTAGCTCTGGTCAGTCTACAGACAGCACTGCGAGTCACCACAGCTTGCCTACATCCCACATGCTGCAGAACTTCCACCCTGATGAAATGGAGAGTGATGAAGAGGCTGACATTGTCATTGAGGGTGGTCTGGAGCCACAGCACATTCCTAAACTGCACAGCCTTACTTCCAGTAGCCTCTCTCGGATCAATGGCAGCAGCCTTAGCCACAGACTTCAAAGGGACCTGGTGCTCAACAACAACTCTGGCCGAGAAAGCAATGGCAACCTCCACAAATTACTCAGTTCCTTAAAAACTGATCCCCGACACAGTCTGGTTATCCCCAGAGGAGGTATCGAGGAGGATGGAACAGTCATTACACTTTAGTAGCCATTTCTGCAATTCTCCTTTACAGTCTTAAGTGCCAATTGGGACAATTGACTTGTGCAACATGTTATGCACAAAACAGGGAGCTGATATTCTCATAGACCTCATGGGTGCAGAAAGTTGTTGCTTTCTAGGAAACATGGCATCTGGAGTTAGACATAAAACTGTCATGCACTGCAAAACTTGGTTCATATCCCAGCCTTGAAGTGAGAACACAAACTTGTTTTAGTTGGTATAAATCTAAGCAGTCTTACAGGCTACCCATGGCAGTACTTGGATTTGGATGCATGGGTAGATGTATTTATACGTGCATGTATATGAATTAGATTTTAATAGTAACAGACATGTCTAGTTGAAGTGGAACCTGGTTTTCTTCTAATACCAGCTTAAAGAGAGCGCTTCTTAATAGCCATCCCATCTTCTACTGTTCCCTCAGCCCTTCCACTGGCTTGTTTACACTGTATTTTCAGCCTTATGTCTAATCCAGACGAGCTCTCTATAAAAGTAGCCGTTTCCTATTCTGGTTGTAACAGATGCATCTGGTTCGCTGCAGATACATTTGCCAAAGGACACTATAGATGATGTTACAGAAAGCTCAGCGTTAGCGAGGCCCGCGGAGGCCGCGGCCGTGACTGCCGGGGCAGCGGCGCCACCTGCGGGCCATAGCGGGGAGCGGCCCCGGCGCCGCTCCGGGCTGGTGTGTTCTTTTCCCATATTTATTAGATGATACCTCTTGGGGGTTTTCCCACTCATCTCTGTTTTTTTCAAAATCATTGTTCATGTGAATTTTTAGGGATGCAAGTGAGAAGGCACCAGAAGTGGAAGAGTGTGCTAGGACGGTGCCCCTGTGCCTCAGAGCTGACACAATCCCTTGTACCTTTGGGGCCACCTCAATCCCAAGGTCTTTCCTTACAAAAGAGTGGCTGATGCCGTATGGAGGCGGGGCAGGGTGTGCTGACTGACTCTCAAACCTAACTTAGAATAGTTCTGTTATTTTGGGACTCCTGTAGTAATAAAGCTTAAAGTCTACACAGGATTTCTGGAAACTTAGAACATGGGATGTTTGTGATGGTCAGATGCCTGTACTGGGTGCTGGCTGTTGGGTGCCCGTGACTGTCAGTCAGTACCTGTCTGCTTCTGAAATGCCATGAGTCTGTGAAAGTGGTCTACTCGAAAACACCTTGTCATATCTTGATCAGTGTAAGGAACAAAATATAAATGTTTTACTATGTATTTTTCTACTTTTAGCTTGTGTCATTTGCTCTTTGTTTTTAACTTTGTAGTACATTAAAGCTTTTTTATATGGTGGAATAGACATTTCTTAAATATTGTATGGATATGAAAATTCAGAAGTCTTGGTTGGAGAACTTGCATTGCATTTTGGAATCTGTAATGGCTGGAAAAAGGTTGTGTGGACTAATTCATTGTTGCTAATTTAGAATACCTGTGGAACAACCAGTCTTCTGGTCATTAATATCTTTGGGACATTGAACTTAGTTTATTTCTTTTAGATTTGCTTTAAAAGTTTATTTTAAAATTCTTTCACTTACTCTAATTAAACCTTTTCTAGATATCACAGCAGCTCTAGAGCTGTACTTACTTTTACCAGCACAGTAAGAATAGAACATTGATCCTGTTCGTTTTAAAACTGTGTTTGTACTTTACCAAAGGTTTTCATTTTTAAAAAAAAATCTGATTAAGGGTGCAGTAAAAAAAATGAATAGCTGGATTATGCTTCAGTCAATCTTATCAGGAAAATTTTGTTACACCCTAGTAAGACTACTTTTATGAATAAGTGGATTTGTCTGGCTGAAGTTACTTATTTTACCTTATTTAACTGATGAAAATGTGACCTGTCTGCAATAAAATGTGCACTGTCTTACTTCTAAGCTATATTCTTTTCCTGTGCTCAAGTATTTATGTGGAAGTATCTCCCATCCCTGTGAAAACAAAGTGTCCAGTTTGGGTATCTCTTCAACTGTGTAACTGTTGTAGTTAAGTTTTTGTCTGTACCAGTACACGCTTTGATCCCGCTCCGTGATCTCCGGGATACTGAGGTTTCTTTCCATAGTGGGTTTTTTCCCAGTACTGCTTTTACTAAAGGGTACTGTTACACAGATCTCCATGGGAACCAGGTAGTTTGCTACCCCACTCATAGCAGGGCCTGCTGCAAACCTCAGGGGTTTGGGGGGAGGGGGACGATTCCTCAGGTAAAGCCTCTGACTTAGTGATCCACTGCTGACTGCACACCTGTGCCTGGAGCCTGCTGTCACTGTCCAACAAAGTGTGCAGCACAATCTGTCCAAACTCTCCCACCTCATTCAGTGCAGGAGGAAGGAAGTGTAAGATACATTTCAGCGGCACATGACCAAGGTGAATTACAAACTGAGAGCAGCACATTATTCGTGTGTCGGCTTTAGAGCCAACACTGTGAAGTAACTTCTAAGGCTTGCAAACATGTTGTGCTATGTTTTGGGGTGTGAGGGGTAGGGCACAAAACCAACTTCTGTTTTGAATGCCCCCCAGTGATGCCTGAAGCTGTGTTATACCAATTATCCTCTCACCGTGAGCTCCCTTCCCACCTCTGGCTGTTACCAGAAGAATCTGCACTGGAAACACAGCTGAGCTGCCCGGGCTTCACACACCGGGGCCCCTCTCCCTATGAGACTAAATAGCCGAACGGGGCTTTGAGGATGGGGGCTGAAGGCACGGAGGCGCCAGCCCTCCTTGGAGGGCAAATGCTCCCTAGACGCTGCTGGAGAGGGAGCGGCGCTCCTGTCCCGGCGCTCCCGAGGCGGCGTGGGCAGCTCGGGGGCAGCGGAGCCTGCGCTCCCACCAGCCGGGCGCGCCTCCGCGCCGGACGGGGCGATCCCGGGGCGCGGGCCCGGCTGTGGAAGGCGCTCCGCCCGCCGGGAGGGATCGCGGCTGCGCGGCCCGCCCCGGTCATGTGAGCGGCGGCAGCGAAGGCGCATCCCGTCGGGAGCGGAGCGGGGATGGCGGCGGCCCCTGGAGCGGGAGAGCCCGCTGGGGCCGAGCTGCCCGGAGCCTGCCCCGGCGCGGACAGCGGGAACGTGTCCCAGAGCCACAGCAGCGCCTCCGGCCTCGGGGAGCCCGAGGACGAGCACGCCTCGGAGGCGTCGCTGAGCGCCACCGCCGCCGCCTACTCCGCGTACCTGCTCGCCGACCGCAGCCTCTTCGGCGAGCAGGTGGGCGAGGGGCCGCCCCGGGTCCTACTGGGCATCCCGGGCACCGGGAGCGGCGGCGGGCCGGGAAGGGCAGTCCTGGGAGCGCAGCCCTGTGGAGCTGGACGCGCTCCCGCCGGGGAGCACCGGGACAGCACCAGCCGTGTGTCCGTCAGTGGCGCTCAGCAAAGCCGGGAGAGGGGAAAGCTGCGGGGTTTCTGTGAGACTGGATTTATTCTGGACTATTTCTTTACTGGGTAGTCTTATTTCTGAGAATCTAGTTGGGGTTTGGGGTTTTTTGTTGGTTTTGTATTTTCCAGTATCTTTAAAGGATTTCTGTTTTGCAGATAGAAAGCTTAGACAAGAGTCTAGAAGACTTACTTACTAGAGTGGATGAATTCGTGGGAATGCTGGACATGGTATGTGTAACTTGCATGTGGCTGTTTTTAATCAGGTCTTGGGTTTGTAAGTAAGACACAGAGAGGAAGAAGCCTTTGGTCTAGACACCTTCCAGTATGAAAGTACATTTGATAGATAACTCATGGATTAAAACTACCAAACTTTCATGTCAGAGCAAAATACGCACATAGAGCTTTATAATCAGAATTGTTTAGGTTGGAAAAGATCTATAAATTCGAGGCCAGCAGTTGGCCCGGTACTGCCAAGTCCACCACTGAACCATGTCCCTAAAGCATCACATCTACGCATCTTTTAAATACCTCCAGGGATGGTGGCTACACCACCCACTTCCCTGGGCAGCCTGTCCAGTGCTTGACAACCCTTTCAGTGAAGAATGTTTTCCTAATTGCATATTTACATAGTTGTATATTTGTCCATGCACATACACAGAAACCCATTTTGAATGGTGCAATGACAGATGTTTAAAAGAACAACATGATATTCTACTTCTTTAAAATACATAAAGGTATCCTCTGTGTTCTTTATAATCTAAGTATCTAACCAGAGTTGCCAGTTCTCCAAAGCTAGATTTGTCTTTGGGGGATTCTCTTACCAGAAAGGCAGCTTTGCTTTCACTTTCACATCGGGTTAGATGGGAGAATTGAATGAAAAGTTCCTATAAACTGACACTGGTATACAGGCTGTCTTTTAAAGCATAACACATGTGGTTCTGCACAACAATAAGGTAACTTTATCATAGGTTTTTTTGTTTTAATACCAGAAACCCAAGATTTTGTGGCCTGAGGTTTTTAACAAACCTGAGGAAAAGTACAGCTAGTACTTTAATTTACAGCTAGCAAACTTTAATTCAAAATTTTAGCTTAATGGATATAATTCTTTAGTATGTCTTGGAAAATGTTCCATTTTAGTTCTGAACAGGTTGTAGTGTAGTAGTCTATTTTAATATAAAGCTAAATATTAGCCTATGCAAAATAAATTTAAGTTGCTTGAATTACTTCAAAAGTATGCAGAAAAGCTAATGTATTGTTTTTAATCTGGTATTTCTATACTAATTTTAATCTGGTATTCTTAAACTCTGAATTTTAATTTGTTGATTGGAGTGCAGTTCTAGTTTCCAGAATGAAATACTAACATTTTGTTTTGTTCATTGATTTTTTATAATATTTCTTTGAATTCTCTTTAGATTCGAAGTGATTCCTCTCAAGTTGTCAATGAAAGTATACCTGAAATTTACACAAAAGCTGTAGAAATGAGGCAGATATATAGGAAGATTGACAAACTAGAGGTACGTATTCAATATCTTCTAAATGCGTTCTGTTTCCTGGGGGAAACAGAAGAATCAGTGGTGATCAGGGAAGAATCAGTGGTGTGCCATATTTATGTGTGTGTTCATGCACACATGTGGAGTGGGCTCAGGCCAGTTTTGCTCTCCGTGTCCAGTCTGAGTTCAATACTTCAAGGGTAGTAAAGAGAACACAATTTATTAAGAATTTCTGGAGACCGTGGGTGTTCTAAACATCTTCTAAATATTTTTTTAACATATTTTTAAAATACTATTTTTAAAATGGTATTTTCATTTATTGACTGCTCAAAGCAAGGCAATTTTTATAGTCTTTTGAAATTACTGTCTTCAGAGACAAATAGAATGAGAGATCTATTGATCTCTGATAAAGCTTCAAAATTGTGACACGTATCTTTGGTCTTTCTTTTAGGAGTAGAAAGTTTAGATTCTAAGAAGTCCAGATTAGTTATTTGACAGGTAGATAGACAGACTGATTGTTTATTAGATTTAACCTGTTCTTCAGCCTCCTAAGTATCTCAAGTAACTTTTAGCTATAAAATGAACGTGTAGGTGGCAGAGAAATAGAGCATGATGTTCTTGACTCCTTTTTTAAGTAACAGATCTTTCACCACTGTTGTGCAATACATAATCCTGTTTTATTTTGATTGTGAAAATATCATATTTCTGTTTCATACTAGGCTTTTGTGAAAATGATTGGAAATAGTGTAGCTGGACTGGAAGAACGGGTCATAAAGGCAGAAACAGATCTTGGAGCTTTTCCAAGCACATTCAAGAAAATCTTGCACACCATCAGCATACCATCCTTCCTTAATGTAAGTAAACTTTTGTTACCATGTGACTAGCTTAGCTGCTCTACTTTCTGAAGTGGATTATTAAAATAATAGTAAGTTTGTTACACATGCATCTGAATTTAACTGTAAAACTTTTTTACAAACCTCTCAGGCTTAATTAAAAGAAAAAAAGCCACAAACAAACTTAAAAATCACAATTCCTTACAAGGATTTATGTAATTTTGCAAATCAAAGGTGAGCACACAAAGAAATGACTGTGAAGGGCACAAACAGACACATCATGTACAAACCTTTACACTAAAGCACCCCGATCTCTGATGATACGCAAAACAAGTAGGAAGAGCCTGTACAGGCAACACTATTAAAGGATAGTTAGTTAATTTTTCATCTCATTCCTTCCTTTTTCTTAGTGTTTAAGTTTAGAGTGCTGTCATTTTTTTCTTTTCAAAAAAACCAACACAAAGCTGCTTTTTATAGGCCAGTTACAAAAACAAAGAAGGAGAATATTCAACAGTATTTTCTGGGGTTTTTTTTGCTAAAAACAGTTATCAACTGTGGAAATACAATTTTCAATTAAAAGTTTGATAGTTCTAAGCAAGCACCTTTTTTTAGTGTTGGGTGTGAACACTTTGTCAGCCCAACTGTTTTTTCACAATTAATAAGGTGGAAACTCCTTGGAAGTGTGAACAAGCTGAACCTGGCATGTCCAGTGGTTTCTTAGTTTGAGTACGGATGGCAGTTGAAATTACTCCTTTCTTGCACACAGGCAAATATAGCACCTTGTAAATCAGTGTCATGGGTTGCAGAAAACCCTTGACCTTAGTTTCCCTTCCTTGCAAGGTGGTTTGTCATAGGACAGTACAGGATAGGAAATGATTTCAAAAATCAGAACTTTGATATCAAAGGTGGCTTTTACATTTGGCAGACTTTGTGATACAGAGAACACTAATGCTTACTATTTATAGATCAGATTTTTGTTTATATTTTTTATTTCATCACAACTTGAATGCCAAAACAAACCTAGAGAAAATAATAGTATTGTAAAGTTAATGACATATAATTTAATAAATCAGCAATTTTATATATAACAGGAGACTGTGTACTTATTTCATATGAAGTACAAGGATACAGCTCAACTGAATATTCTACTTTGCTGTTTTGTATGCTTACTAATATCCTCATCTTGGTATTGTAAAGGCATTCCAAACTCCAAGTATGGTAATAATATTTGCCGTGCTTTTAACTTTATTATTGGTGAAGGCTCTAATAAACCTTGATTTCAAGCATTCTACTGAAGGCTATTTATTGAAAGCATACACTCAGTCTGTATTGTGTGCAGCATTATTTACAGACAGCAAGACTGACACAGTAGTCAGTAGTGGTCCTTGTCTCTTTAAATGAACCATTTGGTATAGCAAAACAAAGTACTGTTAATATTTAAAAGAAACATATACACTTTTCCTGAAAAAGAG
Source organism: Pithys albifrons albifrons (assembly GCF_047495875.1). Classification (NCBI taxonomy): domain Eukaryota; kingdom Metazoa; phylum Chordata; class Aves; order Passeriformes; family Thamnophilidae; genus Pithys; species Pithys albifrons. Next base: position 91,164,229 of record NC_092461.1, read on the forward strand.
TGTAACAGCCCTTTTCCAGTCCACTACCAGGTTATTTTTAACAGTATGCCATATGAAGAAGCTCAGCAGGAGCAGTGACCTTCTTGAAAGAAACATTTGCTAGATGTGTTTCCATGTGAAGAATTTTTTTAGTAACTAAATGAGAACACAGGCCCGTGGTTAACTCAGGAAAAGCATCTGAGGAGAACTCAAAGGCTGGAGCAGAAAAGGTAAAGGTATATGGCTTTGAAAGGATGAAGGTTACCATGACTATACCATCAGCTGGATAGTACAGTTTGGCTCCTGCAACACTGGCATATCATACACATTCCAGTACTGTCTGTTTAAGTGCTGGAATGACAAAGGTCAAAGGCTGCATTTCTTTGATAACATTAAGAATATGCCAGACTCATATGAGCTATGATTAAGAATTCACTCAATTTAAGAGATACACCCTAAAAACTATTCTTATTTTGCTTTTTAGCTCTGTAGGCTTTGTTTTAAAATGTTTTTTTAAAAAGGCGAAAAATAAACTTATCTAATTTTCAGAAATCATCTTCCTCACGACAGCAACAGACCCTCTATGAACCTCCAGTCCTCTTCAAGACTGAAGACTATTTTCCGTGTCTTAATGATTATTGATGACTTTTGCTTTGGGATTGATATGAATCAGCCAGAATAGAGACAGCCAAGTGAACAAAAGAAATGCTAACCTCAAAACAGTTGCATTTCTGAGCACTACTGATGGCATATTGCCATTATGGTTCTCATTGTCTTCCTTCAGACAGTATTTTCAGGTAATCTTTGTTTATATTCATTATTGCAAAAAACCTTCTGAGACACCATATAAATTTTCAGGTTATTTTGGGGAGGGAATTTAAGAATACTTTGCCATTAATTTTTTTTAATAGGGAAATAATAGGAAACATTCTTTTATATATAAATCTTTTAACATGTAAGTATCTGTGCTGCTGAAAGTGTAAATATCTATACCACAAGGATGGTTGTTATTTTGGGGTTTTTCCTAATGTACTGATGGAGGTGAAAGAAAATCTATGCATAAAACTGTTTACTCCAAGGTTTCGAGCCTGGTCTGTGCAGTTTGTAAAGAGAAATGCACCGCATTGGGTGCCCTAGTTGCGAGGGGAGGACTTGGAAGATCGTCAAGGATGTGACAAAATGCACGTGATTTAGACCCAATGCACAAAGCAAACATCCTGCTCCCACTGATGATCACAGGGACCCAAGCTTCTAATTAGTGCATCATCATGTTGTTCGATGTGTAACCAGGTGGACATGAGAGAGATGTATCTATAGATACATATAAAACCTGCTGTAAAGTTAAGGCAGGGATGTCCCTGGACTGAACCTCACTCAGGCACCTCACCAGACTTTGCTGTTCCCTCACAGCTCTCCGTGTGGTTACTGGGACTTGCTGATTGCAATTTATATTACCAATAAACTAATAGCTATCTAACCCCTGTGGTGGTCTTGCATTCACCGGACAGTATTGAACCACACTGTTGTTTCTGAGAACCTTTTTCCATACAACTTCATACAATGCATAGTGAGTGTTAATCATAAATTGACACTAGTAATACCCCAAATTAAGATTTTTTAAGGAAACAGTGTGTCTGCTGATTTTATGTTGCAAGCACAGAAAAGGAGATAGATTTGCAGAACAAGGATTATATATTAATAGATAAGGCTTTGAAAACCATGTGTTCTTGTCTTCAAACAGCAGCAGGGACTGGGTTCTAAGAGGTATGATAAAGATGAAAACAAAGATTGTGAAGTCAAAATTAGTAGGCTCCAAAATTAGTTCTGATGTAAAACTTACCAGAATTTTAACATAAAGAGTCTAGAAAAATATATTATATGTAAACATGCAGAAAGAACAGCCATGAATTTGAAAGGTTCCCCTCCCACTACCCATACTCCTCACTGCCATAAATAATTCATTATTCAGATGTTTCACTGCAGCAACAATTACATTTCTAAAAGATGTGGTACCTTTCAGTTTATGCATAAATAATCCTTGAAGGTTTATCCCTCCTCCATGAGATCTAATGAAATTGCATGTCTCTAATTCTGTGTAGCAACATAAGCCTACAAATACTTAGACACATTAACACTGCCATGGAAAAAGAGATAACTTTAGAACAGCTTTCTGATTAAATGAATCAACTGCTCAAATAAAAGCTTTTTTCTCTGCTAAGTGGAGCCAAAATGCAGTTGCTTTTAAACAAATTATATTTTAAATATTAAAATAATAAAAATTTCAGCAAGTTTATACAGCCAAGTATTTGCCACACTATACTGCTTATATTAATGACAGAAAAACATCTGTGTATTCTGAAGTGGGAGTTTATGTTAAACAGTTGTATGGGGAAAAAAAGGGCCATATCTTCAAAGCATGCCACTAACAAAAGTCTTGCAGTTCTTGTAATTAGTATAGTTCTATGTTAGAAATGGTCCAAAATATTTTTATTATTGAAAATAATGCACAGTACGTAGAAGATTTATTAAGAAAATGCTATAAAAGTACAGACAATTAGTTAATTATATCTTTTCAAAATATGTGATACAGAATATCAAGGTCACAGTTCATCTGTTCATAGCCTAGAAAAGTTGTAAAATTAAGGCATTCTCATAATACTGACAAAATGTGCACATGCTAAGTTTGTGCCACCTTGGCTGTCTCCTTATTCATGATCAGTCTCACCAAGCAGGAAGAGCACAAAAAAATCCCAAGTGTTCACACTCTGTAAGGAAAGACTGAGTATTTCTTTATTCTATCTGCTAATGTTACCTTATATTAGTGTAAAACCAGTCATAACTATATTATGAATTAGGCTCAATATTTACCGTTTCTGCCAGCTGTAATTAAAATCTGAATCTCAAAATCCACTGATACCAATGTTCATAGACCCAGAAATCCATAATTGTATCTTTCATTCCACAGTGTTTGTTCTCTTGCTTGGGTTAGATACAAGCCAGTAACTACAGGGCTTCGTTACCTGTTCTTAACATGAAGAGCTCTTCAGGTAGAATTGATGTAAAGCAAGACATGATTACTGTGTGAGCTGCTAAAGGTTGGTTATCAAGCATATGAGATGAGCTAAAGTTTAATATCAAATTATCAGCACAAACCTTACTTTTTTTCTATGACATGAAGCAAACATGTTAAAGCAGTCCTAGCAGACGTAATGCTAAAAGTTTTTATATTCTTAGTTACATACATTTAAGGCTAACGTTAATTAGCACTAACCTAATGCTAATTTAAACTAATTTTGCAGCTTTCTAAAAGATGCCTGTTTACTGTACAATGTGTGTAAATACGCAACAAAAGCTCCATTCACAACCTATGCAGGTTGGACTGAATGTTAGAGGTCTACATTTTTTGTAGCTCCTGGACAAAAGTCAATGGGATCTGTCTTATATAAATATTTATTTACATGATACAGTATGTCTGAAGTAGGCACATAAAGACTGATGTTTGTATTTAATTATTTCTGGACCGACATGTTTTGTTCCACTCAAGCAGTGCTACTGCAACTGCAATAAAGCCCAAAGAAATTACAGATGGGTGCACGTTATTGAAATTAAAAGAAACAGATTTGATTATTTATCTGAGCTAAAAGTATAATAAATTGTTTAAAGATGTGCCTAGGTTACATCGACATCAAAACCCGTGGCATTTCATTACTTCTGCTAACAATAACCATCATAGTTTTACCTACAATACTAAGAAATCAGTAGTAGCAAACTTCATTTGAACTCTTGTCCTGAGCTGCAACTGTTTCCAGATACTAAGCTCTTAAGCTGTAGAGAGTGATCCTGAGTGAAAGACCTTCCAGAATGAGAAAGAAGAACAAGATAACTTGTGTCTTCATCTATGAAAAGAACTTTACATTTGAAGTTGGTAAATATTTTCAGGCTCCCTTACCAAAAAACAAAACAAGAGTTTTTAAGTGATGGCATTTTAGAACTCCCTCAGTTTTCAAAGAAAAGCGAAGAAATCTAGTCTTGAACCAGCTACCAAGAAGATCCCATGTAAACAGACAGAAGCCCTGTGTTGAAAAGTCAAAATCCCTGTCAGATATAGCTATGGTCACAGTGGACCATAATGGGGGTGGGTAATCTTTCTAGCCACTGCAGCTAAATCCTTCAGGGATGTGGGGTTTTCTACTGCTGGGATTCACATCCCTGTAGGAGCTAAGCTGCTGTGGCAGACTGTGCTGCAGTGGCAGAGCAGAGGCTTTGTCCAGTTAGCTGCTTTTGTTGATTCTACTTTAAGCCAATGGGTGGTAGTACAGCCTAAAGGTGATAGTACAGACTTCAGCTTCAGCTGATCTTTGAGTTTTCTTTTCCCTCCTGCTTGGAGTTACCTACTCACAAACTCTTTCAATGCTGGTCATTTTTGTGATTTTGCAAAACAGTGTAGTATGGCAATGGTACATGTTGATCAGTGTCTTAAAAGTGCTAAGGAACAAGCAAAGCAGAAAAAAGGGGAACAGAAGGTACTGCTCATGGGCAGTGGAGAACAATGCTGGGGAGACAGAATGCAGTCACCTGAACACAGAGTGTGAAAAAGAAGAATTGAAATAATGTCTTGGGAATTATAGCAGACAAAAAGATATGGTAGAAAAACTGAAATATCCTGTCTAAAATCCACATGGAAGACTCAAAATTATGTTTAATTTTTGTCAGCTTTAATATTAGCTGGGCAGTTAAATGCCTCCCTGACATCGATCCTGTCAGATCTCGGAAGCTAAGCAGGGTCAGCCTCGGATTAGTACTTGGATGGGAGACCTCCTGGGAAATGCCGGGTGCTGTAGGTTCTAGTCCTGAGGACTTCACTGGCACTGTCCAAGCTCGCTCGGCCGTGGCAGATGGACCGCAGGACTTAAACGGTGGGGCCAGTTCTGCGCACGCTGAGCCTCACCTAAAATCCACTGCGCAGGCTGGAAGGGCACACCCACGTGGGGACAGCCCTTCCCAAATCTTCGTTCGCGAAGTTTGGCCATACATACATACATACATACATACAATATTAGCTATACATTATTTGATGGATTATTAATGTAATAAAAAAGACATTAAAATTGCATAAACAGTTATATGTTTTCGGTCAAATTGCTATCTATACAGGATCTTGAATAGTGTTTTAAAAAGGTATATTGAAAATACAGGTATCTAAATATGCTGACTGAGCTAAAAGAAGGAACAGAATGCTAGTAAGGATTGCATTAGAGGGTTCTGAGTGAAAAGACAAAGGGACAGAATTCATGGTGGGGAAAAAGCACGCACTGAGGAAAGAAGGATAAGTATCCAGTTTGATTTATCATCTCCCCCTGTTCAGAAGCTGTTAGTTTCTTGAGAATAGCTTAATACTTACAATATTAAAAATAAATTAATTGCCAGTCTGTTCCTTACAGGTGATACCATCAGAAATTTCTTTACAAACAAGAGGTCTAGAAAGCAACCTCTAATAAAATGCAAAAGCAGAAATTCCCACAATCCTAGGACTTTAAAACTGAGGGCTGGCACTAAATATGACAGGACCTCCTGAAATGTTTCTCTGGTTGTGAGGAATCTAAAAGGCTTGCAGAGAACTGCAGAATGGCAGAAAAAGCTGGTTCCAATTGATTCATATAAAAAAAAAAGAAAAAAATTTAAAAAAAGGAATGGTAAAAGCCTGATGCACAAAGAGAAGAGGCAGAAAATAGCATAGCCAGGAGATAAGTCAGGGCACGTGCTAAGGTGTAAACTTGCAGTGACAGAGCTGTGAGCAGCGTGAACAGATGAGGGCAAGATCCCTGACCTGGAAGGTATGAATGAAGATCCACAACAGACATGACATGCTTTTTCAGTTTGTTTTTTTTTTTTTTTGCTCCAGGGTGCACTACTGCCAAGTACAGTTTTAGGAAAGGCTTTAACTGTGCTAAAACTGTGGACCAGTTCTAGTGTATGTGCATCTGGACCAGGTTGCTGTTATTGCTTCTTTTTACTTCCTCCTTTACAAAAGCAGTAGGACTTGCAGGTAGAGTTAGCCAGACCATTGGACTGTTCTGACTAAAAATCAGTCTTGCCAAGCCAAACAGTCCAGCTCCAGCATTGATGTCCTGGCACAAGGGTGAGGGGTGACACTCCTCTCCTCCCAGCCATGCCCCTGAGGGGGCAAGCAAAGCACTTTCCCTGGCAGTGTCTCCTCTTGTACCGCCTGGGAGATGCCTACTATGGAATTAGCATCTGTTTCTCTTACGTTTCTTCGATTAGCCCTTTCCTCTACAGGGATGGCTTTGCAATTAGATTGGAGGAAAAGAAGAATACAAAAAAATTAGGCATTGGGAATAGGCTTTTGCTTGTCATTACAGAGATGTCTGTGTGGTTCCTCAGATGCTTGCTTCCAGCATTGTTTTATCAACTCAAGTACAGTGGTTCAAGTGCTCGTGATAAGCAGTGCCCTTATTCATGGTGTCAGAGGTTGCCGGGAATTTTTTTGAAGTGCCTGTAGCATGTAAAATCCAGTATATTATTAAGGGAAAAAATATTTGAAGGGAAAAATACTAAACAATATAATTGAACAAAAACTGTGTTTTCTTTCTGGATTTACTAGCTTGACTTTTCCTAGATTCAATTACATTTCTGTAGTCAAAAGAAGGAAAACACAAAGCAGTAATGCCAGAGAAATCTTGCCTAAAGAAAAATAACTATGATGTTGTTAGCTAACAAGGTAGATGAGCAGTGCTGTTGCAAACTCATTGCCTGTACCAGTGAGCTAAGTTAAGGTTCTGCCAAGTGAGTTGGATGAAATGATGAGGACACAGAATCAACAACAGAGAGAGGTCAGCAAAAGCAGGGTTATATGAGATACCAGTGTCTATCTCAGATAGCATTCTGGCTCTCATTAGCTTGCACCATGGAACTGCCTCTGGGTGTAGAATGGGTTCTTTTGGGATTGGATGTAGCCAGAGACTTCCTCATGAGTTTAGCTGACATGCTACAACTGCTGTTGGGTATTCATTCCGTGCTGCTGCCCAAGCACTAGACTTAGGTCAAGATGAAGCTCAATGAAACATTTAGCTTGAACATCAGGTTCCCCCTTACAAATCTGCCTGAACTACTGTGCTGAACTACTTGCTAGGACAGGCATAGCCCCAGGGTGATAAACAGCACTCTGCAGGGAGTACAAAGAGTGAACCAAAGCTGTGTGATGAATGCAGATGTGATAGTGCTGGAATTTGTATCTGAGGACTTGAATGGGTCACATATATGGGTATTGCGGAAACTGTGAAATGCCTGATGTAAATGTCAGGTAGGAAAGCTGCTGGAGATGATGAGGGAGTGACGTGGAAAGATAGACTTAGACTTTCTAACTGCAGTGAGTTCAGTTCAGGACCACAGAGACAATTAAGGGACCAGAACATTTCCTATGAGAGACATCTGAGAGAACTAGGACTGTTCAGCCTGGAGGAGAGAAGACTTGGGGGCAATCTCATCAGCATGTATAAATACCTGAGAGGAAGGGAGGGCATGGAGGAGACGGAGACAGGCACTTCTCAGCAGTAGGACAAGAGGCAATGTGCACAAAAATAAAGTCTCCTTGCCAAAGCACCTTCTTTGTTGCATCCCACATCCATATTTTTGAACCATGTTCCCACAAGCTTCTTTTAATATCCTCTAATTCTTTTATTGGAGGACACAATCAACAGTCACATGAGCCATCTGTGTTGCTCATCCTCTTGCAGTAATGGCTGTAATTTCCTTTTCAATGATCTCTTCACTTGGCTGAGGAATCACAGAATGGCCTGGGTTTGAAGTAACTGGATTTGAAGATCGTCTAGGTCCAGCCCCTCCCCATGGGCAGGGATCTTCCCTCTAGTACAGGTTGCTTAGAGCCCTGTTGCTTTGTGTATGAAGCTTCTATGACCTTGTTGCCTTTCTCTGATCTTTTAGCACTTCTGCTGTATTCTATTTGAGGTCAGAAAACTGGGTCTAACCACATAATTTAATGCACAAGCAAATCAGAAATTTAAACAGTACCACTGTCTTCTTGTCTCTTTTCTAGTTGTTCTTCCCCAATATCAGATATTTTTTCTTGTCTTCTGAATATTTAAACTGCTGATATCCAGGACCTACCAGACGTGGGTGATCTCGTACATGAGTAACTGCACAAATTTAATTCCTGACTCATAAAGTTGTTCATATACAGGGATATTTTAATGTTATGGCTAAATATGTGGCTGTTAAGGAGGAGGTGCTTCCAGTTAGTAGGATGAGGTTTTGTTAAAACAAAGGTTACTGCCTATGTGGATGTGATATATAAAGTAGTAGATTCTGTGCACAGAAGGCAAAACACAGATGCTGTGGGAGTCAGTGTGTTTATGTGTGAATATGCCACTACTGGAGGTTAGCAGCTGGCCTAGTTGAGTATTTATGGTCACCTGGGCTGTTGTTTAACTTTTTTATCATAGCTACAGAGCAGTGGTACTGGAAAGATGATGTTTAAACTCAATTTGAGGTACTGTGCTGAAGCAGAAAGCCCATAAAGTATCCTAACAGCATGCTTCCAATAATCCTCAGCCCACTGCAGCCTTGGAGGAGAGAGGTAACACATTGAGGAACCAAGAGAACTCTCTTCTTTCCAATGCTCCAAGTCCTTTTTGTGTCAGAAGTCCTTCCAGGGTACCCTCTCCTCCCTCTCTTTCCCTTATCTCCTCTGTACCCAGAGGCTGAGCTTGCTCTTACTTTATGGCAGGGATGCAGGGGAAGCACTCTGAGCACCTACACGGGTGGGATGTGACATTTCTTATGGAGACTCCTACTTCAAGCTAGTTGAGAGCAGCCATGCAGCCATGCTGAGGGTTTTCCTCTGATTCCATTCTGAAGTTATAACCCCAGTAGTCTGACCCATGTTGAGGAACATCTTAAGTCTGAAGTGGGCATTTCATTGACTTGTTCAGGTGAGATCTGAGTCCTTTTACTCTCAGACATTTATATGAGCCTGAAGAATGTCAGCTGGGGAGGATGCTGTGCATCTTGAGAGAAAGGCAGTGCCTGTGCCACTCTCCTTTGGACAACAGTATTCCCACATTTTGTCCCCCAAACTGTTACTGGAATCCAGCCCTTAGGACTGTTGTTTGTTCCAACCCCTCCACCCGCTCTCTTCCCATGGCAGTGGGTTGGAACTGGATGATCTTTAAGGTCCCTTCCAACACAAACCATTCTGTGATTTGATGAGGATGATTTATCACATGCTACTTTTATCTTGCAATGTGTAGGAAGAAGTTGAAGTCAATGACTATTCTGAAGTTACAATCTCCTGTTTTCTCTGTTGTAAGGGTTTTGTGGATGTGGCCAGCTGATAACAGCACAGTGCTGAGAAAAGAGGTATAGCCTTGCTTTTGTACTCTTGCTCTTTTCAGCTCAGTTCTTTTCATGGCCTTCAGCACTTGGTCAAACTAGAAGGCAGTATGCTTCCCTGCAAGAAAAAATAACATCTCCAGCTGTGTTAAAGTTGAGTTTTTGTGATCTGCTACACACCTGGATTACTTCACAGGTCAAATGGCAATACCAATTTGGGTCCCACAAGCAACGCCTGGCAAAACTGGAACAGGAGGAATATTGTCAAATATTCTACCATCCTTTTCTACCCCATTTTCCTTTTACAGTTTTAAAAATGTGTGGTTTTCTAGTTGACTGTTAGAGCTTTGTGCATAATTTTACGGTTCACTTGTGGTTCTTGTCACTGTGTATGATGTCATTTATGTGTGATGTATATATAGTCATACAATGGGTTACTTAAGAGTGTCTGGGGAAAACAGATTTGTTCCATTTAGAATTGCTCACAAACTTTTTGTTTGCTTCGTTTGACTTGTGGAGAAACTGCTTAGAGTTGTGTTTAGAAGAAGGCTGGGAGGCACACACACCTCCTTGGCTGGACTTACATGTGATAGTGTTGTTACAGGTCTGTCCTAGTCTGTGCAGACACCTAATTGCACCTGATAGATACCAGCTGATGGAATGAATTAATGATTCAAAACATTAATGATCACAGGCATTTGCATCAGCTGGACCCATCAGAGCATGCACATGTGAAAAGGTTCATCTCAGGCCTTCTTAAATGTGTCTGAACCTGTCTGCAGCTACCTGGGTATATGAATAGGCAGGAGCTGGCTGGCTGTTATTTCACCACTTGCACTGCTGCTGGAACAGAAATCTGCAGGTTGAACTCCATGATGCTGCTGGGGCCCTCACATTACTCATGTTGCTGCAGAGCCCTGCTCAGACGGGTTCCCTTGCCAGATGGAGGGGAGTACTCAGCTGTGCACACGCAGACCTCTGGGAAGACAACAGGTGACCTGGGATCTGCCCATCAAAAAGACATCTGTTTAGTCCTGAGTTTCCACGGATGTAGCCATATATGGCTGGCTAGTGGAAGGTCCTGAAGAAATATTGAAGCCTATCAGCATGTGACTGTGAAGACTAAGCTCTGTGAGAAGGCAGGCAGCAGCAGCAGCACAATTCCAGCGGGGACCAGAAATCCACACTGCCACTTCCATCCCAGTGAGGGGCATGTGGGCAACCTGTGGGGCAGAGCAGGAGTGCCTATGGCTACCCAGGGCCAGTCACAGTGCGAACAGCAGGTCACACAAGGCAGGCTGGGGTACAGGGAAGAGAAACTGAGGTGCAGGAAGCTTCCTTAAGAGACACTGGAAGGGTGTGGGTTTACATCTGATGGCACCAAAGGAGGTTATGAGACAGTGTGAATTAGGGGTCAGGCACATCAAGGTAAAAAGAAGCAGCTGATGCAGGTGGATAAAATGGATTTGCTTTGTTGGGAGAAAAGGGAAGATAGAGTAGAAGGAGGAATGTTTTGTTATCTGAATGCCACATCGCCAGTTTGACACCAAGATTTTAGCCACAGATTTTCAGGATGCAGATGAAATGGCTCTATTGCAGCTGAATTATCACCATCTGATTGTAATGATTCAAGCACTTCCTTTCAAATTACATTTTTCCTTCTCATGCGCTCCCTAACCTATTTCCGGAAAGAATATTTATTACACCAGTCTTTACTAGTTAAATGTTACTTTTTCTAGACAGGAGTTTTTGTTCTGCTGGAAGATGAAACAATTAAAAATTAGTTAGTCCATGTTGTACTTTTTTTGCATCTTCTCCAGAAGTAGGTGTTGCCATAGGAGGCAGAATGCTGGACTCATCTGACTGTGCAGGGCATTTCTGTTTCTGTAAGATAGTTTCCAGTGCCCACCATTGGGTAATACCAATGTTATCTTAGTAATTTCTCTGTGTAAAGGAATCACGCAGTAATTAAACAAACATGCATTTGGAGGTGCTTTGATATATCATAAAGCAAATGGAAAATATCCTGTTTGTTTCCACTCAGATCGGTTTGATGCTCCCTAAAACTGGTAAAAGGATATTAATAATTTACAGTTTGCAAATGTCACCAGCAGTGGCTTTTTTATTTAATCACTTTCATTACTTTCAAAGGCTTGTTTGCACTCGTAATTATTAGTGTACATACCCCCTCCTAATCTCCATCTGATAAGATCAGTAATATTGTTTAGTGTGGAAATTTCAGCAGGTGATGTTAAAATGCCAAAAAAGCCCAACTCCCTCCTTCCTCTTTGCTTGTGTGTGTCTCAGCTTACACTGCTTTGCTGTCTTTGATGAGTCATTGCATTTACTTTGTACTGACACTTGTATATTTCAGGCCTGAGCAGTGATTTTGATTTCCTTGTTTTCTGACCAGTGAAAGCATCATTTTTTTTCCTTTTAGGTAACACTGGATTTTTGTCAAATCAGAGAAACACTCTTTCCCAAGTTACAATTACACAGGATGTTGTGAAAATGGCAAGCTGGTGTATCTGGCCACTTTTGAAGATGCTTGATGCTGTTTCCTAGTAGCAGTCCAGGTCCCGATATTGCTTTATAATTCAACTGAATATTATAAAGAGCTAAAACACAAACAGTATAAAATATAACAATCAACTCTGAGAATATAAATGAGCATTTCAAATACCAGAGACTCCCAACTATGCAAATATAAATTTCTTTCTTCTCCTTATCATGGCCATAGGGTGGCAGTGGCTATTGCTGGGCATTGATGTATATCTTAGGAGTAGTACATCCCAGTGTTTCAAATTTAGCAGAGCATTTTCAGAGACTGGGGTTCACAGACTAGCCCATAGCTTGTTCACTCCTGCAAGTAAATAAAACAACAGCTTTTACCTTCATAGGGCTCTTACAGTACCAGCTCTAGCTCTCCACCCTGCTCCTCAGCCAACTACTGCCATTTCCAGCAGAGGGAGTAGGAAGAGATCTCCTTCTGCCTCTTCTCTGACCTCTTTCTCCTGCTCTGCTGCCTGCCTTGCCACCAGCAGAGGTAAACATCGGGCAGCTGTGAAGATGAGTGTGGTCTCATGGCCTGCAGTTTCCTCCTCTGGATGGTGGTTGGTTGCCCCCATACTTCTTCCTAGTGATCCATCAGCTGTCAGTGACACCCCTTGAGCCTCAGTTTCAGCCCTGCCAGTGCAACAACATCAGGAGGAGCAGTGTGTGGGTGAAGGGATGTTGTCTTTCCCCACCTGCTGCTGCTGCTGCTACTTGTTTAAAAAGAAAAAAAACTCTACATATTTTTGTTTCTGAGGTGTTTTTTTCCTTTTTTCATCATGGAGCTCAGCCTCCAGAGGTGGGTAAAGGATAATTAAAACCTGCTGAGCCAGCAGACTTGGCACAAAACCAGGTAGAACCTTCAAATTTTGAAAGGCATTGTAAAAAATTAGAAAGCGTTAACCTCAGATGATTTTTGTGATGATAAAAAGATGAAAGCTGGATACACGTAACTGAATTATTGTTTGGTGATATGCAGCACTTCTGAAGTTAAATCAAAGAATCATGTTCACTGTCGTTAAAGTAGTTAATATTTGCCAGATTAGCTTGAGGCATTTCGATGTAATGTGAAGATAACAATGGCACAGTGCTTACACAAATAGAATGAGGCATGTGCACATCCAACTCTTTTTACAGAAACACACCATCAGCACGGTTCCTCTTTAACCTGCAAAATTTTATTTTACTAATACCTTCTGTAAATTATGTTGCAACAGTGCAGGAAGTGATTCATTTGTAGTTATGTCAAAGTGCTTTTTCACTTTCCTGTTTTAACTTTATTTACAGCAATTGGGTAAAACTTCAACAGCTTTTATCTGTATGAATTAGCCTTGTGGGCTATGCCCCCTGTGGCAGAGGAATTATTTGTCAGCAGAATTTCCTTGCATAGCCTAATTTTATCAGAGGACAGCCGCGATTACTAAGCTAAACTGGTATGTGAAAACATGTGGTGTTTTGGAGCTGCTTGGTTACTGCGAAGGATAAGTAGCTGCTGACCCTAAACAGGATCTTTTTATGAAAAAAAAAGAGCGGTGTCCCTGTGCCTTATAAGGCATGGGCAGGCTTATTGCAGCGCTGAAGGAGGGGCGGGAGCGGTTCGTGTTGCTGAGTGTTCTCCGGCACCGCTGGCAGGCGACTGAGAAGTTAAACTGAAATTCCAAACGCTTCGTGCCGGCACTTAACAGCGAAACTCAGTCAAGAGAGGAAGCAGCGGGTGAAATTAAAAAAAACTTGATCATGGGGAAATCAGGTGAGCAAATGCCTTCGTGTAGTTGGCTGTGTGTTCACACAATGTCCGCGCCCGGTTTTGTGCTCGGAAAGCATTGCTGAAGTCTTGGTGGCTTTCCTCGGAGAAAGCTGCTTTCGTTTGTGCATGGTACAGCCTGGGAGGAGCTTTCTCTCTGACAAAGAGTTAGATTTGAAAAAAAAAAAAACGAGAAAAAACGACCACCACTCTCCCCAGCCTGCACAGTGCAAAGGTAGTTTATTTTAGATACAGTTTATATTTTGTAACTTAAATTACTTTTGCTTTGCTGTGTAAAATAATTATAAGCCATATAGCTTTTAAGTACTTCGTCTCTGGCTGTCAGACAAAACTTGCCAGCCTTGAGATAGGCATCAGGATGCTTTGAGGCAGGTGTGAAGCTTTTTATCACGCTTCCTTGTCGGAAGGATGTAGATTTAAGATGTTACCGTTTAACTGAGGATACCTCAGCTCCTAAGTCTCTCCGCAGCTGTTCACATAACCTTGAAGCTTCTCCCTGCTCTTGCCTGTGCTGTTGCTTCTTTCCCCAGTGCCGTCAGCTGTCTGTGCCCTGCTCTGACAGTCGGGGCTGGTGGAGACTCCCCTGAAACTGCCACGGAGCCAGAGATACTAAGAAGGGAGAGCTCATGCCCCATGTCTTCTCCATCCTTGTTTTGTTAGAGTCATGAGCAAAAATCTATGCCAAACTTCTGAAGTGACTGTAAAGCATCCTGGATGGAGGTTTTTTTAATCTTATGGTTATGACTTCACTTCTGTGACAAATCAGAGCCTGGTGGCATATTGTCTGTCTGTCCTGTGTGTGAATAGCACATATGGGACATGCTCAGCACTATTCACTCAAAACCAAGGCCTCTTGCACAGGAGAATCTTTGTGTGGGTGAGACTTTAGTGAGCCTCAGTATGGGCATGTTGATTTTTTTTTCCTTTTTCTTTGTTTTTAAAGGTCAGCTTCCTAGACGAGATCAGAGCTATCTGCAAGTGGACTGTAAAGGGTTTATGGATATGACACCCAGTCCAGGCAAAGCACTACATAAACTGTCAGTGAGTTTGGCCCCATGTCCTGGCAGCTGCTTATGTTTTCAAGTGGATTAGGATTTAGTAAATAACCTTATAACAATTTAAATAAGTGTAGTTACTCAGAAGTATGAAGTTCAGCACTTCCTATGCTAATGGTATAATAAATCCAAATACCATATTATTCCAGTGACTGTACATTTCATTAGCAAGGCACATGGGGCAAAAGCAGTAGAGATACTCCACTGTGTACCTCCCAATCCCAGAAGGAATAAAAATCTCTTTGTTTTAATACATGCAAACTACTAATACAATCATAAGGCAATTACCATCTTTGGTTTTTTGTACACATTTATTGCTGCACATTAGTTGATTTTTCCAAAGTTAGGAACAATTACATACCAGAAACTCGCTTTGCCAAGGCTTGGGTAATGTTTGCATCCCTATGTAGTTATACAAAAGGAGCTTGAGATCTATGTACGTGTTTTGTCACTTGTGTCACACTTTTCAAGTAAATTATACTGGGTCCAGGTCTTTGAGCTGTGTGCAGTATATTTAGATGAATCATAAAACTGAGATCCTGTCCTGAAAATTGTTTTATGGACTAAATCCCATCTGCCCTTACTAGTGCACTGAAGTCTTCAAATTTCTGCCTGAGATCACTCAGTGTGGTCTGCCTTTGAATGGGGAGAGCAGCTGTTGTAGAGAGTACTGCTTCCTCTGTGTTTTGCGTGAATTACCTCGTGTTCCCACTATAGTACTCTTGAGGTGTGATGCAGCCAGGTTTCTCTATACAAGGGTACATGAAAGTGTAACAGGTTGGGATCCTTGCTCCTCTTCTGGGTCAGAAAGATTTAGGCAGAGATTACCTGAAGTCTAAATTTAAGCGTGGTCTAATTCATGTAGAGTGGGACCACTATTTTAAAAGAAATGTTTTCAGAGCAGTCTCTTTTTGGTTTCGGTAAATCTGTCTTGAGGTAGAAGTATCCCCACACAAAGAAATCCTGTACTAGAAAATCTCAGTTCTTTGATAAAAGCTCTCCAATAATGTTGTATTATTATCTGTTACATTATAGTTGAAGCAATGTTCATTGAAAGTATCAGAGCTACAGACTTAGCATTGGTTTTCCTTCACTGAATAGAGCTGAGTGTTGGAAGATACCCACCCGTACTTCTGACTCAGCATTCTTTCTGGGAAGCTGCAGGCTGTTGAAATCAAATTCATCCTGAAACTTCCTTATCAGGTTTAGAAAAATGTCTCAGGTGGCCGTAGCTCCTGCAAATACTTAAGCTAAACATGGAGATCTCCTCTGCCCTCCCCATGTCTTCTCTTTTCAGACAGCATTTGGATTAGTAGGGGATGCAGGCAGCCACAGATGCCAGAGAGCCCTAATGAAAAAGACAGGAGTAAGTATTCCTGCAGGAAATGAGGGGCTGGTGAGCTGGCTGGTCTCTGTTGCCCTGTTGCTATGACTGCTGTGTTGGCAGGGCTCTGCCCCCCCTGCAGCTGTGCGCGGCCGGAGGTCGGGGGCTGGCGGCAGCCCTGCCCCAGAGGGGATATCCATGCGAGCAGCTGCAGGCGATGCTCAGGGAAGCAGCTGGCTGCAAGCCCTACTCCTCCGCTCTGGAGCACGGGGATTTCTGCTGAGCAGTGGGAGTCTCTGAAAAGGATGAAATGGTGGTAGAAAAAGACTGCGAAAAGTCTCAATTCTTCCACTTCCTCCCTGGCTCAGCCTGGTGGGGGAAGGGAGCTTTCTCCGTTTGGTGGTGGCAGGGGAATCTCTCTTTATTCTGGCAAGTGGTGCAGACGCTATGAAAGACAAGGATGGGTTCAGTAAATACTATCTTTTTACAGGGTTCGTTTTTCTTTTTAGATTTTATTTTTCTCTTCTCTCTTTTTTTGCCCGTTCCGCAGATGTGGGTGGGACTTGAGAGGAAAGGCTGGGAGTTGCCCACTGTTCTACTTGTTGAGTCAGTAGGAGAAAAAAAAAAGGCTGAGAAAGGGTTTTGACAAAAAGAAAGGAGACAGGAATCAGACTCCGTGTTGGTTGTAATCTACCTGAACACGATGTACTGTTTTTTAATTGTCACGGTGCACCTTCAGAGTACAGTAAAAGGGACTGTTGTGTTTTCTGCAGAGAGCTACATCTTCAGCTGCTCTGAAGTCCTAACTTGTACTTCAGCACCTTAGAAGGAGACTGCCGTGGTAGATCCCAACAAAAGTTCAGACATACTAGAAAAGTGACCTGGTAGCTTTCTGAGAAATGTGAAACTTGCAAGCTGCCAAAATGACCAAATGTTTCTTGCTGCCTGGTTTTACAGGACTGGTGGGGATAGAGAAAATGAATTGGTCTGAAGTGCTAACATCTGAACATTTGCATTTGGTAACATCGGGATGTTTGCAGAACTTGTCAACACAAGTTACTGTCTGTTTTGGGGTTATTTTCACCAGAATTGAACTGGAGGTGTGGTGAGAAAATAGCCTTTCAAAAACAAAGTTAATTCAATTCATAACCCCACACCTCCAGTTTTTGTGTGCGGAAGACATTGATTACTTGGTTAAAGTTCAATTCATATCAAATAGAGAAAACTCTGGCAGGAATACATTAGGCTTTGACAAACAGTATTCTGTACCCAATTTTTACCTATCTGTTGAACCACCAGGTTTTTGTTGGGGGAAAGGAGGAGGATGCAACAGCCATCCTATGCAACAGTGGTTGCTCCTGTTGGCTGTTAGATTAGTATTAGCTCCTTGTGTTCAAGGCAGATAAATACCAAATACCAAAACAAGTGTGAAGGGCTCACGAAGAATAAATTAGAATGTGATGGTCTGTAGTAACTGAGATACCTACCAGGGTTTCCCCTGGTACATCAAGAAACATCATCTCTTCTTTCTGAGTCCTCCAAGAAATCTTTCTCAAAAAAAAAAAAGGCATGAAGAAACTTTTATTACTGGGAACATTCAAACCCTTAGTGTTCTATCAATACAGTTGTAGTATCTATCATTACTGGGTTTAAATTTGCCTTTGTTCCTGCTCTATGTGCAGGAAAAAAGGCATGAGAAAGTGAGTGTTTTGATTTTAATGGTTTTGTTTGTTATGTATCTCAACAGAGCCTGAAGGCTATTTCACATCTGTTTTTGTAGAGGCCTTGCTGTTCTCTGAAAGATTAGCAGGAGCATATCTATGTTCTGGTTTTACAGGCAAATGTAGGCAAGTTCTGCCCAGTCTGAGAAGGTCTGAACAGCAGCAGCTCTCCCACAGCTGGGCTGGGTGGCCTTGCAGAGGGAGATGTTATAAGGCCACTCAGATGGCCAACATCCCTAGTGCAGAACTGTCTCCTGTGCAAGCAGGTATGAGGAAATGGAGTAGCAGTCTGGGTCTTGTGTTGGAAGACAGACAATACAGGCTTGTTTAAGGCCACTGCAAACATAATTTATTATATCCCTGTAAGTGTTTAAGGTCAGGTTGGACAGGGCTCTGAGCAACCTGGTCCAGTTGAAGATGTCCCTGCTTATTGCAAGTGGGTTGGACTAGATGACCTTCAAAGGTCCCTTCCAACCCAAACTATTCTATTATTCTATGATTTCATGAAATAAATACCTTTTCCCAAGATTTTTGAGTTCTGACAACTAGGGTTCAACCTGTTGAACAGAGGGATGAGAAAGAGTTTGTGTAATTGATAGTAAGTATGAGTAAAGAAAGCTTTCTGTGTCTCCCTGCCTGACTTGGGCTACTGAATATGGGAGTTTACACATAAGCGATCAGGAGAAATGTGCATTGCCATATTTCCATGCCTCAGGGAGGTACATAAATAAAAGTACTTTGAACATTGCCACAGCTATCTTGAATGTCCTTGGCAGAAAAGCGTGGTGGGAGAGTATTGATGCTAATGAGATTAAAGCTAGTTCAGGTATGCTTACCCCAAGCAATGATAGAACATAAATGGCAGAGGTATAAAATGACAGAGCATATCCCAGGAAGCATGAGATTGTTCTACCTCCCTTCAGTTTTTCTTCTTTGTAAAATTCTTCACTTTGCAAATACTTTGGTTGGCACAAAACAGCTGACAGGGCTGTGTAAAATGAACTTGGCACTGGACATGAACAAGATTCTATCTATTGCTGCCCATGCACTACCCCAAAATACAAATAGGTGACCAGGAAAAATTACTCAATTTCAATTCAATTACTTGTTTTCAATTACTCAAAACATCTTCTGCTGTTACTCATTAGTGAATGCACCTTATTTTCTTCATAAATTACTGTAATTATAAACTCTAAGCAGAATAAAATGCTAGGGAGAGAAGAGATTAAGAAGATTGCTTGAATTTCTTCTCCTGCATAGTGTAATTCCAACACATGCAGGTCACTTGGGGCTTTGTATTTGGAAGTGGATGTGTCCTAGGAATTGTGTGACAGATTAAAGAATAGAAGACCTTACTAATGGGAGAGTCTCCTTAGTCTTTTTTAAAGAGTTAGTAGCATACACATTAAGTACTTAGAAGGCTTGTCTCTGTGGGTGTGTGGCACAATTACAATATTCAGTTGCCCTTCTTGGCAGAATAGTTATAAAAAATAATACTTTTCATTGTCTTTCATGCAAAGCCAAGACTTGCTGCTCTAGATATGACGAGCAGTCAGTTCCAACTGTATGTAAACTGAACACTGTGTGTTCGACCTGTTGACTTGTAGGTCTGTTTGGAGGAGCGAGGGGCTACAAGCAGAGGACTTCTACTTTCACCCTTGCCTCCAGTGAAAGTGAAACTTGGTTCTGTCAGTGCTCAAGACTTTTGATTAGTGTTGCTTATTTTTAAATTCTTATGTCACTGAAGGCTCTGCTGCTTCAGAGAACTGAAGCAGAACTGAGCAGCCTCCAGTTTACCAGATGTTCCTTTTTGATCAGGGCACTCAATTGCCTAACATTTTATAAAAGGCATTAAGTGAGGAAGTAATCAGCACTGTCTATCATAGCATGAATAGGATTTGCAATCATAGAGTGACATGACTAATGTCATTGACACATTATTACACTGTTGACTTCATATTCTCAGGCCATATGCCTCAAATTGGGTATGGGGTAAAAAAGTGTGTTACATTATATGGCACAGATAATGCAAGGTTTTAAAATTTGCTATGGAGCAAGCTCAGATAATAAAATGAGTGTGGTCCTTGTCCATCAAATTCAATTGACTCAGATATCTTACTGTTGTGCTGAAGCTCACCCCAGTGATAAGCAGGTGTGGGAGCAAAGTTCAGGCAAAACTGAATGCTGAAAAAATCACAGAAAATCCTCCCTTAAATAGAATCTCCTGAGCTGAAGGGAACGCTATTTTGAGCAGCAAACATAAGAACATTCCAGGAAACTACTCCCATTCAAACTTGTATCTAATTATAACTCCCAATTCCTTTAATTCTCATAAGTGATACTTTCTCTTCTAACTTTCAGTAAGGTTACAGTATAATTCGAGTTGTAAGGGAAATAATGTACCAACAATTATGAAATCTCTCAGAAATGCTCATTGTATGGGATGGAGACATTGGTCATTTATTGAATTCTTGATTCAAAGGTGTAAAAGGAGAGAAGGAAACCCTACCCAGGATATAATACTTTCTGAACATAGTATCATAGTTTTTATCTTTCCTTTCCTCCAAGATGTATATGTGATTTTAGTTCTTCTGTGTATTTCCAAGCAATCAGCCAGTTTTGTTAGAGAGCAGGGCAGTTTAGCACTGGGGAAGATCAGCTTTTATCCCTGGAAGTGATTCATGAATTGGACTGTCAGATCCATGCTCCCAAAGGACATATTTAGGAATAGCATTAAGGGCCAGTCTTGGAAGATGTTACAATCTCAAACAGGGGGCAAGAAAGTGCAGTCAAATACATGAAGAAAGAAACGTGGAACATTTCACTCCCTGTGTCACTGCAGAGGTCATTCAGTACAAGACCACCATGAAGCAAATGTTTGTGACTTCAAACCGAAGTGCAGAGTCAAAATGCAGTAGAACGTAATTGTTTTTTCTTAACATTTCTCATATCAGTTAAACTGTTCTCAGAGTGTGAAAGATTCAGCTAGGATTCATTTCCAGATAATTACATTTCAAGTGAGGATAAAGATTGTTAATAATAAATGTCAGATGTCTTAGAATCTGGATGAAAATGTGGTCTTTATAAGCTGTGATGTTTTTTATTCAAGAATTTTGTTTGTTTCTGGTCCTTTAATATACCTTGAGAAGTTTGTCAGAATAAAGGTATATTCACTTACCTGGGACAGTAAAAAAGGACTTCTTGATGTAATTGCTTTAGAGTTCCCTAAAGCTTCTAATTATGTTTTCCACAGACCTGTTGGGCATATTAAAAGCTGTGTTTCTACATTCTTATTCTACACACTATCTCTGCTCTCAGAGTAGGGTAGGGCAATTCTGCGGAGTCAAGGGAGATTGAAGGGATTTCAGTATTAAAGCAGAGCGCTACTTGATGTTTAAACAGTTACTTGATTACCTTTTATGTATTTTCTATCTACTTTGCATTTGTTTCCTCTCCATGTGTTCAAGCACTTCGCTTCTTTCTGCCTGAGTTCTGGGCTGAAAAGAGTGTAGAAGTAACATGCAGTGTCCTCCTATTATATGAGCACATTCCTAGTTATTTATTTTTGGGGCACCGTTGAAAGAGGGAGGAGGGTGTCATTATCTCCATTTACCTGTAGTGCAAACATTGGGTGAAGAGTTTGAGGCCTCTCTCATGGTTCAAAGAGGGACTGAGACAGACATAATGGTACACTTCTGTGGAGGATTCTATGTGAGGTTTGTTTCATAGAACTGTAAAGCAGTTTGGGTTGGAAGACTTCTTTGAGGGTCATCTAATCCAATCTCCACTAATGAGCAGGAACATCTTCAACTAGATCAGGATGTTTGGAGCCCTGTGTTGCCTGACCTTGGAATATTTCCAGGGATGGGGTATCTATCACCTCTCTGGGGAACCTGTGCCAGTGTCTCACCACCCTCATCATAATAAAGTTCTTCCTTACAACTAGTCTGAATCTCCATTCCTGTAGTTTAAATTACTCTTTGTTCTATCACTACAGACCCTAATAAATTATCTGTCTCCATCTTTCTTATGTCCCCTTTAAGTACTGAAAGGCCACAATAAGGTCTCCTCAGAGCCTTCTTTTCCCCAGACTGAACACTCCTAACTCCCTCTTGTTGATTGCATTATATGCTAATTGTCTGAAGGCTCAATAGAAAAAACTGGTGTTTATGGAAAGTAAAGTATTACCAGTGATGATTAATCTAGAAACAATAGGACAGAAAGCACTGACAAGCACTGACTAGACATGATACTTCTAGAAATTCATACGGTGCTTTTTTTGGAGTCACCAGGGTGGATACTCAGGCATATAAAAATATGCCTCTTTTGCTAGTCAAGTGTATGCCCAGTATAATGTTGTGTGTCCCGAGTGCTGAGATGAAGGCTCCCCACACCATTTCTGTTGCGTAGGGATTTGGTAGAGAGGTGCTTGGTGGAATAGTTTACTGTTGCAGTTTCCCCACATTGTCTTGCGGCTCTGTAAGACCAGTGGATTTAGGTCCAGTTGACAGCTGCAAAGGTGATGCAGAGCAGTTTGTATTGTGGAAGACATATTCAGGTAACTCACTTCTGTTTTGATGCCCAAACTAAGGGAGAATACAGGGTTCAAAGAAGAGGCAGGATGGGTTCAGACGTGAAGAGCTCTTTACTCAAGAGAGACTGAGTGCATTGGCATAGTTCAGAAACAGTAAGAATAGAGAAATAACAGTCCTCTGAAAAACAAATCTGATGGGAAAAGGCAACCTAGATGCCTCTGCTTACTTTTCTGTGGCCATACAAAGTTGATCAATGAATCTGCAAGTCCAAAAGCACAACTGTAAGATATGCTCTGTAACACATAGGCTGGAAATTTGTTGTCACATGCTGTCACTATCTTAGCCAGTGTTCCAGAAGACTACAAATTAGAGGTAAATATTTGAATCATAAGGAGCAAGCAACTGTATCTAATACCTTTACTTGTTTTATTTGTTAAACTGTGTAATGATTCATGACCAAACTGAACTTCCTGGCAGTAGGAAATATTTTTTTTCTAGCAGCTGAAGCAACTTACATGAAGGGGAAAAAGTATGTCTCCAAAGCTCTTGGGGAAACTGTTCCCATTTGGGTGGGAGCCTGAAAACTCCTATTAACTCTCACTTTTAATGTCTGGCTTCTCTGTGCATGGAACATTTGTAAAATGGAAAAGCTTAACATGCCTCCTGAAACAAAGCTGAGATGTATCTGGCAGTTGAGTGTCCCTCTCCACACATCATCAGGCATGGGAGAAGCTGTGCAGAGGGAGGTGGTTAGCACATGAGCTTGAGTCACAGAAGATAAGTATTTCTGTAGCAGCCACCTTTGAGGGAAGGGGAGGATGAAGGTTCTCTATGGGCAGCATAGCAGTGCCTGCTGTGGCTAGAAGCAGCTCTGTTTTGTTCATGACTTGTTGGTCTGTGTAAATCAGAATGTTAGTACAGAGCCTAATTATACAGCATTTCTGTTAATGGATGGACTGACCATTGGTAAAGTCTTTATTTCGGTTGACTTTTTTTTTGAATTTCAACTTATTATTGAGAGCAAGTAATTTGAATAGAATCTTTCATACTTGCACATCAGATTGTTTATTGACAATTCAGTGCTAAGCAGATGGGATATTAGGTCCTGGTGATAACAGTCACAAGCTTTAGGATGGTCTCCTAAAAAAACTGTAGCCTGAAGTATGTGATGCAGTTTTCAAAGCTGTGGTTTTTAACTTCTTTGATTTGCAGGCTGTCTTAACATTTACCTGCTGGAAGCATGGACCCCTGTATCAGTGAAGTTAAACGAACTGGCTGTAGGCTTGCTTTCCTCAGTAAGTTGTGATAGATGTTGCACAAATAGGTTACCCCTGTCTACCTCACAAGGTGCAGCGGATGAGAGGTTTAAGACTCAGGTGATATAATCAGTGAGCTGTGAGCAGTGGTAATAAGAGTGATGGGGCAGGTTCGTTAGCAAAAGGCAGGATGTGTGCTTGAATAACAGAAGGTGCCTGGGTTCTTTGATGATATACAACTTGTGATACGCAAAATTGGAGGAGAACCAAAGAGGAGGAATGTGGTGGGCAAGTCTCATCTTACTCAACAGGGTTGCTGTGTTATGCCAACAACTTGAGACAAAAAAGAAATGAGCCTGAAAGCACGTTGATGGAGAATATATTAGATATATGTCCACAATGACACTTTGGTCAGGAAAGAGTCAACCCAACTTCAGACTGTGTTCTAAAGTTTTAAGGTACTACACGAAATAGTAATGGCTTTCTGATGTGCACTGGATATTGAGATTATTAGACTGCTGTATTATCCTAATGCTGTTGAGGAAACTGGAGAGAATTCCAAGAACAGCTTAAAATGTGTGTGAGTTGAGTAGTCACCTTAGGATAAAGTTCTGAGAGCAGTAGGTGCAAACTGACAGCTCTGTTGTGGGAAAGTGCATCATTACAAACAACAGAACAGTTGTTTAGTACTCGCTAATAAAGCACAGAATTATTGATTTTGTTAGGATTGAGTAGTAAGAGGAATTGAGAAATCCAAAGTTAATAAGCAGAAACACTTTCTAGATGTGAGGTCTGTTTGGGCTTTGAAAGTGTCTTAGAAGGAAAATAATGGTAGTCATGCAATTAGGATAGTCAGAACTGAAGCTGATGAATCACTAATAAATGTAAAAACCTGTGTCAGGGTAAAAGCAGAGTTAAATAGTTAAAGATTTCTCTTGCCCTGGTCAGCAGCTTCAGCAAGATTAAGTGAAAACTGTCTTTCTGTTTTGAAGATGTTATCTGTACCTCTCTAAAAGCAGCAAATTCCAAGGAGTGACCTGTGGCAGAGTGTGTTCCCCCCACCCCCTTCCCCCGAGTCTTGAGAAAAATCAGCACAGTCATAAAAGGAGGAACGTGAAATTGCTGTCAAAGTGAATTGCATTGCAACTGATTGTTTGTGCTGCTGAAAGTCCCAAGTTTACCAGGGTACAAACATAAGCTCTTTTGAAGCTTTGCAGTAACTTTTGAATTCAGGTATTTACTGAATACACTCTAGCACAGGGGGGAAAAATCATCCCCAGCAGTTGTTTCTTTCCTTAGCACTTGCTCTTTGTGAAGTTATTTGTCTTGAGCCAAATAAAGATGTATTTTGAGATTTCTATGAATTTGTACTATATCCTGAATAAGAAGAATGGTGCATGTTTCAACGTACTTGTATAGTTCTAAACATCTTCATTTTCTTTAGGTGGTGTCTTGAATAATACAGGTAATTCTTGCATGCAGGGACAATAATTTGCATTTTTATGCATCTCCTTTAAGGACCAATTTGTTGCTTGCTGCAATGGTGATGCAGTGCACTCATACTTTAAAATGGAAGTCAGTCAAACTGACTTCATTTTAAACTGACTGACTAAACTTAAATCCCCTTGTTATTGAGAAAAGCAATAAAGATCACATTTTTCTCCAGCCTTTGGTGAGTCTGTGCCAATCCCATGGGAGTGTCTGTTAGAGTTAGTTTCTGGATAGAAGTTGTGGACGGGTAGTTTCTTCCTACTCCCAGGTAATGAGGGTGGTATCCTTCTGTTCTTCTGTCCAGGCTGCACCAGTGTCTTAGCTACATGGTATGCTTTTTCTGTCTTCACTGATGTCTGTATTTGACAGACCTTTCCATTTTTTTTAATGTGATTTCAGCTTCCAAACAATTTGCTGAAGAAGTCCTGAAAGCACACAATGATTGCAGGAAGAAACACGGAGTTCCCCCATTAAAACTCTGCAAGAAGTTAAACAGAGGAGCCCAACAGTGAGTTCAGTCCTTTCTTTTCTCTAATGAGATTTGTGACACTTTTACCCATTAGGTTCCACCGTGCATAATGCAAAAATATTTGCTTTTCAATGTGGTGATACTCTGTGAAGACTTACTGAGTGGGAAGTGAGGGACTCTGCTGTTTTGGCCTTTCTCTGTCACCTAGCTCTATCTGGTTACATGTACACTTCTATCATCACAACTGCATAAATCTTTTCTGGACCCTTTTTCAGGCATGGGCTACATCTGTCTGCATTGGAATTTCTCCTCTGGTAGTTGCCTAAAACATGCTTCCCCACCCCTTCTTTCAGAAGATGAATTGTCATCTGCAGGAGAATATCCACTGCTCCTGAAATAGTGAGATAAAGAATTTTTTCATGGTAAGAAGTGGTGACTGGTCTAAGATTAGTGGAATCAGAAGGACTCAGATCAAATTATCCATCTCCCTGCCCCCAAACCAAAAGCATTCTATGTTCTCTATTCTGTCAGGAGGGACACATCTTACCTCTTCCTAGGGGTGAAGACTGCACAACTTCTTGGCATTCTAATGTACAGTGAATCCTTCTTCCTGTTCTCTGACTTAAGTCTTTCTTATACAAATTTGAGTCTGACACTGCTTGTCCTCTTTACTGTAGTTATGACAACCAGATTAATTCCTTTCCCTTACACCAACCTTTTTCAAAAGGTAGATTTGAAACCTTTCAGTTTTTTCAGGTTGATCGTCACAGTGCAAAGGAAATAAAACTGAAGGAGTAAATGCTGATTAAACTATTCAGAAAATAAATGTCTTCCCATAATAGCTAAACAGTGGCCAGTTTGATCCCTGCAGATATAAGATCTTATGTCTCATTAGGCTTTTCTACCATAACCATGCAGACTTCTCTGTGCTGGCTGGCTGGAAGCCAGAGTGGCTGTAGTTTTCCAGAACCTGATTTACTGTCCCAGCATGGTGCTGCACTGTCACACAGATGCACTAGCTCCTGCACTCCTAGACCAGTCACCTCTGCCAGGTGTTGTGCTGTACAACACACCATGTATGTGGCATATGAACATGACCTTGGGCAGCAAGGAAAATCTTTGTGTTTTCACTTTTCCTTTTTTTTTCCCTTGAGACACCATAATGACTGAATACAGTATTTCTAAAAGATGGAAAGCCAGTGACTCATCCATGTACCTTTGTAATCTGCTGGGGCTTTCCTTCTGCTCTTCTAAGAGTTGTTTTGTTTCTGTTTTACATGTTGGCTCCTAGCAAGGAAAAGATTTCATTGACTTGTCAATAGCACTTTTTGTGTCTCCAAAGCGCTGCACTTGGTTTGAACAAGTCAGCCTGTATGAATAGTTCAGATTATTCTATCAAATATGCATTGCTCCACATTTATCTCCAAGTGTGCTATTGCCCTTGCTGGGTATTTTTAGATCCTTCAAAAGTGCTTCACAGACCTCTCTGGTTTCAGCTGACTTGCCCTGCAATGATGAATAACGGTAGGAAGCCTTTGTTTGGTTGCAGTCTGTAGCTTAACTTGAAAGAATTAAATGACACACGTTCAGAGACGGGTAAAACTGGTTGATAACAAGAACCAGAAATGGTTTGATCTAAATAAAGGAAATTTAAGAAATCTCATATTTGTCAAGACAGATTTTGCATATTCTTAAATTCAAAGAACTTCACCTTTTCTTTAGGTGTGTTCAATATCTTTGTTGGTATGTATGTGGTGTATCTCTGGGTACTTTTCATTGCTAATCTATCTGTGTTGAAAATTGTTTGTTTCCAACTATTTTCAGTTCCAATATTTGTGACAGGTTAGATGAACTGATTGTTAGATCCCTGCTTTAGTATGAGTCACCCTCAGCAGGTGTCTGTTTATCTCTTACTGTAATGAAGCATAGGGTGATGATCTCAGACGAAAATTGCATGCTTTCAATTGCCTAAGCTGGAGTGAATTAATCACCCTTTGTCTCAAATCCTTGGCAGCTTCATCCATGTGCAGTGTGTACTTTGTTCCAGTCTTCCTTCTAGCTTGGGATGTGGGAATCCTTGAAGCGAAAATCTACAGGACTGTGGGGATACAGGGCATGAAGGAGCATCTAGAGATCCTCACTCTGGGATCTAGCAGACTGACAAGAGACAACTTTTCAATATTTTTAAGTTAATGGATGTAGCTAAATATATTTTTTGTTGTTGTTTTGGTGGGAAAATTAGGACAGAAGGAAATTAGAACCTAATGACTGAAGTACTACATTTGGCCAAAATGTTCAGCTGGACAAATTTCCTGTCTCAGACAGATGCCGTGATTAGGGAAGGAGTAGAAGGATAAAACAAATGCGGTGATCCTTCCTGCATTATCTTCTCCTGAAATTACAAATGTATCCTGGAAATTATGATTTTCCTAAGCAGTAGGTCTTTCCTCATTTATTTGTTGCTGTTGTTTAAGAAACCTTGAAGATTCTCCCCCACATACACACACTGTAAGTTTGTCTCCCTCTTTTTCAAACCCACAAGGGCTCTGGTGTCTGCATCATCCTGTGGCAAGGACTTCTGCCACGCAGTGTGGAAGAAGTGGTTTGTCTCACTCGACTTTTGAATCTACTACCTGATGGTTCTCTGAGTTGCCTCCTGCTTCTTGTGCCATGAGAAATAACAAATGGTCTTTCCAATTTCACTGAAGCCTTTTCAGTGTTGAATAAAGAAAATAATTGTTTTACTCCTGATATCCTTCTTAACCCTGTTGTTGTAAGACAGTAAAATACCTCCCATGCTCTCACACATGTCAACTCCTATAGAAGGAGTGCTGCTTATCCCTATTAGGTTTACACAGTTGTTGCCTCCAAATCTACATGTGGTCCCCTTCTCTTCCATCCTATTGACTGGCATACTGTTCCTTTTTTGCATTTGACTTTTTTTTTTTCGTTTGTAGATATGGGGTTTTCATACTTGTTTTGACTGAATCTCCAGTTCTGACTCTTTTTTCAGTCTCACTGAGAAATATGATTTACTCCCATGAGGGACATAAAAATGTCAGGAGGTGACACCTGTAGCAATTGCTGCAGGTATTTACATTTCCACCAGCAGCTGCAGCTAAGGATGGCCAATGGATTTCCAGGTGTTGGGCAGAATGTGATGGAAGGAGAGCTGCCCTTTGATTCCTTCTAGGCTCTTTTCACCAGTGATACAAATGCTCATGAAAGTCAGGGAAAATGGCCTCTAGGCCTTCCCTTTGCCTAAGTCATAGATCTGCATAAGCTTAAAACATCCCTGTTTTCAGAGCTTTGCAGTCGAATAATTTGGCTCAAAGCCATCATCTTCCAGCAAAATTCCTTGCTTGTGTCTCATTCTCTTTTGTGTGTTCTTCCTCCTCTCTGCTCATTGCCTCTGTGGTTCCTGACCCCACTGTGTGTATTCCTTTGCTAGGTATGCAGAAGAACTGGCTACCACGAGGGTCCTCAAGCACAGCTCTGAGTCTGCTAATGGAAAATGTGGAGAAAACCTAGCATGGGCATCCTATGACCAGTCAGGTGAGCTTTCTTCTCTTGCCGTCTCACAGACACCAGATAAATTGCTTGTCTCATGTACTTTGAACTCAGAGCATCTGGTTGCAAGAGTGCTGGAGTTTCCTGTACTTCAGAAATGTATCCACCACTGCCCAGCCCAGCCCAGCCCAGGCTCCCTGGGGACAGGATGGTGGTTTACAGTCGCCTACGTGCACTGAGAGCAAGAAGCATATGTAGGCACAGAGGGGGTAGGTGACTGTGGTGGTGTGTCATGTCCCTTTGGAGGTAGGACTTGGCAGCTAGGCTGCTCCATATGTCCCTGCTGTGGAGCTGTCTTTCGTGCTGCTTGTATATCCATGGGAGGAGAAAGGGAAGCTGTCAATGCCCTGTCCTTCACCTTTATCCGTTGTTTGCCCCATCCAAAGGGAGGTCTGCCCACAGGCCAGCTATGGTGAGGAAAGTGGGAAAATGTCTATTGCACACTCCACAGCAGTTCCTCTTTGTGGGGGCAAAAACAGGGGACTGGTGACCAAAGTGACAGCGTTAATATGCTAGTATGTGTTAGTATCTTCCACTCTCTCAGCAAACAGGCTTTGAGCCCTTTTCCATGCCTTCAGTTTTGAAGACAAAATTACTCCATATATTTTCTAACTCTAAATGTAACACGTAACTGGCAGCCTTTGGTTTGGATGCTCCAGGAACTGAGTTTTGGCCAGGCTCACAGCCTGGGGTGAGCCCTTGGAGAGATATTCAGCAGGCTCTTCCCTCCTTGTTTCCTCCAGTGGGCAGGACTCATGCCTCAGCCTGCAGGGACAGCAGGTGGGATGTATTAAAAGTGACCACTTGTTTTCTTTATTCCAATCTACCCCTGGAATTTCCAGCATAGCCTCGAGGAAGCTGAAGCTTGTTTCTGCAGTCTTTGTTTGAAGGACCTGGAAATCTTAGTGAGTTTTAGATCCAGGGACTCTGTTTAGTTCCTCCTCAAGTGCCAGCTCTAGTCCCAAGTGGGTACTCTTTCATGTTTAAAAAAAACATAATGGTGGAAAAATACAGTTTGGTCTACTCATATTTGGCAATCTGTCCTCTGCAAGAGTGTGAGGGTTCAGAGCAGCATGGGAAAACACATTGTACAGCAAAGTTTGCATACTGGCTATGACTCACTAACTGAGCTTTTTTCTTTCTTCTTGTTTATGTTAAGGGTCTGTGCTCCTTTCCCCTAGGTTATAGTCACAGAATTCCCATTTAGAGAGCTGGAAATGCAACACACAAATCCTTCTGCATAATAGCTGTCTTTTTCTGGATCCAATTTGTTTTCTTCAATGCACTCTTTCCATACATAACTTTCCAGTTTTGAGCAGCTTAGCTGTTTTTTTTAATCCACAGGATGGAATTACTTACTGAGAGAATTAGACTATATCCTCTTTTGTTCTGTAAAACACTTCGACATTTCGAATGCATCAGAGTCACTCAAAGTACCAGAATGAGAAAGCTAGTTTTTCAAAGAAAGTTATTTTCTCGTCTGGGGTTAGTCTTCATCTCTGTGGAGCTGATTCATTCTTCCTCTTTTTCTCATATAGTTCCCTTTGGATAGTTAATTTGTACCCTGCTCAATGAGGCTGAAATTTGGATTAAGGCATCCATTCGCAGGCTTAACAAAGTCAGGCAGTGTCTTCCGGTTTCTTCCCCAGAAAGAACAAAACTCAATAAACCTCTAGCATACTATATATTCTCTTTCAAAAAGTGAGGCTGTTGTTTATTTTGGCTCTTACAGAGTTCTGTAATAATACCAGAAGATGCATTTCTTGTTTCAGAGAAGATTTAAGCTTTCAAGTATAAAGCCTTCTAGTCTGACTCCTCTCCTGGTACAAGAATACCTTGAATTGTATTCAGGATTTTAGAGGTACATACCCTAAAGCTGTTGCTGGAAATATGTTTATCCCTGTAATCCAAGAAATAGTTGACAGCTGTTTCCTCCCTCCAATCCTGCAGGAACTTTTCTGTGGCAGACTTCTCTTTGTCTGTGTTCAAGTGAGTGAGTTGTCATCTGCCACTAATGAGAGAGACCACAGCCTGTGCTGGCAGCTGTAGGATGTCAGGCTTCTCAGGATGCCTCATCTCATTTCTCATGTGTCAGGAGGCTGAAAACAAGCACTGGATGTCTAAATTCTGTTTGGGGTGGCTGATGTGGTTGTGAAGAACATGCTGTGTTGCCTGTGCAAACACTGCAGCTTATGAATTTTAGAGAGTTTGTAAGAGAAATCCACTGTATGTTATCACCCAAACCTGTTATGGGAAGAACCTGGGTCTCCTACAGACTGGGACTAGCAGGCAGAGCACTGCAGGCACTGTCTGTCACAGCCCTGGAGGAGTGTGCTGTGACTGAGAGTCTGTCTTGGTGCATCTCTTGATATCTAACACCAGGCTTATACAAAACTGTTAAATAAAACAAAGTAAAGCAGAATAAGGACCTGCATGAGGAACACTAGCTTCCAAAACCCATGAGTATAACTTTATTCTAGGTAGATATTTTATTTCTGAGGTGAAGTTAAATCTATTTCTATCTTCTTTCCCCTCAGACTAGTGGAAGGAATGTTGTGATAACCTGGTTTTTAAGTAGATTACCAAGGTGCTGCTGCACATGCTTGCAGAGAAGTATGTCCTATGTGATTTTATTAGAATGTTTTTAGCAATGTACTCAGTGGGATTACTTAAAGGTTTAAGGATTCGTTGGCATGAGGAGAAACAGTAAGGCTGGGCCCAGAGAAATCAAATGTTAGGAGGAGCTGAGCACAGTCATAGGGCTGCCACAACATTGTGTTCCCAATGGTGAGGCTGTGAATGTATTTCCAGGCTTGCTCACACAAACACGCATATACAGCATGTGCATACATATATATGCAGAGCAGCACAAACATTAAAATGAACAGCACCAGTGGCCTCTTCCTGATCCCCTTTTTGGCTGATTGCAATGATGTGTTACTGGAATATATAAACCGAAAATAATATAGTATATATGTATGCAAATGTATATATTTTTAGTAATCAAATTAAAATAGATATATATTCCATAGTATTAAATAATATATAATAATATATATACCTCAGCAGTAGAACTAGAATTCCAGTGTGGATCCCTGAACTAGCTAAACTGAGACACTCAGTTTGCCCAGTGGCTGTCCCTGGATCCTGGTCTCTGCAGTAGCTTGCACCTGGACGTACCAATCCCTGTGGCTGCAGTTCCCAGTTGCCAGTACAGTGTGTCTCGCACCTTCAGGTCCCTGGACACTGACCAGAACCCCACTTGTCCCTAT
This sequence comes from Pithys albifrons albifrons, assembly GCF_047495875.1. Classification (NCBI taxonomy): domain Eukaryota; kingdom Metazoa; phylum Chordata; class Aves; order Passeriformes; family Thamnophilidae; genus Pithys; species Pithys albifrons. Next base: position 91,196,588 of record NC_092461.1, read on the forward strand.
GGTGTCCACACACTTCTGTAGCAAATCCTCCTGGAGCACTTCACCTGCTAGTCCAGCTTGTGCTTTGCTGGTGCTCCAGATACACAGGTCCCTGCAATCCTTGGTCTGATTCCAGTTGTTGGCACTCAGTCTCCCACACATCCATGCAGAATAGAGCTCCTCATCCAAGACGATAGTTAAGAAATGGCTTTCAATGGAACAACAGCACAACTGATGAGACTTTAGTCCTACATATCAACTGACCCCAAATGGTCACTCCTCTGACCCTGTAAGGCAGCTTGAGTCACAGTCAGTGTGGCCATGCTGCAAGCTCCTACCTTGGGTAAATAAAATCACTATGCTGATTCTGGACCTACTCTTGGGCAAAACTATACTTGGACACCAACTCAAGGATTGTTGCATCAAGTTTTTGTGTGAGCAAGATATGTCCACCATGGTACTCTTGAAACTCATTAGAGTGAGTTTCAGCCTGTTCTGAAATGTACATCTAGTAAGTCTAACCGAGCAGGTCATCAGTCAGCTACCACTTGGAGAAGGGTGGAGTCCAATTGTGTTCCCATAGAGAAAGTGTTGAAACTATGAGTGTGGTTTACAGCTATGCAAACAGGAAGGATATTTTTAAAAACTCCAGCACTGTACTAATTGGTTCCGCCAGTGGGATGACAGAAGAGCAGCTGCAGGGCTGGCCGCAGGGCAAATCCACATGCTTCTTGATAGAAGTAAACTTTATCATTTCTGTTGTAATTGGGAATGACAAGTGGCAGTGATTTCTTTCCTGTGTTCTTTCCTTCTTATTAAAAAGCATTTTGAACAGCAACCAACCCCTGTTTTGGGGGAACTTTGGGGGCAGTGGGAGATGTTTTTAATGAAACATTGAAAAGCTATTGTAACAGACCCTAAACAGGACTGCATAATTTATTCCATAATGCTTTTAAGTGGAAATATTGTGGTCAGTTTTCTGAAAGGGGAGGTCTGAGGATGGAAGTTGCTGCTAAGGCAGGTAGGCTCAGTGTGCTGCTGACCCTTCTGCTGTTTCCTCTCTGGAAGTCTGGGTGTCACTGGGCTCACAACAGAATTTTTCCTTAGTTCCTTGTGTGCCATCTGTCACTTTCAACGCCGTTTTGGCTTGTGTTCTACGTGGGCTTTACTGCTCCCCAAAGGGCAAAGAATGAGAAGAAAAGTATTTCAGAGAAAAGAGAGTGTTTAATCACTAGATACCTGTCTTCTCACATGGTAATATCTTCAACATTGGACTCTCCCTCACCTCCTGTGCCACATGACAGATATCATTCATTTCCTTCACTGACAAGACACTTCTTTAATATGATTTCAAGACAGTTTGTCAAAAATTGCCTAGTCCTTTGATCATCTTCTCTTTTGCTGGAAAGAAGTTAGTCTTTATTTTCTCACAGCTTATGGTGCCACAACTCCTTTAATTCAAGGATGATGACAGCAATGCCATTTAATGATAACTTCATCCTGCATGTGAAAAATGGAGCACAGTAATCACTTTCTAGGCTTTCACTGCCTGTTCTCAGTAAGTTGCAAGTTTTCATTCTTGTAGTCTGGTAATTAACACATCAGAGACTGTGCTGCCCAGCTGTGCTCACTGTCTTTCAGGTACAGGATTGAGGTAGTCTTCCCTGATGCCATTGCCATCTCCCTTGAATTAAAAAGTTAACAAATTTTCACACAATAGTATTCTTTAACTTAAAAGCAAATTCTGAAGCGATACTGTGTTTATTGAAACTTCCATGTTTCCTGCAATACTTCCATTATGAAGATTTTAAAATCTGTCACATGCAGCACACATCTTAGGGCTACAGTAAGCAGAGTGGGAATGACTTTCTCTTAAAATACTCTTTTTTCTGTATCACACTGATACATTAACAGGGGGAATGAAGTACTGGTAGCAGTGAGAATGCAGTCCTACATCTGTAAAAATATGACTTGTACAGTGTAGTCACTTCAATATTTGTACACATAAAATACATGGGCTTCATAAGGCCTGATTTGTCAGCAGTCCCACTCTGTACTTCTGTTCCACCCAGCTTACCACGAACACTTCTAAATCCTTCAGAGTTTTCGAGTCTAGAATGGGACAGGATGATCTGCTTGGTTTGTTTACTATGTGCTTCTTCTTTTCTCCTTGTATTGCATAAATATTGCTCCTTGCATTTTTTAAATCTTCAATTTAACTTTGGTGTGAATAACAAATGAACAGATAGATATGTGTTACATGCTTCAGCCATAAAACAGGTCTGTAGGGTTGGTTGTTTGGTGCTGGGGGAGCAGGGAAAGAAGAAACCAATTTTTGTTCCTGAGACTTTTACTTTGGGAAGCAAGAGAGGTTTTGCTACTTTTTTATGTAGAAAATGTTATTTGACTCTACTAAGCACTATTCCTAACATGCAGTGTGGTATATAATTCATAGTACTTCCAGTTCACAAACCTTTCAAGAGATGGCGTTTCATTCAGTATTTTCTTTTCAATGACTCTTCTGACAACCAGCTTGCCGGACTAGGAGCATCATCGTTTTAGCCCACTTCAATCATAAGAAACTGAAGTTTAAAGAAGGTAACACAGTGTCTGACTTCTAGAACTGCACAAGTGTAAGACTTTTTGCTGCTAAATAGCCAAGTGTGAGTCACTGCTGTTCTGCAGCCAACAGTCCACCAGGGACCAGCATTCTTCATGACAGTAGACTTAACCGCATTGGCAGCTTGCTATGAAATCTACTGGCCTTGCATTGATGATACATCCTGGAATGCTAAGAGGAAATTTCATTATTGATGTAGCTTAGGGAAAAACCTGATCCCTTTCACGCCTCCTCCCCCTCCAAGTGTTTGACACAAGAATTTCGTAACAACCAGTAATGGAAAAGAAGTAACATTTGACTTTTGACTGCACAACGTCTGCAGATTCTGGTCTGAGCTACATCTCTGGCCGTAGTCAGAGTCCTTATACAGCTGTTGTCATTGAAAGCTTTTGATGGGTTGAGACAGGGCTGGACATGCAGACTTCCACAGAGAAGCATCTCCTAAGCAAGTATACTAGAGGTTTCTGACCGTAGTAACCCAAGTTAGAGTGCCTCAAAACAGAGCATTACAATGGCTGAAGTGCTAAGTAGGAACAACTGAAAACAAATGCACTCAGAAATCTAGAGTATTTAATGCTGATGAGACCATGGGAAACTGGAGGATGTCAGAAGTGTAATTTTTTGTCAGTTTATCTGGAGCTGTAAGGCAATATCTTCATGCACCTGCATTCACAGATGGGAGGCCTCCACGTGGAACAGGTCCCTGTGCACTTTTGCTCAGAACATTTGCCACACTTAAACATTTTCAAACACATTTCAAGAGGAAGGATCAGGTGAAAGCTCTATGTAGAAGCCTAATGAGAGGAGCACTTATCCAAGATGAGGGAGATGTGTCTTCATTACCTTCCAAGGTGAAAGTTACAGAAGGTTCTGGGGAAAAAAAAAAAAAAGTAAATTCAATGTGTTAAAATTTCCACATGCTTCTTTGAGAACTAAAATCTGCCGTGGGTTGCCTGCCCAGGCTCTGCCAGCCACATGGGCCCTGGTAGTCCAGTGAAGAAACGGATGGACTGTATTTGCGTCAAGCAGAACTGCAATAATTTGTGGCATTAGTGGCATGAGGTGCTTAATTAAAAGCATTGGACTAATTAGTAACGTATTAAATTAATAAATAGGAAGAGTGGCTGGGAAGCTGCCTGGTGGAAAAGGGCCTGGGGATACTGGTTGACAGCCAGCTGAATATGAACCAGCAGCATGTCCAGGTGGCCAAGAAGGGCAATGGCCATCCTGGCCTGTATCAGTAATAGTGTGGCCAGCAGGACAAGGGAAGTGAGCATCCCCCCATACTTGGCACTAGTGAGGCCTTACCTTGAATGCTGTTCAGTTTTGGGTGTTCCTCACGACAAGAAAGACATTGATTGAGATGCTGGTGTATGTCCAGAGCTGGTTATGAGCCTGGAGCACAGTCTGGAGCAGCTGAGGCAGCTGGGGTTGTTTGGCCTGGAGAAAAGGTGGCTCAAGGGAGACCTTCTCTGAAAGGAGGTGGTTGTGTCAAAACAAGAGTCAGTCTCTTCTCCCAGGTAACACGAAACAGGATGAAAGGAAAAGGCCTCAAAGGGAGGGAAGGTTTAATTCAATATGAGGAAAAGCTGACACTTAAGGACATAGTTTAGTGGTGGACCTGACAGTGCTGAGTTACTGGTTGGACCCGATGATCTCAAAGGTCTTTTCAAACCTATGCCATTCTATGATAAAGGTAGCAATAGCTATTGTGAAACAATAAAGACTTTTTAATTTGTATATACTATCGTGTTACCTACATTTCAAAAACCTTTTTCAGTAGGACTCTTTCTTGGTGTTTCTGAAAGTTCTTGCTAGCTTTTAACAGAAGTTTTTCTGGCCAGGCTGTAAGTGAGCTACACTTCTGTGTTTATGTCATGATTCCACAGCACATTTCTTTTGTGTTTCAGGAAAGGATGTGGCTGACAGATGGTACAGTGAAATAAAAAATTACAGCTTTCAAAACCCAGGGTTTTCTTCTGGGACAGGTAAGTTCAGACTGGACACTGTCTTTTCAAAAACACAGCTTCTATTTTAAGAAATTGCCTAGCCAACTTGTTTGATATTTTTCACAAATCTACCTTCTTTCTTGGAAAAAATACTAGAGAAGGGAAAAAAATTAATTTCCCTAAAGTTTCATGTTAAAAACTGACAGAAGGATAAAAGGAAACAGAAATGAAAAAATAAAAAGCATTTATTGACTTTTTTAGTACTGTATATATACTCCAACTCCAAAGTTTTTAAGGCAAATTAATTTGTAGGAAATACTAAATTGGAGTCATATGGGTGTCTTATTAAATGTACTGTGTTGTTTATTGACATGTGACTTCTACTGAATAATATCACTCTGCTCACAGAAATCACTTCACTTAAAATTTGGAGATCAGGAAGAAGCTGTTGGCTGCATATTGACAATCTGATGCAGAATGAACTTAAGAACATTGTTCCTTGAATAATGCTCAAGCAAGAGAGATGCCTGAGCTTGTTTCAGATCAAGAAAATCACGTTTTTCTCCCATGGGATTTGCCTATGTGTAGAGGCAACAACTGATGAAGCAGCACAATGCAGGGGTGGCTATTAAATTAGGCAGAAGAAGCCACAAATACAGTGTTCTTTTGAAGAGTTGCACATGCAAACACATGGGGGAGTATGAGATAGTTAAAGCAAATGAATAATAGTCACTCTCAGAATCGCTGTTCACATGGCAGGAAGTAAAATACCATGATATCTTTGTTGAATTTTGTGTCAGATACTTATCAAACTACTACTTTCATGATTCTCTGACTAGATACTCTTAATTTGATATAGGAAATGGGAATAATAGTATGGAACCAGACCAGTTCAGGTTCAAGACAAAATGCAAATGTAGCATTGTTTTTCATGTCCTTTGCTTGTTCTCCTGTTAGACAAAGAAACAGCTTTGTACTGTTCTTTCTTTCCCAACACTTGAAGTGTTAAAGGGGGAATGTTACAGATTTAGCACCTAAAGTGAATGCATATGTTTCTCTTTCTTTAGGTCACTTCACAGCAATGGTTTGGAAGAACACAAAAAAGATGGGAGTCGGAAAAGCGTCTGCTAGTGATGGCTCAACGTTTGTAGTGGCTCGATATGATCCAGCTGGAAATGTAGTAAATCCAGGCTATTATGAAGAAAACGTCCTTCCTCCAAGAAAATAACTTTTTTTCTTTTTAAGGTAGTTTTGTAGTAGATGTGGACCTAACAGTGTTTGAGATGAAGGATGATACAGCAAAGTTCCTGTTTAATGCTGCTGTTCATTCTTCACTGCAGAGGAAGCAATTATGTATTGCTTGAGTCAATCTGCACATTAGGTCCTTGTTGCTTCTGAGAGGGCCTCAGTTTATTTGAGAATGAAGTATATGCAGCATTTTTGAAGGGTAAATTTGTAAGTTTTTTTTAATGGTGTCAGCGTGTGAGTAAGCACATGTTGGATGTTTTTCTTTCTTTTTTTTAAACAAGCAAATTTATAGCTTTCTGTAAACTGAAGATACTCTTGTAATTATATGAGTTTATATATGAGTATATCAGTTTTCCAGTGTTTTTTAATAACTGTAACTTCTTTCCTCTGCCTTCACCTCCTGTTTCTGTGGGACCTTTTCTCTGCAGATGGGACATATGCAAACTTCCTATATGAAAGGTACACATATAAAATGTAGTGGCATTCAGACCTGTGTGTTTTGATCAAAATGATCTCACAGAACACTAAATGGATGCTGAAAAATTGTATCCATAACTAATGCATGGCCTGAAATTTACTAAAATTGTTTAAATCCTATTTTAGGTGCTAATGTATAAAATATACTTGAAATTACTGTCTTTCAAGTTCAAAGTCCATCTTACAGTTTACAGCATGTACCTTGTTTTATAATCAAATTGTTTACTTCTGTTACAGAAAAGTGAGATTCTACTTTTTGATATTTATGGACAAAAAAGTTTCTTTGACAGTGCACTTTGGATTTTATTTCTCACTAACTTATTTCCTAAGGAATATCTTTCACAGGTGTCATGCTATACAAACAATAACATTCCCAAATCATCTCGTCTCCTTTGATAATGTCACGGTAGGAGGTAGTTACATGGTCATAATTAAGAGATGTTTGCTCTTTGTTCATTTCATTCATTGATAGTAATATTTCATATGCTGGATTGATGCTTTAGTAAAAATGAAGATTTAATTTCCTTAATAAGAAGCCAAGCAAAATTCTGAGGACTCTTTTCTCAGATGAAATTTGACTTGGGCCATTTTGGTCAGGTTCATATACACTGCTTTAATTTGTTTGTTTGAGGTTGTTCTTTTTTCTAAACGTTTTTTTTTTAATTTTTGATAAGATTCTGTATGCCTTACTTTGGTTCATGAAGAGCACCATTACAGAATTGCTTTTTTTTGATTGCTCAGTTTTAATTAGCTGCACTGTTATGGCTTGATTATATGTCACTGTGCTGCTGTTTGTTACAATTTTTTGCTGTAACCAAGAACTTGGCACATACCATGAACAACTGAAAAGTAAATATTTTTGAATATGAACTATTCAAACCTTTGCTGTTACCTGATTCTTTGTTGAATAATATTCAAATTTTATTTCCAGGACATTAACGCATGACATTATTATTTTTGCAACATAGGGCAAATAAAAAAAGTGAGTATTCTAGTCCAGGAAAGAAAAGAGATCTTCCAAGAAAGGATAAATCAGGCAGCAGATCATAAATCATCCCTTTATATGAAGATGGAGCTAACAGTTGAAGCTGAAGAGGCGTTCCTCTTTCTCGAACTCCTGCTTTGTATCTCATTTCATTCCTGCTGCTCCCTCTCAGCTGACGTGTTGTCAGTAAAGAATACCCACTCAACTCCCACTTGGGCGTGTGTGTTTCAGTAACTGCAGCCTTGGGACCTTCCCCCTTCAGCCCTCAACTGACAAGAGAGGTGGGAATGAAAACAGGACTTTCCGGAAAAAAAATAGGCTTTCTGCAGCTGACATAAAGCTAAAAGCTGATGTTAAAAAGAAATAGTGGTATTAAAATACTCTAGGTTTTTTTCCTGATGACATTCATGTTATTGACCCTACAATTCCTTTAATGGTTGATGCAAAACTGTGTATATCCTAGTTGAGTGAGTCATGTCAGAATCTTTCTCTGCTGCCACCTAGGTTTTATCCTAATGTCAGAGAGAACTGGGAAGATAGCTAAAGAGAGGACAAAACAAAACAAAGCTTGTAGTTATATTTATTTAAAATGATACGGCAAGTGAACTTCTGGGGTTTTTTAGACAGAACATTTTGAGGGGGCATCAGAGGTAACTGGACATAGAAGAAGCACAAAGCTACTCAGACAGCCTCAGTGCATGCTTCATGCACTCCACAAAGAGTCCATGCAAGTAAGTATGATTGTAACAATTAAAAACCTCAAACTGTTTATTTAATTCTTCATGACCCAAAAATATGATTATTGATTCCTTCTGCAAGTGAACTCTTGCTGTGCAGCAAACCATGGTGTATGTAGGAGTCCAAATGCAAAAGGAAGGGTAATGTTGCTCATGTGACTCAAAAGCCATATGATTTTTGGAAATTGTACACTGAAACTTGACTTTGCAGCCATCTGTATTAAAGGACTGTCAGGGTGTATTACTCCACTCCCACATCTTGGAGAGTTGTAGAGACTGGGAAGTGGCAAAGGTTATCTCCTGCCATGTTAGACGAAACCAAAATATTTAAGAGCTTCCTTAGACAAGGTTTTACAGATAAAAGTCATGTCGGCCCTGGGAACAAAAATTAGGGAAAACTGCCAGCTCTGATACCAGAGGAAAATACCTATCTTTAGAGGCCTGCAGATGGTTTCTAAGGTCTTTTTGCAGCAGCAGGAAAAGAAGGAGGGGGAGGAGAAGGCAGAGGAGGAATCCTAGATGGTCTGAGGCTTCATTTCCAGTCTTCTGGGTTAAATAATAAAAAAGCACTTTGGAAAGAGCTGGGCCTGGTCTTTAAAAGGTGCTAAAAAGGGAAGTCTTCATTAAAGATTTTAATTTGCCAGTTTCTTTCCTTTATATTTGCAAAAGGACTAAACCTCTCTGTGAGGAGACTTGAGAGTGTTGGTTGACTAGAGGGCTCAACAAGACCCAAGAACGTGCGCTCACAGCCCCAAAGAAACTGCATCCTGGGCTGCATCAAAAGCAGTGTGGCCAGCAGGTCACAGGAGGGGATTCTCCTGCTCTGCTCTGGTGATACCCTTCTCCTGAAGTACTGCATCCAGACCTGAGGCCCCCAGCGTAAGAAGGATATGGACCTGTTGTAGTGAGTCCAGGAGAGCCATGAGTATGATCAGAGGGCTGGAACACCTCTCCAAGGGGTAGGCTGAGAGATCTGGGGTTGTTCAACCTGGAGAAGAGAAGGCTCCAGGAAGCCTTTGTAGCAGCCTTCGATGTAAAAGGGGACCTACAAGAGAGCTGGAGAGGGACTACAAGGGCATGTAGTGATAGGGATAAAGACATAAAACTGACAGATGATAGGCTTAGCTTAGATATTAGGAAGAGGTTCTTCACTGCGATGGTGGTGAGGCACTGGAAAACTTGTCCAGACAAACTGGATGCCCCATCCCGGGAAGTGTTAGAAGCCAGGCTGGCTCTGGCTTTGAGCAACTGGTCTAGTGAAAGGCGTCCCTGCCCCATGGCAGGGGGCGTTGGAATCAGATAAGCTTTAAGGTCTCTTCCAGCCCCAACCATCCCGTGATCATATGGTCAAGTATCCCCGTAGTTTAGCACTTGGTTTGCCTTTTTTTGACGATCGCTTCCCAAGGCTCTGGTGGGTTCGGCCGCTCGCTCCCCTTTGGAGCCGCTCGCTCCCCTTTGGAGCCGTTCGCTCCCCTTTGGAGCCGCTCGCTCCCCTTTGGAGCCGCTCGGCTCAGGCTGCGGCTCCGCCGCTTCCCGCCAGCAGGGGGCAGCCTCGCACCGCGCTTCCCGCACCGCGTCCCACAGGTCGGGGCTGCACTTGGCTGCGGGAATTCCACTGGAAATGTAGCCTGCAACTAAATCCCCTCGAGGACATCCAAATACAGAGTGAGGCAAAGCGAGGGGAACAGGGAGTGCATTTATATTCCGTCCTTCTTTAGGAAAGCCCGGAGTCTGCACCTGCAGCTGTGGCTCGGGGGTTGCTGCTCCATCCACATCTGCATCCAAAGCAGACATTAAGCTTCAATGCCAGAAAACAAAGAAATAACACTGAAATTCATGACCCGAAGAGCTTGTGTTTATTAGAGTTTATTATGGCTTGACACAGTTCCCACTGTTGTTTTGTAGTCCTGACTCTAGCTAAGCATCCTCCCTGGCCTTGGGAACAGCGAGAAGGTACTGGATACCTGTACATGTACTGAAGGGTGTCTGTCAATGTGTTGGGAGTGGAAGAACACAGAGGAGAGGGTCTGTGGCCACAGCTCCAGAGGGAATCACTTCCCTGTGTTAGCAGGACCAGGGCCTGGAGCTCTGCTTCTGAGTGGCTTGGCTGGATCTGTGGTGCTTCCTCCCACCTGAGGGAATGCGGTGTCCTGCCTGGCCATACAGGGGATGTAGATGGCTTTCCCATTCTTTTTGCTTCCACTTTCCTTCATTCTTCACCGCTTACTTAGGCTTTGTACAAAACAGAGAAGAAACACCCTGCAATAGTGAGCTGGCTGGTGGTGGGGTATCGCCAAGAAGGGATTCATTTGCCTTATGACAGGGGCAAAGCCTGCGTAAAATTAGCTTTCCTACATGTTTCACAACACAAACAGCTTACAGTGCCTTGCTTGCTTTCTGTCCATGTTGTGCACAGGCTGAGTCCCCTCTTAGAAGCCTCAATACAAAAGCTATATCAGTGTAAGAAGCATGAGAGAATTTCCCTTGTTGTTTTATCACAGATACATTACCAAGTGCCTCACTCCAGACAGTTACATTGTGGAATATATGTTGAGTCACCATCCCTCGAGATATTTAAAAGAGGTGCAAATGTGGCACTTAGGGAAATGGTTTATTTGTGGACTAGGCAGTGCTGGATTAATAGCTGGACTCAATAGTCGTAAAGGTCTTTTCCAACCTAAAAGATACTATAATTCTATGTTTCCATGAATTGTTTCTCCAACAAGCAAGCTATTTCTCTCCTATATTTGATAATTAGTGATATATTGTGTCCCTTTTGGCTGCTTGCCCACTTCCCTTGGCAAGTGCAGAGCTTGCATATAAAGCTCAAACAATCTTATTCAATTATTTTGGTTTATGTTCTCTGCCTTTCTTAGCTGGGAATTGCTAGTGAACACGGTGCCTTCAGGCTGTAATTTCCTGTTGCATATTTTCTGAAACTATGTGAGGGATTGTTCTTGATGAGCTTTCCAGGAGCCTGCTACAATTGTACTTGTCTCATTATCAGCCAGATATAGCCTTCAGCTTCTTGCCACCCTTTTTCTCTTGCCATCCAGGATTATTTTATTTTTCCCTCCTGAGACTGGAATGCTAATATGGATCATGGATTCTCTCACAGTAGGTGTCACAAGTTTATCCAGGCTAGCACAGAAAAAAGGCAGAAAGAGAGGGCTCTGAGCACTAAGGATGCTTTATAAAGGATTTATACAGTGCTTATATCCTAGACCAGGGCTTACCAAACAGTGGTCCAGGAGACACTGATGACTGTGAGAGTGTATCACCTTTGCTACTCTTCAGTAAGGATATGATCTGATGGACAGAAGTGGTCATGAAGTTCCTAGGGCTGAAGGTGGCAGGTGATCCAAAGAATAGGGGAGGATTGAGATAAACATCAGCAGGACTTCATAGTATCATTCAGCGCATGTCTGGTTCATGCAGTGAAGCAGAGTGAGGTGATGCTTCAGGTATACCTGAACTTAATAAAGAATTCTTAGGGCCAGAAAGAGCATTCAGCAATGTAGAGTTGATTTTGGCAGACCTGTGTACCCCTATCCCCTGCCTACCACACAGTCAGCTGAAAGGTGCATCATTTCAAAGAACGTGAACATCATTTCTGGAGGTTGCCTCGTACCTGAACAAAGTCATGTTCACTGCCATGTATGCAGGTGTGTTTTTAATGACTTTTCTTCTTAGCTCAGCTTCTTATTCTCCCAGTCCCATGGGTGCAGTGCTTCAGGTGTTTGTGGGGCCATGCTCCAGCCTGTAGAAGCCTTACTAGGAAGAATCAGCCTGAACATGATGCTTTCCTTCTTTAATGAGGACTTGTTTAGAAAAAAGGCAATTTATGACTGTGTTTGTGGAGCTGGGCATCTATCTGAAGGCTGATGTTGGAACCTTACTCTGGTTTCAAGCAGTGTAAATGGCCTGGAATGGTCTGTAAGAGCCTTGGAATACTGTCTTGTGACTACTGAGAGATTTCCTGCCTGATACTTCAATAGGCAGTGAGGCACCATCAGGGCCTGTAGTCACTCTGGATAAGGAGAGGTATTGTCACAAATTCCCACAAGCGCCGTGGTCTCCTGGATGCTCTGAGGGAGGCTATGATATTCAGAGCTTTGAAAGACCAGAGGCAGCTTGAAAGCTCATTATTCTTTTCCTCAACCCCTGGACTGCAAGATTTGTGCTGTCTCAAAACACCACTTAATATTGCTGTGCCTTTACAAGGTAAAATATGGTCTGCTTGATGGCATGTACCTTTCACACAGCCACACTGTCCCTCTCTTCTTTCACATAATAGCATTTAATGAGCAGATCTGAGTATTTGTGTTTATGTATGAAATCTTCCATGCATTTATCAAGGATATGTCCAAAAGCTTTAGAAAAAGAAGAAAAAATAAATTTCTTCTCTCTCTCTCTGTCTTGCAAACTCCTATAGAATTGAATGCAAGAAAAACTCAGTAATTGTGCCACTGTACTCAGTGAAATGTTTTATATATGTTAGTAATTGTTTCTCTGTGCCCATCACAATAGCTGAGGAGTTAAAATTGCTAATGATCTTTCCAGCAGCCTAGCTGCTTTTCATCTGCTCACTGAGGCCATTAATCAACATATCCAGGATCAATTGAGCAACATTTACTAGCAATTAACCTATGGGTATGGGAAATTTCCCCCCCCCCATTACATTTATATTCTAGCCTGCACATCAAATAAAAGATATATCCTAACACTGCTTTTCCTAACTGCAAATGCTAGAAAACAAAAGTTCTCAGACCTGCATGAACCAGCTTAATATGAGAAAAGAGGGAATCAATATGCTGGGAAATAGTGTTGCATTCAATACTTTCCCAGATAGTTGTAACTGACCTCTGGCTTTCCACTTACTCTTCCTAATATTATATAGATGACAGAACAGGCATCCAAGCTGTGTTGCAGTTAGTTACTATGTATTTTAAAAGAGTTATTGAAATACTCCCCTGGGAAGAAAAGGAACCTTGTACTTGTTCTCCTTATCTTTACACTGCTCCACTGTTTCTCTGTTCTCATTCCTCAAGCACTCAGTGCTGGTATCACGTCACTTTTCACTAGCAAGATGCAGGACCAAAATATTTCTAGTGTTACTTCAGTGTTGTCAGCAAAGATACACCTGGAGAAATCTGCATCCCTAATATATTCTACTGTCTACAAAATTCATTCAACTGGGAAGTGTTACTGTGTGGCTTTATGGAGTTTCCTTATGTCACAGAAGAAAGGAAACAGGAAAGTTAGTGAGAAATTGAAGAAACAGCCTGCCTCCAAAATTATTGCAGGGAACTCTTCTGGTTTGCAGGACTTTGCAAGATGGCAAATTAAAGACGTCCAAAAGAACAACATTGCCATAAGCAGAGATGGTGCAGCATCCCAGACATATTGTTATGACTGCAGAGAACTGATATCTCCCATACCAGCATCTGCTGGCAGTTCTAGGTGGAGATGGTCTAGAAGCCTTAATGTTGCTTAAAGCTAAAGGAATGTCAAGTCCTGTAACTGTAAACAAAAGTAGCTTAGATAAAGTAGCAACGGGCAGTTTGTTCCAGCACACCCACTGCTGTTAGCCTTAGTGAGCAAAGAAGGAAGACTTCTCCCTGGAAAAGAGTCTTTTTCGTGGTTGCATCCTTCTGCTGGCTGTGTTTCAGAACTGCAAGGGGAAATAGCGCAGTTCTCTAGCACTGCTGGTGGTAGCTTTGGATCCTAGAAGCAGAGGAAGGGCTAGTAAAAAAAAAAAAATTAATCTCCTGCCTTGCTTTACAGCCTGTTTTAATCACTTAATATTTACTTTTTTTGGTTAATAATAAAGACCAAGGGATAATAATAAACTTATTACTAAAGTGACCACAGCAGAATTACTTTATTTTCTTGTAAACCCAAAGTTTCATGTTTGCTGTTTATTTTCCTCTACCCCACACCCTTCAGGGAATGTGTTCATGCTACGTCTCAGGTTAGACTGAAATTCAGCATCAACAATTTTTGCAGCATTTGCCATTCAGCCATGCAACTTTAATAAACAGGACTGTAAGAGAAGCCTAAATATAGTGGTTGTCTTGGCCCTTAAGTCAGAGACAATGCCAGTTTCCAGCCCACCTCTTGTGGGGGAAGGAGGCTTCAACAGTTGACACGAAAGCAAACAAAAAAAGATGTCTCCAAACACATTTAACATAACTCTCTTGCTTTCATTTGGAGTATGACTCATGAGTTTTAAATGACTAGTAGAGCTTCAACTTCAATCCTCACTCTAAATAGCCCTGTTAGCTCTGATAAGAGAGGAGGATTTACTGAGTACGGTGGCCATTCTCATCTGCACTGGAGTGAAAGAGAAGGCAAAAAGCAGACAGGCTCCACATATGGAAAAATGAAAGTTTGGTTCCCCTGTTACATTTGCTGAGTTCATTTAATATCTTCAGCTCTGGCAAGTGTGAGATTTTGGGCTGAGGGGCAGACCTTTCTAAGAGAACAGTACCAGCTGAGTTAAAAAAAAACAGAAGCTGACACAAGGTCGGAGTGTAATGTGACCTAATTAAAATTAAGAGTGGTTAGAAATGTGTTTGGTTATATTCTGCAGGCAACAAAAGGCTGTTTTCCTAAAGATGTTATCTTGATGATTTGCCCAATTTATATTCTTGTCTTTTCATTTATTAGTTACCTAAACCTTATAAAGCAGAGCTTTCTCCATCCTCATGAGGCAGGTATGTATACAAATGGCAGGTACTGATGAAATGTTTACTGAAAAGATTAGCTTGTCAATGAGGCAAAGGATGGCTATTGATCCCCCTTCTATGTTTGTCAACCTGTAACCTGTTTAAGAAATGGCCTACAGCAATGAAATCCAATCAAGCACTCTCTGCAGCTCCAGTTTTCTTGTAATATAGGGAGGGGATTCAATCACAATAAAGGAAATGAACCACTTATCATATAAATGAGGGTAAGGCAATTAACAGGTTACAGGTTTTAAGTGAGGAGAGTTCTGACTGCAATACAGGATTAAGCAATGGCTATTCTGTACACCTGAGTTTTTCTGTGATCTTTCTTTAGCGAGAGGTTGTTATGTGGGAAAATATGTTGTGATGCTGCGTTCACAGGTTTAACAGAACCAAGCATACTGTGTGCCTCCCCTAACTAAACCCTGTTTGATAACTTTGTAATGGAAATATTTTCAAAGAGGTGGCCAAAGCAGTCTTCTAAGTAATTAATACCAGTTGTCACTCCAAGGGCCACCTGAAAATGGATTTTTTAGTTTTATGAGTGATGTGAGAGATTGCAGAATTTTTATTTTATTGAACATCAGAACAAAATTGAGCCTTTCCTAATATGATTCTCCTACCCCTACCTCCCTCCAGTATTTTGTCTCACATCCAAGTTGTGTTTAAGACAAGTGCTTTAACCACTAGGCAGATACAGTCTTCAATTGCTTGTCTTTTTTTATTTGTTTGAATCAGAAGGCAACATGATTTACAGATAGGCTGAGTGAACCCTGTTCCCTCCAGTAGAGTAGATACCCATGTACAACACCCAGTTTGTGGATTCAGATCCCTGACCTGAAATCAAGAAAACAGCAGCTGATATCAAAGCATTTGCCATTTGAGAAGAGCGATCAATCCATTTGCGTTATAAGGTAAGAGTTTCCCTCTTCAGAAATACAATCCCAGACCTTGCCGGGAAAAAGATGAGATCAAGTGATTTTTCCACTAAAGGTTTAGGTCTTGGTATTTGAAGTGGGTTGACTTTGGCTGGATATCAGGTCTCCACCAAGCTGCTCTCTCACTCCCCCTCCTCAACAAGACAAGTGGGAAAAATAGGACAAAAAGCTCATGGGTCCAAGTAAGGACAGGGAGAGATTATTCACCTGCTACTCTCACTGTCAAAATATAATTGAGGAAATGAATTTCTTGCCATTTAATAATAGAGAAGGATAATGAGAAGTAAAGACAAAAAAGAAAATTCAAAACACCTTTTTCTGACTCCACCTTTCTTTCCACTCTCAGTTTCACTCCCAAGTCCTGTATCTCCCCTCTCCAGGCAGTGCAGAAGATGGGGCCTGTGGTCAGTCCATAGCATTCCATCTCTGCCACTCCTTCCTTTTCATGCTGTTCCCCTGCTCCAGCCTGAAGGCCCTTCCCACAGGCTACAGTTTTTCATTAACGCCAGCATGGGTCTTTTACACAGGCCACAGTCCTGAAGGCTCATCCTGCTCCAGCGGGTCCCCTGGGGGGTCACAAATCCTTCCAGCAAACCTGCTCCAAAGTTAGCTCTTCTCTCCACAGGGCCACTGGCCCTGCCAGGACCCTGCTCCAGCACAAGCTTCACACAAGGTCACAGCCTTCTCTGTGCACCCACCAGCTCTGGCATGGAGTCCTTGACAGGCTGCAGATGGATCTTCTCCACCATGGAGCTTCATGGGCTGCAGGGAGACAGTGTGCCTCACCATGGTGTGCACCACAGGCTGCAGGGGAATCTCTGCTCTGGCACCTAGAATGCTTCCTGCCCCTCCTTCACTGAACATGGTGCCTGCAGAGAAGCTTCTCTTGTATATCCTCACTCCTCTTTCATAGACATTGTGCAGCATTGTTTAATATTTTCTTAAACATGTTATCACAGGGGCACCACTGCCATTTGCTGATGGGCTCAGCTTTGCCCAACAGAGGTTCCATCTTGGAGCTGGCTGGAATGAGGGCTGCTTCTGGTGTCTTCTCACAGAAGCCACCCTGCAGCCCCCATGCTACCAGAATCTTGACATGCAAATCCAAGCCAATACTTCAGTATTTTCCAGCTAAAGGAGTGTATCAGTGCAAGCACCTGATAAGCGCTCAATCATAAGAAAATATTCTTTTTAATCTTGTATCTCCAGTGAATTTTTTCCTTTTTAAAATCATGTTCCTCCTAATGCCTTTATTGCTTCAAATGTGCACTGAAATAGACTTTTTTAGAAAAGCCACCTTTAAAGGGGAGATAGTGGAAGATTATGCATGACAGTCGATAAAAGGTGAGAATACACCTCAATCCCCACTCCCAGTGTCAGGTCGACCACCAGTGAACATGGCAGCCTGTCCTTTCTGACATCTGTCTCATGTACCTGACACAAGTCTCTAAGTCCAGCACAACAGTCTCTAAGTTCAACCAACTCTGCTGAAGGAGCAGGGAAACCACAGTTGATCAAAAAGCCTTTATAAAAATGTAGCTTGCATTGGTCTGCCAGTGTGTCCCCAAGCCAGGGGGAAGAACAAGCTCTCATGGTAATCTACAAGCAGTGGAGGGTTAGTTTAAATTTTTCAGCTATTTATCTTGCTGAAGTAAACTGTGTTTTAAATATTAGGGGCTGTTGTAGGCATACAGTTACTGTGCCTCTTAGCCATATCCACCCTTGCAGTGATGACTACTGCCAGGTATACCATTTCCAGTTCCAGCCTCAACAACCTCTTTCCAGTGGAGTAAAGAGTCCTTGAACATTCTCTTCTTTCACAGAATCACAAAATGCAATCACAGAATGGTTTGGGTTGGAAGGGATCTTAAAGATCACCTAGTTTCAACCCCTCTGCCATGGGTAGTGACATGTTCAACTAGATTAAGTTGCTCAAAGCCCCACACAGTCTGGACCTAAACACATCCAGGGATGGGGCATTCACAGCTTCTCTGTGAAACCTATTCCAGTGCTTCATCAGCCTGACAGCACAGAACCTCTTCCTAATATCTAATCTAAACACACTCTTTCTGTTTAAAGTCATTGCTCCTTGTCCTATGATTACATGCCCTTTTAAAAAGTCACTATTAAAATTAAAATAATAGTTTAACTATTAAAATTATTAAAATCAATAATAAAAAACAGTAAAATCAATAACTGGATCTATTTCTCATGAGCTTGAAACCTTAGTTTTGTGCCTTGGACTGACTAGTCAGCAGGAATAGGATCTGATTTAAGAGTAAATTTGAAAAGTGTGAAATAAAGGGCTTAATCTTTCATATGCAGTAATGCTAAATTTTTCATAGGTAAGAAATTTAATGTGAAATAAAATGCTAAAGAAATCTGTAACATGGTGCTACCTTTTCCAGAAAACTTAAGTACAGTAACAATACCCAAAAATTAGTGTAGACATTGAAATACTCAGGATAGAATCAAACCCTTTGCTGTTGTTATGGCATTATCTTGCAATGCAGATACCTTGCTGGTACCAGTACCATCTGGTCTGGTGTTCCCAGGTGGAGGTGTCTGCCACTCATTTGTAGGAGAGAGGACAAACCTACATCTGGTTCCTTCTCTTCTCCTGATACCACATTCCCCAGAGACTTACTGTCTGCTTTGTTAATGATTAAGAGCTAACTACAGAAGGGCACGTATCAAGTATGGACATATTATATTGTGTCAGAATTCAGGAGGAAGCCTCAGGCTTGTGTCCCATGTGCCTCTCTCCAGTATTAATCTTCTCAGTACATGAAATATTTTTCACCAATACATAACCTCACTTATTACTTCCTGCCATTAAGTGCAGCGAATACTCAGACGCTTTTCTGGAACATTTCCAAATGAAATCTCAGAGACATTACATTAACCTTTTCCATTATAGAGCAGAATGGAATTAGCTATTGGCACACAGAAAAATACTTAGAAAGTGGTACAGTATTTCACATAATGACATTTTCATACTTTCCAACAATGCAAAGAGTTAAACAAAAGTGTTAAAAATCCTGCATGCTTCATTAAAATCTCTCGATTTCTCTATTTTCAGCAAAATAAGCCATCAGTGTTAGATTCTATAATTGACACCATTGCTTAGGGAACAAACCTATGAATCTTATTAGAGACAAATTCATTACTTTAAGTCCACCCTTAGGATGCAGAGCTCATAAAAGAAACCTCTGGAGGGTTCAACTTAGGGGATGAGATGATATCAGGCTGCAAATCTACAGATTTGCTGTAATTAACCTGAACTAATTATTGTCAGGCGATGGGTCAGACATCCTGGATAAAAGCCCCTGACTGGTTTTGTGGTCTGCTGGGTTTTCAGTGAGAGAGCTGCTTGTTAAACAAAGAAAAAATACTGAAAGCACAGACCTATATATTCTTAAAGTAAAATAAATTTTTCCACTGGGAGAGAATAGAAGAGTCTATTTAAAATGCACAGTCAATTGGCACACTGAAATATATCAATGTTTAATACTTTTGCTAGCTCGCTTGCTGCAGGCAACAATCAGTAGTAATGGCCAAAAACATCTCCTGGGTGGGCTATGCTGGTCTCCCTCCACATGAGGAGAATGACTGCCTGGCTGCTTTTGCAAATATCACAAGAAGGGATCTATTTAAGCAATTCTTCATGCACTGCAGGTACATGTTATAATCGTGCAGTGGATGATACCCTGTCACTATTCTGTTGCTTACAAGGGAAAAGGCAGATGCACAGGTGCACCTACAGAAGCTTCTATGGTTCACATAGGGCAGAAGGAGCAAGCTAGCCTGTACAACATATACTGATGATCCTGCAATATAGATTACACAGATTTCATTATCATTAGTCAGTGACTACTTTTACCAGTAGCGGAAGAACTATTTAATCTCATTTTTTCAAACACAAAGTTTTGTATTAATTTAAATTTATAAATTCTGTTGAAACCCGTGGCCATGATGTGAAGATGTTTTGAGATACCTCTGTCTTTTGAATTTTTCAAGACTTGTCTGGGCAAAGTTCACATGATCTAGTGTGAGTGGTAGTTTCATCTTGAGTGAGTGGGAGATGACATCCAGCAGTCCCTTCTGACCAGCGTTTCTATGACCCAGTCTGATTAAGAAGTATGTATATATGCATGGCGAAAAACTTCGCAAATGAAGATTTGGGGGAAGGGCTCTCCCCACATGGATTTTTTAGGAGAGGCACAGCGTGCACAGAACTGGCCCCACCATTTAAGTCCTAAGATCCATCTGCCACGGCCGAGCGAGCTTGGACAGTGACAGTGAAGTCCTCGGAACTGTCACAGCACCTGGTACTTACCGGGGCTGACCCTGCTGAGCATCCGAGATCTGACGGGATGGGACGGCAGGGAGGCATTGAACTGCCAGGGGACGGTCCCCACTGAGACTCGAACTCAGGACCTTGGGATTCGGAGTCCGGAGTGCTCTCCATTACACCACGGTACCGCCTGATTAAGAAGTGGTTACAAGGAAAACTATGTGCTCAGGTGCTGTCCCTAAACTCTCAGGTGATGCTTATGGCTGCCACTTGCCAAGGAGTTCTTTTCTCTTCAGTCCGGACGTTCACTGGAATTGCTTTATCTCTCATAAATATACATCCTACATTCCCTTTCATCTCTATTCATCTTTATTCTGCTGATGTTTCTTGGCAGGTGCTCACATACTTTTACTCTGTTTCACTGATATTGTGCAATTTGTTTTCTATTTTCTCTGTGTGCATCTGTTGCTGTGGGGCCGAGTTTCTAACAGAGGACTCCAAACAGGGGAAGCCCGTGTCTGAGTGCAGCACAGCTAATGCTGATTTGGCAATGATCACCTACAGATCCTGGAGTACACCAGTGAAGTAGCAGAGGGTCAAGCAGTGGGGATGGGCAGGGGGTCTTGTCATGTGAATGACTCAAAATATCTTTAACGACACTTAAAGTCACTTCAGTGTAACTCAAATTACTTTAAATTTTGAGCCTTTGTGACTCCCTGGGGAAAAAAGGTCTGTATCTGTGCCACCTAATAAACCCCAGGTCCCTCCTCTGCTGCATGGTTGTAGAGTTTCTTCAGGTTCCTCACACACTCAGTTGCTGACAGATAAAATTTTCTGCCTCACAGGGGTACTGTGAGTGTAAAGCAGGCTCACATCAGCCAATCTAATTGTTAAGGTTTTTATGTATTGCAGTGATAGGTTTGTTACTGGTTTTTACTATTCATATTTCATTATCTATTTTCTATCATTAACAGTGTTCCTACTGGTATAAAGACATTCCCTACCAAGCAGAGGATTAAAAATTACTGGTAAAAATAGCTGGATATCTGAGCAGTTGAACTGAATGAAAGTATGGAAGGAACTGCTACTGAGCACCACACTACTTTTAAGTGGAGGCAGCATATGTAGTTCTGGGTGAATGGAACCTTGCAGTCAAAATTCAGAAATTATTCATTACCTCAAATTTAGATTTCAAAATGCACAAGTAGCAGAATTTACATCCTACTAACATTCTGCAGGAGGAAGTTCTTGAAGTGTATCAATTTCTTGAGCTTTGTGTTTTGTGAGGACATCCTGAAAACGGAGACCATTAAAATATCCTCTTTCAAATATGTAGATGTACGAGGGTTTGGGGTTTTTTGTTTTTTGTGTTTGGTTGGTTGGTTGGGGTTTTTTTGGTTTTTGCTAGCCTTCTTTTCTAACCTCACTGTTTTCATTTTTCTACAAAATATACAAAGCTTTCCTATACTTCACTGGTTTAGACCTGCACAAGCAGTGAGATGCAGAGGTCCCTCTGTGTGACCTGGAAGACAAGGGGCTCTGGCTTCAGAGTTCTCACTGCACCTCTGGGGCTGGCATGGACTGGATGCTATGAAGTGCTTTGTTGAATTGGTCTGTTTGAGCTTCAATATTTAATATGAGGTAATATTTTGCATCTGAACACATATTTAACCCTCTGACCCTGTAAATATTAAGGATAGTTTACTATGTATTGTTTCCATTTCCTGATTTCAGATTCCTTGTAATAACATTTTTTGGAGAGCAGGAAGAGTGATGGCAGATAAAAAGTGCCTTCTTCAATGTTAACAAGCTTGCCTGCTCTTAGCTGTGCCCCTGTTCACAAATAAAACCTGGTCCTGCAACACTTCCTTTGCTGTGTCATTGGGTCCTTTTTCATTTGCACTTGGTTCATGCCCTCTTATTGCTTCTGATGCAAACTCTACAACAGGAGGAAAGTCTTCAGAATGCTCACTGCACCACTCTGATGAGCTGTGACTGGTTTTTCAGGTGTAGCTTCATCCAAAATCAAACGTGACAGCAGAACTGAATTACCCTGTCACTCCAAATGGAATGGGAACATCGGATGAAGAAGTTCAACTCTTTTCACATGTATATATTTATTTAGCAAAATGAAAAGTAAAAGAAGATCTTTAGATGATAGTACAGCAGGAGCTGTTACTCTTTTTGTTCTTCTATCCTGCAGACAGCACAGTACCTATGACCTCTGGCCACCCTAGGATGCAACAGGCAGTATCATTAGTCCTGGAGTATGACAGCAGATAATATTTGCAATTCTGCTGTATGGGAGAAAAGCAAGCAAAATCTTTCCTTGTTGATTTGGATGAGTATGGTTTTGTCTGGGATAGAGTCCATTTTCTTCGCGGTAGCTGGTACTGGGCTGTGTTTTGGACTTGTGCTGGAAACTGCATGGGTAACACAGGGGTGTTTTCATTAGTGCCAGCAGTGCTAGCATAGTCAAGGCCTTTTCTGCTCCTCACCCCACCAGCAAGGAGGCTGGGGTTGCACAGGGAGTTGAGAGGGGACACAAACAGGACAGCTGACCCCAACTGACTGAAGCAATATTCCATATAGTATGGCATCATGCTTAGTATATTGAGCTGGAGAAAGAAGAAGTGGGGTACATTTGAAGGAACAGCCTTTGTCTTCAAGGCACCATTAAGCATGATGGAGCCCTGCTTTCCTGGAGATGGCTGAATACCTACCTGCCCATGAATGAATTCCTTGTTTTGCTTTGCTTGTGTGTGTGCATTTGGCTTTCCTTTTTAACCTGTCTTTATCTCAACCCCTGAGTTTTTTTCTGGTTTACTTTTCCAATTCCCCTCCCCCCAACCCCCCATTCCACCAGGGGAAAGTGAGGCTGTGTGATGCTGGGTTTTAATCATGATAAGGACCCTTTGTGAACTGGTCTCCCTAATCAGCATCTGCTTAGGTCAACAGCATTGCAAGCTTGCTCTGTGCCTGTTTATAACAGATATCACAAATAAAAACTAGTTATCAGTGAATGGAAAATCCTAACTGCAGCAGGAAAAGCTGCAGTTATCATGCATCACCACTGTATGCCACTACAGCCTAATTACTCTAGTGGATCCCAGAGATGAGACACTGCTACAGCAGACCCTCAAGAAACACTTAGTTAATATTAAATTGTAACCCTATTACCTTTGGATGTTCTTAGTGCTATTAATCTCATGGTTTCTAAGTTAGCAATTTAAAAACAGATTATCTGAAGATCACAATGCCGTTAACCGCTTTGTGTATACCATTTTTAAGCACAGGAGCCAACAGGAGTAAAAATAATAATAAATTTATATTATCAATGTCTTTCTGTTTAAGAATATTCCATTTATAATTTAAAATTCATCAGGAAAGCACCAGCCATGGAACAGATTACTCGCATAATCTATTTGTGCTAAAGATAAAATAAACATAAATAATCAGAAATTAATTACCTCATCTGCTGTTGTTTCGAAGTCCTCTGTTGGACTGATACAAAATTATCATCAGATTTGTATTCTTTCATCAAAAGGAATAAATAAAATGCTCTACAGAAGAATGATTAGATTTATATCCTGGAATAGATTTCTAGAGTTATTTACATCCTAATAAAATTTTTGTTGGAAACTTGCTAGTGGTTTAGTAAAAAAAATCTTTGCAACACAAACTACCAGGGCGAAGTAAAAATTAACATTATGATCACAGAACATGGAGAACTTCTTAAGCATTTGTATATAAATGCTTAAGATTGTAAGTGCATAAGTTAGCACTTAGATGCTTTTTGAATCGTATTCTGAATTAGGTCTCCATTTCTATTGCTTTCTTCTACAGGGTTGAAATCTGACAGAGTATTTTCCTTTTTAGTCTCTTCAATTTTTGAATATTTGAATTCATTGTTTCTGTATCTGGTTATCAACAAATTTAAGCAACTCCTTGTTTCTGTCTCTCTAAACACCTATTCTTCTGCTTTCTTCAATTTTTATTCTGTTTGCATTTTAAGGTATTATTTACATTAGAAAACTCCCAATATGATAGGTGAGAGACGGAGAATGTGCAAGGCAAGGAGTCCCAAGGAGTAATTATAGAAATTATTACTCTGACAACATAAATTATTCCTAGAATTTTTAGTATTTCTTACAGAAATTATAGGGAATGTCTCTTTCATCTTAAAGGCAAAAGCCAAGTGCCTGGAACTGTAGTCTCACCAAGAACCGGAATGTTTAAATTCAAAACTTCACAACAAATTACTCCTTTACAGGCCACATCATCACCTATTCCAGGGAAATTATAGGCCCTCTCAGATTGCATCCTTTTCTTTTCCTGATCAGTGAGGAAGACGGGTGGTGCAACTCATGGAGCGTGTTTCCTTTTATTACAGGGGTGCATCCTCGAGCAACCCAGAGACATCTTTCTTTTGCTTCTGCAAAGAAGCTGTGTGGCATTAAGTTACCAATTTACAAAAGGAATTAATATAAAAAGCATCATTAAAGAGATAAAATGGCTGGGGGGAAAAAAAAACCAACCAAAAGCAACAAAACTAAACAAGAAAAGGAAATCTCTCTTTAAACTGTATTCTTAGAAGGCTGAAAACTGCACATTGTCACGGAAGTAACGTCCATGAATTTTTTGGGTGCTGAAGGTATTTTCAGCTGTTATTACAAGAGCTTCTGCTGGAGCCTGATGATGCTGCTTCTGCTGCAATGCCACAGCAGTCGCGTGGAGATGGTACAAATTGATGTATTATTTCTAAGAACCATTCCTTGTCCTCTGGGGTTCCTCTGGGAATTGTGGCCCATGATTGCTACCAGCAGACTGGATCCAATCCAAATATTTAGATCTAGATGTGACTTCAATCATCTACTGAGTTGTGTCTGTTCAATAATTAGTAACTACTTTTATGTTTGACATTGTAGTTTACACTTCTGTAACAGCTCCTTTTTCTTGCTGAAGTGTAATATTTGAGCTCTGGAAGGGGTTATTCCAGTCCCATAAGTGAATGAATCCCCTCCACAAGAGTTACCCTTTAAAATGATTATTGGAAAAAATGCAAATGTAATTATTAGTCCTATAATGGCTCTAGTGGAAGGAAACCTAAATTAAGTTATATTGGATCTCTGAAACATTGGATTAGGGAAATTGGGCATCACATTTTTCTTTAAAAACCTAAATCTATAGTAGTACTAAAACAGTGCAGTGCTTGATGTGAGAGGAAAATAACTATCAGTTGTGAAATATCTTTGGACTATTTAGTAACATTACCATTCACAGCCACGGAATACATTATATTTTATTGTAAACTTTGTTCCTTAGAGAAGTATAAATCTTGAAAATGTGTCAATACTTGGCAAAGTAAGCAGTCCCAGGAGGCAAAAAATGTTTAAGACCATCTATCAAGTATAAGAAGTTGATAGCAATTAAAATCAGGGCTGTTTATGTATAAACATAAATTGCAGAGGTAGATTAAAGCTGCCCAGTAAAAATCAGGGCTGGGTGGAAATTCCAATTGCAAAAGACTGCAAAAAGCAACATCTGAATTATAAGATCTGTTTTTGTAGCATACACCTAATCTTTTTTCTTTAAGGACAACATTTTCTGTTAAATTTTATTACATTAAGGGAAATCCATTTATTTATTTTCACATCCAAGTATTCTTAAAAAAACACCACAAGCAACAAAACCCAAAAACGACTGAGAAAGGGGTAAAAACAAGATGTCTTAGATAAAATATTCCTTGTCTTAGATAAAATATTGCTTATAGTAGATGAGGATTAAACCAGATTATATTTCAGTGCTCACTTTTCCCCTGAAGTGACACAGAGCAGGATGGGGAACTATTTTAAGCTCATTTAAACAGAGTTATTAATTGTGTCTCTTTATTGTGTGAGGTCCTAAGGAAATAGACCATTGTGGGCAGCCTGCACAATTTTATTCATTTTCATAACAGTTACAACACTCAAAACTCCAGCGGAATGAGAGCCCACAGAAGGAGCATTGGGGTGTCTTCCTCTCCAGAAGGGGGAAGGGGCTAACCATCCTATCCCAGCTACTGGGTACCTAATTCCTGTTTGAAAGGAATGTGTTGGTCTTGTTCCAGGCAGACTGTCAGATCTTCTGAGCTGTGGAGTTCTGCCTTGACTCATCCTTGCACTGTGTCCAGGAGAACACACAGAGTCGGAGGGGCTGTCTCCTTCCTTAAACATGGGGAGCTGTGAAAAAGACTCAAACATCAAATGTGCCAGTCCTGAAGAAGCTTGAAGAGGAGGGGGACTCTGCCCACCATGAGTTTTGCTGCAGTGGGCAATGAGGAGGGACCTCCCAGCCCCTGCCATGGACATGGGCAACCCTGCTGGCAGCAGGAACATGCTACAAAAACAGGAACTCTGGCTACAAAAAGTGAGACTGAATGCTGCTAAACAGAGCATAATGTACAATGTTTATTTGAAATTACTGATGCTTGCATGCCTTCAAACTGCCTTTTAATATTCAAATAGCTGCAAAAATAAATCATTAAAATAAAGTGTCCATGACTTATCACCCCTGATCTCCCAAGTTACAGTGCTAGAAAATGAGAGGGAAAGAGTGTCTAAGTCCGCTAAGAAAAGGAACAACTCTTCCCTTCTCATTTTGAATTTCTTCCACTGGAAAAGGACATTTCACTTCTGTTCAGATGTGGAAAAGTTATCTCTGGGGATCTTAAAATGAGATCCAAATGAGGAGCTGACATATAACTGAGAAATTTTGGTGTTCCAGACACCAAGTTGGAATGGAGGGAATGGAATGAATGCACCCACAAGAGGATTGATTCTGACATTAGACAGGAAAGAAACACCCATGTCAGGAGCTTCCTCTCATCTTCCTTACTTCTAGAGGAAGATCAGTCCAGCAATTCTTTCGACATCTCCTCCAGAATGGTGAAAGAGAACAGAGTTTTGTTAACTGCTCCCATGTTTCTAGAGGAAAAAAGAGTTTGAACTTCCAGAGCCGCAGGGCTCCTGCTGTATGCACATGCTGTGAAGGAACCATAACACAGGTAAGATGCTGAGGCAGCATTTCATTCCAGATTGCTACTAGACTTTGGATTTCTCCCCTCCTTTGTTGGAAGAGTCTTTGTACAAGGGACTAGTCTTCCTTCTTCCGCTTCCAGAAGCAGGGCTACTGATGGGTCCCTTAGTAACACAAAGGGTAAAGGGAAGCCTTGGGAAATAGCAAAAGTATTCTTGTGTTTTTAAACTTAGGCTTTGTCTTACACTCTTTCCTCCAGGATTTTTTGAGAATTTCATAGAACAAGACTTGAGCAAATCAATAGAGGAAACAGCATCTGAACCACAATGCAGGAATTTATTTTCTCCTTGTGCATTAAATTACCCAATTAATGTTTCCTGTTGCCTTAGCCTGTTCTAATAAGGCTTGGCTGTCGCTTATCAGCCCCTAATCTTCTAAATGATGAGCGAGAACTGCAGCTGGATTTACAAGAGCCTTTGGGGCACAATACCAAACTCCCAGAGTGCCTAAGATCCATCCTTGGAATTATGCTTATTAGGGTTTCTAATTCATTATCATTTACTTAAAACAGATACCCACTAATCAGATCAGATTGACTTTATCATTTATTATTTATTAAGTACTATTAAAATAGATAGACTGGACAACCAATCTCTGTGTATAAATCATTCCTCAAAAAATAAGCTTTTTTCTTGCATAAAAATGTCATTTCAGATATCAATGCTCCTTTGAGTTAACTGAGTTTGCCTCCTTTGTGGGCTTATTTTCCTGAAAGGGTAATGTATATATTAAAATGTTTTGGGGTAAGAAAAACATTTTCCAGAGTAACTGAAAGTGTTTTTTATAGGCTGCTTCATGAATTAACTAATTAGAATAAAATGTTGGATAATGATCAACTAACAGGGATAAATGATTTTTAATAGACAATGGCAGTGACTTCAGAATAATAAATGCTTTCCTGTTGTATTATAAAAAAACCCCAAACCTAAACCTCTATTTTACCAAGAGAGACTTCTTATGAACTGTGAGGGCAGTCAGGGGGAGGAACAGACTTATTTAGATAAAACGCTATTAAATTGCCTGCATAGTGTCCTGTCAGGCAACTATCGACCCCATCCCATGGGAGACATTGATTTCTGTGCAGAGAGCTCCGTGCTCTCTGCAGTGTCTCACTCCAGCACTGTTGCTCTGGGAATCACACACTGCTGCCTCTTTTCCTTTCTCTCTCTTTCTGTCTGTTGGTTATGAAAAGATTGATTGAGAGACATGGGGGATTCAAATTGCCATATTTGTTGTTGTTTGACCTTTTCAATTATATTCTGTTAAATATGTAAATAATTCATTTGTAGTAATGTACATAGGAATTTGCTGAAGGCTGTCTGCAAGGAAGGCTTCCAGGAGGATTCACATACCTTTGTTCTCCTGTAGACCTATTAGAGCTGACTCAGTGAAGGGAATTCAAACACAGCTGAAGGTGTTGCCTGCTTTAACAAAGCTATCTAGACTAGTTCTCAAGACACGACCTAAGGATGGGAAAACCATCTAAACTAGTAACACCAGAATTACGTAAATCCTGAAAATGAAATGGTGCGTAATTAAGGATCCTTGCTTTGATTTCCTTTTTTTAGGCATAAGTACCTTTTTTCTGCTCTCACTAATCTTGAGTAATTTTTATACAAGACAAAAACACCTGAGGTCAAGTAGTGACAACATTAAAGTTGAAACCCAGTTTTAAATCTTCCCCCTCTGAGTGAGAAACAAGATCTTTAATTGCCATGAAATGGTCACACATTGTTTCTCAGATAATACAGCTTCAGTTTACAAATCTATTTGTCTGATGAATTATGTATGTACTTGACTTTCTATTATTTCTTCTCATTCTTACATTAGTTTCACTCTTATGACTCATTTTAGCATCAGCAGTGCCAAGCAGGTGTTTGAATGTCTGCTTGTGGGAATCAAGGTCCCTGCTTTTCTCTGGGACTGTAACTTGGCATTTACACATGGGGGGAATCTCTTGAGTGGGGAAAAGCCAGGACAGACTTTCTTCTCCAACTCATGCCAGTGCTAAGGGCATAGAGGTGAATAAAGACCTGTTATATTTTAGTTGTGGCAGGCTGCTGCATTAGGCCTTGGGAGGAAAGTGTAGGATGATTTATTAGAACCAGATACTATCCCAGACTTAAAGACCAGCAAACTGCTGAGTCCACATTTGCATATATGAACCAAGGCTATGTCCAGTATCTGGAATTTCAGTGCCTTTATTTTTATTATGCTGATTGGACAAAGCCATAAAAGCAGAGTCAGTGGTGATCTGTAAAAATCAGTAAAGACAGGAAGCAGCTTCTCCTTTGCCTTTTACTTGCCCACATCCTTCAATCTGTAGTAAATAGAAAAAGAAATAAAAAGCTGTTCAGTCAAAACCCCATTGCTTTACACTCACCTTATGCTCTCTTCTTTCTGTGAAAAGAGATGGCAGAACTTTGATGAAGCTGCTGCTAATGAAGAACATTAAGTGTGTTAGATAAATTTAGCTGTGCTCTTGGGCATGTAACTTGCTTTCTTGATCTATAACCCAGTAGATGTTTGACAAAGCTGCCACCACCTTTTTCAGAGGTGACCTGCGATCCTGGGGCAGAGTCCAGGCCAGCAAAGTACTCCAACACAGCTCTCACAGAGCGCGAGCCAAGGCAGCAGAGGAAAACAGCATCCTGCTGATGCATCCTGCAGCAGTGGTGAGGTTGCTGCCATAACTGGGATCAACAATGACTCGAAGCAGGTTTGAAAGTAAGAGGGAAATGGGAGTGCTTAATTGGAGGGTGTTTTGGTGGGGACAGCAGGAAAGGCAGGTCTGTGATAAGCAGGTTGCAACAGAAACTTCATCAGAGTAAAACCAGATGCCTCCTCCTCCCTTTCCCCTCCATAGGCTGTTGACACCAGCTTCCAGGTCCTATTGTTTGTGCCAAACCTTTTGCCTTATGTTTGGTGAACTGGGGCATATGTAGAAATCATTGTTGCAGAGAGGTGGCTGAGATCTGGAGAGGCACTAGTGGAAAATAGAGACAGGTAAGAAAAAGGCTGAAAATTACATCTAAAATACCATTTCAGGGCATACGCCCCACATTTCTTCATCAGATTTGCAGACCCTTGAATCTAATCATTGTTTGTGAGTCCTGAATACTTCATTTTTACTTCATAACAACTTACTGTTTTTCATTTTGTCTGGACATGATGGTCTTCATTCCTTCTATTTATTTGTTACTGAATAAAACAGCAATATTACAAGTAAATAGATACAATTAGCAGTAGATAGCCAGTATGCAGGCAATGAGCAGGAAAACTTTCACATGCATGTGAGCATGTGAACTACCACTCAAATCAAGTTAACAGGTATCTGATCTTATATTTATAAAAATCTCCATGTATGACTAGGTTGCTGCATACCCCTTGCAATGAACAAAACAGTTCAAGATCATTAACTATGAAAGCTAACACATGAATATAAGCTACTTCTATTGTGTGAAGAAGTCGCTGAGTCTGTAATTGTACAGAAAGTGTGAGGAGAAAGAAAACATCCATTCCTGTTGATGTGACAGTAAGTGATTTGTGAATAGTGTGTCTGTTCCCAGCAGTGGCACTAGGAGGCACTGAGATCTGTAAAAGATATTTCTAGTCCCATCTTCACTGCTTTTAGGCCTGGATTCCAGTTCAGGAAAGCATATTTATTGGTGAATCTCTAAAGTGGAAAACTCTAAAATTCATCATTATTAAATATATTCTTAGTGTTCCATTTGATCCTTTTCAACAAAGGAAAATCTATTTCAACATATGGAAAGAAATCTCAACTGTGAGAGTAATGAAACTTTCGAATAGACTGTCTAGAGAAGCTGTGACATCTGCCTTCTTGAAGATTTTCAGAATCTGACTGGACAAAGCCCTGAACAAACTAGCAGAAGGTTAGACTAGACAACTACCTCCAATCTCCTCACACCAAAGTCTCTTTGAAATGAAATTTTTCTGTGATTTCATGACTTCAGCTCCTGGTTACAAATAAACATTTGCCCAAGACAGGTGTCTGCTAGGACAGGAGCTCCATCACATGTTTTTCAATTGCCTTTTAAAGCTTTGCATAGCACAGCAAGTGAAGATACATTTAATTGGTCTCTCCCCCATGCTAGCATTCCTCTCCTAATCAAACAGTCAGTTTAAACTTGCTACATTTGGAGGCAAACGCTGACTCCTCAGGTCCATTCAGGAATGTGCCTAGGCAGCAGGGAGAAGATCATAGCTGAGAGCATACAGTGCATGGGCACAAACATTTTCCACATGTGGAGAGATGCAGCTGAGATGGGAATGCCCAAATAGGGTGACAAAAGTCATTGGAGTAAACTGATTACAGTGCCACAAATTCAGCACCTTCTGGCCTGGAGGTACGTGATTCTCTCGCTCTGTCTAGGGGTGGAGAAAAGGGAGGAGAGCTGCACTTTGTGGTTTTCTTAGAATTATAGTGTCAGGGAGATTATAAGGTAGGGAGAATGAGGATCCAGAAAGACAGAAGGAAGATGGAAAATGTGGGGTAGTATATATGTGGGAATGGACAATGTTATGTGTATTTGGGGTAACATCATTGTACAAATACATATGTAGGAAAGGAGGTGAGCATGGGAAACAGGAAAAAGCCCAAACAGTGGTACCAGTACCAGAGGAAATGGACTCTCTTCTCTATCTGTTCTCTGATATCATAATTTGCAGCCATAGTTTCAGTCCAACTGGGACAAAGCTGACACCTCTCAGCAAATGAACAAGAACTTGAAACTGTTGCAACACTAGAAGGTTACTGTAGAAACACTAGAATGTTACAAACATCTATCGCACTTCTTAAGTATGAAATTTCTTGTGGCCTTGTTCTCGTTTCCTTAAGTAGAGTTTTTATTAAGTAGAAGTTTACTTGATAACTTGTTAGAAGTAGTGCTAAAGGGAATTGCTGGATGTCCCTTACAAGTGTTTCTGTGCTCTCTCACAACAGGGTGACTTTTGCACTGTGATGACTTTTTGTAAAAGAAACAAAGCAAGCTACCTGTAATGGGAGACCCTAGTGTTGGTAAACCCAGGATTTTCCTAAGACAATCTTGTAGCCCAAAGCCCTTAGCTTCCATTGGCTTGTGTTCGTATATGCTTGTGCTTCAGAGGATGTTTAATCAAGAAATAAACTGCCCCTCTACTCTACCCCCACTAATTTAGTGCAAGAATCCATCACTTTAACAGAAACTTTATTTGTGCACATGGGAAAGGCTTTGTCTTTCATGCCAGTGACAGGGAGAACAAAGAAGGGGAGAAGTTGTCAAAGCTGTTGGTAAAGGATGATCCGCTTGCAGAGCTTATTTCAGGACTGATGTTTCTCTTCAATTCAGCATCTTCCTCCTTTTCCACCCATCGCTAAGGACAAATACAGAGAAACATGTGAGAACAATTTAAAGCAAAGTTGTAGTACAGGAAACCATGCAGACTGTGTAAGCATTGGTTGCAAATGTTCACTGGTGAGAAATCAAAGGTCTGTGTTATATATAGAAAGACACTTTTTGAAATTAAAAACTTCAGTCCTGTTTCCAATCCTTGTCCTAACCCAATAGGATCCTACTACCGCAATTGGCTTCTTTACTCATGCATTCAGGTACAGATTAGGGTCTCTCATACCTTGATTTGATTAATCTAAATGTGGGTTACAATAACCTGGCAGGATGGTGAGAAAACTTTGTGTTGTTCTCTGCTTTTAGCTGGTAAGTGCAGGCAGATCGCTCTGGTTTAGACCCAATTAATTTCCTTTAAGGAAAAGAGAGCTAAGCTGTTCTAAAAGGCCACAAGAAGTGGACTAATGATTCCCATCTGTCAGTCTGATACCTCCATTCTCATGTTTCGTTGTTTCCTCCCACTAAGTCTGCTTTGTATGTTCAATTGTGAAGCTCTTGATTTGATTTTGAAACTGTGATTTAAAAAGAATTTATGAACTTCCACTGTGGTGCTGAGGAAAGCATAACCTAAACATCCATTGGGCTTTTTTTCTGTCACTATGTGTTTCAAATTTTTGTCCCTGCTGTCCACTCATACCATTTCAAATTTGTGGCATAGTTATTTCCCCTAATTCCCCAGTTTCATCTTCCCACCAGGTTTAAAGCAACAAACAGGAGAAATGTTGCTTTGAGTACAAAGTGGCCACTTCTGTTATTTACATCCCTTCATTTAGTAAATGAACACTTGAGCTGAAATACCACTGACTTCTCAGAAGTCACTTGTTAGGTCACCTTCATCAGGAGGAGTCTCACTTACAGATGGACTGGACAGTGGAAGTTGTACCACCTCTGGGAGTTCCACCTCCATGAGATCTGGCCTCCTGGGACATCATATGGGAGCCCAGAGATCCACCAGAGATTCCACTGCTGGTAAAACCTGATGAATGGGTTGTACCTCTGGCACCTAGAACAGTTACAAAGGAGATGTTACTGACAAAAAAAAAAGAAGGAACCTTAATGAATAATTATAAAATACAATATTTAAAAAAAAAATCAAAGCTAGCATATATATCAAAGACAAGGTGACTGCTAATTAATTGACTTGTTCTGCCAGGATACTGCTTTTTAGCTGCCTCCTTGGAGAAAGGACATTCTCAGTGCCTTTGTGGATGTTCCCAGAACACAAAGAAATCTACAACTCTTGCACAGACTGTTTTTCATAAACCTAGATATCTAAAATAATTTCAGCACAGTTTGCCTCCGCTGAAATTGCACTTTTCTGAGGAACTGTCTGAGGACTGTGGAACAAACTCCTACAGAAACTAAGGATTCTTGCAGACCTCACTGCTTACTGTTCCACATGACAGACATGTTCCTTTCACTTCACTTTTGCTAGCATAAACCTGTGATAGATACCTGTAAAATTCAAACACCTCAAGCTGTGGTAGCCAGTGGTCAATTTATATGCATGTCTTCTACTCAGTATAAATAAGCCCCAAGCAAAATATTCCATTGCAAACTCCTGTTCTCCTGGGAGAGGAGTAAAGGATTAGTGATGACAAATATTAGTGATAATGCTTAAAGCTTTCCTGGAGGATGCTCAAATATTTTGGTGATGAGCTTGTTATAACATCTTCTGTAAAGTGATACTGAGCAATACTCATGCCCTGCTGCAGAATCAGCTGCTCCTTCGAGCATGTTTGTTCGAGGGGGAGGAAGGGTTACAGTCTGAATGAAAAGGTTAAGAAGATGTGTTTGGAGAGATTTCAGTGAGCACCTGCGGAAATGAAATCAGGTCCTTCTAGCTCTCAATCAGGCAAAGAATGTGTGGCAAGCTCTCCTGCTGCAGGGAGCCAAAGCTCACACCTGTCTTGGCAGTGTTACAGAGTTAGCATTTTTCACATGGATAAAAAACTCTTTTGGAATATCTCTTGTCAGCATAGCTAAGGTTTCCTTGAGTCATTCAGATTTCACCAAACTGGTGGTTTTCATGAAATTCCATAGTTAATACAGACATTGCAACAATAAAACTAGGCATTGTTAAATGTTTACTCTGCTTTTCTCTCATAAAGATTCTCAGCACATGGAGCAATACACGTCTTTAGTCTTTTAGTTTAGAAACGACAACTTCACACTCTTTATAGGACATCACCACTGAAGAGTTTGCTACTGGTAATGTGTGTGCTGAGAGCTGCTGTACCACCCTTATCTACAACATAAGGTAAGCTTGTGCAGCTGACTAGCATATGACTAGAGTGAGTAACTGGCCTCTCCCCATACCAGGATATCTGCTGCTAAGGCAGTGTGATGTCTGAGAGCAGCTCTCCTGCTCTTCATTCTCTCTGCACCCTCCTCTCCAGACTCTCTCTCATATTCTATCCCTTGGCTCCAGCCATCCCGTAAGCACTTTGCTGCTGAATATTCAATGAACTCTGCATTCAGAAACCTAAAATCAATGATCAGATCATACAAAGTAACAATTAAAAAATGGCTCACAGGAGTCACATACCATATGTCTCTAAATGACCCTTATGTCACTTATTCCCTCACTGTCTAGGGGGCCTCACACTATGAAAGATATTGGCAAATATGTAAATCGTATCTTTAAAAAAAAAAGTAACTTATTTCCTTTCAATCAAGCTTATCACACGTTTTACTATTGAAAAATGCCCCAAATCAACCCTGGACGGTTCATTTGACCAACCACCCATTTTATGGCTGGAGGAGTCAGATTCAGTTCCATCCTTCAGGAGATTTCTACCTGCTTACTATGGAAAGTACCAGTGGCTGACCAATATGGCAGAGATTCCTATCTATAATCAGTCTGCTGGTTAGCATACTTCTGACACATGGGGCATGTGGATCTGAGACCCCTAAGGCAGAAAGGGTTTTGAAGACTTTATCCGAGGTTAGAGAGTTAATTACTGTGCTGCTGGGTAAAGCAGGATTTCATGGGACACTCTGTTCTGTGTTGTCATGCCTATTTAGAGGATGTCTGCTGAATCAGGTCACAAAGGCAGGTCTGGCAGGGAGCATACCTTGTGCATGAATCCCACTGGACCTGGAGTGAAACAAGTGCCAAGCTGCTAAGAGTCATCTGGTCAGGGACTGCTCTGTGCAAGCAACAGAACAGCAAATACCTGCAGGGTTAGCTCATGTGAAAGGCAGCTATGCCTTATTTTAGTGCTTAGATAAGTGCTGTCAAGGATATACATTCCCTTCATGAAATCAACTCTTGGACTACAGCTAATTTCCCTCTGCTATAGCATTTGCATAAGGTTTTATGAGTTCTCCCTGTATGGATGTGTGGGAGTAAAGAGCAAGGAAAATCTGATAATTTATATGAAATGGAAGATCATGTTCTTGCATAAGTACATAGTTGCTTATTGCTACCATGACTCCCCATATTATTAACTATCCTGGTAGAATGGAGAGAGAGCACAAACTTCAAATAAACACTATCCTAAACCTCATGAATACTACATATGTATGTTGTCATTCATGCATATATACATTGAGAGAAAACACCCTTAATAACATCCCACTCACAGCACACAGTTAAATATAGGAATCTTACATCTTCAGTGCAATATAGGAATGTAGGAGAGAAGAGATTATTTGGCAAGTATATTTTCAAGGAAAAAATAATCCTTTGATCCTGTGCACCGAACCACAAAACCCCCCACACACACACAGACAATTGCTCATACCCATTTCCTGGAGAGTAGAAGTAGGGCCTCCAGAGTGCACACCTCCCCCAGATGCTCTTGCTTCATGGGACATCATTGATGAAGCAAGAGATCCTGCTGAGATCCCAGAGGGAGTGAACCCAGCATTGCGAACATTCTGGTCAGACATTTTTGCTATCTGGTGGTGAGAAGTCCACTGAAACACTGTGAGGCTCAGCCAGTCTTTTTATACACTCTCCAGCTAACAGTGAAGAAATGAAACTGATCCAGGATCAGGGAGAATAGAAACTGAAACTTATCCAGGAAACGAAACTGAACTTTATGGATAGGCTTTTTATCCATGAAATGAAACTCAACTTTATGAATAGGCCTTTTTATTGCTGTTGCCAGGTTGAGATTAGACAAACAAACTAATTTCCTCTTATGATACTAAAGCAAATTAGTAGTCCTTGAACCACTGATGGGCAAGAGATGTGGCTGACAACTTTCTTCCTTTACTCTTTTGCATTGCAGGTTATTGTACTGAATTACACATGTAAAAGATAGCCCCTTGTTTTAAGAATTCATACAACTCTGATTAAAGACAAGAGGCAAAAAGGCAGCAAAGGGTGGCATGCAGAAACTGCAACTTGAGTGGGCTGTGGCATCCAGCATTCAGTTGTGGCACAGTTATCCGTGAAAACACTGGTTTACAGAGAGATAGAAATTGGACAACAAGGGATGATTGGAATTAATTTCTATATGGAAGGAACTGTGAGGGGAACTTGTGTCATACGAGCAGATTGATAGGGATGTTCTGTTCTTCCTTGTGCAAATCCTACTAAAGCAGAGTCTCCATCTTTAATGAACAGGCCTTTGAAAATGGCACACACTTCTTTATTGCAGCTTTTTTAAGCCAGTAGTTTAAATAAGGCTCGTTAAAAATCCATGGACCTCCTCCCTTAGGTAAAGAGAAATATCTGATTAGGTCACACTACCATAGCAGTGGCTGTGAAAGTGGAAACATAAACGCATAGCATTTTCACAGTAGTATAATCTCTGTATCTTGTACATGGTGGGTTATAGAACAAAGGATATAAAGTCCATTCCTCTCTTCATATATGTGCTATTTATTTGAGCAGTGGGATATCTGGCCCATGTACCCTTGAGCAGCAATGCTCTTTTAACTCTTTCCATTCATTCAATTATTCTTTAATTCATAGATGTTAGTTTTCTTTAATTCCAATGTTTAATATTTTTGTTTTCTACTGTGCTTGTATTAGGTCTTCTGTAATTAAGATGCATCTCTAACCCAATAATTTCTCCGGTCCCTCATTTATCATGTTTAATTACTTAATGTTGTAAAATAGCTGACACTGAGGCTTAAATGCAGGTAAAATTCCATGTAAGAATAGGACAATGAATGTTATAGATCTTCTTCAAAGTCACAATAAAACCAAAAATGCCACTTTCTTTGTACATATTGCTACAGATCCTTCCTTTAAAACTGGTAAAATCTTTTGGTGCTTTGTTGATTTAATTTATTTAATTTTCAAAAAAATGCCCATAGGAAATGAAGGTAAATTCTGACAAATCCATGGAAAATGAAGGCTTCGCAAGCTGCAGTGACTCTATATGAGATGATGTTGTACTCTGTCCTAAATCACAATTCATAATGGATACACACAAAGTTGTCTAACTAAAAATAAATAAAACTAGATAAAATAAAATTTTATTTCAAGCAAAGTGCCTCAAGGCAATTCAGATTGGTAGAGACATCAGTAAATAAGTAGGCAAAGAAGAAATTACTCTTAGTCTCATGAAAACAAGATGGAAAAACTCAGTGTAATAAGGAGAGGGAAAGCACTGAAGGGATTCAAGGGAAGCCTCTGTTTATAAGTAACAGTGCCACGGAGCTGGTCAGGAAGGAGGTGGCTCTAAAATCTGCCATGTGGTTCCAGTGAGTTGGATGAGGGACATGTGAGTAGGCACAGATGCTATAGTGCTAAGTGCTAAGCTGAGTTCTGCTTACCTCTGTACTCTTCTTACTATAGTTGCAGAGCAAATGTAAGTCATGGAGAAGTTGTGACGTGGTAGGGATTTACTTTTACTTGTTTTCAGCTTATTAGGAAAACTTGGGACAATGTCTTGTAGGAAAATGAATGAAAACAAGATCAATCTCTTGTACATGTGTCAGGGCTGAGTCTGTCACTAGGTCTTAACAGCTGTGGTCAGCCTTGCACTTGTCTGCAGCTCCATCACAGCCATACTTCAGTGATCCAGGCTGAGCTACAGCCTGCCTTCATGGCTTGACCTTGGTCCTGCCTTGTTAGCAAGGATAGACTTGCCCAGCAATCACTGGACTGTGACTGATCATGGCTACTGTCACCTGACCTGAACATGATTTGTTGAGTCATATTTCTGAATTGACCTTGGACTTGGCTCTACAAATCTGCCTGATGATTTGGACTATTTGTTCAACCTGCTTGTCATCCTCCGGACCTGCTAGGCTCACCTCTGTTGGTGGGACAGCACCTTGCTGTGCCCTGTCAACGTGTGACATGAACATCACAGCCTCCAATTTAAAAAGATCCAGTGTCGCTGCTGGAGTGGGATAGGGAACAAGAACACAGTGCTTGAGCCTGCAGCTTCCAGGAATTCTCTTTCTCCACAAATTCAGAAAGATGTGCTTCTCCTTTCACCTTCCAGCTTTGTGTGAAATACTTTTTTAAATGAGCCCTACATTTCCCTCCCCCCCCCCCCCCCTTGTTTAAATGGCTTTTTTAATTAAAAAGAGTAACTTCCAAGATGCTCGGCAAGCATAACTGATGTTCAGCTGTGTTTGCAAGGAGACTGGCACAGAAGCACCAAGGCAGTTGTAAGTCTCTGTGGACTGTTTGCCAAAAATCCAAGCAGTGAGAGTTTAAGAGCCAAACTGATGCAACTTCTCATTCAAGAAGAAACAACTAATGTGTTTCACTGAGCCTGACATGATAAGAGTAAACTGGATATGTGAGAGTATCTGAGCAAGCTAGTTTCCCCATTCCAGATACTAAAAATCTGAGGAGAGTAGATTGGTGGTGTGAGCTGACCTGAAAAGCATTCAGTGACACTTCTAAGCCTGAGAGAACAGAGAGTCAAAGCCATGAATACCAAGAGTACGACTGCCTTTATTTTCAGTGTCACTACAATTTCAGTAGCCTTAGGTGCTGAAGCACTTAAACATGTAGCTAATATAATTTGATGTTTAACTCTCTGAGTTTCAGGTTCAAATGAAATCCTTAGGTGTGAAAAATCTAGACTGTGTGCTCTTTGAAATAATTTGGAAAAACAGAGACTTGATTGGAAGTACTCTAAAAATTTGAGCTGTGGGCATCCTTCCCTATGTCAATTAAAAAAAAAAAGAAGTGTGCTAAGCTGGAAACACTAAACAAACCAATGCAACCAGATGTTTAGGCAACTCTTCTATATTTTGCTTGGAATGACCTTAATTGCTTGTGTCTGTGGATATAAACTGCTGTGTCTCTTCAGTATGTTTTCCTTGCAGTTCCCACTAGTGTGCCACTGAGATACTTACCTCATAGTGAAGCCCAGCTGATGATAGACATTAATCTCTGCTTTTGGTAGTCACCTTTTTCATTCCAATAATATGTTCATTGAAGTCACTTTTTCATAAACGTTTTCCCATAAACCTCTGTTTCAAAAGAGATTATTCAAACAGCTTTTAAACAATTACTCTTTTGAAGGGTCTAATTGAAGGAAATAAACCTGTAGAGAATCTGACTGAACCAAAGATCTTCAGCATCCAAGATTATCTATCTGTCACCCTCTGACCTATTTCCTTTACACTACTTTTTAATTTTTGTAGCAATTACAGTGTATATGGATAATACCTATTAGCATATTTATGGTCACTGCTTCATATTTATTGTCTGCACAACTCATTAATCTTCATCTAGTGTGTGAGGCTGACAGCTCAATCTATTTTGCAATCTCTGGGCAGCAGCCATATCCAAAAAGCTTTTGTTTCCCTGTAAATAAACTGTGTTCAGGACCAGAGGACAATGGTACATCACGCAGTGATTGACACAAGCCATGGCTGCTAATCAAAAGTAGATTTTATTACCAGCTGAGTCAAGTGCATTATGGGGCCATTGTTCTAGTGCTGTCAGGGCAAGAGCATACGTAGTCAGTCACCTTCTCAAGATGGGTTGATTGTTCTCCAAGATTAGACAGAGTTGCCTTATTATCCATCCCAGACAACAAGGCATCTCACCCAAACAGACGCCTTTACAGAAACTGCCTGTACATTGAATTCATTTGAATTGCTAATGCATAATCTGTCCAGCACAGATGTGCAATGAATATTTGGATGTTGTTTTGCATGTCAGTTGAGAAGACTGAATGATGAGGTGATGATCGTTCAGTGATGGGTACTGGACATTTGCCAACAATTGAGTTTGAGCACTTTCCCTGACAGTAATCAGATCAGCTTCCAAAACGTCTTTTCTTCAATTCACTGAC
Organism: Pithys albifrons albifrons; assembly: GCF_047495875.1. Classification (NCBI taxonomy): domain Eukaryota; kingdom Metazoa; phylum Chordata; class Aves; order Passeriformes; family Thamnophilidae; genus Pithys; species Pithys albifrons. The sequence continues at coordinate 91,237,265 of NC_092461.1, forward strand.
AATTTATGTTAGAAGATAATGCAACTCTCTCACAGTTAACACAGTTGGCAGCAATTTGCATTTTTTTCGTATAATTAAATTTTTCATTTCACCCAAGAAGAAATACTTAAAAGCCGCCTATAACTGATATACATATTCCAAGACACTTCCAAAGTAACTCCACTTGAATAAGAGGCCACCTAGATAAGTAAAAAATGGCAAAACTCTCCATAATACAGGTTTTATTAGTTATAAAGCCACATTTGCTGTGAAAAAATAGGAAGCTTCTTATCAAACCCTAATAAGTAAGGTCTCCCAAAAAAACAGGAAATGAAATAGCATTTAACGTGTGGCCATGGTTGTGGTTAGGGTAGGTCAGCAAACACAATGTTCTGATTTAAAACTTTTCAGTCTCTGTGAGGGTTGATGTAGTATGAAATAAGAGCAGAAATGAACCCCACAAGACTGATATTATGATATCAAGGGACTGATATGAGCTCACACAGTGACATCATGTGATTCATGTGAATGTGAAAGAGGTCTTTATGTAGTCACAATCACAGAATCATACAAAAATTTAGGCTGGAAGGAAGCTCTGGAGGTCATCCAGTCAAGACAGGGACTTACCCTGTCATTTGCTCAGAGACATACTTCATTGAGCTCTCAGTATCTCCATGGATGAAGGTTCCACTTTTTTCTGTTGTCATCCTTTATCTCTGCACCCCTGAGGAGATTCTCCATCTTCTTCAAATCCCTCATTACTTCAAATCCAAAAAGCACAGCTAAAACCTTACCTTTAGGACATAAGTAGCTAAAAAGCTATTGATAGCTCAGAAAATCAGAGGCTTGTGGGGACACTTCTCTGATACCTAAGAAATTTTATCTTCTAACTCTATTTAGGTATGTGTCTAGTGAATCTCTAATCATATAACAAATAATTTTTCCTCAGAAATAAATAACAATGCTTTTCAAGAATGTCTAGAGCTCTTTTTAGAATATACATGAATTTTTGCAGGATTGTTATCTGTCTTTCAACGGTAAAGATGAGGACTCACAAGTGTGCCACAGAGGGAAAAATCACTTCCTTTAACTTGGCAGTCTTTCTACTAGTGAAATTTACTACAGCTAGATAAGATTGGGAAGTGATTAACCCAGAAGTAATATAATCAATGACAGAAAGGAATTTACAGGAATTTAAGTTTTAATTTGTCAGTCTTTTTCAGGGTTGGGCTACATCCATCTCATTTGGATTTTGATTATAATTTTCATCTGTCAAAAGCGAGACATCATTATCCCTACATTATAGATGAAACAAATCACAAAGTTGAACTGGTGGCTTTTGGGGGAAGAAAATTCCAGTTTTGGATGCTTTAATTTTGTATCCTATAAAAAGAGAACCATAAACATGTGTAATATCTATATGCACTGCATAATCATAATATCACTATGGATTTTCCAGAAAAAAAAGCCTTCGAATAAGCAGACTGAGATGACTAAGTATAGACCTTAAATGGAGTTGGGTGGTAAAAATCTTACCAGATGTCCACTTTGCACGTCCAAATTCTAGTTTGTACTCTTCAGAGCTCTGCCTGGCTTGATCATACCCCACAATAGCACCTCTGCTTTTGACCTTAATATTATATTGGTGAGCATAGTCAGTCTTGATGTTGTCGTTTGTGCCAGGATTCTACTCCATAGTCCAAGCATATCAAATGAGACCCTGCTCAAAAGAGACTCTGCAGAAGAGGGAACAGTCCTGCCTTGAATGCTCAGAGGATTCACCCAGATCAGGACTCAGCCCTTTGAGAGTGGCACCATAGGAATCAGGAGTAGAAACCCCACTCAGCCATGGAGTCATGTTCTCATTTGTTCTTTGTCTTCAAGAAGTCTTCATCATGACATTGGGCTTCCCACTGATTCTTTGATATTCTATCCTGAGCTGCCACATGTCTTTGACAGAGTGAAATGGAAGCCTGGGCATCATTCTCAAAGTTATTAATTTCTGCTGTAAGGACAGTGGTATTTGAAAGATGTCATGGGATAGCCTGTGTTTAATGTTCTTAGTGAAGTAATTTTTTAATTCCAAAGACATTTAACACAAGCCTGCACTGTAGGAGACTATCCTTAGGGTTAAAAGTCTTATTTAACAAAACATGGAAAGTTATTTCTGCTTACAAATAGGTGTCACTAGCAGGGTCTTTGCCTTTTTGTGTGTGAATATGGAGGTAAAGACAAATTGTTCCCTTATATATTATTCTGTAAAATGAAATGCATACACAAGTGACAAACCTGTGTCATCTGCTGAGTTAGAGTTTCATTTGATTTTGAGCTTACAGTCTTCCCATGTACAGTTACATTAACAAAACCTCAGAATACAGGAAGGCAGACTATTCTAGGCTGTGGGAAAGAAAAGTGAATCAGTACACACAGTCTTCAAGACTTAGAGATGTGAGGGAAAATTGTAAGTCTTTCTAGAATCTAGGAAAGAGTTTCATGAAGACAATAGATGAAGTGTATAAGCAACTAATAGGTTATACTGCTCCCTTTAAAGGAATATAAAATTATTTCTTTTTCTGGAATAAATGTGGTGAAAACAAAAATAAAATGTGAAGAAATAGAATGAATGGTCAAAATGCTACTGTTAACAACACTGAGTTCCCCCTGCTACTCAAATGTAATCACAGTTGATGCCTTACTAAAGCCATTTCAAAACACACAGTCTACTAACATTAAGGAAGTGTATATAAAAGTATGAGAACCTTTTCAAGTTCAGGGATACCGCATGAATAAGCACAGTATGTGCTCCAGGGTAAGTGCTGAGCAGCAGGGAACCTCATCCAGCAGGTGCTCCAAGGGCAGGCGTGGTGGGTTCAGTTCCGTGCAGAAGCAGCTGGCAGGACAGGAGGCTGTGATGCCCACAGTCTCTAGTCCGAGACAGAGGGCATGAGCTCGGTGATGGTATGGGCTGTGTGAGTTGTCAGGTCTCTTCCTCATCTCCCATACTGCAGCTTCTGCATCCCAGGAGCACACTCTAACCATGTGTGGCTGGTTGACATTGCAGGGTCCAAGGGACTGAAACAAAGTCCTGTTTCCAGAAAGTAAAGGGCAAGTCTTGTCAGAAAAAAGCTGAGCACAGAAAGCCTAAAATATATGGACTTCTCCTTGCCCATAAGTTGAAGGGAATACTATTTTGAAATTCCCAGGTGACATATATTATGTTACTCAGGCCTTATGTTAATAAGCATAGTATAGTTTTTAATATAGACAAAGATTTCAAATGCCAATACAAGTGAGTACTTATGAAAGCATAAGTGCTGGAAACACTTTTATGGGTGCTTTGAAAAGCAATTATTGACAAAGTGGCCAATCTATTACATGGGCAAGGGTCTTGAAGACCAGATGGCCTGACTCATTTCTCAGTTCAAGCTGCAAGATGTATGGATAAGTTTCAGGCCATGCTTAAAGGGACCAAGGTGTTTCCTTGGAATAACAATGAGTGTGGCTGCTTCTCTTAGACTCTTCTAGGCTTTAACAGACTGTATCAGTGAAGACAGACCTCTTATTTTATGTTTCTTAGAAAGATTTTGTACCTGAAGGATGTTTGGATGTGGTGTTAATTTTTCCAGGTTTGAGAATGCAGGCTACGTGTTTATATGAGTTACTCTGTTACGCTGAATGCTGAGTGCCATCTGACTGGAGCTGGTGAGTTTATCTATTGTCATTGTTACAAATAAATGTAACGCAGAATCAGAGATATTGTAGAGGGTAAAGCAGCATGAGTAAGGGTGAGGTACCGTGAGAAAACTACACAGAGAAAGCTCTCTCTGGAAAGAACATGGAGCGAATGCTCTCGGCATCCGTAACTAGGCACTACTCAATGTGGATTTGCCAAGGGCATGTTGTCCGTGGCCAGCCTGACTGCTCTCTGTATCAAAATGCCTGGTATCCTGAGTGCCATGGAAGATTTTGTAACAGAAAAACCAAAAAATTTCTCAAAAAGAAAAAAAAAGAAGCTGTTTTTAAAGAAGTTTACAACTCTAAACAAAAGAAAAACCTTCATTATCTCTACAGTATTTAAGAAAACATGTCTTCCCATGGATAAATACCTTGAAGCAAGAGTGACTTCAGCAATTAGGTAACTTTCCTCATAACAGAGATGCCTTTAAGCTTCTGAACATCACCCATTTATGACAGTATAATGCAAGCCTTACGGAAAGGTTCATCAAGCTGATTTAAATCCTTGTGGCTAGTTCTTAAATGGGAAAGAAAGTGCTTCCCTATTTATAATGCTGAAGCTGCTGGGCAAGACACAGTGGAAGACTTAAATTAAATGTCAAATCATGAGGCACTAACAATAAATAATGAGGAGATTTCTATTGCTTGTGGTGGTTGCAGATAAGACACTGAATAAACTATTTACTGCAGGTTGGTTGAGCAGTCCTAGATGGATCATCCATGTGTTTTGTTACTTGGATGGATGAGCAGACTGGTGTGAGCCTGTGCTGCTCACATCTCTCTGGTACCAGACCCTGTCTGTACTGTAAAATAGCTGGCAGTGTGCCAAGATTTCAAGAGCAAATCTCTCTCATCTCTTCTCCTTATGCAATATAGACCTATCCGGTGCAATTTCCTACCCTACTTCCCTACATCACTTGATGATGAGAGGGGCTACAGGGAAGTCACCCTGTGGTGTGGTTCATCTCTATGCATTAGCATTAGGTAGACGTTATTTTGGGAAAAAAAAATAGGTTGTAGGACCTGATTAGTTGCAAGAGATCACATAACCCCCAGTGTATGCTTTGTATCTGACTGTGAGGGGGAAGAAGCTGGAAATTTGCCTGTTGCACCTGGACACCACGGTCTAGTGATACCTAAATCTATTTCTTCCCAGTATCCTTCCTTTGTGCCTGGTTGGTTTGTTGTGTTAAGTGGTGTGTCAGAAGAACATTGAGGTTACTTCTTGGGCTCAAGAATCTGCACAGAAAACCCAGTCCTGATGACAGAGCATTGAGGAACTCTTTATTCCGTTCCCCATAGCAGAGTGATATTTAGGAAGGTGTCTCTATGGAAAAGCCACGAGAAGTTCAGTTGAAATATCAGCAGCTATTCTAAGTGAAAGAGAAAATTGGACATACTTACAGAGTGCCAACGAGGCTGTTGAGAGGAGTTAGTGCCATGGGAAAAAGCAGAATAAATGTGTAGTATTTGCTGGCTCTTCTTTGGTACAGAGGAATAGGACTTGAAATCTTATTTGTTCCACAGGATTTTGACACTTGTCAGTTCCTGCCATGGTTATGTCACAACTCATGTGAAAGTGAGTTTGATCAGCTTAAATGAGATGTTATCTGAAAGTCTATGGATAACTTTCTGGCTTCAGGCCCACCTCCATCCATTTTTCCTGCTCTTTTCCTCTGTAGGGGTTGAGATATTCTTGCAATTAGCAAAGAGAGTTACTGAGGGAATACAAACAACATTGTAAATTTGAAAAGAAACTATTTTGCCCTTCCTGTCCCTGTCCACCAAGATCAGCACCAAGCACAGTATAATGGATAGTTTGAATATTCTGGGGAGATGAGTGTTTCAAATGTAAACTTAGTTACTTTGCTCACCTTGCAAAGGCCTGGAGTGAGTGTGGTGTAGCCTGTCATTTACAAGCACCTTAAGAATCAATTGCTTTGCCTTTTGTGCACCAATTTTTAATAGCACAGTTCTAAAGTGAACTTTGAGCCTAGAATCACCATAGTGGAGGAATCACGTAGAGCCCGATTAAAAGGAAATACTTGTCTTGAAACCCACTGTGGGAGTCTATCACACTCAGATCCTGCCTCAGTTTTGTCTGTTTAGTGTTCTTAAAGTTTTTTTAACTCACTGAAACTACAGCCTTTGTTATTTGTTCTAATCAGTTTTCTGTTGCCATTGTAAATGACCTTGCTCTTTGCCTGGGTGAGAGAATTTGATATAAAAGGGTTCTAAAGGCGAAAGCTGAAAACTAGATGAATCCTGCAGGCAAGAGAGGGGAGATTTGAATTAAGTTGTAAAAGAAGTTGATCTTTCTGCCTGTTTATCATCTGTTTATTATCCAGAGGAGTTCCCATCCAAGCAGCTGTAATATTGCCATGACTGTGTACTGGCATCTTAGCACCAGGGATTTTTTTTTCCACATTCATACCATGGCTATTGGAAGAGGACTCACAGAACCCAGTGTATTGTAGATCTTCTTTCACTCTTCTGGAGAGCTTTCACATGCATATAGAATAGCATCTCAATGCCACATACAATTACATGAAGCATTAATCACAACAGACAGCAACTTCTGCTCCTTTCTTCTTGCACATGGTGACCATGCAAGCCATTCTAGGATGAAACTGGGTGAGGAGAACAGATTCCTGAGTATTTTGTGATAAGAAGGTGCCTTTGGTGTCATAATAATGAAGAAAGACAATGAGGAAATGAAACCTGATAAAAGCAAACAGTGCGTTGCATAGGTGGGGGAGAGAACATGAGATAGCAAACACAAGGTATTAATGCCAACACAACCACTACGTATCACATTGTGACTCTGGACTTGAGGTGTGGCTGATTGCAGCAAGATACCAGCTTGGGTTTAAAGTGCTTTTCCCTCTCTTCTGAACAACTCTTCTGCATGTCCAAAGAACTTAGAATGCTGCTTGCACATAAAGATTTCTTGGTTGGCAACCCAAAGTGATGATATATTAGGTCCTAGATGAAAATAGAAAGGATATTACTGTATCAGCTGAGTTCATAAGAAGATCCTCTATTAGATATTTTCCTAAATCAGAAATACTTATCTGCTTGGAATTTAGGTTGAAGAGACTGTGCCTTCCTCCAGTTCATTAAGATCAAATATATGTACACACATTAATGTAGATTCTGATTCATATTACTGTGAAGAAAATTATGTGCAATTTCTTATATATTTTAATGCTGTTCCAGCAAGTTAGTTCCTTAAGAAATGTATGTGGTGAGGACCTATTTTATGTCTGATTGAGAAAAATTTCTTTTAGGAGACTCTTTCAAGGACAAAACCACCTTCTCTGGAGAAAAGCACATTTCTTGATGAAAATCCTACCTTTGTTATGGTCACCTGTGGAAGTCTTGGTTTCTCCTGAGTCTTGCTTTGAAGAAGATCCTGGCCCAGAGTGTTTTATTTCAGGCCTTTGCATATCTTTCCAATGCTTTTTATTAGCCATCTATTTTAATATTTTTGTGCCCACTTTGTGCTCAGTGGATTTGCTTCTTCAAAATGGTTCTTTCTTTGAAATTTGCTGCTCTGCTGCATACAGTGGTCCCAAGATTCACTTTTTCTTGACCTTTTATAAGGATTGGCAGAACAATGAATCATTTCATGGGAACTGCAAGGTCCAGAGCAGACAAGACTGTTTCCTTTGCTCAACTACAGATTTTTTATTTAATTAAGTTTTTGGGAAAATAGTCATTCTTGGAATCAAATAAAAATCAAGGAAGCTTCTACAAATGTAGGTACCAGATTCTCTGTACCTTAAAGGAAGGAATGTTAAAGCTTAATCATTTCTATCAATTCCTATTGATGCATGTTTTCTAATCCTTCTGGACTGACGTCTATTCATTTTTAAATATTCCACCTCTATTATTCCTCATCTTTATTTGACATGACCATAATTGACATTCCATATTATTTTTGGAGAATCTTTTCAGCTGTATGAGTCAGAGTGTTTTTTTCCTGATTTTAAACAGGTACATAATCAAAATTTCTTCCCTTTGTCAAATATAGAAGTTTGGTAGAGCTGTAGGGTTAGGCTACTGTGTTAGATTAATGGCTCACTGTACAGAACACTTAAATTCTAATTAATATCTGCTTCAGCCTTTAGAAATATAGTCTCAGTAACAACCCCCCAACCTCCAAGTTCTACGAACTGACTTCCCTTTATGAGAGCATTTCTATCCCTATGAAGGACAACCCGGACTGGGTCTCACTCACTCAAAAGGTCAGATCTCCACAGTGGGTTTGTGTATATACAAAGTACTTGAGACTTGACAATCCCAGACTATTTATAAAAAATAACAGGAATTCAAGATAGGGAATTCTACCCTCTCACCTATCATGAACTTTCACATACTTTAGCCATCAAAAATTCAGAATGATGTTTTGCAATAGTAATCATTGTATTCACAGTAAATCACAAAGTGGTATACTAATTTAAAAACATCAGTTTCTTGTCTTGAATTCCAACTAAAGTGTTAGAAGAATACTTCTATGCAGAAACACAGAAGCTACTGAAATAGGTGATAAAGCATTATTTATTAAATAATACGGTATTTAATAAATTATTAAGAATTATTAAATGAGACACTGGCATTGGATGAATGGGACATCTCCTCTTAGCAGAATTCTCTTAGTATATTGCTTTTTATGACGATGCATACATTTTTCCTGGGACAGGAACAGTTTCAGGAAGGGAGTTGTCCACTTTCATGTCCTTCAAGCACCGTGTGTGCTTTTTGGGTGCCTTCTTGATCCATTTTACCATGGTTTGGGATAGTTAGAGATACAGACCTCCTGCCTAAGAACAGAAGAGGTCCAAATATGGATCAAGATAGTTTTATATTCTGTTTTCAGCAGAATCAGAAAGCAGATGCTTATGTCTAGTATTATTTGTGTACTATATAATACAGTCTCCAGCTCTTAATCACCAATCATTGATAGACTTCCTAAGAAATTATTGTATTTGGACCATTACTTTCATTGGTTTTATTTTATACTCTACATTGGGCTGAGCTGTGCTGGTATATTTTTATTGTTTTTATTCAACCAACAAACCCAACAGCTACATGGCCAGCTCATTCACACAGCTGATACAGCCATTTGCCCAGAGCAAATGCTGCATTCTGGTTCCCTTTCTGGTAAGTTCACAGCTGTGCTCAGTAATTCCCACATCTCCAGGCCTGCCCTGCTCACCATGTCTGGATACTGTGGCATGCCCACGTCCTGGCACACAGCTCTTGGCTCCCTGTCCCTGGTGACCAAATGGTTCTTGCTGCTCCCTGGCAGTCTAACTCTATCCTGTCTGGGCCCAGAGAGATAGGAAGAGGCAAGAGAAAGGTTTGACTGGAGGGAAGCTAAGATAGCTGGGGATGGAGATGGTCCTGGATTTCTCCAATGCCTATTTGAATGCTATTTCCTTCATTAGCACCGAAGATTGTTTCATTCTCCCTGACCACTGCTGAGTCGCCACTAGAACATCAGGTGTCCTCATTCAGCTGCTGTAATGCCTGCACTGCTCCAGTAGGAACTCTGCTTGGACCTCTCTCACCTTGATGGAATATGAAATGCCTTGCCAGGCTCCCGTAAGTCCTGCCAAGCTGTCCTTTGCCATGTTAAGCTCTTTGGCTTTCACTTTGTTAAGGAGTTTAAAAAGGGGATGAAGGGGGTAAATAGTCTGTCTCATGTGCCAGGTGCTATAAGAGGGGTGCCAGTGAGAGGTACATTCCTGCTATGTTTTGTGCTTCCACAGTTCTCTGTCCTCTTGCCCTGTGTTCCTAGAGGAGATGATGGTCAGGATCAGCTGTAGGCTTGTTTACAGGGCTAAACTTAGGCCAGGATGAAGATTAAAAGGAATAAATCAAACAAGATTTTTGCCTTTACAAAGCTTGCTATAATGTGCAGAAATTCTGTTCATAATTGGGAGGGAGAAAGTTCATTAATTCAAAATATGGTGCCTGTATTCGTAAAGTAGGTTGTTTGAAGACCAATTTCCCAGAGATTGATTATCTCACATAAGGGTTTTTAAACTTTGTAACTTTTGCTTCCTTTCTCCATGAAAAACAACTCCAAATGATTTCTATTTTCATTTTCTCATTGTATTTTTTCCTCTCTTGCAGTGGACAGGAATTGAAGTCATAAAAATAGTATAATGTTCATAGATCTGTCTCAGAGTTCATGAGGTCAAACTTCTTGTCCTTATCACATGACTCAGTGCAAAAACCTGGAATCAACTCAAGATTAACTGAGCAAATAAAATAATCAGCACTAAAGAACTGCAGACCCATAAATCAATAGAAACTAAACTCTAATTTATTTCTTTTTGGGTCACACATTCTACTTTTCCCACATAGACAGATAAGGTAACTATAATTAAAATGTCTATTTCCTTGTCTACTATTTGTGTTAATATTCATGCTGTTAAATATACCCCTCTCATAATAGTATATTTTTCCAGTATTCTACAGTTATTGTTTCATTAAAAATACCCCTGTGATATTAACTGTATAATAAATTACAATTCAAAAAGAAATATCAGCCATTTCATCTATGAGAGAGAATAATAAAGCCATAATAAAAATAATAAAGTTTAGCAATATGCTAATGCAGCATGAGGTTTTTATAGACTCCATGTAAATGTTAAAATCTATAAATTTTTTATATTGTGTAAAATTGTAAAAAATAGTAGTGAAAGGGGAGGGGAAAGGAAAAAAAGCAGCAGCAGCAGCAGGGTGGCTTAATACGGAAATTTTCTGATTTCTTTTTATAATCTGAAAAACAGTGTGTAAAAAATTATGTTTATTAATTTATTTTTTTGTGGCCTATCTTATTGACTAAAGATATTAAAGGTAAGTTGAAGAAGGACAACTCCATCATTCCACTTTCCAGCCCACAGTATTGCTAAGGAAGAAACTCTGAAGCCTGATCACCTTTCTCCTTGCCTTCCTTTGCTCACATCTTGTACTCAAGTATGTTCTCTGCCCTTATTTTTCCAACTATGCTTTAAACAACTTCTTTATTTGGCTTCTTTTTATAGGTTTGGGGTTTAACAGAAGGTAGCAGGATATGCAAATATGGGAAGAGGAGAAGAGAAGAGAGGAGAAGAGACATGAAATCCTCCTTGCAACCATTTTTTTCTTATTGCATCATCCTTCACACCACACTAGTGGGATATGAATTTAAAACTTTCATTTTCTTGTAGGCTAATGATAATTTATTTGATTATACTAGTCCCATACTTAATATGTCTTCTGACAGCAGATTGCACAAGGCATATGCAATTTGATTTAAATAAAAATTGTCTTTTTATTTTAGTAAAGGCAAAAAGAGGAAAGATATACACAAAAAGACTATGGATTTCTGAAACAGGTTGAAACCAGGTACAAATAATTATTGTTTAAAAACCTGCCTTTTTTGAAACTTGACAATAGTCAGTCAGCCTTGTTTTGTTGTATTGTGTTGGTCTAGAGACAGCGCAACAAAACGTACTTGATATACCCTAGAACATGCTGACTTGTAAAATATGGGGGTACTTAATATTTTCTCATGATGAAGCTGCTTCCATTTAATTGACAAGTAGCTCATCACTGACAAGGACATAATCATGATTCTTGTTGGATTTCCAAAAGGAGGACCAGGAAGAAGAGAGGAAACAAAGCTACACTGTCATAAAACAAGGAACTGCCTGAGCACCTGCCTTTTTGAAACAAGAAGCTTCTTTCTTCTGTAAACCTAAAACTTAGTTTTCAGGTGTGGGCCTTCAAAACAGCAGCAGGGAAAGGCCAGGTTGGATGGGGCTTTGAGCAACTTGGTTTTGTAGAAGGTGTCCCTCCCCATGGTAGAGGGTTTGGAACTATGTGATCTTTAACATCTCTTCCAACCCAAACCACTCTGAGTCTATGACTGTATGAGACAAGATGAAGAGGTGCTCAAGAGAACATAAAAATATGAGTACAGCACATAGTCTGAAAAGATTTAAAGACAAACACAGACATAATCTCTTGATCTGCCACTCTACCTTCACTGCCAGTATTCAAGTTTCTGCCCTTTACAGGAGGCTGCCAGCTTAAGATGGCTTCAGCCTATTGGGGATCAACATGCCAGCAGCTGGGGTCCACCAGGTATCTCAGCAATTCCACCCTGTGGTGTTGAAAAGAGTTGATCTCTGGGATATGACATGGCATCACCACTGCTGCAAGTGACTCAGGACTTCCCTGGCATATTTGGTGTGCCTGTTGAATGCTGGAGAACATGAAGGTGCCAAGAATACCACTCCACAGTTACCAAGAAGGCTTTTCAGCACATTATGTACAAAATGATGGAAGGTGGTCAGAGATAGGAGAAACCAAACAGTATCACAAGATCCTCATAGTACCTGTCTGGTTCAGAAAGGAGTTTTCCGCTTATACCCTTCTAGCATGCAGGAAGTAGAGTTTCTTAGAATTTGCCAACTTCTTTTGATGATCCATTGCAGGGTTTTCCAGTATCATGGCTTTTATAACAGCACCTACTTGAAAGGGGCCTCACTTCCTATTGGCATGAGAAGTACATGCAGCTTCTGAGGGAGAGAAACAGTCACTCACCACAGCTTGTCTCACAGTCCTGCCGAGGTCTCGACTGGCATTTCATTATGGAAACAGATGTCTCTAGGGCATAGGGGCCATACTCTCTAGGCAGATCACTCCCACAAACAGGAATTAGGACATCTGAGATAAACAGCACTTGAAAATCAAAGCTGCCTCTGAGGAGCGGTAGTGCACTCTTGAGGCAGCAGCAGAACCAACAGTGGTGCTGACCTCACACCAGAATACAACTGAGGGATTAGTTGCTGCTCTCCCCATCTTGTCTGATAGACTTCCCTCTTTCCATACTTTAATTGTCCTTTAACTGTCACTAACTTTGGTTTCCAACCCAAAAGTCTGCCAGCCACACCAGCTTCTTCATATGTGCCTCCACCAAACCACTGGCAAAGCAGGTGCTTTCTTGAGGCAACTGACAACACAATTGCCACTTCCACCACAATAAAGCAACCCCATTTTCTCCATCTGTGTTCTTATTCTTGGGCTGAGTGAGGTGAATGGTGCCTATGTCCATATCCCTCTCCTCTGGGGATAGTATGGAAGGTGGAGCAAAACATGGTGGAGCTCTGCCAAAGTTCTCCATATGCTCTTCCTAAGAGCCAGGTGCTTCTCCAGTGACAGGCCAGCCTAGTAAGACTGCCCCAGGCTCTGGGGCAGGCCAGATCTCGCCATCTCATTTTGATGACTGTAGACAGATTTTAAAGGGCCATAAGGGGCTTACTTTTCACACCCAGTTTCCAGAGTAAGTGATTTTGTTTATTTAGTGGCCAGATACTTCCCCTGATGAGGCCCCAGCATTTCAGTGTGCTTGGCCACTGAACAGTTGTGGTCCCTCCAAAAACTGCTTCAAAGCAGTAAGTCATCTGGTTTTGGACCACAGGGCCATTGTCTTCCACAATGTCACAGTCCACTCTGGCAGATTACTGCTGCTGAGCACCTAATGTTCCTTGGAATATAAAGCACCTGGGGATAGGCTGTACAGATCAGCCACATCTAACAAATAAATCCTAATACAATTATGCAGTCCCCACTGAATGGTTCTGTGAGGCCACAGAACCATGGAATGGTTTGGGCTGGAATGGACCTTTAAAGACCATTTAGTTCAACCCTCCAGTCACAGGCAAAGACATCTCTTACTGGATGAGGTTTCTCAAGATGGGGAGCAAGACATCTTGAAGCAGCCTGCAGTGCTGTGCTACACCTGCTTATCACAGATTCCTGCAGGAATCTGAGGTTGACTGCAGCTGATGGGGAACGTGAAGACAAGACTGGGGTTGCTCTGCAAGGGACGACAGCGAAAAGCTGAAGAGCACATCACAGGACAGTGATCTCACTGACCAGGGTACAGTACCCAAGCAGGACAGCCTGATAACAGTAGCAACTGTTGACAGTCCCGGCGACCACCAGGTAAATGAGAGAGGGCAGGTCAAGTACAAGTGCAATCCATCAAATCCAGTGAACAGAAGCTGCAGGGTACAGGGCCAGGCACATATGTGCCAGCAGCACAGAGGGCTGGAGGCTAAGGTTGAAGCAGAAATGGGGCTACCCCTGCAGCTATGCTGGCAAGTGTGTACTGGAATTATCTTAGGCTGTAGGTTAACTCCAATGCAGTCAGGAGAGAAGAATGGAACATAAACCAAGCAACCACAGGGATTGGCCCCAGACATCTTGCACCTTCCCACTGGAGCTTAAAAACCATACCAAACACATCTTGAGGGTGTTAATCTGACCACAAATGGTTTTCACACTGTCTCTCCAGGTCCTTCAGTCACCCATTGCTACATCCATCCTGCAAAAGTTGCACAAAACTTAGGAAAATTTTTATGAGGTAGGGAAGAGGCACAAATGCAGGAACAGGCAAGAAAGATGATAGATTCAGGGTTGCCAGTTCTTCTGACATAAACAGAAACATTGGAAATAGGACCTGTGAAACCATCTGCTCCTGCCCCATAATAAATACGAATTAAAGCCACCCAACTTCCTGATTAAAGATAGGACAAAGTGTGTTCACGGATTTTTGTTTTACTTCAAATAAAAGCCTTATAATTATACTGAGACCTGGGCTGCAATCCTAAGTAACAGAAAGAATAGTCTCTGTCGTGAAGTACTAAATGTGGAAATGTCCCAAACTACCTTAAACAGAAATTGCAGAATTCAGATTGCAAATTGAATTTCCTATGAGACTACAAATTGTATTTTATGGATAACACTGGATTTCAAAGAATTAGGAAACTGCAGTTGCTCAATCTATTTTCACACCTAAAATTCAACTGTATGGATGTGTGTCATAACCAAACAGAACAAACAACCAATAAAGATGTTCTAGAAGAGGGGCAGGTGAAAAAAAATCAAGATATTCCTTGCCCCAGACCAGCCATTACAGTTGTGGAGAAAAAAAAATCACATTACTGCCACATGTGCACTCCCTGCCTCAGAAGACCATGAAGTTACCACCAAATCAGGCAAAATAAAACGTCTTTATTGATCCAGATTAAGACCTTTTTTAAAAGTGTGTTGTCATTAAGAATGGCACGCTAAATATAGACAGCATCATTCCAGTCGCTACAAAACAGAAATTCTCAAAGTAAAATTACACCTTTAAGCACTGCAGGTATGGAACAGACTGACTTTCAGCACTAACGTTTTTGTCTGAGATAGTCTGATACCTTCCTCTAGTTTCAGCTTCCTCCTGCTTAAACACCTGGATGCTTCTTTATGACACCCAGAGTGACTACATGATGTAATTTGTCAAGTACACCAAAAATTCAATGATTTTGAAACCACACCCTACCAGTGTTGGTTTTTAAAACATGCAGTTGGGCTGTGCAATTGTGTCCATACTTAAACCAAGAAAACTCTTTAAAAAATGATGGATGAACATTTTAAACATGTAAAAATAAAGCCATGCACATCTTTTCTGTGCAGATCCACAATCTGGAAATTGAATCAGCCATACTGCACCATCCAGTATTAAACATGCAGTAATTTCCCAGTAAGTTACTGCCATTTAACTATCCATTTTTGCAGGGCACAGTACACAAAAGAACTCTGTAGGCATTGGTTTCCAGTATCTGGAATGGAGAAGGTCCTGCCAGAAATGGATTTGTGAAGATCAACAAGCCATTGGTAATGCTTTAACAACTGATATTTTTAATGTTGTTTGAATGTACACAATGTTTGTTAAAATGTCCTTTTGCAAAATCACTGCTTCTCCTTCCCAGAACACCCTGTAATCTCACGGGTCTGGAGGAAGGTTGTGACATGCCTGTTACCTGAACCCCTCTCCTACTGAATGTAAATCCCCTTGCTCCCATTGGCCCAGAGCCAATTCCCCTCTTGTTTTCTATCAGTGGGTTTTGAATCCCTCCAAGGCCCATATAAACCCCTGACTTGCAATAAACCTTCTCTTTTCCTTCTCCCTCTCCAGTGGTCTCTGTGTGTCCTTCTTGGGCTCTCAGGGGACCACATGGTCAGGGGAAGAACGGAGCACATTTTCTCCTAAGTAATGGAATAACCTCCAGGACCAGGAGAATCATCCATACCGTTGCAGATTTCATCCCTACAACACACAGCACCACCGAGGCAGAAGGAAGCCCAAAGGGACAGAACTCCTATGATAGCAGATCAATCTACCACATGAAAATTTTAACCTTCTAATGAGACAGTGGGCCATGTTTTGCTCATTCTTTGTGTCAAGTGACATAAGGCAGGAAATTCAGACATTCTTGGTTCATCACAGTCACAGGGAATACTGGTCCCCTACACAAATGAGAGATACAAAGTTGCAAAGTTCAATACAGGAGTACAATTTTATTCTGTTAATCTGCGTATGTATTGGTACAGCTGTTCTGAGAAAGCTTCTGAGGAAAACTTTTCCGTAACTCTCACTCTCCCAGCTGCTCCCATTGCATCCTTTAAGAGAGGATCTCTCACAATTTTTTCCATGGCCTCAGCAAATTGGGTTGGCTGAGGATCACACAAAAATCCTGTAACATTATGCAAGACTGATTCTAAAGGACCACCTGAATTAGCAGCTATAACTGGACATCTCATATACATTGCCTCCAAAGGGACAATGCCAAAATGTTCGTTGCTTGGTGTGTAAAGCACACATACAGTGTTACTAAAAATGGAGATTTTCTGCTCATCTGAGAACGACCTCAGAAAAGTCACATGGTCATTAACACCAAGCCTGACTGCGAGTCTCCTCAGCTCTTCATAGTGCTCCACATTTTCCAGAACACGTTTATCATAACCCCCTGCCACAACCAGGTGAACTTCATTCCACTGATGAGAACTCAGTCTTCCATGAAGTTCATGCAAAGCTTCAAGAGCCAATGGTAGATTCTTTTTTCTCTCATACCGATTAATGGAAAGAAACACGAACTTTTTCTCTTTTGGTATCAGGTCAGCTATGTCTGCAGGAACGATTGTTTCAAAGCTACTGATGTTGAGTGATGGGTAGAGGACATCTGGGTTTATGTGAGACAGGGACTTAAATGTGTCTTTGAACACGCTGGCAGTAAACTTGCTGTTCACAACAATGCAGTCTGCCATGCCAGTCGTGTACTCTTCCAGCCAGTCAAGTGGCCATCTGTAGAGGCGCTTCAGGAAAGATTCTCTCTTCGTCAGAAGCTGATCAGGAAAGTGACAGTAAAACAAAACCTTCTTACGGGTTCTGGCCAGTCTAAGTATGGGAATGCAAGCAGACACCTAGTGCAACCAGGAGAGACAAGAGGAGATGTTAATTATTCGTGTTAGTGCCACCAGTGTGTACACGTGACTTCAAAGCCATACCCCGACAGCCAGTCCTTTGCAAGCCAAGTGCCTTCTTCCTCTCCCTTCCACTGCCACATCAAGCTGCACTGTCTTACCCAGGACCTCTTGTTGAGGCCCTAGACTTCCTCCGTCACAAAGACAAGGCACCCTCCTCCGTGCCCAGACCCCATCAAGCCCCACAGCTTCTCTCTGGGAACAGAGCCCAAGTAGCAGGAGCATTCTCTCCCTCCAGCTGCTGCAGAACGCAAGAGTGTTGCAAAATATGGAATATGACAAGATTGTCTCAGGTCAGGATGTTCTTTGATGTAAGATCTTTGTGTATTTTAAAGCCTAATCAGCAAGAAGGGAGTCCTAATCAGTGGAATGGGCAGAAGCCAGCATCCCTTGGTCAAAGACATCCTGGAAGTAACAAGCTTTAAGGACGCAGTAAATCAAGATGCTGTTGTATGTCAGTAGAACAGATAGCAGGTAGCATATCTTACTGAAGGATATCCTGGAACTAACAAGTCTTAAGGCTGTAGTAAATCAAGATGTTGATTTATGTCTGTGTATCCACTGCTAACTGGCAAAATACTCAAGGTTCATGTATTCTGTGGCTTAATTAAGTTCACTGTAATACTAAAAATCACCCCTACAGGTCAAAAAGACCCTTATCCAGGTGAAGACCCTTTCCTTGAGCACACATGGAAGTTAGCTGGGGTTATATAACTTGCAGAGAATCACAGAATTAAGTTCAAAAAACCCTCCAAGATCATGGAGTCCAATCTGTGACCAAGCACTACCATGTCAACCAGACCATGGTAGTAAGTGCCACATCCAGTCCTTCCTTAAACATTTCCAGGGATGGTGACTCTACCACCTTCCTGGGCAGTCTGTTCCAATATCTAATCACCCTTTCTGGAAAGAAATTCTTCCTAATGTCCAAAATAAACCTCCTCTGGGCACAGCTTGAGACTCTGTCCTCTTATCCTGTTTCTTGCTGCCTTGGAGAAGAGATTGACCCCCACCTGGCCACAACCTCCTTTTCAGGTAGTTGTAGAGAGTGACAAGGTCTCCCCTGAGCCTTCTCTTCTCCAGACTAAACAAGCCCAGCTCCCTCGGCCTCTCCTTACAGGACTTGTGCTGCAGACCCTTCCCCAGCTTCCCTGCCCCTCTCTGGAAATTACTAATTGTAATTGAGGGGCTGTATTTGTAAAGTTACTAACTCTGAATCATTGTGTGTAAATAATGGCAAGGAAAGCCCGATGGGATACGCTTGATTTGTGGAAGACCACCTGGCAGCCAGCCTTGCAGCCACCTCTGAAATAAACAATCAATGTCTAATTACTGGCTTGCTGCACACCATGTAACAAATCTGACTGTGGGGATTTGATGCTCCTGGGGTCTGGAGCATTTCTCTTACGAGAAGAGGTTGTGGCAGCTGGGCCTGTTTAGTCTGGAGAAGAGAAAACTGAGAGGGGATTTCTTGAATGCATATAAGTACCTCCAGGCAGTTAAATGCCACCCTGATGCCCAATCCTGCCAGATCTAAGCAGGGTCAGTCAGCCCCAGTTAGTACTTGGATGGGAGACCTCCTGGGAATACCAGGTGCTGTAGACAGTCCCGAGGACTTCCCCATCACTGTCCAAGCTCGCTCGGCCATGGCAGAGGAACCTGAGGAGTTTAAGGGTGGGGCCAGTTCTGCGCACGCTGAGCCTCACCTAAAAAATCCACTGCGCAGACTGGAAGGGCACACCCACGTGGGGAGAGCCCTGCCCAAATCTTCGTTGGCGAAGCCTAGCTATACAGACAAGTATCTCCAAAATACCTCCAAGGTGGGTGTCAGGAGGATGGTGTCAGATGCTTTTTGGTGGTGCCCAGTGACAGGATGAGGAGCAATGACCATAAACCAAAACACAAGAAGTTCCACCTCAACATGAAGAAGAGCTTACTTATGCTGAGGGTGGAGGAGCAGTGGAACAGCTGCCCAGGGAGGGTCGTGGAGTTTCCCTGTCTGGAGATATTCCAACAAGCTCTGGAGGTGTTCCTGTGCACCCTGCCCTGGGTGCCCCTGCCTTGGTGGGGGGGTTGGCCTA
This sequence comes from Pithys albifrons albifrons, assembly GCF_047495875.1. NCBI lineage: Eukaryota > Metazoa > Chordata > Aves > Passeriformes > Thamnophilidae > Pithys > Pithys albifrons. The sequence goes on from NC_092461.1 coordinate 91,256,437, forward strand.
GCTGATCTCCAGCGGTGCCTTCCAACCGCAGCAGTTCCGTGCCCCTGCCTCAGCTGACCCCGGCGGTGCCCTCAGCCCCACCAGCAGCAGTTCCTGTGTAGCCTGCCCTGGGTGGCCCTGCCTCAGCTGACCCCGGCGGTGCCCCCAGTCCCACCAGCAGCAGTTCCTGTGTAGCCTGCCCTGGGTGGCCCTGCCTCAGCTGACCCCGGCGGTGCCCCCAGTCCCACCAGCAGCAGTTCCTGTGTAGCCTGCCCTGGGTGGCCCTGCCTCAGCCGACCCCCGGCTGTGCCCCCAGCCCCACCAGCAGCAGTTCCTGTGCAGCCTGCCCCGGGTGCCCCTGCCTTGGTGGGGGGGTTGGCCTCGCTGACCTCCAGCTGTGCCTTCCAACCGCAGCAGTTCCGTGCCCCTGCCCTGGGTGGCCCTGCCTCAGCTGAACCCGGCGGTGCCCCCAGTCCCACCAGCAGCAGTTCCTGTGTAGCCTGCCCTGGGTGGCCCTGCCTCAGCCGACCCCCGGCGGTGTCCCCAGCCCCAGCAGCAGCAGCAGCAGTTCGGGCCGTGCGGGCGCACCTGGTCGCACACGAAGGCGTCGCAGGTCTCCCCGCTGAGCAGCAGCACGTACAGCGCCAGGCAGGCCATGCGCAGGGCGGCGCACAGCGCGTGCCCGCGGCCGCACAGCGCGCGCGGCACCCACGCGCCGGCGCAGCGCACGTCCAGCGCGCGCGTCTCCGCGAAGCAGCGCGCGGGGTCGTAGTGCGCCGTCCACACCTGCACGCGGCAGCCGCGCGCCCGCAGCGCCAGCGCCGCGTCCACCACGAGCCGCTCGGCGCCGCCCAGGCCCAGGTCCGGGTGCAGGAACAGCACGGACGGCACCGACCGGCACTCCCCGCCCGCCGCCGCCGCCTCCTCCTCCATGGCCGCTGCCGGCTGGGCCGCGCCGCATGCGCAGCGCGGCGGCCGCGGCGCGACACGTCAGCCTTCCCCGCGTCCTCCCGGGCCTTTCCGCTCGCCCCTCCCGCCGGGCGGCCCTGGCGCTGCCCGGCCCGGCGCCCCTCGCCGTCCTGCCCCGGCCCGGCCGCTGCGCACGGAGCGGCCGCCACCGAACCGCGGCGAGGGTTCAGCGCGCCCGGGAAGCGGCGGCTGAGAGACAGGGGGAGGGATAAGGGGCCGGCGCCGCTCAGGCATTATCCTGGGAAGCCGCGTGGCCCCGGGAAGCGCGGCGCGGGGGCGGGGCCTGCTGCGGGCAGGGACGTGGCCGGAGCGGCGGCAGCGGAGCGTGTGTGAGGCCGCGCCGACCCCCAGCCAGCGCCGCAGCCATGGTGAGTGGCTGCCCGAGGGGCGCGCCTGAGGCGCCCCTGCCCCCGCGGCCGTGCCCGCCGCCTCTCACCTTCTCCTGGTTCTCTCTCCGCAGCCCGGACCCAACCCCAGCGCCACCAGCGTCGGCTCCTCCGGCCGCTCCCCCAGCAAGGCTGTGGCTCCCCGCGCCGCGGGATCCACCGTCCGGCAGAGGTGCGTTGCCGCCGCGTCTCTGCAGTGGGGGCAGCGCTGCCCTCCTTCGTGCCCCCGGCTTGCCTGCCTGCCCGATCTGCTGCCCTCTGCTTACGTGGCAGCACAGACTGGTGCAAATCCAGAGATGGGCAACGGAGCTAAGGAGGGGTCTGCAGCACACGCCCTGTGAGGAGCGGCTGAGGGAGCTGGGCTTGTTAGGCTTGAAGAAGAGAAGGCTCAGGGCTGACGTCATCCTCTCTGCAACTCTCTGAGAGGAGGGTGTAACCAGGTAGAGGTCAGCCTCTTCTCCCAGGCATCTAGCGACAGGACGAGAGAGCACAGTCCTAAGCTAGGCTGAGGAGGTTGTGGTTGGACATTTAGAAGAATTTCTTCCCAGAAGGGGCAATTGCACATTAGAATAATATGCCCAGGGAGGAGTCACTACACTTGCAAGTGCTCATGGAAAGACTGGACGTGGCACTCAGTGCCATGGTTTGGTTGACATGGTGATGTTCGGTCATGGGTTGGACTCAATAATCCCAGAGGTCTTTCCCAACCTAGTTCATTTGTGAAGCTTTTTGCTTCTACAAAGTCTCTTGGGGTGCTTGGTGCTAGAAGCTGGCAGACTGCTAACGCATTTTCTTTGGTCTTTTTTTCATTCTGTTGTCCCCTAAAGGAAAAATGCCAGCTGTGGGACAAGGAGTGCAGGACGTGCCACATCCACAGGTACTGGTGGGATGTGGCGATTCTACACTGAGGACTCACCAGGGCTCAAAGTGTAAGTTGGATTAAAGGATGGTGGCAGGCATGAGGGCTGTAGAGTTCCCCTGCTTATGAAGTCTTTCAATCTTTGAATTAATAATTATCAGTGTTCTAGTGTGCCTGGGAAAACATGCTGAATTGACAGCTGGGTCAACATATTTTATTTATTCTGTAAACCTGGAGAAGGACTTTTTAAATTTATGCTGGTTTTACAAAGGTAGGTGCAAGTTATATTTTGTAATTTCCCAGACTTACCCTAAGTGGTCTTTGAAGACTGCATGCCATCCCTTTGAAGTTGAAAAAAAAATCACTTGTCACAGTGAATTTAGACATCTGTGTGCATGTTTATGTTCTCTTTTAATTAAAATTTTGGAATTTTCTTTATTAATAGCTATATTGTAATCCTGTGCACCCCTTTGAAAATACAGTATAACTGATAGGCCATATGCTTGCATCATCTCAGATGTTTCTATTAAAAAGCTGCAGATAAACTCCTTTGGCAAAGCTTGCAAAGCAAATAGCATTCCAGTACCTTGTATATCTATTTTTACAAGGTGAATATTCCAAGATTATGGTCACATATCTGGTATTGTCTCTTAAACTAAAGGGAGCCTAAGTTTTTACTTTTTTGCCAATTTGAATCATTCAGATCAGTTTCCCAAACAAACTTTGCAGCCTAATACTTGGATAACAAAGGTGGAAGATGTATTTCTGCTGATGAGTGCACACTAAGTCATACCCTGAGTGGAAATTGGTGCTTCTTATAGAGTGATGCTTCATCTTCTTGTTCTTGTTTTTAGTGGGTTGAAGAGTGTCAAGACACTCAGGGCTGTTTCTTGATTTTTTTTTCTTGAATAATTTAGTATTTTCTTTTGGAGCTCTTTAAGAGGACTGCTGCTGGCTGCAGAAACAGAACATTTGAGGAAGGGTTGGTGATAGTCTGGTTAGTGATAGTTCCATGAGTAATCCTTCTTCTGGGGTTCTGTCTTGCTTTCTTCATTCTGAACCCAGAGAGGAGAAAGGGAAAAAAAAGACAATGAGCAGCAATAGTGTTCTAGAGCAAATCTATGCAGGTAGGCACTGCAGCTATTTTCTGTGTTGTTTGATCTGCTGAAGCTCAATTAAAAAAATAGTAAAATCAAACAGAAAAAGTCAGATGTGCATTACCATTAGGTAGGGTTTTTAAAAATCGTGATACAGTCAAAACAAGCACCTTTTAACAATTTTGGTAAGTTTCCTTGTGAATCCTTTGGGTTCACTTTCGGTATTGAATGGCCACTCAGTTGTTCTCAGCCTCAGTACAAGCAGGTCAGTAGACAGATTTTCACATCTGTTTATGTTGAAACACAGTGGTTCCCAGTTTTAAGGTTTTGGAGCACTGTGAGTGTTGGGTTTTTTCAGAGGCTGCTGTGGGTTGCTGTGTGGCTGGGCATTTAATGGAAGAATGAAAAGTGAGTTGGTTTTACAATTAACCTGCACACTAGATGTAACATTTTTAGAGCCACGTCTTGGGAGCAACTTTCTCACTTACAGCTTTCCATGTATTTTTCTGTGTGTTTTTTTCCAATTGTTATGATCTCTGTCCCGTTTAGTAGGCTAAAAAATGAAAATGGCTTAAAATAAGGTTGTTGTTGCCTCAGTAAAGTGCTTCAGCTGAAATTGTTTTTAAAAATGGTTGTGATCAGTACTGCATAAAGCAATGTGAAAGCTTAGCCTAGTAGTGGTGGCTGGCTGGGACTTTTGGTAGGGTTTTTTTGTGTTTTTTGAAATATGAGGTCTTAAGAGTACTATGAAAAAGTATGTAAACAACCTGAGAACAGGTTAATTCATACTGGGTATGATCAGGAGAATTCCACTCTAGATAAAATAAGTTCTGTATTTCGTATTGGCCATAATTATACTGATGGTTCAGATATTTATTATCTGTATCCAAGATCTAAAATAATATGTTGAATAGACAAGCTGGTTGGCCTTGGGAAAGAACATTTATCTCTAGAACAGAATGCTACAAAGTACGTCTTCAAAAGCAATGTAAGCAAAGGGAGTTTTGGGGCACCTGGTTGAAAGTGGGATAGCATATTTTTCTCTTTAAAGCTTGTATCAAGCATCACATGCTTTGGAAAGAAAATTAAACCCAAAATTTTTGCTTTTTTGGGGCACTTGGTACTTGGTTCCTGTATCTTGTTCTGGACTTTCTTGCACAAGGAGGTATAGGCAGTGTTTCCAGTGGATGGGGAGTCAAACTGGCCTTGTGAAAGACGTTCTGTGGATGCACAGTACCAGATCTTCAGAGGTGCCTAAATGAATTTATTTATTTTAACTGCATGGTGGGCTGAGAAGATGCAGATGCATGGAGGAGAGTTGCAGGGTTTCAGCAGGTTGTCTTCGGGACTGGAGGAAATGAGGTACATGTGGCACTATTGGAGAGCTGATTATTCTCTAGGGGTTCAATATCATCAGCATGTTAAAAACCACACCAAACACAGAATAAATCCACATTGTTTATTTTCATGTGGCTCTTCTGATTAGTGGTGCTCCTTTATTCCTGTGAGCCTTTGGCAGAGCAGCTTACCAATTCCTACTACTAAAGGCTTGGATTAAGTGGTAATTCAGATACAGTGTAAGGACTTTGTGTACCTGATATCATTATGACTTACTTTACGTAGGATATAAACTTCAAATGCATATAGAATGCTGGTGGTTGAGAAGTACATTTTGTTGCACAGTGAAAGATACCCCTTGACAAAGGTTGCTTATGTAGTCAGTGTGTTTGGACTTACTTTTGCTCATTTTGTTACTGGTTTATTTGCTGAATGCTTTGTGTCTGTGTTTAGGGTTCTCCATACCAAAATAAGTCTTAAGTAAGACTATTAAGATAGTAATAGTTTTAAAACTCAATGTAAGATTACGGTTATGAACATCTAAAGTTTGTAGACCATGATCTCATAGAAAAATACGTCAGTTGCTTCCAATCTTTTCAGTTTCCTTTTTTACTTTATATTCAGATAGCATTTATCTGCTTAAAAACAGTAACCTGTAGGGTAATCCAGACTGGATAACAGATTTTATGGTGTTTCTTCCAATACAGTGTTGAAAATCGGAAATGAAATTGTATGTATGAAGTGAGTAGTATGAAGCAGTGCTGAGTGTGTGTAATTGTGTAACAGTGCATGGAATTGTATCTCAGAACAGCATGAAACAGTTGATTTAATCTGGCAACATGAACTCTAAGATTAACTGTTTGTAAAAAACATCACTATACAATTTCTAAACAGTGTATAACAATGTGAAGGCAAAAAAATAAGAGATTTGTTAATTACACATTTTGCATAAAGACTTAATGTTGTTAACTTTGGTGTTTGGTGTATCTTTTTCAAGAAAAGAGAAGTCCCAGTTTCTCACTCACTGTTGTCATTGTTTTCAAACCAAATAAAACTAAAAAAAGACCAGCTAATGCTAATTTTATGCCAAAATTTTAGTAGCCGCTAGAGGACTCTGTTGGTTTTTGTATCAGATTGTATCTCTGTTCAGGTGGCTATGTGAGTAGTAAGCACAGATGATAATTTTCCAGAGATTGTTTTTACAGTGTTGTAATAATGAACTTTAAGGGCATTTTAAATAAGTTGTGGGTTTGTTACTCTGTTGCGATTTATTATGTAACATTTAGGGTCTGTAAGACTGTATCTTTAAAACACTCCCAGCAGTGCTCTTGATAGAGATGGCTTATTTCTATGGGAATGGAATAGGAGTTTTCTCCTGCAATTGCTTATGAACTGATGAGCTCACTTGGCTCATAATGACTGGCGTTTGGACAAAGCAGATTTTTTTTATGTTAATGCATTTTTTTCTTTATTTTTAGTGGGCCTGTTCCAGTTTTGGTCATGAGTCTTCTTTTTATTGCTTCTGTGTTTATGCTGCACATCTGGGGTAAATACACTCGTTCCTAGACTCAGCTGCCAACTTAAAGCATACATCTTGGACCAAAACTATGGTGGATCCTGGTTGTTCTTGGAGAGAGACTGGGGAAGCTTCCTATCACCTGTTGAAGTCCTGTCAACTTTGGCTAAATACTGAATTAATTACTCAGTTTGCTACATGAGCAGCTTTAAAGTCTGTCATGGGTCATTTTATATTTGTATCTGTGCACTTAGAATACAGGTATTGCAATAAAAATTGTATATGGAAATAGAAACAGTCTTAACTGTATTTTTTCCACTTCCAGCATACCACAGCGAGCACATTATACTCATGATTATCATATATAGTCATATTTTTGAGCAAATGCCATTTGACAGTTCAAACCTGATTCTTTGATACTATACATTCCGAGATAATTTTGTGCTAGAAGATCTTTTTTTGTGAATGGGAAAGGCAAAATCAGGTTCACAAACATGTGAAGGTAACAAATGTACCAGTTAAAATAAAACTGAGGTATCAGAGCTGAGCTGGTCATGTTCTTCTGTTAACGCCAGAAAAATAGCTGGATTTATTTATATTTATTTAATTAATTTCCTGAATGCAAGTTAAACTTTACTCAGTGGTCATTATGCATAAAGGTTATTTAAGTGTGCCTGTTTTTTTCAAAATACGCTTGAGGAACAACATGAACTGGTACATAACTGATGTAAAATAATAGTTTCATGGCTGTCAAGGACATGTTTCACTCTCAGGCACATGGTGTGATTCTTGGGGTTGTCCCATGCAGAGCCAGGAGTTAAACTTCAGTGATCCTTATGGGTCCCTTCCAACTCAGAATCTTTTGTGATTCTATGACTCTGCAGGCCCAGACTCTTTGAAGGAGCTTTAAAGGGAGTGGGAGGACTGGCAAAGCAATGATCGCATTTTAAATAACGACATACAAACACGCTGAGACACAACTAAGTGACTCCAGTTTACTTCTGGGTGTTGTGTATTTTCCTTTTGAACAGTCAGACAGCTCTTCCTTCTCTTTTTAAAGGTATCTACATATTTGTGTATCAGCATTTCTCACTGCTAATGTGGTCTTGAAGTTGGATAGAATTATTCGAGTTCTTGTGGATTTCATTTGACTATCAGCTTGTAATGGCAAAACAGTGTTCTTAGTTACGCAGCCTTAATATGAGTGTTGCCTGCATGTTGCAGAAGCACCTTTCTTTAAAGCAGTTCTTAAATCAGCAGCACATCTGAAAAGACCAAACTGCTCAGAACAAAAACAAGAATAAGAAATGTGATCTTGGGGCTATAAAGATGATGGTTTGAGCTGTGCTTATGCCATGGTACCCAGTGTAAATGTAGAGGGAAAGATAGAAGACTTGGAGCAGAAACTGAAAGTTATCTTAGAAAGTGTAATGATAGGAGGATTACGTTTTCAGAAGGTTGGAAGTTGAGGAGCAGGAAATTCTGGCAACTCAAAGGCAGTGGGTAGCTGAATGCGCCAAGTTGGTGGAAACTGAGACAAATAAATGATGCATCAAAGGGAAAAGGATCCATAAATTATTTACCACTATGCATATGGAAGGGAAGTTAAAACACAAAGGAAAATAAAGCAAGCAAGGGGGCTAGCTCATCACTTCAGAAGATGGAGATAAGGATCTCTTACTTAAATGCTTTGCTTAACAAGAAAATAAAATTTGTACAGTCAGCAATTGCATCTTAAGGGAAGAAAATGCTAAGAGAAGACCAAATGCAGGTCAGTTGTTTTGCTGACCATGTGGACAGTGTTACTGACTTAATTTGTTGTGCTCAAAGGAAAAGGAATAAAATACTCTCAAATAGTGTAAGGGTAAGGAATAATGAATAACAGTAATATCAAAGTAGGTAAGCTTTCCTATTTTTTCTAATGCGCTGTTTAACTGTTTTCTAATACAGCAGGCAACAATTTTCTTTGAAACATTTCAGTCCTTAAAAGCTGGTTACCTACATCAAATAATTCCATTTAAAGCCTTTCATGTTTTTACTTTTTTGGTATCTTGCTGCTTCTAGTATCAATGATGAACTGAGAAAACTGATGGGGAGGGGGATTATTGCTGTACAGCCATTTAATAAGTTTTTAATACATTTAAATACATTTGAATGCATTTAATTCAACTGAGTAGAAAAATGTTGACTATTTTGACAGTGCTGTCCTTGCACAAATATTTTGTTTTCTAGAATGGCCTGTATCATATATTTTTTTATGCACTGTCAAAAGAGTCTAATGTCTCTAGTTTTGCACAAATTACTTGCCACCCCTTGGCTTTATATTTTATGTCAACTGACCTGTGGTGGTAGTTTAGTTGCATGCAGGTAACTGAAACATCCATAGCTTTATTTTCTATTCTTTGTATGTGATTAAAACACAGGTTTCTTTATTGTCTTTTTTTCAATTTGTGATTATTTTAATGTGTAGCATAAATGTGTTGGATATTCAGGGTTGTATTTTAAGCATTTCATGTACATAAGTCGTAGTGGAGTCTTGCAATTGATGTTTATCAGATTTCATCTCCATGGAAGTACGGGCAAAGAAATGCAGGTTGCAAAGACTTACTAGAAGCTTGACTGATAATGAATGTTAAATTCTCTTTGATCTGGGTGAATAAATTATAGCCATACTGATAAACAGTAGCTAATCTGTGATACAGAAAACTAGTCTTTCAGTAAGAAGAAGAAAGGATGGTCATTTGAAAAGCTTTGTATCAGATAACTAGGAATTATTAAGACTGGGTTTTTATGCCTACATATGTCTGATTGAAATACAAGGTTGACTGAGCTGACTGTTAGAAATTGTAAATATCTTAAGGGCTACAGAGGGCTCTAGGTCCACAAAGATCTTTGTCTCCTTAACAGTAAAGATTCAGGATACCTGGAAGAACTTGTATTTCCATAGAGGAGATGATAAAGTACTAGAATCTTTTATGACTTTAAAAAAATAAAAATTTGCAACCTCAGGCTCCATTATTCCTCAGCTGAAGAAAGGGTTTTTATAAGGAAATGGTGCTGTTACACATGAATACATCTATGTCACTTAAGCTTTCCCTCTCACCAGCAACAGATCTTAGTATGTGAACTGGCTTCAGTCTAATTTAACAGAGAAGCAGAAGCTGAAAGATGCTGTTCTTTAGGGTTGGATGGAACAGGTAACTGATAGAAGAGGGAGACAGTAAAAGTTCCCCCTGAGGCAAAGACTTGCACTTTCAGGTTGTTACCTAGGGAGAACAGGAAGAGTGTTAGACTTCTTCAATGCCTTCTTGGTAGGAAAACTTCAGTCTTTGCTCTTGAACCTTTTTGCTCACTGAAGTCAATTACCACAAGCTATTGATCTGTAGGCACGTGGGTTTCATTAGTTCTGAGGTTTCAGAACTGGCTGTTACTTTTGCTCTCTGTTTAGAAGCCTGCTCTACTGCACAGTACACGTGCACACCCAAGCTTCATTATCTACTGGTACCAACCGGGTAATCGTTTACATCAACGCCAACCTTTCTTACAGTGTGCAAGTATCATGTGGACTCCTCCTGTCTTTTGCCGTCATGTCGTGATAAATACTGTGCCTCTGGTAGTCACTCACAATGATTCTCATTCTTGAAGGCTCCGAAGGGAAGGGCAGTTGTTCAAGTGTGTAATTTTTGACTGTCCTATACACACACAGCTGTTTTGCAGCAGAAAGATTTTTTTCTTTTATCACATTAGAATCTGAATTTACTCTCAAAGAAGAAACTGTCAGTTCTTTCCGGTGTCTTACATTTTTTTCTGTGTCTGGGAAAAGAGATGCCTCTTATTTCTTCAAAGTTTAACTTGTTACTTACTTCCAGCTTTGATAATAAGGCTGCACTGACATCTTCATATTAGCTGTTTATATAAATGTGTTTCATAGAAGGTTCTTTTCTAGACTTGGCATTGTTAATAATACAGTTAGAGTCTTAATGATTCTGAGCTTAAGATCTGAGCTATAAGAGGGGACTCTGCCTTTTGGCTTTTGTTGATTGAGGGGCTGCTTTGATTTCAGAAGTTGCTGAAAGACAGGCAAAGCAAGAGCAGGGGTGAAGTTACTGAGTATATCTTATTGCTGACACATCTTGTGATCTTCTCGTCTTCCTTCTGTGCTCCAGTTTTTCTCTGTAGGCTGCTGGTGGTACTGAGTTGTGCCATGGAGTAGGATAATGCCCTGATTCAGACACAGGGCAGGTAGTAACAGTAATGAGCAGAACAGACCCATATTACTTATGACAAAAATCCAAGTTCAGATGTGGATTGCCACAGATTTGACGCCTACCTTTATCTCACATTTGGGAGCAGGTTGCAAATATCTATCCTTGTTTCTTATTTTGAAGGCTTTTTCATATACCTGCCTTCCAGAGTAGTATCTGTGACATTTTGACCAAACAGAAGTGCATTAATTTTTCAGTGTTACACTACCATATCATAAAACAGAACTGAGCAAAACTTTTAATGTACTTCCTCCTCCAAAGAGCTGCTTTTATTAAAAAAGTGAAATTCTAGCTAGTTTAGTGTGGGAGGTTTTTTGGACTTTTTTTTTTTTTACTCAAGCATTTAGCACTGAGTAATTATACTGACCTTATTTTCTGGTCAGATAATACAGGGAAATACCAAATACATTTGCAAATGCTGCAAAGGTAAGACATTATCTCAGTGAAATAAATCCAAAATTAGAACTAAATTTGTGGTTAGTATGCTCCAGTTTCAGAGGGGCTGCATTCCTAACATCTGTTAATTACCAAACACTATCCTGTGAGACCTTCCAGTTTATTAGCTACTGTCCTCGTTGTTTTCCTGGTAAGTTAATATGAAAAAACCCCTAAAGCAATGTTGCCTTAAATTCCCATGATTGATTGTAAGTGATGTTACTTCCGTCTTACATAAAAGCACCATGCAGTTACTGTATGGCATTTAATGTAATCAGTAGAGGAGAATGTTACATGTTCCTCACCTCAGGAAAACATCTGTGAGGGGAAATAAACATGACAGCATCATACAAACTGCACAGAAGTTTGTGAAGGACCAAACTATTGTATTTCAGTATGAATCTGAACCTGATGCAGTTGTGGGGCTTGGTGGACCTAGCTTTCCAATTTTGTTCAATTGTTGTTTCCATACTTCTTTGCTGAAAAGCTTTTCTTTAGTTACCTTTTGTGTTATTTGGGAACAATTTAAAAAAGAAAGAAGCAAACAAAAATTTTACGGAAGTTTGAAGACTCCTGCATGGAGGAACTCTCCGCAGTGGATAGTACAATTGGAACATTTCTCTTCTCTCTTCTAGTTGGAATTAAATAATACTCATCTCCCTTCTGTCTGTGTGCAAAATTGCCTAATGATAGAATTGCTTTCATTGAATGAAAGAGTTTGTGGAATGAGGATCTCTCTCTTATTTCGGAACTTAGAAATAACCTCACAACATCTATGGGAAGAAAAATGTTATTGCTGGTTCTGCTTCCAAGAATATTTTCCACCTCTAAGCTGAAATTATTTCTACCTGCTCAAGAACAGTAGTGAATCAGATGGGGCCTCTTGTCTCAGACCACTGCATGAAGATTGCACACATGGAGGGAAAAATTTTCAGCAAAATGAATTCTTTCAGCTAACCTTGTATCTCTGTTGTTTAGACTGTTGTAGCTATGGCAGTGTAGCTTCTCTGAAAAAGCATCTATGGTCTGCAGGAAATACAGAGGTATTACAGGTATTTTATTTGTCCCAGTGTCCAAGAAAGGTAGTTCCCAATATTTAAGGAACTCCACTACTTCACACACTGATAGCCCTTTCTCCCCACTGTTTCCTGGCTTTTCCTGAGGATAAGTGTCTTGATGAACATCTTTTCTCTGTGTGAATGACACTGAATTCTCTCCTCTCTAAGGCGAGATTTAACTTCAGAGGAGTTAACTTTAGATTTCCACAATGTGTCTGCTGATACCTGTGTGCCTGTTGTGACCAACCTGCATTTCTGGCATTTCATTCTGCTAATCTGTTTTATTGTGAAAAGGTGCTGTGGAGGTGCTTGTTCCTCCAGGCAGCTGAAGAACTGTGGACAGCAACTCAGAGTAACTGGATCATTTGTCAGCATTGTAGGTGCCAGACTGAGATGAAATCCAACCCTTCATTCCAGCTACTGTTGACAGAGCTACTGATCTTTAACTTCATTTTGGTGATGACATAATCTGAGAGTGTCCAGTGATGATGAAACCCAAAAGCCTCATACTTCTCAAGTTGCATTCATCAAAAAAACTTTACAAAGAGCAAAAATTACAGCTCTGCAGACCCCAGGAGCAGTTTTGGTGAAACCAGGAAGCCTTCAGAAGTGACTTGGCAGGAAAAGAAAGATAGCAGTAGATGTCTGAGATGTGTAGCTTTCTGGAGGTATAAGTAAAGGCTGGAAGTTGTTCTTTTTAAACTCCCCTACCCCTTTCAACTACTGGAATCTGCTTTTCATATGCATTATTCATAAGGCCTCTTAGCCAAGCCTTATCACAGGAGAAGTAGAGAAATGATGAAATGACAAAGTGTTAAGGGAAAATGGAGAAGTTCTGTTCAAAAGGTTGTCTAGAAGATATTTTCTTCCTTAAAAAAAAGTTATTTAAATCAACAGATAATAAACAGCTTGATGAAGGATGTTTTCATGTTCAATAGCCTTGACTTTTTATGCCTCTACTATACTCTCAATAAATAGCCATGGAAAGATAGAAAGCTGCTGCAACTTACAGTATATGATAGATTGAAATAAAATAAACAACATCTTCCCCCCAGAGCATGTTCATATAGTAAAAAATTAGTCTTCCTCCTAAAAAACAAAGTTAGCATTTATGAGGATGTGATGTTATTATAAATTCGTGATCTTTTAAAAAAGGAATCTATGAATAAAATTAATTAAATGTTATAATAAATATATATTTTAAAACAATATGCTTTTTTAATATCAAAGCAATTTTTTTCTAATTATTATTTTTTTTTTTATTGGTCAAAATTAAAATGAAAAGTAATTTCCAAATGCTGACATTTTCCACGAACTGGAAACTGGAACCATCACTTAACACTAGATAGCCACAACACTGTGAAATAGTATTGGAAATATAGGTATAGGTCACAGCAAAATGTCCTTTGGTAGAAACTTTTTCATGTCTTTGATCCAATCCCCTACTCAGAGCAGAGTAATCATCAGGGTGTGATCAGGTTGCTGAAGGCCTTGTGCAATAGCATTTAGAAAATCTAGGAAGGAGTTTTCAGAGTTTCTCTGTTTACCTGTCCCTGTGCTTAACCACTCTCTGGTGAAGATTTTTTTTGTCATGTCCAACTAGAATTCCTTTGTTTGACCTTTCAGTGTGATTGCCTTTCAGCCTTTTGCTGTGCATTGCTGGGAGGACTTTAGCTCCATCTACTCTCTAACCTTGGGTAAGGACAGCAGCCAGTGTTTTCCCCTTAGCCCTCTTGAGCTAAACAAACATGGTGGCCTCTGTCCCTGTATGTCATGTGCTCCAGCCTCCAGCCAGCTAAGTGGCCCTCTGCTAGATTCTCCAGTTTGTTAGTGTTTCTTTTGTACTGGGGGCACAAAATTAAACTCAGTTTTCCAAATGAGTGTCTAATAAATGAGTGTCTTTACAAGTGCTTCTCTTGACATGCTCATTGTGCATGTTGCTATGTGGTTAGCCCTCAGTCCTGCAAGGGCATGCTACTGCTTCTTGTCCCACCTCTCTGTTGGGGCATTCCATGGAGTTGCTCTCTGGTAAGTTGGAATGTGTCTTATTCCATGGTGTTGCTCCATCCAAGATGCAGAACTTAACATTTGTCTTTCCTGAGTTTCAGGAGGCTTTTTTTTGACTCATTTTTCCATACTGCTACAGTCCCTCAGACTGGAGTGCTCTCCTCCCCAAAGTACCACTCTCTGAAATTTGGTGTCCTCACAAATTTGCTGAACATGCAGATAATGAGACCAATTACCTTCCTGCCAGCAGCATGACAGTGAGTCTGCATCACTGCAGGATTACTTTAGGCTTCTGTCCCTGTTATGACCATCCTCAAAAAAAGCTGATATGTCTGGGCTTGAGTGTAAGCCTGGCATGGAGATACTGGATTTCATGTAAGGACAGGCTCTAGCCTCATGCATGGAGGATGCAAGTGAAAACTTAGAGGGGCTTGAGAGTGCCTTCCCAGAATTCACTAGGCACTGTTCCCAGGCCTTCTGCTTATTCAGTTCTCACTCACCACCTGTGCATTCAGATCTATCTACTGGCTCATAAACTGATTTGTATAAAGTTCTTACTTCTCAATAGTCTGTACAATTTTGGTTATGTGTAGGTCTTACACTGATTATCCTAGAAGATACTTACAATGTGCACTAGGTGGGCCAGAGCAACATGTAGAAGTTAATTTCTAGAATGATTTCAGTAAAAAACTGCTTTTCTGAATTTATCTCAGCATTCCCAGTGATCCCAGTAGGAGGAAGAAAACTTCCTGTTATATACTCACCCTTTATTCCTTCTTCCTTTCAAAGATTTAGTTTGAGGGAAAAGAGGTTCTAGGAATACAACTCTGACCATTTTGCCAGGCACTTCTTTGCCAGTAAAAAAGGGATGTTATTTTGTTAAAATGCATTAAAACCACTGCAAGCTGATACCTGTGTGTCCAAATGCTCCAGATGGTGGACAGCTCCTTTTCCAGTGGTCTGCAAAGGCACGGATTTTTAGGTGACTTTACCAGTGGCCCTGCCCCCCATACCTCTTGTGTGCTCTCTGGCTTCAGTGTAGGTCCCACCCTATCACACCTGCTTATGAGCATTAGGGGGTGCATTCTTTTATCACATCAATGAGGAAGAAATAGTGTTTGTCTCAGGTCAGACTTGCTGAGTTGGGCTGAACCTTGAATATGTATTTCATGTGAGATGTATGCTGTCCTTTTATGGAAGCAGTGTAGAAATTAAAGAATTTAATCTTCTCACAGCAGGTGAGTGACACAATTCAGGATTTCTGGGGTCCTTAAGTTGCACGTACTTCTCTACATAATGCTGTTCTTGGTGTAAAAGTATAAAGTCCATCTAAGTTAGCCTGTGCATGAGCTGTCAATACCAGGAAATGCAGGAGAGTAGTGGCATAATTTGTCAGTTTACAGCAGAGATTCGCTGTGTCCAGTTTTGAGCACCCTCACTATAGGAAAGACAGTGATAAACTGGAACAAATCCAGCAGAGGTGATCAAGGGCTGGAGCACTTCTTGCTCTGTAAAAGGAGACTGAGAAAATTAGACCTGTGTAGCCTGAAGGAGGAGAGCCTTAATAGCATCCTTCCTAGAACTACTCAGAGATCGTGAGGAAGTTGAAGGCAGTCTTTTTGCAGCAGTTCATGGCAGGAGAACACGAACAATGGGCTTGAGTTGAAATAAGAGAGGTTGGATATAAGGAGATACCTTTTCAGCATGAGGATGGTCAAGCCAAGGTTGTCCATAGTGATTGTGCAGTCTCTTTCCTCCCTTGGATGTTTTCAAGACCTGATGGATAAAGACCTGAGAAGCCTGGTCTGATCTCACCAGTTCTGAGTTGTAGGTAACAGAGCGTTGCACTAGCTGACCTTTCAAGGTCCATTCCAACCTGAATTATCCTACATCCATATGACTCTTGTGGAGCCTTTTTGACACTGGCTTGAATGTATCATCTGAAACCTGTGGTGTTTCTGCTGCACAGCAGTTGATACAAAGAGCTGAAGGTAAAGCAGAACCTCAATAAAAACCTACTTCAGATTTTCAATGGTCTTGGAGAGTTGTGGAGAGAAAGAAGATGCTTAGTTTTATCTGTTATTTTTTCAGTGTTTGGAGATTGAATTTTTGATTGACTGAACCAAATAGAGGTAGTTTTATGATACTAGCGAAGAACACAGTATGTGTTCCAAATAAATAAAAGCCATATCTGCAGAAATCATCAAAACTGTACATGCTACTCCATCTGCTGGGGAAATCAATAACTTCCAGTATTTAAAAGGTGGAGACATTCTTCAATCACAAAGGCAGGATTTTTCCAATCTATTTTGTACTTGCAGACAAGTGTCTGCTTTTGCAATACTTAAGCTACACAGGACAGACAGGAAATCTTGTTTGGGGAAATTCTGGGTTTTGAAAAATTCTGCTGGCATAATTTCCATTTTTTTCTCCTTTATTTCAAGGTGAATAGCCCAAATAGATGCAGTTGACAGGTTGCAAAAAAGACGCAGTCCTGAAAAGTTTGGCCTTCCCTTTTCTCTGTAGACTCAGAACATGAGAATATTGCTAAAATCTCCAGGGCAGATCTCTGAAGCCAGTCTTTGTGGTCCAGGATTGCATTCTGTCTGTTTGTGAAGAGATTAGCTCAGTGGTCACTGATAAACACACCTCTAAACAACTTCATCAGCTGGAATTCTCTTCACCAAATTCTGTAATGACTCTGCATAGAGGTAAATGAGAATGATGGTGTTGACGGTGCCTGAAAATAACATGAAGCCTATTAGCATGGAATTGAAATCTCATATGTTTTTGGAAAGCAATAGGTGTAAGGGTCATGTTGCCTCTTCCATGAGCTCTGAGATTCCATGTCTGATAGTAACTTCTCTCTTGAAATAAGAGAACCTTATAAGGAAAAAAACCCTGAAAGAGTAAAGGCTAAGCTGAGACTTATGTGCATTTCATAGGTCTCTTTTTCTTACCATTACATAATCATTAATCTTTTTTTTCGAAGTAACACACACATTGAAATGGAGGGAAAAGTCAGACAGTCAGCTGCAGTCTAAATTTGCATTTGTGTTTGGATGTGCAAGCAGAGACTGAGGATTATCTTGACTGTCTTGAAGACTCACATACTATTTATTCCTATATTTTGAGCTAGAGAAGGAGCAGTGAGCACCTTTCAGGAGTACAATCACTTCATTTTGGTGAGAAGTAAGCTTTCATTTGGACTGAAGAGGGTGTTAAAGTGCTCTTCACAGCTATGAAATCTTGAGTTTTGCTCTTCTTTTGCAATGAATAAAAATGTGTGTTTGTTTCCTGTATGATGGCAAATTTGTAATTCAGACATTTGTCATAGAGACTGATTGAGGAATGAAATGTAGTCCCTTTTAATCTATTCTGACTTGAATATTTGATCTTGAAGAGAAAGGGTTTGCATCACAGCCCCTACCACTTGCCAGAGGTCCACTTGATCTAAAGACATGAATACTTGAGAGGCTTTTTCAAGCTCAAAATTTGACTGGAGACGTTTCTGTTTTATACTTTCAGATCTCCGTCACAAGGCCAGCATTCAAGGAAAAGTTGTAGCATTGTAGCCAAGTAGATATGGTCTTGCCCTTTATTGTAAGATGCCACAGGCTTTGTGTCCTGGGTTGAGCTGGCAAAACACCAACTGTCCAGGACAGAGTGAAAGGGTTCCTCCTCCCCCCAGCCAGCCAAGGGAAAAAGAAGAGAGAGAGAAAAGAAAAACCCTCAAAACAGGTTTATGCTGGAACTAACTACATGTATTTATACAGAGAAGAGAAAATTAAGAGGAAACTACAATATAACACACACTTACACAAGTTACATATATATAACAAGGAATAGCTTCCCACTCCCCAATTAATACAAAGCCCATTACTCTAAATTCATAAGCACTCCAAAAGACACTCAGCAAGAAAGAGAAAGTGTAACAACAAAATATTTCTACTTCCCTGAATGCAAACAAAATGCAAGCACAGGCAACAGGAGCAGGGCCTAGCATAGTAGAGAAGCTGCTAGGTGTCCTCCTCTTAGTGCAGCCATGATGGAACTAACCAAGCCACTCCCACACACTGGATTTTACACCCTTTGAGATGATGCAATATGGTATGGAATACAATATTATTGGCTGGAAGAAGTCAGCTGTTAGCTAGCTCAGCCTAGCTTAAATCAGCTGACAATCCTAGGCCTAGCTGAACTTTAAAACCTAAATTTAGGCCCACCTGGCTAAACCCATAACACTTTGTCTGAAGGTAACAACAGAGACTTCTGAACCTGTCAGGCTTTCTATGGACTTGTCTTGGCCTGCCTGTAGTTTTATTTTAGTCTGTTTATCTGTATTAGTGATTGTCTAATGACTAGGTGACTATTACTTACTTTGTTCTAGCTTTTGATCACTTTGTACAACTGTGTGGTATACCACCTAGTCTTATGTATTTTTTGTAACTAGAAGATATTAATAACAAGTACTTATTCTCTATAGAATGAACTGTGTTTGATCTTAGAATAAAACACCTTGTGAGTACAGGGACAGGATGATACCAGAGGCCCCAGGGCTATGAACAGCTCACAGAGATCTCTTGGTAACAATTAGAGGAAGGCAACTTTTAGAAATGGGTAAAACCAATTGGGGATAACAAGGGAACAAATACAAGTATCCAACATATAATACACACCATATGTACATGTGTAACATAGAGCTGGGAGAAGATTGAAGAAAGACCAAGTGCAGACCATGCTAGAAAACTTGTGAAAAGAACTCCAAGCAGATTTGAAACTGAGGAGGAAGAAACCATCAACATCATACTGGCAAAAGATTTGAATGCTAAAAGCCCACTGTTCTCCTCCCTTTGCACTGAAACTATGATTGTTACGACCCAGAGGTACAGTGGAAAGGAAAACACATTGCCAAAAAAATTGGGTAGATATTTTGTGGTCATAGTGGCCACTGATAGTTTTCAGTTCTGGGTGAAGTTAGGAGGGATGGCAGCAGAACTGCTGCCTTGGGCTTCTGGCAGACAGACTTTAACCTATTTAGGAGATTGACTGACAGAGTCTCATTGGAGTCAGTCCTGAAGGGCAAAGGAGCCCAGGAAGGCTGGATGTACTTTAAGGAAGAAATCTTAAAGATACAGGAGCAGGCTGTCCCCATGTGCATTAAGACAAGCCAGTGGGGGAAAAGACTGGCCTTGTTAAACAAAGAATTTAGGCTGGAACTCAGGGGAAAGAGAGAGAGTGTGTCACCTCTGGAAGGAGAGGCAGGAAACTTGGAGGGATTACAAGGATGTTGTAAAGTTATGTAGGAAGAAAATTAGAAGGACCAAAGCCAAACTGGAACTTACTTTGGCCATTGTGGTTAAAGACAACAGAAAAAGTTTCTGTAAATACCTTGACAGCAAAAGGAGGGCTAAGGAGAGTCTCTATCCTTTGCTGGATGCAGAGGGTAGCATAGTGTCAGGACATGAGGACAAGGCTGGGGTACTTAATGGCTTCTTTGCCTCAGTCTTTAATACCAAAGTCAGTTGTCCTCAGGGTATCCAGCTCCCAGAGCTGGAAGTTAGTGATGGGGAGCTGAGTGAAGCCCCTGTATTCCATGAGGAAATGGCTAGTGACCCGTTATACCAATTAGACACACAAGTCTATGTGCTCACATGGGATTCACCCAAGAGAAGGGAGGGAGCTGGCAGAAGAGCTTGCCAAGTCATTTTTAGTCATTTACCAGCAGTCCTGATTTACCAGAGAAGTCCCAGCTGACTGGAAATTACCAAATGTAATGCCTACCAATGAGAAGCTCAGAAGGACAATCCAGGGAATTACAGGCCTGTCAGCCTACCTTGGTACTGGGGAAGGTCATGGAGCAGATCATTCTGAGTGCCATTACACAACACATGCAGGACAAACAGGATGAGGCCCAGCCAACAACATGGGTTTGTGAAAGGCCAGTCCTGCTTGAGCAACCCGATTTCCTTCTGTGACAAAGTGACCCACTTTAGCAGATGAGAGTAAGACTGGTCTATCTAGACTTTGGTAAAACCTTTGACACCATCTCCAACAGCATTCTCCTGGAGAAACTGGCTGCTCATGACTTGGACAGGTGCACTCTTTGCTGGGTGAAAAACAGGCTCTATGGCGAGGCATAGAGAGTGGTGGTGGATGGAGTTACATCCAGCTGCTGGTCACAAGGGGCATCTGCCAGGGTTCAGTGTTGGGGCCAGTTCTATGTAATATCTTTATTGATGGCCTGATTGAAACGATTGAGTGCACCCTCAGCAAGTTCATGGATAGCACCAAGACAGGTGGTAGTGATCTGTTGGAGGGAAGTGTCTGCAGAGGGATCTGGGCAGGCTGGATCAGTGGGCTGACAACTGTGTGAGGTTCAATAAGACCAAGTGCTGGGTCCTGCACTTGGGTCACAGTGACCCTATGCAGCGCTGCAGGTTGGGGGAAGAGTGGCTGGAAAGGTGCCCAGCAGAAAAGGACCTGGAAGTGCTTGTTGACAGCAGGTTGCATATGAGCCAGCAGTGTGTCCAGGTGGCCAAGAAGGCCAGTGGCATCCTGGCTTGTATCAGAAATAGTGTGGCCAGCAGGATGAGGGAGATGATTGTCCTGTTGTACTCGGCACTGGTGAGGCTTCTTCTCAATTACTGTGTCCAGTTTTGGGTCTTTCCCTTCAAGAAGGACATTGAGGTGCTGGAGTGTGTCCAGAGAAGGGCAGTGAAGCTGGTCAAGGGTCTAGAGCACAACTCTTATGAGGAGTGGCTGAAGGAAGCTGGGGCTGTTCAGCCTGGAGAAAAGGAGGCTCAGGGAAGACTTTATCCCTCTCTCCAACTGCCTGAAAGGAGGGTGTAGTGAGATGGGTGTTGATCTCTCCTGCCATGTCTCAAGTGCAAGGATGAGAGGAAATGGCCTTAAGTTGCACCTGTAGAGGTTCAGATTAGATATTAGAAAAAGCTTTCATTGACAGTGTGGTTAGGCATTGGAGTAAGTTGCCCAGGGAGGTGGTAGGGTCACTGTCTATGGAAAGTGTTAAAAGAGGCATCTGGATGTGGCACTTGAGGCTTTGGTTTAAGGCTGATTATGGTGGTGCTGGGTTGACAATTTGACTAAATGGTCTTGAAGGTCTTTTCCAACCTTATTGATTCTGTGATTCTGTGAAATTATAATGTTTATGTATATACAATTTTAAGCAACATAATTTTAACTGGGAAACATTAATGACATTGTAACTGCAGGGGCAATTCTTTCATTAGACTGTAAGATTTCAGCTAGGCTCACAGTGAGTTCATGGCTTTGTATATATGCTGTGTCCCTTTGCCCTTAACTTTTCAAGTTTATCAGTGTGCTGGTTTAAAGGTAAACCAGCAGGATAAATGAACCCAACACAAAAGAGATTATGTCAGAGTTACAATTTAATAACAATATTACAATAAATGCAATGGCACAAAGAGAAATTGGTTTTAACCCACAAAACCCAGACATATAACCCAGCACCCTGGGGCACAAACACAAAGGGGTTTGTTAGCCCCTGTGCTGAGACCCACGTGGTTCCCTCGAGTCCAAAGTAAAAGGAAGTGAAGAACCTGTTGGTGCAGATGATGGTTGCAGTCTGGTGAAGAGTGGTAGTCGCAGTTTGGTTGAGAGTGGTGATCTCCTCCTGTTGAGGTTCTGGTCCTTCCCTGGATCCGACAAGTGGTCTCCCCCAAGTCCCCAAACCCCCCAAGATATCCCCTCAGGTCCAGGTGGGACCACTCAGTACCTCCCCCAGGGCAGGGAGTTCCACAATGGGTGATCTAACTCTATGAGTCATGGGATATTTTTGGAATCATTGATTGGCCATTAGCAGACATGACACCTCAGGCTGGGTGTGGAAGTGCTAATGACTTCCTGGAAGGGACTTATCACAGCTCTTATCTCACAGGTGTCTTTCACACCCAGCTCACACCCTGAGGGATCCGGTGTGCCCTGGGCAGCTGCTGCAAATGGTCCATTGTTAACAGTTCATGGGACATGAATAGAGGGTGTAGAATACACAACTTTGGTCACATCCACACAGTGATAAACTGGTCCCACCTGCTGAACTAGGACAATCAGACTGATGGCAATTCAAGCAGTCTATAGTATAACCTACATGCAATGATTTTTTTAGCAAAGGTTAAGAAAGCATCGTGAGCTGTGTATCCCTGACTGATACAGCAAAAGTATCTTGGGATGACTTGTCATGAAGGGGTACATACCCACCTTTTGTTATGTTTAGCTCAAGCAGATGAATCTCTTTCCAGAGAATAAAGACAAAAGCTGTGCTCAAAGGAGTGTGGTTATGTCATGAGTTGCTCTCATCCTACAGAGGAAAGCTGTATGACTCTTTTGAGTCTTTAGAAAAACAGAGCTTACACGCTTCTCCAGATGACACTACTGGATTTGGCTTTCATGCACTTCACCCAAATATAGTGAATATGCATTTAATTTATGAGATATTTTTTATGGATGGTTCAAGCTGTCAATATCCTCTGATACCAGTACCTGCCATCTTTCAAGAAAACCTTTAAATGCTTCTAAAGTCAATCTGGTGAAGTCTTCTGCTCTTGAGGCTTCTCGGGAAGAAGGAGGAACCCTGCTACGTTTAGAGCTTATTTAGTTTGTCTAGCAGCATGTGAAGTGATTTGGGTAGAATAGTCATTGCATTTCAGAAATTGTACCAAGACATCTTAGCTTCGGAGCAGATCTGTGAAGGAGAATGGCCTGTGATGATATTTAAAGGAGAGCATCAAAGACAGAGGAAATTAAGCTGCTACTGTGTTGTTTTAAGAAACTGAAGAACAAGCCACACCAATATTAAAAGGAAATATTGTAAGCCATAGGCTGCTTCCTGTGGGGCCAAAATGCAATCCCTACAATTCAAATTGCTCTTCATATGTGTGAAGGACAGATTTAGACCCACAAGGGAAAGAAAAGCTGTGAAGAAGAGGAGGAGGGCTAACAGCTTACTTCTTGGCTGTTAACATTGAATAATTAAGCACTAACAGCCAAAAGGAAAGCTGTTGTTTTCCTAGTCCAAATATCCAGCCAGGAATAAAACATTAAGCAGCTATACAAATGATGTCTTTCATTTTCTTTTCATAAAACAAATTACTAAGTTAAACAACATATACTTTGGATACATGGAATATAAATGCATTTGATATAGACAGAATTGTAATTTCTGAAATTTGTGCTTTGCATTTCAGGGGTAAACTGAACGTTACTTAGTGTGCTGAGGTTCTCCCTTAAAATTCATTGTGCATGTGTGGAAATTAAGGCTAGTATCTGGAATACTAAAGCTTTAAACCATGACTACTTTATGGTAAAGAATCCTCTAAAAGGCTTGTGTATACAGAATCTTACTTTGGTTTTGTTTTTTCAGCTACGTTATTTGATTAAAAAATTTCATTCTTTACTAACCTTGACCTGCTCCCAGAAAGCAAGTTCTGAGTTTGTGCTTTTACTGAAGAAGGGTCTTAAGGTGGTGTGTGTGGCATTAGGCTCTGGCCCCTGCTACTTTTGTAGTATTTTCACAAAAGCTGACCTTTCAAGAAGTTCTCAACCTGCAGCTTAAACTTACCAGAGAGGAGAAGAAAACAAGTTATTTTACTGGTAGTTTTTATTATGTCTAAAGTAAGGATTGTAAAAATTTGAGTGAAACAGAGGCACCACATTCATAAGTTAAGAGTACAACCCATACCCATTCACACGTTTTATACTGTAAGAAAACTCAGAGGAGAAAAAAAAAAGCTAAGAAAAAAAGACATATGAAATGAAGGAGATATGGCACTCAGAATCCAGCATGTCTGACAGAAGAAATAGCCCCCAGAGCCAGAAAATTGTCATCAGGTAGCAATGATATCAGTCTAGAGCTCCTTCCAGCTTTGGATCACGAGGCCCATCAGCAGAGCTCCCTGTATACAGCACCCCTTCACAGTCACTCGTCAATCAAACAACTCTGAAAATAAAGACCACATGTCATCAAATTTGTGGAATTCTTCTCTTCCTGTTTATGCAAGAACTG
Source organism: Pithys albifrons albifrons (assembly GCF_047495875.1). NCBI lineage: Eukaryota > Metazoa > Chordata > Aves > Passeriformes > Thamnophilidae > Pithys > Pithys albifrons. The sequence continues at coordinate 91,280,391 of NC_092461.1, forward strand.
CCAAATCACTTATGTTCTGTACAAGCTTTCTGTCCTCGGCGAGGTGGGCGATTTTCTTTTCCTAGTGTCAGCATAGATAAGTCCTTTCACTTCTGGTGTGAAAATTAAATGTTGTTATAAGAGACTTTCATACTGTGCAGGACACTGGGCAGCTTTGTAGGAATGCAAAGGTAGTGGCTTTGAAAGGCTGTTTATTCACCTCTGTCACCGGGAATAGGGCAGAATAGAAAGAAGGATCCAGAATACCCTGGTTGCCTTGGGAAAAGCCTTCATACTCATTTGTATTGGTTGGATTCAAGCGCTGAAACTGGTAAGTTGCTCCAAATTCGCAATGTGTGGTTGTGTGAAGGCCACAGGAGCAGCAGAGAGGCTGTTGACCTGCATTTGCTGTTGAAGCGTTACTTGAGATTGTGATGCCAGCCGGCCTGCACCAAAGCTATGCTGGAAACCACGCTCATGCTTTCATGGTAAGGCTGATTGCTTGTTGATGCTCAGGCCTGTGACCACACCTTGTTCAGTTTACTTGGATAGGTGCAGCAGGTATGGGACAGAACAGTCCTATTTCAGTGAATTGTCACCCATATGTAGCTCACTCCGGCTCAGGCTACATCTTCAGAGGTGCCATAAGAAGTGGAGATCACTCCTTGTAGCAACCATCTCTCCTTTCTCTAATAAAGCTGCATAGATAAGGAAAAGGTTGAAATTTATATTACAAACATTCAAAAAATACCAATACTTTTCCTGGCAGTTTTCCCAGCAGACCATATGTTGACCTTTTCTGGTCAACGTAAAATCCACACTCAACTGTTACAGGATTAGTGTCTCACCTCAGATGCTTTGCTGTCTCACTGATGCCTCTCTGCAGTCCTTTCCAACTGGCTTCAGGCTCCCTTTGTGTCATGTTTTGCTCAAGGCTATGTCCAATGTGTGTTCTCAGAGAAGCCATCATGGGCTTGCAAAGCATAATCTGCATGTTCCCCAAAGGCAGGATTTCATTTGTTCCTCTGCATTGCCTAGGCCAGAGCCCTATTTTTCCAGTGTTGCTTGTCCAACCCTAAAATTTTCTTTGCAAAGCCTTTTTTTCTTGAATTTTAGGTTTCTTTCTTTGCTTATCAGAGGAACATCCCCTTCCTCTTCCATATCTGTCTGTGTTTTCATTCTCTAACTCACAAGACAAATTTCAGAGGGCTCTCCACCCTCCTGGCCCGTGAGGACAACCTGATACCTGTTCTTTGCTGGTCTTTGCTCCATATGTTGAAGAGGAAGGCTCTGTATATTTTTAATGTTCTCCCATAGCATTAATTCTTTATATCCAATATGAATTATTGGCAGATTAACAGCAATCTGGAAAAACAGATGGTGCTTTCCAGACCTCCCTCCTCCTTCCCTGTCGTGGTTGAAAGGAAACTAACATTTATTCAGCCCCAACCTTCAGTGACAGTGCAGGCCTACTCAGTGTGCCAGGCTGCCAGATATTTACGTACAGCTTTATCTCATGTACGTACATCCTATTTTTATTGAATATAGAAAGAAACCTCTAATATGTATCAGTATTTTTATACTGTGCCAAAATTTTATCTGTAGTTACAGATGCAAATATAAAAACACCACTTAGCTACGTCCATGTATAATCACGTAACTCTGTAGCAGTGGCTTTGCATTTGTGTTCCAAAATATATGGATGTGTATCCACAGAAATATATATGTATATATGTGCATACATGATACATCAGGTGTTTACTTCCTAAATCCATTGGGCATCAACATTGACATGTTTCTCTGTGAAAACTCTAAAATTTAAGTCTGATTGCTATTTGTTAGTGTGGCTTGGAATGGCAAATGTCCACCAGCTACTGATTAATCACTGACATCTTCCCTGGCCAGAAACAGATCCTTGTATCACTTTCTCTACACGATTGCACTGTCCTGCCTTTATGCTTGCATCATGTTTGGCACTTTTTCAGCCTTTCTCTGCTGGATGGCGTTCTTCAAAGATTTCTTGTCAAGAAAATTCATCATGCTATTTGTATGTGTGACTTTTCCCTGTAGCACCAGTATTATTTGTCACCCAATTGTACTTTTAACAGTGGATAAGAACTAGTTTGGTTGTGCACTAGTACACCTGAAGCTTTTTCTTCAAACTTCTTCCAGGAAAACATTCATGTTTTTAACAGTTCTTTAATTTCATAGGAGATATAATAGTATGAAATGCACTGAAACCAGCAGAAACTGGTAGCAAATAGTACATGCACATGTATATACACATCAACATACAGAGGTTTCAGCCTGAGATGTCTGTTTGGCAGATGCTTTCCCTTTGTCTTCAGTAGACTATTTTTGACCATCTTTTCTCCCAGCCTAATATTGATATAAGTCAGTCACCACAGACAGTGAAATTGTTTCTTCTTTATTGTTTTGTATACTAAGTCTGTGATGCTCTCTACTGTGTTACCTGTAAGAAGGGTTTTGATGGAAACCTTTTCAAGACAGAAGGGATCCCATAGCACTGGTTAATGAAGCCTGTGGTGCCCTCTTAAACTCTGCACTTCTGCACCACTTACAGTATTTATTTTTTCAGGTTTTTTGAAGTGATACCGAAGGGGTTTTTGATTTTTATTTTCACGTTTTATAGATTTTAAAAGTACTTGTAGCTGTAGCAAAGTAGATTTTCAGTAGGTTAATATTTCTGGCTTAAGTTTATATGTCTTTCTATCCCTACCCCTGTCCCAGAACGGGGAACTCAAATTCCTTTAGTTATTTAATCTTGTTTAGACTCTGTTCAAGGTAGAATGCTGATGGCTATCAGAAGGCCTACAGAACGAAACAAACACAGGTCAGAGTGACCCAGAAGTCAGAATTGGAAGAACTCCAAAAGCCTGAGGAAGAGGAGATGATGAAGACAGAAGGTCCCATCGACCCCCCAGACCCAATTCCTGGGGGTGGGACCGGGGCAGGACCAGGGCTCGACTGAGAAATGTGTAAAGTAATGATTGGAGGGATCATATTATAAAAGCCATGGAAACTAGAACTGGAGCACGTGCATGTCATCATGTATTCCTGTGGGCCTTCAGCCTGATATTAAAGGACTTGACTTTTTATCTTGTCCTACACTAACTTGGCTCAGAGTCCTGCTCTGTTGGGGGGGGGGTGTTTCACGGCATCAGAAGAATAGTGTATAATCACTTGGTCACAGCTCCCTTACATTGAATGGCAATGGATATATAGCTTCAATGAGTACAGCATCTTTGGTGGAAAGCACTGCCAGGAGAGAACATCAATTGGGATGCAATAGAATTTCGTGAGGTTTTACTGTGGTACTTTAGTTTTGTTTCTCTGTTTCATTCGTGACATTTTGGACGTTTGGGAAGTATCAAGTGTACTCCAGAAAAATTTTAAAAAATAACTATATTTTCCTCCATCCAACTCACTTAAGGTTAAGCATATTAATGTAAAGTTTACCAGGAGAACTTGGAGCCCTGTGATGATAAGCAAAATATATTTATTACTAGTGGTTTCTGGTGTCATTTCAGACTGTTTCATGCTCATCATATAAACAGCTTCTTACATTTACTCAGCTATATACTTATGCTCCAAAAGGAGTAGCATATGGTGTGAAAACCAGATGCCCCTGCCCACATAAAAGCTCTATACATTTGTTTGAATGTAGTCAGGAAACAGTCACGATCTTCTTCCCACTCTCAGAGGAGTCAGCTGAATGTAGCCAAGACCCTGTTTAGCTCTCAGTGACTGCTGGTATTGCCTAGGCTCTCCTGGGAGATAATGGGATGGACTGCCTTGTCTCATGGGAGGTTTTTACCATGCTTCTCTGAACTTCCTATGCTTTGTGAGTTAATTGTCTCTACTGACAGTTTTCTTCTTCCCCTAAAAGGCTGTCTGGATTCCTCCACAGAAACTTTTTACCCCGTCCATCTCCCACATCTGACTCTGTATCTCATTCTTTGTGTCCATAGAGCACTTAACATCATCAGGGACTTCCCAGTTGCATTCTCTACACAGTTTTGGCCTCTGCTTCCAGAAGCCAAGTTCACATCCTACCTAAAACTTGTCTTTAATTTCTCTTCTTTTTAAATCAGTACTCCAAATGAAACCCTGTCACGAAGCCTGTAATAAGTCACAGATTTCACTTCTGTTGCATCTTCACTTCTTTCCATTCTTTGCTCAGAGGTCGATATTTATGTCAGCCATTAATTTTTCATGGGCTCCTTTCAGCTGCCTTGCTCCTGCAATTGTCTGGCATGTGCAATTGTAACAGAACATGATGCTCTGAACACTAACATGGGTCCCTTCCATGTGGCATAAAATCTTTGGCATGCTTTGCCCTGAGATGATGGGTTTGTCGGTGTGCAGTGCAGGTCTGGCTCTGTGCTCTGCCAGTGACCTGCCATGCGGGGGCAGAACAGCTCCACCTTGGAACATGAAATGAATTCTCCCAAAGAGAGCCAGTGACTCTGCGGCTCATCTCTCCTCAGGAGCAGATATTCCACTGAAGAATCCTTCAGGATTAATGGAGTTGTCTGGAAGACCCCTACATTCAGAAGAGTTTGATCAGTCTTGTGTTGTCCTTCTTCACATCTGCAATAGCTGATTTGGCTGTTCTTAGTATAGTCTCAAGTCCTAGAAGCCCATAGTCATGAGAAATTTCGTATCTTCTGCTGCACCTGAGTTGTCAAGCCAAATTCAGCTCCAGATACTTAGTGAAGATCAGAATGAGCCAACAGTTCACATGACTACAGTGTGCTGGAGGCATCGTTGTGTTGCCTGGGTCAAGTGTGACAGCAGTAGGAATTGCATTTGCAGAAGAACTGCATGGCATTCAGAGGTGGTCTCCAGTATATGGATCTCTACATCTCCCATTCAGACTCCACATGTAAGATGTGCAGAGACTTGACTTTCTGGTAGGACCTGTATTATTTTAATATTGTACTTTTTTCAAGATTTCTGGGCATGGACAGTAAATCTTTAAAGGAATTGATTCTATTTTTAGTGATGCTATTCTGAAAGTCTTCCCTGCAGAAACTGCAAATACTATTTTAAAAATTCTCTATGGCTCTAAGTCATATGAATCACAAAAAAGGGTTTATAACTTCCTTTTTAGATTTAAAAAGAATTTCTTTCTCTCTTCCTTGCCCTCCCAGAAAAACTGATGGGTTCATTATTATCAAGGCTAAAAGGTGTTGTTGAAGGCCCTTTGATATGATTTCCTCATGTACATGAGATGATGCAAGTAATGAAAGGACAACACTGTGCCTCATGTTTGACTTCAAAATACCATTTAATACTGGGCTCAGGCTGTCATTTCTGTCTTGTTGGTGAAGCTGCACTTGTTTCATGCCACTTAATTCTTCTTTGTTGCATGTGACTTGCCATTAAAGGCCAGAATTCAAGCAAAGAATCTTTTTATTTTGTAATCTTTTATAAAAAAAGTAGTTATCACATAAGCTAAAAGGCTTATATGGACATGGAGGCAAGGATCACTCTCTCCTCTACCTCCACCTACCAAAGAGCTTCACTCCTCAACTGAGTAACAGTATTATTTCTGGTAACACCTGAATTTCCTGCTCTGGGAAAACTTCCCAGTGAAATCAGTGAAAACTGCTAAAAAATGTTTTTCCAAAACCTGCAAGAAGTAGTGCAAAGGCTTAAAAATATCTGAGTGGAATCCAATTCCTTAAATCCCTGATGGAAGAAATCTTATTACCTTCAACACTATTATACACAGGACAAAGCCTGTAAGCCTTTGTGGAGAGATTGAGAAAGGCAAATTAATGACAGCACTGGAAATTACCTGTAATTATCAGTGACACCAGGTCAACATCATTGCAATGACAGTCTCACAGAGTGGTAATTCTGACTGGTTTGGGACTTACACAAAACTGCAAAACAAAACATGACCTCCACAATGAGTATTAACGTATCTCTGGAGCATTTAAACATCTAAATTCATAATCTACTGTGTAGCTGCTTTCATCTTTTGAGGAGCAGTTAAATTCTGAAAGGTCCCAAGCGTTTTCTTGGTCAAAATCACCTCTCTTTTCCCATTCATATTTACTCAGGCCTCTCTCTTCACTGTCACCATCACACAATGTCTCTTCAGCAACTGCTTATACGGAAAAGTAATAATAGGAAGGCGTTTAATGAATTTTAAGCTGCCTTTAATGTAATTTAGCAGCTGGAAACAAGGAGAAGAGACAGCACAGTGTGACCTGCCAGCTCTCTATGGATTGTCAGTGGTCATTGTAGCACATATTTCAGCACTGCTCTCCAGGGTAGGCTGGCGATGTTTCTTTTCTCCAGCTACATTCCTGATTTCAATTAAATCAGCATCTGAAGTACTCTTTCTGATATAGTTAGTGCCTTCCAATAAATGCTCCTGGCTTTGTTTCTCCCCAGACGCTGTCCTTTCTCATACTTCTTTTCTCACAAAGTGAAGGAGACATCACCTGAAAAGTGAAGATGTTCTTTTTAGAGAACCTAAACTCAAAGTTTTGTCTTGAGGAAGCAAGGAAGAAAAATGATCTTTTGGTTACAGAGCCATAATTCCTTTGTCCGCGGGAACATCTCCAAATCTTTCTTTTGTTCCCTCCCTGTTACTATTTCGATATTAGATCTGGAATGTTGTTGGGTTTTTTTACTCTAACTATAATGGAATTTCTAACATAAAGCCACTCATCAAACTGTACAAGATGAAGTTTTTAGTTTGCAGGGACCAAACATACCTTGAAGTTCTTTTCTCTTTATTTTCCACTAAGTATATGAACAAAATTGTTAACACATTGACCTAATGCCTTAGAGGCATTATAAAGCTTTTTATGACAGCCTACAATTAGTATTATATAGTTTCTTTTGAAGGAGGATTGCCACAGGTGTCTTAGATTTCTGCCCTTTGCTTCCATCCCCTCCAGTTCAATGAAAAATAGGCAATTTAACACCATTTATTAAGATTTCCGTTGCTTCCAGTTCAGATGGGACATGAGAGGAAACGGCAATTATATATTAATTTGGACAAGGGGCTGCATTTGCATTCATTTTTGCAAAGCTTTATTTTGATAGAAATCCATTTTTGCAGTTTTCAGCTGTTTATACCTTTTTAAAAAAAATCAAACACAAAAACAACCAACCACAAAACTCCTCTGTGACATTTCTGTGATGAACTCCACAAGCAGCTCTTTGTGGTGGCCCCACTGAGATACAGAACACCACAGAGAGTTGTACTGGTGGCATCTGGAGCCATTCTGCTTTAGAGCTTTGCAGAACCATGCCAAAGAAGATCACAAGCCTCTGACAGTTCCTTTACTTGCTATGGAAGGGTCTTCACGATCACTTCAGGCTCATTTGGCCAGATAGCAATATAATCCTTCATTGCTTGTTGACACTCTCCATTTGCCTTTTGGGCTTGATGACCTACAGTAACAACCTGAAGAGGCTGAACTGAGACTGGCTGTAGTTGTAGGGGTCTGACTGCTGTGACCACCATGTCTCCAAAGGCATTCCATCAATTGCAGGTTGTTCTAGATGAACATTTAAGGTAGGATGAAGACTCCTGTACCTCCCAGCCTTTACAGATTTGTGTGTTGTATGAATCCCAAATGCCAGCAGCTGTTCTGCCCACAGCTGTTCACTGGACTATTCACAGCCATATGGCAAAGGTTGCTCAGGCTTTCTTAGCACTGTAAACGGAACACAGTGTTGCTACCTCCAAAGTGAGATGTTGGGGGTAGGATCCATGCTGTGGGAGAGAAGAGGAAAAGGAGCTGGCTCAGAGAGAGGAGGGAGAGCCTGGGGAATGCAACTTGTTGCCACTGTTAAATGGGATGAGAGTGAAGACTTCAGTTGAAACCTCTAACTCCATCCTCTCACTGGAATCAGCTGCGGTGTTGGCATGGCCCTCTGCAGCTCCAGCGTATTCAGGGCAGGCATCAGGGCTGTGGTCAACGTGCTGCCCAAGGCAGCTGAATCCTCTGGGCTTAAGATTGGTCCTGCTGCGCATGGAAGTTGAAGGCAAGCAGGCAGAGATGCCTCAGTCTCCAAAGACATGATATGTAAAGGCCATTGAGCACTGACTTCTCGCTTCTATCCCTTCACTGCACTTTCCTGGATAATTTCACAAGCTGTAAAGACTCAGGCTGCCGATAAGTAACATTTAAGTTGGGACAATGGCTGACTATACCTTCCCAGTTACACATTCTTGTCACTTTTCTTGTGGTATCTCTGGCACCCCTACATACAGTCAGGAGATCAGAAAATTGACCATGGAACAGAGTGAACCCAAGAGCAATGGTATGACACTTGTCTGAAAAAAACCCCAAACAAAAACCCCAAACCCCAAACCATAATATTTCCATTCCCTTTGTCCTTTCCAAATTGGCTCAGTCTCCCCTGACATTTCCCTTAAGCCTCAGTGGCATGTTGACAAATTCAGTGATTGTTATAATTAGTACCTATAGCTGGAAAAGAGCTTGAAGCTTTCAAAAACTCTTTGTGATTCTGATAGTTGTGAATGCACATACAAGTTCCCAGGGAGATTAAAAATCCCATTTGCAAATTTTGAGAGCAATTGATTTCAAAATCTGTAAATGCATATGTACTTATGCTGTCTTGTACTATTACCTCAGTCTTGAAATATTCAGTTAGTAGATGAGTTATTTTCTCAACTATAAACTAAATTGTGAGCACCGTGTTCTAAACCTAGTTCTTATTAATATGAAAAAAGAGAACGTTTGACTAAGCCTGAGGGTTCCTGAGGAATGGTGTCTAATTGTCAGGGCTATAGGAGCCTAAAAACATTGCTGAGAGCCCAGAGCTGAGGTGTGAAACACACCACTAAGTGCTGGGAAATTCATAGTTACTTGCAGACCACAATGTGAGTGGGCAGACTTATTAGTTCTGAAGGGAGACATGATGCTTTGATGTGCCCAGTAATGACATTATGATTTCTAATTGATGTAAGCAGTAAAGAGAGAGTGCCTCATGGCACGGAAAAAGAGACTGGCAGATACCACTGGTCGTTTGTTGTGCTTTGGTGAGAGATTGTCCAAGTGAACATCTCTCCATTCAATCACATTTTCCACTGGAAATTCCTCTTTCCTTTGCATATCTTTTAACATACGAGACTCTCTGTGTGCTCATTTGAATAGGTTGCCACACAGGTACATCAGATGAAACCACAGGTTGTAACCTCAAAAGGAGTGGAAATACTATTTTTAAGATCTTGTCTCTCTCTGAGAGTCAGGCTGGCACTGTCTGTTGCTTTACTGCTTTTACACATACTTGCCTAAAAGAAACTCTGCTCCTTAAGGACTTAAAAAACCCCAAGTAAATAAATGAAAATCACTTTCAAGGCCCAAAAATGTGCAAACCAAAATTTGCCGTGGTTGTGCTGCAGCTTCAGAAAATCCAAGATAGTTTTATGAAACCCTGCATGCAAGGAGGTTGGAGCAATATTTAAAGCCTGAGGAGTGGCATATGTCTAATTACTGTGTCTGCATAACGGTGCTAGCTCTGAGTGAGTAATTGGGGCAGGAGATGGTGTCTGAAATCCCCTTTCAGACATCACACAGGTGAGGAATTGGTGACAGTGTGGGAAACATGACTCATATCAGTAGTGATTGTTGAGATTAGAGAACAAACCTTCTAGTTAGAGTGCTGGATGGTGACAGAGGGATCTCTATGGCATTTGGCTCTGTTGTTTGCCAGCTTAATAAATCACCTTTGGGGGCTTCTAGTTCCACCCACCCTCCCCCCCCCCCCCCCCCCCCCCCGCCATATAAAATGCTGGGCAGGAAAGAGTGGGACAGCACCATTCATGTTGGCAAGGACAATGAAGAAAACTCAGCACAGAAGCCATCTACTTACCAGAACTGCGACCTTGATTATTATTCCTCACGGTGAAGACTTAGGAGAAAAACTGAGGTGAAAAGATGCTTGCTTTAGGCAACAGAGTGAGGAAAGAGAGCTTACCAGACAGACAGAGGACAGTCAGTAATGGCTGTGGCAGTGAATTTTTCCATCATGTTTGCTTTAGGTTGCTCCTTGATGAACCACATTTTAATAGACTTTTTACAGTGGGGAAACCAGTTGCAACAAAATCTGAACTGTACCGTAGTTCTATAGTGAAAGCTTGCAAGAAATGAATTAAAACTTTGGTATTGTTTTACTGCTTATTGGCTCTGAGAAATGCCCTTCACAAAAATAATGATCTGCAATGTGGCAGTTCAGCTAGATGGGGATGATTCTCTCCTCACTACTGAATCCAGCACCACAGCCAGCTGGACAAGGAGATGTGGCTGCTGGCATAAGCATTTGTATGTGTGAGTAGAGCGTCTAGATAACACAGAATCAGTCAGGAGTCACTTAAACCATCCTGTAATTCTGGTACCTTGCGATAGTCTATTTCTGGACTGAGTAAGAGTTTCCTCTGAAGCTGACAAATGCCTTCTTCTGTTCCTTACTCAAGTGCTGTTGTCAGGGAAAAAGACTTAGAATGGGAGGGGAAGATGAGGATGGGTCCAAGAAGAGGCATCACTTTATGAACCCTACAGGCCTTCTGGAGGACGTGCTCATGGTCTGTGGCCTCCTTATTCTTGACATGCACACGTGCAGGCAGCAGAGGATAGGGAGAAATCAGCATGCAGCACCCTCTGGAGACCCTCTGCTGTCACCCTCTGAAGACCACAGAGTTGCTAACTCCTTTGAATATTCTTTGGCGGCATTAATTGTTCAAAAAATAGCTGCTAGGGTATTATGTTGGAAGATTAGCACAGAAACTTTGGTGTCTTTATCTGGTTTTGCCCTCTTAGATCTCATAGAAAGGATTGTAGAATGTAATCAGTGTAAGTGGAGGATATTTTAAAATTAATTTTTGACTGTAGTAGAACAGTGGCCTAATTATTGCACATAATTTTGCAATGATTTTCAAGTAAAAGTAGTATAATTACAGTCTATTCACTCTTCTTGATCATCTACAGGTCTATCTCCCATTAACTTGAATGGATTCAAAATTACCTGTTTTTCTTGGTTCTAATAATGATAAATGACTATAACTAGATCATAAAGTTTTGCTTACATTTATAAATGATGCTAAATTGTTCTCAGTCTTTTAAGGCATGTTCAGATTTTTTGAATTTGAAGAATTGCAAATTAAGAGCACTGGAAATCTGTTACTGCCCTTTTCCTGTCCCCCCAACCCCAACACTCACCCCAGTTACATTATGTATCACTTTTAAAAAGATAATTGTTACACTAATGTCAGTGAGGATAGAAACTCAAGTGTATGAAATACAAATGTAGAACAAAAGCTTAACCCTAAAGACGTGAAATATTGCTTAATAAGATCATAGGAAGAGGTGATGTGGAAAAGATGGGGAAAAAAGTGAAAACAGAGCAGTATTATTTTTTGTAACAGTGTCTTCTAGAAAATGCATGATATGAAGACTTCTGGCGGGGGCTCTTGTGAAACATATATAAACTAATGTGTTAGATCCTAACTAGAATACTCTCATGACTGAGCACAGACTGTTTAGGGAAAATCAGTGGGGTTGCTATGCCCTCTCTAAAGGTACTCCTTGGCTTAGCAGAGCTCTAGCAGAAATCTAATGGTGTGTCTGCCAAGAGTCAAGGTCTAAGGACTGAGTGCCACTGAAGATGCTGTGGTGGGGTCTGACAAAATTCTCCTGAACAAGATGTAGAAGATGAGGCTTTCTACAGACAATTACAGAACTGTCCTGATTGTGCCTTTGTCCTTCTGGGAGATTTCAGCTGTCCAGGGGGGCATTGCTAGGCTTGCACCATGTAAGCAACCCAAGAAGTCACTGGACTGTGCAGCTCACAGCTGGCAGAGGGGCTGTATTTGACCTGCTGCTTGCAAAGGGGGAAGAATGGGCCAAAAGTACGGCAGAAATGGCAACTTGGGCTGCAGTGACCACGAGATGATTGAGTTCAAGGTACAGAAGACTAGAAAGAGAAATAGCAGCATTAGGACCCTGGACTTTATAGACCAGAGCTTGGCTTAGTTAGGGAATTCATACGCAAAATTCTTTGGGAAGATGCCAAAAGAGAAAAGGGCAAAGGAGGGCTGGCTGATTTAGAACAAACAAACAAAACCAAAAGAAAAAAAAAAGCAAAAACAAGCAAAAAAATTACACCTTTCTGGAACAGTCTGCCTCATTGTGCAGGATGGGCTTTCAGGAGAAGGGTCTCCAAACTAAGCACGGAATTGCATGGTAGGTTAGTAATGCAACCAAATAGCAAACAGGAATTGAAAAGATGAATGTGCAACAAAGGAAAAATATAAAGATATTGTTTGAGCATTTGTTTTTACAAAAATGAGTAAGGTTGAAGCCCAGCTGGAGTTAAGTCAAGGAGAGGCTATTAAGGGTAACGAGAAGGGATTCTACTGGAACACTAATTACAAAGTAAGTTCAAAGAGGATGTAGGGCTGCTGATGAATGGGGGAGAACAACATGGTGGCAAACATTACAATATGAGGTCTCCAATGTCTTTTTTACATCAGACAAAGCTTTATACATACCAGCACAGCACTGTTTGTTGTAGAGGATAGCCTACAGGGAAGGAGCAGTGAGTTAGGGACAGCAACAACTGGATGTTTGTGGATCCATAGGGCTTGATGAGATTCATTTGACGGGAATAAAGTATTACCTGCTATCTATCATATGTGAAAAATCAGGGTGGTCTGCATAAGTTCGTGAAGATTGGAAAAAGGCTAAAGGCTAAAACATTTGTCTTTTATAAAGGCAAAAAGGAGAATCCAGGGAACAATGTGATTGTTATTGTCACCTCAGTCACTGGAAAAGAACATCTTCTTGAAATTCATCTTCAAACATAGCAAAGACAAGAAGGCAGTGGCCTGTGTGAGGAGGCAGATGGCACCGTTAGCAAATTTACAGACTGTGTTAAGTAGGGGGGCGTGATTGACACACAGAATGGCAGAGCTTTAGTCCACAAGAATCATCAGAAAGTTGAAGATTGGGACAACAGAAATTTCAGAAGATTAGGCAAGAATGAATGCAAGCTTCTGCATTCGGGGCAGAATAACTCCAGCACAAAGTGGACAAACTGGATATTGGCTAACCAGCAGCCTGGCTGGAAAGGACCTCAGGGTTATGGTGGGTTGGTTGAATCATGTATGGCTGAGCCATAATTTGTTGTAAAGTAAGCTACACGCTAGTCTAGAAGGAGCATACCCAGCAGGTCAAGCAAACCTGTTATTCTTATCCACTTATACTTGGCACTGATGAGACTGTACCTGGAATTATGTACCACTCTGTACTGGCCCTCCTTCCTCCCTGCCCTGTTCAAAGAAGGCTGTGAAGAAGCTGGTGGGAGCCCAGCAGAGGACTGTCAGGATAACAAGTGATCAAGAGCACATGCAGAGTTTGAGGGATTAGTCTGGTGAAGAGGAGGCTGTAGGGTGATCCTCAGCAGCAGCCCACAGCAACTGGAGCAGGAACAGCAAAGACAACAGGAGCCATTAAGTAGGAGACAATATGACAAGGAGCAACAGCCAAGAACTGCAGTTGGAAGATTCAGGTTGGATGGTTGGGAAAACCCATGAGAAGGGTACTGCAACCCTGGAACATGTTACTGAGACTGACTGTGCAATCTCCACCCTAGGAAATTTTCAAGGGTTAGCCAGACAAACCACAGCTTGATGGAAGCTATTGTGGGGGATACCCACAGTATCGAGGAGAAGGATGGACTAAATAATCTCCACAGCTCCCTTTCAAACAAATTCTCTCTGATTTTCTATGATAAACGTCATCTGTAAGTAACAGCAGATACTTTTGTGATTTCACAAATGCAAAGCCTAGCATTATCAAGATGAGACAGACTGGCTTCTGGGTTAGGGCAAGAGCAAAAATCTCTAGGAATGTTTTTAATGATGTTGCATCTTTCTTATACATGTGTCCTGACAAAGGAATTGTCATGTTTTTTCTACCTCCAGGAAATGTTTCCTGAAGCATTGGTTTTCCTTTTCCTGGGAGCCACTGCAAAAAGAGTTCATTCTGTTTCCTGATATTTGTCTATGTATGATCCTGTGCAGGGCTGAGGGCTGGACTCAAGGACTCTTGTGCGTCCATTCCATCTTGGCATATTCCATGGTTCGATGATCTGGTCTTTCTATAGGTTCTTTTCATGCTTCTTCAGGGAGTTTGAAGTCACTTCTGCTGAACTCTTCTTTTTTATGCACTTGTAATATCATTTGGTATCTGAGTCATAACTCCTGAAACTTTCTCTTGATTTTTTTGGTTGTCTGTATTGGGTTTGCTGTTCCTGGTTTTAATGACCTTTATCCTAGATCATACAACTGCGTAAGTTAAAATAGTCTAACTCATGGACTTGTCATTTACTCTGCTTCAGTTTTCTTCATCTTACGGAGTACACACTTCCTGTCCTCCAACAAAAAGAAAACAACAAAAGAAACAAAGCCAAACCAGTTTTTTTAAGCAAAAACCCCAACTTGCTTCAGCCAACGAACGTGTTGATTCTCTGAGCTCTCAGAGGAGAGCATGCTGTAGAGGAGCCACCAGGATTGTACATTTTTTGAGGGCTGTGAGAGAGAAGGAGCATAAAAGTAGGTGTAGAATAACCATCAAACTCACTATTTATAAATATACCCTCTGCATTTCAACATAAACCTGAGGCAGTTCAGTGTAGTTGCAAGTGCCTGCTGAGCTGAAACAGGGCTTTGGCCTCCCTAATTTCCAGACGGCGCCTTTTGCAAGGGAGTGTGTGTGGGACTTTCTCAGGCTTTCCAGTTGCGTCGTTTCTGTCTTCTATTAGTAGTCACTGAACCACAGAAAGACTGACTTGACTTCCTTCATATTCTTGTTGTGAATCAGGCTGAGCTGGGACCTGTGTTTGGTTTTCTCACATGTGATGTGAATTTCCCTCACAAGCAAATCACTAGCTATCTTGGCATTCCTTTCTTCCTAGTTTTGACCAAAATTTCTGGTCCTGCTTTTTGATACTGTCTTATTTCTCCCAAAGTCTGTATTTTACTAAGTAATATTTTCTGACAATAATGTTCAATAGATAATTGTCCATCAACCTCTGATGACAACAAAGGAACTGCAATGTAGGGCATCCCCTTCAAGAGATCCAAAGGTGTGTGATTTCAGCTCTTAATTTTACAGTAACTTCTTGAGGCATATTGACCTCTCAAATGTCTTTTACAGTTTGCTGAACTTCACCTTTAACTCCGTCTTTGTAAGTAGATTTTTCTGTAGCCACATATCTAGGAATCCTAGCAGGTTCTTTGGGCTGGTTAATTGTACACAAAAGGAACAAAAACTATTAGAGACCCCACAGAGCTGATGAGAGACAGAATTCAAAAGGCTGAATCAAGGAAATAAATGGATAGTGGGTGTGTGCACATGCATAAGAAGGGAAAGATGTCATGATGAAATGAACATAAAAGATGAAAGAAGTTGTTCTTTGCTTTTGTTTGTCTTTCTGCCTGTCCTCCTTTCCCCAGTGTGCAATTGATAATAAACAATATTCTTTGAATTCAGCTTCCAAATGCTGTACCCAGTTTTCTGGGACTGACTTGGACTTTTGCTGGCAGTGTGGATATTGTTATCTAGAATTTTCTGTTACAGTTGGTGGTTTCTGTTCCTTTGTGTCATTGTTACATTGTCTTCCTTGGTTTTTTTCTTTTGTTATGCACTATTTCATATTTGAATGCACACATCTCTCTGAGGTGCCATATGATTCTGTCCTCTCTTTAATTTTTTTATTTTTACCTATTTTTCCAACTTTACCTCCTTTTGATTGGCTACTAGCTGGATTATTGCTTTCCTGAATTAGTTTCTGTTAATGATTTGAAATTTTACTGCCACGTTGAGCTTTTTCAGATGCTCATTTTGGTTTTACTTTGACACTACTTCTCCACTTTCCATTTTTATCCCTGAAGAGTTTGATTCTGTAGTGACTTCTGTGATTCAGCTACAGAACAAATATTGCTGTCAGTGATACTGAAAGCAACCATGGTGGTATATTCAGAGGCAAAATAGCTGGCCTGAAAGGATGTCTTGTAGTAGTGTAAATGGTGAAAGGAGGAGAGCCTGTTAGACAGCAGCTACATAGTAGCCTCTCCCTTCACTATGTGAACCCAAGCCCAGGCATGGCAGTAAGTTCTTAACTACTCAAGCAGTCTCTCCCAGACTCCAGAAGAAAGCAGCAAGACAGAGTTTTAATTGTGTTTGGCTGCTCTTTTGAGCGTGCATGTGGACTTTCTGTGGGCTTTGCACACTCCAGATTGGAAATCACAGTTTTAGAAAAGCTGGCAGAGGAGTGCTGTAAATTTTGAACTGAAGTTGCATAAGGAGCTATTCTTGGTTCAGCATTGCTCAATACCTTTATCAACGATTTGGAAGGAAATGTATAATCATCACATAGATGCGGATGATATAAATTGTGACCCAGTAGGTGGATGTGAGCGTTTAAGACCTTCTGGCACTGAATTACGTTTGTTCTGTTCAGAAGAGGGGAATTGTTCAAACCACTTCTCATACCACTCTTTTAAGGACAAATGGTGAATTACATAGTTTGGCATTCCCCCTAGCCCCTATCTATACTGTTCAGCTGGAGATTACTGTACTTTCACACAGTGCTATTTTATGAAGGAAAGGGCTGAGTTAATTTCATGAGATCTAACAGACTGTAGGTAGCAGAAGTTCACTCTCTACAGGTATCAGTGGGTAGCCACTGGTATGCAGCCAATATGGGTGGGGTTGTGGATCCTGCCTTTCCTTCCCTACATCAAGAAATCTAGTATTGCTTGTGATTTATCAACACACATGCACATGCAAAATTTTTCATGGATTCGGTGCTGCAACAGTACACACCAAAGCCAGAGGGCAGGATGCTGTTCACACTCTTTTATTTCCCTTGCCTATTATAACGCAAATAGCCAAGTGTGATTTTAGTTCAGTTTCCCCCTAGCAAGTAATACCCTCTGGTTCTGGTAACCACTGACCTATGGCAAATGTGATTATGGCTGATTCCATATAGTAAGTTAATATTTAATGTCAAGGTATGGATGGAAAAATGTAAAAGGAGTTTTGATTCAACAGTATAGATATAGCTCATGAAGCATTTAGTTGTCATGTGGATCAAGCAGCTTACTACATTTTCTAAGATTAGGTCTTTCAGAAGATTAACCTGTGTTTGCTGTCAAGTTTTGTTTGCACAAGCAGACATTTCTGGTGGCACAATAGTATTATCCTATCAGGGAAATATTTGGGTGAGCTCTGCATAGGCCTCTTGCATTCCTTCACATAGATTTATGCCTAGGGAGTTCTCTGGTTTGGTGGGCAGTTTCAGCCAGAAGGACGTCTTTAAGGGAGTTTGTGTCTTCTTTGGCAAACACAGAAGGCAATGTATTGCCCTGAAGCAAAATTACAATTTAAGCAAATGGATGGGAATTTAAAACCTTATGAGGGCAGAGGAGATAAGTGTAATAGACAGAGGACCCTTGCTTTCCCTTTTCCCTTTCCCCTTGCCCTTCCCTTTCCTCTTTCCCCTTGCCCTTCCCTTTCCCCTTTCCCCTTTTCCCGTTTTTGCCTTCCCCTCATTGAAATCACTCAGGCATTCCATAATAAGATGGGTGAAACATTTCTGTTCTTTTATTGCTACTCCCATTCCTTTGCCTGCTTGTAGCATCTTATCTGACATTCTACTGCTCCGTAAAGGAAAAGTTTGATACCTCTTTACCTGAGTTTGACTGTGCCTTTGCTGGTGTCTGCCTTTATACCTAAAAACCCCTTAAATATGTTATTAAGATGTTAATGTGCATCTACACTGGGCACAAATTGAGTTTCACTCAAGGTTAATAAAAAAGTTGTGTTACCTCTAACCTCATCACCGTGTTTTTCCAACTGGAAGGATGCTTAGCAAATCTTTATTTTCTAAATTACTGTCTCTCTTTTATTTTTGCACTGCTCAGTTTACTAAGTCTCTGATATAAATCCAGGTTCCACTAAAGTATTAATGCTATCTTTGTCAAGAAAATCAAACAATAAAGCAAAATCCGTCCTCAGAGAAGCCAATGTATTTGAGTGAGCTTTATAATTTTCCTGAATAATCACCACACACCTTAATGTATATTTTAAAATAAGGTATCACATCATGAAATGAGAATTCTCAGATGTAGTTCGGAAGCATTCTAGCATATGAAGCTGGCATTGAATCTCTAACTTCTTTTCAAGGTGATGAGTGCAATATCAAAATATTAATATATTTTTGTGGAAATGCAGACAGTTATTACAAGCCCACCTTTTGTTGAACTGCACAGTCACTTTGTGAATCAAATGTAAAAATTTGGTTTAGTCAGGAGATTTTGCTGAACATTGTGTTAGTCGTAACTGTTTGTCATCTTGTAGTGTTTAGAAACTATAGAAATTGTGAGACACCACATTAATCAGGACCACTTACCAAATCCTCACTACACACTGAGCAACCAGCTCATTTTTTGTCTACCTGGGCTTACACCAAAATACTCTTCAGCAGATGGTATGGTAGTTCTGACACTGAGGAAACACTGAGAAACAAATCACCCATGAGAGAAGAGCAAATAAAAATCTTTCTGTGACATTTCCCATGCTTTCCTCACTCTTCTTTCCCTGCATACATCTAGGCACACACGGAGATGCATGTTTGCATGCACCACTCTCTGTGCACAGTGCCCTGCTGCCAGGCTTGCTCCAAGACAAGCAGCTGGTATTGGCAGAGTCTGCAGATGGGTCATGAGTGGCACACACACATGGTGCAGCTGTCTGGATCTGGCACTCAGGTGATTATTTGTTTGCTAATGAACCAGCAGCCCCATTAGTGGAGTTGGAGGTTCGGAGGTGTGATTGAACATACAGAAAGAGAGGCTGTTATGTAGTTGTGGGTGAAATGTTCGGCGGTAATTGCAAGAGATGTAAGGATTGTTATTGTAACCAGGGCTGGAGCAAAAATTAAATCTGTCTCTTCAAACTGCTTGCCACTGAATATCCAATAGCAGTTTCCTAAAGCAGAACAAAAAAAAACAAACCCTCTCTGTTTTTCAGTGAGAATAAAGAGGTATCTCCATGTTTGCATTAAAAACTGCAGTCACCTGCGAAAATTATCAAATTTCAAACTAAATCAAATATGCTGTTTCTCACAACTGCTTGCAAAGGACGTCAGGAGTTTTGTGTGAAAAAAGGAGTGAAATCTGATAACTTTGTGCTGCTCAGTTCAATTAGTTTAGCTAGCTCACCAAAATTGCAGGTATTAATTCTGCAGGTGCCAGTTGGGTCTAATCAATCTGTGGGTTTTATCTGCTGCTTAGTGTAGCTCAGCTGGCCAAGTAGCAAGCTTAATGCCTAGGTCACCTGCTAGGGTATCATTTGTTGCTGTATTTTATGCAGCTTGTAATAAAACACAACTCTGTATAATTTTTTATTTATTTCAGGTTTATATGAGCATTTTACCTTTATGGAATGAGGAAAAAAATCCTCAAATCATTTTATCATCAAAATGCTTGGGGTGACATCATGAAATCATTGGGTCTGACCTCTGCAGGAATGGAATAGTGTCATTAATTTTGAGGAAAATGTCCCTGTGCTTTGGGCTGGAGTGTGTAACAGTGAGGTGAGTGGAGGGAATTGAGAGTATTTGGCCCAGAGAAGAAAAGGAGAAGGGGAGCTGTAATTGCTGTGCTCAACCAATTAAACTGGGGGTTACAGAGTAGATAGAGCCAGACTGCTATCAAAGTTGCTCAGGAAAAGAAAAAGAGGCAATGGTCAGAAGGTGCAGGATGGGATGTTCTAACTGTAGGAAGGAAATTCTTCCCCAGGAGACTTACTCAAACACTGGAACAGGTCTCTTTGAAGCACTGTAGAGTCTCTGTCCACAGAGACATTGAAAGCTGCAAGGCCACTTGCTCTGCCTCGAAGATAGCGCTGCCTTGAGTAGGTGGTGGAAGTGGAGATCTCCAAAGACCCCTTGTAGCCAAAATCTTCCTGATGTTCCAGATTGTACTTGCCCCTGTTCTCACCTCCAGTCTTTCAGAAAAACTTGTCCTCACCTCAGGATCATATTAAGAAATCAGACAGGACAGTGGGAAAGGCTTACTTGGAAAAAGAAGCTTTTAAGAAATGATTGTGGCTTTGTTAATTTACTGTTTCTAATTGAAAGCGTGTGAGTATGGTTTTGCTTTCTAGTGGTTAGCCAGCTGACTCATGTGCTTGTAAGGACCACACAGGACAAACTGCCTTGAGTTATGCTTGAGACACCTCACAGGCTTCATCCTAACTGAGTCTGCAGTAGGGGCTGTGAACAAATAACTGGTTCAAAACCACTATTTGGTTTAAGTTAAGTAATTCCAGAGGTTTTGCTAAATAAACAACACTTGTCCCTTGGGTGCTTCTGAAAGCAAGAAGGCATCTCTAGAAACAGAGGTTAGCTGTGCCCTCCATTTCCTTGCCAAGTCCTGCCTTCAGCCAAGAAGTGCATTGTCATTGATGGGGATGTTACTCAGACCCTTAGAATGTTTAGTTGGCCACAAAGGAGACAAGACTTGAGGGACAGGGGAGTAGTCATAGATGCATATCTTTGAGAGCTTTTTGAGATTGTTGTTGGAGTTTATCCTGGCAGGAGGAGTGGAGTGGAGTGGCATTAGACACAGTCTTAGAGAATGATGTCTTGCCTACTCCACAAAGATTGTTTTATCACACATGTCAAGGCAATGTGAACTTTTGATGCTGCTTTTCCCAGAGTATCCATTGTCTGCAGTATTTTCAGTGCTACTGCAGGTATGTATTTGCAAAATGATGGTGCATTGCCCATTTTAACATACCCTGCCTTTTGCAGGGGAATGCATGAAGCCCAGGCACAACTTGCCTAGTGTTGGAGCCACTGGTGTCCAAGGCAATACCGTACACAGGTTCCTACAAACTTGTCTGTTATGTTGCTGCAAATAAGCCAAATCCCAGTTCCTCTTGGGTACTTTCAAAATTATTGCCTTAGGTGTACATGGGGGAATTACAGGATGCTTAAAAGACAGAAAAGGATCTGCACAGTTGTACCTTCATTTTGTATGCCTTGGTCAGACCTTGCTCTTCAGCCTCCACTGCTTTGCTCACAAAGAGGAAGACAAGCCATCACGGTGCCTTGAACCTTTTGAAAAGGCATCTCTACATGAGGGCCCGGCAGCTCGTGTGTTTAAAACACCTGCTTTAAAATATCTCTTCTTTCTCTTCAAGCCTGCATGCTCCTTTCAGAAAGGGAGTATTTTGGCCCTCAATGACAAAGAGATGATGGATTGCGTTACTTTTGCCCCAGCCATAGCACACCTGCATGTCATCAGCTAGATCTGCCTATGGGTGATCTTGGATAGCACTCAGTAAGGCAGAACCCCTTTTTAGGGCTTCATGGTGAGGTTTTAGCATGGCTGTGGTGCATTTGTCTTGAGGATGAGATGACTCGAGGACCTCCATGATGGACTCCTTCCCTCCTGAAGGGCTTTGGAAGTTAACTTAAGGCCAGAGAACACAAAGCTGGTCTCTGTGAGGAGGTATTTGAGACACCTGAAGGCCTTCAATGTGGGCACAGGTAGGTTCCTCTTCTTTGAGACAACCTGAGTCAGGCAGTCTTAGGAGTGATCTAGCCTGGCTCTGTGGATGTGACCAACATTGTGTTTCCCTGCTTACATACACAGCTATGGAAATATCTTCCCCTCTGTAATTCTTCTGCATGTTTCTCAGGCTTTTGCACCTTGCAAAGATTTAAAGAGGTTTCTCTGCAAAAGCTAATCTGCTTGGGAAGATAGATTTAGGAGGGATACTAGCAAGGCTGCAGCGCCTCTGCCTAGCTGTGCCTGTGGTCAGCCTGGGAGCTCACCAACTGGACTGGGTCTGCCTGGGGCTCAAAGAGGTGCTTTCCCTGCACACACCTTCATTTAATGAGCAGTAGCTTCCCCCCATGGACAAGCCATCAGGCTGCAGCAAGCAGCCAGCCACTATTCTGTGTTTGTAGGGTGCCTGGCAGGGCCTCACTTTAGGTTGGTGCTTAAGCACTATTGTAGTAAATTATAAAAGATCCTCTCTTTGATGCCTTGTGGGGGAAGGCACTGGACCTGATTTCCCCCTGCCTTGTTCCTTGTGTTGTGATTCACACAAGATGCTCTAAACTGCTACCATGCTGATTTGGTAACCATTTTGCCACAGGTATAAATTACAACCCAAGGTGCACAGCAGTGGGGGAATGAGGCCAACCATCTCTAAAGGTCAAAGGAGCATTCATCACACCACCAAGTCTACTGTGACTTCATTGTGACTTCGCATCAATCAAAGTGCTGTTGTTGTTAAAGAATCTCAAATCAATACAAAATAAATGATTATTTTTTAAAAGCCACACTTCCTTTTCTGCTCCTTTGTTCTGCTCAGAAAAGTCTTGTTGTCCTCTGGTCTTGTTAAATAATGTTCCTGGGTGTACAAGTTACAGATATAAGTGTATTTAGTCAGAACCAGATTATAAAGGGATGGTATCATTCTCAGCCAGCCTAAAATAGAAGGGAGCAGCCATTAGAAACAATTGCTGCAACTGTGACTTCCTCAAACAGTATGGCTCTGATGTCAGATACCAGGAAAGAGGAAGGAACGGTTAGCATGCATAATGGTTTAACCAAAGGTGCAATTTGTTCCAGCCTTCTGATTAAGTCTCTCCCCTGTAAAAAGGAAATATGAGCAGAGCAGGCAGAGTACTGTTAGGGCTCTCCAGCTGTACAGAAGTAAATGAGGAGCAGATCTGGTCACCCTCCGCCGCCTGACACTGACTGCAAGAGCACATGGTTGCTCTCAGTTCTCTCCTCAACTGCCTCTGCTTTGATCTGGAGAGAGCCTGTCCCCCCCAGAAAAAGCCAGAAACTCCTACTTCACAAGGTTAAATTACAATTCCTAAATATATGTATATAAATCCAAAAGAACATAAAAGCCAAGATTACGCTGTGTTTGATAACTGTATCAGGATTTTTATCTGCTGGTTGTGTTTGGATTAAAGCACTAAGTTTCCTTTGCTCAATGTGTTACTAAGTTTGAACAGCTTACAACTGCTGGTTCTGGGTATGCTGCCTTTAACTGAGAGAGCCGATCATGAATCCGTGTCCCATTAAAATATGTTTTTTAAGTTAAAGTAGGGGTTAAGTGAAAATGCACTTATGAATTCTCTGTTTGATGCTGCACATCCAACACGCATACTCATCCCTGGTGTTTCTGTTGTGTTTCATTTTGTTGTTAATTAGCCATGATCTAACTCTGAAGTTGCCCTGCTTGATCAGCAAGTTGGACTAGGTGACTCCCAAAGGTCCCTCCCAGCTGAAGTGTCCTGTGCCCACACTGGTGATGGCTGACAGACCAGAGTGGCAGACAGGAGGATCTGTGGTGAACCTCACTATTGCTGCTCTTGTGACCCACACTCAGCTGATCCTGGCGCGTGGTCCCCACTCAGTAATACAAAAGAAAGTGAGAAACCTGAAGCTTCCTCTCCCATCAGTCCTACAGAACTGCATTTATAACAAAGTGCAGAAAATGGTAATTTTTCTGCAGTGCTTATCAACCATGTGATTGAATTTACATGTTTTATAGACAAGTTGTTTTTGAAGTTCAACAGAAAGATCTTTCAGTATCAAAGCATAAAATCTACTGACTTGTCACAAGTCTATGTATGATCACATTGATCTCATCCCTATTACATTCCTTAGGACTGTAAATTGGCTGGGCCTTCAGGACCTGCCAAACACCTGGAGCTATTCTGCCATACCCAATTTGAACAAAACATGGCTTCAGTTTCTGGTGGTCTGTTTTAACACACTTGCCTGGCGTCACCTCTGATTCCACTCTGCAGCAGAGTGTCCAAGTTATGGTCAATGAACAGCCAGGTGATGGTGACACTGATATATTCACATGCGATGAATGATATAAAAAAGGGGTTAAAAAATACTTCAGTAGGAGAAGGTAAAGAGAAGAATATTGTATCAGCAGTTTGGCAAGCATCTCTGTTTTCCTCCTTCCTTTCTCTTGTTTGAGGAGCCTTGGCAAGGGTTGTGTACTCTTACAGGTATGACGCTTGTGCTGGGCGTAGGATGATGGACAGGCTGATGCTCATGGAAGGGAGAATCTTCATTTTGGAAATGCTTGGAGGGCACACTGCTGCTGCGTGGAGTCTGTGCCCCAGAAATGCAGCTTCAGTCTTCATTTCCATGAACAGCAACACCAGACTGGTTTACCACCAGTCATGACTTTCTAGTGGGCTAACTAGTCCTCCCCATTCGCTGTGTGCTGCCTGTTGCTTGCTGCCTCCTCATGCTGTAGCATCTCTTACAGCAGCCCAAGCGGCTTTGGAGAGAGAGGATGGTAAAGGTAACAGAACTGAATGAACTCCCTACCATGACAGGTGTTGTAGAGACACACTAATATTTTGTAAATCCAAAAGCCCCAAACATGTCAAAGAATGGAAAAGTTCCAGCAGTAGTTTACAAGTAGGAAGATGAGATGCCCTTGCAGGAGCTCTAAAGTCCCCCTGCCATGAAAAAGCTGCCCTCTCCTTGGACAGGCAGAACAAGGAAAGTGAACAAAAGTGAAAACTGAGTTTTCAGGGACAGTAACAGAAGGTGAAGGCTCTCAGCTTAATGGGTTCTTTTTTTTCCTTTCTACGAACACCTCTTTAAATTCAAAACTAATTCAGCGCTTGGTACAAAAGAGAAATACAAAAGTAATCATATAATCATAGAATGCTTTGGGTTATAAGTTACCTTAGAGATCATCTAGTTCCAATTCCCTACCATGGGCAGGGACACCTTCCACTAGATTGTCTGTCAAAAGCATTTCTGATGTGCCTCTCAACATAGCATTTAGTCACCTGTTGCTCATTTATAAACATTTTACGTGGAGTCCTGTCTTGAATTAAGTGGGGCTGCAGACTGTATTGCCTGTGAGAGTTACAGATGGAGATCCATGCCTTTGAATGAAAATTAAATTGAGATATTTTTATTTAAACTGCAGCATCATTTATCCAATATAGAAGCTCCTCATCCCCAAGTTTGGAAGCTACTGTACTTTCAGATTTGCGGTCCATAATAATGGCTTCTTCATTCTCCTATGTGTAATTTAAAAAAATTACCTGAATAATTCTACCTATGTGAAGCCTGGGTTTCATAACTCAAAGACAGTGTAGCATGAAATCATGTGATATTATAATAATCAAAAAATCATGCATAAGGTTGAGAGAAATGTGCTGAGTGAACTGGGACATTTGGAGTCCACAGGCACACGGCCTTAAGGCTGAAGGAGATTAATCCTTTTGGCATCACACAGAGCTGGTATTATGTTCATGCTGTGGTAGGGATTTCTTTTTCCATAGACCTCCTGATTGTAAGAGGGGATTCCAAAACTCACATGCGAGCAGCAAATGTCTCCAAGTACACTGTGGCACCCAGCCAGGAACAGAAACCCCCGGTACAGTCTGCTGCCACAGTACACTGATTGGAAACCAGATAGCCACCCGAGCGCGGTGTGTCACGGCGCTCAGGAGTCATGTGAGAGAGACATCAGGAAACAGTAGCTGACAGTCACATCACTGCCAGTCAGAAAGGGATCGGTGCTTAAAAGGAAGCCCTGAATGCTTTGAGCATGACTGAACCTGCTGCTAATCTGCATATATCTGGATTAGAAGTCACACCATCATAAAGATGCCATGAGCCAGGCAGCACCCATATGTCATTCATGTGGTGACAGTTCCTAAATATCCCGTCCCACACAGCTCTATTCCTAAGTGTAAACATAAAATAGGAGGCAAAAGGCAGGGTGCACAGGCCTGTAAAGCAACCCTGTCCTGATCCTGGGATCCTGTATCATTAAGATAGCTATGTTTTTATACTCTGGATGTATTTGCATATCCTCTTCACCATTTGAAAGAGAAGATTATTGCATTTGCCGGTAGTTTTTCATTTTAGTCCTGAAACAACATTATTATGTGGGTTGACAGAATATATCATCCTTAATCAGATGCAGAACGGCATACCCTACCTTCCTGACAGTGTTATGGACCACATACCATTTGATTTAGTCTAGTGACAGGGTTGTAAATGTGGAGCTTCACATCAAACTCCCCACCGAGGTAGTGCCTCCTATTCCAGCCTGAATGCAAATACTGCTGGAGGTGGGGGCTTGGCTCAGGGTAACCAGAACATGATGGTCAGTTCCAATGCGTTTGCAGCTGGTGCTGAATGCAAGTGTGACCTTGGAACAGAAAAGCAGACAATTTTGGACAGATCAACATAGGTCATTTTGGCCATGTGATTAAAATGAATCAAAGGTCAAATCTGGTGAATCCAGATCTGTGCATAAGGGATGAGCAATATACGTGATACTTGCTGTTTTCTCAGTGCATTGACTTCTGAGGAAGACCTGTGTGCTGTAACCTTGCAAAATATTTTAAATATACTAGAGTGATGAGTTCTGTGGTGAACTGGGATTTCTACAGCAGAATGAAATTAGGAAATGCAGGAAGGCTTTTGTTTAATATAACAATTAAGGCAAATGAAAGTTTCACCATGAAGACAGCCATACTGTGGATTCATGAACAAACACTTCATGAACTACAGCTGACTTACTGAAAGTTGCACTTCTTTCAGGTCTTTGTTTGCTGCTGTGGCGTAGTTAAAAATCTTTGTTCAAGCAGTTGTTGATGAAGAGTAGTCTCCAGCAGTGCCTGTGGAGTGGCAGGCAAAATGATGCTGAACGCATCACAGCCCACAATTTGGTTAGCACTCCCAGATGCAAGGCCTCCGGAGTGTAGCTTCAGGTTGCAAACCTACCTGGCATAGGTGCTCCTGGTTTCTGGGGTGGGAGGGGGGAACAAGTGGAGATGCAGAGCCTTTCTTTTTTTTCCTTTTGCAAACCAAGTGCTTGAAGCAGGTTCCAAATGCAGGTGCTCTCCACTTAGCACTTCTGCTTCACATTCTTGTTGCTGTAAGTGTGTGGGTACTTTGAGGATGCTCAGGCTTCAGTAAAATAGTGCTAACCCAGTTTCTGTTGGGTCTGAATGTGGGATACAAAGCAAATGGAATGAAAGTTTAAAGCTGAGTCAGTAAGTCTTGTCTGGAACAACTCAGCTATTCTGAGCACTCTCATGTACTAGGTACTAGATAGGCTCTAACCAGTTTTGGGAAGATTTTTTGTTTGTTTTATGGTGTGCCTGGGCAGACCTCATCTGTAAGTAAGGCCAAATGTTCCAAAATTCTTAGTTTGTCATGGATGCTTGTGTCAAGCTTTCCAAACCTGACGAAGAAGTTAGGTACCCAGCTCTTAACTGATTCCATGAAAGCAGTGGGAGTCAGCCAATTGGCCTGTTTCATACCATTTGAAAATCCCACGAGGTAACTATCTACATCTTTCATCAGCTCTGAAAACCTCTCTCCTAGTGCTTTCTAGAGTGTATTGTCATTAATATTGAAAGGTCAGTCGGGGTTGCAGTATTATTTGGACAGGACTGATGTGTGTGGAGGAGACACATGCACATCATACAGGAAACATGAGTCCTGCCCTGGAATGCACAGCTAAGGCTGTATGGGCTTAGCTCTGCATGGCTTGAGGCAGATGGGCACTTCTCACTAGAGATGGAAATGTACACTGAGGGAATATGATTTAAATACAGGCATAAATCCTGGATCAGAACCAAGATATTTAAAGCTGAACTAACTGATTTGACTGTATACTCTTCTTTTTAGAATATAATTAATGGCACCAGATGCAAAGTTTACTCTAAATTATTCAGCAGTTTTGGGCCCTAGGTATGATTACATGGTAACTAGCTTTCCTGAACTAATGTTCCTTATTCTACTTTTGAACAAAACTAAAAAATTAATTGTTACACGCTCAGAAGTTGCCTTGTTTGATCTCACATACCCTCGCTGCTGTAGAGCTGGAGCTCCAGTGACTTTTGAGCATTGGGTACAGTGCTTGTCCAAACTCATGAAGATGAATAAAAAATGATATATGTATATACCTCAAGGACACAGTAGCAGGAGGCAAGCAAAGTCACCATGATGTTGATACAGATGCTTCTAGCTGTAATGACATTCCTGGGCTTAGGCATTTATGTTTACTTTATGGCCTGTTAAGCAAGTACATAATGTTTTGCCCAGAAAAAAGGACTTACATGAGCTGGATTGCTCAATCTCTGGCTTCCATGTCATGTCAGCTTAAAGGAAACAGTCTTTAGGAACCTTTCAACCTGTACTTTCCATGACAGCCATCTTCTTAGCCCATCTCTTCATTTTCCATGTTCTCCATTTGATTCTTGAAAATTGCTTTCTCCTCCTTCAGCCTTACACCAGAAACGTCCTATGTCAGCGAAGGCAGGGTGAGACAATATGCATATATGTCAGAAGGGAAAATACTATAAGGAAAAGGAAGGCCTGTAAAGCTTGGAAGAAGAGTAGTATCTGTGAAGGGAAACCACTGGGCAGGAGAGAAGGTGAAAGGGAGAGTTGGCAATATGCAGTTCTTAGCCTAGATAGGCAGCAGTATCAGTTGTGCAGACCTTTGTGCCAGACCAACTCAGACAGCTTGAGGGTGAGCTCAGATTTTCATCTCTCTTGACTTAAAGAGTCATAGAATGGTTTTGGGCTGGCAGGGACCCCTAAAGATCATCTTAGTCCAGTGCCCCTAGAATTAGCAGGGCTATCTGCAACTAGATCAGCTTAGGGTCTCTGTCTCAGTGGTGCATTGCTTACCAAACCTAATCATAAATATACACCATATATCAGGTTATGCAAATCTCCCTATGTGTCTCTCATCCTGCTCTGCCTGTACACCTACCATTTGTTGTCAGCACCTCCAGGTGGCTCCCTGAGGGCAAGGTCCTATCCAAGCCTTTTTTGTTGAAGGGCGTGTGTGATGATGGGGTGTCTGGTCAGACAGCAGGGATAGTAAAATGCATAGAAACTCTGGGGAGGAGTCCCGGGGCCGCGCTGGGTGCGGGCTGTGCGGCAGCAGAGGGTGCCCGCGGCTCTCTGTGCTCTGCTGTCGCGACAGCCGCCCGTGTTTGTGTCCGTGAGCATCCCCTGCTCTGCCCCCGCAGTGCCCTGGCTGCATCTGTGCCCCATGCCGTGCTCCAGAGGGGGCTCAGCTTCTCATTTGGTTTTGGGGGGCTTTGGGGAGGGAGTTAATACTTTTTTGGATACTTTTTTAGTATGTTTTTTTTTCTAATAACTTTTTAAATACCTTTTTTAAAATACCATTTTATAGTTCAGACAGTTCTCGCCCCAACCCCTCTCCCCCCTTTCTTTTCTTTTTTTCTTTTCTTTTTTTTCTTTTCTTTTTTTTCTTTTCTTTTCTTTTCTTTTCTTTTCTTTTCTTTTCTTTTCTTTTCTTTTCTTTTCTTTTCTTTTCTTTCTTTTCCTTTTTCTTTTCTTTTCTTTCCTTTTTCTTTTCTTTTCTTTTCTTTTCTTTTCTTTTCTTTTCTTTTCTTTTCTTTTCTTTTCTTTTCTTTTCTTTTCTTTTCTTTCTTTTCCTTTTTCTTTTCTTTTCTTTCCTTTTTCTTTTCTTTTCTTTTCTTTTCTTTTCTTTTCTTTTCTTTTCTTTTCTTTTCTTTTCTTTTCTTTTCTTTTCTTTTTTCTTTGTTTTCTTCTTTTCTTTCTTTTCTTTTTTTTCTTTTCTTTGTTTTCTTCTTTTCTTTCTTTTCTTTTCTTTTCTTTTCTTTTCTTTTCTTTTCTTTTCTTTTCTTTTTTTCTTTTTTCTTTTCTTTTTTCTTTTCTCTTATCCTGTATGCTCTCCCTCTTCTATTCTTTCTCAGGGACATGGAACAACAGCTGCAGAGTTAGCTGGGAGAGCGTGGCAGAGGGGTTTGGACAATTCTCCTGACAGAGTAATCAGAATGGCTGCCTTTTCTTTAACACACTGACAGAAGCTGTTCAGTCTTTCCAGAGCTGATCTAAGGGTCACCTTCATACACACTCAGTATTCTAAAAAGATCAGTTTGTTTTCATGAGACGTCTTTTCACCCCACTGAAGGGCAGTGCCAAGGAAATGGGGAGAGGGTCAGTCACTGGATTGGGGTGTCCTAATATCAACACCAGGAAAAAAGTAATGAGAGACAAGGCAAAGGGGCAAGCATACAAGGAATGATATGGAAAATGATGGATTTGCTAGAGAAATGAGGAACATGAGGTTAAGGGCCAGCAGATGTTAAGTAAACAAACACATTTGAGTTTATATTCTTCTTGCTTTTCTACCATCCACTGAAGAACTAATTAATGAAAAATCTGGCAGCCTGGATTTCATTGTCTGGAGAACAGACCACAGGAAAATGTGTAAAATTTTGGCAGTGTTTTAGTCATAAGGTCAATCCAGGCAAAGGAATACTGCATCCCATTTAGTTACTTTGGCCTAGGAATTTACATTAAAATTATCTACATTTTTAACAATCAGCAGAGCTGAAACTATGCCCTGCATTCAGAAGGTCAGAAATTAGCTCACAATTCTAGGGGGTTTTTCACCTTATACCAATATAGCATTGTAGCTGCCTAGCAAAAATCTGCTTGTGTTTGTATTTTTTAAACAGTCTGGTAATATAGCAAGAAAGGAGAAATAAATAGGGGATATGTAAACAGGACGACACTGACATATTCCATTAGTGGAGGCAGTAATATGCAAATTATCAGCAAGTAAGAGCAGAGGCAGCATAGAGATCTCATATTTAAACCTAGGAATGAGGACACATTATTGGACTAGTTTTTGTTATAAGCACTTTTTCATCATTTTAAACAGTAATGTCCTTTTTATAAAGTATCCTGTTGATTTTGCCTGGGGGATGGTGTTTCTTAAAAATGTCACAGTGCAGGCAAAAGCTGCTGATATAAAAAATCCTCAAAACTGATGTTCTGAAAACTAAGGTTACTAAATAAAGGAAAAGGGATATTTGGGGGAGCAACAGAGGTATCATTTTGCTGTCCTCATTGTTAATCTTGATATTTATTTAATTAAACATATCCTTTGTTACAGCAAAAGAGAAGCAGTGGTAGAATTGGCTTTTGCCTCCACCAGATTGTTGCAGAACCTGGGAACTTCGCCAGCACAATTACAGTGAAGTTGGCTGTGAAGTATGTGAGGCCTCAATACCAAATCTGGATAAACTGAGACATAATCACATCCTCAAGAAGGAGGACAATGCAAT
The DNA here is from genome assembly GCF_047495875.1 of Pithys albifrons albifrons. Classification (NCBI taxonomy): domain Eukaryota; kingdom Metazoa; phylum Chordata; class Aves; order Passeriformes; family Thamnophilidae; genus Pithys; species Pithys albifrons. Next base: position 91,311,633 of record NC_092461.1, read on the forward strand.
ATTTCCAAGCATATACTTACTATAAGAATTTTCAGTGGGAATTGCAATACATTGTATTTGCTCAAAACATTAAGTCTGAGTCCAAGTGCAAGGGTTGCACCTGAGCTGGGGCAATCCCAGGCATGAACACAGGCTGGGAGAAGAACTCATTGTGAGCAGCTTTGTGGAAGAGAACATGGGGCTTCCTGGGGTCAAAATGCTTAGATAATCTTTTTACAAGTAGTAGAGAGGAAGACACAAGGGTGGAAATTCCATGTGTTAGCATCTAAGAACAAGAAAAATATAGTCAGCCTCTTCCATAAGATACTGTGAAGACATCACTGACAGGTGATGGAAAGGGCATGGGCAACTGCAGGGCAAGAAGTTCTCAAATGTTACTAGAGTCAATGTTCCCTAATGATTCTAACAATAAAATGAGAAAACAGGCCATTCTCCTTCCCTGTGGTATGAAGCAGACAGTATTGCTGTGTTTCTGCTCATTTGCTTCCAGCTTTCTGAGCAAGCAGCCCACAACAATGATCTGATGCTCTCAGTGTCACTAAAATGGAATCCAAGATATTAATCCCTCACATGCACAGGGTCACATGTTAGTTTTGGGACACCATGGGTAAGGTAAAGAAGGACAAGCCTCAACAGACTGCGCAGCTGAAATACAACCCTTTGTGATCATATCCATCACATGTTTTTTCCAGGGGGTAAGGCATGGTCAGCAGGGATGCTAAGCTTTTTAACCTTGAATGACATCCTGTGATAAGAACAGGCACACAGGAAAAGAAAGAGGCAATGGCTTCCACCCACCAGAAGTCTTAAATTTCCACAGTGCTGAGGCTGTGATAATTATGATACATCCAGCTGGTGCTATTATTCAACCATTCCTGAAGAAGAGGGTTGGTCTTAAGCAGCATAAAGATTGCCACAAAACTTCATGGTGGCAAGAAGTTAATTAATAAAAAGCAGATAACTATTCATATGAATGGCAGGAACAACTTCCAGAGCCATGTGATTATATCTGTATTCAGTGCAGTGCTTAAGATGCCTTGCTGGTGGGTCAGGAGCCACTGTGCTAAGTGCTGCATGAAATGGGTGAATGGAAAAAGAAGAGAACAAACTCGTAGTGGCAGTTGTCAGCCTGCTCTTGAAGGAACAGTTGTTGCAGTTGAGCCATTGCCAGTATAATACTTGCAGTGGGATAAAGGGGGAAAAGAATCATAGCATCAAGAGAGCATCAGCAAAGCTGTTTGTAGGGGGAAAGGACAAAAGATTGAGTGTAAATGTTGATGGACTGGAAGAAACATGAATGCCAGGTGAAGGGTTGTATCTAAGTGCAGTGGATAATGCTGAAAGAGACTTGGTCACAGTAGGAGGGGAAATCTGACAACACAGGGAACAAAGAGATAATGTGGTTTGGTGAGGGACCTCTTAGGTGAGAGGGAAGATTGAGGCATGGCTGCAAACAGCAGAAAGACAAAAAGTGCAAGAAAACCAAACCTGTAGAATTGGCTTGTCATCAGCACACAAATATCCACATCCAAGGATGACTGAGGTGGAAAGAGGATGAGAAATTCTCAGGAGACACAATCTGAGGGGAGTCATGGCTGAGACATGGAGAAGGAAATGAAGAAAGAAAGGGTAGGGAGTGTGAGAGAAGAGACATCATTATGAAAAGATGGCTTTAGTGGCACTGATGGGAGAAAACACGTGTCTGTCAGGACTGAGTGATGGTTGAGAAAATGGCTTGGCTATCTGCAGTAGTGTTTGAAATGGTACAGTCATGACAGGGAAAAGAGGTAAAAACTAAGTAGAGAAGTGTGACCTTTTCTACAGTCTCCTATCCAGCACTGTACTTTTCCAGCTCTTGGAGAAAAGGAGCCTGGTTTAGACAGACCACTCCTCAGTGCTTTCCTGGGCTTCTGGGCTGTGGTAGGATGGCTGGCTGCAGCTATTTTTAGATGACGTATGGATGCACATTTCTTCAGCTGGAATTTTCTTCTTGTTATCAACCATGGTTTTCAGCCCTACTAGGCTGTCAATCTCAGATCTTCCCCAAATGCTTGCAACTGTTCTTAAAACATGCTCTAAAGACTTTTCATTGATCCCACTGTTCATACAGCTTCTTCTCTTTCTGCCTGTAGACCAGCTGTACTGGCTAGGATGTCATTATAGGAATCATCACACCAAATTTCTGTTAACACTCATAAAAATGCATATTCTGTCAATGACTTAAAAGTGTTCATTTTTCTTGCCTTTGTGTTCAGATAGCTTTCTACATTCATACTTTCATTTTTCTTCTAAATCTTTTGCCTCACACAGAGCTCATTTTTTGTCTTGCTTTTTATGTTAGAAACACACACCACGTCATTTGAGTTAAACAAAAGAATCCCCTTTTCCTCTTCCCCTATACTGTTTGAATAGAGGCCTATGGAAGAAGCCCTGCCAGCTTTGAAATGGGAAGGCTGGTAATTTTTTTGCTTACATGGAGATAATTTTAATCCAAACAGACTCTCATTTCGAAAGATATAAAGGACATTCCATTGCTTCTTGAGTCCAAAACAGTCCTAAACTGACACATTTACCACTTGGTCTCAGTTTGCACAGCACAAAGCACATAAGAGTGCTTTGTTTGCAGTGTTATAATGCTGTTCTTTCAGAAAGCTGGTAATTCTCTAGCCTGAGCTTTGGCATGATCTCACTAGCAAAGCTCAGCACGTGGGCAATAGGGTACATATCTGAGGGATGCCTTATGTCAGAGGGCCTTAGTTTGTTATAGCACTAAGTGACCCTTGTCCTTTCTATGTGCCTTTAGCCGGTGTGAGACAGTGTGAGCCACAATCACAAGCATCCCTTACATACCAAGACCTCAAGCCCAGATTACTATCATCATCAAATGCTTGGAGAGCCATTACAAGCTAATTGGGCTACAAACACTGTTTTCCTGTCTATAGGAGCCTGAGAAATTCAACCACAGCATTAAAGAAAGGCCAAAACCATGGAGGGGATCTGCTCAAGACACCATTTGTCTAATCACTAGCCCGTCTCTCCATGTAATTAATTGTAGTCTCTAAGAGAATGATTTGCACTGGGAAACAACTGTCAATCTTGCTGAAGAGAAGAAGTAACTTTGCCTGTCTAAAGATAATCAATAGTTTTTTACCTGACAGTCACACTGGTGAGAAGGTGATCCTGCAGCTGTCTGCACAGGATGCTCCACTCTTTGCAACCCTTATTAGCACACAGAATATGACACATATATGCTGTAGTTGCCAGTACTTTAGCTTTTGGATGGCATACAACTTCTGAACCTTACCAAGTGATTGTGAATTGTGAATTGTGTAATTGTGAATTGGATGAAAGGATATGGCTGGAGAGCAGCTGACAGGCCATCTCCCATTCGAGATGTGTGAAACACCTACCTGTCCTGTATATGGGGCAAGAAATATTCATGGAGGATCTGCAATAGTGCTTATTCTGAGTGGTGTGAAAATGTGGCTACAAGATCTTTTAACTGACCTTCTCTAAGAGAAAGTCTGAGCCTAGCTTGAGGAAGGCTGTTGTACTTCTTTACTTCGAGCATTAGTGCATTCTGAGCCATATTACCCATGTGGCATGGATTTCAATTAGTTCCTAACCTACTGCATTAAATGAGATGACAATCAGGCTTTCAAATGTAAAATAAAATATTTTTTATGTCAGCCACTCCCTGTAGTTTAAGAATATTGTGGTTCAAAATATGGATTGAAATGGAAAAGAGAACAAATTTTCACAGACAGGACACCCCAAAACATTGTCTCCTTCAGTATGAGTTAGATTGGCAGAATAGAGGCCAGAAAACGAAACTGTGTTGAGAAAAGAAAAGAAAACAATCCTGTGGTTCTCTGAAAGGGGCAGTCCCCCCCAGTAAAGAGACTCTGGAGGCAGCTGTCTCCCCTATCTGCAGCATGAGTAGGATGCACTCCTACTTCCTGTCTGAACAACAGAGAGATAACAGGAAAAAGCCACCGTAACACTTGACATTTCTTTTAGTTTCCCTTTTTATAGGCAGACAGTGTGATTCACTGGGGTTCTTCTAGAAAGTAGAGAGCTGTGAAAAGAAAATTCAAGCACTAGGCTCAGATATTGGAAGGTGACATTCCTGCCCTTACAACTGTTTCGATAAGGGCTGAGGGTTGGTTCAGTTTGTATCAATTAGTAGCTCAACATCTGCTCCATCATAGGTAACAGACAATTCTTTTGTGACTGCAGTTCTTCTGCTTCCTTGACCCTTGTTGCACAGGTGTCTAATGTAGGCCAGACCTAGAGGAAAAGATTGATGTCTTGGTTTTTGTTCTGGTTCATTTGTTTTACAGTGCTCTGGAGCAAGCTCAGCAAATGCCCTCTCCTTCCAAATATATATATATCTATATCTATGTATCGATATATAGATATTTAAATATCAGTGACAGATGAAACACTGTGGAAGATGGTGAGTAAAGTGGCAGACTGTAATAAAAGAAGCTTACATAGGTGTTTTCTACCAAGCTAAGCTTTTGAGTTAAATACAATCCTTTAATTTGATGCATATAAAATATTTCATTTGTCTAAGTAGGTCTTAAAGATCTAGTTAAGACTGGGCTGGGAGACACAGACCTCAAGTATCCATGATAGGTATGTAGCTAGAGGGAGTTTCAGAAATTAGAACAATGTCATTAGAACTCCTAGTTGTGAGTGATTCCCATGTGCTGCATGTGTATCCATCACACATCATACCTCATTCAAATCCTTTAAATGCAAGACAGGATGGGATGATCCCTGCCCAATGTGCTGAGATTACCAGAATGTGGAACGGCATGATCTGTGTGTGAACCCTTCTGTGGTGAAGCTGGGCCCTGTGTCTTTGCTGCTCCTGCATTTTGCTTGAGCATGTTGACAGACCTGTCCGGTCAGTGCCACGCGCAGCCACTCTATGTGTGTTTGAAGCCACACTCTCTGGAGCTTTGCCAGAGATTTTCCCTATGTAGACAAGCTGTGGGTGTGTGCATGGAGCTAGCTCCCCAAACATTTCATTAGTGAGGCACAGAGCAGGTAGCTAATAAGCTCATGAAATGGTACAATAATTTAGTTTGGAAGTGACTTCTGCTGGACACAAGTTCAACATCTTTCTCCAAACTGGGCTGGCCTGTGAGTGAGGCGAGGTCAATCAGGTCCTTGTCCTACTGAGTTTTCAAAATCTTGAAGGATGTAGATTCCACAGCTTAGGAAGGCAACTTATTCCACTATGCTCCAAGTCTTTTTTTTGTGTGTATGTGTTTCTATGTGTTGTGTGTGTGCAGAGAATGAGAGTGGCAGGAGGAGGAGGGAGTGAACACAAAGGTCAGTATGTGCTTGTTCGTGAACAGAGCTGTGTTCCCAAATTCTGTTTCCTCTTTGGCAAGTGAAAAGAGCACACTGCCACTGGCAACCAGGGCAATAGCTGGATGATTTAAAAAAAAATCTTCACTTTAAGCAGAATTGCATGTTGTGATCAATGAGATAGCTTTTTAGAAAGTATGCTTTTAGTTTGGGATTAGTCTTGGAGCTATGCAAGGACTCACTGCTTTTAAATAACTGGAAAAATTAGTGTCTTGAATCTCTTTCACATTTAGATCTACTGTCAGTTTATTAAGTTCAGATTTATTGTTGACTTTCCTACCCAAAAAATAGCTGTTAGCACACTATAACAGAGCATAAATTTGAGTTCACTGAATCAAAGACATTATTAAAGAGAAAAAATTACTTAATGACCTGTCTGATCTAATAAATCCTGCCATTCGCATAAAACAGGATGACAAGAATTTATGTCCACTAGATGTATAAAAGGAAGGCAGTCATGGTTGAGTTTTGAAATGGTTTCTTTATCCAGCTGGTCTCTACTGTAGAATCTTGTAGGTAAAGGATCAAAATGGCTAAGTAAGAATCTATTGAGCTGATAGACACATTTTCTTAGGTAGCATTAAAATCAAAGTAGCTAGATGGTTGGAGACTTCTGAGGTTGTCTGTGGGCCACCATGCTTCATGCCTGGCAGAATCCTCTTGACAAAAGAACTACTTTTGAACGTCAGGCTTACAATATGAAAGGGAACTAGTCATAGTCCCCATTCGGCCAATCCCGTTTAACAGTCTGATGTGAACTTGCTGACCACCAGCACTAAATGCTGATAAATCTGTGAAGTGACTTTTCTTCTTATTTACCCATGGATAAAATCTGAGTTGAGGCGTCTGTTTGTAGCCTGCCCACCATTTGCCTTGCAGCTGCTCTCTCTAACTACTGCAGTGGCCTTCATTTGTGGAAATAGAAACCACCTTAATGGCAGCCTGTTTAAAGCCTAGCTGAGATTTGCCTTATGCTCTGACCTTCAGTGAGCAAAGAGCACAGCATTGTCAGTTCCCTCCTATCCTTGGTGAGCTGCCACTTGTATAGTACACGCAAGCTCACACACACTTTTCTGTAATGAAGTAAAAATAAGAGAATTCTTTTGCAACTGCCATGTACTTTTGCATTTACCAAGCATGTAGCATTCATTGTCAAGTCAAATAATTAGCATTGTAGTTTCACTATTAGGCTTGATCATACAAACATGTGATTCAGGTTCCTTAAATATGTGTGTGTATATACACATATATATAAAAATTATATTGTATATAAGCAAAAAATAATTCATTTCTGTTTAGTTACAAAGCTTACATATGCCTAGAAAATGTCATACATCCATGAGCCATGCCTAAACTTTAGAGTCAAGCATGTATTTGTTCAGACTCAGACATCAGTCTTGTAACAGATGCCACAGCAAATCAAGTGAGTCTCTTCTGTTATCCTGGAACAGCATTGCCCCAGGGCCATCCTTGAAGGCATCAGTAGAGACCCAAGTTTCTTTGTTTGATGGAAAGCATATCAGCATAGTTTCATTGATTGAAATGTACTTTGGTTCCATTCATTCCCACTCATGTAGTGCTCCCTCATGGCAAGGCCTTGTAACTATGGCTCAAGCATCGCAGTTTCTGCTGTCACATCTGGGCTGAATTTTCCCAGGAGCATAAACACTCCAGGATGGGTTTCCTAGCACAGCTTCAAAGGGGGCACTCCCATGACAGCATTTCAAAGCACTTTCTTTTTTTTTCCTTTTTTTTCCCCCAACTTCTGTGAGCAGCACGGTAATTCTTTATTCCCTTAAAAGCAAAGATTGTGCAGCCTAAAATGCTTCATCAAACTAGACCCATGGAATTTTAGCACCCTTCCCATTTATCCCATGCTTTACAGCCTTCAAGAACACGAATTCATGTGCATGTTCATACTCTCTCCTCAAGACTCCTGTGTGTGTATCTGTGTTGGAGCGATGTGCCTGGGATAAGGATAATAGCAAATCAAAGACAAGGGATCTGCTCAGAGGGAAATGAGAAAGAGAGCAAGTGAAACACTTTTGTGTGGTAAGAGCAGGTAATAGTGAGCTCATGAAGACTGGAAAGGAAGGGGAAGCAAGTGGCTAACTTGGCTTCAGGAAGATGGTGCAAAAACATCTCCGCTTTCTTCAAGAGTGGAGGCTTTTTGTCTGGATGATTCCTTGCAATAATATTCTTGCTTCTAAGGCAGGACATCCCCCATTTGCCCTCTTTGCTTGCCTCTATACAATCCTGTAGGCCATTTGGGAGTAGAGGAATTTTCCACCCATAAGAAAAAAGCCCAGATGGCCTGGCAATGTTGAAGTCCCTTGCCTCAGGGGCTGCATTGCTCTGTCTTTTCTAGTGATAATATGTCAAAATGCAAATATAGTTGGATTTCAGGCCCCCATGTGGAGCTTTTGCCTATGAAGTGTAGCTGATGCTCACATCATACTTTCATGTATTTATTTTTGTTGGTAAGTTTGAACATATTTTCCTCAGCCTGTGGTTCTCTCCCTGCTGGTTGTACACATGTAGTGAATAATTCATTCCTGAGAATATAATTTCCCTTCCTTAGTCCTGATGTTTTTCTGCTACATATCCAGATGCGTCGCTCCATTACTTAAGTTCTCCTAATGTTAACTTTAATGATAATAGGATTTGCCACTGATGGCAGCGACATCTGCATGTTTCAGCTTGAGGTTCTATCAGCGGACATCTGTGTGCCTTGAAAGCATGCCCCACAGACAGAGATTTTAGGGTTATAGTATCTCTGTCTGTTGGCATTTGTGCAGCAGGAGACTTTGGGGTAGGAGACCAGTTAACCCTCTGTGGCTTTCTCATTTAAGGTTAAGGTGCGGCCTGATAGAAAACTCATTCAGGTCTGTGTTGTCTTTGTCCAGTGAATTTCAGCATGTCTTCCCATGTTTGAATGAGATGGGGCATATCTCAAGCTATGTCTGTGATACATATGAGGACAGGATAAGCAAACTCATTTTAGGAACTAACTGCTATGAATTTCCACTTGGTGGAAGTGAATATGAGCATCTAGTCCATTTAGGTCTCTACAGCCCTTTTCTGGAGCATCTGTAAATCTTCACAGGCCCTGGACCTTCCATCAAGCAGGGTGCCAGCCTTAGATGGCTTCTAGGTTCACCATGCCAGCAGTAGCAGATGGGGAAGTTAACAAAAGAAGAGGGAAGTCTGTCAGGTGGATCTAGAAAGGAAGAGGATGCTGCCCCTGAGGATCATAAGCTCTGAGAGTTTTCCCCATCACGGAGACTTCTGGCTGGGCCTAGGACCAAATTAGAGAAAACATGTTTGAAGGGTCCTTCTCTCGCTTTGGTGATCTTGAAGAGAGAATTCTCACACAGATCTGGCCCTCTTGACCCAGTCCCTGGTTGTTGGCGCCCTGTAATAAAACAGAATGCTTTCACAAATTAGAAATAGACCCTCCTTCCAAAAGCCATATTCATTTTCTTTGTTTGTTCCCAAAGTTAACTGTGCAGCAGGTTCCCAGGTCAGGTCTGCATTTGGTAATATATACATGTATACTAAAAATACATTGGTAAAGCTTGGGTTTTTTTGTGAATATAGGGTTGCTGTTTCTGAGGGAGAAGGCATGTGGGATATAGGGAACATACTGTGCATGAAACATGAGTAAATAAAGCTACCACCAAGAGTTTTAAGACTTACCACTAGGCTGATTCATACTCATGGGGTGATCTTTAACTTTTAATGAAAATAAAAGCTGTTGTCCAGAATTATCTAGTCCTCTAGTTAACAAAGAAACCACAGAAAATGAAAGGAGAAATGTAATGTGTTTCAACAAGAGTGCGCACAAGCTTTGTAGGTAGCTGTCTGCTCTGGCCTTGAGAGAAAGTGGCTGGTGAATGCAGAATAGAATAAACATATATAGAATTGTATAGGTACTGGCAAAGGAAGCTCATACTATCTCAGAACCCCAGCTGCATCCCCTACACTCACCCTCACTCTTTCTGTGTCTGAGTGAATTGAGGTGTTGCCTGAAGAACTGTGCTAGAAAAAAGACTGTCACAAGAAAGATACCTGACAAATTGAAAACATCAGGTTTTACACACTTGTGCCAGTATTCCAGCCACTCAGGCTATCTAAAAAGTAGCACTTGCTTTTAAAAAAGAACTTCTATTAAGAAATCTGAATTCTCAGATGGTCCTTGCAAAATATTCAGCAGAGTAGGGCTTTTGAATCTGGCTTACACATTGTGGTTATGACATACTTGAAGACACCCTGTACATCACATAATTTATTTGATATGACTCCATTTAGACTGTCTCATACCCAGAGACACACAGTTGATCAGGTGCTGAATATGCATTATACCAAGAAGGATTGCAGACATGTCACACATCTAGACAGGCTCCAAAGAATAAGTGATGAAAATTGCATGCAAGGTCAGATGGGGGAGCAGTTGGATCATGGGCAGCAATTAGAACATCAAGAGAGGAAACAAAACATTCTTGTTGCAAGTCTCCTGTGTGGTTGCAGTTGATCTGTGAAATTCAGGTCACTTGCCAGGTTTGTGTTGCTACATTAAACAGCATTACAGGAGAAACAACATTGTACTGCACAAGGCTTAAAAACGAAGTTTGTTGCAATACAAAATGACTATGAGAGCCAAGAATGAAGAAAAAGGACATGTAACCTTTTGAAATAAATATATGCTCTTTATTTCTAAATTAAAAGCAAAACCAGCTGAGAGGAGAGTTTAAATTTGCCTTTCCCCTTCTTTCTGGGAGAAATTCTGACAGTGGTTTGGTGAGGGTCAAACCTGGACCAGAATACAAGTAAACTAAGGAGCGTATGCTGAGCCAGAGTATCCAATGGCAATCAACCAGTAGTAAAGGAATTTAAAAGAAAAACTTCCAAAAAGAAAAGAGAAGCCAGCTGTGTCCACTGAGCATGGCATTAAAGGAGAAAGGCTGTGAAATTGGAAGACTCAAATGATGGTGTGCCAGTATGTGCAGGGCTGGGTTTCCGAGGGGACCTGCCGGCAGGATGCTGCCCTCGCAGCAGGGAGGGAGAGCAGGAGTGCCGGCTCTGTCTGCTCGGCACAGTTGAGCGGGATCACAAATAATAGATTATAGACATCTGCCTGTTTGATGTGGGTGTGAAATTCTAAATTAGCTAACAAAATAGTGCTTTGTATTAATAACATGCATGCAATTTAGTCCATAATTTCCCTGAGAGAATGGCAAAGTTAAATAATTAATCATGCCTCAAAATAGGATTATTATAGGGATTAAGAGGAAAAAATATAGCTGCTAAAATTAAAAAAGGAATGTAGAAACAATGCCTCCAAACCATGGCAGTTGTACATAGCATTTTACATGTTAAACTAGAAACAGCTGAAAATGAGTAATCTGGATGCATCTATTAACCTTGCTGTTTAGTGAGGAGACTGATCTCTAAAACGAGGCACAAAGATCAACTGATGTTTATGTTAATCGCTCCTAATGTGTCTGTCTAGGGAGTTTACAGCATCTTTTCCTAGGGAGAAGGATGAGCTTTCACCTGTTATTCTTAGAGATGCACCAGGTCAGAGTCATTTTTTTTGCATTGATATGAATGGATCTGTTGATCTTTTTTTGTTTCCTCAGAAAAGCTGAACGTAGTTCTTGTGTGTTAGTTTAACCCCTCTGATCTGTGCCATGTACTTGACCATTAACTTCATGTTTTGTCTTTGTGTTCCATCATCTCACATATAATTTGGTTTTTAACTGGTGTATTTTTTCACAGTTTTTCACAGTTCACATGGCACTCAGATTATCCCATCAATGTGCGTACTTCCCTGTTCTGCCCACTTTGTCTTTACTTCTTAGCTCTGTTTACTTTACAATGACAGATAAATATTCCCCGGTGTCTTGTACTTCCTACAGAGTGGATCATCCACTTGGTGCATGTAATTCACCTCCAGTGCTGCAAAGAACAGCAGCAGAACACATTTTATTTGCAGTGTTTCTCTAAAAGGAGATTATTTTTAAAGGAGAACAAAAGGGAAGACACTAGATTCAGTGAAGGCCTGTACCAGTTAACCCGTGGAAGTCTCTCTTGCTCCCGATCAGAGGTTGCAGCATAGATGCTCACAGTTGCTTGAGCAGCTGCGTACACAAATTCTTTGCCAATTAATGAAGTTGCAGACCTGCTGAAGTTGGTGGAAGTTTTGCCATACAATTCAATGGAGCCAAGATCCCATGCTGTTTTCCAGGGTTTTCTTTCCTTCCAGATGTAAATCCCTAGCCTTTACATTCGCAAAAACTGTTTTATCCAGGGAGCAGAGTGGCAATAGTGCTAGCTCTATCTTTTAGACAAGAAAATGTTTCCAAAAGAAGAATGTGTTTTACTCAAAACAGTTTTAATTATGAACATACTCATATGAACATAAATATTTCAGGTATTTGGCATGAAGGCAAATAATTCTTTTTCAAAATTGTTTAGCGTGACACAAAAAAATGGGAAAAAAAAGGGTCTGCCTGACACCTTACTGTCTCATTAGTTATGCAGATGCCCAGTTCTGCTTTGAGCATGTTCATCATCTATTAGGTTCTGCACTGTGTAGTGGGAGCTCACACATGTGACATCTGCATGCTGTGTGAGGGCCAGTTTCACTCTCGGTCGATGTCTCAGACATCAAAGGAAAGCACAGTCTTTTACTTACCTTGTGATGAAGCTAATCTAACCACAATCAGTGAATAGGACAGTGCGGTCTCATATGTAGGTGCACATACCTGGAAAAGTTTGCCCCCAAAGAGAATGTTTGATTTACAAATCAGAAAAGTGCAAGGGAAGACCTCATTCAGTTGTGAGCATCTAAAACTGGACTTAAGTGTATGCTAATGATCTTACCTTCCTCTTTAAATAATGCAGAGAAATAGGAGATGATTCATCCCATCTGCAGCCCACTGCCAAACAGCTGAGCAGAGAGAACCACTGGAAGTACTTGTCTTTAACTATGGACTCCAATAAATGAATATTTGACTTGTAGATCTGAGTGGGCCAAGTAATTTCAATTTCTGTTACTGCACATATTTGACCTACATTGCAAGGTTGTTTTAGATAACTCTTTCAATATTCTTTGACAGGTCAGAACACATCTCCTTTAATTATTAATCGTATAAGCAAGGAAAGTGTTCCAAAAGGAAGCATCATTAGGGGAAAAAAAGTTTTCCCTTTGGTTGTGTACTATGACAGTCCAGTGTCACAGGCCCAGAGGTGTCATCTCTTAGATCACCTAGCTTGGTTACGATAATTAAGTTAATATCTTATATTATGACTGAATTTCTCCATCATAACATGATCAAGTTGGGTTAAAATGCTGAATGATTCATTTAATTAACCCAGTTCCTAAAGACTTGGCTTTGGTATCAGATACATTCACCTCAGAAAACCTTTATTAATAAAATCAGCTGAAACCAGCAGGAACAGGTCACTGCTTCCCATGTAAAACAAATCAGCTCTGTGGATTTCGACAATGTACAAGAATATATGAAATTTATATTTCCTTTCCAATATTTGGTTGCAATATATTTAGGCATTTTTATTAGAATTTAATTTTTAAATTACTAAAACTGTGATTCCTGATTTATATTATTTCTGGTCAGTGAACATTTCCATACTTTCTGGTCAGTGTCCATATTTCTGTCTCCAACTCAAAGGACCATAGTGTATTTTCTCCCCCAAATGAATTGTGTACAATTTCCAGAAAAATCAACCTTCTGTTGAATCCCGTTTGCAATATGGATATACCTGAAGGTCCCAATGTTCCACAGAAAAGCTGAAATTGAGCAGTGACTGTCACAGGTGAGTTCAAAGGGGAGAATTACTATATACCCCGAAAGAGAGACATGCAGAAAGTTATGCCCCTTGACACTGATTGATTAAAAGCAAATCCCCAAAAGCTCTAATGTAATTCAGTCTCCTTCTTCTGTATGACTGGTAGCAACACTTTCTTAATTATTCACACATTGAACATGATGCCATAAACCAGATCAAAAAGTGTATTTGAAACAAGATCTCAAAACTGACCTGTCAAATCAAGGGAAAAATTGTTCATTTTATCCTTTTTTTTTTTCAGGAATTACCTATTTTCTTGGTGTATGAGCACATGTTCAGCCTTTCTATAACAGAGTGGAGGTAGAGCCAGCCTGATTATTGCTACAATCATTTCTTGCTGCACAGTTCCAACTGTTTGCCACAGAGAGACATGGTGGGGGGGAGATTCAGCTTGCAGATTTAGACTTTAAAATTTAATGTAGCTTTACAGCCATCCAGCTCACCAAATGTAGCAGTTGAGTTTTAGATGTGTTTGACTAGCCCTGAAGTTTCCAGTGACTGCAAGGATAACTTGGATGCATGTGAAAACCTAACTTTAGGTGTCTTAATGCAGATTTCTCATTGGATACTGGATTGAGATTTGTGTGAAGATAAATATGCTGCATGCAATTTGCTTGTCAGTTCAAGGCTGGTGCATGCACTGTCTCAAGGAACTAGTTGTCAGAAACCAAAGAATTCTTTGGAGCAACTGCTGGTGCTAGCTTATATCTAGCTCCCATCTTTCCATGTGTTATGGACAGAAGATGGAAACTATCTTTGAGCTTCCACAAATGCTTGTGATAATGAAAACTTTGCATCCAGGTTCCTCATGCTTGACAGAATCCCACCAGTGTTTCAAATCTATTACCTTATTTATTTATTTGTTTTCCAGATTTATTAAGTTCACTGTGTAGTTTTGAGTGAGCAGGAATTTTCCTATGTGAGACTGGAATGGAGTTTTCCCTCTGTGACTGGGCTGAGCTGCACAGTAGGTGTGACCACATTAGTGTTCCCCTAAGACTAGAAATATTAAGAGGGACCTTGATGCCTATTCTCCTTCACCAGTATGTCTTTGGACAGAGCCTGGAGGAGCCATTGCTTGATAAAAAGAAGGGGAGATGTAGGTGAGGTTGTTTTCCAAAGACCCAGGAGGAAACAGCTATTGCTACTGATGCTAATCTTGGTTCCTCAACAAACTAAGCTTGTAAGTATGCTTTTTGGAGTACTCTTTTGTTGATATTTGGTCTCTGCTTTTTGCTGTCAATAGAGATCCTGAATCACCATTTATTTTTGTGGCAGCTTTGCTGTCAGATTAAATCTTTCAAAGGGCTTTTCAGTCTTGTGCAAGAAATTAAATTCCAGCACTTACTTTCCTTCCCAGTTCTGCTCTGCAATTTGGATTTCACAGAAACTCTGGGTAACTGCATCTGTGGAGCAGCGCACTTTCAAAGGCTTTACTTTTCTGACTCATATTCTGTGTAACCTTCTTATCCCTCACAAGGTTTGGCAGAAATGCACTTTTTGAATCCCAGCCTGGCATTCCAAAGACATGGATAGCCCAGAAGAGCAATTCCCAAAGTTACTGTGCTAATGCGACTGCTGTCAGCACTCAAGAGTTTCTTGTGAGGTTGCTGGAATTGATCTCACCAGCTTCTTAATTAAAGACACTGGTCAGTATGGAACGACTTTTGACCACCAGCCAGTCTGGAGTACAGCTTAATGTCATAGCAATACAACCCATGTATCTATACAGTAGTGATAGAAGTGGGCTGAGAAAAAGAAAAAAAACAAATAGCACAGTGTCATAGAAGAATTTCCAAACCCTGAAGCACCTTAGATGGTGGTGTAAAAATCAATAATGGAACTAGAAATACTGGATCCGTGTGAAACTGAACCAAAAAATGTGTTTCAAAACTTGCTGAAGGGAGCAGTCAAACAATCATGGGGAAACGTGGGCGAATGGAAAAGGCTTCCCATGTCTCTTTTGTATGTTTCTGTATCAAAATGACAAAAGACCAATTGTATCCAAGGAATAGCAGTTGCAAGTTTGGAATGCATTTAAAAAGCCATCAGTAATAAGTCAGATGAGGGAGAGACCAAGAAGTCTGAGGGTCAGGCACTGGAGGGACCATAGGTCTGGACCTGCTACCAGAGAGACCTGTTTGCTTATGTGTGTGTGGCTGTGCTTGAGGCACCAGGGAGGCAAGGGGATCCAGTGGCCAGCTATAGGATAGTCTGAGTGTCCAAGAGGGATCTGTAGTGAGTGTATATGTGTGTGAATGGGTATCTGGCAGAGAGAAAGTTTGAGTACCGACAGCTGGAGAAGGCCTGTAGGTCTCAGGCCCTTTACGTGCAGGTGCCAGCAGCTGGGGTGACCAGGGCTCTAAGTGCCAGCTACTGCATAGGCTGAGTGTCTAAGGAGGGGTCTATATTGCATATATCTGTATATATGCACATGCTTTCCACTAATGGATTCTCATCTTAGTCACCCAGAAAGGGAAACAGGATCAGGCCACTCATAAAGTTTTTAATTGTATGGGCGTTTCCTGTGTACACTGATGTGTCTGGCCAGTGGTGTGTATCACATATATGCACATTGACACCATCTCCCACAGCATTCTTCTGGAGAAACTGGCTGCTCATGGCTTGGATGGGTACACTGCTGGGTGGAAAACTGTCTGGGCACAGAGGATGGTGGTGAATGGAGTGACATCCAGCTGCCAGCTGGTCACTAGTGGTGTTTCCCAGGGCTCAGTGTTGGACTCAGTTCTATTTAATATCTTTATCAATGATCTGGATAAGGAGATCGAGGACCAGCAGGACCAGGAGAGTGACTGTCCCCCTGTGCTTGACACTGGTGAAACTGCACCTTGAGTACTGTGTCCAGTTCTGGGCCTGTCACTACAGGAAAGACATTGAGTTGCTGGAGTGTCTGGGGGTGGGCAATGGGGCTGGTGAAGGGTCCGGAGGACAAATCCTATGAGGATCAGCTGAGGGAGCTGAGGGTGTTTAGCCTGGAGAACAAGGAGGTTGAGGGGAGACCTTATTATTCTCTACAACTACCTGACAGGAGGTTGTAGTGAGGTGGGGGTCAGACTTGTCTCCCAAATAATAAGCAATAGGACAAGAGAGAAAGGCCTCAAGTTGAACTAGGGGAGATTTAGATTGGATAGTAGAAAAAATTTCTTCACTAAAAGTGTTGTCATACCCTGGAACAGGCTTCCCAGGAAAGTGGTTGAGTAGCCAATTCTGGAGATATTTAAAAGATGTGGCACTTAGGGACATGGTTCAGTGGTGGACTTGGCAGTGCTGAGTTAACAGTTGGACTGGATGATCTAAGAGGCCTTTTTCAATTTAAATCAGTTCATGATTCTATGATTGTGTGTGTGTGTGTCTGCGTGTGCCTCTTGGGAATACCTACTCAGCCTCACTACTGGTGGGACCTGGAGACAAGGAGCTGCAGCAGCCTTACCTCTGTTGGGCTTCTAGATGTTGGGCAACCCCTAATGCATATTTTGCCCTGTTCATCTTAAACTAGTGAGTTTGCCCACGCTCTTTAGTACATGGCATCTCTACTTGCGTGCTGTAGAAGTTTTGCAGAAAGGAGTCAAACATGGCATTTCAGCTCAGAATAATTTCCAGAAGAGGAGAGAGAAATATTTTGGGAGCCTCACAGCCTTCGGCCTCTTGCCTATCTTCTTAAGGCAAAGAAAGTGGATCAGAAGCCTATGCTGAAGTGAAACAAAAGCTTATATTTAAACACTACCTGTCCTGGGCTGAAAGCATTGGAAAGTTACAGTTAAAGACTCTATATGGTTGCCCACAGAGAGCTAAGTGCCATGTTCAGGTGTCAGGCAGGATCTACTCTGCAATATAGACACTTTGGAAATTTGGTCAGTTTTTGTCCTAAAAGCTCCTCAAAATCCATAATCGCTGTCATTTCAAGTGTATTGATCCAGTGCTGACATGTGTTGTTTACAGAGATTGGAGCAGGCACTGACACTAGCGAAGACAGATCCATATTACTGCCTCACCCAGTCCTGTGTGTAACATGTCAGCTGGCATGTGTTATGGCCATGCTGTAAAAACTCACCTTCTTTCCTAGGTCTGATGCTCCACTGCTAAACAAAACAGTGATATCTTCCCAGGGACCCTGTTCCTTGAAATTATACAATGCCAAGGTTTGCAGGCACAAATACGAATGTTGTTACCTGCAGTCTTCATTTTCACATCTCTGTTCTTGTGATGCTTTGGCATTTTCTCTGAGCTGTTTTACTAGTACCAGTCAGAAGAAAGATCATACCAGCTGATTAGGCCCTTATGTAGGTATGACCCAGCATCCTTGAGCAAGGGCTTGATTTTAAATGTGATGGCAAAGCATGCAGTATTTCCAGTATGGATGACTCTGTCAACCAGAAGACATCTTTTTTCTTGATAGTCAGTAGGGACTGGATTACACTGTAAAGTATAACAGGTGGCTATAACAGATTTGGATAGGTGTAGATGCATTACTTGTATTTAATATTTAATCTAAGTTTGGTTAATGCATGCACTAATTTATGAATGGAAATCAGACGAGGATTTTGGAAAACAGCCTGGTTTTACCCACCTAATAGCCATCCAAATGGCCAACAACAGAGTTTTCAGAGGTCTTTGTCAGAGAAGCAAAATGCTTACAGTGAACTAAACTTACTGAAGTACGTCTTATTAGTAGTTGCACATCTTTTTGTATTTCGCACTCAGGAACAAGAGCAGACCAAAAAAACCTGTCTCGCTCAGGTCACTCCAGTTGCTTTTCACAACAAAGTACCTATGCTCATTTTTCATATACCCAACAGTTCTCTTCTCTCCTTCTCTTCATAGAAAAAATTCCTCCTTCCCCTCCCGCCAAAAAAAAAAAATCACAAAACCCCCACCTCCTAACAGAAAGCTAGTACTAAATGATCAATAAAATACACACAAAAATGTGTGGCTTATTACATTTTATGCTTCATCCTGAAACCATTATAAAAGTTCTTACAACATTTTGGCAGTCATTTCTAAAAAGCTGCTCTGTATTGGAGAGGGAGCATATGCACCATGTGATATGACATCTGCCACAGTAAGTAAGCTTTTAATTGAATATTTGAGGAAATAAACATGTAAAACCCATGTAACTTGATGTCAAATAAGTTATTGTTGCCTCAAGGCTTTCTCGATTTTTTCCATTTTTATTTTTGGCAAGAGAGTTTGAAATATTGTACATATTGGAGACAGGAGCACTTCACATACAATCGTCCATCAGGACAGAAAACATAACGTTGCATTATCACTGCTACAGCAGCCCCCCCAAATCTTGGCAGTTATCAAAGTGGCATTTGGGATCTGAGATTAACAATGTCTCTGCTCACATCTAAATATATATATATCGAGTGCACAGAGAAAGAAAGGGAATTGACACACATTCAATTGACTGCTGTACCAGTACTAACTAGAAACATCTTTCTTACATTACCTCTGTTTCTTTGCACTCCTGTAACCTTTCACAACAAGTAGTGTGGCGTTTTCTCTCTCCCTCTCTTTTAAACACACAGGTGTGCAGCTCAGAAAGCAGCAGTGTTGATCCATCCCTCTCTAACCTCACCATCTTTCATTGTCCCTTATCTTTGCTTTCCCTTGTGCTGCACACTGGCTTCAGGTGGAGTGTGTAAACAGAGCTAAAGATCAGCTCCTCAGCAGGGAATACATCCCTCTCAAAAGATCCTTCTAGGTCACTTTTCAACTTTTCCACTCATCTACAGCAGTCAGTTGTTTTTTGTGTCCTCAATGAGACACCTGTCCATGCAACATACTTCAGTCCTGTGGTAGGATAATTGATTTCGTTTTTTCCAACCCGTTCAATATCTGGTGGTGTTGAAGAGCTCACATTCTCATTTGAGTAGCCTGTGCTGGTGGTACCTGAGGGTCTCCTTGGGCACTGTGCTCCACAGTGGGAGTTCACTTGACAGGATCAAGGTTTCTCTTTGACTCCCAAGGATGTCAGAAGGAATGGTTTGTACAGCCTCTTACAGGGCGATTCCCTGCATCATCACTGAATTTATAACCACATGGCAAATCTGCACAAGCCCATTTGAATTAATTTAGTGGGTAAGATTTTGAGAGACCCAGATGCTTTGCTAAAAAATCCCCAGACTCTGGATATTTTAAGCCTAATCCTCACTTTGTGTGTGTTGATCTTATTCTGTTGTAATTCACTTGGGTGAGGTCTTCTTCTCACTTAAAAGTACTATAAACTTTTATTTGCACAAACTCAAATGTGACAGGAGTGAAAGCCTGTACCGAGGGTTTTCCTCTTCAGATTAATTATGCCTTTTTGCCACAGAATTTCCTCACCCATATATTGCATGTATTTGTCTTCTACAAGCCCCTAACACTTACTGGTCACAAACCAAACATCTCCTAGTTGTTTAAAGAGTCTTTGCTAACAGTTACTCCGCTTTTTTTACCATTTTTTCACTGAGCTGTGAAATAAGGGAGCACTACTGGTCACTCACAGAAAATCAGACTGTGATGGCCAGTAACACCAAAAGAAAGAGACTCACTGCAGACAAGACATGTCAAGCAGTTAGATCAAGGGAAGGTGAGCCACTGGTTAGAATTCTCAGGAGCAAGGTCTTTGTCCTGCAGCAGGATCACATTATGCTCACATAACCCTGCAGAAGAGAACATAGGGGATCTGTCAGAACTTCAAGGAGGCTTAACAAGATGACTGACTTCAGTTTGAAAATTAAAAACCTACACATTATGGTTCTCTCTGTAGTATGTAATTGGTTATGAAATTCCATCTGTTTTGCTTTACTTCATATTTTCAACTCAGCTGATAAGCTTGTAACAAGGTCACATATCTGTTCTGGAAAAGCAATTAGGAGATCTAGAGGATTTGGTAACTGTGTAGGTGGAGCATGGGGTGATAACGATAGAGAATGATTTTTTTTTTTAGAATCATAGAATGGTTAGGGTTGGAAGGGGCCTTAAAGATCATCCAGTTCCAACCCCCCTGCCATGGTCAGGCCTTTTTCTAGGAAAGGCATGTTGATAAGTGCTAAGAGGTTCTGTACTGAAACAGACATCTGAGGATAGGGATTTAGACATGACATTACTGACACTGGGGTAAGTGAATGGCAGTCTATGCACTTACCAAGCTCACTGTTTCAGGTCCTTGTCTATTTAGGTAGCATCACTATAACTCAAATTGGTTGTGGATTGGGGGCTTTTGTTTCTTCATCACAAAGTGGTGTGTGAAGTGTCAGTAGGTGGCACTGGCTAGCACCACCACCTGGAGAGGCTAGAGGGATCAGGAAAGTGGAGGTAGTGCAAGGAAGGAAGGAAAGAAGGAAGGAAGAGAGGAAGGAAGGAAGAGGGGAAGGAAGGGAGGAAGGCCATTTATTTTTCTGGTGCTTCTGTTGAGCTGGGAACTTAGAGCTAATGTGTAGGTGGAAGCCATATGAGGAAGGACACAATGAACTCAGCCTTCCTGTGGTTCATCTGGGGTCTCATGTGAAATGGGATTGACTACACTGTCAGGAATGTTGTGCCTTTAGGTGTCTGATAGGTTGCTGCAATATAGACACCTCATTACCAGAGGCAGCAGAGGGTGAACCAAAAAGTCTTATCACAAGCTTTAAGTAACTCCTGAGCTGGGTTACTTGGAGGGGGAGAGTAACTTTCTGATGGCAGAAGCCTAAAAATGAATGATAAAAAATCTATACTGGAAATCATGGTGAGACTTTCAATGGTAGACTACTCAAGGCATAAGGAATTCTACATGATGAACAGAAAGAAGATGTTTTTTCTTCAATTTTATGATTAGAAAAGCAGAGAAATTGAATTATTTTGATTTTATGGCAGTTTTGTGTTGCATTTTTTTCTGGAAGACCAATGTTGAAGATGACTATGTTGAATATTTAAGAACCACCCTATCTACTGTATCACTTGGCAAACATTTCAAATGCAGAAAAAAAGATCTCAGATATGCTGTTGCATTGTTTAGTCAAGTGTGTATTTTGCCAGGTTTATTTGGACCCTCACATCTGTTTATTGAGGGCTATTTCAAAGCAATCTATTTCTGCAGAACACAGTTGGCACTTTCTAAGTGTATTGTCTACTGCAAAGAAGAGAGAAGACATGAGAGACTTGGTTTGTCATTAAGGGAAATTATTTTCTTTAGAAGCAAATACAGATGACATAGCAGAAGCTGCTAATATCCTAACCACAAAATAAATAGCATGGGCATCTATGGTACTAATATGATCAAATAGCCTCTTTCTTAAACCCACACATTTTCTTGCATGATACAAGTGTTACTATGCACTTGAACATCCTTATATGCCCATTTTAACATGCTGTGGAAGGTTACAGAAGTCTCTGTGTAGCATAAGCAGACAAACAATAGCCTTATCCCTTTTTATTTTCAGGGGCATTATGAAAAAAATCTCGTCTGACCCAGTTACAGTTATTTGTCTTTCCAAAAATATTTTCCATATGGAGATCTCCAAGCCTGAGTGCCATCTGTGAGGACTTCTTGGGTTTCTTTTACAGAGAAGTCTCTGGAGAAAGCCCAAGTGCAAGACTGGGCTAGGCTGACAAGATATTTTCAATGAGAAACAAGGACACTTGTGTGTGGTGGGTCCTACTTCCCGGTCATTCAGTATTGGGTAATTTCTTAGTCAGGACTATATGGCTTACTGGAAATGCTGTTCTGCAGATGGACATATCTTGTACTTCTGTAAGAATATGTGTAGCCATGTGATTGCTCCAAGGTTTTCAGGAAGGATGTTTTCAAGTGGCAGTCAGGCTTTGAAGTGGGTGTCCCATCCAGTCACTCTGGTATAACTCAGTTCTACTGATCCTCCCACTCTATTCTCTTGTATAACTTTCTACCTTCTGAGAACCAAAGCTACAGAGGTAGAAACACCCGAACTTACTATGAGGGACATAGGTCACTGAAGACTTTTGAGAAAAAAGAACTGAATATTGGATTCATGTTTTGGAAAGAGTCAGGGAAGCATCAGCATCGCCAAAGAGATGTGATGTAGTGTATTGTATTAGCTGGTGGTGCATCAGCTCATTCATATAGAACCACTAATATTATCAGGACACAGTGAATATGCGATGCTGGGACCAAAAAGTCCATGTCTGTTTTTTTGGACATGGGCTAGAAAACATCCTGCTGTAAGTTGCATAGCAAATGTGTTATTTAAAGAGACAGTGAGTAGCAAAAGGCACAGGTATTAGTGTACCTCTTCACTGGCTTTGCAGAACAGTTACTGTCCTAGTACTGCAGGGACTCCCCAGTTCATGAGAATATCAGACTCAGAAGTGAAGGATGTCATTTTTACTGCCTATGCTAAAGGATTTTACTGTGCTGCAACCTCTGGGTCCCAAGAAGCTGTCCTGTCTGAAAGTCCTACCTCAGGAGATAAGGGTCCCCAGAAGGAAGCAGAAAATTTGTGGCTAGGCAAGCAGCTACTTGGCAACTTTTAGTCACTCCACTGAGCATGACTTAGGACTCACCTAAATATACAAATACGTAGTCAATGTTGAGCTAACACAAATCCTGGTGCAGACATTTTGTTGTTGCAGCATGGCTGTGCCTTTTCTGTCACTCTGTCTGTGGTGGAAGGCTTGGAGATGCAGGAATCCTGACGTCTGCCCTTCTTACACAAAGTGGTCCAGACTCTAAGTGTGCCCTCAGCATCCTTTCCACTACCTAAGTAGGTGAATTGGTCTCTTCCAGTGGTCCAGGTTCTCTCTCTGAAACATGACAGCTCTGCACTTCTCCTGCTGCCAAGTGGTCTCTCATAAGGCATGTTTGCAGCTGCAATAAATAGTAATGTATTCAGATGGACAGAAAGATCACACTGATATCAAGCAGAATGAAAGGGACCCCAGAAATTTGTTGGGGTTTTTTCTAAATAATATTGTGGATGCTGTTTTAGCACAAATTAAAGCACACTGGGGCCACAGAAGAGTAATGATTACACTTAATGAGGGGCAATTGAAAGGTATGAAGTAGTTCTTCCAAACAAGTTCTAATCGAAGCTGGAACCATACAGACACTGTGCTCAACAAGCTTTCCTATGAATAATGTACCTAATTACCATCTGCTTTTCTCATAACATGGATAAAAATGTGATCACATATAAAATTCTCACTGTGTTTCCTAGGATACAAGGTGATCCTCATTTCAAACTAGCTTGAAAATGGCAAATGAGCAAACTTAATTTTAATAAAAACAAGGAAACTCACACATGTGAAATATAATCTGGGCACTTCTGATTTCATAAAGAAGTCTCTTTGTTTGATTTTCATACAAAACCTACTGAAGAACTTGATAGTATAGCACAAAATGGCACTTCATGCCTGTGGTTTATGCAGTTCACATAGAGGATGACAGCGCTTCTCCTATTGGACAGTGGGAGAAGAGTGTGAGAAAGTTTCTGACAAAACAGTAAACTCTACTGAAAGCTGATTTTTCAACAATGTGAATCAAAAGATGAGCATAAATGACTCTCATGATGCAGCTTTTTTTAATTACTGCTATAGCTAGCTAGCTTTTTATGTAGTGGCAATAGTAAGTACACTGCTTAGTGAAAAGAGAGAAAGCTAAAATTATAGTTCTTTTACTTGCATCAGCCTCACTATGAAGACCCCCTATCACAGAATAAAGCTTTTCAATAGCAGGATATCTGCAAGACGCTCTGATCCTTATTCCATGTCAGAAGTATGTCTTGTCCTGGATTAAAGAGGTCAAGTAGGATTTTGTAATTTGAGATCCACATCCCTCCAGCATCTGCTGTCAAACATAGCATGCACTATCCACCAAAGTATTCCCCTTATTTCAGTTGTATTCCTCAGATGAATTGAATGATGGAAAAATGAAAATACTGCTCATCTCCTCATGTTCACCAGGAGGACCGTGATAATTTCTGACATGATAAACCTATGAGAGGCCTACACCTTCTCAATGTTCATGGCTTGTATGCAGCTCTAAAAGTTAATAAGCATCTCAAGGCCTATGTCTTCTCAGCACCATATCTGTTAACCGTAGACTGTGCAAGTGTCCGTTGGGATGGATAGGAATGGCTTCAGACAATACAATCACTCCATGTCATGCCTCTCCATCACTTAAGCCTGGCAAACATACTAAAAGCATTTGGCTGGCTACTGGTAAGCCCTTGGACTTCAAACATATTCTAATATGACATTAACATCAGTTTACCAAACGAGACATTGCTGGATTATTCTGCTCTCTCCTGCTGTTAATTAACAGGAAGCCTAACCAAGCCATTCCCACACTGAAGGCAAAGAGCTGCAACTCCAGCCTTAGGGACTTCCACTGCTGCCTTGGGGCAGAGGGGGAGCAGTGGGAAAAAAAGAATAAAGCAGTTTCCTTTCTGTAACTGAGGGGATGCTCAGCCTTCATGCTTTACAGACCTTAGGAAATGCTCCAAAAGCCAGAGCTCCTGTTCAGAAGACCAACTGTTTCTGAGGCATCCCATGTGATAACTTCCCACTCTTTCCATTCTCTCCATTCCTCAAGGTGGAGAGGGAAGGAGAAAATGACAGCAATGAAGTAGGGCTGATGGGATTACATACTCTGCTGAAGGAAGTTTGCATACTAAAGGCAAAAGGTTCACCATGGTCGGTGCCTGTGTATATCTCTGGGGGAGGTGTTGCAGATAATGCAGGATCTGGTAGCCTTCCAGCTCTCCTCCTCCCACATTCTTCTGACCTGAGAAGCCTGCCCTTCATTGGTCATTCTGGAAGAGGACTGAAAGTTGGGCTAATTACAATGGTGAGTGTTTACCCTGGTTTCCCAGGACATCAGGGTCCTCTTTGCTTCACTCTGACCCTCCCTACTCTGTGAGGCAGGCGCAAGATTCATGTGCACACTTCTGCCCTCTTTACAACCACTCCTTTGCCAAGGACTGTGTATTTGTTTTAGTTAAAGAAGCTTGTGACTGAAAACAGCTGCAGACTGAGTGGAAAAATAGCACCTAAAAATAGCCCCAGCCTGAGAGCACAATGTGCATTGATTTTACTATGAAGAGTACAAGAGCAGGGAGATGGTGACTAGGCTGGTATGCTCTAATACGTCTCACCCTGCCATATTTAGAGTGCATGTAGTAAGCCAGGCAGCCAAGTCAGTCCATGTAGGTATTTGACTGCTTTGGAAGGGTTCCCGGCAGAGCCACTCCAACTACAACAAATGACTGTCGTATTTTTATAAGCTGACAGTGAGGAAATCACCCCACAATATGACCATGTTCTGCAGACCAAGAACAGAGAATATCTAACAGCTGAATAAGGAAGACAAATCTCTCACTGATTGTTTCCACTCAAAACATTTTCCTAGAATAAATTATCAAATAGATAATATAATTTCCTCCCTTCTGCTGTATGCTGGGATGTGACCTGGAGTACAATCCAGTTCTAGATGCAGATCCTGGATCCACATGCATTAATTTCTTTGGTAGTTTTGCCAGCTTCAGCAAGCCAAGCCTATGCAGCAGCTGAGTAGAAATACCTGTTCAGATTCTCAACCGCGGACATCATGGGTGCTAATAAAATGCACAGCTCCAACAGAGACATCTTTTTTATGTTATGACAACTACTACCTGCTTGAGAGGTTGGTGGCAGGCTCATATGCTACCCTCTGAAGAGATGGCAGCTATAAAATAAGGACCTTCGTAAATGAAGACCCTTTCCAGCATGAACCTGCCCCACTGCCTGGTCACTTCCAGGCCTTAAAGCCATGCAAGGTGCAGGTGCCTGTTGAAGAACCATGTTTTTTTCAAGGCCAACCCCAGTTATGAAACAAGCCCCTGTTTTAAAGATGGAAGTGATGTCGGTTCTTGCACCTGTGCATGACAAGGCCTGTAGGTCTGTCTTCAACCTCTTTTCTCCTTTGGCCTTGAAATGTTACTGGCTCATTAACTGAGCAGTAAAAATCCATGCTGAGAGCCAGAAGAGTGCCCTGTCAGTTTTCAAGTTGTTTCTGTGCCAGCTACAGGTCTACTATCACCCTAACTCCTAAAGAAGGATCTGCTGCCTGGAGACTGAGTCAAGAGGATACCAGGCCCAGAGGAAGAAGTTCAATTCTGAAAAGCTTTGTGCTGTTAAACACCTTTAAAATCATGTCTTCGTTACACATTTGTCTACATATTTCAGACAAATTGAGATTCAGTCACTTGCAAGATAAGCTGAACACCTTGCAGGTGTTTTTACTATGACCATATTATTTTGTCCTTTCAAACAGCTATGTTAAAACTAACCAAACTGCCCTTCTCAGTACATACATGGGAATTAAAAATATCTATTTATTTAGAAGATACAACTCGCTTGGTATTCATGAAAACAGGAAGCTGAGAGAAGCCCAGCACTTTGTCGTTGGCAGACTGTCCCTCACTAAAGGGATATTCAGAGCTGTGCTTTTGGAGAAGAATCCCAAACTCCTCTCTGCAGTTGGCACAAGTTTACAAACGTCCAGGCTTGCTCACAAGTAGATTGGAACAGTTTTCCTGGTGTGCTGTCTTCAAGGGAACCACTGAGGAGGCATTGCTACCCTTGTCCTGAAAAGCCAGTAGGGAAGGGTGAGATAAATTAATGCCACAGGTGATCTTGTTCAGGGGCAGCAGAAGAAGGTTTTGATCTTTTCCAAAGACAGTGTGCTGGTTTGGGCTCAGTTAGTTTTCTTCATAGTATCTAGTATGGGGCTGTGTTGATAATGCAGAGATGTTTTTGTTACTGATGAGCAGGGCTTACCCAGAGCCAAGGCCCTTTCTGCTTTTCATAATGCCACGCTGGCGAGGAGGCTGGGGGTGCATGGGAGGCTGGGAGGAGACAGAGCTGGAACAGGTGACCCAAACTGACCAAAGGGATATTCTATATTATGTGACATCATGCTCCTCCATAAGCTGGGGGAAAGAAGGGTGGGATATTTGGTATGGTGACATTTGCCTTCCCAAGTCACCGTTGTGCATGATGGGGCCCTGCTCTCCTGGAGCTGGATGAACACCTGCCTGCTCAGGGGAAGCAGTGAATTAATTAATTCTTTGTTTTGTTTTGCTTGCACACATAGCTTTTGCTTTCCATATTAAACTGCTTTTATCTCAACCTGCAAGTTTTCTAGCTTCTGCCCTTCTGATTCCCTCCCCCGTCTCACTGGTGGAGGAGGGAGTGAATAGCTGCATAGTGCTTGGTTGCTGCCTGGGATCAAACCATAACAGAAAAATATGCCCTGGTTTCAACCTAGTGTTGCCTCAAGTATCCATAGCTCAACCTTGATTTTACTGCACTTTTTTGGAAGAGAGTGGACATCTTAGATCCACACTCGGGAGATGCTAGATCTTGAATTTTTTTGTTGCTCAGACTTATTGCAGATACTCAAAAGAGCCTCATACACTGAATGTACAAATCATGGCCTCGTTCCCCTACTGCACTCTTAGCATCCTCAGAACCTGGCAATATAAATGTGAATGAAAACTGTTATCCAAAACACAATTCATTTACCTGGAAAGAAACAGTTTCTGGTTTTTGGTAAACATTCAAGCGTTGTCCACTTTACTGGCACTAGGTAAAGAATGCTTGTGCATGACATGGCCCAGGAAACAAAGCGACCTGACCTGGCTGACTAATTACAGAGTGAAAGTAATTAATTTCTGCTGAGGATATCTGTAATTAATCCATATAGTAATATATAAATTAGTCAGTGTTGGAAAATATTAATAATTAATAATTGAGAAATAGGTGCAATCTGGCCATAGATTTCCCAGAAGGAGAATGAAGATAAAGTGCTTGATGTAAATTATTTGCTCAGCTTTACCATTTTGATAAAACATTTTTTTTTTACCAAGAGCAAACCCAAGTGAAACAGAAATGACTGCATGCTTAATGAGTCAGACATAAATGATACAGTACTTATTGGAGTAGCTGATTGTCAATGGTACACCAAAAATGGCAAAATGTGTGCACACAGCAGATAAAATGAAACCACGTGACAGCATTTGTGCTGTAGGAGAGACAGCTTTAAGCAAAATTGCTAAAAGTAAATTAAAACTTATACAATACTAAAGATAGTACAAGACCTAAGGCTAAACCAAAACAAATGTAAGAGTACTACATGCAGTCAGAAAGTTTTTCTGTATATGATTTGCATGTATGCACATCCCCAGAGTTTCCTACAAGGCTTGTAGATTAATTTAGAAACTATCGCTACAAACTGTTTTCTGTGTAAATGTCATGAAGCCATTGGGTTCCTGTGGTCCTTGATAATGAAAGTGTTAGGTGTGGGGTTTTATGAAAGGACCAAATCCCTGTAAAAAGGTTAATGAATCTAAGAAAAACTTTGAGCATGATCTATGGTGAAACCCACAGGCATCTGAGTTTCACAGAATGCTCAATTTTATTTGTTAAGAACATCAGATGAACATCCTTAGGGAGGTAGCTTCAGAGCTAAGTAGTAGGGGAAAAGCTCTCTACCAGAGCAGAGCATCATGAAGCAAAGGAGAAATGGTTGTCTGGGCAAGGAGGTGGGAAGATACAGACATCAAGGGAGAACTGCCAATAGTATTAGAGGCAAGTTAGAAAAAGCTCATCATGACAACTGAATTCAGTGACTAAACAAATAAACAGAAGCTTGAAACTATGTCCTGATTTTAATAATGAAAATTTTAATATGAGAATAAATATATTTTCTAGTGTTTATCTGCAATCCAGTATGAAGTGTTACTCATACAGTGCACTAGACACCACACTAACCTGAATATTATTAAAGTTAATCAAATGTATATACAGCATAAAAATCCCACATTCAGAACTGTAGTTAGGCCTCTTAAGGTTAAGCCTCTGGCCATATTAATTCAGCACCTAAATTTATAATCTGCCATTGCATTAGTCCACATACAATGTCTTGAAAATGTCTCTTAGGGACTTGGTAGCCCTGATGCAAAAAACCAAAAAGAGATGAAGAAATTCTTATAAAACAAATCCTACAGTTACAGTATATGAGTGTTGGGGTTTTTTTACTTCTTTGGATATTGGATATCCACAGAATATTCTGAGTTGAAATGGACCCACAAAGATTATCAAATCCAAGTCTTAAGAGACTGGCCTGGAGAGCAATTGAATCCGCAACCTTGGCATTGTTAGTACCATGCTCTAACCAACTGAGCCAACCCACAGGACACAGCAATTTGCCGCTTGTGAAGGTCTATGGGAAGTAAATGAAAATCCTGTACATCTATAAATTGTTCCAAATCCACATTTTCACATCTTGTTTGTTCCACACTGTAGAACAAGCCTTGGGCTGCGCAACTGTCCAGAGGCTGCTCCCCTGCCATGAATACAGGACAGTCTCTAAAAATGCAAAGGGGCTTGGGTGATGGCAGAGGAATTCCAAAACCAGCCCTTGATTACAGCTACAAAAATCAATTTCCTCCAATTAATTTCCACAAACTAGTGACTCCAGAAGAGGAGATGCCCTGTGGGCAGAGTTACTCACCAAAGCACCCTGAAAATTGCCTGTTTCCTGTGGTACCTGCAGGCACTCCTGTTCATGGATGCCTGGTCAGAGCTGGGCTGTGGCAGAGTTGTGAGACACCATCCCTTGGCTGAGGTCCCCGTCACTGTGCTCTACCTGGTGTGCAAGTGGAAAGAACGTTGATTTCATCATCTGATAAAGAGTCTTGTGAACTGAACACCAGCTTTCTTAACCTAGTTTGATTCAGTAGGAGATAGTGAATTTCTGGTGAAGTACTATGTTACCAAGACTCAAATTTCTGATTTTATATTAAGAAAAAAACAAACCACCAACCCAGAAAAAAAAATTATTAATGTAGAATTAGCTTAATATCCCACAGAGGTCTGTCTTCTCAAGTGAATGAGTGAAGTATGTCTAATATGTGTCTCCAAAATTTTTCATGAAGATAAAAAAATAAGGCTTTTTTCCCCATAGTTTCTTTACACAGTGCTTTTAGGTAAACACTGGCATATGCCTTGTATTGGATATAAATAAATAAATTGCATATATATTTATGTCTTAGCGTTTAGCGCATCTGGTTCTTCTTCAGTCTTCCTGAGTTCCATTTTCATTGAACTTCTTTTGAGCTCTTTCCTACCGAATTTTTTCAGATTGGATATCTGTTTTCTAAAAAACCAATATGACTCCCTTGCTCCTTCATACCACTGTAAATCTCTGAAGCACCTTTGTCCTATGTTTTTAAATTTGCCCTTTCTGTAATTTCTCCTCTGGTAACTTTAAATAGTCTTTACTGGAAGTTTCTGGATTTTTATTTTGTGTCAAAATTTATGTCATTATTTTAGGGAATTTTTAATCAGTTTTTTCAATTTTCAGTCATCAGTCTGTTATGACAGTACATGGCCTTCCCTGAGAATGACAAATTGAATCTTAGTGGTGTCCCCAGTAATAACTCTTCCTTTTCTGTAACCCTGGAGTAGCCCTGGATTGGCTTTTTCCAGGCCAAAAAAGTCTTAACGAGCCCACACATACTATTTCAGAATTGCTTATCCTTTAGGTGCCACACAGGTCACTGAAATTCCCCATCGTTGCAATGTGGAACCAGCGAGGAGGTGGAGCAGATTTGGGGGCAGAAAACTCTTTGGTTCAAAGGGTTTCCTTTAGTTTCCTTTCTGCTAATTTAAAGTCTTCTCAGAATATCTCCTCCTTTCTTTTACTTTTTTCTCAAATTGTCTGCTCTCAGTTTGATTCTATTTGGTATATTGAAATCTTCTCAGATGCTCTATATCCTCTCTGTTATGCTGAGCAACATAACATTGATAATATGTCTTTTTTTCATGTCTGCAAAGAAATAGGAAATTAAATGTTATTTTTATAAATATCAAGCTCCTCAGGTGATTTGCCTTGTATTTTCTTGTCTGAATTTGTACGGTTAAATATAAGGGACTTATAAGGAGGAAAAAGTAAGATACAGCTGAAAATGAAACAAGGAGTTTCTCTAGCTATAACAAGCAGATGAGTTTTTTTAGAGCTGGCTTAAACTAATTCAAAGGCCTATTGTCCTGAAAAAGAGGCTTCCCATGTTTCTTTGATCCTGGCTGTGTGTTCCTGCCCTTTCCTTTGGGTTAGTGCAGCTGATCACAGAGGTGGATGGCGTTTCACTAAAAGCTTTTCAGTAAGAGAGTCAGCACAACTAGCCTGGACTACACAGTTCACTTTTGGCTGACTAGGTGGGGTTAAATTGTTATCTGTCCCAATTAGTTGTCCTGTGCTTTTCTGAACAGTTCAGTAACAGATATATACAAAATGTGTCGGCATTTCCAGGATAGCTGAAAGGATTAACATTTGTAAAGTCATCTAGATTTCAGATTTGTTTGGAATTAAATGTACTGTAACAAGAAAGTTATTGTTAGTTTTCCACTGAGCACTCCCATTTTGCTTCACAGCCTAATAGCCACCAGAAAAGACATCTGAAAACTTATTGTATTATTATTTATGATACATACAAAGCAAATAGAGGAGAAATACCACAATAATAATTTAAACATACTCAGTTTTAGCACACAAAGCAAGATCAAACTAATTAAATCCGTATTATCACTTTCTGTACAAACCACACGCTGTTCTAATGTGTTGTAAATTCAAGTCCCATTAAATAAAGACCTGATTTTGCATACATATGTATGTATGCATGAGAGGGGGAATGGAGAGAGACATGTGAAGAATCCTTCCTTCTCCTGGGACTTGTTGAAAATCCCTTGTTGGTTTTGAGAAGCATTGGAGCAGGGACTTTCATGTCTTTGTGCAGTGTCCTAGTATGAAAACACAAGGGTAGTAGCACTGCTGTCCCTGTTGTTTCCTAAAAGAGGTCTGGTGAGATGGAGTAGGTGAGAGTTAATGGGTGATTTGGCACAAAGCACTCTTCTGTGTTCTGCTCTGAATCTCCAAGAGACATACTGGCTCATCTGATCAGATTCCTTTAATAACACAGCTTCCAGGTCTACATGTGCTTCTCCTTCTCTTCTTCATGGCCAATGATGGTCATGGCTTGAGGCCACAGTCTAACACTGTGTCTCCAGAAAGAGTGTTGTTTTTAATGTCAATCCAATCTTATTTTAAAAGAGAGACAAAGAACTAATGCATTTCCTGGGGTTCCCAGCTTTCCTGGATACTATTCAAGCTGTTTCAGAATTCAAGGATTTGCTAAAAGCTGTCAGTAGGATTGTGGCAACACTGCAGCATCCTAAATGCAGTAGCTATGGAGCTATTTGACGAAAGTGTGCTGAAAAATGCCAACTTGCTGAACTTAAAACATTGCCTTCAGAAAATATCCACTAATATTTGTCACAGCGATAGCAGGTATCAATCTTAACCATTTCCCCATGAGTTTGCCCAAATTTTTAGGTTACTGAAAGCTGCTGTGCCCACAGGAATGGACCAGATCCGCCAGACTGATCTTAACTTGCATTCAGTTGGGTGACTGGGCAACTTGGGTCTGAAAAGAGCACAGTAGATACAGAGATGGCTGAAAAAGAGCTAAAGAAATACCTTAAAACACCAGCAGTTTTTAGAAAAACATCTCAGGTTATCATCCACAGATAATTTGGAAACAAAGTTAACACTGAAATTATCCTTTGCTAAAAGCAGCTTGCTCATTTATAGACATACTTCCTTTCCCCAAACTATACAATAGTAGTGGCAGTGCAGAAAATCACTATACATTAGCTGTATACTTGATATGCTTCTGCAGTCCTGGGCAGATCACTCTTCAAGGCTAAAAATTCAGTTTCTCATTATTAAAAAATACCAGTCCTTGCTATAGGAGTTGATGATTCAGTAAGAATTATAATTATAATCAAAGCATAATAGGCATTTTGAGCCCCTTATAATTGCTGCCAAGAAACTATTTATTCACTTAAAGAATTAAATCTTTGTTTGTAAGCTCTTTCTTGTTCACAATAGAAATAAAAGTGTGTGACTTGGCTCATGAGCAGATATCAGTCTGGCTGTTTTGTTCAGAGTGAAAAATAGGCCTTCATACAGAAAGACTTGGGATACTTAGAACAATTATTTATACAAATTTCCCTCTATAAAATCCAGTGTTCAGCTCCATTGAAGCTACTGTTGCTCTTTTCCTTTACTGCACATTGAAAACTTTGTGATATGCTATATGTTCAATATTGCATGCATCTCTGGCACAATCCCCCCCAAAAGCCCCACACAACTACCAAGTTATTTAGGAAAAAAATGAACAAAGGAGTAAATGGTGGAAGCCAATAAAAGAATAAATTATACAGATGAACTGGGTCATTCTTCTTGTTCCCTTCAATATTATAAGAACAATAAGGTTGGTTACCTGAAACTACCTGATCTTTCTCAAAGAGATAAAGGGAAGTGAAAATGGCACACCAGCCACACTTCTACTTCTCACAAGAAAATGCCATCAGAAAAAAGACATTTCATGCAGCTGTAATTAACTTACATCAGCAGCAGAAATACTCTGACTTGGTACGGAGTCATTACTCTTCTTTACTTTCTGTCTTCTCTATGTGAGTAAATTCAGCATGCAAAGTCTTTTAGTTTGAAGAATGCTGGGCAGCTTCAGGTAGAGTCTCTTGGCTGAAAAAGGCAAATCCTGCAAAAGCATGTCACAAAGTAAGTTCTTTTCAACCTAAATAATTATTAAGATGTTAAGTTGTCAGCATAATGGAACCCATAGCTCCATGAAAGGAAACAACATCAGTGAAGATAACAACAACCTGCATGAGGACACCTTAGCAGCTGCACCTTTTCACAATGTCTGCTCTGCTTTTCTAATTAGGTGAGACATCCTGATTTAACTCAGGTGACATTTTGAGTGGCTCAGCCTTAAAATTCATTCTTCATATTGCAATAAGAGGCCATGCATAAAGGATGCCTCATATGATCAGATCTTTCTCTTGATAATTTTATTTGATTGGGGAAAGGAATGCAATAAATGCACGTCATGATATAAGCTCAAATATAAATCAGTTTGGCTCTATCTGTACAATTATGCCCAACAGGAAAAACTTTTATATTAGGGATCCAAAGTTACAGAACTTTGGCCAGCAGCTAAAAGAAAACAGTAATTTGCCAAGAAGCCTATACTTACTCTGAATCAAGTGCCTTGGATCATATATACTTGTACAGAGGTAGCTTATTTTAAGGTAATTTATTTTAAAATATCCATGCCACGTGTTTCCTTGAGTGAAAGAGAATATGTTTTGTACCTCTGAGGAAGAAAAAATGTTGTGAAAAAATGCTGATTTAAAGTTACTTCTTATCCCAGTAACATGAGGGATGCTATAAGGTTAGTTTTTATTTCAAGTTGTCCTGCTGCTCTTTGGGTCAAATTCTATGTCAAGTCACTAAGAATTCTCCCTTAAACTTCAAGAAGATCAAGATTGGAGCAGCCACAGTAGTCTTAATAAATGTGAATCTTATTAGAAATACCCTATTTTATAACAAGTGCCAAGCTGTGCAAAGCTCCAGGCTACATTACCTTGCAACATTGACTGAAATGGCAGAAGAAGTTACCATCCCCACTAATGAATTTTTTAAATTACTCTTAGCAAAGAGGGTGGTACCAAACCACCAAGTGAGAAGCAAATTAATCCTTGAATTGAAATACAATGGTAAGGCTTAAATCATATTTTAAAAAGTCTTTTCTGATCAGCAGTGTTACTTCCGAAATCAGACTAGGAAATGCCAGATCTTTTTCAATCTTATTTTATCAGTCATGTTTTGGGAAAAGAGCTGCTAACACTTTTGGAGGGCATCTGCTTAGTCTGCATACATGATTTATTCCTCCTGCTGACCTCAAGAGATGTGTATCTATGAAAGTGGATGCATAAGCACAGCAAAGGGGCTCGAGCATGGTAAATTCTGTAAGTAATGGGCTGCAGACTAGTGCTTCATTCGGTCTTAGGCCTGCCTTGTGACATGTTGTGGGGTCAAAATTATAACCAGGGATGATAAACTGATGATAAATGGACTTTCCAGACTGGTGGTGCCCATTCCATAGCAAATGGCCAGCTGCTGGTGAGGTCAATGTGTGAAAACTTTCACTGGCGGAAAAAAGATTGAGAACTGAGCCAGTGGAACATGCCTTTCTACCATCCTTCCAAGAGATATCCTGGCAAATTCAGATATGCCTAATGTCCTTACAAAGAATGGGTGGACATTTGGGAGACAGATTTTTTGCTAAGGAGATATAATAAGGAGAGGTTTAAAGTCAATTGTGAGAGTTAATATGATGCTTTCATTTTTAATGAAAAAAAGGCAAGCGAATCAGTGCAGGATCATCAAGAATGAGCCTCAGTTTTTTCCCAAATGTGAAATTAATTCATATTGTAATTTTTAAGTTTTAATTTTTTATCTGAATTTCTGAATTTTCTGGTAATAGAAATAAAAATGGATGCAAACTTCCTAAATTATTTGCAGTTTTGTTAGAATAAACATGTACCTATTTTCATTTACCTTCTCCTATGAAAACATTTTGAGTCAACCAAGACTTTGAAGTCTCTAATCTGTTTTCTAAAGAAAATAACATTAATTCAGCTGACTGAATTAAGATAACACTCATGCATGCAAAAGCAGGAAATGCTCCAGTATGTTACAAAAATATACTGAACATATGACTAAAAGGAACAACCACTACTTAGTTAATTGGTTCAGCCATGACAAGTTCTCACATTTTTTTCCATGCTCCTATTACATGCAACAGAGTACTTCTCTTGTCTAGACCTGAATGATAATAAGATACAGCTCAACAGTGAAATCACAGGCACCTCCTAGAACCATAATGAGTTACAGAAGCAGAATAAATCCATGGGAAAAAGATTTTCTCCTCTTTTAGTTCCATTAAATATATATATATCTGAAATAAACTGCATGTCTGCAGAAAGGATGGACATGATACAAGCATGAGA
This sequence comes from Pithys albifrons albifrons, assembly GCF_047495875.1. NCBI lineage: Eukaryota > Metazoa > Chordata > Aves > Passeriformes > Thamnophilidae > Pithys > Pithys albifrons. The sequence continues at coordinate 91,347,843 of NC_092461.1, forward strand.
TCAAAAACTTTAAGTTTTGAGAAGTGTGGGATATTTTATTTGCATTCAGTTGTCCTTTTTTCTGCCATGGTCCTAGATGGTCTCCTTGACCTAAGGTCAGCCACAGAGAGGATGAGGTAAGATCAGAACAGGTTGGCCTCACAGAGACAGAAGACTGAAATATTGTAGGAAGGGAGAAGACCAGGAAGTTAAGTCCTCTATGCCAAGATATCTCAGGGAGGGTAACAAGTAGGTAGGAGCAGCTGTAAAGAGCCATGAGACCTTGGTGAGCATCACCATTATTCCTCTCAGTGCCCTCCCAGTATGCTGACTCTGCCTGCTGCCCATTTCCCATAGAGTCTCCAAGGTCACAGAGGAAGCCAGGCTGTTCACAAGGCAGACATGAATGCAGACTCAGTCACTTTTTACACCTGCCTTCATTCTGCTCTGAGGGTTAAGGGTCTGCTTTCACTCCTCTTTCATCACTGAATCCTTACAGCCCTGGAAGGACCAAGTGGTCCTTCCACATAGGCACAGGGAGAGCTCAGCAGAGACAGAAGGTTATGAAGATCCAGGGGGCTGCCAGAGCCAGGCAGGCACTTACATAACTCCCATCTTTCCCAGACAAATGCCTGAGCTCCCCAGAATATTCAGTAGATATCTTGTTTTGACCAGTGTCTCTGAATCATCATTATGATGTTTATTTTCATTCATTCTGAATCTGAATGTGAAGCATTCACAAATGAAGGCACATATAGAAGGGTTTTGAGGTAACTGTGCTTTACTAAATGAAAACTGCATTGACAATTTTTATGACTGTTTAATATGTAGAGCACTAAAAAGTATATGGAGGCTCCAGGAGTTTTTGTGGGTAATTGTTTTGTACTTTACAACATGTATTTATAAATGGGTTATGGTTTATCCTGCTGGTCCTTTATCTTGCTCCTGTCCTTTCCAGAAATTCTAATTTTTAAATTAAAATTTGCAAACTGTATATGATCAACTTTTGTTACTTTTGCAACTTATGCAGAGAAATAAGTTAGCCACTAAACATGACAAGTTTATTTGTTCATTTATTTATTTTTAAATTCTAATTAGAGAAAGGAAAAGGGTGTCAAGAGTCTTTAGTGATTCACATTTTAACAACCAGGTTATAATTTATTAATTCCCAACTTATAAAATTTTCACAACCTCTTTCCACAGGAGTCCAAGAGTGACTCAAATTTATTTATTGTTTCTACGTAGGGTGTCATTAAATATTTGTTATCTCCTAAAGTTTGTTGGGAAACGGGATTATTTTCCACATCAAATCACACCAATGCTAATGGGAAAAGCATTAGATGTTGACCCAGCAAATTAAACCCAGTAAAATATGAGACTCATTGTTATTATTACATACAGACACATTTTCTGTGCTCCTTATTAAAACCATCTTAATCAAACTCATTGTATTTTAGTCATGTTTTAAAATAATTATTCCAGAATATAAAACACATGAACTTATAAAGGAAACAAGTTCTTCTTGAATATGTTCAATTTAAAGAATTTTCCAATTGGTCTACTTTGACATTTAAATTGATCACCTACCAAGAAAAAAAACCCACACTGAGAGTTGTCTGTGCTTTTCTTAAAGCTTGCTAAGATGCTCCTTCTATTTTATTTTCCAACAAAACCAAAAAGCAGTTCTACATCTGGGAAGATCTAATTCTTTGTATGTTATTGTATGTTTTTTGTAAGGATGAAAGTGTTCCATTATGGAATTCAGTGTTCTTTCCCTCAGGTGATTAGTCTCTCCTTCTCCTCTGATTCCCTTGTGGATCTGCACTCCACAGTTTGCCACAGTGGTCAGTGCCCTAATTCACAGAAGTCGTACTGAAACAAGTAATTTTTAAAATTCTAAAACTAGAAATAAGATTTCTGATGTTGTCCACTTGCTAGGTGGACTTCCTGTGTTCTTCCTTCATAATCAGTGCAGATGGAGTCAACAAAGAACCTGGAGTTTAGTGGACATTTCATCTGGCCGAGCATAGATATTAACTTCCGGATGAGAAAGATCATGACCTAGGTTCTACTGATGAGCTCCAAGCTGGGTTTAAAGAGAGTCCAAGATCTGGCTTAGACTGCTTGTGGTTGCAGATGTCACAGGTCACCCGTGAAATTGGAACACACATTCCGTGTTGCCACTGTTTTGTGTATTTGGTGGCTAGTGAGGAGCTGAGGGCTTTATCTCCTCTGCCGCTCTGATGATAAAAAAAATAGAAGTACATTTTTGACAACTAAAATGTTTTGTATCAAGTAAGATTCTTAGTAATTTTGTAATAAAGAATTATGGTGCACCTCTGCATAGGAGTAAATGGACCGTCACCACAATTCCTGATACTCAGCACATACTACAGCTGGTAAACTCCCTAGTCACAATGCTTGTGGCCTCTTTCAACTAGAATAACTGCCCACACTCAGCAGTGAGTTCTGGCTTTACTGTTCTGGCCATGGTCAGCACTGCTCTGCTCTCTCTGGTGTTGAGATGTCTTTTCATTTTCTCATTTATTCACAATTCTACAGGTGCACAAATATCTCACTTCCAAAGCAGGGCATGAATCATTTGCACCGCTGAACATTTATTTGCTGAATTAAAGTGGCATTCCTATTCCTTTCTTACCAAATATTTCATAGGCTTGCTAAATTTTGCTAAATTAATACCTCTTTTTAAGAGTGTAACATAGCTGTGCATTTGCCCTGCTGCTTGAAACCTGTGGTTTTTCAAGACAGACCCTTAGCTGTGACAAGGAGCAGAATTTGTTATGAATTTTGCGATAGGCTCCAAACTGAGCTCTCAGGTCAAGCCTTGGTTCAGCAGTTCCTGATCAAGAGGCCTGTGTGAGACCCTCATGGGGCAGGAGGAGGTCCTGCCTTCCTGATATTTGAACTTTGCCCCGTTCTCAAGGAAAGACAGTGCTCCTCATGTTTCAGGAGCTTTTTAAGTAAGCATGAAGTGTTCTGTAATTTTCTGTTAAGTAATTGACTTTGTTAAGTTCAGAAATTGTACACAAAGGCTAGAGCCTTTGTATGTACCTTGCACCTACTTGTATGTATTTTCTATGAACAAGTCCCTAACTCTTAAAGGATTTGGTGGAAATTGAGTATTAACCTTTACAGTGGAAATAATATGAGAAAAGACAGAAGAGTCAGCCCTGAACCTAGTTTAAGGAGTCAAACTACAAGGTCTCTAAAGCAGGTGTTAAGGAGTAGGTACAGGAAACAAACAAGGTGCATTTGCCTGGACTCTGTTCCATACCCCATAAAAAATTGAAGGGAAAGATCCAACGTCCAAGTCCTCACACACCAGGCTGGTGGTCATCCAAGAGGTAAAGCTAGTCTAGATTCTGTTACATGGGCATATTTGCATAATATCCTCAACTAGTAGCTTTATAATCCTCTGGCCTGGTGGTAAAAGCTCCAGGAAAAGCCTCTGGAATTTATCCATGTACATTTGCTGTAGTCACAGGAGTAACTTCTGGCCTGAACACTTGCAGCCGAGGCAGTGCATAAATATTTCCCCAAGCAGAGGAGCAAAGTTTATCCTACTTTTATGTGAAGACCTGAGATACACTTAAAAATTGCACATTGATGTTGATAAAATGCATCCAAAGAGGCTGGGAAATCTGTCTTTGGAGGTTTTCAGAACTCAACTGGACAAAGCCCTGAGCAACCTGCTCTGCCCCTGCTCCAGGCAGGAGGTGGGACTAGAAATCTCCAAAGATTCCTTCTAATGTAAGTTTTTCTATGGTTTTATGACTCTATAGCTCTTATTTTGAGGACTAAGGTTCTTTATTGTACTAGGTGTTTTCCATAAAAGCCATTTCAAGTCATAAGCTCTGGTGTAATGAGATGCTACATGTGCTACCCTGCTCAGAGCAGCAGTCACAGCCACAGTACATGCATAGAAGAACCACCTATCGCTGTTTAACAAGACACTGTAAAACATGTGAATACCTGCCTTCCAAATAGCACTTGCCATAGTGGCAACAGCAATTTGATATGCTATCAAAGTGCGACACCCAGATAGCCTGGACCTTAAGAACCCTTTCCCAGAAAGGAATCTTCTACCAAGAAGTGGTTTGAGCCGGTGTGGGATCGGTGACCGAGCAGTCGTGCCAAGGCATGCCTTGCTTGGTGAAACAGCCTTCATGTGGGTCACACGTCCCACTGGCTCATGCCACTGCCCTGGCCACCATCCCTCCTTCTGTCCATCACTCAGCAGCTCTTGGGCAGCCAGCACAAAGTGTACAGGAGGGACACACAGAGGCTCTAAAAAAATCCCTCATAAAAATAACTCGGGAGACTCCTCACACCAAAGCTGGAAACTGAAGAGAAAACCCCTCCCATGCTGGTTCAGGGGTGCCTGCACAGTGGGTGAGGAACTTCCCTCTCCTTGCCGTGGCTCCTGGTTGTCAGTTTGCATTTCAAGTGCCTTCCCACAGGCTCCCCGAAACTCTGAGTGTTCTCTTGGAGGCACCACACGTTCACTGATGCTGTAACAAGGTGATCCCATCAGCCATTTAGTGCTCACAGCGAGTGGCGTGGAAAACAAGCTTCCTGCCAGAGATGGGCTGTTGAGGTGGAAGGAGATGGTTAGATGTTGTGTCTCCCTCGGATGATAGGAAAAGACCAAGAAGTCTGGGGAGGGGGGGAGGGAGGGAGGGAAGGAGGGAGGAAGGGGCAGAGCATAAGAGCATAGGAAAGATTAATATGAAAGGAGATGCAGAGTCTTGAGCAACTTTTTTAGTTCATTTGTTGAGAAACAAGAATATCTGCTGAAATTCAGAACCTGCTCCAAATAGGAAACAGGTGTCATCTTTAAATGTGCTTTCTAGTTCAACCTCGTGGTGCCCAGGAGAAACACTATAAATTTTTTATAACTTACATGAGAGAAGACAGAGTGGGGCGGGGAGGCAGGGGGGAGCATTGAGGAATCAGGGCAGGAGGCATATAAAAATCTGTATGTGGAGAAGAATGTGGCTAAGAGAGTTTTTTCCTTCCTTTTAACCCCATAACAGATTAGGGATAATACTACTGGCTATGAATTTTACCAGAGGAGTGAAAAAATGCATTCCTAAGCCCAGGGGTTTTTCTGTAATTTCAGAAAATGTATCAAAATGCCAGGATGTCTGATTATTCAGCCCCTGCCTTGGTGTCATACAATACAAATGAGTGCCACACAGCATGGATCGAAGATTCACAGAGAAAAAGCTGTTGGAATTTGATAGTGTTTTGGATCTCAGAGAAATCTAAAAATACCAAATACAGACGACAAATAAAGTTGACACATGTGCAGTGCTTTAGCAAGTCGAACATCTGGGAGTATTTCAAACTCTCTCCTTTTGTGTTGCTTATTGCACTTACCAGAGAGCAGCAAAGAGCAAATAAAAACTTAGAAAATTCTGTAGTGCTTCTAAGTTCAGCTACAAAGACATCACAAACAGTAATGGGGAAAATTAATATGTGCCCTTTTACAACCCCCATTTATTCTAGTCTTAGAGGATGCTTATATGTGCTGTGCTGTATCTCTAGTTTTCTGGATGAATTATTATATTGTGGATGTATTTTAAATGTATACATCGATATTTCCCTTATGATGTGATTTAACTGAGACTTACAGAATGCTTTGCAAGCCTAAAATGAACTTCCCATAATGAGGTAGAAATAGTAATCATGTCACCCACCATTCAAAGACATCACTTCTGTTGACACAGTACTTGCTTTTCATTCAGTGATGTCAATGCAAAAAGCTTTTCTGTAAGTCAAAATTGGCAAAGAAAAGATCCAGGTCCAAAATAAATAAAGCAGTTTTGCTATTCCATGTAAGTAGTTTTGCTGTAGACTTAAGTGAGATGAAGATTTCACTCAGTCATTTCATTTTTGTTCATTGATTTATATTACACAATCCTATTTAATAAGACTACTTAAGGGGGTGACTACAACTGAGTGGGTGCCGTGCATGGTTAACAGGTAGGAGTCAAAGACTATGCCATCTGCACAAGGCTGTTCTCAAGTCTAGACAAATAGCATGACTTTGGAATCTTCTGGATCAAACAGTAACTTTCCCACATATATGTATATTAGAACCTTTTATCAGTTAGAAAGGAAAAGGATTATTCCAGGATGGAACAGCAAGAGGGGTCAAAGGGTGTAAAATGGCAGCATCCAAGGTCAGAATCTGGTTTAGAGGGCATGGACATCATGCAAAATGAAGGGGAAAAAAACTAATGTTTTGATTTTTTTTTACTAGTCTTTCAAACTGTTCAGCCACATAACTGAGAATTTTTGAAAAATATATCTCTATAGGAAGAAAAACAGGGATGCCATTAGCTAATTGAGTGGATGTTTTCTGTCAACTGTGTATTTCTGTACATCCTCAGATGGGCAGTCAGCACAAGCTCCTGGAAAATAAACACTTATGCAAGTACTACTCAGAGGACAGATCAGCACAAGTTCACATTGTGTTGGCCTGTAAGTACACAGTTACCAAGGCCAAGCAAAGATGTTCTGGATAGCCTCTGCTATATATTTTTTCTAACAAAGAAATTACTTCAAAAATCAGAGGGATGAAGACAAGGTAAAAGCATGAAGGAGGATCCTGTTTATCAAGATCTTTTACTTCCATATGGCCAAAAAGGTATTGTAAGAAATGCCATAGTCTTGTAAGGTGAAAATAAACTGTATTGGACAAAACCATAGAAGTGAATACTGACCATATAAACTCACCAGCTTGTCTTTCAGCATGTGGGGACAGCCTGCTCTTATGCCTCTAGGATTTCCTTCTTGAGGAATGACCAGCCTTCCTGGACACCTTTGCCCTTCAGGACTGCCTCCCAAGGGACTCTGACAACTGGCCTCCTAAAAACAGGCTGCCCTCCAGAAGCGTAAGGTGGCAGTTCTGCTGGCACCCCTCCTTACTTCTATAAGAATCAAATTCTATAATTTCCTTATCACTTTTCCCAAGACAGTCTCTGATGGTCAGAGCACCCACCAGACCTTCTCTGTTCACAAAAACCAGGTCCAGCAGGTGCCTACCCTCACTGGCTCCCTCACCAGCTGTGTCAGGAGGTTATCTTCCACACATTCCAGGAACCTCCTAGACTGCTTCCTTTCTGCTGTATTGTATTTCCAGCAGACATCTGGTACTTTGAAGTCCCTCACAAGAACAGCAGCTGGTGATTGTGAGTCTTCTCCCAGCTGCTTATAGAGTATTTTGTCTTCCTTATTGTCCTGGTTGGATGGTCAGTAAGAGGCTCTCACCAAGATATGTACCCTGTTGGCCTTCCCTCTGATTTTTACCCCAAAACAGTCAACCCCGTCATCACCATCACTAAGTTCTAGATAACCAAAATATTCCCTAACATACAGGACTACCCCACCACCCCTCCTTCCTTACCTATCCCTTCTGAAGAGTTTGTAGCCATCCACTGCAGCACTCCCATTGTGCAAGTTATCCCACTGTCTTTCTGTGATGGCAACTATGTCATAGTTTTCCTGCTGCACCGTGGCTTCCAGTTCCTCCTGTTTGTTGCCCATGCTGCAGGCATTGATGTAGATGAACCTCATTTGGAGTACTGATCCTGATACCTTTAGGGAGGAGAAGCCCTAATTCCTACCTGACCATTTTCAGCCACTTCCATGGTTTCTAACAGATCAATGACCCTTGCATGGATGTCCATTCTCTACCTCCACTGAGGCAGCAGATAAGGACCTCGCTAGTGCACTGTCCTTCAAACCTTGGTGTGCTGCCCCCAGGCTTATGCCCAGTGAGCTTGGTTTTATCCTGTTCCCCTTCAAATCAAATTTGATCTGAACATGGTAACTCACAAAGACAATACTTCTTGATGCTCAAGTATTTTATAGGATCAGTTTCAGGTCTCACAAAGGTTGAGCTAAAGAGGCAGGTACCCTGTGCAGTTGTGTAGGCTGGTACACCCAGCTCCACACCACAGGACACCACTGATTGAATGCATTCCCTCACTCAGTAGAGATTCTCTACAGACCTGTATCAGTCTTTATAATTATTTTAATAATCTAAATCTGTTTGGGATGCATTTAATTAAATAATTTTAATTAGGTAGTCATCAAACAGTTACTGGTTAGAAAAGTTGCTAATAGTTTCTGTATGTTCAACCTTACCATGGTGCCCATGGGCACCATTTACAATAGTCATTTTGCACGACAGCCACCAGCACCTATTAAACTCTGTGAATCAAAGCCACAGAATTCCTTCTGCCATTAAAAATAAGGAAGCTCTGCAAAGCTGTTAGGACCAGCGCTTCTGTCCTCAGTAAAGACATCAAAGTGGGATCAGTGCAAAATGTAATAAATGAAATGAAGTATTTTGGGAGGAACAGGTGTTCTGCTTCCAGATCATCTTTAAAACCTCAACAGGGAGAGTTACAGGCAGGCTGCAAAAGCTGAAGAATGGCCAGATCACAGGATTTGTAATTAGAGTGAGTACATGGTGCTTCCTCGCTGGGGGAAAAAAAAAAAAAGATGAGCAGCTGTCTCAGCAATATTGGAGTCAGCGAGGACTCCCAATGAAATCAGATACTTGTCTGCAGAGAAAACGAGTACCGTACATCCATCAGGCGGGCATGTGTCACAGCTAGTTGAAGAGAAATGGCTTCTAGAAAGTTAAGCTTCCTCTGAAACCTCAGTACATCTATTAATAAGAGAGAATGAAAAGAAGGCCACAAAATAGACTAGAAATACAAGCAGTAGTCACCTGAGGCAGCACATGATTAACTTCACTAAAGCACATTACTTGCCTCTACAAGGAGAAAAAAAATCAAAGAAATACTTTATTGCATTAGCTATATATTTTATATATTGCTAAAATAAACTGATGCGGCTTACATACATATGTCTAACAACTTCAAGACTTGAACAATTATTTGAGACCTGATTCTACACCCATTCTATGTTGAATTAACTGCATTTATATTGGGATAGTTTCAATGAAGTAATTGCACACATCCATCAATTTAAACAGACAGAGATGCTCCAAAGCTTTTGTCCAAGCTTTGAAAAAATACTCGGTCTTGTCTGAAGAACTAGGAGTTCCAAATTTTATCCTGCCCTATGCAAATATTATTTTACTGTTGCAAAGTAATGTCTTCAAGATGATCAGTAAAGGAGCCTGGCAGCCAGAATAATAGGCAATACCATTTTCAATAGATGCTGACCTGAGAGGTCTTAGAGACAGGGAAATTCACACAACTCTCACAATTCTCTCTGTTCTGCTGCTAGCACTATGCCTCATATCTATTCCACACAGCAGACCACCTTTGTTCTCACTCCAGGACCCCATCTGCCAGATCAGCAGCTATCCCTGGGAGACAGTAGGGACAACATGTACCTTTCCCCAGCACATCCCAGTTGAGAACTGCTGTTATCACTGCTCGACAAGCATGGCAGCAGCAAGAGGCACAGACGTCCCTTTTTGCCTCACATGCTCTTTGTCCTCATGTTTATTTAAGTCTCATCACAGTTTTGAGCTAAGACTCAGAGGTCTTCTTTGCTACCACCTAAGTGGATCCCATTACGTGCTGACAGCTGCGTCCACCTTGGGAAGTCACAGCCTGGGCACAAGGGGCAGAGGTGCTAAGAGGTACTCAAGTCCAGTGTGCTGGCTTGCCTTTGAAGCAAAGCAAAAGGGACCATCAATGAGCAGCAAAAATGAAAACATCAACCCTCTCTTTTTTAACCAGGGAGCTTTTATTCTGTCTGTGTTTCCATAATGTTTCTAAACAATATTATGACCTGAAAGTGAAACAGAATTAGGTTGAATCTAATTTAAAGTGCTTTAAAAACAGGTAATTGGCAAAGCAGACTAACAAAATTATGTGCCTGCAGGATGAGGTGCTTTTATTTCTCCTCAGCAGGGAAACAGACTTCCATGCAGTACCATGCCTGTTTCTTCCTCTCACAGACAGGAGAAGAGAAGTAATAGCATCATGCAAATGTTATTCTTCCTTTGGCTTGGAACAGGCAGCGCTTCCCAGGCAATTGAAATTGGTACTGTTCTGCAACAGTCAGAGAGCAATTAATCTGCACTCCCTACACAGCTAGATCCAATGGGGCTTCCATCTGTCCACCCTAAAACGCACGGCAGGCTGGGATCTGTGGGGAGATAAGCCGTTCCACTGTTCCTGCTAATGCAAACTGCATCACTGCAAAGCCTCATGCAGCAAAGAGAGTGAATGGGCCATTGTAACTCAGCACTGCCCTTCTCTGTCCTGGGAAAGGAGGACTTTGTCTGATGCCGTGAATGACCCTCCTCCAAAAACAGGACTTCGAGACGCGTTAGTGTAGGGTAAGATAAAAAGTAAAGGTCCTTTGGTAACACAGGGCCTATGGCCCACAGGAATACAGGATGACATGCATGTGCCCCAGTTCTTGTTTCCATGGCTTTTATAATAAGATCCCTCCAATCATTGTTTTACACATTTCTCGGTTCAGCCCCAGTCCCACCCCTGGTCCAACCCCCTGGAATTGGGTCTGGGGTCGTCAAGACCCTCTGTCTTCATCAGCTCTTCTTCCTCAGGCACACAAAGGTCTCTTGGAATTCATCGAGTTCTGGCTTTTGGGTCACTCTGACCTGTGTTTATGTTTCATTCTGTAGGCCTTCTGATATCTTTCAGCTCTACCTTGGAAAGGAGTCTAAACAAGATTAATTAACTAAAGGAATTTGAGCTCCCTGTTCTGGGACAGGGGTAGTGATAGAAAGGCATTAAACTTAAACTGTTAGAAATATTAACCCTCTAAAAATCTACAACTACTGTGTTCCTAAAGTCTACAAAATGTGAAAATCAGAACAAAACCCCTTTGGCATCAGTCAGCAGGACTATGCCAAAGGGCTTGGCGTGCTCTCCCTTTTGATTTCATAATGCAACTGTTTAGAAATGGGTGCAGGGACATAAGCTGGACCCAAATGCAAAAAACTGCCCAGAGCTATGACTGGCATAGCCATCATGTGTCCTGTGTACAAATTCTTCCACCTGAAACATAGGTGACTTAAATACCCATACACATACAATAAACCCCTCACTGACAATTTATGTCCTTCCTGAGGATGTCCGAATTAAAGATTTACAACCTAACAAAACTACTGCACCTCTGGAAGAGAGCCAGAATTTCACCCCACGGGTTAGCCATGGGAAAGCTCAGTGTCTTGCCAAAGCCAGCAGCCTACACATCCTCTGCAGCTGCCAAGGACTGAGCAGCAGCCCTGTGGGGTGCCCCATGTCACAGGGACTGCTTCTCTAAGGGTTGGGTGAGCCATGCTTCTAAAGACATCTAATTTTCCATGGCTGAGTCTAAGGGAGATGGACCCTTCCCATTCTTCTGCTTGAATCCAAACTTCTTTTGGAAAGTAAACTTTCTTTTCTGTCACAGATAGTTTTTGACCAGATCAGCATTTTTGGTCTCAATTTGATAAGCTGACATGGCATGGTAGCAGAATTTTTGCAGGGCTTTTTATTACTAATTCTTTTTAAGGGAACGAATTAATAATATATTACGAATTTACACTGCATGTCACAAATTTTGCACTTATGTGTTTCCAGCAGAACAAACATTCTGAATTTCCCAGGCAGACTGCCGTCATCTCAGTCACAGGTCCACCCATGTAGTCCACCCAGCCCCAGCAGCAGGCAGAGTTCCAACCCCAAAGCAGTAGAATTTTTTTCTCTTAGCAGAATGCAGTAACTTTATTTCTAATGATCTTGCAATGCTGTTCTCTAATTGAATTTTTAATTTCTTTTATAGTATTCAATCCTGCAAACTGCTAAGCTATATACTTAAAGAAGCTGCAAGATGAGCTTATAAAGTTTTCTACATTTGCCTGTTTTGTTTATAAAAAGAGTGTATAATGACATATGTTCTTTGAACCAGTGCTTAGCAATTGAAGTTGTTTGCTAATAAAAGTTTGTTGGTTTCATAATACAGACAGAAATGTGTAACTGGGCTATTCAAGCAAACAAACTCATACCTGTCTCATCATTTGTGTTCCTTACTTCATCTGTGATTCATTGCAGAATATCTTACAAAATTTTTACTTATATGAAATGACAAAAGAGTGCTATTAATATTTAATCAATAACTAAAAGACTCATAGTTCATTTTTGTAAATTCATCTGCACAAAATGTCATAAAGATACATAGGCAAGTTAGCATGCTTGTGTTGACAGACTTGTTTACAGGGATAATTTTGACAATAAAAGCCCTTACTGCAGACCTGGCTTTATCAGCATAGTACTCTTGCTAAATAAAATGGACCTCAAGAATGCTGAATCTTAACCCGTAAGACAAAGCCAGGCTGAGAAGACATTGTCAAGTGAGAAGTTTGTAAACAAAATCTAATTGAAGGGAGAGGCTTTTAGTGAGACGTTGTAATAAAGGGAACCACCTACATATGTCAACTAATTGAGCATTTGTTCCATTGTCCAACAAGAAGAGGGCATATTACAGAAGTGCAGTGCATAGTCAACTGAAGGAAATGCACTAGATTGCCTTCTTGATGAATAATTAACATGCAGTTAATTAAAAGGAAAAATGTATGCTAATGCATTCAAGTGAAGTTTTTAGCTACTCCTATATATGTTTTAGAAAATAGATGTGTGAAAAACAACTTATTTTGCAGGAAAAGGGTATTAGATGAAAACATCAGCTGTGCTTAAGTATAATGCCCATTATATGTTACCATTTTGTGACTAGAGAAAACTTGTAGTTGCAGAAAGTGTATTACAAAAATTGTGTATTCTCCTGTACCGAATTACATAAAAGCGAGCAGAATCCAATTGAAATTCAATTAAAAATGAGATACAGCAGAAGCATAGACCTCGCTTATATATGGGACTTCCTCCAGCTTCATCCTTTGCATTGTCAAAACTCAAACAGACGGAGCAGAAGGAGTGCATTCAGTTCTGAAACTGAAGCCAGAACAACAAGCAGAAGATCCAGGCAATCTGCTGTGTTCCTCACAAGGAGAATTTACAAATAGTGGGAATGTTTTTAATTGTCCGTCTCTCACAAAAAGAAAGACAAATAGCCTAATGGCAACACAAAGTTTTAAAATCAGACACATCTAGGAGTACCATGTTAATACTCTGTGTACAAACAACAGGTGTAAAGGTTCAAGCACCAGAAACTAACATACTGTAAACTCAGGATGGGGGGAAATTAAAATGAGAATCAAGCTGAGTGAAATACTGAGGCAGATCTACTTCTGTCAGTAACCATAGATTCATTTAGTTATATGGTATGAGTCACATCAGCCCTTCTTCTTCACCCTTCTTCCCTAGACAGACCATACCACACATTTACTTGTGGCCTGTGCAGATATTGTCCATTTGATAAGTGTTGTTAATAAACATATGAACTGCAACTTGTATCCATACTTTTAGTTTGTGTATTTCATCAGGCAACTGTGAACCTCACTTTCTACCTGAATAGGTGGGCTAGGTCCTCAAACTTTGCCAAATAAAGTGCCTGTCTGAAATCTGATTCAGTAGTCCACAGTGCCTATGGAATGTACTCTCTCCTCTCCTGGCAACCAGTGCAATTCCCTTCTTACTAGGTGTAATCCAAGTAACCCAATGCAAGGCTGTCTGTGGGGATAGGGTAGGTTTCTACCTTTAGCAAATATGTTGGGTTCTGCAGCTGTGCTCAGAACAACCCTCCACGTTGTAAGCAGGTTCCAGGGTACTCCATAGCATCAGAAACTTGGGCACTGACTGAATTTTTCTAGGAGTCTGGCACTTACCAAGGAATGGGGAAATAAATGTTTTCCCAAACCCTATTCTGGACATTGATTTGGTCACAGCTATGTTCACATACAATCCATGTAATTCATGTATGCTGTGGCCCAGAGCAAAGCATATGCAGCTAGTACACATGTGAGACCTTTTGTGCCTAAGGAAATGCATATTGAAAAGGGAGCAACTATAAAACCTATATATTTAAATGTGAATATTATAATATCATCTTCATCATTATCATTCCCCTTGCTAGTTTCCAAGATGCTCTGGGAGGATCAAAACACAGCTGCTTCCCTACTGAGAATTTTCACACTTATAGCAGCCCCAGGTTTGTTTCCGTCCCGGCCAACAGACGGCTCGGAGCTGCTGAGCCCTGGGCATGGCAGAGCTACGACTGTTGACTGTTACTTTTGAAAGAAGGCTAAAAACTGACAGGCTGTTTGAATACAACTAAGGAGGAAAAAGGAAAAGGACTTTACTCAATCCAAATGATGGTCTTGCAAATCTTGACTGTTTTCCTTTAAGCCAACTCCAACCAGCAGTTTTTTTTCCTCATTTCTACAAGAACATCAGCATTTGAAACACCAATGTTGGCTTAAAGAGAAAATGGATTTTCACCATATGAACTGTATGCATAATTTCCAGATAGGAAATGGCATGTTACTTTATTCACATACATTCACATTCATTTATTCACATGAAAAATAGTTCATATTCTCAGCTATGATTGACATAAGGTACGAAGAGGATTTCTTCTGTAAAAAAAGCAAACAAATTATGAGGAGTAGGAAGCAATAAGGTTGTTTATTAACACTCTTCTATCTTCACCCTCCTGCCCGCCCCATCACCCATGAGATGGCATTCCAAATCCTTGACACAAAATGATAATATATAATATCAACCATACGTTCTCTGCCATTCCCATCTGAACCTCTAGCACTGCAAATGTAGTCATCTTTTTTCCACAGCGGGGAATAGCAAACATCCATACTTGTGCATTACCTTTATTTGGCTCTCAAACCCGCGGGAAGAAGAAATTTTGCCATTTAGCACAATTCCAGCCTCAAAAAATACAGCCTTTCAAAGGATAAAGATAAGCTTACAGTGTCTGAACAGATTCAAGATGCTTTACTAGCATTCTCACAAGGCTCATGTTTGATTTGCATGATTATTCAGGTGATGGAGGTTAACTGCCCTGGCCAATGGGAGGAAATCAAACCATGGTCTTCCATGCACAAATATGCGTAGATTGAGGGGGTTTATTTCATTCTTGGAAGATACTGGCAATGCCTACAGTAACGCCTATTTTGTTAATTTTAGCTTTTATTACAGTCATCTCTAGGAAACAGAAAAATTCCCAGAGATAGTCCTTAGGCAGAAAAGAATCTACATTCATGGAATACATTTCTTGTTGCAAATTATTTACCTGAGGCAAAGATGTTTATCAGCCTTTCTAGTTTGGTGGCATAGTACAGCTCCTGGTACATGGTGAGCTCAACAATTAAGTAGTTGCACTGATGTTTAAAAAAAATTATACAAGCAGTGCTGAATGAAAAGGTACTTTTCAACCATTTACATCAAGGGACAATATCATGCTCATTTTCCTTGTGCAAGTTTTGGCACTGAATGAAACAAGACATTTCTTTCCTGAGGTTTGGGTCAGAGATCAGTTTAATGACAAATTTAGTCAAAGCAAAATTCAATTTGTATGTTAGAAAGATCTCAAAGTTTATAAAGAGCAGCGGGTAACTTCAAAGAATATTGGATAGCAGTGCTGGACTCAAACGGTGTGAATTCCATATCACAGCAAGGCATGAGGGTAGGAGGGGCGATATCTGATCCTTCAAGGTTCAGTAAACGTCGAGCAATTGTAATTAATCTTAAATGACTCGTGATTCAGTATCACTGTAGCACAGGTTGAATAACAGGGAGGTGTTCCCAGGAGAGAGAGGTGAGTAATTTCGTGCCTTGTGGCAAGTGCTCAGAGACATGAGAGAATTCTGACTTAGCAAATGTCATGGTACATCTAGAATGACTAGAGGGGAGCCAATGTCCTGCGGGTGACACCGAGACAGGATTCCCTCCTGCCTGTTTAGTAGCAATTGACACAAAGTGCTTTTCCTTGGCCTGCCAGTTAGGGAAATTTCCTCTCTTACCAGCAGTATTGCTTTCCTCTTTATTTTATAGATTTTAAAATAAACACATCAAATGAACAAGGAAATGTTCACATATTTCTGGAGCTTGCTAGAAAACTTGCAAAGGTCTGTGCCAGCTGTGTCATTTCTGTGTAGATGCTTATGGCACAGAGGCATGGTATGCCCTCAAGGATGAAGCTTCCCAAAGGGATACAGAAGACAAACATGAGATGGAGGGAGTGGACTCAACACCATGTAGGAGCACCCTGAGGTTGAAATGGAATTTAAGGGGTATTGTCCTACACTGGGATTAGGTTCTGAAAGGGATTTGGTAGTTCATTTCCCCAGGAGGTTTTCCTTTAATATGAATGAATTTTTTTGAGAGGTAAGTATGTGATGCTTGGTTGAATTTAATTAATTAAAGATGGCCAGAAGCCAGACCATCTAGGTCTGTAATTTTTTTTGCTTTTACTAGTTGAGGAACTTTGGACTGGTTCAATGCTGCCAGTGGGAGCAATGGCACACATGCCAGGTGCTTGGGGAGGTGCTGTTTGTAACAGAGCTCTTCCCACTGAGTCAGAAATGGATCATGAAGAGATTGAGTAATGTAGGGAATCACTGAGCCATGGGGCATATCCCCTTTCAGAATAAATTATATCTATTACTTACAGTCCTCATAGGCATTCTGGCTGTTTAACTGCATGGATGAGGGAGAGCTGATTCTGCCTTCAAACAGCTTTGAAAGTAAATTATGGTGTGGTGTGGTTTGGTCTGCTTTGGTATGGTATGGTATGGTCTGGTATAGTGTAGTATGGTATGGTATGGTATGATATGGTATGGTATGGTATGGTATGGTATGGTATGGTATGGTATGCTGTGGTAACATGACAGAATGGGTTTACGGAGGAAAGGCAGGGAGAAATCAACAAGGTGCTCTATCACTCATGATAAATACCTATGTATGTAACTGTGTGTGTATATGTATATATGTACGTCTGATCTATCAATAATTTATACAAACAGATGTGTTATTTGGCTGTTTAACTTTCACTTGCATTCCCAGAAGCTGCTTGTGTGTTTCTAAGTGAGGTTTTCCACTGTTTTGTGGTGGTAGAGCCTCATTACATGTGAAGAAGTGTCTTTTCTAGCTCAGAGAGCAGCACTCCTGTGCCTGAAGTCAGTGTCCTTAAATTCAGGGCCTGCTCATGGTGATCTCTCACCCAGAAGTTTTAGGTTACTGATGTTGCCTCTCATGCACTTGTGGCAGCTGTCACAATCAGCCACAAAAGTACCTGTATCCCAGCTACATCAGAAGCAATTTAAGTCAAATCATCAAAACCAATTAAAACAAATAACTAAGCACACAGAAGAATGCACTCAGCCTACAATGTTCTAGTAGACCAAAGCATCTGTGCACCCAGCTGTTTGGTGTATGAAGCAGATGTGACAAGATGTTTGGATCTGGTGTTGTTTATGTATCGGGAGATTTGGGCTGGATGGATTCACAGGCTTTAACAAATGTCCTCACTTATCCTTGCTTGCTCTTATGCTATAGGTTTTTCTAGGGGACAGCCACGTAGCAAACAGAGAACCCGATGTATCAGGGACACTGAAAACTTGTGTATTTTCTAACAGGTCTCTGTAAAAGCCAGCTCTGGAAATAAAAGCTCTTGTGGAGCTTCTAATTTTCAAAAAATTACTTTTTTAACTCAGATTATGGGCATGCTCAGCAATATGGAAGATAACAAAATTATTCTTGGTGTCCTTTCACAATTGTTACTCAACAAATAACCCACAAGCTTAGGGTAATGTGTTCTGACTCATGGGATTTTATACTGTGGATCTCCTAATATCTGGGATTTCAATTCAAGCTCTGATTCTGGAGTCAAATGCTTTGTGAGAATCTTATTCTGCCCTCAACCTCTTACCCCAGGGTTTTGATCTCTTCTGGTTGCAGAGAAAAGCCTGAAAACATAACCCATATTAAGTCCCAAACACCAGACGGCAAACAGAAATACACAACATTTATTTATTATTTTTTTTTAATCTCCTGATTTTTAACACATAGAGTTGGCAATATTGCAATTGGAATTCAGTTTGAATGAAGACTGAGGGCTGAATGCCAGCTTTCTCTCTGAAGAAAAGCAATGCTTGGAAATGCCTGGAAACGAAGGGCCTGATTCTCTACCTCTTTTTAGGCAGCTCATGCTGCCTTACCCTGCTTGGAAGCATAGATCCAAATGTTATTGCATAGTTCAAACTATGTCCAAATCCAAACAGTAGAAATAGCCTTTTTCTTTAGAACAGGATAACCTCTGGTAAAAAATGCTTTCATTTCTTTGGTATGTGAAATCTGGATCTATTTTAAATAAGACTATCTCTACTTAAAACCTATCTGAAACCTCTGAAACAGAGTATGCAGAATAATCTGAGAATGTCTTTCTAAAAATAATGGTTTTATCCTCTTGTTTCTTCTGAAAGTTTTGTCACAGGTAATATCATGTAGCAACAATGAAAAAGGTGTTGATTTTACTCTCCAAGTAAAATGCCTTCTGAATTCACATGCCTGGGCTATAAGTGCTTCCTCAATGCCATGAAACACTGGGATCCAATAGAAAAAGGACAGTTGGTTCAACTACTTAAAAAAAATCCAGGAATTTTAGTAAATATAGTTTCCACCAAAAACTTCCAGTCTGTTGGTTTCCCTACCAATAATTTAATCTCCTCTTTTTCAATCAAAAGAGGTTAATTTGTTGATTTCTTTTTAGTTAATGAGAGATTGTCTGGGTTGGCGAAAAGCCTTACATCCCCCCCACACCACTCCAAATCCTCTGAGTACCTAGATACACCAGAGCACCAAGGGTGAACTGTGTGTGTGCATATTCCTGTACTACTTGCAACTCTTCTTACACTGCTCAAACAGCACATGCTCACAACTTACAAAAGGTAGTTAGCACAGCTTTTGTGTCCATGACTCAGTTTGGGGCTCTGGGCTTCAATGTGCTCTGGTCAACCATAATGAACATTTTGAACTGTACAAACAAAATGCTGTTTCCACAACAAAGGATGTTGTTGACAAGGTGATAAGTTTGATGGGTCACATGAAATGGAACTGGTGCTACAGGTTTTGAGTATCGCCTCCTGACAACTCATGCATTAAGCCAAAATATACTCATGTATAGATTTAATGCATCCAAGAATCAATGGGAAAGGCAGTACAACATCTGCTCTGAAGGCTCAAGTTTAAATGCAGTGATCCATAAGCATTGTCCTGGTGCTCCTCTCCATAAAGAATAACATAGCAATGTCTGGTACAGCTCATCATGCCTCAGAAAGGCTCTTCATTGTAGCAACAGGTAAATAATCCCAATTTATCCTGGCCTGGTGCATTTCCCCGTACAATCCCCTCCACCACTTCTGCAGCTCTCCCACATGAGCAATGCATGAGGGGGGACAGAAGCTGGTCACTGCTGTTCTCAGAACTGTCTCACACATTGACTTTCCCTGTCAAGCACAAGGTTCCCGCAGCAGCAGTGTATTACCTCAGCTGCCAGTGTCTTGTGTCACTGAAATATTTTCCATCAAAGGGAAACCTCTGTGAAGCAGCAGAGCACAAGGGCTGGCTGTCAGCTTAAACTCTTGTAATATTTAACCCATTGCCTCCCCTCCACAGTAGCTCTTCAGATGAAAAAGGTTCTCTTTTCTTTTGATAAGTCTCCTCCTGCCACAGTCTAGTGCAAATATTTGATACTGTAGAAAATCAGACATATTGGCAGCAGGCTGCCTAGGCTCTCTTATGAGTCTATTGTGTCTTTTAGTAACCTGCCTGCCATTTATGGACACAGAATAAGTTTAATACCGCTATAAATTACAAAGTTTGCTGCTGTTTCCCAGGGAGAGAGAGAAAACTGTATCAAACAGAGCAAGAGAGGATGTTACTGAAGCTTCCTAATCCTTGCAGACTCCATCACACCTGCCCTCTCTTGTGGAGAACAGACAGGAAAACAACCATTCATACATGCATAAACGTATCATATCTTCATATACACTACAAAAACTTGCCTGGACACTTCAGTAAAAACATTGGAGAAAGTACCTTTATGGCAGAAGGCTGAGGATTATGCCAGTGCACCTGAAGCAAAGACTTTGCTACTTGTAACTTGTGACAGCAAACAATAATGGCTTTTTTAATGAGACCTGATTTTGTCATACTCATTCCTTGTCACTCTAATGTAACTGATGGATTTACCTCGAAAATGCAGATGAACTCACCTCTGCTCCTGATATGTACAGCAACTGGCCCTGTGTCATTGATGAGCCATGTGCACATCACATGCTTGTGGCATGACAAAGGGAAGATGGGTTCTGCCTCCAAAAGAGTGGTTACTTATGTTCTTTCTTATACAATTTTAGCTGTCACGTGGCAGTGGATATCAGAGATGTTACATGTGGGACAGATTGTTTACAGTTACGCTCCTATCAAAGGACTGGAAGCTATAACAACAAAAATTAAAATGTGATTTCTCAGCTCAGTAAGTATGATCAGTAGTTACCCTTGCTACTGTGCCCCACCAGCATGACCCATGACGGAGCAAGAAAGCCACATAGATACTGCACACTGTGCTGACCACAGGTGAACCCTTCGGTCCTGAATCTATTTTATTCTCTAAGGGTAAATCTAAGGCCTAGAGCAGGAACTGAAGGGAACTGGAAAAGACAAGGTTTTTACAAGACAGTTTTTAATCAAAGGTATACAGTTATGTGGGATGTTTTTTCAGACAACCTTTCCTTTTCCTGGCATTTAGTTTCAGTTTTTAGTATCCAAACCATTAAAAAAAAAAAGCATGACCTAGCAGTGGAAAAATAATTTCCCATGGAAAGAACCCTACATAGGGTACTCTCATCAGGAGGGCATGTTTTTAAATAAAAGCACCTAAAGACAGGTATGTAGATTCATTCATGTTTAGTCACCTAAGATAATGGATTAATCTACAGGGCATTAAGCATGTGCTGTTCCCACTGACTCTGAACACCTGTCCATGACTTAGTGGGAATTTCACTGCCCAGCTTTGGAAGCACATATATGAAATCAGCAGTTTTGATTTTAACTCAGACCTCACTTTACAGACAATGAAAAGTTGATTTTTTTAAAGAAAATTAAAACATTCACTGTAATGGGGAAAGAAACAGCACTGGGGAAATTAGTTACAGGAAAATGTAAAAGATTTGATTCTGTTGTGATCAGCATAAAGAAATCTTGACTTATGTCAGGCTTATTCAGACTCTCATGTTGAAATCAGTCTGAAAAGGGAATTAGTGGTGTGAGTAGGAAGTACAGAGAGAGATTTAAAAAAAAACCTGTAAGCTTTCCAAAATATTTCAAACTTAAACAATATCCACTTCTAGGAGGTTCCATTTCAGCTTTCTTCTGTAACTTAACTTCCTGCTAAAACTTTCCAGTTAAGTATGCTGACAGCAAAGCATTGAAGGATTTTTCCCTAACTTCAGCCCTTTCTAGGAATTCATTATTTGGTGCAAATAAAGATGTAGCTATGTGTGCAGAGAATAATCTATTCCCTACAAAAGCATATGGGTAAACGCTATCTGAAAATCCTGGGCACATGACAGTGGCAATATCAAGTGAATCAGGCACCCTGAGTCAGCATGTTCAATGAAGTGTTCCTAACCTCTGTAAAGGGCAATGCCCTTGGGTCAAGTTCAGGTCACTAGAGCAATGCAGGGAATCCCGTACAGAAAACACAATGTAGGGGCCCTAGTTTACGGGCTTGATTTATGTCTGCAGCACAGGACTTTCCAGCGTTTTCAGGGGACTTTTACACTGAAAACCCAAACTAATTATCTGAAAGTAACATCTGTTGCATTCAAGTTCCAAAGCATGCACCTATTAACAAGAAGGATCAGAAAAGCACTGATTATTTACACATCATCTATTTTAACTACCTGGTAGCAGAACTGGAATCATAATAATTTCCTGATCCCCACGTCCCTAATTACACAACAAGAGCTCACGGTCCTCCAGGAGACACCGAAATAATTAACATACCTTTGAAACATCTTCACTGTTAACAAATGCAG
This sequence comes from Pithys albifrons albifrons, assembly GCF_047495875.1. Lineage (NCBI taxonomy): Eukaryota > Metazoa > Chordata > Aves > Passeriformes > Thamnophilidae > Pithys > Pithys albifrons. The sequence goes on from NC_092461.1 coordinate 91,369,858, forward strand.
TGGGACTAAGAACACAGCTTTGCAACTAGACCCAGAGATAAAATTGCCAGCCATTAAAAATCGGGTTTGCCAAATCTACTGGTGAGTTGCCTTTTCTTTGCATATCTGTGTATCTGCTGTTGTACAAAAGAGCTTTCAAGAACTGGCCTGAAGAAGCATTCTCATTCTTTCTTCCCATAAAAAATGCAGACCTGGCACAGGCACAGTAAATAAAAATAACAAGCATATGATGCCCAAGATGCATGTGAACGTTAAGTGACGTTGGCAGCCCCCGCAAATAGAACTCTGGTTAAAAATAGCCTTTGTCTAAATGTGGAAAGTGAGTAAATATAGTAGCAGTTTCAGCTTACTATAGAGGCTTACAGGCTCCAAGTAACAGAGCTTATTATAGAGCATGTGCGTCAGCAAAGGGGAGAAAAGGGAGAAAAGAAAGACGATGCATTCTGCAATTAGTATCTACAATGAGACATAAATTAACTTTTCCCCTCGTTATTTTTCTTGTTGTTTGAGAATTATTACAGTGCTAAAGAGAAAAAAGAGCTGAGACTGAGGAGAAAGCTGAAACTAGCACCAAAGACCAACACAGGGAGCTTTCTGTACAGAGGCTGGTTGCACAGAAAATGAGACATAAAAAGAAACGACAGGACAGATTTTAATCTCAGGTTCTCCAAGGCAAATAAGGAGTATTGTAACCTGGTTAGAGGGAGCTCTCCTGGATTCGCTCCCCTCATATGACTGAACATAAGCCAGTGAGCCAATTTCTGAGCTGACTGAAAACAAAGCAACATCAGTCCTTTCCTCTGCCTCTATTCCCTCCCTACTTTCAAGGAACACTCACGGGTTTCCAGTGATTGCAGAACTGAATCAGTAAGTCTGCTCTACCTCATGTCTCACTTCATAAACAATTTGCTGCGTAGTTGAGGCTGGGAAAGCCCACAAACAAAACCTGTGGGATATCTTACACCCAAGGAAGAGTACCTGCTGTGTAATGCATGTGTAAATTAAGTAACATCCCCAGGATGTTATCTCCAAGCATGACACTGTAGGTGGGGGATCGTTCAATATTTTTAACATTCTCTTTTCATTGAATTGACCAAAAGGAGAGAAACATTCTCTGGTTTGTGTCTCTGACCTCAAATCAGAGTGAGGATAGAAAAGATCTTCCTTATTTTTTTCAATGCTCAGTTCAGTTAAAGGAGAACCCAAAACTCCCATTTCCTTCCACTATTCATGCAGAAAAGGACACTTTTCATAGGGTTCTGCAAGTTTCTGCCTGTGTTAACAGTTTCTTATCTTCTCACTTTGCATTGAGAAGAATGCATAATCAAAAAAAAAAAAAGTTTGAGAGTATTAGATGAGATGCAGCATGCGGCAGAAGTTGTGGCCAGCTAAGAGTTGTCAGCAAAGTTGCCTTATTCAAATGGCATGGTAAATAAATGTTATAAATTCTTAAGTAGATCCTAAATTAGCTTTTGGCATAGTACATCACTGTAACAAGTTAATTTTGCAGCTCCAAGGAATAGCCTTATATGGTTCACTTAAGTAATCACGCTAAGTGAATGTTTAAGTCAGAACCATTTGCCAAATGCAAGGCAGGGACCATATATAACCTCTTACACAGCAACATAACCCAGCAATGCTGGCTGGTTTCCAAAATTCTGGGTTTTTTACAAATTACACCTGCTGACTCAAACCAATACCTGAGCCAGAATGGAGCTACCTGGAAAATACTACCATGACTGTTTAGGATTAATAATTTAGCATTTGTCCCAGTCTGTCCTCCTCACCATGCAGAAGATTTCTTTTCCCTTTCCCTTTCCCTTTCCCTTTCCCTTTCCCTATTCTTTCTCGATTCCAATATGACAGACGATAGTTTTGGCACTCTTTCTTACTTTCATTGTTTTGCTAAGAAAGAAGAAATAAAAAAGGAAGGAAAAGAGAAAAATTGTATGCCAAAATCTTCATTAGTCATCTCAAAAGAAATTGAACCTGCTTCTAGTCTAGTGTATCATTGTCCTAGTATTTGTGCTGTTTCTCCAGTATTCTTGTCTTACAGCCATCAGGGGCTGTACAAAATGTATTCAGGAAAGACAATTACAACATAAGCTGTGTAAGCTTAATACTGACAGCTTCTCCCTCCCCCTCCCTTGCATCCTCCACCACCTATAAATATGGCAAGTTAAACTATTAGGGATAACTGAAAAAGTTCAGACAGACATGCCTATGTCATTAGTCATCATTCATGCATTATACCAAAATAACCTGCAAGAGATGCTGTCTTGTTTCGTACTAGAGAGTGCTGTTGAGTTCTTGCGTTCACAATAAATCCGTTTGGAAGACTGCCCTTAAAGAATTGCCATGGTGATTATTTTGGTACCATAAAGTAAAAGAACCTAAAGTACATATCAGCCCTATCCAAAATTTTGTCTTTTTTTTTTTTTTTTTTTTTTTGGGAGGGGGGTGGTGGTGGTGGAAATCAGCAGATGGCATTTGTCAGAAACTCAACATTCTGATTATTACTGGTGTTGTGGTTTTGGAGAAATTCTGGGATTTGGGGTTTTCTAGCCAGAAAAGGGAGAAGGAATGGGGTGAGGGGAAGGGAAGGGGGAAAAGCAGAAAGTCACTATATCTGAAATCCCTTTTGCTTGCACTATTACAACAGTTTGGGAATAGCTCTTGAAACACTAGGTGTTAAGTAATGAAAATCTTCGAAAGAGTCCCCTTCCAGACTATGTACTAAATACTTAACATACTGTAAGGCAAAAAAGAGGAAATTGTTATCTCCTTGTGAAAACATTACAAACTTCCAAATGGTTAAGTATAGCTCCCTTTTGCACTTTTCTTATGGTGGAATCACAATGGAAACGTGAGAAATGTCCCAAAGAAATCCATATATCAGTCTTTCTACTTTGCATAGTAGAGGCACACAAATGCAGCTCTTCAAATTAGGCTGTATATTTGGCATTATGGTAATGAGAAAGGTGAACTTAGGCTGATTTAGTGAAATTAGTGCATCATTTCACTTCAGTTAAAAAACAGAGAAACAAATAAAGGAAAATAAGAAAGCCATCAGTTTAGCTGCTCAAACGCTTATTTGTGGAATTCTCTTGTCAATCTTGTGCTTGTGTATGGATTATCTGCAGATTTAAATTTTAGAGTATGGCATTAAATTGGGACAAGTAGATGTGTAAACTTGCACTAGGACATGATATTAGTAGGAGCAATGACTTGTCACACCAGCAGAGTACAGTACAGATACTAGCTTGTGTCCTAGAAGCAGCATAGGGTACATTGGGTACAAGATATGTGTCCCAGGCAGAGTGCCATGCTGACAAGTCTATAAAGCTCCTCAAATCTGGAGTTAGCTCAGGTTTCACTGCGGGAGGCTTCCTTGCATGATTCAGGGGAGCTGCAATGTGTCATATGGCTTTCTTCTTTCACAAGCCTCTCCTTTTGCTCCCTTTAGCTGTCAGTTTTCCTCTGAGGAGACAGCTGCGTCCACTTCTTCACATACAAAGAATCCTGAGTTTTGGTGAAAAACAGCTTTGTTTACTTGAAACTTTATTTACTTAAAACTGTAAAATTGGCCCCTTCCTAGTGAAAGGTGCCAGATGAGTCGCTCCAGAAACTGAAACTCTTTATTCACTCTGGAGCTGACTTGCAGCCCATTGGAGCCAATGACAAGCCTCTAATTGAGCAGTTTCTGGCTGCTGGGTCAGGCCGTCCCGGGAGCGGCAGCAGCAGCAGCAGCTGTGCAAACTCCCTCGCACCCCCTCCCCGGGGCACCTCCGAGGGACAGCTCGGGCCGAGCACAGCACGAAATCCCACTCAGCAACGCAGCTGTTGAACAGCAACAGGTCTTCAAAGAGCTGGTAACTGGCGTTTCTTTTTTGCAAAGGGGGCCCTCTTTTTGAGGGCCAGGGGATAATGGAGTGTTTGCTGACCCTCTGCTGTGTGTTCGCTTGCCAGCCTGATGAACCTGAGAAGAGGCAGCACCTCATCTCATCCTGAGATGAGCCGTGTTCTGCTGCCACTCAGGAGAGCTGGGCACTACTATCTTATGGGATTATTCTTGTTTTCCCAGTTTTCCCATCTGTACTTAGGGTTTGAGGGGGTTTTTTGCATTTTTACTACCAAAAACAGGAACCTGGCTTACATGGAGAAATGCAAAGGCAGAAAAAAAAATTGTCAAATTCTCATCCCTACCTTCAAGCAAAGCACTTTTTGAAGAGGGAGCGATTTGTTGAAAAATTTCCAGAAAAACTTTCACAGGATATGCTCTGTTAGTAAAGAAAAAAAAAACCACAAGACCAAACCACCACCAAATAAAACCCACAAAAGCATAACCAAAAGCAACTTTGCTAGCTTTAGTTTCCAGTTTGGTATGGCTGCCAAGAAGATTTCAGACAGTGCTCTGGTCACTTCTGACCAAGTAAATTTGGCTTCAGGTTAGTCATAAGGACCTTTCCACACCATAAACTTATTAACTTCTCAGGCCCTGTTAGCACCTTCTCTCCCTGCAGATCAGAAGAGTGACCCAACACTCCTCAGCAGAACTGCTGATGACGTTTCACAGGCAAAGAATAGACAAACTGAAGCTGTATGATCAGAAAGGATAGAGATTAAGAGTACTGAGATGCAATAGGAAATTCAAAAGGGCAGCTGAGAACTGTATTGTAAGAGTGAATCTGAAGGTAATTCAAAGAAGTTGCACAGGAAGTAGGAGACTTAAGAAAGTAGAGAAAGATATAGTCCTGAAAGGAAAATTGAAATAATTTGATTCAGTTTGTTCTCTTAATGGGCAGAGAAATTGCAAATTATCAGCAAGTGCTGATAATTTATTTTTGTTGTTCAAAACTTTTGAACAGCCCTCCATCATCTGTAAAGACAGACATTAAGCACCTGATTAAAGTTTCCTGCTATAATACAAATATCATGTCTTAAAGTTTAGATTCACCATAACTCTCAAAATATTTACTGACATGTAGAAAATCCTTCTCTGCCTCTTATGTTATTACCACCAAGTTTTCCCTGAAGAAAATGTTTGTTTAATAAATTACTTCTAACAGGTGTTGGAATGAATAATAGAATATCAACAAAGACAGTTGGGGGTGGGGGGGGGGGGAAGAGTTTGAAATGGTGAACAAGAAGTTCCAGCAAATAGTAGTTGCAGAGCTTAATAAAGTAAGAGAAGAGAGGGAGAGTCAGCTGCACTGTAGAATATGCACATTCCATGGGCATTTTCATTCGAGGCAAGGTGTATGTGTAAGCAACTTGAAGCCCTGGTTCAAAGTTATCTGAAATGATAGGAAGTACTGTGTCAACTCTGATGGGAGACATGACAAAGTTCAGTTCTTGAGGTCTCACATGTGTTTCCTTGCATTTGTTGTGAGGCACCATTGAACAACATTTGGCAAGAGGCAGTAGAACACGGAGACCTGGGGAGCAAGATGCTGAGTGAAAGCCTAGGTTAGGCAGCAACACTATTTGCTCATTTGACCTCTTTTTCTTTATGGTATCTATAATTTGGATGGACTGAAAAAAGCAAGCCTGGGTCTACTGATTCTCTCCAGGTGCTTCTCCTAATAAAACCAGTTCTTACAATCCTGTTTGTTCACATATTGCCAAATTATCAGTGTGTTCATTTTTATCTCTGTCAGTCTTATTTCCTTATTTCTTGATGTAATGAGTTGTCTAATTACTGCGACATCAATTCCTCAAGGAACTTCAAATAATTACATCTGTGTATTTCAATGACATCCTGAAGAGTTTTAGGGAGGTTTGCTTCAGGCTCACAAGCATCAGGTGCCTCCTGATACATACACTTTCTGCCAAGATCTCCCTTCTTCCCTACTTTCTCAAGCATCTAGAAACAAATACATGTCAGTTCTAATTAAAACAATCACCCAAGTACTGGATCTGACCCAGGGATTGTAATTGTAATTTTAAAAGCTGATTTCTCTGCACAGTTGCACAAAGTGTCTACTTTTATCTGTAATCTTCATGTTTCAGTGATACCATATTTCAGTTTTTCCTTACTTTCATTTTCAAAAAGAATCAAATGATACAGTTGGTCTTGCTGCATTAATATATACTCAAAGGAGAAATAAAAAAAGCAATGAGCCAGAAAAGTTTACTTTATTCTGTTACCATATTGATATAGTCTGCAACATGTTTTCTCTTCTTAATGCACAAGCACAAGTGCAGTCCTGCTCGCCTCTCACTGAGCCAAGGAAGGGGCAGGAGGAGCTCTGTAGGGACAGTAGTGGAAGGTGATGCCTAAGTCCAGGTTTTGAAACACAGTACCTTTTACTACTGTGTCAGACAGGAACGCAGGATACTGTCCCCATATCCTGTGCCATCACTTTGCATTAGTAGAAAAACAACACAGCTGGCATGCAGGGTCCCACCCCTGGAAACGAGCAGTCACAAACCATGTGAACAGTACACCAGAATTCACCCTGGCTAGCTTCACACATCCATACCTCTGCCAGGCACCTACACTTTGAAGCATAAGAGGCAATTCTAGGCTGGATTCATCTCATCCTAATGAAGCTGTGTAAATCAATCCACACAAATTATGCCACAGAAACCCCCTTCTCCGTCTTCCCAGACTGTGAAGTCAAGAATAAAACCTTACATGATGTAAGGTCCATTTTATCCCTGATGAGGGCATTTGGGAAAAAGATCACACTCTTGCAGAGAGGACACTTGGTGGAAAAAAAGAAGGGAAGAAAGTCAATGATGTCAGTATACCTAACTGCACAGTCAGAAGAATACACTTACAATAACCCTGGGCCCTTCTTATTAGAACATTGTACAGGGATGTGGGTGGAGGCTTTTTTAAACATTAATGCTCTCTGTCATATGTTCTAAATAAATGAGCAGAATGTAAGGGCATGGAAAAATATTTTGTACTGGGATTATTAATCTTGGTGGTATTCAGCCACTTCTTAGCAACAAACATTCCCCTGAGGAATTATTTCAATCAGAACTCACTTCTTGGTCTTCAAGTCCTTTTGGGCATATTTGAATTACATGTGGTGCATGAAATGTATTTTGGGGCATAACCACAGGGCAGTTTGGAAAGACCTTGAGGATAGTTTTGTACATAGACTCTGAGCAGATTAATTTTGTTTAAAATCATCCACTTGGAATTCCAGTATTCTTGAGGTAGTGGCTGCTTGAGATCAGAATGAAACATTTCCCAGCTGAACACTGCTATGTACAACAAACAACACTGTACCCTCAGTAGCAAGGTCCCCATGCAGTTCTGTGTGTCCCATGCAAACATGTTATGAGATCAATGATATCCATTCTTAATCATACTAAAATCAGTGATTAGAAAAGTTATGAAGCAACTTAATGATTAGAAGATTAGGTTATTTCATTCATACTTCAGAGACTCTAATGAACTTTTTTTTCCCATGGGAACCAATAGTATATCTTTTTCCCTAAAATATGCCATCAGCTTGAGAAGATTACTTATCCTGCAGAAAGTTGTTCAAAAGGCTATGCCAAAAATAAGGAGGGATTTTATAAATAGATTTTAACTACATACTTGGATAGTAAGTTGGAAATTGCATATTCAGTGCTTATTCCAGTGGTCATTTATCAGAAAACTGCCATGACTCTGAGGCAATTCAGCACATTATGGGGTAATTCTGCATAGAAAAGTCACAGTGGATGATGCAAGGAATACATTCTAGCAGGGCTCTCAAACCTCACACTTCTTTTCTGACGCTTAGGAGCAAGATCTGTGTAAACAATGAAGACTGGGTTGCCTGTCATCATCACTGCTTCTGTTCCATTTCTGTGGAAGCAACCTTAAAGCTGTAAAAATTGATTAGCAACATAATACAGGTATTGCACGCAATATCTATATAATACGCAGGTGTAGGGGAAGAGTGACATCTGAAAGGTCAAGTGTAGCCAAGTGGAAGTATTGCTGTAAGCCTAACTGTCCTTTTGCTGCTGCCAGGCTCGGTTCCTGCACTGAGCTTTCCACAGCTGGATCAAAGAAACCAAGCATAAATATTTTTCCCCTTAGAGCAACGTCATGCCAAATCTTTGACACAAAGCCAGAATGGTGTGTATATTCAGAAGTTCCACAAGGATTGCAAATGGGCCCCTAATCCCACCTAACTTGCTGGTATTTTTACATTGCAGGCCCTTACCAGTTATCTAGGCCCTGTTTTAGCCAGTGGGGGAAAATGGGCATTGTTGTTGCATCATTCCTTTGACATGAAATTAATTGTGAGCTTTTAGTTCTCTCATGCTGAGAGACTCCAAAGAGAATTTTGCTGGAGTCAGGTAGGATTTGCTAGAGCCAGAGACCCAGTCTCATTTCTTTTACCCAGAATTATCCTGTCTAAGTCCAGGCAGTTGACCAAAGCACCTGGGTACAGAATCCACCATCCTTCAGAAGCCATCAAAGACTGATACCTTCAAACACTAAGACATTATGGTGGACTCGACTATCCCTAAAAATTACTCCCAATTACTACCCTTCAGCTGATATTTGCAGACGAGAGGCATAGAGTGGCCTCCAGTCATGAAAAATATGATGCTGTTACTGCTGCGATACCTTCTGCTGTGTGCTCCTTGAGCAAGCCCAGAGCTGCTGAGCTGAGCTGCATCTGCTGTAACAAGCTGCCCAGCTCTCTGCACCTCCCACAGCTGCCTTTGGGTACTGAGCGTCTCACCGGAGGCTCACCCAACCCCTCCAGCAGGAGATAAAGGCATCAGAGCACTCCATCTTAGCACACAACTTAAGATCACATTTGCTGGATAATTGCTATTGTTTTATCCATTTGGTAACTAATTTTCATTGTGTACGCCACGTTTCAGAGGCCAGGTAAACATTTGGCAACACTAAACAATCAGCAGATTTTAATTTACGTAGCAGTAGTCTTTTGGCAATCACACTGACTTACAGAAGAACACTTCTTTGCTGTTTATTGATAGTACATATATTTCAGACATTTCCTAAAATAAATACTAATCCATTGCTAGAGAGATCATTAATAAGAATATTCAGCCATTGCTTCTCAGAACCTATTTCTTGCAACCGCAAAGTTGCCATTAGTCTGCCAGCAGTACTAACACCTATTTTGCTTCACTGTGCCTGTTCTAGAATTAAATAAATAACAGGGGGAAATGTCAAATAAGGCCTTTGAAGACATGAATTTTCGTAGTATCCTTTCCCTTACTGTGGGGAGATAGGGATTGTTGTTTAGTTGCTCTTTCAGAATCAGCTCACATTTTGGTCTCGTCTGAGAATAATAGAGAAATAGATTTTGATTTCAATGTCTGCTATGTTAGGAGATTTTCTATGGCTGAGATATTAAAAAAAAATGTAAAATTTAATATATTGAATTCTGCTTGTCATTTAGTTTACAACTGTTAGAGTTGATAGATTAAAAATCCTGATTCCTTTGTGCAAAACTCTCACCAAATAAATATTCAAGGGAGGAAAAAATGAAATGCTGGTTTGTAAATATCCTTCTCTGGTTCTCTTGCAATTTGCTACCTGGAATCTAATTTAAATTATGTAAATACAGTAAAATATAACTTTAATCATAATTATCAGTCACTAGCTCTGGGATACATAGCACACACAGCCTGACAAAGACCATTTTAAAGACAAACTCTCTAGCACTTTTCTAACCAGTCTAATCTTTCATATTAGAGAAGGTGGAGGGGACTTGTTATTTTGATGAGGAGCATTTTTTATCAGAAGCAGCTCACAATGGAAGGGAAGACAGGCTTTGTTGCTTTCCCTGCATTTTTCTTCATTTCTTTTGTTTTCTTTAAAATTAAACTCCAGTAAACTTAATTTTGAAATGAAACAAAACATTCCTCTAAAGAAAAAATCAAAGTATAATTCAAAAGCTTTGAACTGAACTGTCATTTCTTTTGGAAAAAAACAAAAACTACTGTAATGAATTTTACACAGATGTTTCAATTAACTTGAGTGGATATTTCTTAAAGAGAAAGCATCCCGTCCACATTCTACTTTAGAACTACTCTGTTAAAAACATGCTTTGCCTTCACTAAAAGGCATTTTCTGTTCTTGGGACAGAAAGGGATCTCTGTCCTGATCCTTGTTGTCATCCATGGCAAGAAGCTACACAGGTGAGCCTTCTCTACTTCTAAATGCAAGGTCATTGTTGAGGGTGGCTGCCAGATTTTATTCTTTTCATCCATTTCTGCACAATCTGGTCACAAAATAGACTTTTCCTGACTTGTTGTCTCGGTTTGAGGGGAAAAACCAAAATGTTTTACCCACAAGCAGGGGAGGGGCCTCCTCCACAATAATCACACCACTCTTTATCAAATTTAAGAAAAGGAATTTTAATACAAGAAGGATAACTGCTATATATATATATATATGTAAACAGACTAGTGCAACCCACTTCCCCAACACCATAAGAGAGAAAAAAAAAAAAAAAAAAAAAACCAACAACAACAAAACCCAGCAGGTTTTCCTCCGGGAGAAAAGGTTATACTTAAGTGTCCTTGTCACAGCCCGCTGGCTGCAGAGTGAGTTTCAGTCCCTCTCCAGCGAAACAGACGAGCAGTGGGCTTTCAGATGGACTCAGTCTCTTCCCCCTGTGTTCCCCGTCCAAGAAGCAGAAAGGTACGAGCAACCAGCAGCAAATCCAAGGCAGGTAGCAGCACAGCAGGAAAAAGTAATCCGAAGTAGGCAGCGGCAAGACAGCCAGGGAAAACCCCAGCAGTAACCAGCAGGGCAGCCTGCCTCCTTGGAGCCCCCACTCCCCCGTTCCGCCGAGCCAAGACTGAGGAGAATATCCAAAGAAAAACCAAAAGAGACAAACCTGCCCCCACCCCAGCGATCAACAGCAGTTAACTGCTTCTTTTGTTAACCGCTGGCCTGGGCAGTTAAGTGGCAGGGGAGAGAATTTACATAATAATCCCAAACTACAACATTATCCACCCCTAAATTCTCTTCCATGCCGATACTCTACATTAAACTTAAATTTTCTTTCAAATAATTAAGTGTTTACAAATACAGTAATATGAGTCGTTTACCCAGAGATAAGTTCCCCTTGAGGTACACATCGTGTCTCTCCATCTTCCTGCATCACCCACCAGGTGGAACCAGATCCTTGAGCAAAGACAACCCCACGAATGGGTTTGCCTTTGCCTGAGGCAGGGTTGATCCAGACTGTTTTCCCTAGCATACCTCTCAGGTGTATTACAGGGACTTTGTCTCCATCTACAGTGTGAAGGGGTTCTGATTGGGCAGGGCCGGCTCGATTGACAGAGCCTCTAGTGTTGACTAGCCATGTAGCCTTTGCTAAGTGTTGATCCCAGTGTTTGAAAGTCCCTCCACCCAACGCCTTCAAAGTGGTTTTCAACAGTCCATTACACCGCTCAACTTTCCCGGCAGCTGGTGCATGGTAGGGGATATGATACACCCACTCAATGCCATGTTCTCTTGCCCAGGTAGCAACTAAGCTGTTTTTGAAATGAGTTCCATTATCTGACTCAATTCGTTCTGGGGTGCCATGTCGCCACAGCACTTGTTTTTCCAGGCCTAGGATGGTGTTCCGAGCAGTGGCGTGAGGCACTGGGTGTGTCTCCAGCCACCCTGTGGTTGCTTCCACCATGGTGAGCACATAGCGCTTGCCTTGGCGGGTCTGTGGCAGTGTGATGTAGTCAACCTGCCAGGCCTCCCCGTACTTATACTTATCCCAGCGCCCACCATACCACAGGGGCTTCACTCTCTTAGCCTGCTTAATGGCAGCACATGTCTCGCAGTCGTGGATAACCTGAGAGATAATGTCCATGGTTAAATCCACCCCTCGGTCTCGTGCCCATTTATAAGTGGCATCTCTGCCCTGATGGCCCGAGGCATCATGGGCCCATCGAGCCAAGAACAGCTCTCCCTTGTGCTGCCAGTCCAGATCTGTCTGTGATACTTTCACTTGCGCAGCTCGGTCTGCCTGTTGGTTGTTGAGATGTTCCTCATTGGCCCGATTTTTGGGCACGTGTGCGTCTACGTGGCGGACTCTCACAATCAGCTTCTCTACTCGGGTGGCAATATCTTGCCATATATCGGCAGCCCAGATGGGTTTCCCTCTGCGTTTCCAATTGGTTTTCTTCCATCGGTCTAACCATCCCCAGAGAGCATTGGCCACCATCCATGAGTCGGTGTAGAGGTAAAGCTTTGGCCATTTCTCTCGTTCAGCAATGTCCAGGGCCAACTGCACGGCTTTAAGCTCTGCAAACTGACTCGACCCACCTTCTCCTTCAGTAGCTTCTGCAACTTGTCGTGTGGGACTCCATACAGCTGCTTTCCATTTGCGATTAGTCCCTACAATGCGACAGGAGCCATCGGTGAAGAGGGCGTAGCGTATTTCCTCTTTTGGCAATTGATTGTATGGTGGAGCTTCTTCCGCACGTGTCACCTGCTCTTCGTCTTCATCTGCTAGACCAAAATTTTCACCTTCAGGCCAGTTTGTGATGATTTCCAGGATCCCAGGGCGATTTGATTTTCCTATACGGGCGCGCTGCGTAATCAGGGCAATCCACTTGCTCCAGGTAGCATCAGTGGCGTGATGTGTAGAGGCAGCCTGTCCTGACAACATCCACTTCAGCACTGGTAGTCGAGGTGCCAGAAACAGCTGTGCTTCTGTGCCAATCACCTCTGAGGCGGCTTGGACTCCTTCATAGGCGGCTAGGATCTCTTTCTCTGTGGGGGTATAGTTGGCTTCAGATCCTCTGTAGCCTCGGCTCCAGAATCCAAGTGGTCGGCCTCGAGTCTCACCAGGCACCTTCTGCCAAAGGCTCCAAGACAGGCCATTATTCCCGGCGGCGGAGTAGAGCATGTTCTGTATGTCTGGTCCTGTCCTGACTGGTCCAAGGGCTACAGCCTGAGCAATCTCATGCTTAATCTGGTCAAAGGCTTGTTGCTGCTCAGGGCCCCAGTGGAAATCATTCTTCTTACGGGTTACCAAGTAGAGAGGGCTTACGATCTGACTGTATGCTGGGATATGCATCCTCCAGAACCCTATGGCACCCAGAAAGGCTTGTGTTTCCTTTTTGCTGGTGGGTGGAGACATTGCTGTGATCTTATTGATGACTTCTGTTGGAATCTGACGGCGTCCATCCTGCCACTTCACTCCCAGGAACTGGATCTCTTGGGCTGGTCCCTTAACCTTACTCCGTTTGATGGCAAAGCCAGCTCCCAAAAGGATCTGGATGATTTTCTCTCCTTTCTGAAAAACCTCTTCTGCTGTGTCCCCCCACACAATGATGTCATCAATGTATTGCAGGTGTTCTGGAGCCTCACCCTTCTCCAGTGCAGTCTGGATCAGTCCATGACAGATGGTGGGACTGTGTTTCCACCCCTGGGGTAGTCGGTTCCAGGTGTACTGCACGCCCCTCCAGGTAAAAGCAAACTGTGGCCTGCACTCTGGTGCCAGAGGAATGGAGAAGAACGCATTAGCAATGTCAATAGTGGCATACCACTTTGCTGCCCTGGACTCCAGTTCATACTGGAGCTCCAGCATGTCCGGCACAGCGGCACTCAGCGGTGGGGTAACTTCATTCAAGCCACGATAGTCCACAGTCAATCTCCATTCTCCATCAGACTTATGCACAGGCCAGATGGGGCTGTTGAAGGGTGAGTGGGTTTTGCTGACCACCCCTTGGCTCTCCAGTTCACGGATCATCTTATGGATGGGGATCACAGCATCACGGTTCGTTCGGTATTGCCGACGGTGCACTGTCGTGGTGGCAATTGGCACTTGCTGTTCCTCAACTTTCAACAGTCCAACAGCAGAAGGACTTTCTGAGAGACCTGGCAATGAGTTCAATTGTTCAATCCCTTCTGTCTGTACAGTGGCTATTCCAAAAGCCCATCTATGCCCCTTTGGGTCCTTAAAATATCCATTCCTGAGGTAGTCAATGCCCAGGATACATGGGGCGGCTGGACCAGTCACAATGGGGTGTTTCTGCCAATCTCTCCCTGTCAAGCTCACTTCAGCTTCTAGCACAGTCAACTCTTGAGATCCCCCTGTCACCCCAGAAATAGAAATAGTTTCTGAGCCCACATGTCCTGATGGCATTAATGTGCATTGAGCGCCAGTATCAACCAAAGCCTTATACTTTTGTGGGTCTGATGTACCAGGCCATCGAATCCACACAGTCCAATAGACACGGTTGTCCCGTGCCTCTACCTGGCTAGAGGCAGGGCCCCTCTAACACTGATCCTGGTCATAGCGGTCAGAACCTTTTCTCGATGAGTACACCTGGGAGGTGCCCTCCTGTGGGTCAGATTCTTGCCCGTGGGAAACTGGGACTGCACTTACTCTCACTGACCTTCTTCCATTCTCCTTCAGTTCTTGTACTCGGGCTGCAAGGGCACGGGTGGGTTTCCCATCCCACCGTCCCATGTCTTCTCCATGTTTGGCCAGGAAGTACCACATCTCAGTTCGTGAGGTCTGTCCACTTCCTCTGGCTGGGGGGCGTCTGGCTCTGACTTCAGAGGTTCTCATTCGCACTGGTGCCACTTGGAGACTTTCCCTAATTTCCTCTCTGATCGCTTTTACCTCTGCAGGCAGCGTCTTGAGACTCTCAACCAATGTCTCTACAGCAGAAATACGGGCCTGCATTGGGCTGTGGGTCATGCTTTCATATATCCGGAGCTTATTTGCTACTGCGCCCACTGTTTCATGGTTCTCTTCCCTATACATGGATGCCAGGAAATCGGTGTATTCAGCTGGCCCCGAGCGTGAAAGGTCCCACCACATATGTGGTGTGCATCTGACCTTGTCAGGGTCATTATTGGCTTGCCCACCTCTTCCAAAAAGCACGTCCATCATTGCCATCTCCCTCAGACGTAAAATTCCTTCTTCCATCGTCTTCCAAGTCTTCCTAATATGATGTTCCTGCAGGATTTCTCTATAAACAAACTTCTCTCTTACACTCGTTAGAAGTCGTGCCCAGAGTGAAAGGGGCTTTGATTCCCTCACGAACACCTGTTCAATAGCCACATCCTGGGCCAGAGCCCCCAAAAACCTGGCTTCAGCACCATCCAGTTGTAAGGTTTCACCCATAAGGTCCCAAACTCGGATCAACCAAGTCAGGATGGGCTCACCCGGGTGTCGAGCAATGTCTTTCCGCAAACTACGGAGATTATCAAATGACAATGACTCAGTGATGATCTCAGGCTCTGGGTCTGCTTGCTGTGGAGGTGCAGCAGCCCCCTCATCGTCCGCTGGATGGTCTAATTTGGTCTTATATTTCCTTTTCTGAATAGGGGCAACTTCCATAGGCTTGGCCTGTCCTCCTGGTTTAGCCTCATCCTTTTCTCCCTTCACTGTGGCATCAGGGGTTTTATTCTCTCGCTTTTCCCCCTTCACTGGGCTAGGTTTCTGAATGCATTCTGGAAAAACCCTGGCCCTACCTTCAAACATTCTGTAAGCCGCAGGGATACAACCTTGCAGAAAAACCATAAAGAGCAAGATATCTCTGGCATCCAGGGAGAATTTAAACATCTCAAAAGCTGTTGTAGCAGACTTGAATGGGGAATGGACAAAGGGTTGGGAGAAGAGATTCCCCTTTGTTCCTTCCCAAGGGTCCGTACTATTATCACTGAATCCCCAGAGGTAGCAGCTTAGGTTGTGGCAGGAAAACAGCCTGGAGAGCACCACCCACATGACATCCAAAGGCATCGAATTCATGGCACCATAAATCCAGAGTAAGAACTCAATAATAATTGCGGCTATTTGAGTTTTGCTCATTGATTTGTTGATAAGACTTAAACCTGCCGCTCCTTTTGGCATGAATTTGTACCAACAAAAAGCCAATATATTATACAGGATGGTCCTGATGAACCCTAAGCTCAAGACCCACATGGTGCCACAAAATAGCAGTTATCCTTCTTTGTTTACAAGCCCCACACGTTGGGCGCCAAGAAATGTCTCGGTTTGAGGGGAAAAACCAAAATGTTTTACCCACAAGCAGGGGAGGGGCCTCCTCCTCAATAATCACACCACTCTTTATCAAATTTAAGAAAAGGAATTTTAATACAAGAAGGATAACTGCTATATATATATATATATATGTAAACAGACTAGTGCAACCCACTTCCCCAACACCATAAGAGAGAAAAAAAAAAAAAACAAAAAAAAAACAACAACAACAAAACCCAGCAGGTTTTCCTCCGGGAGAAAAGGTTATACTTAAGTGTCCTTGTCACAGCCCGCTGGCTGCAGAGTGAGTTTCAGTCCCTCTCCAGCGAAACAGACGAGCAGTGGGCTTTCAGATGGACTCAGTCTCTTCCCCCTGTGTTCCCCGTCCAAGAAGCAGAAAGGTACGAGCAACCAGCAGCAAATCCAAGGCAGGTAGCAGCACAGCAGGAAAAAGTAATCCGAAGTAGGCAGCGGCAAGACAGCCAGGGAAAACCCCAGCAGTAACCAGCAGGGCAGCCTGCCTCCTTGGAGCCCCCACTCCCCCGTTCCGCCGAGCCAAGACTGAGGAGAATATCCAAAGAAAAACCAAAAGAGACAAACCTGCCCCCACCCCAGCGATCAACAGCAGTTAACTGCTTCTTTTGTTAACCGCTGGCCTGGGCAGTTAAGTGGCAGGGGAGAGAATTTACATAATAATCCCAAACTACAACACTTGTACACCTTGTGCAAGGAGTGGACAGGAGGGGACGAACTAAGGATAATGCTGCTCGCCCAGGTGGAGTATTTTTTTTCTCAGAGTGCAAGAATGGGAAGGTGACCACAGGGGAAAAATAGCCAGTGAAGTTAGCAGGTGTCAGGTTTAAAGACAGCAGAAAAAAATTACTTTTTCACACATCAGATAGTCATTATGGAATGTATTGCCATTGGATATTGGGCAGGCAGGAAGAGTAAAAATAATTCAAAGGAAGATTAAAACAAGTTCACTGGCAGCTTATTCAGCTATCATATGCTAAAGCATAGAGACAATATCTGGCTCAAGAAGCCTCCACGTTCCTGGTTTCCTAGCAAATCACTGAAAAGTATCTCTGTAATTGCCTTGTTCTGCTTCTCCTTCTCTAAACATCTGCTGCAGGCCACTGTCAGAAAATGCGTGTTGGGCTGGCTGGACTCGCAGTGTGGCCCAGTGTAGCAGTTCTGTGGCTCACACTAAGGGGCCGAGGCTATCTCAGCCTGCACACCACCACTGAAGTGACAGGATGCAGAAAGGAGTGCAAACTGCACCCTAATTAATAGTGATGCAGGAGCAGCTCTGGAGGCACTGTGCCTCCCCAAGACATGACAACTCCCAGAACTGGCACGGGAGTGATAGGGCTCTACCCTATCCCTAGAGCATAGCTTGTTGCTTGATGCCATAGTTTAGTACTAAGTATGCAAGTGCATTTTCAACATAGCTGGTGGCAGAAATTGCACTTCTAAGTTGTCTGGTGGATTTATATGCTTAAAGGATTATGAATTACTGCAAACCAGTACCATTTGCAATGTTTTGCTTTCTATCTTACAGATCCAATTACTTGAGGGTGTATTTGATTGTATATGTAGTTAGAATAGAGGTCTGCTCTGGTTATTTTACATTTTCATTACAGTAAGTTAATACAGAAGCAGACCTCAGTCTAACAGATTCATGCTAAATTTCAGCAGTATTACTTAACTGAGAAAAGCTAAGTATATGAGTAGGTAAAGAGGTAAAGAATTAAGGACAGATCTCAGCAAAGAGGCATCTCTAAGGATGGAACCACACCACAAATAAACAAATCTGGAAGGATATAAACCACACCTAATCCTGCATGAATGGCAACAATTGTTTGTGCTAGAGCACTCACACAACCAGATTTGAACAAACAATTTTTGGGATAGGAAACAGAATCTATTGTACATATTATTGTCCAGGTAAACATGAAAAGACTGCCAGCTTTACTTGAATAAGCCGCTCACATGATCTCATCGGGAGTTCAAAACATGTGAAGTGTGTTTGCACAGAGCTGCTCATTCTGGTACTAACCTGGAAGATGCATGTAGCACTTATCGTGCCATGAAGGTAAGAAAGGAATGAGCACACAATGTGAGCCAGACCACAAAAATTGGGACTGGAGATACGGGAGAACGCACAGACCTTTGCTCCATCTGCATTCCAGACAGACTGAAATCTCAAATGTTATCTCAGGGATCAGTTGTCCTGTACCAATACCAACCTGTGTCAAACTTTATATCACAAAAACTCAGAAGTAGGGACTTCTACTCTTCTCTAGTTTTCATATGAGAATTAGCACAGGGCATACCTGAACAGCTGGAGTGAGCAGGGTGCACTCCAGTATGTCCTCTATGGGTTAAGAACAAATGCAGCAGACAGGTATGACACACAGCATTGAACAACTGCAATAATTTTCACTGAGAAAAACCCAGTCAAAACCACACAGAAGGAGAAGGAATCCTTTCAGACTCCCAGTAGGATCTATAGAATTAAGGACCAAGTTTTTCCAAGCCATCATTTACTACACTTTGGAAAAATTACTACGTGGCAGAACTGGGACAATTCTTGCATAACTAGCAAAAGGGGATGT
This sequence comes from Pithys albifrons albifrons, assembly GCF_047495875.1. Lineage (NCBI taxonomy): Eukaryota > Metazoa > Chordata > Aves > Passeriformes > Thamnophilidae > Pithys > Pithys albifrons. The sequence continues at coordinate 91,388,423 of NC_092461.1, forward strand.
TTTCTGTAATTGTGAGCAAGCAGAAACATGAGGTATTTTGGTAACTGTATTCTGTATATTTTTGTATTCCCAAGTAATACCATCAATGTTTTGTCTAGCTACTCAGACCAGCTGTACCTCTTTCCTGACCTGCAGAAGCTTCTGCCTAACAGGTTCTGGTTTGAATTACTTCAGCTTGACAGCTCTTCAGAGTACCTGTCTCTCTTCACAAGCTATTCATACAGGTCTGTAAACAAGTGTGGCACAAGTAAATACTTGCTGGTTATAGAGAAGACAAAGTCTTTTTGGAGATGCATAGTAATAGGACAAAATGGCAATGGGTACCAGTTGTAATAAGAGAAGTTTCAACTGGATCCAAGAAAAAAAACTGTGTGATGAGGGGGCGTCAAATGCTGGATCGGGTAACCTGGAGAGGATGTAGAACCTCAGTTGTTAGAGGTATTCAAATACCCACTGGACAAGGCCCTAAACAACCTGCTGTAACTTTGGAGATGGTTCTACTTAAGCTGGGTGTTGGACTAGAGACCTCCAGAGGTTCCATTTTTTCCTGAATGATTCTGTAGGACTCGTAAATTTGCATCAAATAAATGCATTTTTGTAACTAATTACTAAAGGAGACATTTTGTTACTAAACAGGGAAAAAAAGTAAATGGAACAAGTTCATGTCCTTTAAAGAGTGCAGAGGAGGCCATACAATTAGAGTGAGTACCAATGTTAATGAGGAGAAGGAATCATATGAACACAAAGCTGCAGTTACAAAGCATAGTAGTATTCTTGTGAGAGCCCAGGGTAAGGCTGTGCTTGTAGTTATTGAGCCGGAGAAATATAATATGGGTGTGTACAACTGACTGTGCATGGAAACCACACTGCACATGCAGCAAAGGCTTTGTTACTTTTGTGAAAGCAGCCATTCTTTTGCATATGTTCCCACTCCAAACTTAATATCCATTTGCTGAAGATACAGTCTGTAGTCTTATGCATTCCACCACTGAATCACCAAAAAGTCTGGCCATTAGGTAGACAAAGCCCTTTAAGCAGTCTGTCCAAATTTATACTTCAAGAGTGGTAAAGCACCAACTATAAGTTCAACTGTCATTTGTTCTGGTTGTTATGAACATTCAACATAATTCTCCCCAGTGCAAGAAAGATTTTGACAAACTGCTGCAAGGTCAGTGGAGGCCCACTAAGACAAATGGGGAGAGTTCCCAGAGCTACAGATGACGAAGATGAGAAAAGCTTAAGCAGTGCCAGAACCACCCTCCAGTACCCCATAGCTTGGTGCCCCCACACTGCCAGATTGCTGTGCTAATCAGAGTCTGAGTACCTTTCCTAACTGCAAGAGTTTCCTTAGTCATGTTCATTTTTTCTTTCTCTAGTTATGTTTCAGATGGCCCTTGGTCATTGGCTGCATATCCACTGTGTCCGATCAAAACTGGCTTAGATCACCTCAAAAGACTGCAATGATTAGCTTCCCCTTCATGATTTTTGAGTGCTACTACTACAGTTTTACCTTTTATCCCTCCTCCCCTTTCTGACACATCATCTCTATTTTTTCTCAAAGGTTTCAACACAGAGTGGCAAACACAGATTCAAACCTTTTTAGCCCAGGGAAGAGAAGGGAAGGTTGCAGTCTCAATGTACAGTGTCTGCTTCACATAGCAAAATCAATAGGGAGGAGAATAAAGGAGAGTTTTCCCCATTACTTAAAGAGGAATTTCTAGTTTGCTGTAATCAGTCCTTGTTGATTAGATATAAAATGTAGATACTGAAAGACACTACTTTCCTAGTTCCAAAAACTCCAGGAGCTCTCAAGATGTAGAGAGGGTGCCACAAAAAGTAAGAACAAAAATCAAGGGATTGTGCACAACTTACTTGCTAAATCTACAGCAACTGGGAACACTGCCAGACCAAACTGCTCCAATGAAGAGAGGCATTTGCCACAACAAACATTCCACTCCACATCCTGGATCACACAGTTTTAAAAAGACACATTTGAGCAGCAAGTAAAATGCAATGACGATATAAAATTTAACATCGACAGAGAGGAATCTTTCAGTATCTGCCAGTCTTTTGAGTGTCAAACACAGGGGGAAAAAATCAGAGAAACTTAAACTACGCTTTTTGCTTTCCACTGTTTATGATGAAATGACTTATGCAGAGGACAGATACTGTGAATATGTGAGCTGTGCTATGACCAGCTGGCCTATTTTGGATTTCAGCCGCAATACACAGATGGAAAGTATGTTTCTAGATTGCATGATTTCTTTTTAAAATCTGCTTTTTTTTTTCCTTTTATCAGCAATTACTGAGGTTAAGGAGAAAGTGTGGTATTTCCTCTGAAGCTTAAAGAAATTTAAAGATCATTCAAGCACCATTTTCTGAATGTTTTTCTAGAGACCTCCACATTTTGTAACCCTGCTGCTGAAATCTCAAACAGGTGACAGAAATTATATGTTATTTCACAGCTTGCCCTATGGAAAAGGCATGAAAAAAGTCAAATGATTTGACAGAGAAATATGAAAGCTACCATGTGTATTTGCTGTCTCTGTCAACATGAGATACGTTGTTTGGGCAGGAGTCTTTCATTATCAACACCACAAGGAATATAAGGAACTGGAGAAAATAGAAAGTAGGACCATTCTAGGTGCCTTGCAGCATTGCTAGAGTCAAGTTGTCAAAAACAATCTCTCTTCCTCTGCAAAATCAATTTGCATACAAACTGCACAGGCTGAATCAGTCCTCTCTTCTTGGAATGTTGCAAGGCAACATTTCTGGATTAACTTCCATTAATCATTCCTGGATCCCAGCACTTTTCTTTCTCTTAAACCCATACACAAAACTTCACCAACTCACTCAAAATGATGTCTTGCTACAGATGACAATTGCTATTGCCCTATTTTGGACTTCACTGTTTATAGGGACATATTATCAAGTAGGTGTAGTCCTTCCAAAATGTTGTGCCCACACACAACTAAACCAGGATACTATAAGTGATAATGGGAAAAGGAGAGGTTCCAGACATACCCATACAGCCTGCTGATTTCTACTCTCCTTCCTTCAAGAGATGATAACTAGGAAGCTTCCCAAAACCAAGAAGCACAAAGTTGTATCTCTATCTTTCCTAGGAGTCCTCTGCAAATTCCAAAGGTGACAACTGCCTTATAATCTGCATGTGAAGGCAACTGAAGCTCACAATTTTATGTTTTCCTTACTTAAGGAAGTCAAAGAGCCAGCTTGGGCCTCAGTAAATGAAGACTAAACCTGGCTAAAGATAATTACTTCTGTAACTGGCCTCCACTTACATTCAATCCAGGCTTTATAACACTGGTCAGGTAAGGATTGTTAAAGCAGTATTTTATTCAAAAAACCTGAAGGTATACTAAGCACAGTCACCTGCAGATGAAACAGGTACATAAATAACATGATTTTATTTTAGAGAGAGAAAAAAACACAACTCCCTGCATTCCCCTGTTCCCCCCCTGCCCACACACAAAGCACTCTAAAGCCATAGTATTTTTATTCACCCATAAACAAATCAGTGGTTTAGCTCTCTTCTTGTACTGACGGGAAATGGTCTTCTGTGACCTGGAAAACTCAGAAAGTTTCTGGACAGATACATCCACATTTCTGGGTTGATTTCTTTATTTATTCTTTAAGGGAAGCCTGCAAACATATTTTGGCATAAGACTTTGGCCCTCCCATCAAATAAAAAAAAAACCACATTGTAAAAGGTGTATTTTTGGGATCCACAAAATGATCTCTAGAGAGCTTCATAATAAGTCATTTTCTCTTTCCTTGCAGATTGTCCATAAGGCAGCAAAGAAACCTTTTGTAAATAAGCCTGTGCTGTAATGTTTTATCATGCACGATGTTCATGTATTTTTACTGATTTAGTACTGAGGAAGAGTAGCAACTGACCTAGAGAAAACAACAGCAACAAAAAAGAGTTCCATGTGATAGATAACATCCTTATATACTCTGTAATAGTGCATTGCAGTACTCCCCATGTGGCAGCTGCCTTGTTGGACAGACAGGCTCTCTAAAGAGGGGAAGACAGTATAGCCATAGCCACAAAACCCAAATATATTTGATTAAGTCATATACCAACGAGTACCTTTCCTGTTAAATCAGATTCAAGTCTGTTTAAATAATATGACAGAATTTTTGCCTCATGTCGATGCAAATAGGCAGTGTTCCAGATATCTCCACTGAGAATATCATTTTAAAACTGGGCAAATGAATAAAAGGAAAAGCCTCTTGAATAGTTTTAATTTTCTAGAATTTGCCAAGGCTGCTTACTGCTAGGCTACTCTCCCTGCAGCCCTATTTTTTTGGACAGAGAGTCCAAGCCCCCTGGTTTCTTCAAGCCTTCTGCCTTGTAAGTATTATGCCTTTAGGATGGGCAACAATACACAATTATTTGAAACGTCAGAACAGAACAAGACAATAGACATCTAGAGTATCAGGTATCAATGTCTCATAGCAAACCATTTGCAACTAACCCTTATAAAAGAAAGGTCAGAGAAAAATTATCTTTTAAAGCACACAATAACAGGAATTTTTCTTTAATTCATTCAGTTTTGTAATTCAAATTTTCTTTAATTCATCTCAGAAGAGTTAAGAGAGCCCTACTACAAAGAGGAACAGTTTCTCAAAAGAGTTTTCCTTTCCTCACATCATCTTATAGACATATCTGTTGATTTTTATACCTAAAATTATTTTTAAACTTCTTAGCAGAACATTTAGAAGTATTAGAGGTCTAGTACCCTAAAGCTTTTTCCTAAAGTTACTCCAGTAACTCTTATGTTTTGAGAAGTATTGAGGTCAAGGTAGTTTGAAAGGGTTGTATTTTCCTTGTGCATCGTCAACATACTTGCTTTTAAGATTTGAGTTAACAATGAGCAAGACAGCCCATTAATGGACAGGAACCTATTTCTGAGTCTCCGTTAGTCAGGTACATATAGGAGCTCTTCAATGTGAAGAAAAACCAATAGATGTTTCTAGTTTCCAATACCTGTATCAATAGGTATTTGTGGTATTTCCCTTTAAAGAACTCAAGTATCAAAGAAGGATTTGAGTCAGCATGTAACATTCATCCCAGGAATATGATCTCCTGTGGACTTATGTATAAGGTTAAACAGAGGGAAATAGAAATTAAGAAGTGATAAAGAAATTAAGTCAAAGTGCAAGGCATATGTTTCATGTTGATGCCAGTGTGATGTGTGTTTGCTCTCATCTCTGTATGAGCTGCTTGGGAGCTGTAGCAAGTGACTGTGAAAACCCTCAATATCAACTCCACCATCTTCCCATCCACTGAAAATGTAATCATTAGTCATATTTTAGTCTATTAGTCCTGCTATCACCATATTGTTAACTAACCTGGAACCGAAATGAACAGAGGGGGTTGGGTTGGTTTGGGTTTTTTCTGCAGAATACATTTTGAAATATTTTAAAATACTCACTTTCCAGGTAGTTCTTTCATTTCAAATAATTCAAGGTGACATAAACCTTACAGCCAGCATTTGCACAATGCTCGAGTTTTGGCACTCAGTAAGCTTTGTCCTGCATGCAGCACGGAACACAAAATACACCCCAGATCGTGCTCCTGAGGTTTCCCTTTTTGACCCTGACACCTCCATCTCTGCAGTCTCAGGCAGATGTGCTCTCCTGGGGCCAATCCCGCCGCACAAGCCCCTCTTTCCTTGCAGGGTTCCTCCCGGAGCCGGCTGTCCTGCATCCGCCCGCAGCCCGTCGGAAGGTGGCACCATGGAGATGCGGCTGACAGCGATGTCCCCGGGCTCCTCCTGCTCCTGCTCGGTGCCAAAGCAAAACAGCAGTTACACTTAATTTTTTCAGCAGGATCATAAAACACGAATCCCGGTTGCTGGTTGGGTGCATTATAAGTATGACAGCGTCTCTCATAATGAAACAAAAGGAAGGAAAAAATGTTGCCGCTGCCTTCCAGTACTGGGTGGCCAAGCTGAGTGACATTATTCTCCATCTTGTTGAGAACAAAAGTTGAAGAGATTCATATTATGGCTAGTAAAAAAACATACAGAAGGGAGAAACCGGGTCAGAGTAGTAAGAACAACCATAAAAAATACAGTTTAAGTATATGTAGATAAAATTAGAAATGCCTATGTGAGATATGAGTAATGTCTTGTTATATTTCCTGTACCGGTATCAGTGCTAAGCAGATGATCAAAAAAGTTTCAGTCTGGTTGTTGAAGAATAATTAGTGATATGGGTAAATGAGACTGAGAACAGCAGCATGCTTATTATCTTTTTTCTTTCCTTTACTCTTCACAGCTGCAAGCCAATGGCTAACAGATCAGAGACAAAGACTAAAACAGGTTCTGGAGCAGGTTTTAGAGAATATATTTTGTTGATTTCAGATCAGTTATGCCTAAAAACATTCCCTGGGTCAGATATCTGTCACAAGAAGATTTGCTATTACTTTTGAGATCTCACAGAGGAGAGAGATGCCTGAGACTGAAAAAAAAAAGTCCTCATTCAGTTTCTGAAGGGAGAAGGTAGTGGTGGTGTGGAAATCAAAGACTTACCTTTGCTTCTGTTTACAGAAAAAAAAATTCTCATGAGTAAATAAAAATAAGGAAATGTGGTGTCTTAGTGGTTAAGTAGTTAATATTAATTTAGTAGGTGGAATGAGGAGTTGTGCTAAGAAGAGATTTGCAGTAAATGTCTCTTGGACTATTAGTATTCAATATTTTTATTACCTATCTGGAAGATAGACCAGAGAGACTGCAAAGTTAACAAAGCACACAACACAAAGCTGACTGCAAGGATGGAGAAATATAGGCTTAAAATACAAACAATCTCGACAAAATGAAGGAATGCCTAGAAAAAAGACTGAGTGCAGTTCAATCAGAACAACCACAAATATTTATCCTTCGGTAGGGAGACAAAGTGCACAAAAATGGTGGGAGAATACCTGGCTAAGCAGCAGTTTTGCAGAAGTGAATCTACGTATTGTAAGAAATAACAAGTTGAATTATGTGTCAAAAATGTAAAGCCGTCCTGAAAATGGCAAATCATAAAAAGATAAGTGTGAAGTAAAATGAAAATAATTGAACCTTTTGAGAGATGGAGCATATTTCACAATGGTAGAAAATGGATAGCAATGGGGGTCTTCCAACCGAGAATATGTGAGCGTTTTTTTTTCTGAAAAGAAAATAAAATAGCAAGGGAAAATAAGAAACAAACAGGACCAAAATAGGATAAATGTACGATAGCAATTGTTTTCTTAAGGGAATTTAACCAACTGCAATTTCATTCTTAGGCTGTATATTGGAGGTAAAGATAGAGTTAAGAAGTTAAGTTGGCTTTTTATTATTGAATTATAATCACTTCAGCAATTATAGAAACAGGTGCTGCTGATTGAAATAAATTATTCCTTCACCTGATCACTATACAGCTGATAAGAACTGAAGATTGCTACACAAGTACTCTCTCACTTGTGCTGAAGCCTTCTTCAAAGGCATTTATTAAGCCAAGATACTCTGGAAAGAAACTCCACTGAAGGACAAGGACAAAGATTAAAATCTTCTAAGAAAGAGTGTGCAGGTTGTGGTGTCTGCAGGTCTTGATTTGATCATTAAGTAGCCTTGATACTTAGTTGGCTGTTGAAAAGAAGTGTTTTCAATGTGTCTACAGGAATTTTCTCAGTCTTCTAGACCTACCATTTAATCTTAAATCCTTTAGTCTATGAAGTTTGCAAAAGCACGATGTAATAGTGTGTTTAATGGCTCAGCTAAACACATGTTACAGTAGCAGATAGCATGTATTTGGTTTATAGCCTTAGCAATAAGATGACTGGAAAAACACCAAGGGGTTCAGAGGCAGCAGAAATATTTTCCACAAGCAGCTGGAAAATAAGCTTGCCTGCAAACCCAGTGGATATAGCTACTGCTCTAAAATGAAATACCAGTACATTGTATGAAGTAGCAGGCATTATCACAAATACTTTAATGGGATCAATGTAATTCTATATGGGTTATAATAAGCAAAATGCCTACTTTGAGATGGTTTAGCTGTCATGTAATGGATGCTCACTTTGATTTTCTCTTGGCTGCAAAATTCCCTGTACTTTTTTCTAAACTGGGGTAATGTAAAATTTTAATATGGATTCTTAATAATTCTTTCTCATTGATCATCCATCCAAACATTCACATATTTTTGTCACCATTGTAAACAATGTTATACCTCTTGTTCAACATCACTGACTCAGCAGGGTCTGTATTCTGAGTGAAATAATTTTTATATACTTTTGAGAAAGTCCTATTTCTTCCTTAAAGTGGAAATTATGTGGCTTTAGTGGCAAAAGCATGCATGGAAGTCAGCAATTTGATTAATTGTGTTGTGAAGCTGAGATAAATGCGGTATTTTGAGATACTTAGATTCTTTAGCCTCTAAAATGTAAGTCTAGTTTTTACTCTGGCAAAATCTCTTTTTTCCTATTCAGTCCAATTAGTTTGTAGATGGAACAGCTGTCCTGGCTTTATCAAGAATTTATAATAGAGTTTCTACAAATTTTAACAGGAAGTCAAATAAATACTTGTAATTTTGGTGCTTTTATTTTGGTGCTGCATTCTGCCTTTGTTCACTGTTGTTTGAGTAGTATGACCTGAACATTTGCTCCAACTAAAGCAGTTACAGAGACAGTGCTAAGGTTGAACTTAAAAAACGGTTTAACACAGTCTGTCTGTCCAGCTGCTTTGCCTTTTGAGTAAGGCAACACTGACAGAAAACTTTCTCAACAGGCTACCGTAAATTCCTTTCTCAGCTGATGATCCATATTGCGCAAAGAAGATTAATGCTTTTGGTACAAGCCAAAATATCCACAGCCAGATGTAAAAGAATGAAGCGGCTCTTAAGTAAAAGTGTTTGTTGGGAAGAATTACTTTTGTACCATGTTTCTTGAAAAGCCCTCCCTAGTGGGTTTCTGGACTTCATTTAACCCCATCTATTCAAAGAGGCTCCCAGGAAGATGTAGGCAGCTGGACACTGATCTCCTAGAGAATTTTTTATGTCGTCAAACCAGCAGTGGAATCTTTAATGATTAGTATTAACAGACTTATAATAAATAAAACTCCTAAAGTCAAAGTTGGCTGATCTTGTGAGAAACAGAAACCATGCAGAGAGCAGAAATGTAGAAATAATTGACTGATATCAGCAAAACAATGGATGCTGTTTCATGACAACTTTATATCAAAACCTTCAACTGTAGCACCATCATGCAGAATAAAAGCTCTTTCAGAAAATACAAGAAAGTACATTTAGAGAGTTCAAATTCAACCAGTGAAAGTTGTGGTTTAAATAGATCTTTTTTAAAAGCATCAGTAACTTTGAAAAGAATATAAACAAATCATTCATAGTTTATACAATTTAGAAGAGTCTTCACGAGTGGTTAAGTACCATAATTCATGAGGGCAGTCAGTGCCTCAGGTAACCCACAAAGGGTAAGATTTTTTTCTAAGGCACTGACTTCTACAGACAATTTCTGGAAATATCTGTTGGCATGTGTACTGTGTGTACAGTATTTTTGATAATAAAAAAAAATTGAGCTGCTCTGGATGCATGGATGAAACAGTGTATATTTCTCTGTGATACCTGATTTAACATACATCATCAAATAAAGTTTTCAGGTAAAATGAATTATTGAATTCCTATGTATGTATGGCCAAACTTCATGAACGAAGATTTGGGAAGGGCTGTCCCCACGTGGGTGTGCCCTTCCAGCCTGCGCAGTAGATTTTAGGTGAGGCTCAGTGTGCGCAGAACTGGCCCCATTGAATTCCTATAAAGCATTTCCATAAGTATTCTTTAACATTTCTGTAACATTTATGAAAATTTCGTCCAGTGATCTGGCTAGTGAAAAAACAACATGAGCGCCAATCTTAATCACATTCACAGAAATATTTTGATTATTCAACAATTTATATCATATATCTCAAGACTGAAGAAACATGACTTGTGATATTTATGTGGTATTAGGGAAACCTGTCTCAATCTTTTAGAAAGGAAGAACATGGCATATATATATGCCATGGTTAAAAATCTGGTTAAAATCTGGTTTAAAATGTGAAAAAGTGGCAAACAAAATATGTTTTGAGCCTTCAGAGAAATGCAGAGGTTGTCAGGCCTCAGTCTTTGAACCAGTAGTCATCTATAAGGACAGCAAAGGACCTGTTCAGACTAGCTTTGCTGGTTGGCATTTATTGCTACAACTTGTTAAATGCTACCTTTGATTTAGTAAGTCACAGTTTCAGGCAGATCCTGTGACCACTAAGCGCTACCTGAGGCTGTTCTAGCAGTGGGGTCCCAGCAGATGGCATATATTACCATCATTCCACCTTGCTACAGGAACCCTTCCCTCTGACCCCTTCCAGTGAATGAATGACCCTTTGTCAGGTCCTGCTGCTTTAGTTCACAAGAAAAATTCCCTGGATATTAATGGCTAGAAAAGACAATAGGACTTTTCCAGCCTAAGCTGGTATTTTATTTTATGACGATTATTTTTAAATTTTTTTATACAAAAATATTCAGTCAAGAAGTATTAAACTAAAAAAAGATTGGAAAGTCAGTGTACAGTCTTTGGTTAAAGCAAATTTTGATGGTTCAGGCTACCCAGGTGAGTTCTAAATTCTCACTGACTTTTGTAAAGAGTATCACCTGGGGAAAAAATAACAACTTTCACCACATCAGAAATTAGATGTCCTATTCCAAAGTGTGCAGGAACACCAAGAACACTAAACCAGATCACTGTCAAAAATGAATATTGACATTTTACCAGGCAGCTTCTCTTTTAAAAAGTTTTGATCTTCCCAGTTCTTAGAGTTTTGAGGAAGTTCAAGAGGCCTCATATATGCTTGGGCCCTTTAAAAAGGTGGAAGTTTCTAACTCTTCCTGAATTGTTGTACTACCTAAAGTACTACTGCACAACCAACATCTGTGTTTTTATCAGCTAGTTAATGGGAGGAAAGGCAACTACTGTTCGAAATACACATTTCCTCACATAGCCTCTAATACCACAACATAACATCAAGAGTTCTCACTTTTATGGAGGGGACTCTCACAAAACAAAAAATGTGCAGATTATGTTTGGTCAGGGATAGTCTGAAGTTCTTTTCCTGTTCATTGTCTTCAGGGCTAATGGTGCAAAGTTACAGCCTGAATGAAGCCAGTCTGTATGGGTAAAAAATGCAAAAAACCCAGCAGAAGTGTATGTGAATTCCAGGGCTGGCCCTTGATTGCTGAGCTACCAGACTTTTCTTTGACACTGTATCCATTTCTGTGAAATTCTACAAAAACACCATGATGTTAAATTTCCTGTGCAGTGTTTCTACTCATCACATCCTATTCATCCTGTTTGGGGCAGTCTGTCCATCTGGGGCCTCCCAAAGCTTCTCAGCAATATTTGGCTGATTATTCTTTCTAGGTACAGGAAAAGCTTACTTTGCTCTGAAAAAGAGACTGTCATATTATTCTTATGGAAATGAAGGCTTTCTGTTAAACCGTTTTGTATCTTCTATTATTTCCATCAGTGACTCAGCCAGCATGGGTTTAGGAGGGGCAGGTCCTGTCTGACCAACCTGATCTCTTTTTACGATCAGGTGACCCACCTGGTGGATGAGGGGAAGGCTGTGGATGTGTCTATCTGGACTTCAGCAAGGCCTTTGACACTGTTTCCCATAATATACTCCTGGAAAAGCTGGTAGCCCATGGCCTGGACATGTGTACCCTCTCCTGGATTAGGAGCTGGCTGGAGGATCGGGTCCAGAGAGTGCTGGTGAACGGAGCTGCATCCAGCTGGCAGCCAGTCACCAGTGGTGTTCCCCAGGGGTCTGTATTGGGTCCAGTCCTGTTTCACATCTTTATTGATGATTTAGATGAGGGGATTAAGTCCATCAGCAGCAAATTTGCTGATGACACCAAGCTGGGAGGGAGTGTCGATCTGCTGAAAGGCAGGAGGGCTCTGCAGAGGGCTCTGGATAGACTTGAGAGATGGGCTGATTCCAATGGGATGAAGTTCAATAAGGCCAAGTGCCGGGTCCTGCACTTTGGCCACAACAGCCCCCTGCAGTGCTCCAGGCTGGGCACAGAGTGGCTGGAGAGCAGCCAGGCAGAAAGGGACCTTGGAGTACTAATTGACAGGAAGCTCAACATGAGCCAACAGTGTGCCCAGGTGGCCAAGAAGGCCAATGGGATCCTGTCCTGTATCAAAAATAGCGTGGCCAGCAGGACCAGGGAAGTGATCCCTCCCCTGTACTCTGTGTTGGTGAGGCCACACCTTGAGTACTGTGTTCAGTTCTGGGTCCCTCAGTTCAGAAAGGATATTGAGGTGCTGGAGCGAGTCCAGAGAAGAGCAACAAGGCTTGTGAAGGGACTGGAGCACAAGCCCTATGGGGAGAGGCTGAGGGAGCTGGGGTTGTTTAGCTTGGAGAAGAGGAGGCTCAGAGGTGACCTCATCACTGTCTAGAACTACCTGAAGGGAAGTTATAGCCAGGTGAGGGCTGGTCTCTTCTCCCAGGCACTCAGCAATAGGACAAGGGGGCACGGGCTTAAGCTCTGCCAGAGGAAATTTAAGTTGGATATCAGAAAAAAATTCTTTCCAGAGAGAGTAATCAGGCATTGGAATGGGCTGCCCGGAGAGGTGGTGGATTCACCATCCCTAGAGATTTTTAAACGCAGATTGGACGTGGCGCTGAGTGCCATGATCTGGTAAATGGACTAGAGCTGGACCAAGGGTTGGGCTCGATGATCTTGGAGGTCTTTTCCAACCCAATTGATTCTATGATTCTATGATTCTATGAAAATGAGTGCCAAACTCTATCAATTTCATGATCTTCCTTCAGTGGAGAGGCACACAGAAGACAAAGAATAAAGGAGGCAAAACATTATTCTGGGATCCAATTGTATTCCTAATTACCATTCCCACAATACCATCAGTTTGTTGTGGCTTTGCTGTTAATTGTCAAAAAATGGCTTTGCTTCACAAAGAATTGCAGTGGTCTTGTCTGAATTTCCAACATAGATTTCATCCCTCTTGCTTGAAGTACAGGAAGCTTGAATCTTTCTTGCTTTCTACCTTGAATTTAGGATTTTAGAACAAAGTCCCATCATATTAAAATTCACACTTTTTTGGTGTTCAATTAGGGAAATTATTCAACTTTATAAGCACCATTTAAAAAATGTAGAAAACAAAATTTCTCAGAACAGAGCAACTCTTTTTATAACTTCTTGATACTTGACTATTTTAATTTATTAAAGTGGAGATTCATATTGTATTATAATCATTATCAAACTGTAATCTTTCATAACAAGTCATAGAATTTTTTCTAATATTTAGAACAGCTTATTAATTAGGGCCCTGAGTACACGAATGGCCCTGTCCAGCCTGGTCAGGGAGCTCCATCCAAACTCAAGCCTTGCTCTTTATTCTGTCCTTAGGCTGTGCTGTAATCATGCTTAGGTACAGCTAGATCTGACTCCTGGATGGATCCTGGACCATGCTGCAGTTTTGTCTCTGGTTGTGTCTCCTAAATGGACCTGGTTTGTGGTTTTAACTGTGGTCATCCACAGACCAGTTAATAGCATTCTGCTCATCTTGCTCAGGTGCTGTGGGACTGCACCATGCTCAGTAAGGGTGACCATCCTCATCCTTGGATTTGATCTTGTCCTCCTTGTGCTGCGGCCTTGCTCTAGTGCCTTTTGTGCTACTTTTTGAAGCAGGAAGGGCCTGCCCTGTGGGTGTTAAGTGCCAGACCTGACCCCAGTGTGCTGCCTTGTGTATCCCACTTGCCCTTGGGCCAGTTCTGCATAACCTGAGTGCCAGGCCAGCCCTGCTCACCCTGTGTCCTGATTCTGGCCAGGACAGGGTTAATTTTTGCAGTAGTCAAGAGGAGACATAGCTGGCACCTGAAAGTTATTCTATACCACCTTCCATCATCACCAGGGGTGGAGGGAAGGCAGTCTTTTCCAGGGAGAAGGAGTTCCTGATGGTTAAGGGAGTAAGGTGGGGACAGGGATGGTGGGGTGATTTCCAAGCCAGAGGGAATGGTCAGGATGGGCAGGCTGCAGTTTGGTCAGCTCTGAGGTGAGCATCTTGCATGTGAATCACTCTCTTTTGTACTCTTTCATTATTGTTGCTGTTACTGTTAATATTGTTGCTGTTACTGTTCCTTTTCTTATCTCTTTGCTATTTCCAGTAAATTGTTCTTATCTCAAGTAATAGGTTGTTATCTGATCTTTACCTTACGTGCTCCCAACTCCCCTCTCCAGCCCGCAAGAGGGGCAGGGGGAGTGAGTGTGTATGTATGGCCAAACTTCGAGAACGAAGATTTGGGCAGGGCTCTCCCCACGTGGGTGTGCCCTTCCAGCCTGTGCAGTGGATTTTTTAGGTGAGGCTCAGCGTGCGCAGAACTGGCCCCACCGTTTAAGTCCTAAACACTGAAGTCCTCGGGACTGTCACAGCACCCGGTACTAACCGGGGCTGACCCTGCTGAGCATCCGAGATGTGACGGGATGGGATGGCAGGGAGGCGTTGAAGTGCCAGGGGATGGTCCCCACTGAGACTCGAACTCAGGTTCTTGGGATTCAGAGTCCAGAGTGCTCTCCATTACACCACGGGACCGCCCTGGGAGTGAGTGAGCGGCATGTGTTTTGGAGAGTCTCAGTGGGAGCATTAAAGTGGGGAGAACCATCCCTAAATCACAATACCCTGCCTGGGCACTGTAGGATGGGAGCTCAGGCAGGGGCTGAAGGGTGCCAGGGTCTGGGGCAGAGTGTGCTGAGGGCCCTCAAGGGGCACCAATGGTCCTGGCAACATGTTTCCATGACATGATGTTTCCATGTTTTGGTGGCTATGCAAAGCAACTTCAGCTGCCTAAAGTCTGCTGCCAATGGAAACGTGAGACAACAGGAGTTCTTGTTCTCAACCGTGGGCACCAGTAACAGCTCTTAGTGGCCATACCTGTGTCCTGCCTTGTAGGTTCCATTTTCCTCTACAATGTTCTCTGTTGCAGGTAACAGCAGGATGGAGACCAAGACACTGAAGGGGAGAAGTAGCCAAACTGTTCACTTTTAATACCATTCCCTTCAGCTTCTGTTAATCAGACAGTGGAGAAAGAGCAGGGTAATTGGGACTGATGGACTGCAGATACAGAAAAAGGACATTTTCAGGATGCGTACATTGTTCTTCCACTGTGTTTTATAACCAGGCTGCTTCAATTAAAAAACAAAACAAAACACAAGTTAGCTGTCACTATCAGAATTAATGATGATAATGTAATTTTAAATGTAAAAATATTTTGAATTTGATTGATCAATAATAGCATTGAATGTCCAGTAAAGAGACCCACTGTAAGAGAAGAATACCATGTGGAGTTTTTGTTTTCCAAAACAATTTTATATTAATCTAGTAGCTCTATATGCTCTCGAATAGAAAGTTTTCAGCTGTTTTTCTTAAAGAAAGTATTTGAATTACCATTATTTTATTTTTTAATATATAATGTATATATTTACGATAAATAATACATTGCAAATATTGTGCAATTACAAATGCAAAGTGTAAGTCCTTTGCCATGATTCAGTCACACCCAAACTCACCTCTTTCTTTCTGCCAGGAGACCCATGTCTCCATTGTTCTTGGAAAGTGTCAACATACAGAAGCTTCACCAAACATGCTGCAATTCTGAATTCAGTTATTAGCTGCAGCCTTTTCCCCTCACAGCTTTATCAACACACAATACACACCATGATAGCTTATGATTGCTGAAGGCTAATTAAAGGACACTGATATTTCTAGTAACAGGCAGATTATGTTCTCTTTTTCCTATCAATAAGTTATTTTTCCAACAGGCAGGAATATGGCCATGATAGATAAATATCATACCCCTACTAGTCAGAAAGAGTTTACGTCTTCCTTATTTCTAGCAAAAGATTTTCCAGTAAAGATCCCATCATTTGCAAGATAGAAAGAATGCATTAGATTTGCTATACAGGGAGAAAAGCTGCCGAGCTATTTATTCTGCTGATCTGAGTCATATTATAACAAGTATGATAAGGTTGGGCTTTAATTGTTTTTAAACAATGAGCAACAGAATAGGGGCTTGCTTAGCTATTCTTCAAATCATTAACACTGTACCTGTCGACTACTCTGTGCTTAACAAAATCCGATAATTGCAGATAGCATTAGTTCTGCATCTTTGGAGAATGGCCAGCATGGATTCTAATGAAATAAGCCAGCCATGCAATGAGGGATTTAGGAAGTACTGCTATGCTGCCTACAATGACATTTTATTACTGATTAAATAATCTCTGAATCTGACTGCTCTGCAGCATTTTGCAACTCTACAGTAGCTAGATTCAAATACTTTATGAAATAAGAATAATGTGATTCTCAGTGGGTCTAATCTTTTGTAAATAGAGTCAAGTTGTTCAAAACCAGAAGCTCATTAGCTAGATCATTGCAAAATTAAGCCTGGATTCAAGCTGTGTATGTAGTGTCTTTGCAAGCATATAAAGTAAATACATTCAGGCATATGCATTTTGGAAATTGTGTATTCATTCAGTAATATGAACAATGTTTCATGCTCATGATTCATAGTCTGCTGATTTTTTGAAGGTTTCTAATTGGAGTTTTGGGCTGAGATCCTGGCTATATGAAAGACTAGTCCCCTACAAGACTTACTTCTATTATATCTCTGAACCACAATGGCAACCTCAGTGTTTCTTCTCTTTGTCCAAAATTTTGCACTGTCTGTGTGGCCCGATCAGGCAGCCCCAGTCCTTAGAACAGAGCATGCCACAGCCAGAGACTTTTCTGTAAAACAACCCAGAGTGTAGCACTGTTGTGCAGAGCCTACAGCACACTGCCCCCTGTCCGGCTTGCAGACCTCCTCTTTTGGATGGGATGGGCCCCAGCATCACAGTGGGTCAGGGATAGACACTGCTCTCAATTATGTAATTTAATTTATTTTATGCACAGAATTTCTTGATGGGATTGATTACCACGCAATTCACCTGGACTAAATTTCTCTTCAAATGCATGTGTCTTAGAAGACCTGAAACAAGCACCAAGAGCTGCTGCAGATGCCTCCTTTCAAGAAATGCAATTCCATAAACCAATAATAAGAAAAGAACTAGAGGAAAATATAAGACTTCAGCATCACTAAATAGATTAACCACTGAAATCAAATTTGTTCAATCAGTTTAAAAATCAGTCTTGCCATCATATGTACTCATGCACTACTGTGCTTAAGAAGTATCAGATATTTTCAACAGCATAGATCTCAAGAATAACAACATGTATTTTACTCCAGGGGAAATACAGTCCATGGTATTAGTGTTACATTTCAATTTATTAACAGTTCCTTTGCCTACCATGAGATCTGTCATTTCAAAAGTGTCTCTGTAAGACCAGGAACTGTGTTGAAAGGCCTGGTGTGCACACTGGATAAAATGTCTGGAGATTCTTGCAAATAAAGTCGCACAGGACTTGGCAAGACATATGCTTTGACTTTTTCAATACATTTTTAAATAGACTTAAACATTACATTGTTTTAGGCATACAATGACAGTGTTTGAATTTTGGTGACCTCAACTGATTTGTAAATCTTGATGCCGATGAAATGCAATCTATCATCAGGAAAGACAGCAATATTTAAAACATTTTGGAGGAATTTTACTGTATTCATCACATACACTCCTTCTTAACCATAACTACAACTTTCTGGGACTTCTTGTCATATTTATGGTTCATACCAGGAATATGGTTTGTATTTAACAGTTATGATGAATAGTTTTTATGCATCAGCGCAAAACTTGATATTTTATAGTTGCTTTGAATTTGAATCATGAAATATTCATTACATTTTCACAACAAAAACTTCTTCTAACAAATCATTCACTCAGTTCATTTTGTATACTAATTTTATGTAGGTCTAGAATACAAATTCTGTGCAGAAGTAGGAACATTACCTCAACAGGCAGCTGGTTACCAAACATGTAGAATCTGAGTATTTGAAGAAATAATATGACTTCAATTACTTTTTCTTTGTAGTCTGGGGTGGAGTCATAAATTCTTTGGTAAACACAACCCAGATTCCACAAGTTAGCAGAATTTTTGTAAGCAGGAAATCAACACTCCTTGCTCTGATGTGTCACTGCCTCTGTCTATGAAATGCTGATACAAGTTCCTGTATGTTTTAACTGACAGTATCTGGCCAGCAGGTTGAGGAAGGTGATTCCAACCCTCTACTCTGCTGTCATGAGACCCTACCTGGAGTGCTGAATTGTGTTCTAGGGTCTTCAGCAGAGGAAAGATATGAACCTCATGAAGCAGGTCCAGAGGAGGGTGAAGATGATTGGAGGGCTGGACCACCTCTCCTGTGCAGACAGGCTGAGAGTTGGGATTGCTCATCCTGAAGGAGAAAACCTCCAGGAAGACATCATTGCAGCCTGACATTACTTAAAGAGGTTTCTAAAAGGAAAGAGAGTGACTTTCTATATAGGCAGTGATAGGACAAGAAGAAACAGTTTTTAAACTGAAAGAGGAGAGATTTCAACTGGATGTTAGGAAGACATTCTTTGCTCAGAGAGTAGTGAGGCACTGCAACATGTTGCTTAGAGACACTGTGGATGCCCCATCCCTGGAATTGGTCAAAGGCAGGCTGGATGGAGTCCTGAACAACCTGGTTCAGGGTGTTTGGAACCACATGATTTTTAGGGTCGCTTCCAACCCAAACCCTCCTATGATTCTATGATATTTTGCTTCAGACTTATTTAAAACACGTATGTGCTTTGTCTTATCTGGACATCTGTGGTTTAACTTTTCTGCAGTTGCCTTTTCACAGCAAGAGGAATCATCATAGAATATAGTCTCACATGACAATATGGAATAAATGGTTTACATGGTATGGTACCAGCCTCTGAAAATACAGGTCAGAATTGAACTGCTTGAGTTAGTCTTCAGCAATTCATGGGAAGCTGCTGAATTTTTGGCATATCCATCCATCCAGTGGAATGAGAGGGAGTATTACATCTCCCTGCTTCTGATTTTCACCACTGGTGGTGACCAGCATAAACATAAACAAGCAACAGAGTCATCCACATTCCCAGCAGCTGGCCACCACTTTAGTTTAACCATTGATTTCAGAGGCTGGAGAGCAAACATAGAAAGCCTGTTCTAAGTTTGTTGCAATTTAATCACCAGCCTTTTGTTGCAATTAAGCATGATGATAGTTAAAGTCAGCGTTATTGGTTGTGTATATTTTTATAGCTGACATTGATTTCATACAGTTAAATTTTGAAACTTGGGTCAAGGTTCTTCTCCAGAAACCTGCATGGATCAGTGACTGACCTATCAAAATTGCTACCACTCTGGAAGCTGGATCAACCAGAAAATTTAGGATGTGCATAATGGATTTTCTACATAGTTTAAGTCAGACAGGGAAAGATATAATCATCCATTTCAATTCCAAATGAACACAGTGTCTGTTTTCCTTCCAAAACAAGCAAAAAATGTTTCATTCTGAGCATTTTAATTTTAAAGAATTTTCCAAATTAAATTTAGGGAAACATTGTGATGAGATTAATTTTCATTAGCAATCTGAATTTTCTACAAAAGGATCAGAGTCAAACCAATCTATTTCCACATTTTCTTCAGACTTCTGCCTGGTATGGTTTGGAAATTCTAAATGGGTAAGTTGCTCCAATCATTCTAAAACCTGTACAATTTTTTAAAATGCTATCATGACTTTTGAGAATATGCTCATGAAAAATTTCATTACCAAGATGAGTAAAACAGAGCCTGAAATGCATTTTTCTTGATTTTTAATTACTTGTTCTCTCTTTTTAAAATCAATTCAAATGAGGAGTCTGCAAACTTTTCAGCACGGGACTCCATCTTTCTCCTAAAGTCCTTATATGCAGATTATTCTGTGCGTACACAATGGAAGTAACCAGAGTAAAAATAATACAGTTTAAAAGTAAACCAGAATACCTTAATTTAATTTCTGTGATACAAATGTCTTAAAATCTGAATTTTCACTTCAAGACCTTAATGTAACTGCAAAAATCAGCCTATGTGTTTGATGGATTTGCTGAAGACAGAGCTTGACCAATATGCCTTGAAGCAAATCCTTAAAAGATTAACATTAGTATCAGGTCCAGACAAATAAGTGCTTTCAGCCACAAGATGCCAAAATAGAATGAAGAATCACCACTGTGGACTGGAAAGGCAAAGGAAGTACTAAGCAAAATAAATATAAGGTTGTTAATTAAGCCAGTAAAATAAAGGGGAGAGGTTACATAAAAGAAATTAAACTAATTCTGAAGCATACACACAGAGATGAAACTGGAAATTACATCATTAGACAATAGAGTATGCAAGAACACAAACCTTAATCTCTGCAGTTTCTTCAATATAAACAAATCTGCTGGTTGCTAGCATTATTGCTGAAAACAGAGCTCATCAAATTGGACACAGAGAATAAGTTTCATCTTTTGGACTATACCTCTTTGTCCAGGAAACCTAAATTCAAGTCCAGATTAAAAGTCAAAGATAGTTTCTTATTAAATACTCAACAACCCGAAGGCACTGCTTTCTCTAAAGCCTTAAAAAAAAATAGGGAAAGGGGTCCAGAAGGCAGGATCTAATGCAATTTAAAACTGGAATTACATCAGCAGTTTCAAACAGATGGCAGAATGTAGAGATAAATGTGTTAGCTCTTTTAGCTTATTTGGTCTCTCCATTGTTTGCATCATTAAAACCTGGAATAGTTTGCAATTTAAAAATATACTGTGTATTATACACTGGAAAAATGGACATGCATCTACTGAGTGGAAGAAGGTAGGATTGAATTAATTTGCCATACTTTAATGTACAATATCTGGGATGCTTTAGGCAAGTCTGCAAATAGGTTTCCTAGGAAATGAGATGAACAAAAATATAATGACCTTGAAATTATAACCTCAAACGTCCCAAGTATTTAGCAACCTAGCTCAGAAGTGGTAATTACATAAAAAATACAAAAGATCCTTAATTGCTTCAGTTATAATGTATCTAGGCAGGTCAGTTACTGTACACAGCTGCAAAAATGGTACGTGATTAATAGGGGGTTGCTTATGATAGTGCTAACTAGCTAGTGTGTAGTGCAAAACACTCATTTCTTTTCCAATTAAAGGGAAAAAATCTGGGTTTGATTAGGCTCTTCAGAAGGTCTAAGTCTGTAGCACCAAAATACTCCACTCTCACGTTGTTAAAAGTTTTAGTCAAGGACTAAGCAGCATATATTCATGAAAAACAGAAAGGTTTCTATAAAATACTGGGGTGAAAGTGCTGCAAATATAAAAATAAGACACTTCAGTCCATTCTAGTTGTTCTCATTTATTGGCTAAATGGTAAACTAGTTCAAATAAATAAGATTGATACAGGTGCATGACCAGAGTTGCAACCACCCACCAAATTTTCCTGTGATTCATTAAAATGCAATTAATTATTCTTTCCAAGTTTGAAGAAGGCAGCATTCAAAAAATCATATAAAAGAACTTGCAATACTTCAATATAGTATTGAAGCTCCAAGAGATCTGGGAGAAACACTGAAATATATGGAATGCTTTCCAAACTTGTGAACTTGTGGTTCACCTATCACCTGTGCAGTTGTGATCTTTGGGGCATTGCCTCAAAAAACCTGCTCAGAAGATGTGTCACTAAAATGGTCCCTGCTCAGAACAGAGTGTGCACATATTGAAAGTATGACTTGGTCCACTGTGATTCTAGGGCTTGATTGTCCTCTGGGCATGCTCTCAGTATGTTCACAGCCTCTGCTGAGCTCTGGGAATAGCTCCATCAAGGTTTGGAGAGGGGAAGGAACCAGGAATCAGGGGAGGGGTTACAAATGGCAATCATCAGTGAGGATGAAATTCAGGAAAGTTGTGGATTTCCTCTTGTCTCTTAGGAAAGGCGTGAAACTTAACACTGACAAGTCAGCATTCATTCCCGGGGGTAACATTTGGCACTTTCAAAGAGGTGAATAGAGAATCTTGCACAGGCATTCATTAACAATTCACCTTGAGGATCTCTCCATATCTTGGCAAACTGATTCATGTGTCTGAGGTCACCATAGCTGCTAGAGAGTGATGATTTTGTTAGGCAGCAACAGCTGTAAGTCCAGGAAACTGAACAAGATCATCAGATACATATTGTTGTGGGAAATGGGATTTTGAAGCTGTTCTCCAAATCTTGGTCACCCTCACATCTTTGCCTTCACTTGAGAAAAAAAAAGTTAACAGCCATTTTTCTGATTTCTGCTGTGCGTGTGTGTGTATATTCACACTCAGTGAATTTAAATCCTGCCTAATGTGCAGTTTTCAGAGAAAGTAACAGATAGGTTTTAAAGCCTTTTAAACAATTACAATATTCCCTGGCAGAGGAGTACATTTAAAGACAGAACAGAATCCTTTTGTGCTATGATTTGATCATTAATGTTATCTTGCATATTGAGCATGATCAGAAACTACAGCATTAGATCAAGCAGTATGAAAAGAAACCTGGGAAGAGATTTTCAGGAATAAATATAAACCTGCATTCTGCTTTGCTTATCACTGGGATCATGGAAAGTGATAAAGGGAAACTTGGTATGAAGCCCCCCTTTGAAGAGCCCTTACTTGGGAGAAGTCAGGCAGCTTATCTATCTTGTGAGAAATCCTGGATTTGCTTCAAGGCGTATTGGTCAAGCTCTGTCTTCAGCAGCAGATTTGCTGAAGACAGAAGTCATCTGTGGCAAGCCTACTCCACTGCCCTTAAAAAGTCACAGCTTGCCAAGCTCTGTGGCCGCTTGGCTCTGCTATAGATTCATCTTTTTCCTGTGCAAGTCTTAGAGAAGACAACAAGCTAAAATCTCCAGCAGATTTTGGATAGGTATTTTATAGTCTTCTCTTTGGCATCTATGCAAGAAACAGACAAAAAGGTCATTCAGAGGAATGAAAACTTCCTGTGAGCCAAGCAAAGTCATACTGAATGGTCTAGTTTCTTAAAGGGTCTGATTTCGCATGTTCAGATCCTGTGTGTGAAGAACAATCTACAACTGATGTCTTTTCTCTATCATTCCTACTGTAGATTGCCACTCACCAGATCAAAAATAATATTTCCATTTTTTTAGAACTGAAATGCAGAGCAGAGCGGGTATCCCCCCAAGAGAAATTTGCACAAAAACAATATTAACTTCAAGGCAGGTCAAATGTTCACTGACACTTCTTGACAATGCCCCTTTTCTTTACATTGACTCTATTTGATTAAACTGATTGAAATGCATTTCATACTTGTGCTTTGTCAGTCTATATTTTGGGCTTCATGAACAAAATGATACTAGATTGACTTACCCAGATACTTCACAAAGCTTGTCATGTTGAATTAATTAATGTTGCTTGTATAGCGTGAGAATATGGGGATTCATCTTTTCAATTCTGTATTTGCTTTATAACCAAATAAGGGGATGATAAAATATCACATTGATAGTTAATAGACATTTTAAATGTCATCATTTCTTTAGAAATATACCAGGCAAATATTACAATAATTGTCACACACATTACATAAGATTAGTTACATAAACCCAGAAATAACAGAGTAGTAACCAAGAGTAGTAATGAAAAAAACTAACTATGCTTTCTCTTTTTTCCCCTCCTTTTGGTTAATGGATGGTGCAGAAACATACATACAATTACTCTTTAGAAACCAGAACATACAAAGCTTTCTACTGCAGTCTTGTGGCACTGATAGCAAAGTTAGTAGTATTGTATTGACCTTATTTACAATACAGTAGTGCTTCCCCCATGTCACTTACAATGTTCATTTGGGATTTTGGAGGGTTTTTTATGATATCCAAACCCCTTGCTGTGAAACACTATACCTTTCTAGTGTTGCAGTCCACTTTAGTGCATTCCTTTCTGTACTAAATAAAACAAGCAAGCAGTGTAAAACATGAAAATTGTCAATGAGATTTACAAATGAAATTAGAGACAATGATGTGAATGCATTGTATTTTTAGGTGAGAAGCTGAACAAAGCATTGTCAAATGTTATTGTCATTCAAACAGATGTAAGATGGTTGAATGCAACCTTCTGTCCAGAAGCTGAGATTGTTTGGTTTTGTCAAAAGCCCTTTTTACCTTTTATTCCTTAGTCATGAGATCCATGGAACATCAGTTAAACTACTTGTCTACTGGCTCACTTCACATACAATGCTTCATTTCAGCAGCAATGGAGTCACAAGTCCAGATGAAAGCCATAGAGCTCCCACTGGCAAAGGTTTGTTCACTATATTTATAGCTACAAGGTGCAAAAATACATGATTCCATCTGAGTGCTTGAGGAAGTATGTAGTTATTCTGATACACTGAATCGTCTCTCTGAACTCCCTGAGTCAATTGCCCCCTTCTTTTCCCTTGCTGGTGGAGAGGCCATGAAAGCCAGTCCTGGTCCTGTTACTGGTAACTGACAGAGATTCTGCCTTTGCAGGGAGAAAAGTTGGAGGCTGTAACATCATGCTCGGGGGAAGGAGGGCAGTAGGTATACCAAGCATCTGCTGGAAGTGTGAGGCTTAAGATTTGTAGTGTTACGTAGTCTGCTGATAGAGGAGTACACCAGACTACACCAGTTCTACAGCAAACTGCACTTCAGACACCAGGAAACTCTACAGGCTTGGTTTAATCAGCCAAACAGATACAATGGTCCAGAGCTGTGAATTCAAGGCTTTGTACCAAAGGTTGCTTCTGACTGACCTGGTCATTTGTAGCGGAAGGAAGAGCCAGCCTACGGTGCCACCAGCTATGGAAACAGCCATGACATAATTACATTGGCTAGCTAGGCCATTTTTGTCAAATTCAGCTCTTCTACCTTTCCAGATCTCAAAATTATACCTACTTCCATGTAATTTCAGTATCATTCACTCTCACTTCCAAAACACAGAGAATACAACTGTGCTTTTGACTTATCTTTTCCCTTATGGCTTTCTTACAAATTTAAACTGAATAACAGCTCTGTCTTTTGCTTTTTGCTATATATATTTTTTTCCTAGGAAGAGAAAAAAGGTAGACATAACTAGTCTTGTTTTAAATTCTGCTAATGGCAGAAGTCCACTGGGAATTGGAGGAAAGAAGAGCGAAGACAAAGAGGAAGGAAGGAAGCAAGGAGGAAGAAAAGAGAAGGCAAGACCAGATGGAATGAAGTCAGGAGAGAAGAGAGAAAGAGAAGGAAGAGAAAGGAGTAAGGGAGGAAAACAAGAACAGGAGGAATGGAAAGAAAAGGAAGGCAAGAGAGCAAAGGATGGAAAAGAAAGGAAGGAGAGAAATATCAAAGGAGATAAGTATAGATAACAGACAGCAGAAAGAGTGATGTTTTCAACTTTGCAGCCAGAAATTACAAGATAAATGTTTTCAGGCAGCCTCACAGTATGAAAATTAGACTACAGGTTGGAGCCAATAAGTCCAAAGAAGAATATGGCAAAAAAAGTACAGCTGCACATCATATTTGTAATAACACAGCTTAATTAGAAAGTGATTAGAAAGCAAAATGGTTATCAAATGATCCTTATGGTGGCCAAGCATTGCAACTCAGCTGCAAGTGCTATGAGACCCTTGCTTCCGCACAAAACTTAGATGAGATTCCTCTGTTCAGGCAAGCTGCCAGTTATTATTTTTTGCTGTGGTAAAAGGCTCAGAATTTTAGCATTGATAACTTCCTTACTGTTCAGTGCATAAAATTATCCTGCTTTTATTTATAGTGTTGAATAAATCTGTTTGCTCCAGTCCATGATTAATATTTCCACTTAGGCGCTTTTCAAGTAACTTGTTTGAAATACTTTTGTCTTTTGAAACTGGGTCTTTGGGATTACTTGATTACTTTGTCCAACAGCTGAAAACACTTGCAAAGTCATAACTCACAACTGAGATGGAATACAACTTTTGTAATATATCCAGTATTGGTGTACAGATTTCAAGTGACAGGAGCAAGGCTCATGTCCAGGTAAGTAGTTTGCAGGGGTCAACTAGCCACACCAAGGAGTAGGCACATAATTTCTAACTTGATTTATCCACATTTACTTTACAGAAGTAGAAATCTCATTTCTGCTATTTTCTTTAGTGTTCAACAGCTCCTTTCTGCCATAAATTAGTCTTCTTGTAAGCTCTTTTTTAATAGAAAATAAATAGCATATTGCATCAATCACTCTTACATAGGTTTTACAGGCTTGTAACTCTTCCGAACTCTTTCCTAATGACAGGACTAGATAGGATTTTAGTGGCAGTTGCCTCGAAGCAGTACCACCTTCTATTGTTATGTAAAAGCACTCAGCCAGACACCAGAGAAGTTCACATTCAGGTGTTTATTCAGTTTACATTTGAGTCTCTTTCAAAGTCACCACTTTGCGGATTATCCTTTGTGCAAATATGAGGTTACTCTGTTTCTGTGTGTATCCTGTGAGCAGACTCAGCCCAGACATCCATATTTTTATAACAACTGGTCAGTCCTCGCTCTTATTATTATCTTCCAATCTGTATCTGCAAAATGGACTTACACCACAGTCACATTTTTGTCCAGATGAATGCACTGGAACTACTCAGAAGAGCCAATGCTTCACTGTTGTGAGTGCCCCCTGATGATTTTGATTGCCCATTGTCAGTATTGGGATGAAAACAACAGCAGTGATGCATCCCTGTGCAGGTGTTTGGAGGCTGTTACTCGACTCAGAAACAAACTATATTTGCTGTAGTCCAGAGGGTCCTTTACAGGACCACTTTTGTCTGTCTATTCTTCTGATGGCTGTTAAGTGGCACTCACAGGTTTCACACTTAATTTCTTAAGTGGACAAAGGTACTTGTTCGCAAACAGGATAATTTCTTATTTCCTCAGTATTTTAGTTCATTTTTTCTATTTTCCTCCATTAAAATCTTTATGCTGATTTTAAATATTTGTATAACAGTCACATAAAAAACAGAGTAGAAATGATTCCTCAACAGTCAGAGCAAATGTATCATGAGTGGCTCCCATGTGTTTACATCAACTACCCATCAGACAGCAACCTGCAGCAAACAGTTCAACATATCATGAACAATACTCATTTATATGTTGGAGATGAATGTTTGTGAACAATTCTCAAATAATAAAACAGGAATAAGTGTTGTGCAAATGAATAATTGAACCAACCTTGCTATCTTCAGTACAGACAGTCTGAAGCAACCACATTCAGTTGAAATGACAGTACTTAATGGAAAACACATCATGCTTCATAATTTGCTCAGCCAAAATTGTCTTCTGCTTGAATAGGCCAGTGTGTATACCACAGAGGAGCAATGCCAATTACCTCCTGGTGGAATCCCTAGAAAAGTTTTGGAAGATCTTAGAATGCGCACAAGTTGTAGTGAAAGCAAAGTAACCATGAAGTCATTCTTGTAGATAAAATACTGCATAGTTTTTATGGTACATTTTTTAATTTTCTGAAGCATTACAGAAATTTCAGCTTAAAAGTCTCTGTAGGCAGTCTGCCTGTCTGTGAGAGTGAGGGAGATAATACTGGGGGTTTGACTTTCCACTGTTTAGTATAGTGAAAAGTAAGACAAGTAGAGTATAATTAAGTACCCTGGTAACTGGAGACACCAGAAGGATGCAGAGCAATGAAACCACCAGAGGACACAAAAGGTGAACATGGGGGAGTCACATGGGTGCAGCTGGACCTCCCCCATCTGGTTCCACCAAGATTTCACCCCCTTCACCACCCATCCCTGAGCATGAATACTAAAAGCACTGGGGGAAATACTTGGTGTCAAAAATGGTTAGCAACTAAATACAGCAGAACTAGTTATTCAATATTATATGTGAATTAATTAGATCATATTATAAACAAACCTAAGAAGTTTGCAGATTTGGTCTGTCTTCACTGTATAATATGAACAAAAGCTCATACATTGCAAGCAAATCACTAGGATACTTGCCTACAGCTTCATGCAGCAAATAAACAATTGGTTTGGCATTTTCAAAGGAACTTAACTGGTTGCCATGCCTCTTCAATGTATCTGTATTAAAATATACTTATCTATATTTGTAATGTGTTAAATACTTTCATATTTCATGTTACATTTAGATCTTCTTTCTGTGATGTTGCCAATGTCAGGGAAGCATGAATTTCAGTAAACTGTCTGGTGCTCTTGGATGTAGATAAAATATATGTAACTGAAAGTGAAATTCTGGATTTGTTTCATAAAGACAAGATGCATTTCAGTTTTAAATATTAAATGTTAATGTTATAGCCAAAATGGATGATTTTTTTTCTCCTAAGTCATAAAAAACCAGTTAATAAATTGGTCAGTCTCCTTGCTCGGGTAATATAGTGAAGAGAGAGGGATTCCTTAGAAACATTGGTATAATGTCAAGAGAAGTTTATGTATGGAATTTGCATTTTAAAAAAGAGACATATTTTACTCTGTAGAAAATTGTATTTTACTTCAGAAAACAACAGTTGGTTTCTGTGCAGTTGCTTTGAGACTTGCTTAGTTCCCATTATCTTCAATGGAGATGAATACGTATATCTGAGGAAATATTTTGGCCTTGAGAGAAAGAAAGGAGGAAGCATTTGGTTTTGAGTATCTGCATAACTCCAGCTTCTCTTAGAACAGCTGAATCTACTGGTGACTCTTGAGAGAAGCTAGCTTTTCTCACACTGAATATGCAGCCCCAAAGAGACTTTTGTCTGGTGCTTGGTGGATGACAGAAGTGATGGAATCAAAAGTCTTTGTTCTCTGGGACGTAGTCTGCTGGGTGGAAGGGTAGAAGAGAGCCACTTTAGCACCAGTTTGTATTTATCTAAGGTTTGCTGGACTTTTTATTTCCTGAGCTAACAAACTGTTCTCTGGTCACATGCATCTCTGCCTTTTCAGAGGGATATAACAGGTCTCAAGTTTTCCAGTCTTCTAGGGTGGGAAATATAAAAGAAATAAATAAGTTATTCTCTAGAAAGACCTCTCAAGCCTTTTCTGTTGATATGACACACTTAGCAGAAGATTCCCTATACTGAGGAGATACCTGCTGTGCTCCTGCCCATTTTTCCAGTTAAAGCAATATTGCATCTAAACTCCTGCTTTACTTCTCAGCTAAACCTGTACATCTGCAATAAGTATATTAAAAAGAACAGGAAAATATGTTGACTCTCTCCTCTTTGACATTTCTTTTTCAAACCTCTTTTGATAGTTTCCTCCCAGAACAAGAGCAAGGAGTGTGTGCAAACACTTGTTCTCCACATCAAGCCTGACTGAACAATTTCTCTGCTATTCTGAGCTTCTGGTGAACTGAAAATTACCAGCTGTACTGAATTGTGACAAACACTCTGTGTGTGTGTATCTCTGTATGTCTCTGTATGTGGAAAAAATATACAAACAGAAACTATCATATCTGATGACAGCAAATTAATTTTCACATTTATGACCCAATGTAGCATTTTAACTCAGTAAAATACAAATGCACCCTCATTTTCTAGCTAGATAATTTCTTCAAGTCCTCATGGAAGCATGTACGGAGCACATCCAGAACAAGGAATCCTCTAATGCTTTTTCTGGCTGAGACATAATGAATAGGACAGCAAACACATAAATGCAGTCATCATTGCACAGATGTGAAAAAGAAAATGAGATTGTGCTAGGGAAGAAGACAGGTATTTTAGAGGTATGTGGCTTCCCCTTCGTGCTTCAGGATGGCTGATCCACATCCAGACACACTCACAGCTGATCAATGACAAGTTTATTTTGTAATCTGCTAAAAGGAGGATTACAATCAGGTTACCAGAGCTTAACTAGCTAACTCTCCTCATCTGATTTGCAATGACAAACAGTAACTCACTGAACTGCAGTAACACATTTGCCACCCTTTCATGTCTATACTCTTAGCCTTAAAGTGTGTGCTGGTTTAAAGACGAACCAGCAGGGGAAATGAACTCACCACGAGAGAGATTATAAGTCAGAGCTAAAATTTAATAATAATATTACAATAACAACACTGACACAAAAGGGAAATTGCTTTCAACTCACAAAACCCCAGCAGTATAACCCAGTGTCCTGGGGCACAAACCCAAGGGGGTTTGTTTGCCCTTGTGCTGAGACCCCTGTGGTTCCCCCAAGTCCAGAGCAAAAGGAAATGAAAAACCTGTTGGTGCAGGCGAGGGCTGTGGTCTGGGCAAGAGCGGTGATCTCCTCCTGTCGAGGTCCTGCTGCTGCTCTGGATCCGACAAGAAGTTCCCAAAGTCTTCTTACCCACCACTTATGTACCCTCAGGGAGCACCCAGTCCTTTCCCCTGGGCGGGGACTCACACAATGGGTGATTAACTCTGGGAGCCAGGGGGTATTGAACTGTTGATGGCCCATTGGCAGCTCTGCCCCCCTCAGGCTGGGTGTGAAGGTGATAATGACTCCCTGGGCAGCTGCTGCTAATGGCCCATTGTCCTTGGGGAACGAATAGAGGGGGTAGAATACACAGCTTTGATCACCCCCACACAGGGTTAGCTGGTCCCTCCTGCTGAACTAGGACAAAGTGGAACAATCTAAGCTTTTTTGTGTATGCTATGTCACTCCCTCCATGTCAAAGTAAACACAGTAGCTATAAAAAATGTGCAGTCACAACCCAGCTAGCTAAATCCTTGCCAAAAATTGACTTCAATAGCTGTCTACAGAGTCTGCCAGAATACTGTCGGCCAACTCATACCATGTGTGCCTTGTAGGGTCATGGCTTTAAAAGGACAACAAAATTGCCAAAATCTATCCATCTTTTCAGCTGGAATCCTCTCCATCCCTCATGAAATGTAGTCATATCTAAAAGGAAGGAAATAGATAAAAGTCATCAACACAGAGCACACCTAGGACAAAGTAAATAATGCTTTCAGACCCTGAATGGGAGCACTTCATGTTGGCAAAATGGGACTACCCAGGCTGAGATTCAAAATTGAACCCTGAAATAACACTTTCTATGAATTGCATTTAGCTGAGAACCTGGGAGACAACTATTCTTTCTGGGTGTTCAGACAATTGACTGAAATCCATATCTGATTTTCTGAAAGGATATTTACAAATATGCTGTGAAAAGTGCTGCTTTTCTGAACACCACAATCCAGCCAATCTGCTACCATGACATGACTGCTCTGGCAGAAGCCCTCTTTGCAAGGCTTTTCAACCAAATATGATCCATCTTTCACCAAAAGTTTGCTGTTCTCTCCAGGGATATGTGCAAGAACAGCAGATTTTGAAAGTCAAAGACCTGACCATAATTTCATCATAACCATGATTAGAGAGCCCCTACGTCTATACAGAAAAGCTCTACACTGTAAATGCAGCAAGTCCACTACACCTGGGACAGGTGATCTGTACTGAACCGGCACAACAGAATTGCAGTAAGTGTGTGGAAGACAAGAACCCTTTGACCTTTAGGTTTGGAAACTGGTGGCCTTTGCTTTGCCCAGTAGGGCTGGGATGGACATATCCAAACAGTGTGCTTAGAGATGCAGCAGACAGCATGAGAGATGGCTTGCTACAGAGTCCAGTCCTGAGGATTTAGAAAATACAGTTCTTGTGTCTTTCATGGACTCAGAATCTCAGGATGATGGGCTAGGAGGTCACTAATGAACTAAAAAATGAGACAACCTCTGATTGCCCCCACTGTCACTGCTGTTTGTTCTGCTCTGAGTATTTGCCATATCCATGCTTGCATGAAGATTTGCACGCAATATCTGTGTGTCCAAAATCACCCTTATTTATATAGCATAAAGGGACAGTGCTCTGATGTGGCAAGAGGAAGAAGCAATGGAGACCTGCACTCAGCATGGAATAGCTGAAGTGAGACAAAATAAAAAGGATGTAAGAGGAAAAAGGAAAAGAAAAAAAAAAAAAGATGCAGGGGGTGCAGAAAGAAAAGGAATTGCAAGAGACTGGGCGGAGAGGAAAAGGATCAGAGTGGACAAAGAGGAACAGCTGAAAAGGAAGGAAAGAGAGATAAAAGTACCTTGGGAGTCTGAAATACCCAGCTCCAAAGATCTGGGCTGAGGCCGGTTGTGAGCTCATTTCAGAGTAAACTCTAACAGCAGGGAACTCTTGTGCCCTCATGTGAGGGGGACGCTGGTGACAGTGAGGTCAGTGACAGCACTTAGTTTACTCACCATTTGGGAAGCGGGAAATGGCATGAGGGGAGGATGGGGGATGGAAACAGCTTCAGCAGTACACTTCCAGGAGAAGAGAAAGTGGTTGGCAGAAAATTTCCCTCTTCTCCCTCTATCATCCATGAAGACTGCTGAACCTCTCTGCAGCTCTGTCCTGGTCTTTTCAGTGAAGGAATGCTGTTAGCTTTCTCATAATGGCAGAAGCAATTAAAAAGGAGATCAACTTCAGAAGAACATAAAACACACACCAAAAGTCTGTCTCTTTAATGATATCCCCTGCATACTTTACTGGTGGGCATTCTGCTAATCTAATACCTGTTAATTCTCTTTCTAATTAGGACTATAGCTCACCAGAGGCTGTTTTGTACTTAATTTGTTGGGGGTTTATTATATGGCTCAACAGTCAGCCAACCACTGCATGCATCATGTGATCCTGGTTGAGATCTTTCAGGCATTACTGCACACTGAGGCCCTTGGAGAGAACGTGCCACTACAATTTGTGAGTCACGCGTTCCTGCTCTGCCTAGGTCTTGTCATGTGTGTGCTTGTCAGGATTCATCTCCATCTCCATTACCCCTGGGGCAGAAGTCATAGTTTGTTTCTGCTCACTTGTCTGATTTTTAGCAGATCATATTCCCATCTTCAGAACCTTAAGCAAGTGCCATCTTTGTAGAATTTAAGGTGGAATTCTAAGTGCTGATTTAATTCAACTCAACCCTCTCTTTTAATTGACAAGAAATATTCTCAGTTCAACCATTTACCAAGGTTGACATAGACTGCTATACAAAGAAAAATTATTAAATTAAAAACCTTCTTCACTTTTATCAAAAACAAAACCTATTTTCTTCTGTGTTTTCCTTTTAATTTTTAAAATATTTACTTTTAAGAATTTGAGATGTTGTTGGGGGCTGAGGCAAATTTTATTTGTCTGAAGCACACATCTGAAAGAATTATCTTCATTAACTCTATTTTTGCCAGAAAGGTTTACAAACAAATTATGCACCAGCTAAAGAATTACGTTGGAAATTATCAGGAGAAAAATAAGAGATCATAGATAAGCAAAGTCCATGGTGGTTTAGTGATGAGATTATAATATAGGCCAATGATAAAACATTTTATGAAACCATTGTAAGCCAGGTCAGGAGACTGACCAATCTTTGTTTTGCCTCTAGGATGTCAGCTTCCAGGTAAACAAGGGTATTAGTACATCATTGACTCCAAATTGGTGATCAGTCACCAGTAGCTGCTACATAGTAAACCTCACCTCCATCTCTGTGGGTGCCAACAAGGATGACACGAGTTGTTCAGTCACACACTAAGAACAATGGTAGCACTTGTCATGTCATCCTAAAACAACACACCAATTCCAGAGAACCTGCTTATCTGAATCCACAAAGGGCTTAACTTTCATGCAGGCAGTGTCTATGACTGGGAATTGCAGCTCTTACAAAAACGGTAGAATAGAAACTCTTGCCTATCTCTGCAGCAGAAATAAACCTAAGCAAATTCCTACTTTCTTCACTATTATCTAGTAGGTTTTTACTGGAAGAGATGGAGACTGCAAGGTCAAGATAATGATGGCTGCTGTTGGAAACCTTCAGAAACAGTACATTAATTAAAAATATTAAGTAAAATAATTTTAAAAATATAAATTCATTCATATAGCAGGGTAACCTAATCAGCCCATGTAGCCACACATCAAGTAGTTTTCATATGTGAGCTAACTCCATGCAGCTCAAAAGAGCAATTGGTCTGGATCTGGATATGTCTACAGAAGTATGGATAGTGAGATAATCTTCAGTGGTATTTGGATGGGAAAACTACAGGAATTAACAGTTCCTAGAATGGGAATTTCATGGCAAAGTAAAACAAGGAAGCTGGTCTTCTACCTACTGCAGATAACTGCACAAGATGTAGCTGACAATTCAGAAGTACAGTCAAGTTACCCTCCATCAACCAAGGAAGACTACACCTGTTCCAGGAACAAATTATCTAGGCACAAGGTAATGTATTATTTCTTTTCTACCCTGCAAAAGCAATCATCCTCAACTGAAACAATGTATGCCAGCTGAAAAGGTTCTATATTTCCATCCCATGGAAGAACAGAAAGCACAGCAAAACAAACAACCCAAACTCTACCAGCAAATCCTCACAGAACTGAAGTAGCCTGAGGCTGTGAGAGGTCTTCTACTGGAGATGTGATATAATCACACTTTTCTGAACATACCCTGGCAGGTCTAGGTAGCTCTCTACAAGGAAAGTTTTTGCATGAAAGAATAAAGTAGAGAGGACAGATTGGCACAATGCACATTGAAATTATGCTTCTTGGTGTCACCCACTGCTAGGCAGGTATAACGAACTTCTCTGAAAAACAATAAACAGAATCATAGAGTGGCCTGGGTTGGAAGGGACCATAAACACCATCCAGTTGCAATCCCCCTGCTGTGGGCAGGGACACCTTCTACTAGACTAGGTTGCTCAGAGCTGCATCCAATTTAACCTTGAACCCTTCCAAGGACGGAGCATCCACCATGTCTCTGGGCAACCTGTGCTAGTGCCTTACCACCCTCATCTAATCTAAACCTACTCTCTTTCAGTTTGACAGTATTTCTCCTTGTTCTGTCACTACATGCTCTTATGAAAGGTCCCTCTCCATATTTCTTGTAGGCTCCCTTGAGGTAGTGGAAGGCTGCAACTAGGATGCCCTGAAGCATATGCATGATGGTCATGTCCATAGGGAGTCTTCAGATAAAACAACGGATTCTTGACCAGTAGGTCTCTAGTCCAGGGATTGCTGGAGATATGGAGGAAAAATGCAATGAGGAAGGAGTCACTCCAGAAATGGCCAATTCCTTAATTCTTCTGCAGAGGCCTGCTGTTGGCTCCTGTCAGAGAAAAGGTGCTGGGTTGGATGTAACTTCACAGAGTGCAGCTCTTCTATTCTCACGTGTCACCAGTATCCCCTCCTGCTTTCAGCCCCATTCCCATGCAGTGGTGCATTCCCTGGACTCCTTAAGAAGGATTGCAAGCATCAAGGGACATTACTGCTGATGCGATCATCAATGACTGCTGCTGGAAATCCATGCAGGAATACGTGCTGTGCACAGAGAAGCAGACAGCAGCAATACTCAGCTCTCCTTCCCTCTCTCCCTTCCTCCACTTGTAACTGAAATTCAAGGAATTAAAGTCCCACTATCTCCTGTTAGAAGGACATTTCTGTTCCTTAGGGAAGGGGTTGGCAATGGCAAGTCACGCCTGAGTGGCAGCCCTCCCAGCAGTGTGCCCATACCACATGTGTAAATAATAAGTCCATGTAGGCACCTCATTTTAGACAAGATTTTTTGGATGTGCAAGAATAAGGGATAAGAGCAAATTCACGTATACACTAGCTGGTCAAAATTGCAATGTTTTGCTTGATTTTTCTCACAGAAGGGTCACAGGAGAGGTCAGATAGTGGAAGCATCTCTAATCTTGCAAGACAAGCCACAGTCTTGCACTTTTGAGGCATGAGGCTTCCCAAGTATTTTGTAGTGGCATTTATAGGTTCAAGGTCAAGCCTGATATGCAGAACATCAAGTCAGGGCCAGGCCAGATCAGACAACAGCAGCCAGGGTCAAACACATTCTTGTGATCAGCAGGCAAGTCCATAGTGACAGGGCAGGTCCAATGTCAAGCTAGGAGCAGGGGCCAAGGCAGGCATGACTGAAGCAGAGTTGAAGCTAGACCTTAGCTTAGCAACAGAGCCCCTGAGCAGAACATATGGGTGGAGGCCCTGTGTGGGGTTGATCAGAGCAGTTAAGGCTCATTAATGCACTCAGGACCCTGACCCAATTTTCCAAGGAGCTGTGCAACAGGACAGGTGAAAAAGTGACAAGAAACACTGGCCTGAGCCAAGGGATACCCAACAAAATAACAAGCCCCAGCTGTTCCAGCAGGGCTCAGGATGCAGGAGTGTCAGACAGGCTCAGGCATTTCCTGTCCCATCATTTTTCCCCAGAACATTTGAAAAACATTGGTTAGCACCAATCTGCAGTGACCATGCCCAAGAGAAAAGGCAGCCAGCAAATATATTTACTTCCCTCACACCCAGGAAAGCCAGCAGCAAACAAATTCTTAAGGGGGCTAGGAGGAGCATTAAAGGCTTTGGGTTGCAACAGATTTTAAAACAATCATCATAAAATTTGTCGCAAAGTACTATCTTAATAGTCTTTTCATAATGCATAGCTTATACAGAGGACCACAGAGCCCTACCTTTGCATTTCTCAGCTTTTGTTGTTTTCAAATTCACTCTTAGGATTCTGATAATTACTTTATTTTTTTAATTGAGTTTCTCCACAAGAAAACAAGCAGCTTGGTGAACACATTAACTAATGCAGTGCAATTTTGAACAGCTTTTGGACTTGTGATAACTGACTTTTAAACTTCCTTATCCCTTTACTAATGACCAGAGAATAAGAGTTTACATAGGAGAGAAAAATTTGTCGCAGAGCAGAGCCCATGTTGTCTGCAAGAAGTATTTCCTGTGGCTTGTCAATCATAACTCCTTTCCAAGAGGTCCTCTGACAGATAACATAGGGAGCTATTTCTCCTTCCAGGAGGATTAAGAGTATCACCCTTTGTTACTCTGTGCCTAATTGCATGAAGCATCTAGGAACACAGTACGTTCAAGATCTCTGGCACTCTATCAGATCTCCCTGAAACTGGCCAGCCAACTGAAAAGACAGAGGCACATGCAAAGAAAGTGAAAGAAAGAGGGATTGCATGCATGTCATTCCATAGGAAAGCAGGCTAAAAGGAAAAAATGTCAATCTCATGATAATCACTCTTTAGTTCCTTTTCACAGACAGGTTGTAAAAGCTCTATTTAAAAAGCAAGCAACAACAACAAAACAAACAAAAACAAAATGGAGGGGGTTTAGAAGGCATTTTAAAATACTAATAAGTAAGATAATAGTAACTTATAATTCCTTCAAATACACAGATCAAACTGTCAGCAGACATTGAAGAGCTTATGCCTTCTGCATGAGGCAGAAGAGTAATGGCATTTGTAAAATGGACTATTATAAAGCTTTTGTGTCTTGCACAAGGTCAGAGAAAGAGTAGAAATAGTCCATAGAAGGGTTGACATCAATACCTGGGCTTTGTTGCCTAAAACTACTGCAGGGTAAATATTATAACTTTATTCTATTGCTCTCTTAGTAACAGAACAAGAAGAGAGATAATAACAGAGCTATCACTTCATCACATTTGTAAAACAAGAGAGCATCCAGCTATTTTTTGAAATTTTATTGTATTAGGGAAGATACAAGTAATTCCTTTACTTTTTATATGTGGTATTTGCCAAGAGAAGAATAATGTGAAAGATCATAATTTTGGGGTGTTTCTTCATGTTTCACCTCCAGACTCCAATAGTATCCTACTTCCCTACTTCTGAAACACATTATAGAAAATATGGCTGGACATGTTCTCAAAAATCAACCTAGTGCCTCCTTTTAACCCACATCTAGATATACCTGAGAAATACTTGCCTAAAACAACAGCAAGTATGTCGCTTAATGATGAAGCTTTAGCAGCTTTCTCAGGGAATATAATTCAGTACTAGAGTGCACTTTCATGTTTTACCCCTCATTTTGGCCATGAATCTCCTTTACTACAGTTTAAAGCCATTATCTATTGTCTTGTGCATTGTGAATGCAGTGAAAGAAAGCAATTCTTTCCCAACAAGCACTTGCATACCTAAAGAATATTTGTCCTGTCTTCCTTTGGAGTTCTTGTTTTCAGACTAAATAAACCTAATTCTGCTTTTGTTTTCCTTGCTGATCACAGTTTCCAGTTCTTCTTTTTAATCTCAGCAGAGTACATCCATTTGGCCCACAGATTTTCTGAAGTATGGTATCCAAAAGTGTATGGAACAATCCAGCTGAAACTTCCATTCATCCACATTTTGACATCTCCAGATGTTTTCTTTTGGTTTGATTTAGTCTTGTGCAAGCTCTGTCAATGTGTAAGGACATGCATATTTGAAAAAAAATATAAGGCATCAAATTAAAAATTGAAGGGTTAAAACATAGTATGGGAGTTTGAGAGACACAAAGTGTCAGAAGTGAACAGAATGACAGTGATAGAAGATGTTATTATTAGAAATAACTGTAAGTTCATAAAGGGTATGTATAAACTTATTTCCTCCTGATTGGTGCCCTACAGTACTGCAAGCATTATAGATGGCCATAAACTCCTTTAGAATTCAAAGACTTATCAGGCATTCCTTCCTTGTAACCTCCTAATCAGTTCCTTACAGAAGCCATCCCCAGTGTAATAAAACTTGCAAATTTTCTTCAGTGAATCCCTGAAGTTTGTTCCTCATGCATTGCAAGCCAGCCCAGTGTGACCTTTCAAGGAGCAGAACAATTGCGAAAGCCCCATATACTAATTTCAGTTGGATCGAGCTATCGATATTACATAGTGAAAAAACTATCTCTTCAAATAAGAGGATGAAGACTGAATACCTTAATAGCTGTTTTCCAAATGTAATTTCAATGAGTCTCTGAAAAACTGTGGGAAGTTGTTACTTCTTGGCAAGACAGTCATCTATTATTTACCGGTACAAGTTGGAGTTGATGTAGATGGAATGTGTTCCACAGCACAGCCATGATTCCTGAAACTCTAGCTGTTCACATTATCTTCAGCTAACTGAAAGTTACTGCTCATGAGGAATTGTAGACAGGATTTTGACCAGCTACACCAAGTGGAGGTAAAAATAGAGGGTTTTCTGTTAGCAAGCAAATTTTGTAAGGCACATGAAGCCTGGTTTTCAAAATAATCTCAGTCTAGTCACCACAGAATACACACTAATCTTATTTCAAAATAAAATCTATGTTTTGTATAGGTTTTGGGCAGCATATGTGATTCACAGTTCTGTAATAACTTCATCATACAGAAAGTGCTCCAGCTACAAATCCTGAAAGCCTATTCCAGAACTTAGAGAATTAAATCCTTTTTTTGTGATGGAGAATCTTGCAGCTTTCAGAGCATCCTCCCTCCCAGAGGCTTCAGGGTCATGGTTTTGGGAAATATCAGACTCTGCACATGCTTGGGAACCCAAAGTTTGGCAGTATGCTCTTAGATCTCTCCTGAAATTGAGTGATGAGTGACCTGCTTTGACAGGAATCCAGCAATCCAGAAAGGAATTCTACAGGGCACCTGTGTTACAAAGTATTGAATAACACTTGCAAAGTACTCAGTCTCAACTAAACATTAATTGATGTCGCAGGTTTGGCCTAGCTGTTGCCAACCCTGGACTGGCCCCCCCCCCCCCTTCCCCCTCCCAGAACCTTCCCAGCAAAGGAAAGGGAAAAAAAAAAACTGAAAAGAAATGCACTCTAAAGAAACTGAACTGAATAAAAAGAATAAATTATATTTACTAACATTTACAAACCACACTGTATACACAGCACATAGGATCTCACCCCCCAGGGGAGAGGGGAAGGGAGAAAAGGGGATTGATTAGCTGGGAAATAGGGAAGACACCAACCCAACCTAAAGAAACCGAATGAATCAAAACAAACACAATTAAAAACCTCAAGGAAGGGGAACAAGAATGAAACAATCTCACCCAGGACAGGAGAAACACCAGGGACCAGACTTCCACCACCTCCCTCCAACTCCTCAGCCAAGGACCGGAAGAAAGAAAAACCCCTCCCCCACTGCTACGTGGAAGACACGTGTGGAATACTTGTAACTTCCTTAGATACAATGGTTACTGAGGAAGCCATGGGTCAAACCATTACAATTGATCAAAGCCTATTTAACTGAGAAATTTCAGCCTAACTTTGAAAGTGGTACATTTGCCCTCAAAAGAGGCAATGTGTACGCATATGCTTATAGCTCCTCTTCAGAGGCTTTCTTTCCCCAGGAGCCAGGTGTTGTTCTCTCTGCCTCACTTCAGTGATGGAGGGACACTGGGAATGAGGAGTATGCCTCATATTCATAGCATCATGGCCCTATATTTCTGAGTTTTCAAACACTGTGTAAAACATGGCTGCAATGAAAGTTATGGCCACAGTGAGCTTTGTCCATATAAAATCCCCCTCTATCCAAAGCAATGCAAACTTCATGCATCTTCCATGATGGTTTTGAGCCAAGATAAAACAAGCTTCAAGTGTCCTGTGTATCATGTCGTCCCATCTCTTCTAAAATCTCTTTCTGTAGCTCCAGATTATTTCCCTAATAAAGAATTAAACCTTTTAACCATCTCTTTATTAGATATAAAACAGCCTCTTGTGGGCTATAATCCTAATTAGAAGAGAATTAACAGGTATTAGATTAGCAGAATGTCTGCCAGTAAAGTTTGTAGGGGATGTCACTAAAGAGATAGACTTTTGGTGTATGTTTTAAGTTTCTCTGAAGCTGATCCCCTTTTAATTGCTTCTGCCATTATCAAAAAGCTAACAGCATTCCTTCACTGAAAAGACCAGGACAGAGCTGCAGAGAGGTTCAGCAGTTCTTCATGGATGACAGAGGGAGAAGAGGGAAGTTTTCTGCCAACCACTTTCTCTTCTCCTGGAA
Source organism: Pithys albifrons albifrons (assembly GCF_047495875.1). Taxonomy (NCBI): domain Eukaryota; kingdom Metazoa; phylum Chordata; class Aves; order Passeriformes; family Thamnophilidae; genus Pithys; species Pithys albifrons. The sequence continues at coordinate 91,429,195 of NC_092461.1, forward strand.
GTGTACTGCTGAAGCTGTTTCCATCCCCCCATGGTGAGCAAAGTTAATGCCATCACTGACCTCACTGTCACCAGCCTTCTGCTTAAATGTGGGCACACAGAGTTTGCTGTGAAATGAGCTCACACCCAGCATCAGTCCAGGTCTTTGAAGCTGGGTGTTTCTTTGTTCATTTCTCTCCCTGGCAGATTCAGTTACAAAAATCAGCCAGATCCTTTCTAGAAGTAATGTTTTATGGCTTCCGGCCTCACAGACTTTCCCTGTCTTTTACCTCGAATGATTTTTGAAGACCTTCAAGGTTCAAGTGGACTGAGACACTGAATTCTACAATTTGATTCCTTCAGACAGTAGATCTGCCTCTTTCTTTTCATTCCATCTGCTAAACTGAAGCTGCAAGAGAGAGTAAGTTGCACTGGGGCATTCTTCTACAGGAGAAGCTCAGGCATCAGCAGATGAGAAGGTGGTTTCATACAATACACCCTATTTAAAAGCCTTTTAGGCTCTTTTGACATTTTGCTGTAAGAAACAGATCCTTCAACTTCACTCCAAAATGCGTGATCAGAACATCTGATCCTATCTTCAGCAATGAAATAAAATAATATGTCCATGAAGATATGACCTTCTAATCGTGACTTCCAGTCAGAGAACCAGACTAGAGCAATGGTGGCAACAAGTCTGCACAATGAAACTATTAAGCAAAACAAATTGAAATATACATCACCCAGACCTGCACAATTGTATGCATTCTTCTTACAAGTTGAGGAAATAGTGTGGGGCAGTAGAAAGCAAGAACAGTGGGCCAACAGTTGATGCACAGAGGCGGTGTTGTGAATTAGATGAACAAAGGGCTTTGACTCAGGCCTTTTATCTACAGGCTTGTTGAAGGCAGGGTATCATGAGACTGGGTAAAGAAGCACTGACAGCCTTGCAAAATGCAGGACAGAGCTCAGAGTATCATTTTTTCCCAATCAACACAGTACCAATGTCAATGATTTCTCTTTTTGAAATATAAACTATGGAGCAAAGTAGAGAAAAACGAATTGTTCCAAATCCAAGAGATGCGTCATTCTTTTATTTTATTTCTTTAAGATTGGATAATACTTCTGCAAAACTTCCTCATCTGTTATGTTCTTTCTAACCCAGCATTTTGTTGTAAATTTTAATCCTATCAATTATTCCCATATCTGTACCAGAACACAACAGTACACACCAGAGCTTAGCTCACCCAAGATGGGTTCTGAAGAGCTCAGTACTCAACGGAAACTGCTAGAAATTAACAGCTGTTGTCAAAAGGTGACTGAAATGTTCTGCTAGATATCTACTGATTGAATGTTCAGTGATCTATAATAACATAGTTTAGATTGCCAATCAGTAAAGAAATTGAGGCCAGATAGACAAATTTTTAAACATATTTTAACAATGTCATCTACTAATAGAGAAGAAATGCTCACAAATTCACCTCCCTCTTCCTTGCATGTTATTGCCAAAATATACAAAACAACCAAAAAATTCCTGTGGGTAGCATGGTATGGATTCATGTTCATGCACACTACAGTTCTCACTTCAGAAGTGCTTTGTTTGGGTACAAGATTCATTCCAAAAGTGATCTCCCTTAACAAGGGAGACAGTGCAGTACATTGTTCATGTCTATTCTTTACTATCCTATGGTAAAATCCTCAACCCAGTGAAGTCCCTACAACCTTTGTCATGGATTTTGATCTTGCCTTATATTAAGGATCTGCTTAGAACTAAGGGAAGTTTACTTGTACAGGGACAGAGTGTCACCAAAGTGCCATCTAGGGCTGACTAATTCCCCAAGGAACTGTGAAACATCACAAATCTCATTACCTTCTTGTACAGCACACTTTGAGTTTGCACTCAGCAACATGAAATTTAAATATGCATTTTAAAACAAAACACATTTGAACATAATGAACATTAAAAACAAAAGTTAAGGTACCGAAGCCTTAGTAAAGCCTACAGGAATACCAGATAGTGCTACAGCAAAACTCTTCATTAAAAATTGAAAAAAAAAAAATAAAATACACTGGTCTTGTGGTAAAAAGGCCAAACTCCCATTTCATCTTCAATAAGCTACATGGAGCAGTGACTTTAGACCAGATAAAGACTTTGAAGCAGCAAAACCTTGCTGCCTGTGACAAGATGTGGGACAAAATGGTGATGCAAATATAGAAGAATAAATGTAACTAAATGTGCTACTCAGAACACAGAAAGCTGAAGCAGGTGTTTTCATAGCTGTTGGCTTTCAGGTTCCTTCTTTCTTCAAATTTTCTGAATCATATTTTGTTTCTTCTATAAAACACATGGAAAAGCAAAATAAGGACCAAATATGAGACTTTTGAATTTAAATACATAATTGCAAATTGAATTTAAATACAAAATTGCTTTTGAAAAGCAGCCTAAAATCACTGAATATTGGTTTAAAAAAAAAAACCATGACTCACTTATTCTGATTTTCTTTTCTGGAATTTAGAGCTTTCCTTCTGAGAGATTAGGAAAGACAAGAGTTTCCAGAGAACAAAATAATAGACTTAAAATATTAAAGCCTCAGATAAAACATATAAAAATACAATTAAATATTTTATAGAAATTACAGTACTTCTCACTTGTAAACAAGTACTCTAGAAGAAATTTTAGCATGAAAACACAGAATTTGAGCTTCTTAACAAAGTCCCAGGGGCAAAAGTATCCCAAGTTGTGTCATTTTTGTATGGACTGAAGTGAGAAAATTCCTGCCATTGTGAGACTGTTACAAAAATAGGCAGCACCGGCAAAGGAGTGTCAACTGACTTCAGTAAATGAGGGAAATACCAGCAAGCATAAACCTTGACCTCTACCAGCAATACTCTCATGTCAAGACTTGGAGGTACACACACATAGCCACCTATTTCTGTCGGAGTCTCTTCTTGCTGCAATCCGTCCCTGGGCAGACAGCCAGTGCAAAATCTCTCCAGCACAGAAGCCCCACTTAAGCCATGGGTTTAAAAGGAACATAATGAAGGGAGTGGCTGAAAATAACCTGCCCTTACAAGGCAATCACATTTTAGGATTCCCAGGCCATAGAGAAAAGGCATCTGTAAACAACAGAGTCTCTAAGTCCTGCCTTTCCCATCACCTTCTTCTTGCAAAAGGAAACCTTGAGAAACTTCTGTGAAAGGAGCAATCCCAATGTGGGAAAGAGAACTCTTAGTGGTTTTGTTCTCCCTAGAACTGCCCGTCTATGGCCGTACCAACAGTAGCTGGGCGGTGGAGCAAACTTTTTCCCAGTTCTGTACATGTGAGAGCAGGGGAATGTGTGCTCCAGGAACCTCCTTGCAGATGGTGAGTTTTTTTCTTTATGCCTTCGTCTTTGCCGCTAATTCGTAATCTGCCCTCTAGGTTCCCTGGGGCCAAGGGAAGAGGATGAGCTTTATATAGCTGTCCTCGGGGACTGGGTGAATCACAGAGTAACATCTAATCCCTCTTGCACTCCGCAACTTGTAACATCCCAGCTGAATATCGAGACAGGGAAAATAAGTTGCAGTGTTACATACAAAACTCAGGCAGAGATATCACAAGCACAGTTAGAGCAGTTATCCACTGCCACCATAAAACTCAAAGTAAAAAAGTAAACAAAGGAAAACAACCGGAGACCAGTGAGGGTGCAGAAACCATTTAGAAAGGCCAAGATGCCATGTTCTTTATTTTGGCACTTAGTTTTTCTTAGGTTTTTGAAAAATAATATTCAGTAGTCATTGGGTGAATCTACTGCATGATTTTTTAATTTTTTTTTTCCTGGAGAGGGCAAGGAGCCATTTTTTTTTAAATGCTCGGCCACCATGTTTGGTATCTCAGCTGTATATCATGCACTGTTTGTCATTTCACGCCACTTAGAACAAATCCCAGTTGGCTGGAATCCTAGTCCTGTGGACTGTGAGTCATGGATATTAAATGACCATCATGTGAGCTCCTGCATGCTGCTGTGGTTAGTGTGTGACACTGTAAAGTTGTACAGTATCTTATCACAGAAGACCGTCAACAAGAATAAATTATTTGAGCGGGAGCACTTTCCAAACAACACGAATTAATTACTTGTTTTAGCAAGAGGCAAGTAGGGGGTAGAGATGCATGAAGCTGAAGCAAAGGTACAGCAGTTATTGTTTTTTGGGGGGACCAATAAGCCACAGAAAATCAGCTGCTGGTTCTGTAGTAGTAGATCCAGGGCAAGAATGTAAAAGATACTGTCTGTAATGGAAGGGTTTGCAAGAAACTTTAAATCTCCTCAAGGAAATCCTGTAGTAGTCTTTTTGATGCATAATTATAGTCCAGCCCAGTCTTGTTGAAGTATCCTACCAGGATAAGGAATTGAACACAAGCATTTAAGAATTCATCCCTTAGAAACCAAAACCAATTTTGGGATTGACTAAAATGCCAGTCCTAATTCAGAATTTTAAAACAAGTAATGATATCTTTTTCACTGATGTGATATGCACAGTCCTGGCAGTGGATGATTTTAGTCTAGCAGAAGCTGAAATTAAAAGATTTACTGAGCAATCCATTTCATGTTAGTGACATGCAGGAAATCTGTATGACAAATCAGACTGGAAAACATTATTTTCAAAGAATACCATTTCATACCTTCATTAGGTAGGTTTATTCCATCCTAGCTAAGACCTGGGTAAATTCCTGCCATCGGTGACAAAATGAATATCCATTTTAGCCAACACACAGGAAAACCCTGTAAAGAGTTAGATGTGAAAGCCCATTTCCATCCTTGTAAGCATGGGTAAGTTGTCCAGGCTAGAAGTTGCTGTTGTCCAGTCCGAAGTGTTATCCAGTTACCTTCTGCAGGTTATTCTGAAATCATGTACTGCTATCAGAGGTTCTTACGAGTCTATAATGTTTCAGTTCTCAGTCACGGCTCCAACAAAATTACTTCTCTTGCTTCCAGTTCCAGCTTAGATCTGTTTTTTCTGTCTTTGCTTGTGTTTTTCTTCCTGGTAGCAGCTCCTGGCTTCTTCCCACTATCCCAGCAGTTTCCCCTACCTTTGCTTATGTTTCTACCACGTCATAGCAGTGTAGTTAGCTCTCCTTAGGTCAGCCAAGCCAGGCATTTAGAGCTTGCACTTTCTAACACCTTTCAAGCACGGAGTCATTTAAAACAAATTATATTTCTTGAATTAAGCATCAAAAATTTTCATTTGAAGTCTGTTCACAGGCCAAAAGAGACAGTTAAAACTCACTACTGATTTTTTGTAGAGAAGTCCAGAGTTTTAGAGAAATAAATATTACTTGAATCAGATGGGGGAAATTTATTCAAATTAATCCACATTTAATCAAAACCACCATTATAAAGACATCAGCAAGTTGTATCAGAGGAAGATTAAAGCTGTTAATTCACTGTACTCAAGTTATTGTGAGCGTCAGAGAAAAGTTAAACACTCTGTTGAGTATTATTAATAAAAACAGTGTATTAAAAATACAGCTATGGCACTACAGCTAGTTCCAACTTTGCATATTTTATTTTTATTTTTTGTACATATAGAGGCAAATTTTAAAAATGCTTTTGAATTTGAAAGACTTTAAAAGAGAACATCTTCTCAACTATTGAGAAGCTCATGGAGAGAAAAGACCAAGGGGAAGCAGGATTATTCACAGACACATGAATGTATATTAGATAAGAGATAAATCAGTCTTATTAACCAACTGGGAAGACCATGAAGTAATAAAATAAAACATTAACATGAAAAATGCAGATTAAAAATTAGGGAAATTTTCATGACTATGTGAAGACAGAATAAACCCAGATGCAAATCAGAAACAAGGTGCAAGGAAAAGCTGTGAAATTAACTTCATGGAGGATATTGAAGACATCAGTCTGTGGGGAGCCACTTCAGCATAATAAAATCAGAGCTTTCAAGATGCAAAGGCATGAACTGGGGAATCCACTCGCTACTTTCTAATCCAAATCATCAGAAATGGCTTTGGTGAGCTAAATGTTATTTTGTCACAACTTGTCCCCATTTATTACAACCCAGTTTCCTTGAAATACATGGATCAGACTGACAAGGATGTTGACAATGGCCCCTTAACCTGAATGTGACAGCAAGGCCAGACACTGGGGCATCTGACTGAAAGTCATTGCTATTTTTCCAGGTCTAATCTTTCTTTTTAATTTAACCTGCTTTGGGGAGAGCATTTAAAAACTAGAAAGCATACTGAGATAAATTCTCAAAGGGATTTTTATGAATAGATGTGTTTTGCTTTGTTTCTAGCAAAGATTAATGCTTTTGCATAAGGGTTGGGAAACAGCTTTACAGTCAAACAGAAGCCACTGCTGATCCCTCAAGTAGAGCACAGGCCTGTCAGTCTCATTCTGGTGTTTGGAAATAGAAATATTTTCTTCTTTTCTTTCCACAACTGTGATAACAAACTGTAAGCCAAAGTACAACTAAAGTGTCTCCAGAAATTACACTGTTTGCAAGAAATGCATTTTAAACTTATTATAATAGTGTACTAAAGAGCTTGAAATTTTCATGCCCACAGGGCAATATAGCACTCCATTTGTGACAAGCATGTAGACTTCTTTAGTTTTATGAATACTCTTCAAGAAAACATTTAATTTTTCTCTCCGGGGAAAACATTAAACCCTACCTCAAAAAACTGTACAGAAGAAGGAAATTTGGTTTGATACTGCCATGTTTTGTCTTCCAGTCATCAAAATTAAATTGCTTCCCCGTATGTATTCCAGCTTTGAATTCATAAAGTCCTACTGCTCTGAATCAAAATAATAAACCTAGAACATATTTTACATTTTATAATAAATACTCCTTTGTAACATTAGAGTGCTTCTCTTATTTTGCAAGATTCTGGAGATCCATGATTACTTTGGGTTTCTAAGGAAATAGGGTTTAGGTGATCACAGTACGTCCACTCATACATTTCTCTTTCCATCTCTCTGCTCAAACAACAGAATATTTTTATTCACACTTGACTGAGTGGATGAAGATGTCAAAGATGAAGCATTTCTACAAGTTTTTTGTTTGGGTAAAGGAAAACAAGCCAAGCTGGTTCTGCCAAAGGGATCCACCCAGTGTGCATGGTCAGAGCTGGTAGCCAGGTGGACAGTCAGTATATGTGCATTGACAGGGCAACCAGTACCTTGTGTGGTTTTGCCCCTGCCACACCATGTGCTGCCACTCGCCCCTCTGGTCAGGTAAAACTCCTATAACCAAGCTGGGACATCAGAAATGATCCATAGAAAATTTCCTTCTCTTTTTGGAGAGGCATGTGGATTCCAGCCTCCGGAAGCACACAGCAGCACAAGATAAAACAGAATCCAATCCTGCCAAAGGCACTTAAGTGATGAGCTCTCAGGATTGCCAAAACAGAGGCAGATATCCATAATTATCTAATATCCAGTGTTACTGACGTGCTGCAACAAATGCTCACTCACACAGAGCACATGCAGGGATATGGCTTCAGGTCTCTGTTTCTGGGCCAGAACTCATCCTGCCATGCTCAGTAAGGCACTGTGCAGCCTGGACAGCAAACTGAAGATATTAGCACCCACAGAAGTGTCCTGCCCAGTGCTGGGAAGTTCAACACAGCTGGAAACCTACCTACTGCACTGGGTAGCTGTGTTAGCATATATGCCAAACTGTGGCTTTGCTGCTGTAGCTGCCAGACTTTGCTTAAAGGGAGTTCAGTTAGGAATTCCCCCTGCTTCAGATGCATCCAGCTCATCATAAGAATCAATGCATACAAAGAATTTATTTGTACCTCATTCTGTTCAACCTCAATTTGCACCAGGGGAGGCTAAGATTGGATATTAGCAAAATTTTATTCATTGAAAGTGTGGAACAGGCTGCCTGGGGAAGTGGTGGAATCATGGTACCTGGAAGTGTTCAAAATTCATGTCCACATTGCCCTTAGGGAGTCAGTTTAGTGGTGGACCTGGCAGTGTTAGGTTAATGGCTGGCCTTTTCCAGCCTAAATGATTCTAGGATTCTTTGATTCTGTAGGATCTAGAAAGCTTGAAATTGGTTGAGCAAACATGAACTGGAGAGATTTACAGGACAGAATTTCAGAAAGCTTCAAAGTGCTACCTAGCCAGCCCTCTAATTAAAATAGCATGGTATTTATCTTCACATTTTCCCTGTTAGGCTACAAACCACTGCAATTCTCATGTTTTACACACACAGCATTGAAACACTATCTGCAGTGTAGATACCCTTCAAATTCAGAGGAGGAGAGTGGGCACCTAGAGGGCAAGAGCTGCCTAAGCAGTTTCATCACTCTGCCATATGAGGGGATCAAGTCCTTTCTGGGACACTGGCAACACATTAACACCATGCAGTGAGTCTGGAGCTGGCTCTGGCATCCAGAGTGTAGGCACAGCCTTGGTCACAAGGCTGAGAGAAGAGAGAGAACTGAGACTGACAGCTGTGCTACAGGGAGCTGGAGTGAGAAAGGCTAAGGGTGAGGGTCAAATTGCTGCAGGAGCAAGTGCCACAGTATCTGGTTTCAACCCAGCAAATTACCTACCTGTCCTTAACTCCCTTACACATTTTTATCCTACATGTTTGTTAACATAGCAATTTCTGTAGGAATTGAATCCATTTCACATCCAAATGTGCCCAAAAAATTACCAAAGTGAAAGAATGGGAATTTATTGTATTTCTCAGTGAGCAGAACTATGCAGAAAACAACACTTGGCTTAACAGAGAATAATTTGCAGATCCCAAGGGAGAGAAATAATACTTAATTTGACGAAGAAGAATGGCTGAGAAAAAAAATCTAGAATAGGTTTTAGGGTGAAATGTAGTATTTAACAAGAATCAATTCAAGAAACTTGATCTAAAAGTTGTCGTGCTCTGAGACTATATTCAAGGGCTGAACGGGATAATCATTTCTGTGGAAATAGCAAGTTAAATGGGCAAGGGGAATGTATTGGGTCTGGCTGAGATGGAGTTCATTTTCCCCATAGCAGCCCTCCCAGTGCTGTGCTTTGCATTGGTAGCTAGAAAGGTGTTGAGAACACACCAGTGCTTTGGCTACTGCTGAGAAGCGCTGGCACAGCATCAGCACTGTCTCTCAACATTCCTCTCCCTTCAGTAGGCTGATCCTAGGAGGGGACACAGCTGACCACCTCACCCAGACTAATCAAAGGGATATTCCATACCATATGATGTCAGTTTGGATATAAAAGCTAAGTAAAAAAAGAGGAAAGGGAGTATTAGTTCTTTACAGTGTTTGCTTTTTGGAGCAACCGCTACTCATGCTGAAGCCCTGTTCCCAGGTAGTGGCCAGGTATCCCTTTCTGTTGGGAAGTAGAGAACAAAGTCATTCTTTTTCTCTTTGTGCATATGCAAGCTTTTGCTTTTGCTTATGTAAACTGCCTTGTGAGTTGTTTTCCATTTTATTTTCTTTTCCCTGTCCAGGTGGGAAGGGGAGTGATGGAGCAGCTTGGTGGGCACCTGGTATCCAACCAAGGTCAATGCACCACAGGGAAGAAAAAGGCAGAAAGAGCAACCTTTATGATGTAACTTTTAATGGATTAAGTCTGAGTTTTCTTTCTTGTGTGTTTTAAAATCTGTCATTAGAGAAACATGTACATTACATACATAAATATATGAGTCTTGTAACCCTAACACGACCTGACGTTATTGAGTTATGATTTCATACGCATATCACTGATATGTTTCTGCCCAACACAAGTGCCAAATTCCAAAGCAGGGCTCCAGGGCACCTCATCATGTAAAATCACTGCCCAACACACCTTCCAGAGTAGTCAAGGAGCAGAGGAGTGGATCATATCAGAAGCTAATTCAGGTAGATACAGGAAACAGATGAAAGTGTCTTCTGCTGGCTGGTCATAACCAGGAAAGCACTTTGACATGCAGTAAGATGCCAGAGAGGCCCAGAAGAGCAACTGATTTGTCAGAGCAGACTTTCTTCCTCTGAGCAGATGGCTGGCAGCAAGATACCCTGAGAAGCTGCCAGGCCAATCAGAGAATCTCTGCAGAGAAGGATACTTACAAACTTCCCACCTTTGGGGTCCTGAGAGGCCTGAGGGAAGAAGTATCCCAACTTAAAACTGCAGCCTCAGTTACTATGTGAGAGATGGTGGTGACAGGGGAGAGCCTAAATATCCAAAATAAGCATGCCAGTTTTGTTTGCAGGAGAAAAGGAATTAGGTGTCTCAGACACCCAAGCAGAGATTCACCTGCAATCCCTGGAGAGACCACAGTGGAGCAGATGCCCACACTGCAGCCCATGGAGAACACCACATGGAGCAGGTGGATGTTTCCTGAAGGAACTACACCCTGGAGAGAGACCATGCTGGTGAAGACTTTATCCTGAAGGAATTTCATCCTGTGAGAGGGACCCAGATGGAGCAGCAGGACAGCAGAAAGAGGAAAGAGCATCAGAGAAGAGCTGTTATGGACTGACCACAGCCCACTTTTCCCATCTCCCAGCACCACTTAGGGTAGGAGGTAAATTAGTCAGGAATCAAAGGGTGATGTTGAGCCTGGGAAAAGATGGTATTGAGGGGAAAGTTGTTATTTTAACTTTTGTCTTTGTGACTCTCAATCCAGCCTGGAAAAAAGAAGATTTTTGGGGTGATCTAATTTCACCCTTCACCTTCAAGGATTCTATAGAATGATTGAGGAGGAATGTCAGTGGGTATTGGAATTAGTTGATCTCTAAGGTCACTTCCAATCCAAACTATTCTGTGATTCTATGATTCTAATGCCAGGGACTGACTTTGTGATATGACTGTAATAGCAGTCACACAATATTATAGTCTTTGAAAAAAAGAGAAATGGGTTGAAATGTGAATCGTGGATTTTTGTGAGATATACTTAGCCACAACAGTGGCCATCAGGTGAAAGAAATGGTGCTGAGACTCCTAGCCACGTAGAGAATGCATTTGAAGACCATTTGTGGCCATCTCTGTCTAAGTCATGTATGCAGTACAGGCAGCAATACAAAGGAGGGAACCATAAATGAGCTACTAGAAAACTACTAGAAACAAAGATAACAACAGAGCTCTCCAAATAATATTCTATTTTGTTTTCAATCTGTAGTCTTAGAGTCAAATTGTGTGCTTACTGCACTACATATACATACCTACATATGTTTCAAATTCCCTTTGATATTCAACACAGATATTAATGTTTGTGGCTCAATAAAAGAGCACAAGGCTCTAAGGATGCTTAAGGTGACTTGAGCAGCTTCTTATATCTGAGTGCATACACATTTAGGAGAAAATTTCAGACAGAACTGCATAAAAATGTTCTGAGGCACAGGAAACATTTCTGCACTGCAATGTATTTACTGCACTCCCCTGAAAAGCAGGACTTTAGAACAGCCTAACCCACAGGAAAATGTAACACAACTGTGATGCATTTGTACAGAGGTAGGCACCAAGTACATCTGGCCTGCCAGTAAAATCCCAGTTTATGAGTTAGGATCACTTGAGCAGGTATCGCCCATGGGGTCCTCTGCCAAGTCAAACAGCAGCATCTGAAAGCTGTTATTTACATTCTGTGTGGGAAAGAAAGGAGATCACACACAGGTAGGTTCCAAGAAGAATGGGAAAGTGAAAAAATGGATTTGCAATGATGAGCTGAAAAGTTGGAAAGAGAGAATACTACCTAAATAGTTAAACATTTGTGATTACATTTGTGATGGTGTGGATGCTGTTTGCCTTAGCTTCCCATGATTTTTTATCCAATGTATTAAACACAGTATAAAAATATGCAAGGATTAAGAGAAATTAAATAGAACAGACATAGCAAGCAACTGGCCCCAAGAGACACAGTAGATATTGTAAAAGAATTACATCAAGCTTGCTCAGGGAGGTTCAGATGATCTGGGAGGAAAGGGAGATGGCTCAGGAAGGTGACAGCTTCCTGGTACCTTCCATGTCCTGAGCTGTGACAGCTCTGCAACTCAATCCACAGCACAACAGAATAAAAGCATTTCTAAGTGTCCAGCCCAAAGCCACTGCTCCACCCAGAGCTAAGAGGTTTTCTGAGATTCCAGATCCAGGAACGTCTAACAAGGCTGGGAATGAGAAAAGCAGTTAAATGTCAGAGGATAAAGGAATTGAAGCAGAAAGAGACAGATGTTTCCCTGGCACATGGCTAAACTGTCTGGTGGGAGACTTTGGCAAAAGCTCATGGTCTGCCTGTTGCTATTGCTGTTGAGAGGAACTGGGCTTTGTGCACAATTACATAAACAAACAAGTGAGCTCAAGACTATCCCAAATTTGAACCCATTTTTCATGCAGATGCCCCCTCCCTCCTGCAAAGCCTCGGTATTCAGTTTGCCATGAAACCAAAAGGGCAATGAGGCTATCATCATCCCCTGGGTCACACAGTGAGGTAGCCCAGCAACAAGCAGTGCAGAACCAAACTACTGATTGACCTGTCCATTAACTTGCACTCTTCCTTTTCCTTTTTGACTGTGTGAACCACAGGAAAGACAAAGAGCTCTTCTCATCAGATTTTGGACTAAGACATTCCTACTTTAATCACAAGAAATAATTATTGGAATCAACAGGATTTGTGTTTTCAGATGATTTGGAAGATGCTTTAAATGGCATTTCTTGCTATATTTTATCAGTGTCAGGACACAGCACAGAAAAATGCAAAATGAAAATAACAATAGTTGACTTAATATTTTGAACAGAAAGATACAATTCATTGGGAACCTGAAAGAAGATCAGGACTGCTCTGACCTTATTGGAATCATGTTTTATTTTGCACATACTAGAAAGAGTGGGAGATTAAAGCAGTTTAAAAATCTTCTCCTAAATTCTGCAAAAATCTGGCTTGCAGAGAAGGTTTACATTTTCTTGATTTACTTTCCATCCAACAGTGTTCTCAGGCTGGGATTAATAGCAGCAAAATAGAGTGACTTGCAGTAAAAATACTGAATGGGCCTATATGATAACTATGCTCTAGGAGCTTGCAGGGGCTGGCTGACAGAAACTGTGGTGCTCTGCTAGGTTAGTCTAATTAGAGCTCTTCCTTGCAGCTTCAATTGACACTTTGGAAACCTGTAAACTTCTCTAAACATAGACGGTCTTCCATTTGCTGCAGTTCAAGAGAGGACCCTCTTCTTGCACTCTTCCCTTGAACTGTTTCCATGGAATACTGTCCATATTCAGAAAAATGTACAGGTTGCCAAACTGTCAACTAAAGCTGTAATGAATGGCTCTAATTACATTCAAGTAGCAGAGAGCATTGCCATTTTAATCAAATCTGAGCCTTGTGAGATATTTGGCAGAAATACAAGAGAAAGCCTGAGGAAAACACTGCCAAAATGTTAGCAACCTTTTATTCTAAATTCTGCCTGTCAGAGAACTGAATACCAACTGCTTTGAAAAGGTTTTTTGTTTTATAGTTGGGGCTTTTTTATTGTAGCCTATATGGTCTCCTCATGAATTATTATCCTGTTCTCTAACAACAAAATAAAACAAAACAAAAAAAAACACAGGCCCACAATTTCAAGACTAAAAATTATGATCAGCAATTTCACTAATCAGTCAGCTACAGCCACGTTGCCAGTCACAGAGGCAAAGGGGACCTAATAACATCCTTTCACTCAAAATGTTTCTGCCAGCACTCTCAGCTTCATGTTGTGTACAGCAAGAGGCATACAAGCAAACTGCTTTGTCAGATATCCTGTCAGATGCTGCCCCAGCTCCTTTCCAAATGGCACAACTTTATGTTCTGCACCTCTTTCTTACCCTGATAGTGTGAAAAAGTTGCCTTTACCAGTCTGGTGATCGTGATATTCCATCCCTTTTTGCAAATCACAAATTTAGAATAAACCCCAAAATTATAGCTATTTATTTATTTGTTTGTTTATCACACCTTCATGACCTCACAGTGATTAAATGTAAAGTATCAAAACTAGTGAGTGACAGGAAAAAAAATAATTTATCCAACCATTCTGTAAGTTTAATGGGCAAGAAGAAAAACAAAATTTCCAGAAATTTACAAAATCTATTCTGGAGGACAAAGTAAGAGAACAAAGCAATTCCTTCTTCTTCCACAGGAATTCATTTGGTAATATAAGGGTTTCCATTACATTTCAGTTCCCTCTCATGAAAGCAACTGCATCAAGAACATTACAGGTGAAAGAAGATAAAGAGGGAGAATTTCATATCACAGATAATTTTGGTGCAGCACAATCAGTCTCAATCCACCACCTTCCTTCATTTCCAGCAGATGGATTTCATTTATCTTACTAGGCATTTTGCTGGTCAGCCAGCTGTCACACAGAGGTCCTGCTACGTCGTGTTCCACCAGATCCCCAAATGCCAACCAAGTCTTACTGCTTAGTATTGCATTATTGGAGTGCTCTTCCTCCAGCTCCATTCCAAGCAACAAAGACCCTCAGAACAAGTCTTCTTCTGAAGTTCCAAAAAGGTTTCTTATTCATATTTTTTCAGTTAAAAGATCTATGTTCACTCAGTATGGTTTTAAAATGTACAAAACCTAAAAGAGGGGTAATCCAGGCCCTTTGCAGCTGTCTAATAACTAATTTTGAAACAGCCTTCAACAAACACCACACCACTCAGCTTCCTGAATAGTGACAGGAGTTGTAGAGAGGCATTGCCTACTATAGATGGCCCTACCATGGTCTCCCTCAGTGATGAAGCTTAGCAGCCCTCTTGATTTCTAGTTCTAATCTCTCCTGCAAGTAGAATTGAATTATTTCATCTAGATCTAGCAGTCTAAACCATTGCATTTTCTTTCCTTTTTGGTGAGAGTGTTTCTAAGGAAGTGTTCTTTATTTTTCTTGAAGATTTTTTTCTTCTTTCATTTGGTAAGGAGTTTCAGAGTATTTTGTAAAAATTATAATCTTACTGTTACCTTTTTCTGGAAACTGCGTGTTTCGGAACTACTAGTGAATTCCTTTCTGCTACATTTTATGATCAGCATGGGATACATCACTGGTGACTTTACTGTTGATGCAACTAAAATATCAGACTAGCTAATATAAGGAGAAAACTACTTCTTTTTTTTTAAGTGCTTATTGTGTTCTCCATTCTTTAAATATATTCATTAAATACATGCATAGGTCTTTCTGGCTTCAGCTAATAACAGATGTTTTAAACATGATGCAAAATCTCCACACAGAAGGATATTTTTCCCCTATTGACTTCAGTTTGAAGCATGAAATATAATTATCCTTATATCATTATCTTAGCCTGCATAGTTCAAAGAAATAAGACACAATCTGGAAGTGTTTCTGTGCCAAAAAATGTGCTAGCCTTTTCTTCTTCTAAAATCTGAGTAGTAGTTAGAAGGGAGAGAAGAGAATCCTTTTTTCTGGGTAGTAAAAATGGGAGTGTTTTTTTTTTTTTTTTACTTTATATTCCAATCCAAAGCCCAAAGTCACAACCACCCCTCCTTCACAGCTAAAGCCTGGGACAAGAGCATTCAAACTATGTGGAAGACCTCTAAGGTGAAGAAGTTTGCTTTTCAGGGATGCCAACTGCTTTCTGCAAATGATGCCTCACTGGTGCCTAACGAGAGCACTGCCTTGAGCAACCAGAACTGCCTTGAGCAACCAGAACCAAGGTCTGGTTTATTGGGAGAAGTAACATGCCCTGTTCTGTTCTGTATATCCTGATGCATATGTGAAAAGTAGCAATGGTAGCTATATGAGGAGCCAAATAGGTCAGAAGTAGGAGCACCAAATAAAATAACAGCTTTTTTTTATATATAAATCTTTGGATTCTCTAAGTTTCCCCTCTCACCTTGATAAATTAAGGTGGAATCAGCAACTCCATGTATTAGGAACATGATTTGCCTGATGGTGGAAGGTACAATGTGGACGTTTACACAGGAGTTAATCACTGTAAATTGTTATTGGAGTCAACGGGCACTTAGTCCAATTAACACAAACTATGGAGTTACTTTTCTCTGCCTTGAGCAGATTTTTAAGGTAGTTCAATGAATCCCATGCTAATGGTTCTCATTGCTTTCCACTGCCAGCATGGATGACAAAGACTGCTGTACTGGCGTGAGAGGAACCTGACTCCAGGTACTAAAATGTAAAACATAACAGATAGACCTTCAGCTTCACCTCAGTAAGTGAAATCTTGGGTTTTTGCAACCTTACCTTCTCACTTGCTTTACATCAGGTAAGAAATCAACTCACTTCTCTTTTTGTTACTGATGGGACTCACAAGAGCTGGTAGGCCCTTTACTGAGCTGTGAAACTTTCACATACCAACCCAATTATTTCTGCTATAACATAGGATATAGAATTAATGTCACCTGACCAGACAATACAATATCATGTATAATGACTGTTATGGCTGTCACCTTCAGTGGTCTTGGAGTCACTGCAGAGAAACAGACCTTTCCAAATAATGGTGCACTTGACATATTGTATACACAACATATTTTCCAAAAATGCTTTATTCTCTGTATAAACCCTAAGAACACTAGATATCCAATGGAAACACGGATTTCTGAAATTGATAAACATAAGGAAGGGCAGACTGATTTCACCCACTCTCTCATTGTCTCAAAGATTTGTTGTGACCATTGCAGACCTGGCTGCATAATACTATTATAGAGTCATAGAACAGTTTGAGTTGGAAGGAATCTTTAAAGATCATCTAGTCCAACCCCTCTCCCTGCAATGAGCAGGGCCATTTTCGGCCAGATCAGGTTTTACATAAAGATGTTCATACCAGCCAGTATTTGGGTTGTACTACTCTTCTTCTCCCCTATGCTATCTCTTTTTTCTTTTTGTAATTGTTGTGTTCACAGATTTTAGTAATGGAAAAGACATATCTGTTTACCTCTGAGGTTGCCTTTCCAAGGACAGCAAGAATTACACTGAAGCTGAACTAAATTTCTGACTGTTGTGGTGATGAAAGAACTGAACACAAGAACTTTAATACAGGGACATAATTTCTTGCAAAAAGATCATTCTGCAAGGGAAACTAGTCACATTTTTATATTATTTTTATCTTCTCAGAAATGGGAGCATTGTTTTCAATGAAGATAAAATTCTGAGAAAGTGTAGGAAGTGGATTGGTAACCCTTTCTTCGGTTATGAAGAGTTTCCACAATCTCTACCCAAGACCTCTCTACAAGATGAACAGCTCCTTATAGAACAGAATCTCAGTATAATTTAGGTTGAAATTACCTTTAAGATCATTGAGACCAACTGTGCACACAGTACTGTCAAACCCACCATTAAACCATGTGCCTCAGTGCCACATTTGCACATCTTTTCAATATCTCCAGGGATGGTGACTCAATCATTGCCCTGGGCAGCCTGTTCCAATATTTGACAACCATTTGAGTGTAGAATTTTTTTCTAATATCCAATCTAAACCTCTCCTGTTGCAACTGGAAGCCATTTCCTCTTGTTCTATCCCTTGTTACTTGGGAGAAGAGACCAGAAAAAACAGTCAAGAGGTAAAAGAGGAAGCCAAAAGCTTTTGATAGAGCATAATGCAAAGATCCAAATCCTAAAGGCTGCTGTTTTCCTATAGTTTTGCTGCTATAATATCTGAGCTGGTATATCTTAAAGGATATTGTACTATCTGGTGATACCAGCCCACTTCCTTACACAGAGTATGCTTACCTTATGACAGCTCCACTTAGGACTGATACAATGCCCAGTCAAGATGATGATGAGCCCATAGTGAAGCAAACCAAGTCCAGAGAACTGCTGCAGAGATTTAGGAATCCAAAGGGTTTGCTCAAAGGATTGGTAGTAAATCAGTATTTCTCATTATCCTTCCCAGAATATACTTCCACTTTCAAAAGCCAAAAAGGCATAAATGCTGCTCTGCCTTAGACCTTTTTCAAATTGAAGGTAGAGATGGAGCATGGGCAATATGCCACCATTCCAAGCTCAGTGATAGGTTTTTTGTTTGTTTCATTTTTTTTCACTCCTATTTGTAGACAATACAGGTTGCTAGTAGAGATTTTCCAACATATTTAAATACTCAAGGATAGATAAAAACATATATAGTACTCACAGTAAAACCTTTCAGATACATATTTAAATATTTGGAACCTTACCATAATTAGTTAGGATACCTAGCAGAGGCAACATGACTCAGGTGGGGCAGGTTGCCCTGAGCCAGCAGCAGGACATGTGTGACTCAGCTGTTAACAGATGATAACTCAGTTTCATGTAGAACTTAACACCATGTTGCTGCCCACTACTTTGTTAAAAGAACGGGTCAGTTATTATCCTTTGAATTTCAGAGCAGCAGACTGAGTTTCCATCATTTCACTTGAATGTTTCAAGAGTGAACTGCAACTTGTGCAGAATAAGCCCTGTTTCCCAAGTCAACTACAAGTCTTGATAAGTTTGATGAAGCAACTTCTCTTATCTTTCTCATAATATAACACACAGAATGATTATGAAAAGAAAGATATGGAATTCTTGATTACTTGATATGGGGTCTTAGTATGTATTTGATTGGTGTACAAAAGGACACAAGTATCTTGGTTAAAATTAAATTCTTTAGTTAAACCATTCAAAGGATGGCAAGAACCCAACAATCACCAGTCAACCATGTTTTACAGAAAATGAAAGGCATAAAGTTGTGGCACTTTTATCTTATTGCTGTCACAAAAGTAATATCAAGATACCAGCTACAGGTAAGGTTTCTGTATTGTTTCGTAATGTGTTATATCATATTGAAAGCTGATTAAACAATCAGGAGAAATTACTTCATGCTGCAACACTGAGAACACATTGTAGACAAAACTAGGAATGACTGTGGCAGTGATCAGTTAGTCATGTCTTTGCATGTGTTCTCACACACACACACTTTCCCTCTCTCATAAGTATTGTGGTTTGTCCTAAGATAACACTAGGTAGGTATTTCAGCATGAACTGCCTGGATACTCACATCATCAATGTGTTCCAGAGATGGGGAACTGACATGTCTGTGATTGGCTTTGATGCACATCAGCCTGAACAAGGGTATAAAATGCTGCTGAAGACTGGGCTGGCTGTGCAAGCTGTTCTCCTGAGCCTGCAGACAGCTTCTGGGAGGATTCCCACTCCTGGCAGGGACACCTGCAAGGTATGTATGTCCAGTATGAAGATGGGAAACACTCACTTCTGGATGGGTGACTAAAAAGCACTAAGATCTGGTCACATATGGAGATAAAATCCAAAGTAGCCACATAGGTGTATGGTTGTTTTATAACTGGGAACTGGCAGGCTGAAAAACTTCAAACTTGTATGTTTGTAGCTGAACTTTTGTATATTAGAACCCTTTAGATATAAAGTGTCAATCAAATCTAAGTGGACCTAGCCACATCTAGATACTTCTGAAAGCAAAAGGGTCTCAGTGAAGTTTGTGACACAACAGGAGGGACCATGACCTGCTACTACTATAACCCTTTCTAGCAGGTGATGGAGCTGTTATTTAGATACAGCATTGGAAATATCTAGATACTGTATTAGTAATAAATCTAATCATAAACACTGTGCTCTATTTCTCATGCATGGCCAAGAGCCTTCTCTTCACTATTCTGCCATGATGACAAGATCTTTTACATAAGTATTCTTCTGTGTCAAAAACTGTCATTTCTGAAGAGATTTAAAGCTCTGATTGAGACATTTGTTTTTAAGAAATGATGGACCAGCCAGCCTCAGATGCCTACAGATTAAAACAGCAAAGAACCTCGCAGGCAGATACATGGAAAGAAGCCTGAGTCAGCAGGATTTGGACTACAGCTAGACCTACAAATGTTCTGTCCTGATTGCACTAAGATGTCCTTTGCAATCACTCTAGAATTGTTTTTGCCTTATCTTAATATGTCATAAACCCATAACACAATACATCTTACATAAATCAAAATAGAAGTAATTGCTTTCACATGAAGATTTATGGTCACTAATTCCTGGGAACCAGAACCACAAACAACAATGAACAATTGAAAAATATTCAAATGTTAAAAGGGAGATGATTTGTTTCCCAATTGGATGATAACCAGAGATCCACTCATATTCATTCAAAGCCTTCTCAGAAGTATTTGTACCCTTTTGACTGGACCACACAACTCATCACAAACTGTACAAAATAAGCTTTTTATTGCTTGCCACGTCTCTTCCTGAAGCTGAAAGATCCCAAGAAAGAGACAGAGAAAGTGACTGCTGCATGCAGTGACAGACCTTAGTGTTAATTAAGATCTTCGTCATATGAATCAATGATCTGATGCAGAGGCTGGTCAAGTGATTAAATCAGTAATTACCCCTTGAAGAAATCTAGGAAGATCACTTTCAACACCCTGAGCTGCTCCTTATATCAAAGTCACTCTTCTGAAAGGCCCCACACACAGCTCGTTAGTTGCTGCAGGGAAGGCTCCAGCCCCCCAGGCTCTCCTTTGCTTCCCGAGGTCATTAGCAGTTCCCACTGAATGCTGTGCTTTCCCACCGTGGCTGCACGTGAAGCGAGGCTTGGTCGGGGTGTGCACACACCTCTCTGGTCACAGTGCTTGGAACACAAACCACCTGCATGGACCTTCTCTTTGCCTTAGTGCAGACACAGCAAGTGGGAGGCTGAGCTGAAGGACATGCCTGCCTGCTGTGCAGCCAAAATAAGGAGGCTTGGTCACTTTTGAGGAGGGTTTCTTGATTTACCAAAGTGATGACAAGGAATGATAACCCTGTCTACAGAGCAGTACTGTTGCCATAGTCACTATTGGTGCTGACACTCCTGCAATTGCTATCAGGAGCAGGAACTTCTGGGTATATAAATAACAAAAATATGTGGGGCCTGATCCTCCTGTGGCTTTCACTAAAGGCACTGCCACTGCTGTCATGCATTATTTCAGACTGATGGAAGGCTTAGCAGGAGAATTAGACCTGGAAGCAGACAGTGTGATAAACATGTAGAAAATTTTCAGTCACTTAATCTTTTAGTAATTACTACTAAACAAATATACAGCTCTTAGAAAATCAGTCAGAGAATAACAGAAGTTTGAAGTCAGAAAAGACACTTGGAAGTGCCATCAAAAAAGTGTAACTGAGTGAAACAGCGCATTCTCCAGAAATGGGGCTCCGCCCGTTTATGCTAAAAGAGGACCGAGCCCAGCATTGTGGTCTGTGTTCAGCTCAAGCTTCCCCTCACAAACTGAGCATTCCAGTTGTGTTGAGAGTGTCCCTCTTTTAGAAATCTGATACTTCCCAACCTCTGGAAGGTAGGAGGAGGGACAGGAAATTTGTCAGTCTTTCTTTGGGCTCCCCTAGTTGCATACATTGGTACTTTGCCCTGGAAAGACAAACTTTATGGAAAATTTTACAGAGGTTCCTGCTGCTTGAAAGATCATACAATTCATTTTACTAGCAGCAACCATGAGCACCTAGCACAATTTCCTCCAAGAAGCTGGCAACAGACAATTCCAAAACCAGCAGCCTTTCTTGGGGAGCAATGCAGATAGAAGATCTATCTTAATAGACATATTCTTTGCCTGATTGCAAAATTTAAGAAAAAAAAAAGAAGTCTGTTTAGACAAGTATTGTGCTCAAAGTTGCAGTTTTCAGAAAGACTATCAAGCTACTTCACAGAATTCTGACTGATGTGAAAATTTGTGGCTCCCATGACATATCAAAAGGCAGTTTAGCCATTTGTAGATTTATACTCCTCTAGTCAGTTACAAATCACAAAAGAGCTTTTGTACATTAAAGAAAACATTAAAGCAACGAAGTTAAGTCACTGTAACAAAATTGTGGAATCAGAATCATGAACAGAGTTGTAGAATCAGGATCATGTCAAAGTAGATACTACTTTAATGGACTCTCAAATTTGTCTGATATCATAGTCTTATAAATGAGCTTGACAAAAGTGTACGCAGCAAGTAATTTGGCACAACAGGAGTAGACACAACTAGAGGCCTATGTTCAAAGACATCAAAAGAACCAATCACTAGTTTGGACTCCACCAGTCTATGGACAGATTTGCAGAACTTTCTGTGTATACCTGGAGCCAAAATTCAGATCTAGCTTCATCTCAAAGGAGTCTAGGTCACACAGTCCACAATCTCCTGTGAAACTAAAGCAACACATATAAACAGGCCAAAGATAACCCTGCATCTCTGAATCAGATCATACATGTAGACACCACCAGAGCACTTTGCACACAGACTAGTTGATAATGGTTCACTATCAGCCTGAAGACAGTACTGAAAGGAGAACCATGAAAAGCTGTTCTGGATTTAAAGACATTTGATATATTCATTAACACTTTATATTAAGAAACAGAGAGGAGGTTTCCTTATTAGCCAATGACACAGAGGAAGAGAAGTCTACAAGTATGCCGGATGTCTACAAACTGGAGAATTAATCTGAAAAAATATCCTGAAATTCACAAAGCCCACCTAATTTAATTTTAATGGAGCATGAACCTACCGGCTTCACACTACTACATTAATAAGAATTGTAGGAAGACAATATGTCAGAAGTGTGCCAATTTTGGTAAGAGAGAAAAAATAGAGCTTTCATAATATCTGATGCCATTTGTTTTTGTTGGCCCTTATCTATGACAATCTATTTGAGGGGCTGTGTGGAGCCATAAAATGTGTGAAGAATTGATGCGTAAAATGCCTTACATATCTGAAGCAGAGCTATTAACTATAAAAATACAAGTGAAATGTATATATTAATATCTAGCATACAAATTTGAGTGCTAATGTGACAGCACAGATTCACAAGCTGTGTTCACATTTAAGGGAAGAGGTGCAAGAAGAGATTGTTTTTAAAAGCCAGTTATTCTATTTAAATGGAGGCTTCCTTTGTGAACACTTAAGAGTTTTCATGAGAGATAACATAGGATTTAAGCTGATTTTTAAAAGAAACTGTGAGTGAACTTTTATATAAACAATTCCAGCTTCTTTGTACATAAAAAAAATTTTTTTCCTCCATGCCCTAGCAGACGCCTTTGGTCTGCTGGAACATGAAGAAAATTAATTCAGGTGAATGAAGAGCAAGTTTTAATTGACGGAACACAAGCAACTGTAGGTAAAAAAAAAATGTGGAGTGCAAAATACTAAAATCAACATTCGTGTATCTTGTTAAATTGTGTGGTGCACATCACTAAAATGCTAAAAAATTCTCATGGTTAGGTGATTTATTTAAGAGATAACACTTCATATTTTTTGTATGTCTGCTTTAGCTATGTAATTTTTAGATCCCTAAATTAGACCAGTTTCATTCCATTTAATGTTACTGCTTACCAAGTCTGCATTATGTTACAATTTCAACCATGCAAACTATAATTAATCTTGCAAGCAAAATGCAACAGATCCCTTCCTTGGGCACTTTGAAGGATCAGGATGCAGCAACTACTTGTGGGATCACCCTTTTCATGGCTCCCAAACCAGCACTGGCCACAGAGCATGTTCTGAGCGATGTTGGCCTCCGTGTGCTGAGAAGCAAAGTGCAGCACAAGCACAGGTCTGTACGGAGCACACTGCCCTCTGAAACAAGCCCCCCTCTGCCCAGGGGCTTGGCCCTCTGGGATCAGGGCCAGCTTCAGCAGGTGTTGAACCCAGACAAGAGCTCTTTGAGACTGCTAGGAAGCCTCAGCAGCCACTGTTGCTTTTTCTGACCAGAGCAGCATTGAATCTGAGGGTCTCAGCTTTGGTTAGAGTAGCTGCATTGTAGCTTGCCCAGTCCTGGCCACCATAACCTGGTGATTCACACCTCAACTGTCACCTCCTGAGCTGATTCCCTGGCTTGACCATAAACCTGCCCTATCACTATGACCAACAGATGTATCTGACCCTGACGATCACATCCAAGTACAGATATCCTACCACTGACTTTCTGACCTGCTTGCTTGACTTTGGACCTGCCAGGTCACTGTGGGCTTCTCTGAAAGCCTGGACTCTTTTTTAGCTGAAAAGTTACCATAAAGAATGCTCTGCTTGCCATGTTCAAGTGCTGCAGGATGGCACTCTTGTTGATGAGGATACTTTCTCTCTCTGTGCTTACCATGCTCAGCTCCTGGCTGTTCTTTCTACTGAAGCCTGTGATACTGGTAAAAATGGGGGGCAATTTTTGCATGAAAAGTTTGAGTTTTCAAACTGTCATCTTCAGATGAGCATGAATTCACTTTTAAATGGTCTCTTTTCCAGAAGCAATATTTAATGTGACACAGAATTATGATAGCTATGACTATAGGTATCTCTTAATTTTTCTTCCAGCTTCACTTTTCTCACAATCCCCTCTGGTGCAGGGTAGAAGGACTGCAGCACTGGAAAAAAGATGACACTTTTGATAAGTATATCCCATATGTAGTGTAAAGTGCCACTTGTTTAAAGTCCATTTCTCAGCTGTGGTCTGGAAACCACCAGCCCAGAGAGCTCTCCTGACACTGTACAGAATAGCAGACATTCCATCAAACAGTGAAATGGAAGGTTTTGAAGAAAAATTGAGGACTCCTATGAGGATTTTCCTCTTTGTGTGAAGTGGTTGTCCAGATGAGAGTGCAGATCAGTCAATAGCATTCCTAGAGCTACATTTTCTTTGAACAATACAAGTGGGTGTTGCGTCTCTGTAAGTGGGGAATAAAAAAAAACCAGCTTCCCACAACTCCCTGTCCCTGTCAATGTTGACAAGTCCATTGCATCTCCTGTTGCCCTGTGTACTAATGCTGGGTAAGAATGCACACAATACACCACAGCATGGTTTCTCCCCAAGCTAGTAGCTTCTAGGCTTCTTTGAATTAAAACTTCTGAAAGCTCTTCTGTTCGAAGGTGAGTGAATTATAAGGTATGAATCACTTTTTGTTCTGTTTTCTGAATTCTCACTCTACTCTCAATGAGCCTTCTCCACAAGTCTCACTCATTCAGGCACTTTAGCACATAGAGAATTACAAGGAAACTTCAGACATGTTGATCATTATTTTGTGTCTCCCGAACTACAACTATCTTCAACCTACTTCAACATCGAAACTAGATTTTTATTAAACAATCTGATTTTAAATGTAAGATTTAAAGGTAGTATAGGCAAATGCTTTTGAACAACTAAACAAACACATGTGTCTTATCTGAAGTAAAATACCTAAATATTAAAAGCCTTTCAGGTGTTGCCAGCAAGCTGTGTTAGAAGAGAAAGCAGGCATATAAAGCAACCGAATTTCCTCAAACTGTTAATGGAGCAGTATAAGTTCACTACTCATGGTGTGAGGCTTCTCCATCATTGACTGGGAGCATAAACTTTCAAGGGAAAACTATAGATCAAGGCAGAAATAGATACAGATTTTTGATTCTTTATAGAAATGATTGAGTTTGTAGAGTACATCATCCCTCTGTCTCTTATGGTCCTTTTCTGAAGGAAGTGGCTGAAAAAGGATTTCATAAGATGATCTGTAAGGGATACACATATTTCACATACCTAAAGAATGTCTGAAGACAAAAATGAGTCCTACTATGGAGTTCAGACCCTTCTGTGAGTTGGTAGCAAGTAAGCAGTGGCTTTTTGGATTGCAGTTTTAAATTTGAGCACCTACATCTTTTACCAGATTGAATTCCAAGGCACTAGAAGGAATTAAGGAGACAGAATCCTTCAAGACCTCCCACTCTGACCAGAAGAATTGCACTGTGGGTGAGATGATATTTATTTAGATTTATTTAAATTCCATAAATTTTGGAAAGGCTTCAGTTCTCAAGTCAGTATCTTCCATTTGAGGTTGGTGGGCAGCTACAGCAAACAAGGATAACCCAAGAGAAGTTCCAAGCAAAAGAACATAAACAGTCTTTCTATGGAAATTCAAATCACAGGATTTTTCTCTCTTCCTTGGCCCCTCAAAGTTGTTGATTTATTGCCCTGAATTTCCAATCAAAGTATGCCATTCAAAACCAAGAAGTTAAATAAACATTGAATTAATGATTTGTGTAGGAGAACTTGCATCTAGAAATTATGGCCAAAATGTAGAGTACACTGCAAAAGGAGAAAATAATAACTTTCTAAGAGGAAGGTTTATTAAACTTGAAAAGTTAGTAGAAAAATGAGAATCAAACATGTCTGCCCTGTCCCAGTCGTATTCGTTTCTCCAGATTTTATTAATACCAAACCCATCATTCTTCTTATGTCCTAAAAGACTACACTTTCAAAATAAACACTTTAGTTATTGCTAGAAAACATGTTTAGTTAGAGCTCTGTCCTGAGCCATGCCAAAGGAATCTCCAGGCACCAGTGTTTGCCCAGGCAAAACTCATATTTGTTCATGTAAATGTCCAGCTAGGACACATAAATATTGATTTGTTTGCATAAGGAAGATATTTTTGCTGGCAAAAGTTTTTGAAAGTGTGGCCTGATATCTAGGCCCAGACTATTTAATGGCCTTTAAAAACAGAATGTCAGCTGGTAATTTTTTGGAAGTTTGTAAAAATCTAACAAATTTGAAAAACATACATTCAAATATTCAAGTTCAACCATTATGAATTTTGAATACAGCATTTCATACAGAGTATGTTTCCCCAGAAAGAAAGACAGTCTCTATTTAAATCAGGAGCCTGGGAAAATGAAGACATATGTTCAGTTCCTGTTACTGCAATAAACTTTACTGACAGTGGGCAAGTATCCTAATCACTCAGTGCCTTAGTGCCCAGCTGGAAAAAACAGGAACATAGTGCTTATTTTTCCTGTCTTGCTTCATTTGCCTTGATGGTCTTGGAAACAGGATTGCCCCTAGTTATGTGCAGTTAGTGCTTGCAGGAGTGAGACTCAGATCAGAACTGGAAGCTTCAGGAACTGCAAGAGCAGGACTGGAGGGTGTGCAGTTAAAAGGGTGAAAACTTTCAGCACAGCATTTCTGAACACATTTCCTTAAGTGCTCCTTAGAAAACAGGGAGAAAAAGTTCTAGCTTTCTTTTATTTAAGTTTCAATTAATGAAAATATTTACAGTGTCTTTTGAACACAGAAAAAGAAATACCTGTTAGTATATTGTAAAAAAATGTCAAGTGTTTTAAAATTTAGATTGTGCTTCAGCTATTTTATGTTTTTAGAGAACTACCACAGTAATACCAATTTCTGCTGCTACTCTTCCAACTAGTGGTATTGAAAATTACTTTTTTCACATGAAGATCTGGAAGGTTATGCTAGATGGGGGAAGCAGGTAAAGATACTTTTCTCTTTTGCAAAGATTTGCTTATGAAAACAGGAGAATAGAGCATGATGTAAGACAAAAATTGAAATTATTTTTTATTCCTTTGCAATAAAGATTGAACATTTATCATTTTCTTGGGTGCACAGTCTTCCATAGCAAACCAGCAGTGTCATGTTAGAGATAAAAAAAACCCACTTTTCCTCACAGTTTGAAGTTTGAATACTTATAATTATGCTTCTTTTCCATGATGAAATAAAACAAATTGCACAGTTTGAGGTCATGGATAATATTTAGGTTTTCAGTAAAATTGTGTCATAAAAAAGGAACATCAAACATGCAAATTGTTTTGAATTGTCACCAAACTGAAAAGCAGTTTTTACTGGTGCAGCACAACCCATTGAGTTATGTCATCTGAACATCAGCTACTGGCTACTTTTTTCCACAGTGAAATAAAAGAGTGAAGGCTGTTCCACTTCATATCAAAGTAAACTGTTAAGCTTAGGTGGGTGAGGGTTTTTTATTTGTTGTGGGGTTTTAATTTTTTTAACTTTTAATTTATTTCAGTATTAAATGTAACATTATGTTTTAATAAAAAATAGAATTTCTCTTTGTAAAACATTGATGAGGTGATAACTTTTGACTTAAAACAACCTGTGTTCATAAATATTTTTATTTACTCTGTGTACAAAGAAACAAAGCAATCAAAAATGTTTCACTCAACTTCACTTGGCAACACTAGACATCTTTTAGTTTATGTTACTGGCATAGAAAAGATTTGCCAGTCTTCCAAAGCTCCTGAGATTTACTTCACACCATCAATGCAAATATGTATGGCAAAACTACAACTATTTGAAATCAAGAAAAGCCTGACCATATTCTTCTCGAGAGTGACATAATTTCAGGGTGCCTGAACCTTACAGAATTTTAGTATAAACCTGGACTCACCTAAAGGGAGCTTTGCAAAAACCAACAACTAGAGGGGAGTGAAGACCCACAGTCTACTCAGATATGTTACCTCCTCAGGAGCTGAAGAAGTGGTGACTGAGCAGCACATGCATCACTGTATGGGATAACCAGCATCCTCCATTTTGGCCAATTAAGTGTTCTGATACACCTTTTCAGGTTCAAAAACTTCTCTTTAAGTAGTTGAATCAATATGATACTTACGGAGAAATCATAGTGCTAATGTTGTTTTTTCTTTACAACTCTTCTCTTTCATGGCCTTTATTATTACTGTCATTATCAAAATTAGATGTGGACTTTGAGAAAATAGAAGGGTGCAGTTTGTTTTTTGATATGCATACTCAGAAAACAAATCACTGTTCCAATAAATTGACCACCAGCTTCCATGGCTATTTCACTGCAGAACCAGAGCATTTATGAAACTACTGCTTCCACTTGCCAGCCATAACTCTCCCCTAAATTCATCTGGTGAAAGACCTGTTTTTCTTTAGCAAGTAGTCAATGAAGAGCTGAATTAAGTGCTTCTCAAGTCAGCAAAAGCTTTTGAGACAACCATATCATTCTTTTTCCTTCCTTTCCCCCTTTTCTTCCCCAAAATAGGGCCAAGCAGCACCAATGCCTGAAACATTAAGCAATCAATGGATGTTGTATCAGATCACAAACCAGAAAAGAAAATCTATATGATAACACTCATCCCTTATTTCAGAAGGGACATATTTTGCCTTCTGCAGAAAGATCTGTGCCATTTCCAGCCAGATGTTACAGAAAGTTATACAAACCTCCTGGTTCCACATGTTTTCAGGAAGATTTTACATGACTAGGTTATGCTCATAATTTATTTGTTATTTTATAGGTTTTTTTCCTCTTCAAGCAATTCCTATCATGCTACCCAGCACTTGCTATTGATTCCAGCCAAGCTCAGACATCCCTCGGGTGGAGATACAGAGGCAGAACTGATATATCAGTTTAACGGCACCTACATATCCTTCTTGTCATGAGGATCTATGTGTAACCTATTAGGAGCAGCTCCCTGTCCATTTTTGATAGAGAGCTGCACAGAAGGTCAGAGAAAGAGTGAGCAGGATGTGTCCTGAAAGGTCATTTTCTGATCTTAATTATTCTGATGTAATTCCATTGAATTACAGGTACCATTTTTTGCCTGTGAAAAGATGATCTAAAGCCTGTCCTGAACCCTGACTTTATAAACATGGCTTTCTTAATCTCCCTTTCTATTTGTCTAACAGATGGCTTTATAGAACCTCAAATACCAAGGAAATTTGGTCTGCTATAAGGAGTGGTACAGAATAGAATTAACTTTTGAGTTGTTGTCTTTTTTTCATTGAGTATAGGAAGCAATGCTAGGCCTACTGCTAGCTAGCAATGTTCAAACAGTAAGATGCACTCCAAATCTCATGAATTCAGTTACTCGCTGTGCCTGGTGAATGGTGCTGCACTGTCCACATGGTTATGATGCTTATTGTAACCACAATATAGGGGTTAAGCACAGGGAATAGGATTTTTAGACTCTTTAAGAAAATGCTCAAACAAGTGTAGTAATACCGCATATATAAAAATATATCACTCAGGAAAATACAGATTTAAAATATCATTTGAAATGTAATAGTATATGTGCCATAAATAAAACATTACATTACCAGATAATTTCAAGAATTTAATTTTTTTTCTTTTCAGTGAAAAATGAGTGGATTATTAATTTCAGGTGATATCTTCTAATACCAAAACCAAACAACAAATATTTGCCTGCCAAATAGCTCTTTCAAAAAACAGAAATACATATATTACTTGTTACAGAATTAAACCAGGCAAAGCAGAGAGGGCAGGAAGAATTCTTTTGTACAGAGCTGGTTCCTTCTTTGTTTCATGTACAAACACATTGGCTTCAAATGCTTTCATATAGCTTAATCCTAAGCAGAACTGCATCCATATTCCACTGTCCCCTACAAGTAGATGTTCTTTTAGTCTACAGCAAACATTCTTGGCCACTTGTCATTCCTTATCTCAAGCCATATGAGTCCTTTTTTTCCATAGTCTCCTCCTTCAGATTAATCTGAAATCATACCACAAAATATGCTGTGAGTTTACAGTCAATTAACTCATTTTCAGTGATTGAGAAATCTGATGGTTTGTTTGGCTCAGGTTAACACCTGGAATTGGTACAAATTCACTGGATATTTTTTAATTTTTAAAAAGGAAATAATGGAAATGTAATTCTAGTAGATCTTGTTTCTGTTTGTTTCTGCTCACACAGAAGCAGCTCTGCAGCGCTTCACATCCTGCTTTGCAGAGGCTGCTGAGCTTTACAGGCTGAAGTCAGCTTGCAGAAGACAGAAGTTCTCTACCAACCTGCATCTCAGGAAGTCTTCCATCATCCTCACATCACCATAGGCAAT
The DNA here is from genome assembly GCF_047495875.1 of Pithys albifrons albifrons. Taxonomy (NCBI): domain Eukaryota; kingdom Metazoa; phylum Chordata; class Aves; order Passeriformes; family Thamnophilidae; genus Pithys; species Pithys albifrons. The sequence goes on from NC_092461.1 coordinate 91,459,700, forward strand.
TCAGAGCTTAAGTCAGTCCAGCAGTTCACCTATCTGGGAAGTATCATTTCCTCAGATGGTAAGATTGACAAAGAGATAGACAACAGGCTGGCAAAGGCATACAAAGCCTTCGGAAAACTCCATAAAAGAGTCTGGTTCAATAAACACCTGAAGAAAAGTACAAAGATCAGTGTCTACAGAGCCATTGTTCTGTCTACTCTCTTATATGGGTCTGAATCCTGGGTCATCTACCACCACCACCTGCGGCTTCTCGAACGCTTCCATCAGCGCTGCCTCCGTTCAATCCTAAACATCCACTGGTCTGATTACGTGACCAATGTGTCTGTTCTTGAACAGGCAGGGGTCAGCGGTATCAAGGCCATGCTGATGAGAATGCAGCTGCGCTGGGCAGGGCACGTCTCCGGGATGGAGGATCACCCACTGCCTTCCGAAGATTGTGCTCTATGGTGAACTCGCCACCGGCTGCTGCAAGAGAGGAGCCCCAAAGAGGAAATACAAGGACTCCCTGAAACAGCACCTCAGCCTTGGCCATATTGACTGCCACCAATGGTCCACTCTGGCCTCCAATCACCATTCACGATGCTGCTGCTTCTTCTGAGAATGCACAGAGAGTCAGTCTCAAGGAAAAAGGACAACACAGAAAGAACCGTTCCTCACCAGTATCACCTAAAGAGACGTTCCGCTGTGCCTTTTGTGATCGGACCTGCCTATCCCATATCAGTCTTTTTAGCCACCAGCAGCTTGCAGCAAGCATGGTTAGTGCCCTTCTCAAATCTTCACTCACAAAGCCTAGCCATGATGATGATGATGATGATGTTTCTGTTTGTGCACAGTGGTCCATCAAAAAGATAATATTCAAACACTCATTCTTGTTATATGTGCAATAACAAGAGCTATTTTAAAAGAGGCTTTATGTACAGTTATTACAGTTGTGAATCTTCATTGACCTCTGTAAAATCTTTTTCAGAGTTTTCTTTGTATATATCAGCTGCTCTTCCTCACTAAAAAGCGTGTCTCAACACCAGGAGTTTCTCATCTTTGTTACAGGTGCTTATCATTCATTCACATAAAAAAATGCATAGACTAAGCTACAGAGGTGCAGTATTGCTTCTCTTCAGTGGTTGTTGGTGGCTAAATATGACTAAAAATCATGCTTCTGATGCGCATCTTAAATTCAGCCATCCACAAGGCGTTATTAGCAAGAAATGTTTCCAAGTATTACCTTGTCTGGTTTGCTGGTGGTATGAGATTGTTACTAAGTAAGCTTACTCAGCATCTCCTCATAGTTTTAGATATATATGGGGGTTCTTGACACTTTAAGCACAGCTTTCAAACATTTGTTTATACCCTGGTTTTGTTTATTTCATTGATCATCAGCATATGTCGGCACAAACTAGAAGCCAATAAAGGCCACCTACACCAAAGGCAGAATTTTGCGAATATCACAGTACTTTTCCATTCCCATTTTAGAAATTACTTCCTACCTTATCATAGAATAGAATCATTAATTTTTTTAGATTGGAAAAAGCCCTTAAGATCATGGAGGCCAACTGTTCATCTAGCACTGCCAAGTCCTTGTGCCTCAGTGCCACATCCTACACATCTTTTCAACACTTTCAGGGCTGGTGATTCCACCACTTCCCTGTGGCACCTGTTCTGATGCTTGACAACCCTTTCAGTGAAGAATTTTTTCCTAATACCCAATCCAAACTTTTCCTGTTGCAGCTTGAGGCCATCTCCTCTTGTCCTGTCACTTGTGACTTCAGAGGAGAGACCAACACCCACCTCATTACAACTTCCTTTCAACCTGTTGTAGATTCAGAATAGCATCACTTCTCAACAAATTAGACAGAGATCTCATTATCATTACCCTCTGCAAAGACAAAGCTCAATACTTTTCCTGGGAATCTAAATTTTTCATTGTTCCCACAATACTGTCTTGAGCTGTCTCATGTCATATCTTCTTGTCAAATCATATATTCTTATTGCATTTCCATCTTTTCTCAAGCAACTGACAAACTGAAAATATTTGAGCCACAACATACTTGTTTTTCTGTAATGCCTTCATATTTTCTTACTAAATCCTCTGTGTAATTGTTAAACATATATAAAACTGTAAAATAAGATGGGATCTTGTGAGGGGAGAAGGTCCTTTACCTACAAAAATCCTACTTTGCATTCATTGGAATATTTTGTTTTTCAAAATTCCTGGCATAATAAAGAAGTTGGTAGATCTTTGACTCAACTTACACCTTCCTCTATTTTAGTAGATCATCAGAAATGTTGTTGTTCCTTTATGGTCTGGCTGCTTCCTTATCCTCTTCTAAAAAATATTGCTTTCACAAGTGGGTCAGCTGCCTAGAAAATGTCTCTGAATCTTTGTCTTTATCCACTTCACTACGATGATGCTCATTGAAACAGTCCATCTATTCTCAATATGACTGCACTCCTTATAACAGCTACAGTATCAATACTCTCTGCACATTTCAATCAATTTTTTTTAAAGCCAGCCCTTGGTGACCAACACTATTGTGTGATTCTTGCCTGTTCTTTGGATTGTCTGTTTTAGCTGTGCCTCATCTCTTAACTTATTTAAATATGCATTTTTCTGTCTTGCACAATAGTGGTTTGAAGCACAAGGGGCTTCCCTTAGGCTGAATGTCAGTCTGTTGTCTTAAGTGGATATGCAGTAGTAAATACCTAGTAGTAGTAGATAGTAGTAGTAAATATCTAGTAGATAAGAATTCCATTTGTGAATATTAATATATTCTTGCAAATGCCATTGTGAGTGCAATGAGATGGTATTTAGAACTGTAAAGCTGATTAATCTGATCCCCCTGTAAGCAGCTGTGCTACAGGTATAGCTCCTTCTTGTTTTCCTACTTTAAAACCATAGTTTAAGGAACATGTTACTATCAACACTGGCAGCTGGTATAGGCCCCTTCAAATTCTCTCCAGACTCAATTTACTGTTTCTTCAGTGAGAACACACATGCTGATACCAAGTTTTCTTGCCGCTTGTTTCAAAGGCAGTAACTGCACTGGCAGATTTCCGTACCCAAGGGCTCCATTTCTTTTCCATTCGGCTGAGATTACGATGTACTTTCGAGATAGTTGCTCCACCATATTTGGCTGGGATTTTTGTCTTTGATGAGATCCAGATGTTCCATGTTCTCAGTTCTTAATCTGTTTTCCATACCTGGGTAATTTATATGTATTATCATTTATCTGCAATACTTTTTGGGCATTATATCAAAAGGAGATGAGTGTTCAGACTTTGCCCAAAGGCCAAGCTGAGAAGACCAGATCCTGACTCTGGCCCATCCTCTCCAGCCTGCCCTGCTCAGCAGGCTCTGCTTGCAGCAGAACATGTTTGGCACAGCTCCCAGGGCCGTGGGAACACACAAGAGCTGCCACTATGACTGGAGACTAATTTAGAGTAACAAATATATTCAAGGAAGACCAAAGCAGCTCACAAACAAGCGGCAGGCAGAGACAGAGCTAAATTTGTCAAGCAACACATTCTGTCCACTCATTGCTCATTCATCTCTAACAACTCTGTTTGTGAGCATAATTATGTTCTCCTGCAGTAGTTGTTTGAGAACATTTTTCTGACTATATCATGGAGCAATATTCTAACTACCCCAAAATAAAGCTTGTTTGTTTGTTTGTTTGTTTGAATAATTAAATTCCAGATGAAAGATTTGGCTCCTCCAAGGATGGCATAGAAGATCCTTTATAATATTCATGATAAAGTATTTTAAATCAGATTTGTTCCTAATTTATAACTTGCATAAAATCATTCTTAATGTAATTTTCTGGGGGTTTTAATAATAAAATAAAATTCCAAACAAACTTAAGGTATCTATGAATGATAACTTACTGTAGCAGAAAATAAGCAGGACACTTGACTCCTTTGAAAAGCAGAACCATATTCATTCACCATTTTTATTTATGTCTGCTAAATTACTCTTAAGCCAACCATTATTCCAAAGCCAAGGATAATACTTTACCAGATGTGCTGCAAACAATTTTTTAAAATATTAATTTGTAATATTAGAATTGAATATTTATGGAAAGTAGTAAGTATAACTCAGAAAACCTGAAAAACATGTAACTGTTAACCTAAAAGGGCAAAAAGGAGGAATTGGATACGACTGAATGAAAGCTGAAGTTTTAAGTTGCCAACAAAGTATCATAAGTAGCAAATGAGCAATATTCCACTTACCTTAGCTGTAGAAAAACCTACTCAAAATCTTCTAGACTCACATTAATTTAAAAAAAATCAAAAACAAAACCAAAAAACAAACCAACAAACAGAAAAAACCCCAAAACAAATATAAACTACTTTTAAATAACAGAGAAATATTTTTAAGTGGATCTGTGGTCACACTGCTAGAATTTGATGCACATTTAAAACATTTTGTTCCAAACTATACTTAAAAAAAATCTTGTGCCCTTACTGAAGCTGAGAGCTCTATCTTGTCACAATATAATAACTTTAATTGTGAGAGTCAGGTCCAGAATGTTTATTGGGGAAATTAATCAGCAGAGTATAAAGCCAACTACTATCTTTTACACTGCACTTGAAGGATTTGATTCACTGAAGACACTGACATGTTTGGTCGTGCAAGGCAGTATGTACCAAGCTCATTCTGAAAACTGATGCCTGTTTTGAAAACCAGGGCTTTTGTGAATCTCTTCTAGGCTTTGATAGATGTCATCCTGGGATATCCAGAAGAATGTTTTTCCCTGCAGGGCCTCAGCTGCCCTTGGGTGTCTTTGCTGCTCACCACCACCAAAACTATCAGCTCTGGCTTAAATAAATGGGAATTTATGGAGAGCCAGGCAAACACTGAAACCTCACACTCAGCTCACAACCACTACAATTTGTAGAGCATGCAATGAAATGAATACATTTAGAGCCTTGGTTTTGATTGTGGCTATTTGAGACAATAAGAAAAAACACAATCAGATCTTAGTCTTTTGACTTGATGACCTTTCCACTTTCTTTAACATGCTTCTCATTACAGGGCAATTAGCAAAAAAAGGGGACATCACAAAGTGTTTGGAAAAGAACTTAAGAATTAAACTGCAATTAAAAACATGACAACAAACTATCAACTCACAAAGAAAACAACAGACAGGATTAAATAGCAGCAATATCTTTGAATCACAGCCCTCATGAAGTATTAAAAATAAAAACATGACTCATAAATACCTGTTTGAATTCAGAAGCAAAACTGTATCTGCATTGAGACAGTTACTGGATGAGCAGTGTCCCCTAGAATTTGGATATTCAGTCATGTATTTTGCATGTTATTGCAGATTTAGAGCTTTTGGTGTCTTGTGTGGCCACTCACTCCCTCGTTGTTTAGACTTGCAGATTCTGGTGAAACAGATGTCTAATCCAAGAAAGAATCTTTGAAGGCCAGTAGAAGGCTAACTGGCAAGACATATGAATGGCAAATTCAAATTTGCCTCAAGAACAGTGTTTAGGTACTAAAATGTAGGTAACACCAAAAATATTTTTTCTATATCATGAACCTTTCTTCATGTGGCAGCAGCAGAAAACCTGTTAGAATAGTATCTGGGTTTAATACAAGCCATTTAGAAAAATGGATAAGTAAGAATAAGCAGAATGAAGGGGAAGGAAAGGAAGGGAAGGAAGGGAAGGAAGGGAGGGAAGGGAGGGAAGGAGGGAAGGGAGGAAGGAAGGAAGGAAGTAGAAGGAAGGAAGGAAGGAAGGAAGGAAGGAAGGAAGGAAGGAAGGAAGGAAGGAAGGAAGGAAGGAAGGAAGGAAGGAAGGAAGGAAGGAAGGAAGGAAGGAAGGAAGGAAGGAAGGAAGGAAGGAAGGAAGGAAGGAAGGAAGGAAGGAAGGAAGGGAGGAAGGGAGGAAGGGAGGAAGGGAGGAAGGAGAGGAGGAAGGGAGGAAGGGAGGGAGGGAGGGAGGAGGGAGGGAGGGAGGAGGGAGGGAGGGAGGGAGGGAGGAGGGAGGGAAGGGAGGAAGGGAGGAAGGAAGGAAGGAAGGAAGGAAGGAAGGAAGGAAGGAAGGAAGGAAGGAAGGAAGGAAGGAAGGAAGGAAGGAAGGAAGGAAGGAAGGAAGGAAGGAAGGAAGGAAGGAAGGAAGGAAGGAAGGAAGGAAGGAAGGAAGGAAGGAAGGAAGGAAGGAAGGAAGGAAGGAAGGAAGGAAGGAAGGAAGGAAGGAAGGAAGGAAGGAAGGAAGGAAGGAAGGAAGGAAGGAAGGAAGGAAGGAAGGAAGGGAGGAAGGGAGGGAGGGAGGGAGGGAGGGAGGGAGGGAGGGAGGGAGGAGGGAGGGAGGGAGGGAGGGAGGGAGGGAGGGAGGGAGGGAGGGAGGGAGGGAGGGAGGGAGGGAGGGAGGGAGGGAGGGAGGGAGGAAGGGAGGAAGGGAGGAGGGAGGAAGGGAGGAAGGAGGAAGGAGGAAGGGAGGAAGGGAGGAAGGGAGGAAGGGAGGAAGGGAGGAAGGGAGGAAGGAAGGAAGGAAGGAAGGAAGGAAGGAAGGAAGGAAGGAAGGAAGGAAGGAAGGAAGGAAGGAAGGAAGGAAGGAAGGAAGGAAGGAAGGAAGGAAGGAAGGAAGGAAGGAAGGAAGGAAGGAAGGAAGGAAGGAAGGAAGGAAGGAAGGAAGGAAGGAAGGAAGGAAGGAAGGAAGGAAGGAAGGAAGGAAGGAAGGAAGGAAGGAAGGAAGGAAGGAAGGAAGGAAGGAAGGAAGGAAGGAAGGAAGGAAGGAAGGAAGGAAGGAGAAAATCACTTTCTCCAAAACACCTCCAGAAATTAGAAGAATGGCAAAAAATTCTTTATGTAATGAAGGACAGAGAGCAGTGAAAAATAGCATGAGAAGGGACAGAAGTAAGAAAGTATATAGTACTTCTAAGCATATTGATGTGGTACTGATGGAGAAATAGTAAATTTTTATCAGCTTAATAGGGTCTCAGCAGGCAAGTTTAGAAACATCCTAGATTAGCAACAAAGGATTTCACAAATAGAAAAGAAATAAAGCAAACAATGAGTAAAGGGTTTCAAGAGCTGCTAAACAAACCCACACCATAAAAAAATATTTAAAAAATACTATCTCAGGAAGAGAATTGCAATATATCACATCTCAAAGCAAAAAAGGAGTCAGTAAAAGAAAGTACATCTAAAAATTTTACATTTGAAGAAAATTTTACCAGAGGAAGCTGCAATGTCAGGACAGTGGGGAAAATGTGGAAATCCACCACAGATACACATTTCTTAAAAGAAAATACTTTGGAAAAATGTTGGTATTGAATTAGATGTATTACTAATATGCACTAAGACTTGCCAGAGTTCAACTATTCATTGCTTTTAATGTTATCCATTAAAAAAAAAAAAAGAAAAAGAGAGACAAATTTCAAAGAAAATCCTGAAAGGGAAGCCAGTTGTTGAGACAAAAAACAGAGTTAAGCTAAAGTGTATCTCTGTAAAACAGCACTGAATGGGAGTTTACGGACTTTAAAGCAAGGGCGATGCCAGAGGCAACAACAGAAACAGAGGTGTAACAGGGCCATCTTTTTGCCCCTGGCAATATCATGGAAGCACAGAAAATTTCTATTCCATTTCTTGCATGCTAGAATATTCAGCTGCTGTGTAAATGAAACCTCTATTATCTTTTTGTGCCATGATAGCATTTCTCAAGGGGAAAAAAAAGAGCCTTCCTAACTTCTGCATCTGTTTCGGTGTGTATAAGATAATGATACAAAAGACGCATCATTGAAAAAAATCACCCTACTGAGTCTGAAGTGTGGTGCACTCCTGGAGGTTGAAATCAAACCCTGGAGAACAGGTGGGAGTGGAATCAATGTTTTTCTTCAAAGTCAAATTCAGCTCAGTGTATCACTCTTACTTCTTTTCAGATGCAAAGGTCTAATACTGTGTCACCCTCAGGGATTGGATTTGTTACAAATAGAACATTCTTCTAGTTAACTTCCTGTATTGTGCACTTTACATATGAGATTTGCAATTTTACCTCTTGTCAGAATGTACATGTGTAGAAGCTTTTCCACTTTATATTTGGGTAAAATCTTGTATATTAATGAAACACTGTGTGCATGTGTTAAGTAATGCCCAGAGCACAGTGTTTAGGTGCATACTTGATTTTTACATCATTAAACTTGACTGCCTTCCTTAGTTATTAAATGTTACTGTGTCCAAAGGAACCTGTTGAACTGAAGTCACAAAGAAGGCCGTGCTTGATGGATGAAGATGGTACAAGACAGGTAGGTAGAATTCTTGTTCACTGTGGAATATAAGATTCTGTATGCTGGGTGAGCAAAAGAAAACTTAAGGTAAATTTTCTGTGGTTTTTTTCATTAAATCCTTTCTTTATGTTTGTTTTAGCACATTACATCTTTAATTGTAAATTGTTTTACATTTTTATATTTTTTCTAAAAAAGAAAAAATTGCTTACAAACTTCTGTTTATGGAAACAACATTTTGTATACATATTGGCAAAAATTCATTTTATATGTGTATTGCAGCAGTTGAAGTGATCCACAATAAACACATTATTCTAGGAGGGAAATGGTCACATGGCATTTCAGAATGTGACCTAAAGAACATGACAGGATTAGTTGTCATTCTTCGTAAGTTTAACTGAGGTAAGAAAAAAGAGCCAGTTATTACACATAATATAATATAAATTCTTGCATATAAAGCCTTATGAAAAATGTTTATGTTATGCTACAAGCTGTCAAAAATCTCCATTAGGAGAATAATAAATTTGCAAAGTAAAATTTTATAAGTTGTGTAGTGTTGGAAGTAAAATTTCTGTGTAACTTTAACTGAGTTCCATTGTACTTTCATATAGCAATGAATAAGTGAAGTAATTCATTTTGTACCAACTTTACTTCAGGATTTCTACCTCAGTTCAAAACTGAGTGTGTCAGTCAGTGATGAAAACTGTAACATTTTAAAATTAATTTTCCATAAGCTCACTAATGGCATTCATCACTGCAGCTTCTGTGTGGAAGTTATTTGAAAATGTCAACTGATTTATCTTTGCAGCATTCCTGTGAAGAGACAGAGTTGGCTGTCCCCGGTTTACAGTGCCACGGAAGAAACAAAGAGCAATTAAAGACAAAAACATTCAGTAAATATGGATGTCCATTTTGGGATGCCTTCTACTCGGATTTTTAAGAGCACTCAATGATATATATGCAGCATTTTATGCATCCAACATCAGGATCCTATTGATTCCATCCCATCCACTGACAAGAGTGTAAAGTGGTAGCAGAACATTTTCAAGTGATCATGCATGAAACACTTGATTTAGGGAATTCTCTCATGTCTATAACTAATAGAATTCAATTATCTGAACAGCATCCAGTTCTCTTAGAGGAACCTTTGTTTTTCACACACACACATGCCTGCCAGTGGCCTTGTGCATCTTCCAATTTCTGCAGCTAATGAAGGAGGACTACAGAGAGCAGAATCCATGGCTGTGCAAGCCCTCTTCACTCTGAGAGCACAGTCTGTCCTGTGTGAAAACGGAGAGAGGAGCAAAGAATGGGCACAACATATAATTGGAGACTCTTTCATAATCCACAATGAACACTTTTTCTAACTTGTTTTCTTTTTTCTTTTCTTTTTTTCTTTTTTAATAGTAATTGCATGATTTAGCTTGGAATCCTGCTCTTGTAGATTTTTGAGACTTGAAATAATACAATCAGTTTACTTACCTTTGGAGGACTAGCTTATGATGTTAAACTACATTTACTGGTAGAAATTTGTTAATACAATAAATGTTGGAATAAACACTTTTCAGAAATGTGTCAGCAGATATGAGACATGGCCTTGTCATAACCTGGAAAATAAATTATGCAGAACATCTCTGGTATTGTAAGAAGAAAAGGGCTAATTTATGTTCTTCTGTTTACTCCTAAACTCCTAAATGAGAAAGTTATGTCCTTTCAGTAACAACCCAGGGAGTGGCTGCTGCTTACTGGAAGGAAGGAGAGTCATAGAATATATCCCATCAGAATAGGGGTTTTTGATATCTCAATATATTTTAATAATATTTTAAAACATTTAAGAGTCATTCTTGGATTGTACAAAAATCATACTACATATATAATATATATAATCTAGGATGATAAATAGTGATTTTACAAGTACCTCTTTTCTTTTCTTTTCTTTTCTTTTCTTTTCTTTTCTTTTCTTTTCTTTTCTTTTCTTTTCTTTTCTTTTCTTTTCTTTTCTTTTCTTTTCTTATTTTGTTTTCTTTTATTTTTATTTTCTTTTATTTTTATTTTATTTATTTTTTATTTTATTTTATTTTATTTTTTATTTTATTTTATTTTATCTCTCCTCTCCCTCTCTCCTCTCCCTCTCTTCATGGTTCACTCCTGAGCACCTTCGTTTGAAGACAGAGTTCAGGTCTGTATCACAGAATTAAGATTTCTTCATTATTCTCTTCTGGAGACTGTATAACTGCTCTCCATAAAACCGTTGCTCATGGCTGCTTTTCATACTTTTGGGTTCAGGCTGTGACTTTGAGAAGAAGGTAACAAGAAATCATCCTCTAAAAGGCAAAGGGGATGCTTCTGCCATGTCCCCTCTATTGCTTGTGTTGAGAAAGGAATTGGTAAGGTTACAGACATAATGAGTCCCAAAGGATCAAAGATAGCAAGACTAAGTGAGAATTTCCTTCTATTTCTCCTTCAGCCTCACCTGCAGCTATGTTTTCTGCTTTCTCATTACTTAAAAATATCTGAAAGAGTTTGGGGTGCAAATGTATCATGCAGAGAAGATTCTCATGACCATGCCAAATAAGCAGAAAACTGACTACCTTAGGAAATAAGGTGACGTCTGTGAACTGATGTTAAAAAGCATCTTTCAACCAGTAAGTAAAACAAAACCTGATAGAGTGACCTTTGAGAGACCACAGACATGGAGGTCCTAGATGTCATTCTCACATATTCACTTTAAAGAGCAGAGCTGCACTTCAGTGAACCAAGTTTGAATGTTTGTCATCCAGCAGATGTCCACATATTTAAATTTTCCCCATGGGTAAAAGAACTATGTGGGCTTGAGTACCAGATGAGTAGATCTGGGATATTTTATTATTCTGATCTAGCCTGGTGGTCCCTAGAAAACAACAATTCTATTTTCAGCTTATTTTCCTCTTTCTTAATCCTCCCATAAGCATTTAAATAAAAATTGCCATCGAATTATGTCTCACAGTTACTGGACACATTTCTGAGTTTTGATGGCCTTCTTTTATCTCTACAGTTGTATTCAGACATTTCTTTGGTGCTCTGGTTTTGCGTGTTTACAAGTTCCCATATGAGCAGGAGTTTTCTGCATCTTCATATTGTTTCCTATCCTTGACAAAGACTTCAGTCTCAGACAGATTGCTGACAGATTGGTTCAGAGCCAATGTGTAGGTGAAAGCACTAAGAGAAGCCCTTGATTTTGGGCTTTTTATGTCACTGAGCTGACAGAGCAGATACACTACAGCATATAGCTAAGGTCAGTTTTATTAATATAGCTCTTGAGCCCAACCAGGAAGACAATCCAGGTCAGTTGTAGGCTGGGTCCAGCGTACTTCTTGATCGGGGAAGAAAGAAGCCCTCTTGCTCTCCTTCTCTCGTTTGGAATAAAAATTAAATATTTTCTAGATATACCTCAAAAAGAGAATCAGGGTGAAGAAAAATATTCTTTCAGGGTACTACTGTCTAAGTATTCTGTTTCTTAATCTCCCTACTGCTTTGAGCAGGACTCCACAACAATTGTGTATATGTCAAGGAAATACAGAGCCTTTCTTCTGCATCGGGTAGGGGATTAAATTAATACGGGAACTCTACATGTCTGTTCATGGCAAAGGAGAATATGTGAAAGCAAAGGAAATATGAAAGAAAGCAATCATCACTCCTGTCTTCAAAGAAAACAAATGCAATTTCAAGAAGGACCAGCAGGATAATCTGGAGAACTGCAGCCTGGTTCCCTGTGAATCTGATAGTACCTAATTCTGGAAGCCCTTTCCAAACATACAAAGGACATGAAGGTGATCAGAAATAGTAAACGCAGATTTACAGAGTAGACTTCATGCTTGAGCAGGCAGATACTCTCCTACAACAAAATTACCACCTTACCAGATGATGAGAAGAATAATAAACATTGTTCGCTTCAACTTTCTTGAGGCCTTTGGCACAGTCTTCTGTAACCTTACAGACAAGGTGGCATTTTATGGGTTAGGTAGGTGAGGTAAGTGGACAGCCAGGTGGATGGAATGCGGCTGAACAGCGAAGCCCAGCGGGTGATGATCAATAGCACAAAGTCCAGTTGGAGGCAAGTCACTGGTGGTGTCCCCCAGGGGTCAATATCGAGGCCAGTGTTGTTTAACCTCTTAATTAAAAACGTAGCCAATGGGGTTGAATGCAAGGCAGTAATATACCACAATAGCAAAAGTGACCAACAGCATTTTGGGCTGCATCAGAAAGAGCATTACCAGGAGACTGAAAGGGGTTAGGTTACCCTTTCTTTCTACTCAGTACTGATAAGGCCATATCCAAAATACTGTGTCCACTTCTGGGCTCCCCAGTACTAGAGAGATAGGAACTCACTGAAACAAGCCCAGTGAAGAGCTGTGGAGATGGTTAAGGGACAGAAGCACCTCATATGAGGAGAGCTGAGGCTCTTTTGCCTGGAAAAGAGATGACCCAGGGGAGAATCTCTTAATCTCCTGATGGCAGGGAATGAACATCCAGAAAGGCAGACTGTTCTCAGTATCTCCCAGTGACAGGACTGAAATATTCAAATATTGGTTTGGACATTTGGAAATTTTTTTCAATAAATAAAAGATCCAATTACTTTTTTAACATTTCAAAACTAGGATAAATCCAAAATATTATTTCTAAGAATTTTTCATTCATTTAACTACATGTTTAATTTGTTTTGAGAACTATAAAACTTTCATTTTTAAAACAATGAGTTAGGGACTTCTGTCAGATACTTTTCATGTAACTAGAATTTCAGTTTCCTGAAAAACTCTGACATCTTAACATTTCACCCCTTCTAAATTGAAGCAAAGCAAATGTTTCCCCTAGGACTCTTTTTTTTAAAGTCACCTAGGATAAACTTATATGCAAAGTTTTAATTCTGTTTTTTCCTAATTTATAATTTCAAACACAATCCTGAATGAAATGTGTTCCAAAATGAAACACTCAAATATTCTGTCATGACAAGAGTATAAAAATGTTATTGAAAAGCTTTGTTTTGATTGAAAGCAAAACAAACAAAGTATAGTCAATCCTCACACATTCCCACAGAACATTTACAACTGAATTAATTGGCATTTTCTGAAAAACATTCTGCTCAAAATTTCCGAGCCTCTCCACTGACAAGTGTATAGAGACACTGCTCTGTCCCAGGCAACCCACCACACACGCACATCCTGTTGAAATGAGAGATATCTATTGAGAATGCTGGCCTTTTTAAGGTGTAATTATGTTGCTGTAGTTCTATCACAAAGGTAGAATGAAGAGGAAAAGCAGAGGAACTGTTCACAGAGGGGTGTCTCAGATTAATAGTTTCTCCTTCTGCCTTCCCTCAGACAGCCTTTTATCCATTGGTTTTGCTCCAGACCATATCTAGAAGTAACATCGAGTTCTTTTATAAGTCATTGATTATTATTGCATGATTACAAGGAAGAATTTAAATATTTGTCACTTAATAAAACTAACCTATGAGAGGGGAAAAATCATAATGGAGTTAATGTGGTGCTTTTAAACCACTATCTTTAAAAATGTTCAAAAACAGTCACAAAGTGTGCTACCAGAGGGATATGAATTAGCAACTAAAGCTTGTTGATGCACACCAGACTTCATTTAACCATGGTAAAGCATCACACGTGTTTTACCATGATTTACATGACTTGCTGCTGTCAATTGTCATAATTACATTAGCTTTTGAAAGGTGATCTACGTTTGAAATTTATTGTGTTTGGTTTGTTTCAATAATTTCAGATAATAAAATTTTAGAAAAAGACACGAAAGTAATGCCTTCCATTCCTCTTCATCCAACTCATCAGAGAATTTATAAGGCCAGAAATTTTCTTTTTTTATCCCCTCTTCCTTTTGTAGAGGGACTTGCTGTAAAGAACTCTGCCTTTACCCTTAGACACAAAGGTTCATGCCGAGCACTGTTGAAAACTGAAAGGTAAATATTCACAGGGAATCTCTTCAGCAGACTCACTTCACCGCTGCCTAAGGTCTTAAACGCTTTGTTGATAGTAAATTTTAGATTATTCTATGACCATATTAGAAAAGAGAGTCTCACAGGAGGTGTAAGACTGAAGATACATATACATCATAGATACCACTTACACATAGTGAACAGTAACTGGCACAAGCAGAAAACTTTAGTCACAGTAAAGCAGAATATTGACAAAAGAGCTTTCATTTTCCCCTAATGTCATCTGGTCATGTCATTCATCACAGTTAAATCCAATCTCTAATTGCAACAAGCATTATGAACAGCATTTATGAATTCATTATGTGGTGCTATGCTAAGCCTGCATTTGAGTGAATGCTATAATATTTCTACTTCTACAATTTTCTCTGTCTGCAGTCCTCTTCACCTCAAAAGGACTGAGCTTATTAAAAAATAAAAGTTGTGTGCATTTTTAATGCATAATAACATAAAAAACATAAGCACAAATATTTCCTTGTCTGCATGTGTACCCTCATCTTCATTCTATTATGTTTTACAATTTCATCTGTGGGAAGCATTGAATTTTTGAAACGCAGGAATCTTGCACCTGTTGCTCCATTTACACATGTGGAAGATGACTGCAAAATGCAAGCAAAACACAATATTGTCAATATGAAAATGTTTCACAGCCACATTGCATGAGCAGAGGCAAGTGTAGGAAATGACAGTAAATGAGCTACTGTCTTCTGTTTTGCATCATTCACATATTGGACACTATAAGTCCTTATGAACTCATCAAGGCTGCCATGTCTATGAAAGCCTCTGCCAAATGTGCAGCTTTTTTACACAACCAGACACTTGGAAAGGAACAGAAATATAAATGAGAGTCAGCTCATAATATTTTAGTGCTAAATAATAGGATTGGATGCAATATTGCATATCTGAGACCAGTAAAGACACAAAATGTCTACCAGTCATATGAAATGTACCTTTATTATGATTGTATAGCAGCTGTATTGTTCTGAAACATAAAAACACAGGCTACCAGATGCTGAAGTTCATGTGACTTTTTAATGCTTTTCTTTAATGCTGGCAAAATCAAAACTGAAGAAGTGAATGTTTGTATTTGCAATGATTGGTATCGGCCTAGTTTAAACAATTCAGTTCTAGATCTTTTCTCCATTTGCTCACATTTTTCTACCTAGAAGATATCAAAATCACAAATTAAAATCCA
Source organism: Pithys albifrons albifrons (assembly GCF_047495875.1). Classification (NCBI taxonomy): domain Eukaryota; kingdom Metazoa; phylum Chordata; class Aves; order Passeriformes; family Thamnophilidae; genus Pithys; species Pithys albifrons. The sequence goes on from NC_092461.1 coordinate 91,475,123, forward strand.
TTTTATTGATAATTGCTCAGGAGGTAGAAGATAATAATTTCAATCTCAAATCCCATACACATAATTTGCACACACAAGACTTAGAAGACATTGATTTTAGACACCAAAATGATCTCTGTTTTCCTATTCTTCAAACTCTGTTTCTAGGTGAATCATTCAAAATGTCCAAGGACTACAACACATAGTGAAACCATCTATTAAAATGAAAAAGCAATTTTCAATGCTCCCTAGGTGGTGGGATCTCAACAGAACCCTTTGGAGAAGGGGGAAGAGGGGTGTGAGCACAAGTGATGTTTAGCAGGGCAATTTGGTACAGAACATGAATAGCACTGGTTATGAAGTATCAAGACAATACCATATACATGAGTGCACAACAAACCTAAAACTGCCTAACAACCATATTACAAAATTAAGCATATACAGAAGGTCTTTTACAACACAGAACAGTTACAACATAAAGTGATTGGTACAAGGTGTGGCCTTTGGTGAGGTTTTTGCTCCCTCTCCTCTCTCTCATTGAGTCAGAAGTGTGGCAATTCTGAGGGAAAAAACCCATGCATCTGGAAAATTATATGCACAGGTACATGAAAAGTTACAAAGTCCTTCTAAAGAGCATGGACTTTTCCCCCCCTCTTTTGTAAAGTATGGGAGTTAAATAATTTCAGCTTATTCATATTATCTTTACAAAGGATAACCTAGAGTGTTCTTTTTCATCTAACATTGTCTCTCAAACCTCCATTCTGCAATGCCACTACTATATATCAGTATTAGAAAAATTAAGAAAAAAGTTTGAAATTACAATATCAGAATCTTCTACAGTTCTTATGAATATTTTCCTTTTCTGGAAAAGAAATTTTCTAATCTCCCTACACAATACATATAAAATGTCCATACATACAAGGTCCATACAGACAGGGACTTCTGACTCTTTTCCTTAAGTCATTATTTCTTGTTTTAATTTTCCTTGCTCAGTCAGTCAATATTTCCAGAATAAAGGGGGGGAAATAGAAAATATTTACTAGGGCTTCATTATTTGATCAGCTAATAATTAATAAATGACTGCTGGCAGATTTGGGTGAGTGCATTTTTCAGCTATGTCTTTATCATTCCTACTAAATATCTTCTTAAATTCACCCTACACATATAGAACAAGGATGCAAACAATACTCTCAGGAATATTTTCCAGTACTTTGTTGCTCCCATTAGTCTGTAACTTGGCATGATTTTTTAAGGAATTCCTTATAATTTTAAGGCCTACTCCTCCCATTCATCTTAAAAGGGATGCCTATATTGGTAAAAGTTAGTATTTCAATATATGTTTCTGTCTCAGGATCAAAACCATTACATTCTCTCATAAACATTCACTCCCTCCTTTCAACTCAGTTTCTGGGGTCTTTAGAAATTATTTCTTCCTCATGTCTATGGGGATCCTGCAAGCTGTGAAGAGACTAACTGTGGACAGAAAGAAAGATCTTTGTACAGGGTATATTCTCCACTTCTTTCCTGTCACAGTTCCGTTCAACAGCTCCTTTGACACACACGGTGCTCTGCCTCTTTACACTAGAGCTTGACCTACACTTCAGCTGCCCTTTCTCTCACACTGGATACATCCATTTTATTTTTGATAGGTACTTTCTTAATACTTTTAAGAAACAGGAAGTAATGATGATTTCAACCATACATTCTGAATGTTTCACATGAACATATCCACAGAAATCAAAAGAGAATTTGCATGTTTGCACTTAAGACTGCTCTATAGGCTGCTGAGCTGCTGAAATATCTTAGACAAACAAAACTGAATGAAGTCATAACATCTTAGTCTTTTCAACAACTTCCTTTCAACTCTCAGTTCTGGGCTGCTGTCTTGATATACACCTTGTTCTCCATGTGTTAAATCTTATGACTCTTTATACCTACAAACAAGCTACTTCTCTGCCTTTCTACTAATTTATTATTGGCATTAACTTTTCACTTTCAGCAAGAAAAACAATATGCAATTTCCTTAACTGCATTTAATGCTGATCACTTCCCCATGGCATGCAAGTTGCCACTGCTGGTGTCCCCCTGAGTCCTTTCCTGTGGCAGTGCTTTAGCTTCTTCAGAAAGGTACCCATGACAAAAAAGGCAGAATTTCTCGACACAATTTCTCTTTCTTTTAAAAATCCTTCAGTTTTCCTTGTCAACAGCTCCTACGCTTCAGATACCTCAACCATCCTCCCATTCTTGCTGTAGGTTGCAGTATTTCTTCAGTGACCTCTTTTCCTTGTTACCCTAGGGATGGTTGCCCAGGCTTTTCCAAACAGGGATATAATCATGTTCAGCTGGGTTTTGGTTTTCTTTGTTTAAGACATGGTCTCCCTCAAGTTAAAAAGTATCCATGAGTAGCAAACCGGCTCAGGTCTGACATACCCAGCCAACAGCAGCAGAAATGCAGATTTTAAGATGGTGAAAAGGCACTGTCATCCAAGTTTGGAGGGATATGAGCAGGCACAGAAGCAAAGGGAGCAAGCTCCTCTAGTGCTGCACCACATGTGACTGCTCAGTGCCTCTGCAGCCCAGTAGACTCTGGGCTCAGCTGGACAATGCTGTCAGCTCAGGATGGGGAGAGGCGCTAGCACAGGGCCTCAGGCTCACAGTAGTTTGAAAGCCAGAGAGGGGTGGTGAGAAGCAGGGCAGTAACATGAAGTCCTATCAGTCCACACAGCACACACGGCATGTGGTGAGCCACGTGGTGAACAAGGTAGGAATCTGCAGCTGAGAGCATACAACACAGCTGAACAGTACTGTCCCTGGACTGGCCCCTTCTCACTACCTCCTTCCAACCCATGTATGCCACGTTTCCCTTTGGAAAAGAGCTGCTGTCTAATGTTTTATTGCTTAGAAAGGATTGGCAGTAGACTAGGACATTCTTGTTTTCCCCTGTTTTACTGTCTTTCCATTTTTACTTTGAAACTGATAGATGCTTTCTTCTACTGCTGTGCTGGATCCAGTTTTCCTTTTCTCCTCCACTCTCATCTGAGTTTTTCTACTTCCTTCCCCCTGCTTAAAGTAGAGTCAGTTACAGCAGGTTGCTCACAGGTGTTTCAAGTTAGATTTGTATACCTTCCAAGATGGAGACTACACAACATTTCTGGGCAACTGCTTCGTGTTTTACTATCCTCACATTTTAAATATATATATGTATATGTGCATATGTGTGTATGTGTGTGTATATGTATGTATATATACGTATATGTATATGTGTGCATATGTATATGCGTGTATGTGTGTGTGTGTGTATGTGCATATATATATATATTTATATGAATTTCTTGTATTATGATTTGTGCCCATTGTCTTTTGTCCTTCTACTGGGAACCACTGAGAAGAAGCTGCCCTGAAACTTACAGCCCCAACCAGTTCTTTCTTATTCGGAAGAATGAATTACAGCACAGTGCCTCCCCTTGTCAGCTCCTTAATCAGCTATGTTAGAAAGCTATCATTAATGCACTCCAGAAAACTCCTGGATCACTGGATCATTTGTGCCCATCTCTGTTGTCCCTCCAGCAGATTTTGTGGTGGCTAAACTTCCCCTGTGAGCACCAGCAGCTGTTAACATAAAGTTTCTTCTTGCTTTCTGAAGAAGTCATTATTTACTTCCTCCTCAGAAGTGATCTATAGCAGACATCCCCAGCAACATTGCCTACATATCTCTGCCATCTAACACTAACTCCTAAGCTCTTGACTGGCTCATGCAGAGCCCATGCATTCCCACTGCTCTCTTGCATGAAGTGTACATTTCCCCTCCTCATTTTCTCAATCTGTCCTTGCAAACAGCCAGTATCCAGCCATGGCACCACTCCCTTACCTCAGCCCTTTGCCTGAGCAGAAGGAACAGCAACAGAAGCCAGTTCATTTGCATTTGCTTTACTTCTGGTGCTTAGGTTAGCTGATTCCACTGGTCTAGCTTTACAGCAAGCATTTCTGTGTACGTAACATGTTTATATGTTCCTGAGAAAGGCCAGAGGGAGTAGTTCTCCAGATCAGAAAAAGATAATGCAATATGATATATATGTACACCTATAATCACGAGTAAACAAAAGCAAGGTCCACAGATGGAAACATCTGCAAAAAAACCCACAGGCACACCAGAGAGTGAACTACAGAGGGATGCATGTTCCAACCCTTTGTAAGGTCTCTTCCGATCCATGGCTCCATAGGAGAAGACAGGAAACATAAAATGGTGAGAAAACAAAGGAGAGGGAATACAAGTGGCACCAAGGGTAGATAGGCACAGGCACCACAACAGAAATGCTCTGCCCAGTTTCTAGCCCAATGAGAAACACAGCATATCTGTCAGCAGATAGTCTACGTGTGGAGTCTACAATGAGCTCTTATTATGATAAAATTGCCAAATATATTTGCTCTGCCCCACCCATTTTAGCACCTTCAGTAATGGAGCAGATGTGGTGCATGCCCTGCAGGCCAGACAAATTGTTCACATGTCATGTTTTGTGCAAAGATACAATTTGATTGTCAGTGACTTCTTATGCAAATGTAAAAGCATACAAAACATAATGGCTGTTTGGTTGGGAGGCTGCAGTGAGTGCAGCAGTTTCATTACAACATGACACACTTGTGAAAACTTGCAGCCACACAGTCCCAAAACAGAAATCACAAACCAGGTGAATTTCTCACCTGCAAAAAGCTTCAGTGATGGTTTCTGCAATTTGAACCATGGAATTGGAAGGGGCCTTAAAGAACATCTCATCCGACTTCCTCTGCCATGGGCAGGGACACCTCCTGCTAGACCAGGTTGCTCAGAGCCCCATCCAACATGACCTTGAACTTTTCCAGAGATAGGGCACCCACAATTTCTCTGGATGAGCCAGTAAGGACTTTTTAGGGGTCAAGAACAGGGCAAAAAGGGGCAATTTATATATTGAATGCACTTCTTACAGAAAGCCTACAGGTAGAGTTCTTTCTAAATGCCTTTTAGAGATGTGTAATAATAATGAGTTAAGGAATGTTATCTGGGCTACATCATCCTCTTTGTTCTCATGGTCAAAGAATAGAATGACTGAAATTACAGCTGCATTGTTCCATTTGGTGGACGCATAACTAGTTGAACCATACAATGAATTAGTCATGGCTTTATTTTTAGATCTTCATTTCAGGTAGTCCTGCAACTATCTGCTCTGGCAACACAATGCATGGCTAGGGAAGTCAGACCTCCAAAAATAGTAAGCATTCTACATTTTTAGTGGGAGAGCATATTGGAGAGCACTCATACTGTCATACCCTATATAATCCTGCCTCTCTTGCTGCTCCAGATACCATCTATGAGACTTCTGTCAGCTCCTAAAATGGAACCAAAACTATGATCATCTTCTGTGTAAGAGCAACTCATAACTGGCAGAGGACAGTTAAAGCAGCCTTTAGATTACCAATGCACAGAAGAATCTCTTATTAACTCTTCTCTCTTCTACAAATATTTTTTATTTCTCATCCCCTTTCACTGTAAATAGGTCTTTGTCTCACTGATTGCTTCTGGTTAACTGCTATCCTCAGATTTTTACTGGATACTTTTGGGTAACTAGAGAGATCATGTTGAAGCTATGATGTCAAAAACTATCCTTTAATATTGGCACCTCAGTTACTTGTAAAATCGGTGGCATTTCTGGCATCATTCAAACACTTTCCTAGAAAAATACATTGCCTTTTTATCAGCTCTGGAAAGGAGTAATATATGATGTATGCCTTGCCATGCCATCTGTGCAAACTTACCACAATATATAGCAGTTTTCACATCTGTAGTTCCAACTATCCATTTTAAAACAAATACATTTTCCATTCATTCCAAAACTTTTGTTTTCTCCTATCAGTATTCTTTCTTTGGTAAAGCAAGAAGCACATGCCTAACCAAAGCATGTAAGCAGTTCTACTCCTTTTCAGTGATCTTTACATGTGTGGAAGCTGGAATCTTGGTAACTGGAACTCAAGGGCCAAATTCTCTGCTAGTGCCATCCTGTAAGAACCATGTTCTTCAACTCAGCTCCACTGATTTACATGCCCAAACTGTATAATGAAATTTAGCCAACTGGAAAGTGGGATATAAAAGCATTATGATGTTGTCAGGCTTTACAGTAGAAAGCCTTGTAGCTAGCATTTCTTTGGAAAAATAACAAGCCCTGAAGATGTTGGCTAGATTTCCTTAACAAGTCGTCTTATTAATGTCAATCTTCTGTGTGGAGAACACTGTGTTAGTCCCAGGAGTTTCAACGGAACCAAAATTATATTAATATTATTTTTTATTTGTAAAGGTTTTTTGATTTAAAATTAAGCTCACAATGACAAGACTAGCAAATAGGTGCATGGTTCCCTCACAAGCTGCAGTTCCCCACTGTACTCCCTTGTTCTCATAAAGCCTCAGGATCAAGAGTGTGATACAGCAATTCCTGATTAATTATCCAAGCTTCTAATACTACTGTGCACAGGTAGTGGTTTCAAGGAACACTAGAAGTTCAAAACAACAATTGTCTTGAAAGACTTAGAAAGCAGAAATCACTCTCTGGCTCACTTGCTGGTAGTTTCATTCAGCTGGGTGTTCTGTTTGTTTCCTTTGGCTTCATTTCTTGCTTGTTTTTTTCTGTTGTATAACTTTTGCCCAGTAAAGCTTCAGACTGACTAAAGCTCTGCAATGTCCGCAAGAAGGTGGAAGGACAATGCACTGTAATGTCTGGGCTATGCCAGAAGTGCTGTGTGGAACAGTATTTTGGCTTGCAGTTCCCTGCAGGTTAGGTACAAACATCTATGGCTTGTCTTGTTCCTAAAATCATTCGGCCCTCACACATTTTCCTATACCACAGGTGACTCCAATGTTTAATATAACTCTAACGTAAAGAGTAGCATGGCTAGTTAAACAGACAAGAGTACCACTCCAAAACAAAATCTGTTTGTATTTATATTTGAAAACAGGAGGTGTATCCTCTAGCAGATATTCCAGTCTGCCTGGAAAGCATATATGTGCTATTAAGGGAGGCTTACAAAGGTTTTGACGATTCCTATGGTAACCCAGTAGAAAGGCTGTTTCCATGGGGACTAGCCAAGCCTATATAAACCTTCTGTCTTCATTAGAGTATCTCTGAGACCAAATGCTTTAACAGTTACTGTTCTGGAATAGTTAACAACAATCTCTTCTTTGGGGAAAGAATTAATTCCTTTCTGGTGGAAGTCCAGTTATTTTGTCAGCTTTCACTAATACTCAACAGCCTGAATACCTGTCATGTACCAACATAGCAAACAGGCTAAACAGTGGTATATGCTTTAAAAAGCACTTTGATTTGCCACCCACAGCATTACAGTATACCTACACTGTGTATTTTAAAATGCAGTTAATTTAAGCATAAGGAGAGCATAATTCATACTTCGTAAGTTTCAATTAAGGAACTTGCATCAAAAATATCTGGGTGTATGTGTGGCTGATTATTCGTGAAGGTTCTGATTCCCATACAGATTCCCCTTCTTAGTTATTCACAACTCCTTCTAAAACAAAACAAAAGTATTTCTTTTGAATATAAATGTTGCATGCTTGATCTCAGCCAAATTTGCTTTTCTCCTTACCTTTTTCCTTTTCTTTCCTATAAACTCAACAGTTTTTGAGTCATGCCAGTAGAAATAAAGCTTTGTTTCTTCCATATGCCCTACACAAAATGTTTATATATTCACAACTCAAAAATGCTTGAAGGAAGAAATTTCAAACTTGATCTCATCAATTTCTAAGGCATCATTAGTTTTCCCATCTCTTTCCTATATATTAATTAGACTAGTTTCTCTTTTTTATTCCCTTTTCCTTTGATACAAGTCTTTTTTATCACCTTCTTCCCATATCCTTGGGATATTATTCTGCATGTAAAGACATGCTGTCTAAGCTATAATATGCAGACCTCAGAGTAAATAAATCAGAGGAACAAGCTAACTAAAATCTCTGAATAATCATTAAAGAGTTTAAAAATGTGCCCCAAATTGTCCTTGTCTTCAGTCGCAGCACCACATGTGCCTAAGCAGTGTGAGTTCTTGATTGGAGTCTTAGTGTCAGCTTAAAATAGATTCAAATTATTTCTCTCTACTTTAAAAAAATAAATGTCCAGGTGCCCTTTGCAATAATACTTGAAATCTTGCCTAAAATAATTTAAATAGCTCTGGTTCACTTGAAGTTCATAAAGAAACTAATTTCTCCTCTATTTAATAATGAAAAGTTCTCTTTAGAGTAGGAATTCAGCATTTTTCAGAAAAAGAAAACCAGACAGGACTTGTTTGTGGTATAACTTTGTCCCATGCTTGCAAATTTAAAAACAACAAAGCATATCACAGCAGCCCTCTCTTTTGGATGGGTAATGATACCAATGATGATTGATGCACTCATCCAGGACCACTGTATCTCTGCTCACTTCATGGGCTGTTGATAAGAAGCACCTTCCAGTATGGGATGTTTAGAGAACTCAAAGCTTTTGCATATCTATTTATGACGCCAAACCTTGCTCAGCCTCAGCAGTTGTGCAGGCTTAGGTTCTTCAAATAAGATACTGCTTGGACTAATCTGTCACTTATGCAGCATATGTGATAAAGCCAAAAAGTACCATCACACTTCACGGCTTTACTTTCTGTAAAGATGTTTGGGGTTCCTCCTTGAAGTTCAGTATATGGTGAAGACAGAAATTAAAAAGGATTTTGCCATCTCTCATGTTTATACCTCTTTTCCATGCAGTAGCATGCTCAGAACAGCACTGCACTCACCCCATCTGAAAAACAGATATTTTGCCATTTGATTTTAACTGCTTATTTTCTAGTATGTGTTTAGACACGTTGCCAAAGACAGTATCTGAATGATAAATTTGATTACAAGTAGCACTTGATTAGGGATTACAGGGTGTAAACACACCTTCTGGCATGGTATAGTCTGACACAGCTTCTGGATCACTCACACCGCTTTGGATCACAATGATTTTCTTCTTCATATTAATGCTGAGGTCCAAACTCATCATTAGCTATCCAAACTTAGAGCAAAGTTTCGTGCACTCACTTCAAGTCAGTGCAGCAAACAGGAGGATAAAAAAGGCTTACTTATTTAATAACTTTCTGATTTCAGATATGCAGTGCCTTTTTGAAAATAAATGGCACCTGATTAGGAAAAATTCAATTAAAAAGAGGAAAAAAAGAGAATAATAGGTAGTGTACACAGTAATGCTAGTTTATGTCTCAGTCTATGTGAGGATCCAAGTTCTCAGGCTAGACTGGTTCTCAGAACTGCAATGTGTGTACAATCCAATTTAGGGTGAGTGCTCACTGCTCACTGAATCATTAGGGGCCCTGGCACACAGGCCAGTAGATATATATTCCATCCCTTATGTTTACATTTGATTGCAGTTGTGGATGCACTTATAGCAACTGCACATGCCAGCTGAACACACAGATGCTTATAACATTCTGAAAAATCTGGGTCTTAACATGTTGTGAAACAGGACAGAATACTAACCAGTGTTCAGTGATCCCACAGCACACTGCTGGGCAAGCAGTCTCTGTATTGCGTTGAAGCATTGTCTGTCCCTATCTCCCTGTCACCATACTCTGCAACTTCACAAGCATTCAGAGTAAAATGAAATGATACCCAAAAGGCATTGCAACAGAACCCCTGTGAATCTGAACAATTAAAGCAATTCTTTTGAGGATGAGCTCTACTAAGGAGATGCCACATTTTACAAAGCTCTTAAAATTCCAGTGTTTGCATAATGGCATAGTTTTTTTGTATTGGATAAAGACAATGCATTGAAATTTGCAAGGTGCATGAGATGGGCATCACTTCCCAAATTCTCATTGTATTTGGAGAATCTATGTGGCTTAGTTTAAAGCGTATTTTTAGCTTTTCAGCTCATCTTTTCTACTAAGGGCTCTACAGAGCACTGACACCATGATATCTCTGCTAACTCAAATGGTAACATTTAGACACTGGCAATACTACCAGCACCTCTTTAAGCAGAGCCCAGAGAATGCCCCTGAATCAGCAGTGTATGTGCCAGCTGGACAGAATAAGGTCATTTCTCTCCCTTACATCTCTTTCACAGCAAGTAATTGCTCAAAGGAGCAAGCCTCATTTGATGTTCTTGTAGTCAAGAAATCGCTGCCAATTACTGCAGCTGTGAGTGATCCCTGCCCAGACTGGAGAGGGCTCCTGAAGCCAGTCCCACAGCCAGGACTGATACCAATGGCCTAACAGTATCATTAAGGGAGAAGACTGGGTTGTGAGTGATACGCTCTTTCCTTCTGCGTGGTGAGACTTACAGTTCGAGATGATTCAGTTAGGGAGTATGTCAGCAGAGAGTTTTTAATCTCGTTAAAGAAAGCAGCCTTCCTTCTTATTGGATACCTACCAGCAGTCTCTAGAGAGATGACTTCTTCCCAGTGCTGCACAGGATCCCACCGCTTGCTGTGCTGGGAGGAATGTGTCAGAACTAATCTTACAATAACAAGTTGCACTCACTGCTGACATGAATCTTGGCACTGACGTAAGCCTGAGTTGTTTAATTAGTATTTATGAAAGATGAAGCGATACCACTCTTCAAAAAATGGTAACATTCTGTTATCATAATCTGTTATCATAAACTGATATAAAGATTTCAACTAAACCAAAATTACTTGAGAAGGGGGAAAGTTTTTTTACAGTTTAATAAAGCAGAGAAGGAATTTGGGAGCACATCACTAGACGGACGTAAATACATAAGCTCAGGCTTCATGGTATATATTTCCTATTTAGCTCCTCATTAAAAAATAGTAATTTTGAGATAAAAACTCAGCTTCTTATTATGAATGCATTCTGAAAATAGGTGACCACCACCAATCTTGTAAATGGTGACATTCCAGCAGTGGTGTATTCATTGGTCACATCGGCAAAATAAGGATCACTATTTAGTATCTCCCTAATTAAAAAAGAAACTCTTTCATGATTCATAGGCCACTATTCAAAATGCAGAACTTCATAACAACATAAACTAATAAAAATATCTCCAATTAGTCTTTGGTAGATTTCTTTAAATTGTTTATTAATGCTAAATTCTTATAGATGGATAATAACATGTACACACAAATACAATATATTCTTCCATCTTCAAAGAAAAAGTTCATTAAGGAATTGTTACTATGAAACTCCTGGGGATATTTTCAGGGATTTTTCTACTGGGGTAGCATTTGCTCACGATAAATTCCGCTCAAGGCTTCTAAAATGTTTAATTTCCCACAGTCAGATTGCTTTCTTCCATTGAAAATCCAATGGGAAGTGTTTTGAATAAAGGGATACTCAGCAACATTCCTCCACTGCTGTATTTTTCAAGCCAATTTGTGCATATCTCTAGGGAATGACCAAAGACACAGGGCTACCCTCAAGGGTGGGAAAACATTTGAGCATGAGTACTTAGCTCAGTGTTATTCTGCATTAGCTCTTCTATGAATTTACATTGGGAATGAAGCAGACAGCTCCCAAATGTTAGACTTGCTCCTCTTTCAAACCTCTTTCCCACACACCTGTTTATGTATGACAGAGGGCTGCTGGAGGCCTGGCAGAAAGAAGTCTGATATTATCAAGGTAAATAAGTGACTTTCTTTCCATGCCTCCCATCTTTCTTCCATACAGATAGGGAGAAATCTGTGTTTATCAGGTTTTCAAAAGTCTTTTTCAGGAGACTTTCCTCATGTCTTGACTACCTAGATCAATCTATGTTCTTTGCAGTTAAGCTTCTGTACAATTTTTAAAATACCCATCTCTCTCAATACTATGTTCCTTCCCAGTAGTCACCATTCTCCACACATTTGGTGCAATTTAATCACGTGTTGAATTGTCTCCAGGTGAAGCCTTTATATTCACTAAGAGATTGGTTTTGCTTTAATATGTGTCCACAATAAATGGTATATACATAACATCACTTTGATCTTCTTCTTCTTTTACCTTAACTACATATAACAGTGTAAGGATCATAGAATCATGGAATATTTTGAGTTGGAAAGGACCTTTAAAGGCCATCTACTCCAGTCCCTCTGATATGGGCACAGACACCTTCCACTAGACCAGGTTACTCATCATCCCATCCAACCTGGCCTTGAACATCACATTTTACTTTCCTCTGAGAGCCCATCTGCCTCACCAAGTCTCTTCTACCCCACTACTATGTAGTTGGTTTCTCAATCAAAGTCATTGTCTGCTCTCCAGCTTTCCTGGGTGGGCTGAGAACCACAATGCTCTCATGATTCATCTACTCACCATCTTTTATTCAAGATCCTTCCCTTTCATATAATGCCTCACACTTTCATCCATACTGTCCATTTCATACATTTAGCCTCTTTGTGCTGGTTCCTGGCCTACTCAACCAGTCAGGCGCAGTCCATTTCCATTTCTATTACTGACTTTAAAATGCCTCAGAGTCATATACAGACATATACACACCCACATACACATGTCTTAGACATGGCAGAAACTTGAAGACTTCATATATGAGACCACAATACCACACAGAGTTGAATATCGCCTCTTTATTGAGATCTGCCTGTACCTGAAATGATGTTCAGGTATGAAAAACAGCCCTTTGTCCAAGGAGAGAACACCAAAGGCAGTCATGGGACACTCTTCCCTGCCCCTTACTGTTAGACTGATACCAAGGGAAGCAGTGACAGCACTGAACATGTCACATTAAGATTTTTATCACCAAAAGGTAGAAAATGTTTAAGACAAATGCACAGAGGAAAAGTTTACTTCTCAATGATCACTGAAAGAAACTATTGAGTGCTGCAGCATCAGTAGGAAACAAAACTATGTATTATATGTATTTCTGTCCTGCACTACTTCTTCAGACTCCCTCCCACCTCTGATTCACAGAGGGTACAAATCAATCAGAACCCTGGAATTCATGTCATTTTCTGGCATCTTGAGGGTTTAACCGCCACATCTTATTCAGCTCCAAATGATATGGAAAAGCCTGTACAGAGACAAGGCAATGGATGAGTCCTCTCTAGCTGAGGGGTTAGGAGTCTGTTTCACGTATCTGACAGCCTTACACACCAGATTTGCAGCATCAAGACCCTCTCAAAGTCCTCCTGGGTCAGTACAGCTTTCTGCCACCCCCAAACAGGCGGGTGGTTGTCAGGCACAATCTGGCCTGGACTGTTTTTCATTGTATAAAGTTGCTATGGTATCACCAATTAAAAATTCTAAAAAATAATCTGCATCTGTACAGCATGCTAAAATAACCTACGAAATGACACGTCCTTTCGTAGAAAGCGAGTCTACTAATTGCTGAGGGGCAGATTCCTCCACCCTTCCTCTCGCTGAACAGTGCCTTCAAGCTGCAAATACTCCCACTGCTTTCAGCATTTGCCAAGCCTAAGTTTTCCACAGAAACCATGAGTCAGGCTCCAAAAATCAGGATCTAGGCTTAAAAAATAATGAGATTTAACTGCAGCAGGTGAAGTATTTTGCCCTGACAGTGGATTTGGCAGAGCAGGCATTCAGCATAAGAGACAACCTCACAGCTGAAAGCAGGTGATCAGCAGCTTCAGCACAGTGAGACCAGGCACATCTGAAAAGATATGGTCTAACACTTCAAAAGCTTTTTGTTAGTGTCTAGCAGAAGAAAACTGAGATTCTAGTTTCTCTAATAATTTTCTTCCCTCCCCATTTTAATCTTTCTTCTGTAATCCTTTTTTTTTTCCTTTTTCTGTCTCTCCACCTCATTTCCAAAGGCATATCAGTAGACTGGTCATTGCAGGAAGATGAAAGTCAAGACTCAGATAGCAGGAGGGTTTTGGTAGCCAGGGGTCTGACAAAGCCATGGATGACTGACGTAGCCTGTGAAGGTAGCACTAGGTTCCCTGGGAGAGAAGAACTTGCTGACCAGGAGGCAGAGCCTGGCATACACCAGTGACCCGGTGGACCTGAGCAAGGGGACAATTTCTAGTTTTGCAAAGTTTTGGCTTCCCTTCACTGACCCATTGGCTTAATATCAAGGGCTTGATATCAAACAACCCAAAAAGTAAACTTCAGTCAACAGTACGTGAAGTCACAAACTCATGACCTGTTTTGTCTCTTCCATCTCACAAGCTCCTCCTTCACAGTCAAGGACTCAAGCTCCTGTCCCTGGCTGAGCACTGCACACACATGCTGGGGCCCTGGGCACACCTACAGCCCACAGGGGCCCCGAGTGACCTCCATAGGCCCTCTTCTCATGGCTGAGGGGCTCCGTGAACCCAGGCTATGTCACTTGGTAGGCTTGTCCTTAGCTGCCCTTCTGGCCCTGGAGTGCTGACTGGTCCTCCTCAGTGAGAAGGTCAGAGTCCATCCTCAGTGGTGTCACTATTCCTGCCTTTATGCTGCCCACCTCCAGGTTGGTTGGGGGACAGAAAGGCTCATGTCACAACTTGGAGCAGTCTGAAATTAACCTTGGGTCGATCATGTGTCAGGAGTCCAACAGAGGGTCTGTGGCAGCCATGGACAGCAGAGCTGAGGGCCATCATGCCTTCTATGATGACATGAGTGCAAGTACTACATGCTGAACATGCAGACGAATCAGAGGACAGATTTAGACCTGGTCAGACTTGATGCAATGAGAACCTCCCACTTCATTTTCTTCCTCCCACTTTTCACATCCATATGTATTACCAGCAATCTTTTATGCCTTCCACCAGAATAGTGACCTGGAAAATGGTAGTGCACAGAAAACAAGACCCTGGCACATTTCCTCTTCAACTCAAAAATTTCGTGTTTTCCACACAGAAAAAGCCTGAAAGCTCTGCAGCATCGGCTTGTCAGTGAGGAATGATTTAGCTTCAAGAAATTATCAGCACTGATTAATTTCATGAAGTTTGAAAGCAAAGCCCAGAATCAAGTTTGATCACATGAGTTTTACAAGGTTAAAAGATACAAGCATTTGTATATGTTCAGGCTATAAGCTTCCTACCTATTCATTTAACCAGTTAAATGCATATTTTATTTCATAGGTGTTTATTACACTTTGGTCACAAATATGTCAGTTGTACCCTTTACCCAAGGGAGCAAAAAAGTCCAAAAAGGCACATGGAATTTGGCAAAAAACCCCATGGGTTTGGAAGTTCATAAAATCAGAAAGCTGTTGCTAAGTGTGATGAAACAGAAAGACTTAGGTCATCTTCAATAAGAAAATATTAGTTTGCTTTTTTTCAAAATGGATGTTGAAAAGAGCTAAGTGAAAAAATGTCTGTCTGGGTGCTGTAAGTGGGAACATGTCTAGATGCTATAAATTTAGAGATGAATAATCTTTCTTTATAACAAGTATAAGAAAAGTACAGAAAAGATGCTGCATCTCAAGAAAAGTCCATATAAGCAGAATCAGCTTCCCTATGAGGAAATAATTACTGCAAGCTGCAAAAATAGAAATAAAATCTCTGACGAATGGCTGGTGTATGAATTCCTGTTACAGTTTATTTATGCAGACAATATAGTGTCTGGGATGAAACAGCTCTGTTGGCAGAACAAGCATGAGCCACTGTATGTGGGCTCTCAGAGCACTGCATGGGAGTGTTTACTTCAGCTCTCCTGGAACCATGGAGAAGTGACGTTACCATGCTAGAGCCTGAAATAAGCAGTGGTACTGCCAGCACCAAGAGAAAGCCGAGCCTGTGGCTGAGATATTCGTCATCTAACAAAAAAACTCTCAACCCTAAACAAACTTAAGATGAAAAAGTATTTGAAGCATCTTCCTATACAGATCTCATTGAATTCACAGAGGGGCTGCTAGACTCAGTGACTCCCATTTTGCCACTGTGATGATTTACCTGTAGTGTTTTTTGCAGGACAGGACAAACCATTACTATTTGCCTCTTCATGTCTGTATGTTTATATTGCCTTATGCTTCTAAATTAGAGTTAAAATTGTACTGGATGTTGTCAAAATACCCAGTAATCTTTTTCTAATCTAAAGGATGAGTCTGAAATTAAAATGTAATAAATAGGATCACTTTTACATCTAACAGACATGCTAACCTACTATGTTAGAAGATACCATCAGTAGACCTTTTCATAGCACTATTGCTTGGAACAGTCACAAATGAAAAAGAGGGGGACAGAGCAGACCCTGGAGAGGCTGTCAGCATGTTCCACTTGTTTGTCATCTCCCATCCACAGCACCATCACATGCTGTTGTATAATCCCACTGAGCTCTGCATGCCCTCACTGCACTTGTAGGCTCATGGACAGGCACAGGTTAAGACCAACCTTGGAAGAAAAGTGTGAACACCCACCACAGGGAGACTACAATGTAGCTAGAAAGAGGTAGAGCAAAGAGGGACAGACAGACCACAGGGTGCTGTGAGAGCACAAATGAGCAATGCTGCTCTGTCCTCCCAGGGGAGGAATTCCCCATCAGTCAAAACATAATTCTTAGAAAGCAATGGATCAGGACAAGGACCAAACTCCAACTCATAGCCCACCTGTTTGGTCTTGCATCTCTTGAAGTAAATGACTGTGCTGGTTTAAAGGCGAACCAGCAGGAAAAATGAACTCACCACAAGAGAGAGATTATAAGTCAGACCTAAAATTTAATAACAATATTACAATAAAAACACTGACACAAAAGGGAAATTGCTTTCAACTCACAAAACCCCAGCAGTATAACCCAGTGTCCTGGGGCACAAACCCAAAGGGGTTTGTTCGCCCTTGTGCTGAGACCCCTGTGGCTCCCCCAAGTCCAGAGTAAAAGGAAATGAAAAACCTGTTGGTGCAGGCGAGGGCTGTGGTCTGGGCAAGAGCGGTGATCTCCTGTCGAGGTCCTGCTGCTCCTCTGGATCCAACGAGAAGTTATCAAAGTCTTCTTACCCATCACTTACGTACCCTCGGGGAGCACCCAGTCCCTCCCCCTGGGCGGGGACTCACACAATGGGTGATTAACTCTGGGAGCCAGGGGTTATTGAACTGTTGATGGCCCATTAGCAGCTCTGCCCCCCTCAGGCTGAGTGTGAAGGTGTTAATGACTCCCTGGGCAGCTGCTGCTAATGGCCCATTGTCCTTGGGGAATGAATAGAGGGGGTAGAATACACAGCTTTGATCACCCTTACACAGTGTCAGCTGGTCCCTCCTGCTCAACTAGGACAAGGACAGAAACTTCATTGGCTTCAGGGAAAGAGCATCATACCTTGTCAGTAGGAATGGCACACAGTTGTTTCTTCAGACACTAAGTTTCTGCAAAACCACAATTTTCTTTTGCCCTTAGTGCTCAGTTGTTGGGAGATTTTTCTGTGAGTCACAGTAACATATTTCTGAAGTGCCCCACGCAAAACTTGAGCATGGCCGGAGAATAGCCACTTGTGGATGTGCAAGGCTTCCTGGTGTATCCACAGATGGGCTCAGCAGTGACACAGCTGAAGGAAGAGAGCTATCTGAACTACTTAAATCTTAGAAGTTTGCTGAAGTGATGTTTCACTCCCTTCCACATTTGGGGTCTTCCCGTTGATTGTGTAAAAATAGGACTGATCTTTGGGGTTAGCTTAGACAATATATTTGTCCCTACAAAAGAGATTGATACACCTCAAAATAAATGGTTATTTAAAATGTATTCTAAGGGGCAGGTGACTGAAACAGACACACCTGAGAAGAGCAAATTGCTCCTGCCCATTATTATGACAAAATTATCAGTGTTGGGCAGCACAGTGGAAAATGATCAAAAATTCATGTGTCCGGCTGAGGAGGAAGAAGAAAAGGCATGGAAATAAACATTGTAACACAGAACATGCTTTTTCTGCCTCCAGAAGAAGAAGAAAAAAAAAGGGGGGAGGGGGGACAAGAAAAAAAACCAAAATCAGAAACAAAGAGAAAAAATGGAAAAAAGGGAATACAAGAGGAGAAGTCTATTTCTTCAGGGGGGTGGAAGAGAGAGCGAGAAAAACCCCACAACACCAAAAAAACCCAAGAAGCACCATAAGGAGGAATCATTTCATACATTTTCAAATTCAAATACTCTATGGTTCTGTGTTAGCATCTCTGTGAGTTTTCCAAGCACTGCTTTTGCCTTATATGAATTTTTGGGTTTGTCAATATGTGCAGTGAATATTATTACTTTTAAAATACTCCGATTTGACCTTGTTCAAAACTAGAAAGAAACTTTCCTGGGGTAAAAAATAGGCATTACATTAATCTTCAATTTATCAAGCTTCATTAAAAGAGGAAAACATGCAGAACATTTACTCTATAGCAGGACAATATAAGTTGCTGTATTTTTTAACTGTCTCTTCATTAGTAAGGCAGGAAATTCTAACCCAGTGTCTTCACTGGTAAAAGAGAAAATTCTGAGGCTAGATATTTTGTACATGCTAAAACAGTGACTGCTGTAAAACCCTTTATTTAAGTCTTAGAGATCTAAAATACAGTTATTTTTTGGATAGTGAAAGATCTTTATAACATCTACAACAGGCATAAAAGCAATAGTAGCTGATGGCATCAGCCAAAGCAGACAGAGTAGATGAATGGGTAGTGTCAGTGAGCATTGAATGATAATTCACAGTAATTTACAATAAATTTGGTGCAACTGCAGGCTAAAACCTATAAGAAGGAAAGAAAAGCTGCTCAGTTGTATAGGTACCTATTCTCTTAATTCCATGTAGAGATATCTAATTACCTGCATGCAAATACATGTCAGTTTTAAGATACTGTGCTTATTTCAGAATACGATGTAGAGATTCTTTTCAGGCACTTAACTGTCATTTCTGCTTCTCCAAGTGTTCCTACTGAACAGTATTACTGTTAAAATTTCTCAGGGAGTTTTTAAAAATTCCTGAGTTCATATATCAGCAAAGCATGGAATTTTGAATATATCCATTTTTGAGCCTTTTAATCACGATCTTATTATACGAATATATTTAGTCACTATGCATTAAAGAAAAAATATCTTTTTTGTATAGATATCAATTATAAAACAATCTAGATCTTCAGTAATGCCTTTCCTCTGTATCTTTCATGACATTATAGATGTGTAGTCTCAATTTGTTTACTTATTTTTAATAACTTCTAGTAACAGAAAAGGATGTATTATAATGAGCATGTGAAGGGCTGTATCTAGCAAAAGCTATATCTTTTCACAATAAGAGTAGAATGTTCCTTGAAGCACCCCTTGGTAAATGACATTAGTATTAATACCAAAACCTTTAGACAGGAAGGATGGGTTGATAACTTCTTTTTACTTTTATGTTTATCATAAGAACCCAGTTCATTTCCAAAGGGCTTACCTTAACTATTAAGTAGTTCTACGTTTTTCTAAGACTGTTGTTACAAACGTGTAACATTTGACAGGACCAGTAAGAGAAATGACTGAGGTGGTTCTCAGCTGGCAAGAGATACAATGGGAAAAGGAAGATAAGCTATCCCACAGAAGCACTTTGGAAGCCCATCCAGGGAGGGCTTCAACTGCTTTAGAGCAGTTTGGGGTATTATAAGAAGACACCACAGAATAAGAGGAATGTCAGCATGCCCTTGCCAACAAAAGAGCACCCATGGGAATAGCTAACTTCTCCCATCTTCTATCCCAGCCCAAAACAGATTGTCCATGTACTAGGATTGTGCATTCAGTTACCTGACTTGCACCTAGTCTCTGAAATAAAAGGTTTTAAACTGGCAGTATTCCTAAAAGAGAGCGTATCTGCCTTCCTATGGTGGCTCCTGAGTGCACTCCAAGTCACTTGCTCAGGCCAACAGGCTTTGGATGTTTTGTGGTGCTAAAAAGGCACTGCAATGATATATTTAAAACATTTGGAAACTGGACAAATATAAAAATCTTCAAGACTTATGGAGACTGATTAAGGGATAGGCTTCTATGCTTTGGAAATAGCTCCAGATGACTTAAAAATTAACTAGGAAATCCCAAAACTGTAGACAATTTGTAATACTTGAGATAACTGATAGCTGGTATAACATTATATGTACTTTTACAGATTCCTGTAGTATTATGCTCATGCAGAAAAATCACAAAAGGCAAGATAACACTGTTTTCATCACTGTTGATCTTTTCAGTGGATATTTTGCTTCTTGGGAGCATAGGATTATTGTCCTTCCTCCTGAAAGCTGAGATTGTGTTGCAGTGAGCTGCCACATGGGCTGGATGGGAAGCAAGTCACTACCTGCAGATACACTAAAGGAGTCAAAATCCAGAAGTTGTTTCATCTTCTATTTTTAGGCAACAGTGTATTAAGAGGGACAAATAGTGAAATGTTGTAGGATGCAGCTGGGAGCTAAGACCACACAGTGTGGTTGTACAAATTAGATGAGAAATGAAAATATCAGTTGGAGAGGTAATTTTAAGCACTGACCTCACATAATAGATGGAATGAGAGTAGGAGTTGCAGTCATCTAAAAGAAGAACCTAGCTGAACATAAAAAAAACAAAACCAAAAGTGGTGGGCTTTTGTTTGTTGGTTTATTTTTTTGTCTTAAATGACTTTTTATGTTTTAGGCATAGCAATGTAGACCAGATCAGAGCAATTTGTTGATGATGCTAGTTACTCACTGTGAAAGGAGCAAAATGTCCTTTTAAGGGGTATAAAGATAATTTGGAAGGATCTGGGAGTTTGTCTGCCCTTGTACAGAGGCCTAAATCACCGTGGGGCTGTAGCATAAACTAGAACAGAGATGAGCTTGTATATTCTTTGTGAATGCTTCATGCTTTCCTGCTAGCTGCACGTTCTACGAGATGCCTTGCCATCAGAGCCTTGTTCATGCCATTCATTTAGAGTCTCACAAAGTCCAGCCCAGTTGGCTGAAATCAGAGGTGTCCACGTAAAGGGGTATAAAGTCTAAAGGCTTAGATATGAGTATAGATTAGCTATGGGCAACAATTCTGAGAACTAGAAAAGGGAACACTGCATCACCGGATGAGCTCTGAGTGGAACAAAAGGATTAGCTTAAACACATGCTCAAAATAGAAAACAATTTTAGCAACGCTGTTTGACTAGGAGGCTTTTTTTTTCTCAGAACTGATCTGCAAAGAAAAAACTACAGCAAAGCACCTTCTCTTCCATTGAGCTCTCAGGGCTAAATTCTCTTTCAGTACAAGTTCTACAAACTAATTTAAGAATCTCAGACAATGGACTGGATGATTTGGTACAGTCACATTATCACAAGCATTGTGAATGTTGCCAACTTACTTTGCCATTCACTTGCCACCCAGCGGCCTGGCTGGCCTGTCAAGCAATGACTAAGTCTTTGGGGAAGGTTTAGAATTTGCAAAAGTGAAAGCATAGTTTAACTGCATGTATACCTTTCCTTCTCAGAAGGCATGTTGTAGTCAAGACTATAAAAGTCACATCCGCTCTCTCCGTTCCTGTTAGTGCAGATTTGGGCAAGAGAACAGTTGTGTTTATGGGGACAAATTACAGTCTGATGTGATACATACAGCCCTGGATCAGAAAGGCTGCCCACTACGATATTGGACTGATCCTATTTCTCCTACAGAATTGCTTCACAGTGCTTCTGACTCAGAAAATGACCCAAGCACATGCAATTAGGCAAGGCTTTCTAGAACTACTGTATTTTATCCAAAGCAGGAACAGGACACCTATCACTGGGTGTCAAAAGTATGTACTGCACTGATAACTCCTCACAGCTCCTTTAACAGTTGGAGGTTAGGGAGTAAGTTTAATATAATTAATAAATAAAAAAATAATAATACATTATGATCTTTTCTCACACCTATTCTACCTTGCCTGTCTCCAGGAGATGGACACATCTTCACAACTCAACCCCCTAGCTTCATTTAAACAACTTAGGAAGTCATCTTCCCTTTCCAGACCTTTAATGCCTGTTGAAATATGATTCAAAACTCTTTAATCAAGCCAAATAAATTCCATAAAGGTATACCTAGCAGCAGATGTGCATGTTTGTTACCAGCACTTTATTTGAATGTCTGTGCTACTCAAGTACCTGGCAGTTCAATCAGCCTTTAGAAAGAGATCATTAGTTATTTTCAGCACCTCAGTATGACTTTTTTGATAGCTTTTAAGATGACCACAACTTTTAATGGTCAAATGTGGGAATCCAGTTTTCCTGCAAAAGCCCAGAGTGCATAGGACCGATGTTAAATGATTGGAGAACACACTTCACAAATACTGAAAGCTGATCAGATTTTTAAAGTTCTCACCAGCTTGGCATTTTGTTGCAGTCTTTGTTTGCAATTACTCAACTTAGTTCAGTTTGAAAGGATGTCTGAGAAGTGACACACTAGGTGCCATTCAAATATTTTAGTTCAGAGAACTCTCTGAACTAGGGATGTAAATTCATCCTTTCTGTTTTTCCAAGTAAAACTCAGTCCACCATCACTTCTGGTTTAGTTAGACTTTCCTCTTCTGATTTTATTCTTTGCAGCAGCAGGAAGGATTTTGAAACCAATCCATTTATAGCCTTAACCCATTGAATTACTTTCTGGGGAAGTAGTTAGGAAGATTTTCCTTTGAAAGAACTAGTAACAATGTGTAAGCATTCCAAATCATATTATGTGCACCAACGAGGTGCTGGATTTAAAAATGCCTTCATTTACTTGTGTGCACAAATTAAGTCAGTGGGTTTCAAATTAAATAAAACTTGGCAATTCTTCTCAAAAAGCCATATTTTGTTTTGCTAGATCTGCATAACTCAAAACTCCTTAAGTGAAAGTTTCTTGCAGATAAGAGAGATGAATTTAGCACAAGAAAGAAATTCTGTCCTAATTTAAATCTCCAAGGCAAACAGGTGTTAGTCTGTGAAGAATTTGGCCCTTCGGGCCCTTTTATTCTACCTCTACATTTATGTTCTTTCTAAAACAATTGCACAATTTCAGCATTCACTCCAAGATAAAATATGACTTGTCACTCAGAGACCAAGGCATGGATCTCTCAGCTCTGAACAATGTCAGTCCTGGTAAATGAAAGACACAGAGAATAAATGCAATGTAAAATAACACTCAAGAAAGCCATATTTTCTTATTTTGATTTTTTGGTTTTGCCTAAGATATGAAGAAAACAATGGAAGTATTGCAGACTTTTTTTTTAATCACTGTTCAAATATGTCTAGAAAAAAAAAGCAATAAGGATTAAACACCCTTTTTCCTTACAGTTTTTATCATCCTGAAGTTATTTTGTGATCTCAGAGGTCTCAAACAAGAGCCACCAATGTTTGTAATTACATCATTTATTCCATAAGTTGCAAATAAAGGTTTTATTTGCTTTTACTTTAATATGATGAGTTAAGATTAATTTCAAACTAGGTAAGTAATGACAATACATTTATCACTGAAGTGTATAGAATATAAGTTAGGTTGTAGTACACAGGAACCCCAATACTCCAGCAGTCCTGCTGGAGCATTTAAAGCATAATAGTTTGGGGTCTTTTGAAGGAAGAAAGCAGAAATCTTAGTTCTGGAACACATGAATCTGGAGATGCGTAAGTGTCTTCTGTTGTACAGCAGGAACCAAAGAGTCTCTCTGGCTGTCTCTGTGAAAAGATTGTTGGGAGCAGACGCTCAAACTCAAGGCTCCCCAGGGAGCCACCAATTATTATATTTGAAGAAGTGGGATAAAAATAAATCTTATTTCTTTCCTGTCCTCTATTTCAAGATGAAAGAAAAAAATGGTCTAAATGGAAAGCAAACTCCTTCGAAACAGAAACAGCAAAACCCATTTACCTCATGTTCACTGTTACATCATAAAAGCACCATGTAGATAAGAAGGAAAAGAGGGTATTTCATGAGGAATTTTTTTTTTTTTTTTTTTTTTTTTTGGTGAATTCAAGGGAATATATCCCTAATGTGTTCCGGAAATGCAGAGGAATGGGGTTGGGTCTGGTAGTATCTGACATGCCAAAGAATTGACTCTGTTGCTGCAGGTGGTCAGCAGGAAACAATGTTGCAGTGTTAATAAATCATTATTAATTCCAACTCCTGAATAACAGTGAGCTCTACTAACTACCTAGCTATTCTCTAACAGTGAGTAAAGAAATATAAACCATATTTGAGAGTCTTTAGAAAGGACCAAAGCATAAACAGCATTAAGGTGGGCTTTCTGCTGAGCTGTGCTAGTTTATCTCTCCTACTGCAGATCTAAGCAAATTCCTTTAGTCTTTGGATGCTTTGCAGGAATTTTTACTAATTATATTACAAATATGGCTTCTGTGGATGCTCTTGTGTGTCTGATATCATAAGGTTTGATCATTCTAAGGGAAGGATTTAGAAGGTATTTTCAGACTAATTTTTTGAAGAGATTAGTTTACAAATGGCTTCATAGAGAATTTTATCAGTTTGAATGCAAGAAGAATTTTGATATTCTGTTAATGTACAGAGATGTGACAGATACACCCACAGAGTCTGTGTACAAAGAGCAAGAGGGACAAACACATAGGCACTTTGTTCTGGTGGTGACTCCGTAGCTGCTGTATTGTCCGTGACATGCCAAGTTCAGGAGAGGGCAGTCCAATAGTGATGCTAATCATTGATTAGGAAACCAGGTACACCAAAGACATTCCCTGTTCTTCAAAGAACTTTCAGGAGATGGATTTAACATCTGTATCTTTGGGCTTCATAATCCACAACACTTTTTTTAATAAGACTAGGATTTGATCCAGTGTCTTCAGAATTTTTGTCCGTCCAGTATTTTCCAATTTATGGATCTATGCATAGGACTGGCCATAGAGAACAGTTAACACATAGTCTTATTCTCAATTTTTCCTCTTTGCCATTCCCCCTTATCTTGTGCTATAATGCTGAGACTACATCTAAAGTGTAGGAAACATGAATGAAAAAACTCACTGGGCAGCTCGGAAATGTTTATTTTACACATGCTGGTTTATGCTGTTATAAATCAAAAAAAAAGGGAAGAGGAGGGGGAAAAATAGCTGAGACAAGTTTACAGATGGAAAAATAAGTATCTGGAGCAGTGAATTATGTCTAGATACACCTGGAGTCAGTGGTCACTCCAATCTATGCAAACATCTGCTCACAGAGCCAGTGCGGTGTATGCAGGGAAATAGGAAGGTGGTGGTGGTGGGAGAAGCTACTTAAAATCTACTTAAATCCCTTTCAAGCTGAAGGGTAGTATTGTCTGTCCAAACATGAGAGGTCTGAGCAACAGCTCCATGTGCTGCTCCTTTGCTCTTACTGAGAAGCTGAACTGCTAGCAAAGCTGTGATGGCTGGCTTAAAGTAGTATCAGAGCAAGGAGAATGGAAGTGGTGAGTAGCTAGTGCAGGACAAAAGCAGTTCTGATTAAAAGATCACTGGCAGCTTCAATTAGGCCAACTGACCCATCTGCATCTGACACTTGTCCATCCCACACTGAAAATGAAGTACTAGAAGTACTTCAAGGGCATTGGGAAGCCATGAAGTGACTTATCAAGCAGTCTAAGTAACTGAACAGCTGGACTTCAGGGAAAAAGTCATTGGACACTGCATGTTACTCTGTCAATCTGCCTTCCTATTTCCTTTATTCTTTTGATAAACTTCTGTTTGTTATGTCAGTTGAATCACACATGTCAAGGGGAAACTAGCACCCTGAATAACAGAAAGTTTCATTTAATTTTCATGGGGTGATTTTTTTTGTTTGGTGGAATGGGGACAGAGGCTCAAGCTGGTTTGTTTGTTTTCTTTTTTTAGTATTTCCTCAAATATAAGCCCAGTTCACATTGTGGCTAATCAAGACTTGTCAGAAGGGTTATAACCAAATGAAGAAAAGATGCAAGGAGGACCAAGATGCAAACAGTTTTCCTCCTTTTTTTCCCCCAGTGCAAATCAGAATACAGCCACATTCCTACTCATCCCTCTCAGAAGTCCAGGTCAGAATACCAGATAAACCCAGAACACCACGTTTCAGAGTTTCATAGAGTACAACCATTAAATCAAAAATATGCCTAGAGAATGGGACCTATCAAGGGAAATGCTATCATCCACTCTTCAGAAAGACTCATCTCTCCTGTGATTGAGCATGTCTTTAATAAGAGTCTGTCTGTAGAAGAGGGACACTGGTGCAGCTATTCTTAGAGATCATCCGACAGGACGAATAGGCTTGCATGTCATTCCTGATGGCTCAGGAGGAGTTTGGATACTGAGCTTATCAGTTCTGACAGGGATTCTATGATCTGTGTCAATGTAAGTAGCATTCCTCTTGTATCTGAAGGCAAAGCAAAAGGAAAATGTAACAATAGTTAACTGCTGTTCACAGCTAAGCTGAAGTCACAGACCCTAATCTTTACCTTCAACAAGAAGAGCCTGATTATGGTAGGGAACAGCAAAGCTGGTGTCTACAGAAAGCTATTTAAATTCCAAGACACCTTGTTTTCTTAGTTTTGGTACCTTGTGTTTTATGAAAAAGCAGGCAACAGACAACTCAGAGACTGTGCAAAGCACACGTTTGTTTCTTTGGCTATCCCAAGACTAACCTGGAGAGTCCTCTGCTGCCTTGCACTACAACAATTACATAATCCCTAGCAGAAGCACTTACAGACCCTTTGGCTAAGTAGTGAGCAGTCAGTATTTCTGGATAACTACTTGCTACCTAATAAAATGTCAGCATACTGCATACTTGTTTGCAGAGCAAATCACTGTCATAAAGGGTTACTTGATCCAGCTATAAGTTAACATTTTCAGCAGAGAATGAGAACAAATGTCACAGTTGACATCCAGGTGTGTGTAGTTACATAGCAGCTACTCTGTTTTTTTGCTAGAAAAACATTAATATTTCATCTTTCTTTATCCTGAATCATCAGTGACAGCCACTTTTGGAAAACGATTCATACTTAGGGGACAACAAGTGACAACTCTTGTTAACCAGCATGATCCACATATCTTGTAAACACTACAGTGAAAACAAACTTCAGTCTTCAATAGCTGCACTTTTCAAATTAATAGGTCACCTTACCTCTAAGAAGGAAGAGGGGAATTATGTATATTAAGCTGTGCAATGCTTCACTGAAGAGTAGGACATTCTCCATTAAAAGCAGCTTGGAGAATTTGTCTGGGCAATCATGAGTTAGGCTACATAGAGACTGCTAATGTTTGACCCTGAGCTTCATGTAGCAGTTAATGAAGACAATTAGGGCTTGCTTCATAGATACTGACTTGCTAAGCTCATCTGCGCTAACTGCTATGAGGAACAGTATTATCTTCCAGATTGCATCTTCACCATGTCTCAGGCTTCATTTACTTTTTTTTTTTTGCATGCTGACTAGCTTGTTTTTTATGGTCTCTTCCTCTTTTGCTTTGTACACAGTTGTCTGTGTTCCTTTAGGCACAATCCTTTTTTGGTACCTTAGTGAGTGACACTTCACTTTCTCACTTTGTGCTAAATGATGCTACACTCTGAATCTAAGATATCCTGTCTTGACTTTGCCATGTCCAAGTCCTCAAGATCAGAATATGTTTGTGATCCACAGCTGAGGCCCTTTACTTGGGTGGATTGTCCAGACTCAACACAGAGGATTTTGCTCTCTGTTCATTCAGACTCAAATGCCTAAGGCTATAACCAGCTCATTGGTTAAACAACTTCCTACATCACAGCAGTACATGCCTCAAACCACTTCAAGGGATGAGTACTTACTTGAATAATCTTGCACAGTGATGGAAATATCACAGGATTTCTTACCTACGCTATCAAGTGTTCTGCAATTGGCAACACAGCTGTTAGCACAGTTGACTTTTATAATAATTTGTAGCTCTTTTGTAGTAGTAACAGATTTAATCTGACTAAAAACCAGCCAACTTAAAATCATCTGGATACCGTAAGTTACTCTCAGTAGCTGTCACTATCTGGCCAATGCTTGGAGATCTATGTCATGAAAACAGGCAAGCTCTCACGAGTCAGGTCTGTTTTGCAGCAGCAGGTTTAAGAAAGTGAGGTAGGTTTAAGAGAAGAAGAGCATTTCTTCCCCAGCTGTACAAGTAATTCCACAAGATACAGGAAGACCCTCAAGCAGCTATTACGGTTGCCCAGTTCAGTAACTGAATTCTGAACCGCATCCCTCACCCACTTCTGATCCCAAATGTGGCACTACCTAGCAATAAATGTAGCCTACCATTTTATTTATAAATTCTGCAGTCTTAAGAGAAAATAAAAAGTTTTGTCTCAGATAGGTAAAGCTGCTTTGTGTTTTATTTTCATTTGTCACTCTCTTTAAAGACACAGTAAACAGAAAGCAGTATTTACTGACAGAATTTGAAAATTACTTTGCTGATATCCATGGTCATATGTTAATCTATCATAGATCAAATCTGTCCCTTTTTCGTAGTTCCACTCTCTGTGGGTGAAGGTCAGCCATACAATATCCTTGATTTTTAAGACCACAACTTCTCTATATGTACCTGATCATCCATTATTAGTGTCTGCATAAACTCTCTTTTTGATGCATTATATTGCACTAGAGATGAGCCAAAGGTCAAAGTAGTAGTTCTGTGAGGACAGATGGCAAATCTTGGTTGCAGAAAGTGGTGCTCATGGTGAGAAGACATCTGTACAAGTGATCCTCCTGGTTTGTGTTAAGGAGACAGAAGAGTTATACCTGTAAGTCATAGGACCCCATTCACTAGTATGGGCAGAAAGGCAGGATGACTTAACTCTAAGTGAACTTTTTTTAACTCCTTTGAGTTTTTTAGTTCTTAGAACTGCAGAAAGACCACAGAAAGAATTATGGCATTAGAAACTAAGGAGAGAGCAAACAAGAGTAACATAAGAAACATACAGAATTTATCTGTAGTCTAGTGTCCTAGCTACAGTGGCCGCAACCAGCTTATCTATGTGTTGGCGTAACTAAAACTGTGTATTTTGCACCCGCTATGTCATTTCTCATGAAGTGTTAATAATGGATCATCTGCAGCAGCTGCCCAAGGTACACCTGACCCCTCAGGCTACAGGCTGGGTGTTAAAGAACCCTGTGAGACAGGGGAGTGTTCCTGTCTTTACACCAATGATTCAGCCATGATAACTCCCTTCCGAGGAGTCTTTAGCCCCTTCAGACCCAGACTGAGGGATCATGTCTGCTAATGGGCCATCAGAGACTCCAAAAATACCCCATGACTCACACCCATGGGTTAAATCACCCATTGTGAAACTTCTGGCCCAGGGGGAGGTGCTGGGCATTCCCACCTGAACTTAATCTTCAGGTTTGGGGACTTCAGGTACCACTCATCGGATCCAGAGGAGGAGCAGAACCTCAACAGGACTGTGACTGCCACTCTCAACAAGACTGCGACCATCATCCTCATCAATAAGTTTTCCTTTCCTTCTACTTTGTGCTGAGGGGAACCAAATGAGGCTCAGCACAGAGGCTAATGAACACCATTTTGCTCATGTCCCAGGGTGCTGGGTTATACTTCTGGGGTTTGTGGGTTAAGACCAATTTTTTCTCTGTATCATTGTATTTATTGTAATCTTTTTATTAAATTGTAACTCTGACTTGTAATCTCTCCTGAGTCGAGTTCATTTCTCCCATCAGTTTACCTTTAAACCAGCACAGCTAGCCATGGTCAAAAGAAGAAGTAGTCTACAGAAGGCAAAGAAGAGATGGGAGAGATAAGGAGAGAGGCAGGGAGAAAGTGAAAGAGGTAGTTTGAGTACAAGCCCTGAGATGCAAACCGAGAGGATCCCAGTTGTCCTACAGGACTCATTAAGATGTTATAATCTGATGTGGAAGCTAAGAAATATATGCAGGACATTATTTTTTTTCCAATTCTATAAATCTTTTATGCTTATAACATAAAAAATTAATTGGATTTAGAACCCTTTGCAGTTTCTCATTGCTTGTCTGCTTCTTCCATAACACATCTGAAGACATAAATGTAACGTTCAGACACCCAAATTGGTTAGAGAGATGGAAAAACAGTGAGAAATAAGACAAATGAGAATTTTATTTTGAAGTTCTAAGAAATCTTGGTCTATGAATTATTAGTTCTGTGAAAAAGTGATAGCCAGAGAGAAGCTGAACCATAATGGCGACGGTAAGAGATTCTATGGTTCGCTTTTCCAAACACATGCAGTTCAATTAAGCATGTCCAGCATGATGGCACTCAACCACAGTTATTTGTCACTGTCAACTGGAGGGTTCTCTCCCAGGACTGTATGACAGAATCACCTGCATTAGGAACAACATTGTCAGCAGGTCAGGAAGATGATCCCTCCCCTCTGCTCAGCACTGGTGATGCCAAATTTGCACTACTGCATCCAGCTCTGAGCTTCACAGTACAAAAAAGATACAGACTTACAATAGCAAGTCCAGAAAAAGGCAGAAAAGGTGATAATGGGACTGGAGGCAAAGCTGAGACGGGTAGAATTGTCAAGCCTAGAGAAGGCTCAGGAGAGACCTTATCAGATGTATGGTGAAGGAGTCAGGCAGTTTACAGTACTGCCCAGGGACAGGACAAGAGGCACTGGGACACACACTGAAACACATAATTTTCCATCTGAACACCAGGAAACACTTTTGACCTTGTGGCTTGTACATATCATTTGCTACAGATGAGGCAGAAAACTTAATTCCCAGCTATGTGAAGACTTTGTAGTACAATGGCACATGCCCAAAGCATCCCTGCAGTACTGACTGCCTAGAAACACTAAGGTTTGCAAATCTAGTGTGGTCAGCTGGGAGGAGCAATGCATTCAGCTCTCGCCAGTTGAATGTGCCTGTGGAGAAAGAATACAGGGGAGTCTCTTGGAATATTTGCTCTCAGTTTTGCGGCCTTTTGGTGCTTGGGGCTTGATCTAAGTCGTTTACTGTAATTTACTGCCCAGCAATAACTATTGACCAGAAGTTAGACCTACAAAAATTAACCAACTCTCTACAAAAAGCTGCAATTTATTTATTTAATGAATGCCTAGCTTTACTACTCAAAACAATCAATTCCACAAGATGAGTATGTTCCTGAGTTATAGCTGTTTCACACAAGTGGGTTTTGAGAGAAACACATAAAAAATTTTATTCAGAGCTTTCAATATTGAAGACATTAAATGAGTGGGACAGCAGTGTTGATTGTTGCTCTTAATTATGACTTAATTATGAGTGGATAATTAGAACTGAACCCAGAATTCTTTGTATTGGTTTTGTGCTGAGCAGTATGACTAATCTAAGGCCATTGGGATGCCTGTGTTGTCTTGCAAACACATTTTGACATCATGACTGTGGAACCACATGCTCTCAGCTGCTGCAGATATGCTGCTCCCACTAGAGAGGACAGCCATTGTGTCTGTGCACAGTCCAAGGGCAAGAGCCCACCCTTGTACAGAGGTCAGTGCAGGGATAAAGAAGAAGAAAGAAGTGCGATAGAAAGAAGTGTCATACTACAGTTCTCACCACCAGAGGGAAAAAAAAGAGAGGACACTGGCTACCTTTCTCAAAAAGAAAATATTGTGGCAATGATTACCCTTACACCTGTGCATTGATTACCCAGGCTAGAGTTACTCCTCCTTTGGACTATTCCATATCTGTAACTATTAAACAGAACAATAACTAAAACACTAATGCACTTTATAAGGCAGATCAGTAGCATTGTCTTCATTTAGCAGGGTGGAAATAGGGGCAGAGGAACTCGCCCAAGGTCCTCCAATATTGCCAAGTAGTGGAGAAAAAAATAGAAAGCTTTTTGTTTGAATTCAAGCTTTGTGTTCTCTCTACCGCACCTCAGTCAGGATTCCTCCTACATTTCGGAGACATGTGCAAGTGGAAAACTCAAAAAAGTGAAAATAGTTATTAAAACAGAATAGTATCAGCAGGAGAAGAAACTTTCCCAAAGTCGATAACCTAACTGTTAGTTCAGGTAAGGGAGACAGTAGATGGCAGTGTCCCCCAATACTTCCTAGGGAGACACAGCTCTCACACTCAACAACCCCGCTACAGAGCACGGACCCATACCCCAGCTAATGACAGATGCTAGACAGGACAGAATTCACTCCTCAGTGCTAGTTAAAACCAGGCAGTGTCTGGAAGAGTAGTGCTGTTCAGACTCGTAACTCATTTCTCCTTAGGAAAGCCTTGTAGCTCACTTTTCCTGTCTTGCAAGTTAAACTCCTATAACTGACATCTGTCAGATGACAGTAGAAGACAACGACTATTTCTGGACTGAAGGGAACACTGGTCAGTCAGCTCATCAAATATGTTCTATAGTAATAAATCATGACAGCTTTCCATTTTCTAAAGTCCTGACATCTGGCCTTCAGACACAAGGTATTTAAAGCCAGGAAAAAGTCCTAGGGGAGAACAAAGATCTGGCTTCAAATTATGTGCTTCCACTGGCTTCCTGTGTCACAACGAACAAGACGCTCTGTCTCTCTGCATTCTGGTTCCTGTTGCAATGCAAAAATCTCTGCTTTGGGATATATACTAAACATTAAAAAAATTCTGCGCTCTCCATCAATGAAAGAATTCAGAATAACTCAAATGACTCAGAGAATCAGATTTCTGTGGCAGATATCTGAATAGCTGCTGAAATCTTCTCACAGGAAATTGTCAAGATTATTCCATTAATATTTGTAAGACAACCACTATGTAGAAGCCCTAACAGAAACCTAGAAGAGAGATAAAGAAAATAAATAATGTAAAGAAGGAGCATTTTGAAATGGTTTTCTCAAACCAAAATCAAATCAAAACTGGGAATAGTTGTGGGGCAGATACCTTTCAAATTTCTCTGAAAGAAGAGGAGCATAGTAAATTAAATCAACAGAAAGGTCAAGAATTAAAACAACTACTACTTCCAGTGCTGCTGGATATTCCATTCCCTTGGAAAAATCAACATAACTCTGTCAACCACAATATTGACATGTACAAGCTGGTCATCTGGTATAATTTTGAACTCTGAAGACTTTTATTAGAGCACTTTGCAGCAAACCAACTGGTGTAGAGCACAGTGATGTGAACTTCTAACACCGAAAATGAGACTAGAGCAGGACATAGGACCTCACAACTGGCCTTGGGTTCAGGGATAAAGAAGAATGGCAAACTAAGCCAACCTGACAGGATATGCCACCAGCATTTCAAATTAGCCTTAATGAGTCATCCAGACATGTGCTGGAAGAGCAGATCCCAAACCATCCACGTTCATGGCCTCCTTCCTCTAAAGCTCCAAAGTGATACAAAACTTTTAATTACAGCACGCAAGTGATCTGGTTTAAATATACAAAAGGAGATAGAAAATTATAGCTTTAAATATGCTCAGAATATACTGTGATGCATCTCATGGTAGTGAAGGACAACACACACAAGGCTGAAGAGAGATAAGGGTGGGGGTGGGCTGGAACAGATTTATAAATCAATTTTGATTACTAAATAATTGCAGTGCTCTTTTTTTTCCCAGCATTTTAAGGGAAAATTTCCCTGTAATTACAACAGCACAAAATGAGGAATTTCAACACTTCCACAGGCAGGATGGGGGAAGATTCTTCTGCAGAAACTGGCGAATTGCTGAATTAGCAGCTATGGTCAGTTGGAGGACCACCTCACACGGTGCATCTTACTGTTTTGTTTTCAATAGCCCAGTCAGTGGGGCTATCCTTGTGGGGAGAGGGGAGGAAAGAGAAATAAGGGCCAGGCAGCTGCACCTGAAGCTCTCTTACATGCTGATTTTAGAGTTCTTGCATGGTCTGAGTTGATTCCTCAGCTCTTTCAAAGAGTGAGGAAGATAGACTTCCCCTTTTGTGCTCAGAAAGATTGGTTTATGTGATCTTTGCCAGATACACTCACTTGGTGATATATGGGCATCTCACATTTTGTGGAATTAAAAGCTTGCCTGGTTTGTGTGTCCAGAGCTAGAAGTTTCATGGACTAAGCAAACACTCAGTAAGAATCACTGAAGGACATAAAAAGAAGAGATTGTTCAGCTATTTAGAAAGAAAAGGAAGTATACTTGTACATTAAACCCTAATTTTAGGAGTCTTCATGGTACACAGATACCTTCTAAAAAGGCATTTTGCCACAGACTGAACAAGGTATGAATGGCAGAAGAAAGCCGTGTCACCAGAGAAACTTGAAAAAAGTTGCTTATTTATTAAATTACCTTTGCCTAATGCTTTTAGACCTATAAAGGCATTATATTATAGCTATCCTACATCTCTAAGCATTATTCTTCCTTAAAATCCCAGTACCATATATGAAGTTAGGAAGAGCTTTACATGCTTTATTTAGTAAAAAGTTGTCTAGACCATTACTGTTTTTTTGCACCACCCAGGCACACTGCAGTGTACTGCTCCTCCTGGACTCTCTCCACCCTGAAATGTCCTCAACATGCTTCCTCTTGCTGTGGGTTTAGCATCAGCTTAATGGATGAATAAGCTTTTCTCAATGGCATCAGCGGCAGTATCCCAGGAATGTGCTGGCAGGTGTTCAGCATCATAGATCTTGCATAACTCATCAAGATGGATTGCAAAGTAGTGGCTTGGGCTGAAGTTCAAGAGTTTTTTCTGCTGGCACTTTGAGCTGTGCTACTGGTGACACTAAAGACAGGGAAGGGTTCCAAATTTAAATACCTGACAGGTGTTGGCCAGGAGTTTGAATAACAGGATTTAGAAACCTCTCAGAGTCCTTTAGTTTTCTTTTTAAAAAAGGAAGCCTTGGGTTCATCTTGATGTTACAGAAGCCAGTGACTTTGAAGATTATGACATTGATGGGGAGTCTTTCTGAACACAGGCCATAGGGTAAAGCTTTGAAACAAACCACAAACAAAACTACAAATCCTTGTCTCTTAGATGTGTCTGTGTTTTCTTTTTCTCCCTGAGCTATCAGGAGAACCTAATCACTGCCCACTCTTCTAACCAGTGTGTCCTTCCAAGTCACCCTTCAGCCAGTGTCAAGCCCCTGCAGAGTAAGAGCAGCACATACGACATGACCGCGCAAGGCTCAGCTGTGCCCTCAGGCTTTGATGTTTGCATCGAGCATACCTTGCCATCAGACTGTGTCACATTTTGTCCTAGTCTGTGCAGGCATGCTTGTGTTACATGTCACATATAATAAAGGATTGTCTTATTCTGTAAAGAGTTGCCCCATGTATACAGGTAACAGAAGCTCTTGCTGCCTGCTTTCACTGAAGTCTGTATTGAACAGGGCTATGCCAATGCTTGATAATTTTTTTTAGTTCAGCAATATAAGCAAACAAAAAGAAAGATGAAGTTATACTCTTATTAACCAGGATATAATTTTTTTCCTCAATTCCCCTGCTTTCTTCAACAATTACAAAAGAGTATCACAGAATCACAGAATATTCTGAGTTAGAAGGGATCCACAAGCATCACTGCATTCAACTCTTAAGTATCACACTAATTAGCTACCACACTTCTTTCCCCAAATAGATGATGCCCTAAAAGAACAGACCTCTACAGCTTTTACATTTTCCATCTATTCTTTAAAAGGACATTACATTCTTTTTTTTTACTACATGATGTGCCAGAAAATCCTGAAGAGTGTAAATCACAATTTCAAAGCAATATTCCACAAAATCCATGAGCAGAAAATTTAATTAATTAATTTGGTGATCCAATACTATGGCATCGTTCATCTCATCTTCTGGTTCAAACAGCATCCAATGTTTGCTCTGCTCTTTTATCAGTCTTTTAGAAATTAGTTTAAACATGTTGAGAAAAATAGTTTGGAGTCCTTTCCATCCTTTTTATCTGTTTTCCAAACAGAACTTCAGCATTTACCTTAATTGTTTTGCTTTGCACTTTCAGCTCTAATTAACAAACCAAGCTATTTCAGTAAGAAAACAGCAAGTAATGTCTGTACTGCATAAGGTTCCAGAGGGCCCTCCCAAAAAAATCACAGTTTCACTTCCTACATGTTATAGTAAATCTACTGCCATCCTAGCTAAGGAGTCCTCTGCCCTCACTGGCAGGAGAGAGCAGGACTGGAAAATGAGAACAGTATGAGAGGGATAGAAGACTTTCTGCTATCTCCTATTCTGAGTGCATTCCACAAAGAGTGAAATGCTTATGAAAACATTTATAATGTATTTTTACTGGAAAACTCCCTGCCTGTGGTAGCAGCATGCATTACTTCAACAGCAGCTGTGGCACTGTGCAGTGCAAAAGGAGTTAAGAGACCTGACTGTCATCCCTAGATGACCCCTGACTATCAACAGTTTACAGACTACTCCCTGCAAAAGCATGTACCCCAGCACATAAGTCACAGCAGTACAAAACCCTGACAGGAGCAACGTTTTCCTAGTAATTTAGAAATCTCAAGAAATGTCAGTCTCAGTGTGTTCTGTTTCAGGGAACCTATTAAAACCCATATTAAGATAAATTTACAGACAGGATCCTCATGGTTTAAAACACCCATGTCTCCCCTAGCTTTAATATGCCCAGCAGTTTTAAGTCCTGGCCATACCCTGGCTTTGGTGTTTCAGAACATGAAATTTAACTTGATGACTCGCCTATTAATCTATGCTAAATAAAATCAAAGCTAAAGCTCAAAACCAAAAAAATCTAAACTTTGTGAAGAAGCTGATCTTTTCTGTTTTTTTCCTTTTTGCTTGATAATCATTATACTCTGTTGAATAACCAGTATATTTCTTAATATAGCTGCAAGGGGTTTCACAATAGCATTCATTCATTTTAAAAATGGAGAGAGTCAAAGCTCTTCTGTCTTACATCACTTTCAATGAATGCTTTAGAGCGAAATGGCAATCATGAGACCTCCAGCCTACACGAGGAGGAAGTGGTTTTGCAGGCTTGCCAGATTAAAGAGTGACATCACATTATCTTCGTCAATGCCGATTCCAGCTCTTCGATAATCAGGCATACATGGAAAGTGCTGTTCTCGTATCACATGGTCAAACATCACTTTCCATTCACTAGTGGAGCTAGCACTGCTTGCCTCAGCAGAAGCCCTGCCTCCTCTACTGTAGGAAACTTTCAAAAGCTAAGAAAATGTGGCACAAAGAATGGCCATTTCTACTCCTTCACTGATCTATTCAACATGCACATTACAAAGACACTTGCCACTTGTTTATGTCACAAATGAGAAAAAAAATGGAATCCTATCCCTGCCCAGAAAAGACTGTTATGTACCATCATTTTCAAATAAGTTGTGATTTTTGCGTATAATGTTGAAACCCTCGGAGAGCTTCAGGTTTCCAAATTGCTTATGAAACATGGAGTTAAACAATGACAGGAAACGTTATTGCATCCCCTTTCTGAAAATATGCTAGCACAACCTGCAAATGATGGCCATGGTCCCAACCACCAAGAATTCAAGCAGTGTTCCATGGATTTTTTGGTGACTTGTTTTTTCAGCAGAGTGCCAGTAACTCCCAGACTTTTACTTTGCTATGACGGTTCTGCACCGAAACTTTGCTGAAATGGAAGATACCTTGAATTCACAGCAGACACTTTGGAGACCTTTCCAAGGTTATAAATGTATTGTTTTTGTTAACTGAAATTTGGGCTTAACCTGCAGCCCTTTTGAAGTGAAAAGGCAGGAATGTCTTTCTATAGTCATCTATATAGAGGTTCTGGCATTATTACACAGAACAGCTGATACATGCTCCTGATCTGCCTGGGGAGGAAATGATCTGTCACATATGGTCTCAAAATTACATTCATTACTGTCCCTAAGACTTAATGGTTTTTACCACATAGGACACTGCATAGAGATGGATTTGTTAAATACTTTTCAATTAATTTTCCATGCAACTCAAAAAATCATGCAACATCTTTTAGAGAAGAACAGATGTGGTTGGTGCCCCAGGGATACTCAGAGCTCTTACGCCTCTCACATAAGTAAATGTTCCACAACAGTAACACACAGAGAACACCAGTGGCACAGATGCAAGCACAAGGCTTTCTACAGAAGCCCAAGGTATTCATCCAGAACACAGTACGAGGCAGCAACCAAGGTGAAGGTGAGGCAGCAACCAAGGTGAATGTGAGGCAACAGGTTTCTCTCTTCAGCTCCCCTGTGGACTTTTGCTTTATTCATTTCTACTCTTTGATGTGGAAGGTTGTAATTGAAATTCCTCACTGTGCATCTGGACTTAGAGAAGGGGACAGGCATGGAGTCTAAAGGGTAAGTCTGCAGCTGAGACTGGGCCTTGAGAGAGCACTAGACCATGATGCCATTGCATCAACCCAGAATGAAGAACTCACATTTTCTGCAGATTTATACTTGTCTGATTTTGAAATCCAGTTAGGCAAGAAATTCAGTTGAAACTTTTTTCATGGTTGAGACTTTGATAACATTCCTCTCTTTAACTTTCTGGTGTCCAGAAGGAAATCAGCTCTCCAGAGACAGCACTTTGATAAAGGCACAGGTAAGCTTGTTTGTTTTATGGAGCTTCATGATTTCAGTAGGGAACACATCTCTTTAGGACCTGACCTCAACCTTTTGGTTGTCTGAGAACCTACTGAAGGAGGAAAAGGTATGGAGAAAGGGGGCAAGAACACTGTACAACTGCATAACCAGAATTTTTGTAAAAAAAACCCTAAAGCACCAGTAAAATAGAAACCCTGCAGAAATTCATAGAGTATAAACAGGCCTTCAAGTAAGCACAGAACACACACTCAAATATACATATGCAGCACCACCACAGGCTGCAGTGTTGTTCAACTAACACCTGGCCAGGACATGACTCCCAACTATGAACCACCAACTATGGGACGAATGAGAAATGGCAGGACTCCAGGATGGTTAATTTTCTCCACTTCCCAGGTTTCATATCCTAGTCTTTAGGTGACCAAGACACCACATACAATGAAAAGCCCCAGTGGGGAAGAAAGATAGATGGCACTATATGATTAATCAGAGGTGGGAGATAATCCCCCAAGGTCTCACTTGTATTCTGTTATTCGCTGAGCCTGGAAGCAGTGGTACCTCAGGCCAACTTACCCAATGCCATCTCAGCAGCAACTCCTGTTCTGCTTCCTCCCACAGAACCCCATCTGAGCTCATCCCATACCAGCACAAGTTTGCTGTTGGCCTGAAGAGATCCTACCATGCTCTCTCATGGAAATTGTTCAAAAAACACCTTCAATTGCTCACCCATGCATGGGTTCCAGGCCTAAAATATTTCCACTTTGTATCAAAAGCTTCCTTGATTGCTAAATAACTCATTAACCCCCCCCCAAAAAAAATCTAAAGTGTTCAGTATTACTTTTTAAATGGCAGGATTAAAAGTTCAGCTAATCTGATCTCAGTTTACTCACACTGTTTAATCTCTAGGAACTCTGGGTAAGCTTAGAGGTGAAAGACAGCAAATCTTATCAGAGTAGAAGCAAGTTGTTCCCTGAAGCAAACTGAGTTCCTTTTTCATTTGCACAGCTACGTCATAGGTGGTAGAAGAGGAAATCTCCTGAGCCTGTCAGACCCAAAAGTGGTATCACACGACAACGCCCACAAGGTTAAATAAGCACCATTCTGATAAACCCCTGTCAAGCAAAGGAAAGAATTACTGCTCCCTTTTAAAACTGAAAGTCCCAATCAAGGTTATAATCCCCAGACACTATGCACCAAAAATAAAAATTAAAAATAAAGTATGTATACAAAAGTGTCCATTGAAAAAATCAACCAAGGAAGTTTATCACCAGTATTATTATGTGCACACTCATACAGTTCATCTGAACTGAAGCACTCTACAAATGAGTGCATCTCCCCAGGAGTTTTGATCATAAGAATGAAATTTCTTAGCTCTCAGGAGGCAACCAACGGTAAGTCATTTAGGTTATGAAACCTGGATAGCTAGCAGCAAGTTCAGAGTGCATCTTGTGCAGAAATTCACTTCCTCAAAGTAGTGGCATTTGCACTGAATTTATAAAAATCCATTTTAGCCACTTCTCTTAATCCAGAATCTTGGGTTCATGATATATGAAAATGCTCGGACCACAGACATTTCCTAACTGAAAAGGAATCAGGAAGTGATGACAGCTTCTTCTGTCATTCAAAGGCTTTGGTTAATAAATGTAACTTTAGGTTCATTTGGAAAAAATCACATGTAATCACGAGACATTTACTTATTGCTTTTGTGGATATTCTTTATTTGGAATCTAAAGATCTAAAGGAGAACCAGACCATCATGCTACACAGTATGCATACTACTGTCATAAGCAGATTATTTTCTGAAAAACTTATATTCAATCAGACATTCAGTTAGAGCATTGGTGGAGGAAAGACTGGGCTGTGGACCTTAGGAGAGGTAATAAGAATTACATTAACTAGTTTTGCACAGCTTAGGTCTGAATGTAACTCATCGTGTAGAAGAACAG
Organism: Pithys albifrons albifrons; assembly: GCF_047495875.1. Classification (NCBI taxonomy): domain Eukaryota; kingdom Metazoa; phylum Chordata; class Aves; order Passeriformes; family Thamnophilidae; genus Pithys; species Pithys albifrons. The sequence continues at coordinate 91,515,345 of NC_092461.1, forward strand.
TCCATAGCCCATATCCTGTGCCAGCACATTATGGGTAGCTTAGATGCCAGGTATGCACTTTTTCTGTACTACTGATCTGACAGATGAAAAGTGTGTCATCTCTACCTGGTTTCTCCTAAAATCCCAATGTCTAAAGAACATGAAAATTGTGAGGCACCTTTACTTATGCATGAAGAGAAAAAAAACACAGTAAAGTAAAACAAAAATATCACAGGGAAAAAGTTAATCTTATTTTCTTAAGACTGTATGAGTGTTACTCTAGATAGGCATCCTTTGGAACACACTATGGCAAATGGTTTCTTCAAGGAGTCTTTTCTTTGTCCATACTGATCTCTTTCTCCCTGACCTTGCCAATGTCAGGGCCTCTCAGACCCTACAGCTAGCATATCAAACAGAAATGAGCTTACCTAGCCAGACCTAGTCTGAGGCAAAGACAGGGAATTTGATTCTCTATGAGGGCAGCGAAACACTTATTCAGGACACTGAGGCATCCTGGACAACCTGATTTTCTGGAGAAACATTTGGGGTAGAGTTAAAACCAAAACAGTAAAAATCTAATCTACTGTGCCCAAGAGAAAAAAAAAAGTCCATGGTCCTTGGCAAGCAACCAGGACAAAGCTCCAGTTCACAGGAAGTCAGCCAGCCCCATCGCCCCCTCCAGAAAAGATGAGTACAAGCATACTATCTGCACAGAGAGTTTCCTCCTCTTGCCGTCACAGTCTGTTAGTGCTGCCTTTTCCTCTTTACAGCTCAATACATAGGCATACCCTACAAGACAAAAAAGAAGAGCCTCATGTTGGCTATATTTGATTGGGAGTAAGGTAGGAGCTTGCCTTTGGCTTCTGAAACCAGAAAGCTCTGTCAAAAAAAGACTAATATGAGGCACCGTTAAGTATGGAAAACGAATCAAAACATTCTAGTCAACAGACAATCCTCTGTCCAAGTGCGAGAGATGACACAGTAAGATGTCATGATTTGTCACTGCCTACTTACAACCTTTACTGCACTGATTTGTCTTCTGATGTGCTATGCACTCCCTACCCTCCTCTGGGCTACTTAAACAGCTCAGCAAAAGACAGGTGCAATGCTGCACTGCTCAGCAACCATTCTTCCCAGTAAGCACATACTGCTGAGGAAATACCACTCCAAACACTTCCAAATTTCATGAGAATAAGGTTTCTTATGAAGATTTCTAACACCTCACTGCTTCAGTGAGTCAGTAATGCTCTAGAAAAAGCATTTCTCATGGCAGGGCAATATTTTCACTAATGGTTGAAACCAGAAATTAGACACATGACCAGAAATTAAGGAAAAAGTTTAAAATGCTGAACCTTCAGAAAGGTCATTTTCCCAAAGATAAATGAAGTCTCTTACCAGAACTTTCATCTGTTTTCTGTGGTCAACAAATAGAAAATTCTCATAAAACCTCCCCCAGAAAATTTTCTTAGCTCACTGTTCTGCCACAAAAAGGCACATGCCCCTAAATTCTGCCTGGTAGAAGACATATTACTGCTCTGACAACCAAAGTGATAAACAAGAGATTCTGCAACCATAAGTATCCATCAAGACCACATAGCTGCATGAAAACAAAACATAACTAAGGACAGTAAACAGAGCCTAACAAGAGTTCTGTGTTTTTCATGACAAAAGTAGTTAGCAACTGGACCAGGTCTGACTCCCTCCCTTCTTTTGTATAAGCAGAGCAATGTTACTTGCTCTTAATATTGGAGCTATGTGCAGAGGCAGGTAACCCACTACAGCTGGACTTTTCTTCTTACAAAAGAGTCTCAGCACACACCAGGTTTATCATTTGCACAAGACTAGGAAAGTGAATGGAGGAAGGTCACTTTCTGATGTGCTGACCTGTGCTCACAGCAACACTAAGACAGCAACCCTACAGCACAGCCAATAGATTAGCAGCTTGCAGTGCCTTTCCTTCAGGCACTGGAATAGCTTCCTTGCTGGGTAGAAAACATTCCCATTAAAAAAGCAAAAAGAAACTTCTGAGTTGTAACAGGAGAAGAAATATAAAAATACTTGTACATTGAGCACAACTCCTTAAGAAATAAAGATCAAAGTTGCCAGCTAGAGTCAACTGCTTTCCAAAATAATGTTTATAGCTGCCAGGAAAACCACAGTAAGCAACGGCCAAAGACTCACCTCTTCTCCATGACATGGAAGTCCACAAACACAGGTGGAGTCAAGAGGGTGCAAATGAAAGGAAGTTCCTCTACATCAGTAGGATGGGCACACCAGGCTGCTGTCTGCTTCCTTACAAATCAGAAAGCCTATTGTGAATCGGGAACTGATAGCTGCTATCAGAGCTAGAGTGCAACTCTTTTCACAGTCCAGGTCCTTGATGTGTGAGGTGATCCTATACTGAAAATTGATACAGGGACTGCTACCGGTCATAGCAAGACATATTCCATCTTTGGTTCTACATATTTGAGGAGGAAATGTAGACAATGCTAAACAGCCCATCCATCAATTAATGACACATACAACAAATTACGAAAGACTGTAGGACTATATATTTGACCAAACAAGCTGTGATGGGACTATAGCACAGAAAAGTAACATCTGAAAATGACCATGGATGTCTGTCAGTCCAGTTTCTCTAACTAAAATGAAGATCTGAAGATGCCTATGTTTGGTGCCCAGAGAGCACAGATGGAAAATTCCCTACTTTTCTGGATGAGATTGCAAAGAAAATGAATGAGTAACCTTCATGTTGCACAAAGTTCAACTTCTTTCCTACCCAGAATTTGGCAGGCTTCTGAAGCAAGAGAAGGGAAACAAAAAATGAGTTACCAGCTGCTCTGGAGCACCATCCGCTTTCTAAGCAATATCATTTCTGCTTCACCTACAGACCAGCCTTGCTCTCTGGTACAAGAAGACCTGGTTCTGAGCTGAACAATGTTCTACCTTGTACAGGGAACAGCCGGCACAAAAAGAAGATGCAGACTTTCCACCTCTCTCCTCTGCTCCACAGTCCACAGAAAAGTATCGTCAATGATTTCTAGTTCCTTACATATGAAACTCCGCCGCTGAAGACACCTACAGTCAGAGCAAAATAGGATTCATGATAGAAGAGAGTCACTGATATTTGGATGTGTATGGAAGAGAGAGAGAGGGTGATGGAAGAGGAGTGACAGAAATCAGGCAGAGCTTTGTGTTTGTACTATGTCCAATTATTTTCAGAGTTTAATGTTCCTAGACTGTTTATTCAGTTTAGGCTCTTTCCATGCCTGAGGTCTTTTGAGTTTTCAGTAACTGAAGACACTAGATCTCTCTAATGTCACATTTGTGCAACTGCTGATCAGTTCCTTTCCTTGCTTGTGTATTCTGGGAGGTCATACCAGATACACCAAAATGGGGTCATTATGCCATATGCTTATTTACTATGTGTATGTTAGAGCTTTTGTGTGCTATTTTTCACTTGTTATCCATCATTATATGTATTTATCTTCAAGTACCATATGGAGCAGTAGGATGGGGTATATATATGGAGTCAACAGATGGTAAGACTGTGTGTGATTAATATGTTCTCATAACTTTTTATTGTCTCTTTCTCTTACATGTTCTACTTTCAAAGTGTCATTACTTTTGTCATCCCTGTTCTCGTTCCTTTATTCCTGTATACTGTTAGACAAAGATAAAAGAACTTAATGTCTGGATTTGAGATTTGTTTTTTTGGTGTACTAGGTGCTACTTTTATTAAGGTGATTCATAGGTTTTTCAGGCCAAAAGGGCCCATGTGTTCTGATATTTTTGTATAACATCAAACACAGAATTTTACCTTGCAGCTTCTTGAGAAAAAGAGTGTTGCTCCCAGCTACTGCAAGAACACCATCAATATTTTATTGTCTATATTTCACAAGGCAGTCATTCTGCAAAATGATAAAAAATCATTTATAAAATTAAACAATAATTCATGCTATGAAATTGCAACTTAAATGCAGACAGAAGGATGTCCATAGAGTTGGACTGGAGGCACTGCAGAAACCTAGTTGAAACATCTGCATGTGCACTGGGACAAATGACAGGGAAGCAATTGTGCACATGCTCTGGTCTGACCCCACATATCACACCTCCCAGACAGCTTCACCCTGTTTCATTTTGACTGTCCTTGCTCAGTAGTACAATGGTTTCACTTTCCAGCTGTGGCACAGGAAGCACAAGTATGTTTCCCCAGTGAATTAATAGTTTCCAAGGAGTCTTTTATATCTCCCTTATCTGAATGGGTGGGCACACTATCAGAAGGTCTCAGCTTAGTTGCATTGCCTTTCCTGCCAGGTATATTACTTCCATTACATGGAAACTATGTGTCCAACACTTGCTAAAATGACTCAGAACAACTGATCCTAATGTCTATTGGTTTTCATTGCCAGGTTAAAATGCTGCTTGAACTGCCTCCTCTCCTTTAAGACATTCTGAAAACAAGGATGACTCTTGATCAAATTCTTTAGGGAGGGGTTTTTCTGTTTTGTTTTTTTTTCTCTTATAGCAGCATGATTAGTTCAGGAAATCTGTATGGCAATAAGTGCAAGCAAAAACTTCCATCTTGATCTGTAGGTATACAAAGCTTCATGTCTTTATTTACCTTTTATTTTACTATTAGGTGAAATGTAAACTGGCTTTCAGGCACTGCTGCTGAAAATGAGATTATTGTGAAAGGTCTAAGCACAGGACGTTCAGAACAGACTATGTCCAGATTGTATAGGAGAGGTGCTGCAATTCTATGCACCCATGATTCCCCTTAAATATGATTTCTAGAAAGTTTTTTATATTATAGTTTTCTCTAGATGCACCACACTTGACACAATATTGTTTAACAGTAAGCTACCAATTAGTAAAAAAGGCGTAAGCAGCTTGCAATTACATACAGGTTTAAGAATATCATCAACAGCCTGCTATTCTCTAATCCAGAAAACTGCTACCGAAGTCAAAGGGGATTTTCAGATATTAATAGTATAGATTTGTGTGAAAACAAGACTTATTTCAATGTGAGGTTCTGCCTATTACTATTATTTTCTTAAGATGATACCATGCCTATTTGTAACCAGACAGATCTCAGACAACAACAGTGACCCAAAAGCTGTTTTGAATACTAACATAATTTCAAAGTCACACAGTCCTGACATCTCAATTACACCCTCTTCAGATCATACAAGGAAGAAACACATGAGTTTCTTAATTAACTGTATTACGTGGACAGGGTGAACACAAACAGCAATCTTAGATGACTGTCAATCGCTGTCAATATTGTCAATGACTATCAAAAGTTAGACTCTAGGAGGTAATCAGAATTTATGGAGGGAAGCAATCGCCTGCAGTTAGTCATTGTGCTGGGGCTTTCATTTTGCAATGGTCTTAAAATTGTGTTATGCTAGTATTGATCATGAATTCATGTTATATTTGACTGATGAAGGAAGATAAGTGGACACAGGACCCAGCCAGTTAGATGTGCAGGTGTGACCCTATGTGTTGCAGAGAGGTTGATATTACATAGCACTCTTAAGCTAAAGCTCAAATAGTTGGTGAATCAGACTGTCAGGCTTTGAGTGAAAACCAAACACCCACGAGCTGAATGAGACAAAGTAAAAAAGGAGACCAGAGATATGTCATCAGAGTTGGTTCTCCTCATCTATGATAGCCTGATGACAGTCACTATTTCATCATCTTTCTACTAGACAAGGCCCTACTAAAATAAAAGGTAAATTTCACAGCAGATTTATAAATATGGAAGACAGTGAGAGAGGACCATGAAATTTTAGTGTATCCGTTACCTATTTGCTGTCTGACGATTGTTCCTTCCCAATAAGTACCCCACACACACACACAAAAAAAAAAAAAAAAAAAGCAAGCAAACATGCTAACTCCTTTTTTGATTAAACTGCTTTAAGAAGAAGAAAATATGCTTTTAGAAATCCAGGACATAGGTTACTGCCTTTGCTGACATCCCAGAAATGTTAACATTTTGAATACAGGGAACACGCTTGTTGTATCCGATAAACTAAAGTGAAGAAAGTAATAATTTTCAAGACCCCTGAATGCATTATCTGCTGAGGATTTCCCCATCAGTCTTCTATATGTCCCCAGTCAAGAAGGATCTGGCAATGGATCCAGATATATTCTGAATGTCTTTCTACTTCTGAAGGCTCATGTTATATAAGCACAGCACAGCATGTTTGCACTGAAGGAGGGGTAGTTATGTCAGAAGAAGAGGTGAGGAGAAGAGAAAGACTGTGTATATATATATGGCATAAATATGTGTTAATGCTGTGCTAAAAATATGCTGTGATGATAACAGATGTTACAGCTGTTACTTTTCATGAACATAATGTATAGGCAGCAGCAGGAGTGTGAGTATGGCAGTATCCTGGATTAAACTTTCTCAGAAATAAACTGCTTTTACACAGCTGTTTTCAAACTATTTGAGAATGCATGCTTTCATTGCTTATGTGATCACTATAAATATTTTCACTGTAAATAATTATTTGGTATCTTTTGTTAAATAATATCTGGTTACCTATATGTAAGACCTGAACTCAGTATTTTAATTTTGTGTATGGAATTTTAGTCTGTTAGGTATCCTAACATATGGTTCAGTTGACACATCTTTTTCTTGCGCTGCAGAAAACATCTAAACAGAAGTAGGAAGAGAAACAATGACTGTACATGCTACATGTTGGTATTCTACTTATACTAAATAACTTCCAAGGCAGAATGTGTTGCACTGATCAACATGCTCCAATTCTAAAGGCTTCTTTATTGTCTATGAACAGCACACTTCATTTTCTGGGACTGCATTTTCAAGATTGTTTTCTGTAAAGAGCTTTGGTTATTCAGCTAGATACTGAAAAAAACTTATCACTTGAATTACTCTTAGTTGTTGATTTAAAAAAAAAAGAAAAAACAAACAATCTGAGATTAGAAGATGTCTCTTCTATGTTCCCTGTTAGACTGATCAGGAACATGGTGCCAAAAGAAAGAGAAGACACAGTTGGAGTAGGCTAATAGAAAGATAGAGGGGAAAAAACCAGTTTTTTGATGCAGAAGCCAAACTTAATTTTGCACCACCTATGTTGACAAAGAGGGACATACACTACACATAACACGTTAAAGAGATCTCCTCACTAATCTTTAATCAAACCCCAGCTGAGCCCTTCTCTAAAGTTTTCCTTGAGGTTTATACCATGTACTAGCCTTCAAACTGCAAGCAGGTTCTTTTTCTTCTTCTATATACGCCCAGTTTGATTATTTCTCCACATTGGTTAGTTTTTAAAGTTTCTTGTTGTTCAGTGTTTTAAATAGCTTTTTCTAAACACTCATTCATAATCTTTTCCAAATACAATTTATTTCTGTTTCATGAATGCTTTATTTTTTCAGAGGAGCACAAATCTTTCTTGTTGCTGACAGTTGACAAGAAAGAATTCCCATCAATCAGTTCTGTGCTCAAGATCAGGTAGGAAATCTCAGTTTTCACTTCAGTATCATACACATACTAGAATATAGACTAATCTGGCCTTTCCTTAGGCAAGACATTGAGAAATCATTGCTTTTAAAGTGCTGGCCAAAATTGCACTTTTGCTTACACTGACGTAACACAAAAACAAAGAAGCTCTCTTAGAGATCCCATGGTCCAGACCAGGTTGCTTATGATCAGCTTATGACCCATTGTTGTTTCATGTCCTGATTCTGGCTTTTTTCTGGAGAAAGGAATGAGTCTTGGGGTTTCAGATACAGAGAGGTTTTGGTTTGCAGCTTATCTTGTCAAGGAACGTCACCACCCTGCGTGGAGTGTACTGAAGCCACAGGGTGAGGAGGTCCATTTGCTGCCTCAACTCAGTCTCACAAACACTCCTGTCATTTCCTCTTCAGACAGACCTCAAGCAGATTCTCTTCACCCTGTGCAGTGCTTTTTTCCACTAAATATCTCCCCAGTGTACTTGGAAGTAAATCCACTGATTTGCATGGGAGTTTCACAGGAATGAAGCACTGCTCACTGTCAGTAAGTGGGACAGACACCTACAAAGGTGCTGGCCTGAACAGGTTATGAATTATGACAATGTATATTTGAAATAAAACCAAAATGGTTGCACAGTATAAGCAGCTTCAAATGCAAAGATGAACACTTGAATTGCAAACGATATCTTGATTCCATTTGGACAGACAGGAGTGTGGTGTTAAAGCAGAAAATTAAAACATTTCCTCCTTTTATTTTAGTTTTGTGCTGGCATGAGACCAGAGCCTTGAATTTTCTAGGCACAATTAGGGAACACATTCATAATGATTCTTAAATATAGCTATAACCATATTTAAATATTTCCTCACTGTTTATTACTTCACGGTCAGCTATAGCTGTTTCCAATTCAAGAGGATTACGACATACAGACGAAAAAGCTGAAGGGGAGGAGGGAACAACTTTTGTTCCTAAACAGCTTACCTCTTCAAAAAAGAACAATGTTTACTGAGATAAATGAAGAGAGGGTGGTTGTTTTAGATCACTATGACTAATGTTAAGAAACAGCTGGTAAGGAATATTAGGTAATCACATACACAGGCTGCACATTGAGAACATTACGCTAACATACCTACTATAATTTTATTCCTTTCCCCACGCATTTATTCAAAGCTGCAGCTGTGATACTGGCTTTTGAACATTAGAAACTATCAGGAAAAGCAGCATGAATCATCATCTTTTGCTTGTGTTATTTAACTTAGTCAAGAGCAGTTCTTCCAAGAGAACAATAATAGAAGGAAAATGATAGTTTCTTTAGAGACTTGTGAAGACTGTCTTTCCTTTCCTTTTCCCCTTCCCTTCCCTTCCCTTCCATTTTTTGTTCCTTACTGGAGATAACCACTAGGTTCTTCAATTAATTCAGAGTTCCACTCCCACACAGCAACTCAGATATTTTGAAAATCTCACCCAGGACCTCAAACATGAAGTTGGGTTCTGCAAAGAAATATTTGTGGTGGTCCTCATTTCTCTACTGTGGGATTAACCTAAATTTTCAAGGCAGTTTATGCCTTTCAGATGGCAACACTTCCGTTCTACTGGTTCACAACAAACCTGCTGAGGAATGAGAGAGACAGAGTTTTATTCGGTACTGATGGTAGGTTGTATCCTCGCTACTTCTGTTCCCAACCTCTTTAGAACAAATCCTGACAAACCAATTCCATCTCATGTCAAGATGTTTCTAGCGGCTTTGTGATTAAACAGACTATTGCTCATGAGGTCATCCATTTAACTAAGGCCAGATGACAATTATTTTTTACACAGCTGAAGGCAGCCCTGCAGCCCTAAGCAAGCTCTTCTTTGCCCATTTCACCAGCCTGCTGTCTCTGTATCAAAACAGCCATTTCCTTGCAGTTTTATGCCTCTGTAAGCATGAGTAGGCCATAGAAGTCCATTCCCTCAGAGAAGTGTCTCTGCTGCTTCTGGGAAAATGCAACTACACCCAAAGAAGCCCCCCTAAAGACTGGAAGGTTCCTGGAAAACTGTGGTTCAGACATCAGGAGTAAGTGCACATACCCACAGACACCAGCACGAGCAACCCCAAGGACCACTGAGTATTGTCAGAGAGGGAGAAGGAAATTACAGGACCAGCACTTGACACCTCAGGTTATTTTGGGTGCTCTGTGACAGTGAAACCACAGTTCAAGATGTCCTTACCTTCACTGTATGGCTAGTAGAGGGCTCCTATCCCAGGTTCTCCCAGTACTTCACACACACACACACACACACACGCAGAGCAGATCTGGCACTGTGTCCTACTTAGAGGAGCCAGAACCAGCTTTTCTCTGTGTGTGTGTGTGTGTGTGTGTGTGTGTGTAAAACCAAAACTTTGTATTCTGCACCTTCTACGTAATTTCTAACAAACTGTTAATAATGGATCATTTGCAGCGGCTGCCCAGGGCACATCTGACCCCTCAGGCTACAAACTGGGTGCTAGAGAACCCTGTGAGATAGGGTCTTCACATCAATGACTCAGCTGTGATAATGCTCCTCCGGAGAGGTATTAGTACCTTCACACCCAGCCTGAGGTCTGCTAATGGGCCATCAAGGATTCCAAAAATATCCCGTGACTCACAGAGTAAATCACCCATTCTGGAACTCCCCACACTGGGGGAGGTACTGGGCATTCCCATTTGAACCTGAGCATATATAATCTTGGGGTTTGGGAACTTCTGGTACCACTTGTTGTATCCCGAGGAGGACCAGAACCATAACAGGACAGTAACTGCCACTCTTGACCAGACTGTGACCATCATCCACACCAATAGGTTTTCCTTTCCATTTACTTTGGACTCAGGGGGACCATGTGGGGTTCAGCAGAGGGACTAACAAACACCATTCTGTTTGTGCTCCAGGGTGCTGGGTTATACCTCTGTTTTTTATGGGTTAAAACCAATTTCTCTTTGTTGCATTGCATTTATTGTAATATTTTTATTATACTGTAACTCTGACTTGTAATCTCTTTTGAGTTGGGTTCATTTCTCCTGCCAGTTTACCTTTAAACCACCACACACCATGTATCACAGTTTAACCTCCAAGCAGGGAGTATTTGAATAATTAAAAGTGTGGTACCATTTCTACTTTCAATTTGCCCAAGAGGACATCGTAGGAACACATGTACACAATATCTGCCCATGCTTTGACATTTTATCAGTAGCCTTTCAAGCCTCTCCCATCCACCATATCTCATTTCCCTAGCTAAGACTTTTCTTCTGGATCACAGGTATTAATGCAAGTTTACTGAGATTCTTGGAACAGCCCTGTGCACTGTCACAACAGGAGGGATAGAAAGCCATAAGGAATAAACAGGCAGTGTCTTACATACAATAATTATGAGTTTGTAGAAATAGGCCTATCTTACGTTTTCAAAGCAAGACACTGAACAGAACAAGACTTTTTCCTACAGAGCTGTGCAGAGCCAAATAGGCCAAGATCCAGCCAGTAATCTCTTTCCAACCTGAAACCTCTGGGATCTGGGAAGGATCATTTCACTTACTCACCTGTCTCTAGTTTTCAGCTTCTAAATCCTCTCTTTGGCATCCAAAAGATGGAATCAGTTTTTGTCCTCACAGAACTTACTATATTTTAAACCTGAGGAACCAGCTTTATCTTCCAGAACTTAATACTGGAACAGCAAGATCCCCACTACACCATTTAGCACTCTACAAGTACTTGGCAGAGCTAAGTAAACCAAAACCAAGCCAGACTTATGGACAAAGGTTATTAGGATTCCACAACTACTTACTTCATGCCACAATAAATACATTAATCTATGAAAAACATGAGGCCTTTCTCCTTTCCACCATCCTATCGGAGCCTTCCTTTAAGCTCAGTTCTTTTGAACCTATACAGAGAATTTCCAGCCAGATCATATTCTTATCCTGGAACATGAAGTATTCCCAAACCATCCTATTTTTTTTATTCCATCCCGCCCATTAGAGAGTCTTACCTGACTCCAATCTTGTTTCTTCCTCAAGACTTTCTGTGTTTCCTCACCTATACATGACTTTTTTTTCTCTCTCGGATAGTTTTCTTTTAATCCAAACAGTCAGTTCAAAGACAAGACAGAGAGAATGATTTGTTCTAAGCTTCAGACAATCCTTGACTCTGATGTTTTCTATTTCAACCACTAGCCACTGTAATTCAGGAACTAACTAATGTCCTTCATTGGAAAAGATGTGACAGTCACACCTACAAAAATGGATGCACATGGGCAAAAAAGCACTTATGATACAAAAGAGGCATAGTCAGAGCCAAAAAAGAACTTCATAATACCAATCAAACTCGGACAGAAGTTTCTCAAATTATGCAGGTCAGTGGGGTAGGGATTTTTAAGAATACCCTGTAACTATTTTAGGAAATTGATACTCTGAAGTATGCCAGGGGTACAGGAGAAACAGAAGTGGTCACCAGCAGGTCACTTTTTACTACCAGGCTCTCCCTTGATTCTACCTCCTCCAAGATGAGTGGCAGACAAATTCTGGAAGCTTTATTTAGCAGAGCTGAAAATATCACTGTAGTTTGTTAAATGCCTCTTTTCTGCACCTCCCTGCCAAAGATTGCCACCTTGATAGTGCAGGCAGTGGTAGAAGATGGGGATCTGCCTGTCAGTCCACTACCTAACACAGTTGTATAAAATGTTATAGAGGTGGAGTTTATGCTGAAATACTGGATAGTGACCTGGGGCAGCCAAGAAACTGATGTGAACCCTGCTTTGCTACCTTTGCAGCAGAAGCAATAACCTCTGGGACATGACACAGCTGGGGACCAGCCATCCCTTCAGACCTCCACAGATAAATCCACCAGGGCTAGCCCGCAAAAACCAAGCGGCAGCTCAGATATTTTTTGGCACAGCTCCCATCTGTTGACCAGTGAACTCTTCAACGTGTAAACCATCTCGTAGCGCTCCCTTCTTGCCCTCAAAACCTGCTCCTGCACAAAATCACTATGGAACCTTACAGATCCCCTAAACTCCAAAAGACAAAATGCTTGCTCTCAAGAAGCAGTATTTCATCAGTCTACTGGGACATCATTTGAGAGCTCACAGGGGATAAGAACAATATTCCTGAGTTCACTGCTCCTCTGAGTTGCCTCCCACCAGCCTACAAACTATTACAGTCTGTCACAACAATGACAGAACAAGATAGGAGGAGGGATAATTCCTCCCCACTACTGTCAAGTTCTTTTAACTTAATGAAATTTTGAAAAGTTCTATAATTGCAGAGAGTGAAAACTACAAACTTTGTTAAAATTAAACACATAATTTTGAACGGTGAAAATTTAGAAATTTTCCATGCATCTAGGTATATCAGCTGGCATATTCAGTGTGGGTACAGGCAAGTAGTACTACCTTCCAAGTCTTGAAAATGTTTCTTTTAGCTAACAAGGCTGTAAATACTTGGTTGTAAATAGCACTTATGAATCCACAGGTGAGTGCAGTCAGGGCTGTCTGGTAACTGCAAACTGGGTTATTTGGAAGGGGGGAGGGGGTAATTATTCTGCTCCATCCACAGGAGAGAAATGTTAACTTTCAAATGATTCACCTGAAACACTAAAATCTTTTTGTGCTCTCTGGTTTAAGTAACTTGTAGCAGAGATATCTCTCACAATATTAACTATTTGAGATTCCAAAGGCAGTTTCTGCCTCACTGCCACCACAATCTCCAGCAATCTCCCCAAAAGTTTAGCTGGGACTACCAGAACAGGATGTTGCTACATTACAAACAGGAGTCTCACCCAGCTGCACCTACTCATCACCATTATTTCCAGATAGGTGAAAAATGCCTTGTTAGCAGTGAGATTTTCAAAGGGCAAATCAATATACAGCTGATAGTTAGACAACATACGCAGAATCTGCTGTGAGATTACAAATGACACTTTGCTTTTCAAAAATACCATCTGGACAGGTGCATAGGTCATAAGGAAGTATTAAATGCATGTTTATGGACACTGGCTGCTGTTACACACACTTCCCCATCCAAGAGACACAGTCATTCCCATAGCAAAAAGCAAAACAATGCATGAGAAGAAATCTCTTACTGGCATCAGTGATAATCTAGTCTCCCAAAGTGAAGGGCTGCCTATTACTTGTCCCACACCAGACCAGATCTGGTTTTTAGAGTCACTGGTTCTCAAACTGTGTCTTTTGGCTTACTGGCAGGACAACACAAGAATGGCTAGATTTGCCTAGGTTGCAGATTAAAAAAAATTTTATTCCCATGTACTCTACCCAGTCATGCAATGGCTTCTGAATTCCCTCAACACTAAACTAGATTAAAGAAAAAAAGCAATAGATTTATTGCAGTAATGCAAAGCTTATTCTTCTACTCATATTTTTCTAAGTCTCACCCTTATCATATACCAGAGTTATCTGAAGGGGTCTTTAGATGAATGTTTTCCAAACATGCTGCATTAATGACCCTTCTTTGTGTTAAGGGAATTATGTTTACCCAAAACTGAAGAACAGATAGCCATCAGAGGTCCCTTCCACTACCTCATATAGTTCCTGAAGTTTGGCCAAAAAAAAAAACCAGTAGTGGGTTTCACTGCACAAGGTTTACACTGGCACCTTTTGACATTGGCAGGAAGTCACTAAGAAGATGCCAGTGCGCTCAGGCACAGGACAGGCATAGTCACAGTGATTCCAGGATGCCTGATCTGGCTCAGGTGTTCCCTGGCTAAGGAAAGCATGCTGCTCTGCTCCTCCTGGTCTTCTTTTCCAAGAAATCAGGTTTGATGCATGTGCTATAGTCAGAACAAGAAGTTTGTTTTACTGCCCTGGTTTAGTTCACAGTGATAAAGTATAGGACTTCCCAGCAGGTATTCCCAGACAGTACAATTAACAACTTGCTACCTCTCATATTCCCTTTTCTCTTTCTCACTCTCCTCTGTTTCACCATTCTCACTCTCTCCCAAATAAACACCAACCACCGCTGCTTACAAAGGTACAAGCTGCAGCTCTTGCCAGCTTCTTACTTCTTCATATCATATTCAGGAATTTCTAATTTGAAGGTCAATAATCTCTCTTCTGCTAGCCCAAGTTCCGGCCAGGACCTACTCAGCGACCTTGTCATTTGCCTGCAGCCCTCATAGTTGTAATGCTCAGGACTAGCGATAGTAAGTGTCTTACTGTGATGGGCTAAATTCCATATGGACACAGGTAGAAGAAACACATCCATATGAGTCAATTTCATACACTTTAATATACAGATGCACATTATTAATGTTGGCATTACACCATCTCCAATTTGTTACTATAGAATATCTTATATAAAAATAAGCCTTGATTTTTTATTCTCCTCTCTTTGTTCTTTGTTATTTATTTCTTTATTTATTTGATTATATATTTTAGAACGTCTTTTCCTGCTAACACTTCTTCTCTCACTCAAATCATTGGAGTTTCTTAACAAGACAGCTAAAACAAATTCCTCTTCCAGGAGCAGTACCAGTTTTACAAATAATATTAGAATCTCATATTTGCACAAATATCATCAATAAGAATAAATTTAAATAGTATCATCTTCTCTTTTTCGTGATTCCTTGACAGCAAAAAATGATCCTACAAAAATACTCCTAGAAATACAATTGCATTGTGCACCATTTCTACCCACTTCTGTCTCTGACTGAATGCAACTTAATGGAACCCACTCAGTCCTGTTTTGCTTTAAAATTGAACAGTTAGAATCTGTGATTGACCACTGTGGGAAGGCCCAACACAATGGAAATGGAAGGCTTAGAGGCAAGGAACCTTTTTTCTGCAACAAACTCATGATAATGTCTATAGTAACAGCACAAGCACAAACCTTACTGTTACAATGAGCTTCCTAGTTCTTCTAGGTGAAACTTTTCCCCAGGATAACATTATCCCTTGTTTGATGCAAAAGGGAAAGAAAAAATTACTTGTCAGGAAACACCAGAACATCATTGGCAGGGTCAGGAAGAGTGTACAGCCAGCTGAGGTCAGCTCAAGACAATAGTCTATGTGCTTATGTTCAATCCCTCATGATAGTCCCATTCC
Source organism: Pithys albifrons albifrons (assembly GCF_047495875.1). Taxonomy (NCBI): domain Eukaryota; kingdom Metazoa; phylum Chordata; class Aves; order Passeriformes; family Thamnophilidae; genus Pithys; species Pithys albifrons. Next base: position 91,530,884 of record NC_092461.1, read on the forward strand.
CTTGGCCTGGTATCTCCTTGTTGGTAGGCTTACTGTTGCAAGTGCCCTGGAAGGTCTGAAATAAATGCAGCCTTCTAGCAGAACTTACAGCATAAGTTCTTGAAGGTCAGTCAAGCAGAGCACCTTATGTGAAGCTAATACGGTCACTAACAGAGCACTTGATTTAGCTGCTCATCAATTGCACATATTTGTGGTTTTCTGTTGTGTGGGAAGCACACATTCAAAGCTGGTCATGTCCCTTTCTTCCTCTCATGTGATTTTATGTGGATTCCTTATCTACAACACATACTGCAAAACAAATTACATATATATTGTGGCCTATTGCTTTTTTAGCTCATGAATACTAACGGAGAAAAAAATCACCAACAACAAGTAAACAGAAACTAAGTCTCTCTTCCAGCCAGAGATGCACCTGCAAAAGATTTTTGTGCAGTTAACACAATCAAAAATGGTGCAGTTACACCACTCTTTGTGGAAATTCAGAGATTGTTCTTTCTACAGGGCAGGAGTCTGGCTAGCGGGTGTTATAGGGCCATGCATTTACCTGAGCATCTAGCATAGAGGTCATCTTCTTCCTTTATTCCAGGACAAAACAGCCCTCATTGCTGCTACTATTCAATGAAAACTTTGTGGGTGATCATATTTTACTTACTTAGCTACTAGAACCTGGCATGGTCTCAAGAAAGTGGACAAAGTAACAAATCATACAGTTTCAACAATACCATAAAACCTCTAGAGACACCAGCAATCGTAAAGCAAGCTTCTCCACAAATAGTGTAAGAAAGCAGCTAGAGCACCACATTCTTCTGACAGAGCTTCTGACTAAACCGCAGGCAAGGAAGTCTATACGAGTCTACTCAAGATCCAAACAGACACCTCAGGCCTGTGACAGCTTTGTTAAATTGTACTTCCTTTGTTTTTTCTTAAAACTTGTGCTTAGACTAAAGACAGATTTTGATCTTTCCAAATTGAAGAAAAGCATGCACATGTTGACACCATGGAGGGGCTACTGCAGAAACTCTTTGTGCCATGTCAAACAGCCAGTGATCTCTGGAATTGCCTCCTCAGGCATCCAAATGCCAGACAAGGTACTTACAATCGTACAGGTGGACACTACTCCAACTTGAAGCAGAGATACACAATAGTTAGTGTACAGAAGTGGGTCTTTTTTGTTCTTCTGCTAACTAAGGTGACTTTTTAAAAAACACAAAAGCATGAAATAATAAAATAAGGTTCAGGCTCATGTTCAATTTATTGAAAAAGTATTAAGCCACAGATTAATTCACCGGAAAGGTGAATTTGCCTTAAGCCTACAATTCATTTGATCCCAGCTCTTGTCTTCACCCTTTGGCCACAGGGGACTAAGAGAACAGGAGCCATCATTCCCTAGAGCAACACAACCCTGAAATGTACCACTTGAATGACAGTTTCCCCAAACAGGACTGAAAAAGTTCTTTACACCTAAAGCCTTTATTTTACTTTCAAGATGGTTTTTATCTTTAGTGCAGTTTCCCATTATGGCAAAAAACAGACTACATGCAATGGATGATAATCCATTATTTGTACAGTCAGTAAACATCAGCTATCTGAAAAAATGGACCAGTGCTATTTTGGTGAGTATTAGTAGGGATATTACAGGAAAAAACCCAAAATCATTACTGCAGTCTAGACAGCAGTGACTAGGCCTTAATTGGAATAAAGAAGCTGAATTTGAGTACCACAGCTCTAGAAGCTGATTATTAAAAAAAAAATCCCTCCAAAATAAACCAAAGAACAATCAATTAAAAATATAACCTATAAAGTTCATTAACCTAGATATATTCAGTTGTTCTCCCCACCCACCCAAGTGAAGCTTATGCATATTACTACTTGTCAATATAGCAGAGATAAGACCTGAACAAATAAATGCAATTCATTTATGAGTAGAAGCTTAATAAAGATCAAAAATGTAATATAACAAGCTTCACAGCTGAAAGCTGTGCAAGTTGAAACTACTGTCACTTAATATGGACGCCTATTTATTAGGTGTAGCTTAAAAAGATGAGTTTTGTTGTGGTTAAAGGGCAGACCTGCAGTACAGTTCCCAGAGATCCATATGGGATGCCATATTCTTGACAACGCAGCTTTTAATTGCCTCAGAAGTTGGCTTATCATCTTTCATGAGTGAAAACATAATAGAAAAGGGAAGTATTATTTCTCATCCAATTTCCTCTCACTCAGCATTCCTGTTGCCTTCACTATTTTGCTATCATATTAAATTTTTTGAGATAAATCCAATAATAAATACCTTTTTAACATTTCAATTCTTAAGTGTTTTTTTAAATCAATTTGCATGTCCTTTCACATGTTCAACTGAAATTAACATTAATATGTAGCTTGGGTTTAACAGAACCTATATTGAAAAAATTTCCATACCATCTGTTTCCAAAAGAAAAATATTCTTCAGAGCATGCACCCAAGTTAGCAGAGGGAATGAGAGCTTAAGGATAGAGCCATGGACAATTTGCTTCCACAAAGCTCATGTGACAGGTGTATTATTGACACACTCACCTTCCACCAAATTCATCAGGAAAAGGTTCCTGATACAGACTTGAAAGTTCAGCCTATCTCAAATATCTGTGATTTCCTGAAAATCAACACTTTTTCCACAGGAAGCAAATGGCACAGTTTAAATTTAATTTTGTTTGTTGTGGCTTTAACACAAATTCAGGTATTTGATAGGTGAATGAAATGCTTGGTGTTTTTTCTGCTTTGATACAAAGTGTTTTTAAGAATTAGACTGTGATTCATGAATCAGTTTTCAATTCTTTTCCTAGCTTACCCTTCAGAGAAAGCATGACATCATTAACTCCAGCACACAGACAAGCAGGTTTTTATGATTTTTAAGTGTGTCATTAAAAACTCCTTTAAGTAGTTATTTAGTCATTGAAAGCACCACTCCCATCCTCATCATCCTTAAAGAAGTTATAAATTGCAATTAAACAATCTTCACCTCATGTAGAAAGCTAACTTGTAATAGTGAGAAAACTTTTCAAGACCCCTTCAACTCCATAGTTAACACATTTATCTTAAATTAATGGTGAAGATAATAATTTTGTGGAGTTATGCTTCAGTAGTTCCAAATATTCAAGGCTAATAAAATGAAATATCTCCTGTGTCTCTGGAATTTTTTAGGCCATTGAAGAAAGGTGACTATAAACATCATTGCATTTTTTTTAAAAAATCTGAATAATTACTTCTGTATGACATACCTTGCTGTGTCATGGAATCAGGAACCTACTTGTGTTTCTGGAAAATCAGTATTAGCCTTCTGAGTATAAATGATAATATTGTTTTCAAAAGACAAATCATTTGAATGCACTGTACTTTTCCCATTTGCAACTATTCCTAACGCAGTTTCATTGCTTCTTTTTAATTAATCTATAAACAGAGGGGGTTTGCCTTTTCAAAGTTGTGCTAATGATCAGTTACCAGAAACATTGATATTCTCATCATCTGAGATTGTGGCCAGAAAGACAATATATACTCTTTTCAACCTAATTGTTTTGGGTTTTTTCTCACATGAAAGATGAAATATTATTAGCATGCACATGAAGTTCTATTTCTACCAAGAAGTACTATTTTACTTGTGGTTAAATCTTGGAAGAGAGCATGTTTCAAATTTTTTGTCACATATGAATGGCTCTATATAGTACCAGTATTTCCTCAGGATGAGCTCCACAGTGAAAGAAAGGTTTAATCAACAGTGTGTGTCTTAGCATCACTCTGCAAATGTTTGATTCATGTGACAGACTAAAGAAATAAGGAATCTCCTTTAAAGGACAGAAAAGATGGTCATCCTCTCCAAAAGGGGAACTATTCTCAGGAAGTTTGACATCTGATCTACATCTACCCCACATATCTAATACAAAACCCAAAAAGATTTGTATTCTATTACTAACCTCAAAATTGCACCTGCACAGTGACAATGCAGTCTGTATGTCATTAGAAAAACAAAAATTAGAAGCAGTTTCTGAAAATCACTTTTTCAGGTGAGCCAAGGACTGAACTTCAACTTGGACAGGAACTGTGAGGTACATTTGCTTGAAGTTGCAGGATCAACTTCCCTTTCTCCTTCCAAAAATGGAAGAACTTTTCAAGTTAAAAGCCAGCTTCTATTAAAGGGCAAACAAGAAGAGTTAACTTTATTTAGATATAAATCAAGTGATTAGATAAGACAGAAATGAAATTTTAAAATGGTTTGCAATAGAAGGTCCTCTGCTTATCTTATTCTCCTGAAGTACCTCCTTTCTTTAGCAATCTAGCAACCTATTTCCTTGAGGCTGCAGCTCAACTCTCTGTTGTGCCCTCCTGATACTGAGAATCACTTGGGCCTAGTTGTGTGTTTGCTCCCTGCTCTCCTTAGCCACCTCCTATCTCCTCAGACAGCTTTTAGTCTCAGACATCTCCCCTCTGCCTGGACCATGTGTATCAGAGCTTTTTTCTCCCCCTACACACTCTAATGATCTCCAGGAGTGATTTGGCCCCTCCTCCAGAGATCTCTGTGTGACTCTATCACCCTCTTTTTGTAAAGGAGCTAAACATCATAGCAGCAGAGTAAATATAAGGCACTATCCATCACTGAGCTTCAGCCTAACTGATTATTCAGCCTAACTTCCATTTGTTACTCACATGCATAAAACTGATAGTTTTCAAGCATAAAACTCCTCTTTCTTTCAATCAGTGCACATTTTGTCACAGATCCATAGCCAAGACAGTGAGCACAGTCAGGCCTTTCAAACCTTTGTGTTCATGGAAATACAAAAAGAAAACAGTCCTAAGCAGAGCCACCATCCACTCATATGGATTAGGCACTGCTTAACCAACAGCATAATGGTTTTGAAGCAGCTGTTTGAATGCATGAGGCAGAAAACTCAAAAAGAGCTCAAAATTTGTGTGTTTCTTAAAGGAAGGGAAACTTTGATATGGAGAAGAGACATGTTCACATTGCAAATACAGATTTGATTATTCTAAGTAGGACTACGAGAAGTGTTCAGCATTGATTTCCCTCTGCTTCCACTGGAATCTAATAATCTGAAAATATTTCACCACCATGATAAGGATTTAATCCTCAGGACCCTGTGATCTTTTTCCAGATACAGAATAACACCACAAGGCAGAGATTTTAACAACTGCTGGAAACTATTCTAGTCATACATGTAATATATTCTTAGGTTATCAGCAATTATGAATGGGTAACAGCTCTTTTTCACTAAACAACTGGAATGTCACCAGCACAAACGTTCTGCAAGGTTTTAACTCTGCATCTCACCTAACTGGTACTTTTCCAGGAGCTTATGATTCTTCAGAAATATGGCAGTAGCCTTTGGAGCCTTGTAATAACTGACAGGGGACTTTTGAAAATACAAATGCAGACCACTTAAAATGTTCACATACATGGAGCACACGTGGTCATGCCACACAGGGGTCTTGCCTACCTTTTAGCTGTTCATACACAGATGGCAAGATGGCTAACTGCAATGTACTTCGCGATATATACTCCTACATTCTGGTATTTTACCAAATTTCTGCTACTGGAACATTATAGATAAATGAGGTGACTGAAAACTGAATGAAATGCTGGCTCAAAGGGTTGTCATCTACTGATTTGTATGAAGTCCAGCTGGATGCCATTCACCATCAGTGACTGGCAGGTTGATGCTGGGTCTAATACTGTGTAGCATCTTCAGTAAAGACCTAGGTGATGAGACAGTGCACTCTCAGCATGTTTGCAGTTGATATAAAATTGTGGGAAAGGGCGATAGGTCCAGTGAGTGTGCTGCCATTCAGAGAGACCTTAACAGGCTGGAAAAAGGCAAACAAAAATGTTAGGAAGTACAACAAATGAAATGCAAGGCTCTGCACCTATTGGTACATGCTGAGATCTGACTGACTAGAAAGAATCTTTGCAAAAAAGAACCTGGAGATCCTGGATGACAAGTGGAAAATGAGCCAGCAAGTCACACTTGCAGAAAAGGCAGCCAGCACCACCTTGCTGCACTAGGAAGAGCATCTCCAGCAGGTTAACAGAGGTGATTATTCTGCACTGCTTAGCTCTGATGAGACCTCTGGAGTGTCGTGTAAGACAGGCATGGAGATACTGGACTGAGTCCAACAAAGGGCCATGAACACGGTTAAGCATTTGGAGTGTCTGACATAAGAAGTCAGGCTGGGAGAGCAGTGATTGGTTTCACCTGGAGAAAAAAAGTCTGGGAGGATAAGGGGCACATCTTAGCAATGTGTATAAATGTCTGATGGGAGGCAGTAAAGAAGACAGAGACAAACTCTCATCAGTGATGTCCAGTGAAATGACAAGAGGAAAGGAACACAGACTGAAATTCAGGAAATTCAATTTAAATACATGAAAAAGCTTTCATACTGTAAGGGGTAATAGAACACTGGAGCAGACTGCCCAGGCCAGCTGCAGAGACTAAATCCTTGGAAATATTCAAACTCTGACTGGACACAGTTCTGAGAGATCTGCTCTGGGTGTCCATGATTTGAGCAGGGTGGTTGAACCAGATCTCCACAGGCCCCTTCCAACATCAGCTATTCTGTGACTCTGAGAAAGCTGTGCCCTCCATTATCAGGCTGCTGCTCCTGCCAGCCAGGCACCTGCAGAGCAATAGCTCAAGACAATCAGGAACAAACATTCTCATGGCCAGCCCCTTACATTCCCTCCTGTTAGACAGGACAAGCAAAATCCATATTGCTGACTGCCCATTGGCACAATACAGAAAGTATGACAGGAAAAGGGCTTTGCAAGAGAAAACCTTCTAAAGCAGGGCCTTGGTTTCAGGCTATTTGCCTTATCTGTTACAGTACCCATGGTTCTGAAGATTTACACATACCTACAATTGAGCGTATTTTGATTTTCCATGGCTGACATTGTATTATTCACTCCACGACATGACAGGACAAGGCAATACAAACTTGTTCATTAGAAAGAAGGAAACCTTTCACTACATATCAAGGACTAACATGTCTAGTCCATTAAATATACAACAAAACACTTGTAATTTCCTTAAGTTTAATATAAATTTCTCAACATCACCAGGGGAAGGAAATATCATAAAACTAGAAAATAATACCATGACATATAACTCAGCCCTCAAGTTTTGCATTCTTCTGAGCATGCATGCAATCTTAACTTTGCAGAAAAAAGAAGCAAGTTGTGGAATTTTTCCATAGATCCAAACCCAGCTCTCTTTATGAAGTTGAGAATAAAGATATATTGCTAATAGAAAGAGGGAGGAAAAAGGAACTGTTGTTTCATTCTTCTCATCCCTTTAGCCTTGTTTCTGGCTGCAGAAGCATTTGATCACACAGAAAACACAGTGATCCTATTCTTCCACAAACATCATCAGCAACTAACAGGAGAGTAAAACAGTAGAAAACTTTGATAATCCTCTTCTATCTATGGGATAAATCAAAGTTCCCAAACTTCTCTGGAGCACTGAATCACTCCAGGAATCTTGTGGATCATCCATGTGGGACTTGTCACATGCTGGAGAGGTAATGGTCATGTGAGGTCACACAGCAAGAAAGAAATATTGCAGCAGAAGATACTGGTGGTAGACTACATGTACCACACAGCACTGGTTAGTTCATAAACATTGTATTTCCATGTTGTTCAGCAGATCTGCTTCAGAAAACTTACCATGGCCTTCCAAATCACAAGTGATCAAGTACTAAACACCACCAAATTTCTATCCATTACACTTCATAAGTAACAGCACACAGAGGACCTGTAAATGTGCTGTATATAATACCTAGCAATGATAGTGAGAACCAAAACTCATACCTGAGCTTCATTCCAAATTTTGCCAGATACCCACATTAGCAATTACTTAAATTATCTATGCATCATTTTCTTTGGAAAAACAGGCTGGACTGCATGGTGTTTTCATCATTCACCCATTCCTCCCATTGCGAGTGGAGAAGACTTTTTATTTTTCCAGGGGTATGGAGATGCAAAAGGTCCATAAAAGAAATAACAAAAATAGTATCTCACAGAGGTATTCAAAATTTAGTGAAGTATATACTCCATGACTAGTCCATTGCTGGTACATATAGGTCTGCCAGGCACCATGAGCAGCTGTCATACCCATTAGCCAATTTAGTGATCTATCCAGCTCCATTGTGCCCTCTCCTTCTTTCCTCCTTCACAGAGAGTTATTACTTGGAATAGTATCCAAACATGAACTGCAGACTGGCCCCAGAGGGTTCTGCTGTCATTTCTCTTCACATCCTTGAAGGTCCCTTCTCCCTCCCATCCTCACTGAACAGCTACCTGAAAATGCTGATGAAATTCAGGGCATCTTTAGGGGGTAGCACAATTAATCCTAGAGAGCAGCTACTCCAGTGCTTTGCCAAGACGGACTAAACCTTAATAAGGGGAAAACTCGTGAAGCTGAGAACAAAAATCTTGAAGGCTGAGTTACCTGTATTGCTGTTTTGACTTCAAGATTATCTCAACAGTTTCTTGCTGCAAATAGAGATGCCACTAAAATTATCATTTTTACATGTTACGACATAGCCATGGTTCTTTGTTATAAGCGTAGCTTCTGGGTTTGGCCATTGCAAGACAGCTTTGCCAGTTTTTAACTGATGTCTGACTTGCTCCAGTAAGTTCAAAGTGCATCAGCCCAACTCTTTCAGCCACACCAGTCACTCACCATCCATCATGCTGACTGTCAGCTTGCATCAGAATGAAATGACTCCTCTTTCTTTCACAGTTCTCCATGGGCTTTAGGTTCTCACCTAAAGGAAAAAATTTTCTACTGAAGCTTTCTCAAACAGTGAAATCCACAGCCTCAGTACCTGAAGTGTGCTGACAAGCCAAAGAACAGTCTAGACTGACTTTTGAAGGGCGCCTTGAGAAGTCTCTGTCCCTACAGAGGAACCAGAAGGGGGACACCAGGAATGAATCCAAGAATTCCCAGGGGCTCAGAGTGGCCTAAGCCAGCCTGCTGGTACACCAGGCACAACCAGAGTAGCCAGCTGTAGACTGCCTGCAAGACAGCATTGTGTTCCAAGGGCAAAAGACTTCTGTGCAGCATTCTTAGGGCCACCTACCAAAAGCCATGCAGAACAGTGCTCCTCCAGTGACTGCATCTTTAGAGGGATTCCTCTAGCAGAAAGGCCAAATGAGTGTGAGACCCTGTGGCTTCAAGTTTGAAGGCAAAGCTCCCTTTCTGGCATGCCCTTTGTCATACTAAATCAAAATATTCTTTTTTAAAAACATGGATGTTCTGTACCTGTAATAGAAAATTATCTACATTGCCTGTAGTACTGGAATAACTCACAAACCTATGGGGTAGACATGTAAAAACAATCTTAATATTTTAGTTATCCCTTCTACTTCACAGTAAATCAGTATAATCTGTCTTTTATTAGGTTACTGGATGCTGTGGCAAGGGAAAAAAACCACATTTGGCTTTTAAGCACTTTGAAGTGAGTACTTTGAAGCCTCAGTAAGTGATAATCAAGAAAAATGGCACTAACATCTTATGATAAATCTTCTCTATATATTTAAGTAGGATTACTTGTGAAGCCTCAGAAATTAAAATGATTATATATAGCCTTATTTAAGACTTGAGTTTAATAAAGCATGTGATATTGGATTTCAAAATCTTCTCTGTTTGAGCTAAGGCGGCTATAGCAATGCCAGTCAAACAAGCTCTTCTGTGAGCAATAGAATTGATGAAAGATGGTTCACTTCACCCCACAAAGCTACTTGACACCACCACTTCTTATCATGCCACCCCAACCAGGCAAGAGAGCAAATGCAAAGTGATAGTCCAAAGTTAGACTTAGCCCACTGCTGCCCAGTAAAATAGTGTTTGCTTTCTGCCTAACTTTTCCCCAGCAATATGCTAATTTGAGTCTCTTTCTTCCATACAGCCCCTAACTTTTCATGTGACTTGAAGGGACATAAAGCAAACTAGAACTCTAACAGGCAACTCAGATTTGGTTGAACGTGAACAAGGAATTCAAAAATATTAGTGTCAGAGTGGCAGATGGACAGACAATGCTACAGCATCAGTCTCTTCCAAAAACCTTGAAATCAAGTTAAAAAATAACTTCTTTTAAGCAGTTTCTTCAACTAGATTTGCTACCTGAGGTTTCAGTTTTCTAAAAGAAATTGTCTTTTTTACCATTCCAAAATTCCTCGTCGATTAACAAAAAAAAATTTAAACAGCTCATGAAATCTCAATTCTCTTAGCAGATATAAGATTTTAAATATGTTTGGACAGACATAAGGTTTATTGATTCTTAAACTAACCAATAATTCATAGACTCCGCTTAGTTTCATGGCTGGAATGATCCTGTTAACATCGAACTCTTTTTGTATCTGAAACAGACCTGGACTTGTGTAACAAAACCAAAGCAGTACCCTCTGCTACTTCATCTCTGACAAATTTTTTTCAGATTTTTCAGGAAGTCTTTTTCATGTTGAAGCTCTATATTTATTTTGAGGAACTGCCACTCTGCTTCTAAATTTTAGTGATGTGAGAAAAACACAACCCAGGCAATTTCTTCTCAGGTTATCATAGAATTCAATGGGAAACAGAAAATTACCTAATGACTCTTATATCTTGGCAGATTTGGGACTAACCAATGTGCAATAAAACTACAGGTAGGGGAAAATGTCACTGAGATTTAATTTACGTACATATCCCACTATGCTTAATCACTAGGAGCTGGCAGAAAGTATTATGATGATGGCAATGACAATGAGGATAACAATAACAATGCCATCACCTACCACCACACTAATGACACTAAAACCATCGCCTAGTTGATGCTGACATCAATAATCTTTTCATTTCTGTGTTGATATTACAAATCTTTTCAGCAAAAAATCCTTTTATGCCATATTCATTCTATCTGTAAGTTATAAAAAACTGATATTACCTGGCTCTTAAAATTGATGAAGACTTGTAAACTAGTCCTAAAATAAAATAAGGATTTGAAATTTTAAATCCAATCTAACCAGACTAAAACCCCTGAGCTAATTATGATTGCTGCTTACCAAATACCTTTAACTGATTCTGTCCCAAACTTTGCTAACTCTTACATGTCAATTAACCACTACAGACCTACTAGCAAGACAGATATTATATTACTTCATTTTTTTTCCTAGATTCTGGCCTCGGTCGGGTAGTATTAAATAATTTTTTTCCTAAGCAATGTATGGTTCACTTATCCTACCTACTAGACTCAACTGTACTTCCAGGATGTCTATGTTTTGGAATAATCTCTCTTCTTCATTTACCAAGAAAGAGATCAAAAATTAATATAAAAATTCCTTTTTATACAAAACTCAAGATTGTATACAACTCTTTCTCTCCCATTGCAATCACTATTTGTACACACAGTATATTAGTGGCCTCAAATAGAGCAACACACATCAATTAACCTTTTCTTTCTTTTTATTCCACAGCAAGCTGAATGACTTCAAGGGTGCTGCAAAATCCAGTTAAGTGCACTAACATGAAACAGAATTAAGATGAATCATAAATCTCAAAATATAAAGTCTTGTCTAGACACCCTCTTAGTCTCTTTGTAGGAATTATTTGGCCACCTATTCACCCTTTACCTGTTACATATTGATTTCCAGTTGAAACCATGTATTATTGAAAGACTATAATGGCTTTGTTCCTGTCAGAGATGACCAGTTGCTTAGTTTATAATTCCATGCTTGGTTTCATAAACTCACAATTGTTCCCAGATGCAATCAGGTCAGTGTCAAACACCTTGCTGAAACATATAGCAAAATAACAGCCAAATATTGCTTGACATTATTGCAAAGACATTATTGGTTATTTGGGCTAAGTTTCCATGCTGTGAATGCCAAAATCAAAATTAATAATAAGTACACCAAGTGAAATAATAACAAAATTAAAAGAATTCATGGCTAGCATCATTTGGTTACAGGATAAAAAGTATTACTGGATGCCAAAAGACCAAGTTCTTTTGTCGTAGCAGAACTACAAGCAAAGACAAATTAAATAAATGCATTAGTGGAACTATTAAGTATGGCCAAAATCTACATTATTAAAAAAAAAACCTGCAGAAACTCCCAGTGTTCACTAATAACTGTTCACTAATAATAGTTCACAAAACAGCGAAAGCATCTTGTTTGCTTGTTTCTCTGTTTGTTTGGTTTTACAAGGCTCAATGAGTACAAAATTTCCTCAGTTTTCCTGGCATCCTTCTATGGCTACAATCTGGAAGGAATAATCTTTTTCATTTACTTCCTTAAATTATCTTACTTTTTAAATCGTAACACGGAACATTTATGTTAGTCTATAGTAGTTGCAGGTTTTGTTTCTTTGTCCAACTACTGTGTAAGAGACCAGTCCTCAACATCTGATATCTAAATGCTTTCAAATCACTCACTAATTTTTGTCCCTTTTCACAATCTTTCATTTTCAGTAAAGCTTTAAGGTTTTTGTCTCACATTTGACAACCCTTGGGTTGTTATACAACAATTAACTGTGAGATGAAGGAAATTCCTACCACTTCAGGGAATCACTGTGTAACTGGAACTGAACCAGGTCTCATGTACAAACTTTTCCATTCTGCTACTATGATGTTTGGTTTTTTTTTGATTGTTGCACTGGCTGATACTCACCTGCTGACAGATTTTGCCTTCCCTGCTTCTCTTCTAGCACAGCTCCTTCCAGCAGCTTGGACACAGCTCTGTAGGCACTCAGAGAAGGCAGGCAAGAGGGCATGCAGCACTTAGCAGGCACTGGTTTATAGGCAAGATGCTGTAAAAATGATGTGTAAGTACATGCAAAGTCATGCATAGAGTATATAAACATCACAGAATGGCAACATGAGAAATGAAAGGTCTGATGGGGGAAAAGACAACAACAAAACTTACCTCATGTCATAACATTGTCCTATTTGCAGTAAATGTTCCTCTTGATAAGAAGCAGAAAGGGGTTTTTTTTATAAGTGGCAAATACGTATTAAGCAGGGTGAAAGTATGATATTACTTAATTATACTAAGAAAGAAAGAAGATAAAGAAAGCAATTACATGCTGCCTGTCCAACACAGAAGTAGTAGAAGTTTAGACAAAAACAGAGACAGTTCTATTGCTGAAGAAAGAAAACTATATTGCTCCAGAAACCACTGGCAGAACAAATCTAACTTATTCCTCACACAAAAATAATACGGCAAATAATTTTGGAAGTCAAAATAAATGAACCATAAAGGGGTTACAGAATGCAAAATGATCACATTACCTGTGGGAAGGTGGCTAGAAATCAAGTGCTTGTTGGTTTTCCAAACAGAAGTAGGGGTCATTAATAAAACTAGCAAGAGACAGGTTCAAAGAAATAAAAGGACATGATTCTTCACATAACAGGTGGAATTTGTCCAAAAGCTTTTCTGCTATCAGCACTTAATTACCAGAAAAACAGACAAATTGGATTAAGTTCAAAGAAAAGCTACAATAAGGGGAGACTAAATTAAAAGAAAATAAGAAAAGAGAAATACATGTACAGTGCTGGCTAAGTGGCATCAAATTACATCTACAACAAATATTTAAAATGTGCAAACTACACTGGTTCATTAGCAGAATCATTCAGGGAGTACAAGAGATTATTACACAAATATCAAAGAAAAATTAAGTTATGAACATTGGAGTCCAATAGTAGGGAAAATTTTAATTGACCTCTCAAACTCAATTAATAGGCATAATAGTAGATTTAGGAAACACTAGTATTGATAATAATTTGTGAATGATCCTGAACTGCAGTAGGCAAATCCAGGGAATATGGTAAGAAGAGGTTTCAAGGTTTTTTAATCAGCAATTTAGAAAAAACATTCAAACCAAGTTGATAATTTTTCAATGAAGCTGTCATTTTATTAAAACTTTTTATTTTTGTTAACATTTCAGATTGCCATATTTTGAGAATTTGGGGGGGGATTGCAAAGTATAAAATGGTGGGAATGTATAGAGTATATAGAAAACTGTCTAATTGTTTCAATCCTTCCAAAAATTATTTTGAAAAATAGCAAGTACTCCCTCACCTCTACCATAATATGTTAAAATTCTGTCACTGTCATTTGCAGTTACAACTCCATTTCTAGTTCTCTCCTTCCAGATGTGCTCTTTCCCTGTCCCCTGCCTTTTTCTAGTCATTTACCTCCCTGTTATTGCCCACTCCCTTCTATCACAATCCACTGCAGCAGCACTTCCAACAGGCAGTATGCAAAGGAGAAGTATCTACAGTCACAAAGGTCTCTTTGCCTCTCCCTCCTCAGTATTCTGTCACCAGGGGACAATGAAACAGCTCTTCAGAAAGAGGACCTCATCCATGATTCTCATAATTTGGCATTTCTCCATGTCTGTCAAAAACACAGAGATTGTGCCATCTTAGTGTCAGGCCTTAAGCTTTTGCAGCTTAATTGTCCTTTTTTTGAAGGCAGATGGGGGAGTGAAGAACTCTCCAAGTCTTCAAAATCACCACAATGTGAAAAGGGAGTCTTTTCAAGAAGGTAAAAAGAAGGTAAAGACACCTAGTAAAGTAAGTTCCTCTGCCAGTCACATTCCAGTTTCCTTGGGACTTAAAAAAGCTCCTTTAATGAAACTTCTAGCAGCTGCATCCCCACACATTCAAAACTAAATAGCACTATCCTGGCCATGCTCACTCCAGGCTTCTTGTTCACCTCCTTGTTAGCAGAGCACGGGAAACTGAAAAGTCCTTGACTTAGGGTAAACACTTCTTAGCAACAACTAAAGCATCAGCATGTTATCAACATTATTTTCATACTAAATCCAAAACACAGCACTGTACCAGCTAGTAGGAAGAAAATTAACCCTATCCCAGCTGAAACCAGGACAGTATCCACTCCTTATTCTGTGCCATTTACATCATGCCCAGGTCCTACACTTTCCAATACACCATCACTTTCCCTGTCTTTTGCTATATACACACAGATTCTGCCACATGGGACATGCACACTGGACTTCATCTGGATCTGTGGATGACTGTCCATTGTTCAGGTCATAATAAATTATCTCTAGCATGACTAATTCCCTGGTACTGGATATCTCTCTCCATGGTAGTTCATTTTCCTGGGAGACATATAATGTCCACCTTGAAGGATTAGCCTTCCTTCACCCCTGACAGGAGTTGACTCCAGAGGTTAAGGACTTGCACCCCTTTTCCAACTGCCTTGCCAATGCCCCCTTCCCTAGGAAGTGATTGCAGCTGTTTGGCTTCCCTAGTCTGTAATTCCAGGCTACTAGCCACATCATCCTATAATCAGAGCAGCCAGGCGATAATGTGCTCAACTGACTGGCAGGTAAAATATTTTGTATATCCTGCAGCTCACTAAGGGATAGGTATCAAGTTGTTCTGCCTCTTTCTCATGGTCTTCTGGTGGCTCTGCTTAGTCCTCCTTCACTGAAAGGTCTTTAGTGTTCATTTCTTCTTGTGTATAGGGGCACAAGTTGGTTCTCTGGTTCAGCTGCAGTGCCTGTCACAGGGGTTGGAGCAGTCTATTGTTTTGTTGTCAGACCCAGAGACCTTCTTTTCCCCTTGCAGGCAACAAATATTGTCAAACAGGGCTCAGAAGGCTTGGGCCAGGCGCCAGCACTTGGCAGTGATTTTTGTCTCTCCACCAGGGTGACAGCACACCTTTCCAAATATTTTACTAATTTTTCTGGATTCTGCACTTGTTCAGGGGTGAAGTTCAAAAACACTGGAAGTGCCCATTGTCATAGGTACTTGCCCACACACTCTGCCACTCGTAACTGGCCTCAGGGTAAATCACTGTGGGGTATTCTTAAACAGTTGTTTAATCTTAAACAAGATCTGGAAAACACTCAGAAGACATAGCAATACAAACATGCTGGTTTCAACATCCCAAGGATATTCAGAATTCTCAAGAGCCATTGTCATTAGCCTGGAGGAGAAAAGGAAGATGAAGGGAGGTGTCTCCACCATGGACTGGATTTCTAGGAGAAAAGGTAAAATTATTAACAGTTTCTGATAGATGGCTTCCACAGTATGGAGATGACAACAAGACTGAGTACAAATATCATATTAATTTCAGAGCTAGCAACTCCATCAGATTATAAACCAGAGTTACAAGTACAACAACATAACCTTAGCCCACATCCCATGGGTGACAAACAGCACAATGAGGAACTCATACTGCAAGTAAGGTATCACATAATGCAACTTTAAGAACAAGCACATCAAATTTGAGAGCAAATGGATCACCATTGGGACCAGTGGCTACTAAACAAATATAATGAATGCTTATAACAAACTTGTTCTAGTGCATTTTAGTGAGGTTTGTTGCTATCCCAACCCATCATGCTTACCCTAAGTCAAGGACATTTCAGTGTGCCATGCTCTGCCAGTGAGCAGGTGCACAAGAAGCTGGAGGGCAGCACAGCCAGGACTTCTGATCTGAACTAGCCAAAGGGATATAAACCAGCAGGAGCTGGCTGGGAGGCACCAGTCACTGGCAGGGACAGACTGGGCATCAGTCGGTGGGTAGCGAGCAATGGTATTATGGATCATCCCTTGTTCCTTTGGGTTTTATTTCTCTCTCTTTTCTTGTTGTCTCTGTTTTCTTCAACATCATGATTACTATTATTATTAGTAGCTGCATTATTATATTTCAATTATTAAACTGTTCTTGCCTCAACCTAGGGGTTTTGCCTTATTTTTCTAACTCTCCTCCCCATCCCTCTGTGGTGGGGTGTGAGCAAGCACCTATGTTGTACTTAGTTGACAGCTGAGGTTAAATCATGACAAGCACCTAGTAAAACATGAATCTGAAAGACACAAAATGCAAAGAACACCAAAAAAATCAAAAGTATTGCTGTGTAGTGCTACCACAAGTTTTGGCAATCTAATGAAACAAAAAGAATGCTTAAGAATTATCTGTTGGGAAAAAAATTTCTTAATTGGCTGCAAACACAGAACACAAAATATTAAATAGAAATCCCAGGGCAACAGCTTCTGGCAGATGGGAACAGCAAAATCTGGGCCAGAGGTTCAGCTCTGCCACTGCACTGCCACTGCTGTTTGTGTCACATTTGTATCCTCCCTGTTATGGGTTTAGCCAGGTGGGTCTAAATTTAGGTTTTAAAGTTCAGCTAGGCCTAGGATTGTCAGCTGATTTAAGCTGGGCTGAGCTAGCTAACAGCTGACTTCTTCCAGCCAATAATATTGTATTCCATACCATACTACATCATCTCAAAGGGTGTAAAATCCAGTGTGTGGGAGTGGCTTGGTTAGTTCCATCATGGCTGCACTAAGAGGAGGACACCTAGCAGCTCCTCTACTATGCTAGGCCCTGCTCCTGTTGCCTGTGCTTGCATTTTGTTTGCATTCAGGGAAGTAGAAATATTTTGTTGTTACACTTTCTCTTTCTTGCTGAGTGTCTTTTGGAGTGCTTATGAATTTAGAGTAATGGGCTTTGTATTAATTGGGGAGTGGGGAGTTATTCCTTGTTATATATATGCATAACTTGTGTAAGTGTGTGTTATATTGTAGTTTCCTCTTAATATTCTCTTCTCTGTATAAATACATGTAGTTAGTTTCAGCATAAACCTGATTTTGAGGGTTTTTCTTTTCTCTCTCTCTTCTTTTTCCCTTGGCTGGTTGGGGGGAGGAGGAACCCTTTCACTCTGTCCTGGACAGTTGGCGTTTTGCCAGCTCAACCCAGGACACTCCCTCTTCACCTTTGTAACACATCAGAGTCATCCAGCTAGAAGGTCATCTAGCCAGGGCCAAACCACTATAAACAGCAAAAAGAAATATATCGTAGCAGGACATGGTTAAAAATGGAACCACTTATTGTAATCCATGAACTAAACATAACCAAATTAAGTAGGCAATATGTGACTTCCAACTTTTAAACCTGAGGAGATTCCACAGGAAACCTTATCTGTAGTTTAAAAAGCTTTCTCCTGAAGTACCAAAGTTGTGTGATAAGAATAAGATCAAAATGGCAATAGTTAGTCCATCAGTCTGGGTTTATACCAGTATTGTCTGCATAGACTATCTAATGTGTTTAGTTTCTATGAAGAATTTGATAACAGCAAATGAACATTGTCCTTATTTAATAATATAGCTGCACTCTATCCTGCCAGGTGGAAATAGTCAATTCTGACTTTCAAACATCTTCATTTCAGAGGTCATTTTATCAAATGGGCAGCATTAAATAAAAAACGCCCAAAACAGAGCAAACGCAAAAGTCTATCCGGATTTTGTTTGGTAAGAGAAATACACAGTGATATGTCTTTTGTCATGCAAATGCATCCTGAACACACAGGGTGACAGAGTTGTGTTGCACCACGTTTACCTTGGATTACAGCGATTCCTATTATGGGCCCATTACAGAGACAGAGCCACAGTGTGGAGGGTTGGTCTTCTGAAAGGTGGGCAAGAGCTTCCCTGGAGATGCATCCCAGTGGTGCAAGGATAACGGTGGCAAAATGGCCACAGGGATCAGCCAGCACTACAGGACAGAAGAAAGGCCATAGCTAGACATGCTCCTTCTTAGGCAGGCGACACCCTCTGTCACTGCCCTCTGTCTGGGTCCTGACACAAGCAAGGGACATTTCTGAAACATGGCATGCTTAAGATTCTGTAATTTGTCCCATTAACACATCAGAAAAAGTGTTATCCCACAAAAATGCAAATAAGAAGGTCCTGTATCCAAAACACTCTACTTATGTACTCAAAACTGTTAGATGGAAGACAACAAGAATCTGGATACACCAGATACTTAGCTGTGCACACAGCTACTTTTCACAACTTCACAAGCAGAAAAAGGGGCTAAGAAAATGCCCTTCTTCTCTAGACAACTTGGGTTGACAGCAGAGGGGTTAGTTCTTTGATCTGCCTCTGACCACAGAAATAAAATGAGTACTTTGTCTGTACCAAAACCTGTCTAGAAGTGGTCTAGATCTGGCAAGCGCTTCATTCATCACTTCTAAGGAAAGGAGCCTGTTGCCACCTCTGCCTGCCAACAAAAAGTGGAGAGGATGCTGCTGCTTCAGAGGGAGAACATGATTTCCTGGGACATGCTGGAGCACAGATACCTTCAGCATCAATGACAAGAGCTCAGTACTCCTCACCCCAATCAATCAGGGGCAACTTCTGTCTTTCCATCTCACAAGGCTCCCAGGCTTAACAACATTATGCAGCTTTGCTGGACAAGGCTCAGATGCTCAGTCCTTAGCAGGATCAATCCATAGTGACTTAAAATTGAAATCATGGTTACCACTAACTAAATGGAAATAGTGTTGTTTCCCAGAACACAGTAGATCTTTCACAATGGGCTGGAGTGCATGTTTTTCGTCTCCACTGAGCTATGAACAATAGGCAACTCTCTGCTTTTATTAAAAACTTTGAGGGATTATTATTTTAGTTAAGCCTTTAAGAATTCATACCTATCTGGAAAGGGCAGCTTGTGTAATGTACTTCCTGTTTTCATCATAGCTGGATACTGCTTTTTGCTGTTGCCTGTTATTACCCAGTTAATATGAACTGCTTGAAGTTTATTTTTAACTCACTTGAGCCTATTGTAAGGTCTGTTCAAGAACCTAACTTTCCAACCAGAAAACACAACTCCTGCATCTAATGCTCAATTTAGGAATATATTCTTAAATCCTTTTAAACAGCCAAGACACAAAGTGAAAATAGATAATGAATAGTTGTTGAATATCAGCAATCTGTTCAACTCAAAGATTACATTTTATTTTCAAATTATATCCTTAATTTCTTAAGTAAGTATTTATTTGATAAAGAAGTCATGCTCTGTTCATTTAATTGCCAATTAAAACAGAGGAAATGAATAAATATTTGCCAAAATGAGCAGAGGAGTATTTTTATTTGAGGAAAAATATGTAATTATCTAAACATCTTGAAATTATAGTCAAAAGCTTTAAAGTCTTCTGTGTCAGACACAATTTGTTTCAACTCTATGAAATCACATTTAGCAGAAGTGAGAAGTACTTAAGACTGAAATGAGATTGAATGTAAGCTCTGGAAAGGACATTTTTTAGAACTTCTTAAAGAAAATAATTTTTAAAATATAATAATAATAATTATCATAATCATAGAATATGCTGACTTATGAAGGGACTCAAAGGGATCATCAAAGTCCAACTCCTGATCCAAGGACAACCCAAGAGTCACACCATGTGCCTCAGCATATTGTCCAAACACCTCATGCACTCAGACAGGCTTGGTGCTGTGACCACGTCCCTGGGGAGTCTGTTCCAGCACCCAACAAACCTCTGGGTGAAAAACTTTTTCCTGATATCCAAGTTAAACCTCCCCTGACACAACTTCATGCCATTTCCTCAAGTCCTATCACTGGTCACGAAAGAGAAGAGATCAGTGCCTGCCCCTCCTATTACCCTCAAGAAGTTATAACTGCAGTGAGGTCTCCCCTCAGTCTCCTCTTCTCCAGGCTGAACAGACTAAGTGCCCTCAGCTGCTCCTCATACAGCTTCCCCTCAAGGCCCTTCACCATCTTTATTGCCCTCCTTTGGAAGCTCTCTAAGAGCTTAATATCTTTCCTATATTGTGGTGCCCAACACTGCACACAATATTCCAGGTGAGGCCATCCCAGTGCAGAGCAGAGTGGGACAATCCCCTCCCTTGACCGGCTGGTGATGTTGTGCCTGATGCCCCCAGGACACACTTGGCCCTCCTGGCTGCCAGGGCACTGCCGACTCACATTCAACTTGACATTGACCAGGACCTCGAGGTCCCTTTCCACAGCACCGCTTTCCAGCATCTCATTCCTTAGTTTGTACATACATCCGAGGGTGCCCCATCCCAGGGGCAGAAACCCACACTTTGCTTTGTTAAACATCAGATAATTGGTGATTGCCTCTCACTAATTTGTCAAGGTCTCTCTCTCTCTTCCAATAATAATGTCATCACATAGAATCACAGGATAATTCAAGTTAGAGGAGATCTCAAGTCCAATGTCCTGCTTAAAGCAGAATCAGCCTGGCAGCTCCATTTAATCTGGCCTCAAAATCCTCCAGGGATGGAGAGCACACAACCTTGTCTGGACAACATGTTCCAGTATTTTGAGTCTCCATATAGTGAAAAGGTTTCTCCTCACACCTGCTGTGAACTCTCATTTCAACTTCTGCTTGTTGACTACTGTTCTCCCACACTGTGCCACTGAGAAGTGCCAGGCTTCATCTTCTTCATGACCTTTTCCTGGGTAGGGGAATCCTGCAATCAGGGCCCTCCAACACAGTGTCTTCCTTCTTAGGCTGAACAAACCCTACTGTCCCAGAGTCCCTTCACTGGGCAAGTGTTCCAGCCTCTGACTGTGGTTCTTGTTGTGTTCCAGCGTCTGACTGTGGTTCTTGTCTAATCTCACCCTGGTTTACCACTGTCTTTCTTGTCGAAAACCAAACACAGTATCCAAATATGGTCTAACAGGTGCTGAGTAAATGGGAATAATCACTTTCCTCCACCTACTCACTGCACTTCTGTTGTTACAGTCCAGAGTGCTGGTGGCCTCCTTTGCTGCTGGGACAGATTGCTGGCTCCTGCTCAACCCAGTGTCCATGAGCCCTCCAGATGCCTTCCACAGAGCTGCTCACTCTGTCCTCAGCCTGTGGTCCTCATGGGGTCCCTCTTTATCTGGTGGAGGGTTTGGCATCTGTCTTTCATGAATTTCTATTAACTTCATTATGATGGATAATTCCATGAATGGTTCTTAGACAGGATCTTTTTCCTCCTTTCTGTTTTACTCCACTATTGCAGACTTATTTCACTACAATTTAGCTTAAAGAGGACAATTACATAATTCAGAATAAATTTAAAATCTGATTAGATTAAAATGAGAGATAAAGAAGTCTGTCCTGTTTTTCATGCAGAATTCCTTTTTCACTGTCTTCCACTTGGCATGTGTGTTTTTATGTTTGCTGCTGTAACTACTTTGGCTTTGACAGACTCAGAAGAATTACAGAAGCTCTATACCAAAAAAAATCAACTTTTTGTCCCTTGAGCTAGTCTGATAAACCATGAGTCACAATACTTTCTATAAGTATACATTTTCAACAATTTCAATATTAAACCTTAGCTATGATAATCCTTAAATTATTTACCTTAAATTAATTTTATATTAACAGTAAAAAGTATTTGGAAGGAAAAGCGAATACCAGTTGGAAAACAGATATGTGGAAAAGGATTTACAGGTGAGGGATGCAAGTTTGACAGGTTAATTAATAGTAGTTTCTTTAAGTTTCAATTGATTGCATGTATCAGTGAATCTCAATTTTTTGTTTTGTTGTAAAAATAATTTATTTCTGGCCAACTGCTGCCTGTGAAACTTCACAAAGGATATCACAGTTGTCAAAAAAATGTTCTAAATTACAAAACTGAATACATATTATAAGGCCTATAAGGATACTTTTCTCTGCCCTTTCAAGGACAGTGTGTGCAATCCCAAGTGGCTACATCAAACTTAGTTCAAACATTTTGGAAAAAAATGCAAAAGCTTCAGGATTGAACTATCAAAGCTAGCTATTACAGGCTGTTGAATAAAGGAAACTTATTTTCATTTCTACAGCTTTGAATTATTATTTTTTTTTTTGCTACATGTCACTGACATTTTGATTTTATTTTATTAACTTTAGAAAATTTACCCTGCAGATAAAAGCAAAATTCCAGACACATTCTCATTACAAACTTTACTGGACAATTTTCAGTGAAAGTTACTTGGTGCTTTGTTTGTCATTTGAGTATCTATTCAGTATTACATCTGCTTTCTTGCTCACCTTCTATTTACATCCCCCTCAAAAACAATTACACATCAAAAACCTCATCATCAGGAGTAACACACCAGGTATTTAATTGAATTAGAACATTCATAGTCCCCACACATAACAATATAAAATAAATTTATGGTGGGCTGACCTTGGCACGGTGCTAGATGCCCACCCAGCAGCTGTCTTACTCCCTTCAGCAGGACAATGGGAGAAAATAAGATGAGAAAGGATTAGGACAGGGAGATCAGCCATCAGTTACTGTCATAGGCAAAACAGACTCAACTTGGGGGAAATTAATTCATTTTTACTGACAATTAAGGCTAGAATAGGATGTGGAGTAACAAAGACAAAAGCAAAACTGCTTTCTGCTCGCCTCTCTCTTCTTCCTAGGCTCACCTTCACCCCTGACTCCTCTACCTCCTCCTCCACAAATGGTGTAAGGGATGAGGAATGGAGTCTGAGGTCATACCGTAACAGCTTCTCTCTGCTGCTACTTCCCCCTCATCCTGTTCCCTTCTCCAGTCTTGATCTTCTTCATGGGCTGCAGTCCTTCAGGAACTGGTCTTGACATGTCTATCCTCACTTGTTACAGCCAAAAACAATAGATGCACTGTTGTTCTTCCACTGTCTCTGGTCCAAATACTAATTCCCACACACCAGAAGACACTTGCTCAAATGCAGAAGCTGTGTCCCGGGACAAATTAGAAAACACATAAAAATTATATGGTCAAAGTCAGAATTTGTCTATCATGCTGATGCTAGCAAGTCTTCTTCACTCGTCCTGCCACAGGATATTTAATGTCAAGAAGAAAGCATGGAAATAATTTAACTTCACCTTCTATATCAGTTTAACTCAGTGAGATCATCTAGGGCAGAAGATAACCCGCCATGAGAGGTCATAGCACTGAAATGCTTTATTTACAGGATGAGGAGACAAGAAATCAAGAACTGTGTGAAAGCCTATGATGCCCTTCTTCCAGCAGGGCAGAGGGAATCCTGGGTCATTACAAAATACTTTTTCTTTGATATTCTGATGTATAATCTGTTATGCCCAAATATGACACCATGTTACATTAGCCAAAGAAAATATATCCCACACTGGACTCGAATACAATAATCAAACAGCTTTAGATGTTCACTAAATTGACAACTATGCACCACAATTCTGGTACGTCAAACCCCAAACTCCATAAAACTGCAATATTTATCTCCAAAACCATAACTGTCTAAACATTTACATCAAGTTTCTTCCATAAAACACACATTGAAAGTTTAGAAATGTAGACTGAATCATTTCCTGTGACTCAGTGATTTGCTATTGCATCTGTGCAGAACACCAGGAGAGCTGTTTTTAGCTTGACAATTTTACAATTCAATGGAATGTTAATGGCCTCTTAAATTTTATATAAAACAGCTTCTTATCACGTCCTTAATCTCGTATCAGATATTATCTAGAGTAAAGTAACTCAAGGCCAGATTATAACCATGGAGAGAAGAAGCAAGGAAATTCTCTCATGCAGCTGATCTCAGATTAAAGATTAGCAAGACTGTGTGCCAGCTATTTCCTGTGATTGATCAGATACCTAGAGAACCTTACTCTGTTCCCCTGCTGTATGTTACCCAGCATATAGGATGAGAAGAGGGGTGTGCTGCTGGACTTTAAAGTTGTAAACCTGCTCCCAGTAGCAGCTAGAAGTACTTTATCATGGTCTGGAGTCACCCTTAGAGCAGTTCATAGATGTACAGTCTGTGGCATTTCTTCAAAGGGACTACATCACATTGAAATCTAACCAAAGTTGGTTTGAAACAGGGCAAATCCCACATCTGCCCTTAAATCTCTTGGGATATTTGCTGTGGTTTTACAGTACGGATCCTCTGCTTTCTTAATAGGCTTCACATCCCCCACGAACACAGGCAATAATCACAGAAATAAAAAAAAGTGCATGTCTGTATAAAACTCTTACCAAAAGAGTGAAACTGAATACCCACACTGTGCTGGCACATGGACAGAGTAAACAAGCTGGAGAGAGAGAAAGAAATAGAGATCCTTTTCCTCACTCTCTCTTTCCAACTCTTCTATTTACTTGAAATTTAAAGTAAGTTTAAAAAGTAGGTTAAAAAATATTGGCAACTTGATGCCTTTTCATTTACCCTTCTCCATTAACACCTTTATAAAGATACTCAGGTTTTAGAATGCACTGTTTGTATTAGGAGAAGCTCTTGCTGAGCGATTGCTTAGAGCAGATAGGATTGAGCGAACTGCGTGGCTTTTGTTGAGCCTGTATTTTAGAGCAAATATCTTTGAAGTACAGCCTACTGAGAAGAACAGCTTTTCACAGGAAACAGAAGAAACTACTGTGTGCTCAAGACAAATGGGATTTTCCCAAGGCAAGAAAGACGTAATAAACATCTCAATACAAAATTAGTTAAGAAATATGAAAGGTTGCCGGTTGATCTTTGCTTTTACAAGGAGAAAGGATGAAAACATCCATGCTAAAGGACATACAAATTCCTCTAGAGCAGATTTCAGATATAAATAAAAAATTTAAATAAATGCTCTAATATATGCCCGCAAACCAGCCAATATGACAAGAATGTGCAAGGAACGGCAGAAATGTGGATCCCATTCCTTCTCTATCATATCACACTGACAGATTAAAGCAGTACAACTGCTGTAGCATGTTGCATTCCCATTCCCCCCCTTTTCTCATGCTCCTCGTTTTCCATGTGCACCTTATACCTGCATTTCCCCTTCCTCTCTGGTTATTGTTCTGGATGACCACATCTTTGTTTCCCTGCTCCTGAGATGGAGGTCTTTGACTCTGCAGGTTGCACTTTCACTGACCCCAAGTCACAGTCTAGCCCCTTCCCTGCCAGTGGGTCTGTCTCTCCCTTGTCCCTTCTTGCTGCCAGCTGTTTCAGTGTCCACTGGTCACTACAACTAACAACAATTTAAAGACAAAGAGTCTAGTCCCATCCAGAGAGCAAACATAGTTTTGAGTTAGCATGTAGGGGAAAAGGAACCCTGAAATACCTGCACCAAAGCTCTGTGCAAAACACCTAGGGCCACTGGTGAAGGTATGCAGCCAAGGTCTGAGCTGGCTGCAAAGATATGTTATTCTGAACACTTTTTTTCCCATCTCTCTTTTTTGTACTTAGTGCCATGGTAAAGAGAACCACTCCCTGACAGCTATTCTAAAGTCTAAATATAGGATCCCTGCATCGATAATGCTGATACCACTTAAAAGGATACTGCTAAAAAGGATTCTTGTTGGTTTTGTATTTTATTATCATTTGACAAATACAATTTTTAAAAGAACAGAAGTATAATAGCCCCAAATGTAAAACTTAAGCTTTCCCAGATTTCTATTATGAAGAGAAGAATCTTCAGTGGTGAAGAATCAGCTACAGTCACCCGTGAAAGGGACAAGGTTTTTTCTGGTCAACAGAATGCTGAAGTTGCCAGTCATTCAAGTCAGTTTTTTCACTGAAAACAAGAACTCAGACTTATATGACTTTTGACTTTGCTTTTCCTAGTGGGCTCTGAACCACATAAAATTCTCTCTGTCCTTAATTATTTTGTCTAAATTTAGGACAATGCTTCTATATTTAGCTGTTTGTGTATAGTACTCATGAGTCTGAGGCTAAAATTGGTGGTTGATATTTGACCTGCCTTTCCCTATTAGTCATTGCTTCTAAAGACAATTGTATTTATGGCCCATCTCTTCTTGCTCTAATCTGAATGTCCACAGGAACAAAGCAAGCAGTAAAGCAGTGAAGCTTACTCCACATTTTAAATCTGAGTTCCATGTGGCTGATACTCAGTGTTCTGTTACTGTTTGACTTCTATTTGTCTCTTTTTCCTTTAGCTGAGGACTTTATTAGATAGTAAATGATTCATGTGAAAAAAAAAATTACAGAACACATGGAACATACCTCATAAAACAAGAGAAGACCAACATCTAGGTCATGGAATTCAACAAAGTTCAGAAACATTCAGGCACGTGAAGACCTAAAAGTGCAGTTTAACTATCAGTTCCTCATGCAAGCAAAAAAAAAATAATTGAAAAAACAGCATTTACAAAAATTAGCAAGGAAAACTTCAGTTTTAATTGGAAAAATTGTTTTAAGTGGTATAAAGACACGAAAAAGTTTGATGGGTAGATAAACCAAATAAATTGTTCCCTGCAGCTGAAAATATGAAGCCTGTCTTCCTTTTTCTTCTTCTCCTGCTTCTCTCTGTGAGTCAGCTCCTACCTTCCTATTCCCCTTCTCAAAGCCACCCATAGTCCACTATCACATCTTATGGCTGAAATTTCAGAAAACTATCCACAACAAAAATACCACAAATGGTGTTCCATTTAAGTGAATTAAATCAGTTCTTGGAGAAATGCAAGTGTCAGAGAAAACACTAAGTATATGATAGGAAAAGAAAGGGAGAGAAAGGGAGAGGATCTCATTTTTTTGGTAGCAGTGAGCTGGTATGTCTGCTCATTCTGTCTCTCAAGACTGTCCCCTAAAAAGATACCAGTTGAGAGAATGTGGTTTTGTCCTACACATTCCACAACTGATGTAGACCCACAATTGATCTCTGTGACACCGTAGCTATCCTGGAATTCCATCAAAAAGTACCTTATTTACTCAGGAATCAGACATCCTCCTATGGCTTCAGAGCACTCCACTCTGCTTTTCTCCATAAAAGAGTGTTTCGGTTTTTTCTCCATAATTCAGTGGAGCTTCTTTTCATAACAAGGATGGAAAACCTTCTGTCTTGGGTTCAAAAGCTCTTTTTCTGGTTTTGGAGTAACAAGAATCACCTACACTTAGACGGTCACACAATATCACCCTCCAAAGAAGCTTCTGTCCAATATTCTTCAGGTCTCATGGCAGAGGAGATGCACACAGTTCTTCAGCTACCTCTCGGCTCAGAAAGGGTTCTATACTCAGCTCCATGTTTCCAAAAGAGATCTGGAAAAAATGTTCTTTGTCTGAATGTTATTGTTCCTTGGGGGTGGCAGAGCATGCTCCTTCTGCAAGGACTCCAAGACCCCCCATGGCACACAGCAGCTTCCAGGAAATCTGTGATAGGCCAATACCCCCCGTAAGCCTCTAAACCATCCACAATCCCCGACAGCCACCATGTCAAATGACAATAGTGCAGAATCCCCAAAAGATTTTCAGTCTTCTGACAATGAATTCAGAACTTTATTACAATAAGTAGACTAGAATTCCCCTTAGGAAGGCACTCCCAAAGTATGGTGCACCAGGCCAGGCTAAAGGCTCTAAGGCTGGCCTGCACAAGTCTATGAAAACAGTGTTTTCAACACTGTCTCTTAAAGGTTTGACGAAACAGCCCAGTGGTGGTACCAGAGAAAGAATGAGGCTAACAAGCATCCATCACTCAGAAACTTTGACAACTACCACCCTAAACTGCTTTTTCCCCCTATCCTACTACTCCTGGCAGATTTTTTCAGTCCCCTTCTACCAGCCATCCCTCAGCAAAATTAAAGATACAGCATGTGTGCACCCTCACCAGGGTTCCCCTTCTCCATCAAGGCTCTAGCTCTTCTGAGAGCAGCAGATTCCAGAGCCACACCAATGTTCAGCTTGATGACAATCCTGCTGACATGAACATCCCTGCCTAGACAAACTGCCTTTTCAGTTCTTTCGGGTATCAAATGTCACAGAGGTGGACCTCTTTCAAGAGACCTTTTTCTAGGGTTCCAGCACGACTAACCTTAACCTTGGCAGCACACCACAGCTCAGTAAAGTTTACATACTTAGTTAAAGGCAGTCACATACAGTCTGTCTAGCAATACTGATGTCAACAGGTATTGCCCAATATTTTCCCTACTCAGTTTTACTGGCTCTAGATTGCCTGATTTTGTCTTGCGTAAGATTTCTGTGGTTAAGAAAGAGAATGATGGATTTTTGACACCTACCAGTCTCCTGTTATTTACAGGAGGGCACTTGAAATGAAAGTGGTGGTGTCTCCCACTGCTGACTATGCAGCATGCCTGACTATATGATTGTCCTTTAACCAAGAGGAGGTCACACCAAACAATGTTGCTACAGATGTCTGTCCTCTTTCTTACCAGTCTGCTCCCTCATAGAAGGAGTGACCAGAATGTTCTGTGCTTGAAACCACGCTGTGGTTTCCACAATGCCTGGGTCATCACCTAAGAAACTGCTCTTAATCATGGCTATTCCTTCCAAGTACCAGAAGACAAAAGATGCCTTTCTAAGATACATCATTGTGGTTTTAAGATAGAAGTGTGTCTAAAACTCTAGATCAGACGGTAGTTGCGACACAGGTAGATCAGAGAAATTTATTGTCATTCAGCACATAGTGCTCAAACTTGAGTGCAAATCTCACAGCTGGTATGATTCTAACCTCTGCTCTCAATCTAGCCTGCACTTATGGACAAGTTCAAAAACTACTCTCATAAAAGTCATATTTCTTCCTGCCACATGCTGCAGTATTTTCTATCAATTTCTTGTACCAATATGGGGACATTTTACATAGTTTATTCATTCATTAAATGAAAAAAACCCACGTGATTATGGAATAACAAATACTGTGTGATTTGTCTGCCAGGATATGTAGGATCTTTCATGTTCATTTTGGGTATTTTTTGAGATGGAGATACTCTAGGTTGTAATTTTTGTGCAACAATTAGCATCCAATTTGGATGCCTGTCTCATGGTGTTACAAATTCCACGATACCTGTCATTAACATCTCTAAAAAAACTAACTTTCTAAGATTCTTTCCTTGACATGCAGATAGAGAACATACCAGCTTTTTGGTCAGTACAACACTTAAATCTGACCTTGACCATATCTCCAAGTATCTCCTGTTTAGAACCAAAACAAAGCAAAGCTGCTCCTGAAGTATTAGAATTTGGTTTGCTCCTTCTCTGAGAACTATCATCATACCTCAGAACTAGACTTGCTGTCATTATACTTCCTTGCTTATTTCAAATTTTGCCCTAGTACTCATAAAATATGATAAGGGACATATTAGAAACTTACCAATATGAGAAAACTAGGGACAAATCAGGTATTGAGAAGCTAAATCACTGAATGTGCTTTGAAACATCAAAAAGTATTAGCTTTTCTTAACAGATTCAGTTTCCTATCCTTTTCCTGTCCTTGGCACTACTATATTCACCTTTCTGCCTTTTCCTGTACTCACCAGAATGACTGACATGTCAGCAAGAAGCACGAAAAATGTGAAGTACTTGTCCTATATTCTGTGAATTGTCAATAGTTTCAAAGAATATCACTGTTGAAAACTACTCCATCAGAGCTCCTAAACACCCTTAGAACAGCCTCTTTCCTTAGCACAGTGTAAGAATCCCATAAATACTGTTTAGGCATATTAGTCCCACCAGCAGTGCTCAGCAGTGCAGTCAACAGCAGAGAGCAGAGAATCAGAAGCAGCTGTAATAGGTGTTGTAAAAACTGTGGACAAACATATACATAGGGGTTTTTTCTCCAGCTGATATGACCACTGCAACCAAAAGTGCAGGACAACCTCAGCTGTAAGCAAGTACAACACTGTTAATATCGAAGAAACTGCATCATGCATGGTTTGGGGTTTTTTTCTTATAAGACCTATTATCATAAATAAAAACTACACCTGCTGGTAGCTCCTCATTACCTCAAAATCCCCTTCAGAGACCTTGCACAGTTTCTTCTTCATTTTATTGCTTGCTACCTTTATAACATTTCATTTATGGCAGAGGAGTTAATTTCAATATGTGACACAAAGACAGTAATAGATTTCATTGCACTAATAAATTTCATGAGGGAATTGCCTGTGAAGCAAGATGTCATTAAAAATAGTCTCTTTATACTGAAATGATTGTGAAATCTTTTCAGCAAAGGTTATGCAATATATACGTTTTTGCAATGCTTTTTGAAAAGAACAAATATATATGTATTAATGAAATAAGAAAAAGCTCTCTAAACTACAGTCATTCTGAAATACACCATTCTCCCAGTCATGAGTCTTGATGTGCCAAGGCAACTCCATCTGCTTCTGCTAAACAAGTAAACTTGCAATAGCCTGTAAGTAGGTATGAAGCTTTCCTTTTCAGAACATTCATGTTCCCCACAGGGTCCTGCCACAGATGCTGTAAGAAGTCTGTTAGAGATTAAAACAAATTCAAGTTGTAAAATATTTTTCACTTCCTTTCCTGAGTCTCTCTTTGCAAATTGCAAGCCAGAAACAAAACCAATACACAGTCAAACAAGGATTAAGACACCTTTTAAATATTTGTATTGAACAGGTAAAAATAAGTATTTATACTGTTTATTCTAATGTATTTATTATGAGTAGCCTACACTATTTAAAAAGAAAATGTATTCTGACTTACTATATTAATTTATTTACCAGTCAAGAGAAACGTTACTGAGAAACCACATAAATACTCGCCTATATATTTTTGTTGTTGTTTTTTCTAGCCACATAAAGATTTCAGTAAAGGATGTGACGTTTTTAGCAAAACTGTTAGGAGATATAGACCCTCCAGCACAGACATACCAGTCTGGATTCATGACACTGGCACAGCTTATAGCTAAAATGCAGCACTGCATAGCAATACTTGTGTTTGGAGAATGGGAAGCTGTAGTCTTTTTCCCATACTGATATAAATTGAAGCCGTAGCACTCTGAGTAAGAATGAGCTCTTCTGCACGTATGTACCCTCTTTCAGGTCTAGCGCAGGATGAAGCTGCTACCCCTCCTGGTTGGTCTCCATAGTCCATTAGTTCCAGGTTAATGCTTGCAGAGACCTGCTAACCAAAGAGATCATATAGGGCCCTTCCTCGTACACATTAGTCCAGCCTGCAAGGTTGTCACCTGGTTTAATCAAACCCCCTAGATGGGCCTGTAGTGGATAAAGTAAGCAGGCTTATTTCCATTACAAGATTTACCAGGGTGATACACTTCAGCAGCAAGACTGGCAATGAGGAGGTATTTTAACATTCTCATCCAGTCCAGCTATTTGCAAAGTCAGCAGCTGCCAACACAGCGCAAAGCAGAGTGACTGTGACTCAGAAGAAAACAATGCCTGGCGGGATTCAGTATTTAGCCCTGCTCAGCCTGCAAGGCATCCCCTCCAGGTTGAACCATTAAAGTCTGAAGATAATGACTGATAACCTCACACCCACATACTTCTACAAGGATAGGTAATATCCCCTACCATAAATATACAGATACATATAAATCATTATTTGCATTACTGATTGAAATCTAGTTTCTGACTCCAACAGGGACATACTGTTACCCTGTCTTCTTAGGACAGAAATACACCCTCATGTTCTGTGGTAACAGCCTCAAAAATAAGAGGGTGTCAGTGAAAGCTTGACTATTCCATTATTCTGCAATTGCATCGTGGCACCACAGTAGGAAAGTGATGTCATATGCAAACAGGTAAGAAATCATTCAGTCGCATCAATGATGAACCTAAAGGCAAAACTACCATCACCTTTAGTTTTCAAGGTATCCATAAAATACTTAGTCAAACTTCTCCAGTCACCCTATTGTTTGGTTTGAAATGTTAGTAGCTTCTATGATGTCATTCAAATTCTCTGCTAACACTGAAGTTTTAGCATCAGAAGTAGAGTTCATTAAGTGAAACCCATGAAAAGTAAGTTGCTTTTTCACATCTTTGCCATTGTGATTTTTGAGCTAATGATTCTCCCCCAAGCACATAATATGGCACTCATTACTAAAGATGGCCAATCTTGGGTAGAGCTTTTGTGAGCATTTTAGAGTATAATGAGGCACTACATTGCAAGGCCTAATACTTTGACTTGAATCCTGCAGTAACAAAGCAAGTGGTTAAAACAAGGCAAATCTTATGTATGTATGCTGGTTTGAGTAATTTATTTCTTCAAGTTACTGGACTGAATTTATTTTGTCTGTGCACATAATGTCACACATCTCCTGTAAACAGGTCTTTGCTGAGGATTTTGCCTGTTCATGCTACAGTTAAGACAAGTGATTTTCAGCCTTTCAGTTTGAAGACCCAGAAAAGTGTGCAGGGGTGGAAGGAAGAGCAAATTTAAGCCTGTGCGATTTCTCTTTGTGTTTTTTAGGTCCCTGAGTCCACCAGTGCTTTGAGGGTCTTCAGAATTTGAAACAACTTAGACTCTTAATGCTTATGAAATAAATAAATAAAAGCTCCAAACCCCTTCTCTGTATGGCCGTTAACAATTTATCCCCGAGAATGTTGCTGACTTTGCCAATAGCTTGTTCTGCATATTTACTCATGCATCGACTGGAGACAAGAGTTTTTCTTTCAAGAAACTTGCTGGTGTATGTGTGACAGGTGATGAAAGACAGTCTGGTCTTCCTGTGAGTCCTCCCCACACGCCCTCCCCCCTTCTCCCTTGTGATTGTCTCTGATGGGCAATATGATTTGTCCTAAGATAAAATATCCCATGGAAATTGGAGGAGGAACTCTCTGGATGCTCTCATTAGGGAATACATTTATTTTTGGGTGGGTGAGTAGAAGTGCTAAAACATAGTCTCATATGGAGATAAACCTAAAGTAGCCCCATAGGTGCTTTGCAATTTTGTGTTCTGCAAGGTCAGAGACTGTAAACCTGTATGTTTCTAGATGGACCTTTTTATAGTATAACCCTTTAGACCTGCCTATATTCTGTACTGCATTGGCAATATTCAAATACTGTCTTAGCAATAAATCTAATCATAACCATCCATGTAATCAGTGTCAAATTTATCACGTCTGACCAAGAGTCTTCTTTCTACTACTCTGCTGCAATATATTTGATCAAATTTAATTATTCTGGACTAATAGAATCCGTTTAAGTTTTCCTTTCTGCAATGCTAAGGAAGTTATGAGCTGTTAAGAAAGCTGCTATTCTCTTCAAATATTACTCCATAAATTCTTCATTATTAAAACATATAAACTACCTCTGTAGGCTAGTCCTCTCTTTCCCCTTTCCCCTTTTCCTTTTCCTTCTTTGAGAATTTAGTCAGTTACCTTCTACTGGAGGCCTTTACTGGTTTGGGCAGCAGATCAGATGTACTGGTCTTTGGCTTCTAGAATTCCTTTTCAAGCCATTAAAAATTCATTTGCGTTCTGTCATTTCCAGAGGCTGAAACAGACTGAAGTGGTAAGGTAGTGACAGACATGGAAGTTTTTATGACTTAGAGAGAAGTATCTTTACATCTTTGGTTTTGTCCTAACCTGTTACAAGACAGGATTTAGCTGTCTCCAGGTTTCTGTCCTAGTGTTCAAATTCCCCTGGCCTTATAAAGAGCTTTGTCCCTGATAGCAATGACTTCTGACTATAACTGCATTACGTTGTAATTAATATAGTGTAAAACCTCCACAACTTAAACCAAAATCCAAAAGGTAGACAGCTCATAAGAAAAGACCCTTTTCCTCGACCTCATTCTGGTAGTCAGCCTGTTAAAGGAGAATTCTTATTAACGTCATTGCATTTTGAACTTCTCTGTAAAATTGATTTCTTTAGTAAACACTGTCTTTGCTGGTCCTTCACATGCAACTCTGCCACTCTTGTTTTAATTTTAAATCCGAAGCATGAAGGAACATGAAGTTGCCATGTCCTTTCCACGGGGGGACTATGCACTTAGCGTCCCTATTTCTAACACTTTCTTTCTCTTTGATCTGCTTGCTCCATTATGGTTTTTTTCCATTCTGAGCGGGAATCAAGAGGGCAGGAAGGTAGAGGAGGAATGTGTTGAGGAGAATTGGTTTCCCTTGATACTTTCCTAAACAGGTTTTCTGGAAAAGAAACACACCGTTTCAGGCCATGCATTAATAATGTGATGTCCAGCCTCCACATTTGGAGGATACCCATTTGGCTTTGTGGTTTTTGCAGGGAGCTTTTGTACAGAAACAACTTGTCCAATGAAGTAGTCGCATCATGTGTGAAACTAAACTGGGCCAAATAGAGAAATTTTGCCAGCTAGGTGGAGCTCCCCCACTAAATTTCTTCCTGTCTTGAGTTTGTACAGCCTTAATCACTATTGCTGAATCTGTAAATTCCATTTTAAAGATGACCAGTTTACAAAGAAACTAAAATCAAAATGTGGGAGAAGCTCTCTCCTCTGTAGACTTTGCCACAGGCAGAGATGAACTCACCGTAATCCAGGATTGTATGGATCCATGCTGTTCTTGAGCCTGTATCTCTGGGATGTTTTTATTCAGTGCAATTCTGGAAGTGCTGATAATACTCTAAGTAGTTTTCTTCTTGGATAATAGAATTGTAAAAATACTGTGTGATTACTAAAATATAGCCCATAGGTTGCTGTAAGATAAACTTACCACGTAGCCATAATAAACATCTGTTCATGGCAAGACTTACTCTTCCCCCTGAAATCAAATAGTAATTCTCCATGCTTGGCATCCTTTGTTTCTGTACTTTCTAGGACTCCAGAGAGCCCAAAATCAGGTGATTTCTACCTATATATGACAAGGATGTAACCTTTCACTGCAGCCTGAGATGTGAGTATCTGATGAAATTCATCATTCATTCTTATTCTGAATCCACAGTAAAAAAATTGCAGAACATTTTAGGCATTGATGCAAGAACATAAATTTTCTATAGGCCTTTAGTGATGCTGAGGACACTTAGTCTTTAGTAATTTTCAGTAAATACATGAAGTGAAGCTTAGTACATGGTTCTACTGATAGTTCAGGAAGAAATACCAAATCTAGATTGCTGTCTTACAGCAAGTTTTTATTGTGAAAAAACATGGTTGCTTTGTTGTGGCTGCGAGAAGAGCCTAATGCATATCCTCCTCAGTGTTCAAAAGTGATGATTTTGTTGAAAGCACACGTGGGGTCAGTTCCTGTTGCTCAGCTGCTGAACAGTAATCATTATACTACAGTAATATGTTTATTATTTGCTGTGATATCCAAAGTCAGGGTTCTGGATTTGAAATGTAATAAAATACAGCTAGCAAGAAACTAATTTTTTTTCCACAGAACTACTTTTTGTAGTATATGTGAAACTTTAAGGACCATACTGAAGTATAATTAAGTCAAGCTTTTTGGGATAAAAAAAAAGAAATAGTGAACAAATAACTCTCTATGCCAATAATCAAAGACATTTGTTTGAAACCAAATTTCTCCAACAGAAATAAGTATATGTGTTCCAACTGCAATATGACACTAGATTGCAGACTTGTGTGATCATGTAAGAAATACATTGAACCACCATTACTTAATTCACCAAATAACCAATGAAAAGGAGAAAAAAAGTATCACATTGTAGTATTAATCATGGCAAGTCTTTTTTTTCTGAGAATATGCATACATTAATCCAATGTCAAAATTAGTATTTTCACCCTCAGTGTGTGGGAAAAGTTTAAAGAGTTTGAAGAATCCCTTTAGTTCAGATGAAGGCATTCTCTGAGATGCCCACTGACTGATTTTTGAAAAACTGTGTTCTAAGGAGCAGCAACCTTCTATCAGTTAGTGTCTCACATTTTAATATCTAATGGTGGCACGATAACTCATTTTGTCACAACTTGGGTGTAACATAGAAGATGAGACACCAGAAGGTAGGAATTTGGGGAAAACATCAGAAAGTCATTTGCACATGCCTGATGAGAGTGGTAACTACATTTATGATGTTGTGGAAAGA
This sequence comes from Pithys albifrons albifrons, assembly GCF_047495875.1. Lineage (NCBI taxonomy): Eukaryota > Metazoa > Chordata > Aves > Passeriformes > Thamnophilidae > Pithys > Pithys albifrons. The sequence continues at coordinate 91,567,375 of NC_092461.1, forward strand.
AAGATATTTAAATGCAATGCTAATTTAATTTTATAAATACCAAATTGTATCATGAAGCCAAAATCTATTTTTATATCTTTCTTATTCCAAAAACACTGGAAAGTTGTTGACCCTAAAATGTAAATAATTGTTAAAGATTAGCAGTCTGTGTATTCATTTACAATTGCAATTCCATTCACTTACTAACAAAAGATACTTTTTATTAAGAATTAAAAACCACTTAGCATTGTTCATTAATTGTAGAAAGTAGTATCCTTGCATGGAGCATCTTTGTTCTTCATATGGTGCATTCCCCTAGTTATCTAATTATTGTTCCTTTTCTAAAGTTGGGAGTTGGAACACCAATACACAGAACTGGGTCATAGGCAGAAATTTTTGGCCACAGAATCTCTCGTACTGCCTTCAGCCTGATTCAGGAGACACTTTTCATCGGGGCAACTTCTTGATATTTTCTAACAGATGCTGAGCAGACTGTCACTAGAAAACATGTATTCCAGCATTATCTCACTTGTTTCTTATTGTTAAAAAAATCAACCTAACAAAAACAAATAAAAAACCTAAACCCAACCAACCAAAGAAAGAACACTTTAGCAAGAGTAGAGTAAATTCCAGTGTGAGTGATTAAGTCTTGAATAGGCAAGAAACAGTAACTTTTTTAGTTTCATTTTCTCTTTTTATTATTAGGCTGTGATCCAGTAAATGCATCTGACATACATGTATTCACACGACTATCTTCATTGCTACGATTTTCCCCAAGTCCACAAAGTTAACAAATCCAAAAAAGTTCAGTAAAAACAACTTTTTCGTGCCTGCCTACCTTGCTTTTTAAAGGCTTCAGAGTTGAAAACAGGTACATCAGCACTACAAAGATACAGCTGAGACTGTGTGGCCTTGGACCATCCACAGAATCACAGACTATTCTGAGTTGGAAGGGACCCAACCAATCATCTTCCACAGCCTACTAAAAGCTCATAAACATTTTGATATTATAATCACTCATCAAACCACTGTGTGGCATGTAACAAACCATGCCATGGTCTTCTGTATGATTTTACACTGAATTTCAATCATTTCCATCTTTTTATATTCAGAAACAAAGCATTCCTTTCCTCAGCGGTTACATGCACACACCACATCCTGTGAACAAGGTGTTTCCTCCACTACAGGCCATGCTGCAGAGCATCACACCACTACCCCTGATGTCAGGGCTCAGAACACAAGGCACATTCCCCGCAACAGACTCAATTTCACCAACTGCCATCCCTGAGAGTGGCCAACACTGACGACTCTGGGAAAAGCACAGCACCGTCCCCCTTTAGTCAGTCAGTTAAAGATCCTTCTGAACCAGAAGTGACATCACTACCTTTGTTTGTGGAGGTTTTTTTTCTTTAGTACCTTCTCTTGCTTATTCTCAAGCTTGCATTCCGAAGATTTCATCTTTCTTCATGATTTATTACTGAGAAACTAATTATTTCCTCTGTATCCTCCCATCCACTATTTATCTCTCTGCAAAGAACTATCACATGCAACCCCTTTTCCTTGAAATCTATTATTTAAACGGAAAAACTTTTCTGTCCTTATATGAAAACTGTTCCAATGATCCTTCATCGTTTGTTGAGGGTTTTTTTTCCAAATTCCACTCTACCTTCCCTTTGATAAGGTGGCCCAAAACACATGCAGTTTTCAAGATCTCCAGGAATTCATATACCAATATGATGGGATTTTCCTTTTTTTTCCCACTTTTTGTTCTTTCTACCTCTTCCTAACATTGTACTGCTTCTCTTTTTGACCCCTGTTGAGTATTGAGCTGACATTTTCACAGGACTATTCACAATGAGTCCAGGATCCCTCCTGAGCGATAACAGGTAATGTAGAGCACATCGCTGAGTGTATAAGAGTGCATGTGTATTATTTTGCATTTATCAGTTCTGAATTTCCTCTGTTATTTTCTCACCAAGTCATGCAGAACTGCAAGATCTTCTGCACTGTTTTACAGCCAGCTTTACATTTGACATCTCCATAAGCTTTGTCATTCCCCTGATTCTCCTTGGACTGTTTTTGAACATAAAAATATAGACAGCTGCACTGTGCCAGACCAGTGATCCCCCTGACCAAGCATTCTGTGCAATATTGATTTAAAAAAAAGAATCTCAAGCAACAAGATCAGAACACAACCCTGGAACACCTTCCACTCTCAACCCCTCATGAGCTTGCATGCTGTGTCTTTACAGCTTTGGCTTGTTTTCCACACTGCTGCCTCTTTGGACACAGGCAAACCCCTAGTATTTGTCATGTCCTCGGGTGTGGAATTTCAGAGCTTAGTGACACATTGTACAAATAACCACCTCCTCTTGTTCTGAACCTGACACCCACCAGCTTCCTTTGGCACTGCAGACACTCGGGCCCCAGTCACCCTCTCACAACACCCATGATTCGGTGGACTTCTGTTTATGAAGACTGAGCCATTTGTTAGCTATTTCAGAATAGATTCACAGTTTCTCTAGGCTCAGGCTCAAAACTGAACTATCAAGCAAAAGGACTGTGACATCAACATTGTCCAGTGCTTTTCTGGAAAAAATTGTCATGGGTATTTTCTCCCTCCAATTTGATCTGCTTACTCTCACTCAAATGCTGCTTACAACAGATTAGCAAGGTTCTTGTTCCAAGAGCAGTTGAAACGCTCCTGCAACAGTTAATAAACTTGACTCTTGCATTTTAACAATCAATAACACATCCATAAATAAAAAGTATAGTAAGAATAGTTGTGAAGAGGAATAAGGGAAACAGAAAAAGTTAACCTAAAATTTTTAGAAACATTCTTCTGTATTGCTTTTCTGCTTGACTTTCTATTGTCCCTCTTTGGGATATTTCCTCACCCAAAAAACAGAGTCTACTGCGGGCCAGTAAAGTGAAAAGCATTGAGAGCAGGAGTCATAAGGTAGACTACCAAAAACTGCACAGGAAGAACAGATAAAATATACCCTATTTTTTCTATAATTTTGTATACAGTTATTTGGGCTTTTTCAAAAGAAACCGAGATCATCTTTGTCTACACCCTAGAGATTTTTTTTCCTGGTCATTGTGGAAAGTCGAGGTAGAAGCAAGTGAATTTTACGCTTAATTCCGAGGACAGCGAGGTTTATAGTCACCCTGATGTGTTCCAGGAATCAATTCCTCAGTTGTGGGCTAGCTGCAGAAGCAGTTTGTCTCTCCCATTCATTCCCCATTTTGCCAACAATGCCATTGTTCCAGTGGAATGCAGCTGTCATGAGCGGCCGTGACTGCAGAAGGTGCTCCCTCAGGCTGCCTGGGCCACCGCCATCAAGCATTGTAAAGTCTAAGACCAAAACCAAAACCTTGAACTCGCTTTGGTACTCAGCAGGGTTACAGTGCAATGAGCAGAGCTTCAGGGCCATATGCTTTCAGCAGCCTGTATTAGGGAGGAGATGAATTGCTCCATTTTGCGTCAGCTTTGCAAATCTATACCATATGACTGGCTACTAAAAGTCAGTGGCCAACCAGAGCGCAAGGATTTGTAGCTTCTAAAGTTATTGTGAAACTATGGAGGGAGGGAGTGGGTCAGTATTTATACAAGTGAGAGGCACAATCTGAATTCAGGAAATTGTTTAAATATAAATAAATCTGTACAATTATGGATCCATGCCTCTACTGTATCCCACACATTGTTCAGACAAGAATTTACTTTAGCTTAGTGCGTAACTCCTTTCTCCAGTTTTAAAAAACAATTAGGACAGTTTTCAAAAAGCAAACATTTACTATTCTTGTGAAAGCGTACATCCAAGTGCAAATCTTTACATCTGTACAATTATTACAAGATGCACAAACTGATTTTATGAGAGCAATTCAAGCATCATTCAGAAGCAGTAGTTAAACATCAAGTTTTGCAAAATTTCACAAAAAAGAGGCTCTAAATCAAAGTCTTTTTTCAAGTTGTAGAACTTTGGCATGACGTTTCCCTTAGTTTTCTCCTGGTTCATAGGAAAAAAAAAATCTTCTAATGCACTTTCTCCAGCCTTTACAACCTGTAAGAGATCTTTCCCAATATTACTGAGACTTCTTACCTGCTATTCCTCCTGTTTTGTTACTCCTACCAAGTTCCACCAACAATGACTTTTCAAATAATTTCTCTTGTTCATCCACCCTTCCCCTACCCAACCATCTCCACTAATAATAGACCCAATGTCTGAATGATCACAGCCAAGAACAATCATTTAAATCCCCAATTACCCATTTTCTAGCTTTTCCCCCACCACTGACTGAGGAAATTCAAATGAAATTACAACATATTGCAGATGGCTGAACTGGTTATTTCTACCTTTCTTTATTTTTGTAGAACTTTTTCCACAACTAAGCACTAGCACTTAATTAAGCACATCATGCACTTTCTACATACCAAATTTACTACAAGAGACCAACCAACTTACCCAAGCATATTTCTGTAAACAAATTACTGAGAATGCATAGAATACCAAATCACTTTGACACACAGAAATAAATGAGCCAGTGTGATAGTAACCAGTGCCCCTCACACAAAGAATGACCACACTGCCTCTCCTCACATAGGAGGAGTTAGGGGATTAGTCTTTCTCCAAATCAGCTTGGGGGAATGGGAAATGGAAAGCAGTCACCACTCCTTTGTGACTACTTGTTGCTCTATGGCTCTAAAAGCCTTAAGAATAATAAAGAAGAGAAGAAACACCTCAGACTCACGTCTTCTTCCCAGTGCAAAAGTCTTTACTTTGCCACAAAAGACCGAGCAAGTTGCAGACCTAATAAATGGAGGAGGAAAGATCTACTCGCTAGTAGGAAAGGCCGTCGTGAGTAAAGGCATGTGGAAATCTCACCATTCATGAGTAGTTCTGTCTCTGTTACATGCCAGATCTCAGAACAGAACTCATTTCTGGTTTTGATTCATGGCTGAAGTCAGTTCTGAACGGCCAAGTCAGTAGAAGAGTATATAATGAAAGCCAAATGTAAAAAAAATTTAGAAAAAGGCTGAATGTAGGAAAGTAAAAAACACACATGCTTTAGACATCAACGGGTTTCATTAGCACTTCTCCCACAAGGCAATCAGATTGGAAAAAAGGTAAATATAAGTGTCATTAAACCCCTAAAAAGCTAACATGAAATCACTTCTTAATTTTAATACATAAACAAAAAAAAATTAGTCAATTGAGGATATGTGAAGCAGGAAAGTCCACAACTGGCCTAGTGTGGAAGGAAAGAGACCCAAAACAGAGACTGGAAACTCTAGAGTTACGAGGCAGAAGAGAGAGTAGACTGAAAAGAAGAACAGAAAGCAGAGAAATTGAGAAGGGCATTTTAAAGTGTGACCACAAACATAAGCTGAAGGCTGACATTAACAAACCACATTATCTTGTGCTCGTCTGCCTACAACATCCCACTCTATCCCCTTTTTGCTTCTCATTAAATGAAAAACAAGGGAACAAGGAAAACAAGGCCAATTAAAACTTTTTTAGAACATGGAACCTTTGCACACAGTATTACTGCAATCATATTCAAGAACTCTACCAAGCCACACTTTTTAGTAACTCGAATACCAAACTAGATTTTAATACAATCATGAGCATTGTTATATTCCATCCAAACATGTTTTTCTTAACTTCATTTTCTTCACTTCAACAAATGAAACATTTCTGGAAAAGAAGCAACAAGAATTTGCTCAAGATAAAAGTCAGCAAATCTGCTCCTAGACATATATCACAGAAGGAATAGAATGCTTTTCTTTTTCAGATTAAAAAAGTGTATCTGACTCATTGAATTCTGTAAAACAAACTGGAATGTCTTCACATAAGTATCCCAGTCTACCTGAAGTTAGATAGCAAAACTTTGGAAAGAATAGTTATTTAATTTTTTTTAACAAATAATAAAATAAAAACAACAAAAAATCCTCACCACACTTCATCTGAGATACTCAAAGAATGTATAATATCATCACACCAATATCTGATTTTCTTGTGATCAAACGTTACTGCAAAATATATTTTTACTCTTTACCATTTGTAATGACAGAAACACAATCAATCAGCCTGATCACAAGCAGCACCACTGTAAAGGACATTTACTCCCAGTAAACTTCAGTAAATTAAGAGGAGACAGCTATAAAGGAGACAAGCTTTTTGCTGCATTACCATACACTAAAAAGCCATTATGACTTTGTGTCATACTCATCTTTCTCTGCTTTCCCCTAAGCTCCATCTTTGTTTGGTTTGTCTTCAATTCAAAGAAGTCACTATACCAGTAGAATTACTGTCTACGAATGTGAACTGAAAGAGATGCTACGTTTGTGGTTTGGGGTGAGCCCTGCCAAGATCACCTCTAAATTACCACCTTTTTCACCCTCCTTAATTCAAGGCCTTGGGACCCAGCATTGAGAAGTGACACGGTATTAAAGGCAGCTTTTCTCGGTCCACTGTCAAGTGTTCCAACTCTAGACTTTCCGCAGGCATAGAGTTCACTGCACACCCAAGTGCTTTTGCCTTCAAAAACCTTAAAAGCAGCCAACTAGTAAAGCACCTGAACCTTGTGGGAGACCTTTAGACAACAAATGGCACAAGGCCAAATAACAAAAAGCTTGAGATGAGTTTAAGGAAAGCTTGCTAACAGTGTTTTTGGGCAAGCACATCTAAAGATCCCATTTTGTCCACTAGTGGCACTGTAAGAATAGATCTCAGCAATGTTCTCTTTGAAATATCACAGAGCAGAGATATCAAGTCAGCTTTTCCTGGAAGGAGTGCTCCACTCAACTCCACCATTTTCAGAAAGTAGGTTAGTGTGCAGCGTTGTTCATAACTAGATTCTTTCATCTTTTTCATTCACCTCTAGAAAGCTGCCAAAGGCTTGGAATTCATACTTCAGGGATGACTAGGTAAAGACACCATCTATCCCACTGATGATGTCACAGGAAATCTACCCTATTGCAACGGTGGAAAACATCAGAGGGAATCTGCCACAGAAAACTGAGCTGTTCCTAGTTTCAGCTCATCTGTGCAGCCCTGTGTCCAGCTTAGGAAAATTCTCCTCCTTACAAATACATCAACTGCAGAACCACTGAGTTTCTCTCTATGAATGCAATTAGTGAATTAACCATTTTCTTTGAGAACTGAAGCTGATATCATCAGAGATGATGGTAGAAGGTTGACATCGTCTCTGCATGATGTTCCAACAGACCATGTACCTCAGGGAAGGGTATACATCAAAAAAACTCTGAGATTTAAAAATGTTTCAACTTTTGCAAGAAATTACTATGTCAAATACACCCTAGAAAGAGGACTAGCAATTAGAAGTCACAAGTATCACTATTCAACACACTGCTAGTTGCAAAATACTTTATCTACACAAAGAATTAATTTGTTTACTCTACCAGGGCTAGAAAACACATACAAAACTCCCCAGGTGAACAGAACTCAGTGGAAGCCCTGAGTCACTGAAATGGCTAATTCTCTTAGTGGGAGAAATTGCTTTTCTAAACTCCACTGATACAAAAGCACAAGACAAGAAAAATGCAACCTAGTACTTTGCAACTTATAATTTCAGCAAACTAATCAAGTTTTAGATGTTGACCTACAAAACGAAACACAAAAAGACTATGCACTACAAAACAATTAAAATGGCTTGATTTCCTGAACCCCCAAGCATAGAAGAGTCATATTAAGTAGATCTGCTATTTACATTTTCTTTGTTACTGCTTTGCAAAGACTCTCTGAAATAAACACACACTGGGGTGCAAGCAACAAGGGGCATGAGACAGACTGTGATGCTCCCGTACCCAAAAAGCTTGTAATAAAAACCAGGTAAATGTTTAATTATCATGCTGTTTACTAACAGTTTAAGTATTAGAATTGGATTTTTTCCCCATAATTGCTTTTTCAATAGGTTGTTCAGCTCTGCCTGTCTTTGAACCCAGCCCTACACACTTAGGATGTAACCGAGATACCCAAACAGGAAGGCCAAACACGCTGCCCATGCCCATGCTCTCACCCAGGGAAGGTTACCTGGCACACAGCCCTGCTGGGAACACACACAGAGGTGCTACCAACCAGACTGACCTGCAGATTTGTCTACCCACCCTAAATCACAGGCTTCCCATATACTCACAAGAAAGTTGTCCCAATGCCTAAAGCAACAGGCAGGTATCTTCTTTCAAATACTACTGCAACAGGTAAATGTATTATTGCCATATAATGCTGCCAGCATAGACTGGCAGAGACAACCAAGTCCAAACCTTCCTCAGCAAGACAGAGTGCAGGAATCCTCCCTAGGGCGCCTCAGGCAATATTAGTGCAGTCCATCCAGCTGCTTATCCAACATCAGCTCAAGAGCTGTGGGGGCGGGAACTCTGGCAGAGGAAAGGCAGCAAATCGCTGGGGGAAAGTTGCATCTTCAGCCAGCACAGCTGCTTGCAAAATGAGCTCTCTTGCTACACTCCTAGCCCTGAAGGGTCCAGTGCACAGAGACCAGCACCACAGCCACTTCCACACAGCAGACCACCAGCTGGAGCGCTTGCCTAGACTGTGAGAAGCTGACATCCACTTCCTCCCTGGACACAAAGAGATCCAAAAAAACTATTGGCTACCTTGTGGGAGACGGCTGCAGCCAAGCCTATGAGACACCCATGGTATAGCAGGGAATAGACCACCTGTAACAACCAGCTAAAATATACACAGATTCCTTGTAGCCCTGCCTGGGATCTGAGACTAAAAGGAGTACAGCAACATCACCAAAGTTACCACTTCTGCTGTGCATCCCCCTCTCGGCTGCACATGGACTCGGGCCGACTGCAGAGCAACTACTGAGTCACTAACTCACAGGCAACACTTAAACACACGGTGATTTATGCACCTACAAAGACAGGCTGAGAAAGCTGTTCAGCGCGGAGAAGAGAATACTGCGTGGAGATCTCACAGTAACCTCCCGATGTCCCAAGGGGACTACAGAGAAGCCAGAGATGGACTCATTGAGAGCTGTAGCGAGAGGACAAGGAGTAATGGGTGCAAGCTGAAAGAGGGGAAATACAGGTTACAGATTAGAAAGAAATCCTTTGCTGTGAGGGCAGCAAGACACTGGAACAGGTTGTTCAGAGAAGATGTGGATGCCTCATCCCTGCAAGTGTTCAAAGCCAGACTGGTTGGGGCTCAGAGCAATCTGGCCTGATAGAAGGTGTCACTGCCCATGGCAGGGGTTTTGGGATTAGGTGATCTTTAGGGTCCCTTCCAACCGGTTACCATTCCACGATTCTGTGACTCAGAGCACACGGCTGCGAGCTGCCGCCGCTCAGGACGCGCTGTGCCGCGGGGCAAAGGCACAGTCAGCATCACCTGCTCCCCAACACGCAGTTCGGCCCTCCCAGGAGGGGTGAGCTGCGCGCCCGGAGCCCCCCGAGGCCGCCAGGACCTGCTGTTCCCGCGGGAAGCGGCCCCGGGAACGGCCGCGCGCGCCGCTGGCACCGGCCGCCGGAAGGGTATTTATAGCTTGGCCCGGATACGCGCTGACGTCACGGAGCGCACCGCCCCCGTGCGTCAGCGTAAGGCGCACGTAATGGGAACGTGACACACGCACGGCGCGCGGGGGCTATTTATAGCCGGGAGAAGGCGGAGAGGGGAAAGGGAAAAAAATTACCAAAAAAAAAAAAAAATAAGGAAAAGGAAAGGGGCTCCTGTTCGCCGTCCGCCCGCGGAGGGACGGGGGCGGGGGGAGGGCGCGGGCGCCGTCAGGTGACGGGCCCGGGCGGGGGGAGCCGCGCGTGACGGGGGCGGGAGGCGGCGGCGCGTGGGGGATTCCCCATCCTCCTCCTCCTCCTCCTCCTCCTCCTCCTCCTCCTCCTCCTCCTCCTCCTCCTCCTCCCTCCGCCGCGACCCGCCGGGAAAACCCACCCCGCGGAAAATAAATAGCGTGAAAGAGCCGGTGCTCGGGTTTCCGGGAAGCGGAGCCGCTCCCGCCCGAGCCTGGCGGGGCCGCTCCGCCGCCGCCGCTGCTGCCGCAGCCGGCATGGGACGAGCGGCGGGGCCCGGCAGCCCCGCGGCAGCTCCAGAACGCCTCCCACCGCCGCGTCCCCGCGGGGAGGGAGCGGGACTGCCGAGGGGCCACGGACCCCCCGTGGGGAGGGTGCTGAGGGGGTGCCGTGCTGGGGACGAGAGTGCCCCGGAGCGGGGGTGCAGACAGCCCCGACTCTCGTTGCAGCTTCCCGAAGTTGCCAAGAGGCTTCTCGGAGTTTGTCCCTACCCCGAGAACAGACCAGAGGGGTCTGGAGCACCTCTCTTGGGAGGAGAGAGTGCGGGAGCTGGGCCTGTTTAGTCCGGAGAGGACTGAGCGGGGATCTCGTCAGTGCACTTAAGCATCTCCCAGGCGGGTGGCAGGAGGATGGTGTCAGAATACAACTATTATTGGGACACATTTTCAGGTTCTAGCACGTTTGTTGGTAATGAATAGTGATGTAATAGACAAGGGATGCTCTCCAATATCCCTTCATTAAAAAAGGATTTCCATTTTTATTTGTTATACTTTACTAGAAATTCTTCTTATTTCTTAAATATTCATTATTCAGTCTCGCAGTATGGTAGAAATGGAAGATTTTTCAACACAACTTTGTCTTCTACACTGGAGAAACAAGTAAGGCTTTTCTACTCTGAAAACCAGCTTTTTCTTAAAACTTGTCTGACAAATGGCCAACTAGCAGTAAATCCAATATTTGAACTTGTAATAGAGTGTTGTGTCCTATCAGCCACCTCCACGGGAGATTTTTCCTTTGTGCCTTTATGCCTTTTTAGAATTGGGATAGGTAAGACTAAACTTTTTTTTAAAACTTGCTTGAAGTTATTGGTTATGTAAAGATGGTTTTCTTTGGATTATGGTATAATTTTCATCTAATGGTGTGCAAATGAAGAATAAGGCAGCATGTGTTTAGTGAGTATGTGGCCAAACTTCGCGCATGAAGATTTGGGCAGGGCTTTCCCCAGGTGCGTGTGCCCTTCCAGCCTGTGCAGTGGATTTTTAGGTGAGGCTCAGCGTGCGCAGAACTGACCCCACCGTTTCAGTCCCAAGGTCCATCTGCCACGGCCGAGCGAGCTTGGACAGTGACAGTGAAGTCCTCGGGACTGTCACAGCAGCCGGTACTAACCGGGGCTGACCCTGCTGAGCATCCGAAGTCTGATGGAATCGGATGGCAGGGAGGCATTGAACTGCCCGGTACGGTCTCCACTGAGACTCGAACTCACGACCTTGTGATCAGAGTCCGGAGTGCTCTCCATTACACCACGGGACCGCCCATTGTTTAGTGAGTACTGTTCAAAAATTCTGTCACATAGAAATGAGTCTCAGATTAAAAATAATTCCCACCATAACAAATGTCGGCCACAAACTAACGCCACAGGTTCCACCTCAACATGAGGGAGAGCTTCTTTACGCTGAGGGTGGAGGCGCAATGGCCATAAACCAAAACACAAGAAGTTCCACCCCAACATGAGGAAGAGCTTCCTTATGCTGAGGGCGGCAGAGCAGTGAACAGCTGCCCAGGGAGGCCGCGGAGTCTCCCTGTCTGGAGACATTCCAACCCCCCTCCGGACGCGTTCCTGCGCACCCTGCCCTGGTTGCCCCTGCCTTGACGGGGGGGTTGGCCTCGCTGATGTCCCGGCCGTGCCTCCCCGGCCGGGAGCGCCGCGGGTGTCCCGGGAAGCGCCGCGGGTTCACCTGCGGGCGCCGCCGCCGCCGTCACGCGCCGCTCAGCCGGGCGCGCGCGTCACGGGACCGGGCGCGCGTGCCGTGCCGCCGTCACCTGCCGCGCGCGCGGGGACGCGGCGGGAGAGAAGGGGGAGCCCCCGGGAACGCGGGAAGCGGAGCGGCCTCCCCGGGAGCGTGGGGGGAAAGAACAGGGACAGCGAACATTCCCGGCCGGCGCGTCCTGCGGCCGCTCTGCCTGAGCCCTGCCGGCGCTGCCCCGCTCGGCAAAGGGCGGCGTGCGGATGGATGGGATGCGTCCGGGGAAGCGGCTCCGCCGGCGCGGTTTGAAAACAATAAATAAATAGGAACACAGCGCGTGAGCAGAAGTGAGATATTAACGAGGCTTAACGGAGAGCGGTGGTGTGACACAGAACCTGCAGGTAGCGTGGGACCCTCCAGAAAAGTTTGTAACACGGAGAAGTGATTAAAGAGCCAGTTGGACAGCCAGAAAGGGACTGGAACATAAGTCCTATGGGGAGAGGCTGAGGGAGCTGGGGTTGTTTAGCCTGGAGAAGAGGAGGCTCAGAGGTGACCTCATCACTGTCTAGAACTACCTGAAGGGAAGTTCTAGCCAGATGGGGGTTGGTCTCTTCTCCCAGGCACTCAGCAATAGGACAAGGGGGCACGGGCTCAAGCTCTGCCAGGGGAAATTTAAATTGGATATCCAAAAAAATTTCTTTCCAGAAAGAGTAATCAGGCATTGGAATGGGCTGCCCAGAGAGGAGGTGGATTCACCATCCCTGGAGGTTTTTAAACAGATTGGAGTGGTGCTGAGTGCCATGATCTGGTAAATGGACTGGAGTTGGACCAAGGGTTGGACTTGATGATCTCGGAGTTCTTTTCCAACCCAATCGATTCTATGATTCTATGAAAAGATGGGATCGTGAAATGGCACAAATTTTAATAAAAGCCTATTTACTATAGTGTTCCAGGTTCTTGTCATTATTAAATACCATGCTAGGAAATGGTATAATGAATGATAAGAAGGTGAAGCTCAGTGGTGTTACCTATCTATTAAAACACAATACCATGGCTTAATTTAAGAGCAGCAGCGTGGAAAATAAAGGGAATTGCCTAAACTCTTTAAGAGGTAGGAATACTGAAAATTCAGCTTACTACTTCATTGGCAACAAAAACAATAAAGCAGAGAAATATAATAGGAAAAGATTCCTAACTTAGTACCGATGGCAGGAAGCTTCCCCTCCCCCCCCTCCCCCCCCACCTTGCATGGAGCCACAACTTCACAGAATGATCGGTGGGGAATTTTGGTATAGGTTGAAAATACTGGAGTTATCTTAGCACTCAGCACATGGAAGATTGGTGAAGGAAAGAGAAAATTGGAATGAAATTCACTTTTTAAATTGCCCAGAACTTCTAATTATTTTCTCTTGCCAGTTATAACTGCAACATGACAAAGCGTTTGCCTCATCATCCCCAACAAACTTATTATAAAATACAAAACATATGGTACCGAAAAACAGAAGACTATTCAAACATTAATTCTCTTGCTGTGTGATGTGAGGTTCCGTTCCCTTCCTGTAAGGCAGAGAATTGAGGCTGGCCAAAACTATCCAGGATGATGTTGACTTGAAGTAGTCTTCGCAAAGACCTTTACTGGTCTTCTCTGTCAGAGTCACAGAAATTAGAGAGAATCTATTACTATTTCACTGCTTCTCAAACGGGGAGGTCCTTTTACTCGAGAAACACATAGAATTGTAAAATCAGAGTGGTTTGGGTTGGAAGGGACCTTAAAGATTCTCTAGTTTCAACCCCCTTGCCATGGGCAGAGACACCTCCCACTAGACCAGGTTGCTCAGAGCCCCATCCAGGCCAGTCTTGGACACTGCCTGAGCTGGGGCGTCTGTGCAACCGCAAGCAGCTCCACTGATTTTCAGTTCCACTGCAATGCGTCCTGTTTGCCTTTGCAAAGCTCAAACACTCAAAAGAGGATAACGAGCAAGAAGAAGATGAGGCATGGAATCTCTCTTCTCTGCCATTCTCCCTCTCATCTCTGTCACTGAGGCATGCATCCTTTCTGTAATTTTGGATCTCTGCTCTAGGTAACGCAGAAGCAATGATGGTTGTTTTCTAAAACTGTGTTTAGATGGGTTTGACTTCCACTTGTTGGTATTTCAAATTTTTTGCTTTTTGAACATCACTGTCTCATACAGCACTCCACCTGTAAGTTTTTGCATGGCATACAATTAATGACAGTGTAAGACTGTCAAGTTCCTTGCCTCCTCAAAATGGGAGGAAACAGTCAGGAATTGAGCTTCTCTTTTGGTTTAACTTTCAAGATTGACTTTCCAAGACATTTCAAAGCTCAGATGTTTTCCTGAAGAGTGTGAGGTAATAGCATGCTCCTATACCTTTCTCACAGCATTTTCTGCAGAAATGGCAGCAGGCTCCTCCTCTTTGGTAGAAGAGCCAAGCTTCCCTAATTACCTGATTTTGGCTGGGAAGAAGTTAGTTTTCTTCCCAGTAGCTGGCATAGTTCTGAGATTTGGATTTGAGATGAGAATAATGTTGATAACCCACTGATGTTTTGGTTGTTGCTGAGCAGTGTATACACTAAGTTATGGACTTTTCAGTTTCTTGCACCAAGCCAGCAATCAGTGGACTGGGGATGCACAAGGAGTTGGGAGGTGACACAGCCAGGACAGCTGGCCCCAACTGACCCAACAGACATTCCATACCATATGGCATCGTGCTCAGCATATAGAGCTGGGGGAAAGCTGGTTGGGGTGCACTGCTTGGGAATAGGCTGAGCCTGGGTCAGCAGGTGGTGAGCAATTGCACTGTGTATTGCTTGTTTTGTGTATTCTAATTAGTGGCAGTGGTAGTAGCAGTACTTTCCCTTCCATTTCTGTCATATTAAACTGTCTTTACCTCAACCCACTAATTTTAGGGTTTTTTCCCCCAATTCTCTTCCCCATCCTGCTGGGGGGGAGTGTGAGCCAGTGGCTGTGTGGTGTTTAGCTACCTGCCAAGTTAAACCACAACACCAAAGCAGCACACCTGTGCTCAGCGCACTTTGCTCCTTTTGTTTGTAAGTTTGTTTTGGCACTCCTCACTCCCAGCACCTCCAGAGGCTGAACAGAGGAGCATGTGTAACACAGTTCCAGGGATGACATTTCCAGCCCGCTACAGGCTGCGGCAACATGACTTGCCAGTTTCATTCAAGTTTAGATTTCAAGATGATTTTCACAACCCCAAGGACTAGACTCTGAGCTCATCACCCTATTCCTAGAGCCAGGGCTCTAAGTTCAGGCCTAGAGTGCATACACCACGATTTGGTCTTTCACATTAGTGCAGGGGGGAGGAAAATGGAACTGATTTCATCAGCTCACTCTAACAGTGTAACTCAGCTGATTCAGAGATGCCAGAAGGTTTAGACATGATTGAAGAAAGCTGATGCTTAAACTCTCTTAACCTGTGACGTGATACTAGTGCCCACTTCTGATCTTTAAGATATGATAAGCCTGAAAGAAATAGTCCAGATCACCTCAGGTAAATGATTCATTTCTTTATATAAGAGAAAAAAAGGGATCATTGCTATTGAGGAGTCTGAGGCCTTGTGTGTAAGACATAAACAATAATAGCAATTAGTTTTCATTTCTGTGCCTTTATTTCCTAAACCCCCTGTTGTAAGTTTACAGATGGGGAAATGGAGCAGGCAGAGGAAGATGGCACAAAGGAACAAAGCAGGACAGAGATGAAGCAAAAAACAAACCTGGACAGTCGGTTGCTGTGGCAGCTGGGATGTCCCACTCCTCTCCTCAGACCCCTCATCCTACCGCAGCAGAAGAGCTGGTACCCCTTGGTTCTTGGATATGGGCAGTTCAAATAGCACAGTAGTGAGAATGCAAAGAGACAGACAGGGGAACAGTATGAAAGAGAGAAAATGCAGTCCAGGAAGAGGGAGAGAGACAGTAAATGAAATGCAATGCTTGGTAACATAGGTAACTGGTTTGGAGATCATTAGGAGGAAAACAAACAAGGTAATCGGAAAGATGATGTATTGAAAAGCAGATGAAATTTAAAGGTTCTGTTCACAGAAAGATGTTAGAAAAAGTAAATAAATAACAAGTTGATGTTTTTGAGGAGCCATCCTTTGTCAACACAAGGTCTGCCAAAAAGACAATGCCTGCTGAACAAGCCTGAATTATTATCTGGTATAAATTATTATTTTTTTTACAGTTGTGTTTGTGCAGTACTCCATGTAGGTAAGTAAAGAGATTTCTTCTTAGGAATAGAGATTGACAATCCAGTCAAGAATTAAATTTAGAAATGAAGGGCCTCAAAAAGAAACCATGATAATAAATAATAATAATAATAATAATAATAATAATAATAATAATAATAATAATAATAATAATAATAGCTATTATTCTATTGCTTATAAGATGGATGAAAAACATTAAATATTAATTTAAAATATTAACGAACTTACATAATTTTATAATATTTACTAAATATTATAAACCAGCTCCCATGGCCTTGATCCTTTATTAAAATCCATCTCTGTAATAAACGTTACAGTCTTTGAGATATTTGCCTATGATAAGATGAACTTGAGCTTTTTTATTTTCTCCCCCCCCCCATTATTTTAAGTGAGCACAATCAAGTAAGATTGTCTTTTTCAAAGTATCAAGGCCAATTCGAAATGTGGCTCTTTTGTGTCCATTATAAATCCAGTTTAAAGCTGCTTCATTATTACATAATTACTGTACTTAATTTAAGATCCCTCTGAATGCTCCTTCATCTCCTTATTTAATAATCTGCTATGCTTGCATGTCTGAACCTTGTCTGGTCCTGGCTTCTCCCATTCCTAATCAGCTCTTACGTGGGCAGCAGGAATTATACTCTCAGCAGCCCCTCTGTTTAATATGATCACAGTTCAGTCTGTGGGTTTGTCTAAAAGGCAGTCGTTCCATTTGTTAATATGTGACTTCCTTTACTCCTATTTTTCTATCTCCACCAGCAAGAAAGAAACATCTATTGTCTTACAAGCGAGGCAAAGTGAACAGGCTGAGTCAGTCCAGGAATATTCAAGCCTCCCTATCTGTGGTATTGCAGAATTCCAGGGCAATTCCACCAGTTGGTGGAGCTTCTGTCTGGGAAAACAGAGCTATTGTGAACAAAGCATACTGTGCATATTTCTAACATTCATAAAAGACTGGGTTTGAATCATTTGAATCTTTCTCAAAATTTCTTCCTTGGGGCAAAAATTTCCAATGCGTGGCCTCAATCCAGTTATAGTCATTTGGAAAATCTGAGCGTCAAGCACACAACCCTTTCTTCAGCTAGTTGGGAAAAGAACTTTTGACTGTAAACGTGTGACAGCAAGCTAGATTAGATTGAGACTTCGTTTAGTCAAGACTACAACTCAATTTTGGCATAGGGTAGGCTAAAACAGGCCTTCTCTTCCCCATGATGACCCCTCTATGACAAGGACTCCTTTCAAGCAAAGGAGCTGGAATGAGTTCCTCTTCCAGTTTGGAAACACAGCAGTGTATCCTGACAACCTATTGTTGTAGCATGCTACCTTGCATCTAGAAACTTGCTGGTCTAACCATGTAAGGCAGCTGAGGCAGAGCTGCTGTTCTAGGCTCTTGGTTCTGTTCTAACTCAGCTAAATGTCATTTTGACCAGGATCATGTCCTGTTTTCAAGACTTTATTCACTTTGATCAGTGCCAGAACCTGTTACTTTTATTTTCTGAACTTACCTCTGAAGGGCAGGATTCTGACTCAGACCTAAATCCAGCAATGTTTTGGTAACCAGATTATAAACTGTAGTGTTTTTTCTAGTGCCCCATCCCCACAAATTCAGAAATCAAATAAATCATCTAACTCCACATGGTTGCAGGGTTAGAAAAGGGTACGAAACAGACTAAATGCAACAAGTTGATAGGGGGCATATCCCAGATCCCACACCTCTGGAGTATGGACATGTAGCTTAGGACTGCAGGAAGTTTCAGAGTATTAGAACCCTACCTCCAAGATGCTCATTTATGAGCTTTTTCAAAGACAGAGTTGGAAGGAGACAGGTGCTATCTTCTGTTGACTCTGTAGCTTTTTCAAGCACAGCACTCCCTAGAAAACAGGAGATCTGTGATTCAGCTCCTTTCTCTCCTTAAGGAGACTCATATTCACACTGACCTTTAGTATCTGAGAGAATGGCCTCATCACCAGGTTATTGGTTGTCTAGGAAGGTATGGAGGGGAAAAGGAGCTTTTACATAGAAATTGTGCTCAGTCAAGCAAGAAAGTTTGCTTAAGGCCTATTTTTATACTATAGATGTGTGATATGAAATAACACAAGCTATACTTGGAGCAGTAATGGATGGGCAGATCTCCATCCCGGCAGACAGCCTGAAGCACTAGACTAAAGTGCTCGCACACAAACCTGAAAGTTGCTTCACCACTTCAGACAGGTGGGTGAGATACCACTCACAATGATGCAGGGATTACAGTAATCTCATGGGAGGTGGGGAATGTATGTTGAGTTTCCCCATCCCCACCCTCGCCCTCCTGCCCCAGACAAACTATGTGAATCTGGATGTCCTATCCAAGTGCTGAAACTACTGAGCTATCACACAATTTGGATGCACCAACTTGACTCCTGTTTTGGAGTTTTCCTAGAAGGTGGCATTTAGGCAGAGGAACAATTAGTTTCTACATCCTGGAGGAAGATAGGAAATTAAAAAGAAAAACAAAAACAAAAAAACAAACCAAAACCCAGAGGATAGTCTTTGCATTAGACTAGGTGCCATTTCTATGGTACTACTGAATCTATCAGAGAATGGTTTGGGTTGGAAGGGACCCTAAAGATCATCCAGTTCCAACCCCCTTGTCATGGGCAGGAAACCTTCCACTGGACCAGATTGCCCAAAGCCCCATCCAGGCTAGTCTTAAACATCTTCTGGGATGGGGAGTTCACAACCTCTCTGTCTGAGCTTTTACAGTGCCTCAGTGTGCTCAAAGGAAACAATTTCTTCCTACTATCTAATCTAAACCTGTCCTCCTGCAGCTTAAGGACATGCCCCCTTCTCCTGTCACTGTTCAATTTAGGTGCCTCCAGATAGATGGCAGCCGATCAGAATTTCTGGATTGTGATTTTTGACTTGAGTATCTTATGGTAAAAGCCTAAAAATAGTGACATTTTCATTGCCTTGGTCCCAGAAATTTGCATCCTAAAGACTAGCCTGGACTGTACAAGCTTTGGTCTTGGGGAAGCCAACTGCAAATTCTGATAAGGAGTTATCATCAAGTTATTTGGCCATAAATGCAAATACATGGGTGGGCACTGGAAGCGAACCCCTCAGCCTCTCCACATTGTCTGCTCCCAGTGCCCCTGTGCAACCCTCAGTGTCCCCAACCCTGGCAGCACCCAGCAAATGTCCCTCGACAATCTTCCCCACTTCCTGGAGCTTCATTTCTCCCAAGGGCTCCTTCACACACTGCCACCTCCTGCGGATCCAGCTGTGTACACACCAGTTGGACAATTTGCCTTGTGTTGTTCCTGGCCCCTTATCTCTCTCTGCCTTGGTGTTTATGCTTATTAATTTGGAGTTCCTTGCACAAAGAACGTCCTTTTCTCTGCTTGGGAGGCACATGGCACATAGTGAGTGACCTCTCACGTCATAAATAACTGCGGGACAGCAGACCGTGCTCTCCCCAGAGGGAATTGCTGCCGTGGGTCGGGCGCTGAGCGAGCTCCGTGCTCCCTGCACTACACCCGCATCTCCCCAAGCGCGTAGATTTCTCGACGCCACTTTCTAATCATTCTCTCCAAATATCCCGTTTCCTGTGTAGCAGTTCTTTAAATAGAAACCTCCAAGATTATTTTAAAGGCTTTCAAAACACTCTTGCCACCGGTTTTGGGTTTGGAGTGGGTTTTGTTGGCTGGGTATTTTTTTTAGCCTTCTTGCATGACGATATTTTCACGTCGTGGGAGACAGGAACAGCTCGAGGAAGCTGCGAAGTTGAATGGAGTACCCGGGGGAGGAAAAGCGGATGGGGGGGAGGAAAAGGGGGGGTACGGGCAATACGGTTTCTAGGACCATCCACCCTGGCACCGACGTTTTGCTCTCTCACACGCTCTCTGTGCGAAGCTGCAAGTTTCGGGATGGCAGTGGGACCTTAGACCCCCGGGGGTAGCCTGCCTGGAGTGGGGCGAGGGGCAGAGACGCTCCGCGGAGTCCCTTTCCCAGCAGAGAGGCCGAGATGCAAAGGAGAAATGACAGCATGGAAAGCGGAGTATTTTTATCAGGGCCGGTGCCCGGGTGAGCGGTGGGCGGAAAGTGCCACCCTCTCTCTCTCCCCTCCCTTGCCCTCAGCCGCCCACGCCGGCAGCGGCATCAAAGGGAATCTCCCTTGTCGCGGCATGTCAGCACCGAGGATGAGCGCACCGGCCCGTCATGGCATTTTCGCTTCTCCCGGCGCTTACTCAACAGGCGGGAGGGGAGGGAGGGCTGGTCCGGGGGGGCGGCGGGGGGAGGACTCCCAACCAGCGTCTCTGCTGCCATGAGGTCACCGCGGCGCTATGCGCCGTGCCCGCCGCCGCCCCTGCTCCGCTCCGTTGCGTCAGGCAGGGGGTATCCCCGGCGCGGCGGCCGAGCGGGGCATCCCCGCCGCGGAAACACCCCGCGCAGCCACGCGTGTCCCTCGCCGGCGGGGTGGGGGGGCCATCCCGCCTCTGTCGCCCCCCGCCCTCCCCCTCCGCTGCAGCGGGCGCTTGGCCGCCGCTCGGGAATGTCAACAGTGGTTCGCCGGTGGGGCGGGCAGGGATGGGATGCGATGGGACGGGGAGGGAAAACAGCAGCCTGTAGCGCGGGAATCGCCCCGCGGAGGGGGAGCCCAGCCGCCTAAACGCGGCCCGACGCTGCTTGTTTTTTCCTTTTTTGAGTGGTGGGAGTGCCGGGTCTGACGCCCCCCGCCAGCGTCCGACTGCGGCTCTCCCCGTCCGGAGGGGCCGCGGGCGGTGCGGGTGCGCGGCGGGTCCCCGCGCTGTGCCCCGCACTCCCCCCTCGGTGCAGAGGAAGCCGCGCGGGGGCGTGGCCCCGCGACAATGGGACTCGCCGGCGCTATAAATACGCGCCCGCATCTATATTTGGTTTGGCCGCATCACGGCGCGGGGGGGGGGGGGGTGTCCCAAAAATAGCGGCGCGCGCCCTCCCGCCGCCGCCGCGCGCTCAATGGGCCCGGCCCCGCCCCCGCCCCCGCGCGCGATCCCGCGCGCCCCGCGCGCCCCGCGCCGCTAAATTTAGCAACGCCGCTTGCGTCAATGACGCGGCCGCCGTGCGTCAGCCGCGCGCGCCCCGCCCCGCGCAACGGGGCCCGCCGCGTCCTGTGCGTGGATTGGCCGCGGCGCCGGCACGAGGGCGTGACGTGGGGGCGCGGGCGGGCCCGGCGGGGCCGGAGCGGCAGCGGGGGGAGCGAGCCCGGCCGGGAGGGGAGCCCGGCGGGTTCCCCGGGGGGAGCGGCCTGGCAGCGCCCCGGCAGGCAGCGAGGGACGCCCCGGCGCCCGCGGGGGGACGGCGAGCTCCGCCCCGGGAAGGGGATCCCGGGCTCGAACGTGGCCGCTGCTCCGCGGCATCCGCCGAATCCTGCGCCAGCCCCGGCTTCGCCTCCCAGGGAGGGAGCGCTCCGCCGCCGTGCCCGTGGAGCGCTGGCACAGCCAGAGGAAAAGCGAAAGTGCCGTCGCCGCCGGTTCCTTCTCCGAGGGGCGGCGGGCGCCTTGCCCGCCCCCGACCCCCGTCCGTCGGGAGAGCTCGCCTGGCGGACCCCCTCTGTGCGAGGCACCGGTCGGCACGGCCGCCGGGACAGCCGCACACATCCCGGCTGCGGCAGCGCATGTAAACACGGCACCGGGCACGGCGGCGGAGCGCCCCATCCGCCCCAAGCACGGCTCCCCGAACAGACACACGGACACAGACAGACACCCACAGACTCTCACAGACGCACGGAGACAGAATGACAGACACATGGACACAGACTGACAGACACAGACTCTGACAGACGCACGGACACTGACTGACAGACACATGGACACAGACTGACACAGACTCTGACAGACACACGGACACAGACTGACAGACACATGGACACAGACAGACACAGGCTCTGACAGACACACGGACACAGACTGACAGACACATGGACACAGACAGACACAGTCTCTGACAGACACACGGACACAGACAGACAGACACAGGCACACGGGCGGCAGCACGGACGCTCTCAGGGGCCGCTCGCACGAGTGCCCGCTCTGTGAACGGCACCTCCCCGCAACCTGCTCCTTGCTCCTGCGCACTGAAAAGTTTCGAAAGAAAAGAAAAAGAGTGAAAAAAAAAGTATAGAGGAGAAAAGAATAGAAAAAATTTAAAGGCAAAAAGAAAAACGTAAAAAAAGAAAAACCGTGAAAAAGAAAAAAGCGAAAGAACTTTTAATAATTAATCCTGAAAGTGCCACTAAGTAACAAAGCAAAGTTCTTCTCATTTGAGCCACTCCAGTAAAGAGATATTTGTGTTGTTACTCGTATTATCATGATCATGAAAATAATTAACAGTATCTGACTTGGGAACGACTCGCCAGGCTGCCGCGAGCTGCCGGCCCCGGGCCGCTCGCCCACCCCGTCCCGCTGCCGGCGGCTGTGCCGGCGGCTCGGCACGGCTCCGCACTCTCGGGCGGCTGTGCGCGGCTCGGCTCGGCACGGCTCGGCTCGGCGCGGTACGGCGGGAGCGCGGCGCACACACTGGGGCGGGGGGGGTCAGTAGCGTCAGGCTCCCATGGCGTCACTATTGACGTTTCGCATTCCAGCCGCTCTATGGAGAGGCCGCTAGGGCTCCTCTCACATAAATGACGTTCAGAGAGAGGGAGCGGGAGAGCAGCGCAGAGAGGCGCCTCCGTCCCCTCTCTCCGGCGCAGGCACACGCGCACCCCGGGGCACTCGCACCGGGACACGGGCACAGGTCCCGGCCCGGCTCCCGCCGCACACACACAAAGGCACATCGCAGCGGCGGCGGCGGCCGCTCGGCATCCCTCGCCCGCCCGCCTGCTCACTCCCTCTCTTCGCCCGGGGACGGGCTCCTGGCTTCTCAGTCTTTTGCAATCCTTTTCCATGCCTCGGGATAACGCACCCTCTGGACCTGCAGCTACCGGGAGTCTGAGGGATTTTGTGTCTCGGGTCCTGCCGCTGGACAGCGCCTACACGCGCCTTTAAGGAAGCGGGCACCTACAAACTAGATGTAAAGACGGAACCTCCACAGCAACCGAGTACGTATGCGAGTGAGCGGGAGCGGCTGAGGGAGAGGGACAACGCGACGTGTCCCCACTCCGTGAAAGTTGTGCCGCCGGGGTAGATAGATCCTGGGGAGATGCCGGCGACGGGCAATACAGCTCAAGCCGACGCGCTGCCGTGCCGGGCTCTCGCTGAAACTTTTCCCTCACCTTCCCCCCCGCCTCCCCCATCCTCCCTGTGGATGCTCATTTGTGTCTCGGCTTCCGAGACTCCCTGCCGGCTCGGCAACCCCCGCCGTGGCCAGGGTATGTCTGCCCCTCGCAAACGGGAGGGCAGTAGTTGAGAGGAGCGGGAGCCGGAGCCGGTGGTACTAAGGTATTTCTGCTAGTTGTTGTCATGGAAATGATGCTGCCGCCGGCGGCGGGGAGTTTACAGCGCCGGTGATGAATGGCAGCAATTTGTCTCCTTCCTTTAGTAGCCGCGCTTGGGAAATCGGTGGTTATGTTTGCACAAGTTCAGCTGTCTAATAGGCAGGTTGAGCTCATCTCACTTTGGGAGACAGCAGCCCCCCTCGGCAGCCCAAAGTGCTCGCCCGAGAGGTAATTGCTGGAATGTGACATATTCTATTGAAATTAGTTGGGATGTTTGCTCGGCACGTCTGCCGGGCATCTGCTCCTCGGAAATGTGCACTTTTCCCTTCGGAGGTCAGAAGTGGTAACGAGGGGCCGCGGTGCCCCGGCACGGGCGGTACCGTGCGGGGAGACTGGGCTCCGCCGCCGCTGCCCCGCTCCCTGCCCCCGCGGCGCCTCTCGCCTTTGCCTTCTCGCCTTAATAGCTGCGAAAGAAGTTTCAGTCTTGGAAAGAGGCGACAAAGCGCGGGCGCTGGGTTGTGCTGTTATGTCGGGGGACGGTTATCGGGGCAGCATTATCGCGATACTCTGTCCCGGGCAGAGATGCGGCTCACCTTAGCGCGGCTAGTTAAGAACGCTGTTACTTAACTCGCAATTTTTGGATACGATGGATTCTGTGCGAGGATGTTTCCCAGGGAAAAGGCGGAAAATGCTGTTTTATGTAGGGGAGTTGGTGTGTTGGGATAGGATTTTTTCTCCAAGAAAAAAAAAGTTTGGGAATGAATCACTAACTTTTATCCAAGCCGCTTCACTCGATTACATTCTTCGCCCTATTTTTCTCCCCTCCGTGGAGACCGTTGTATGCTGGAGTCAAGCCCCGGTAAAAAACAATGGACTAAACTAGACCAGACGGTTTCTTCGGAGGTGAATCTCACGCGATCTCGTGGATATTTGCTGGAGTGACCGTGCGCCTCAGGGCGATCCCTCCCCCCTCAAAAAAAAAAAAATTGCCAGCTAACCGGCGGTGGAAATCGAGCTCGAAACTTTTTAATTGAATGGAGCTTCCCCCTCCGCGGTCCCTCCCGGGTAAATGAAGGTTTCGAAACTCGCTTGAAGAAGTCACAATCACAATGGAGTATTTCACGGTTTCCTCCTCATATTACAGGGTGGGGAGGGGTGTCACTCGGGGCTGAATGTAAAGTGCACAGAGGAAGAAAAGAGCTTTGACAAGGGTAGTTATTTCCTCCTAATTTACAGCCCTTACGGCCCTGCGCTCCTGGCTCGGGCGGCAGCCCGGAGGGGTGCTGCGTGGTTAAAAGCGCAGCGAGTGTCTCTAGGTAACCGGCAGCTCAGGGGGGGAGCAGAGCAGCCCTAGGGCGCTCCGCGCCGAGCGGGAAGCCACCTCGCAGGGGCTCGGGGAGCAACGAAACGCTCGGAAGAGAAAGGGATGAGCTGACAGGCACTTAACATCCCGGGAGCTGGCGGGGGTTCAAAGGCGAGGGGCGCGGGGAAGGGAAAAGAAAGACAAGGAGTGGGAAAAAGAGTCGCCGGTGAGCGGCTCCCGCAGGCAGAGGTCGGCGCGGCCGTGCATCCCCCGCACTGCCGCCGAGCCCCGACCGGTCTCGCAGCGCCCGGAGGGTCGGGAGGAGGCGGCGGGGCTGCGCTCCCTCCCCCGCGCCCGCAATGGTGGAGCGGGACGCGAAAACACCGCAGGCTAGCCGGGATGTCAGGATACCCAAGTCTGGCCGGTACCTTGCTTAGAAACTTCCAGCCGCTCCCTGTCCCCAAAAAAGAGAAAGTTCTCGCGGGAAAGTGGACACTCGGAGATGCTGCCCCGGTTGTTGTAGTCACCCCGCCCGGGGTTGCCCTCTTGCCTTCCCCAAGCTCCTCTCTCGGAGAACAACCCGTCGACTCCGTTGTCCCAGCCCGGTGCTCTCTGCCTTTTGTGTGATGAGGGAGTGGGAGCCGGCAGGAATGAGTGCGCTCTCCGTGTGGCTCCCGCTTCCCACCCGCGGGGCGAGGCGGGGGGTTGCCGTGCGGGCGGGGGGGAAGGTCCCCCCACGTTTCCCCGAGGTGGTCCGCAGGGGGGGGAGGCGGGGGGCGCCCCTCTGCCCCGCGGGGCTCCGCCGCCCCCTGACTGTGCCTTGTCTCCCCGCCGCCGGCGGACAGAGCCCGGGTCGGAAGAGCGCCCCCCGCCCAGGCCAGGCCCCGGGCCCGCCTCCGCAGAGAGGTCCCAACCGGCACCCACCCCGCCGCCGCCGCCGCCGCCGCCGCCCGCCGCCGCCTCCGCCCGCACCTCCAGCCCCACCATTCAGCGCGCAAGATACCCGCCAGGTAAGCTGCGGCTCCGCGAGAGGGGCAGCAGGATGGGGAGGAGGGAGAGCGTGAGACAGCCCCTGCCGCGGCCCCTGCGCTTCCCAGATCCCTTTGGCATCATCGGTCCCCGATGGCCCGGGGCGTTTAAATCCCAAAAGGATCAGGGCAGAGCCTGCGTTTGGCACAGCGCTTTTGGCGATGCCGTGCCTGGTCGCACGGGGGTTGCAAGCCCCCCGCCAAAGACGTGCCAGATTTAAGGGGAAGATGGGTGGGATTGCTGGTGTCCCTGTGAGGAGCCCAACTTGCCTGGCGTTCAACTAGGTACCCCTTACGTCAAGTTCTCGCAAAGGTAGCAGAATACTGGGATACTAATTCCCAATGTCCCTATCTTGATTCTTTTACCCATTCATTTGGGCTTAGATGACAGGTTGCTTTTTAATGCATCTCCCCGTGGGGCTTTTTTTTCCATTTTTTTAAATATTCTTGGATAAAGAAGAAAAATTCCCTGGTTATTTGCTTTGCAGGGGAATTAATACTGGTGCCCTAAGTGGAAAAGTAGAGGTTAGAATTAGTCAAGTGCGCTGGCAAAGGGTGAGGTAGGAGGAGTCCCACAGAGACAGGAGAGACCAGACCTTTAGGTTAGGGATATTTTTTCAGTCCTCAGGTCAGAGTTATTTTAGACTTCTGGTTTTTTTTACTCCAGTTTGCACAGAATTCAGTGACATAACCCTCTTATGCTCAGAAAAATGCAGGATAAAAAGGGCATAATGATCTGTTTCCCTGAACTCCTGCTCATTTTGTGAGCTAGCAAAAAAGCTTTTTTCCTTTATAAAGCTGTGTGTCAACATGTCCATTTGTCACATTATCTCTCCAGTTACTCAGCTGTGTTCCTCAGTCAGTTTTTAGTGGAGGTGTGTGGAAAGAATTTCTTTCTTTCCCTTTTTATTTGATTAAGCACTGATCAGTATATTTTAACAGACGGTCCTTAAACTAACAAATGATAGTGATACGATTTGCCTGGAAATGTGTGTGCATGGAATGGAATGGACAGGAATTGACAGGGAAAAAAAGAGAATGGTAGAATGATATATAAATAACATTTGGAGGCAAGGCTTGGGAAAGGGTTGTCCTGCTTTTTCTTCAAGCTTTTGGATTTACAAGCAGGAAGATCTTTATTTCAGGAAACAACAACATTTTTTTTCTCAGTTTTTAATGTTTTCTCGAGAAGAAAGATCTGAATAGTTTGTGACAGCATGATAATTGAAATCTAATGCTTAGTTTACATATGTTTATCTGCAAAGCAGACAGGAAAGAATTGAAAGTTGATTTAATACCAATTATTTGGATTCCTGCATGCCAAACTCAAGTGAATATTTTAAACTTGTAAGTGAAAGGAGTTCTTAAAATAATGAGGAAATAACCTCATTATTTTTGAGGCAGTTTTAGGGGGGTTTTTAGCATGAATTATCTCAAGTGCTTTTGGAATATAAATAACCATGATTAAGAAGAGATGAACTGCACTTAATTTTGATATACATTTAATCCATATTTACTTTTCTCTTTATGAGAAAATTTATACTAATTGATGCATTTTATTCCTCTGCTGTGGAACCAAAATACATCATACACTTTTAGTTTGGGTTACAAATACTGGGCTACAATCTCACAGTGTTTAGGCAGGCAAACCTCAATGAATTGCACAACTGGGTCCATTATTTCCTGTGACCAGCAAATGAAGCAGCAGACTAGTAGGAAATGTAAAGGGTAAAACAATCAGATCATTAGAGCCAGGCACTGTGTTGCTTCAGCTATCCCAGCTATCAGTGAACTGCATTAACTTTTATGATTGATGGATAAAAACAACTGTATTAGGGGCCTCAACCTTGCTTTCCCATAAATACAGAAATACCACATACTTTTTATCTTACATTTTTGGAAATTTAAGGATATATTGTACCCTCCGCTTTTTTAAGGAGAATGTTCTATCACAGACAAGCTTTAAAATGAAAAAATTAGACAACAACCTGCAATTATTAGGTGACCAGAAATATCCTTCAGAAGTCCAGAGCTGAGTAAATAAAATTGATACTTGCAAGTCCTAAGTAGCAAACCCTGTGATTTGAGTAATTCCTCTGACCCATGCTACAGATGCTTCTTCTTTTAAAATAAATACAATTTTCAATATTATGCATTTGATAATCTCATTTGCCCTTCATGAAAATTTTACAGCATGATTGCACGCATACAGAGTTAGAGTCATAAACTCTTCTCATTCTACTTATCTAATTCTCATTGACAACTATGTATATTACACAGCAGATGTAGGGCAGCTTGAGATGGATTCTTCCCTCTCTGACACTGGTATAAATGTGAGTTTCTCCTGTGACTGGATAAGAGCAGGCTCTCTAATACTTAATGCTTAGTCGATCCCTGATGCATATTTCTTGTTGAAAGGCAATGTGCTCTGTCCAGGCAAGAATGGGTGTCTAACTGAGCTCTGAAATGTGGGAAAGCTTTCAGGAAAAAAGTGTGTGAGGGCCTGGGCCATGGCCTTGGTGCACTGGGCTTGTTGTTAATGTGCCCCTTTGCCCTTGCAGATATGCCCTGTGTGCAAGCGCAGTATAGCCCTTCACCACCCGGTTCAAATTATGCATCTCAGACCTACGCATATGGCTCGGAGTACAGCTCAGACATCATGAACCCTGACTATGGCAAGCTGACCATGGACCTGAGCAGTACCGAGATCACTGCCACTGCCACCACTTCCCTTCCCAGCTTCAGCACCTTTATGGAGGGTTACTCTGGCAGCTATGAGCTCAAGCCTTCCTGCCTCTACCAAATGCAATCTGCCTCCTCTGGCCAGAGGCCCCTCATAAAGATGGAAGACACCCGGCTGTCCCCATACCAGCCTTCACTGCCCCCCTCCACAGATGAGGGGATGCCCAGCACTTCCATGTACTTCAAGCAATCTCCACCCTCCACTCCCACCACACCTGGCTTCCCTGCTCACCAGAGCCTGTGGGATGAGCCCCCACTACAGCCCACGCAGCCCTGCCTGCCTCCCAGCCACCTGATGGACACCACCCCCATGAAGACCGTGCCTCCACGCTTCCCTCTCTTCCACTTCAAGCACTCCCCTCCGCACACGCCGTCCACGGCCACCCACATGTGCTACGATCCTGCCTCCCTGAGCCTGCCCCTGGGCTCCGACAGACCTGCCGCCAGCCAGGCTCCCATGGAGGGCCATTCCTACGGGCTCCACCTGGCCAAAAGACCAGCCACCTTAGCCTTTTCACCGCTCGGCCTCAACCCAGCCGCCTCCAGCCTGATGGGTGAGAGCAGTGGAAGTGGCAGCAGTGGCCTCCCATCTCCGCCCAGCAGGAGCTCTTCATCTGGGGAAGGCACCTGCGCTGTCTGTGGAGATAATGCCGCCTGCCAGCACTACGGGGTGCGGACATGCGAGGGCTGCAAGGGCTTTTTCAAGGTGAGAGCTCTGTGGTTTGCTCCCCTCCCCACTTCCCTCCAACTCACTTCCCTCCCCACCTGCATGTTCCTGGTCCTGACCCCGCGGTTCAGGGGCATGGTTTGTTAAAACTCGGGCCCCCCATCAGGACAGGATGGACACCTACCCAGAGTTGTTGAAGAAAGCCCAAGCAAGCCCTCTGTAAGATCAGCCAGTTTTGGTTGAGATAAGGCCATGGCAGTGAACTGGGCAAACCACATCTCTGGTTTGCCAGCATTCCTCAGTGGAGCTTGGGTCACCCCTGTCTGAGCTATAAACTTCATTTATTCTGTAGTGAAACTCTCCTGGAATACATTCCAATTGGACCTTGCATTTAAGTGAGAAAAGCAACCCTGAAGTCGTAAAATTCACTTGATATTTTAGGTGATGGCAGCGGTGCTGTTTGTTGCCCTGGGCTGGCTGGGGCGAGGAGGGCTGCAGGGTGGTTGCATCAGGAAGAAACTGTTTTCACACATGAGACAAACCCAAGCACTTCTACTTGCATTTGCTTGCTGCTTTATTGTTACCCTTCAGTTCAGGAGCCCAGGGAGTCCTTATCAGTGGAAAGCTGTTTGCAGAGCAGTGACTAGGAACCACACAGGGTCCTGGTGTCTACTCTGCAGCCAGGGCAGCTTTGCAGCTGAATAGCAACACAAATAACTTATACACAGCAGTTTCTCCATGGAAACTTTGTGCTTATATTTTTAAGAATTGAAAACACTCTTTTCCTCATAGATTTGAGTGCTTTTTAATTCCCATTCATCAGGCTGAGTTCAGATTCCAGTATTATTTTCAGAAATAGCTTGTTTGAGTGAAGAGGTTGGGATAGACTTTTAGTAGGATGGTTCTGGGCAGCAGGTTTAAGATTTGATACATTTAGGGTTGATTTGGTATATTCCTTCCTGCTAAGATAGCAGTCATGCCCCTGTTCTGGTAAAAGATACAATGTGAGCAAAACCAGTCCCAAAATATTTGTGGGGAGGGCTTACAACATTTTTTTTATTGTAGGTGGAGCTGGCAATGTTACTTAATAATAATCCTTTGACAACATGGTAACATACACAACTCCTATAAAACTAATTTGTTATTTAAATATAACTAGAAGGCGGAACACAAATAACCTGGAAATAGCAGCTTTTATGAGCCCAAACCTGCCTCTGTGGAAATTAATAGCATATCCTTGATTTGTAACAGTACCTAGAGCTTATTCTGAAAAATTGAACTGTTTATAGCTCCAAATCACAATGAATAATATTTGCTGTGTTTCTTATATTTAGTAAATTGAGGCAGTTATTTGATAACAAACACAAATTATGAAATAACATTTTATCCATTCGTTTAATTAGAGGGAAAATTTATTATTGCATGTTGAGTTGATAAATTTGTTCCTGATGTCTTTCCTGTTAATGTCTTTTTTGATGTTATTTATTGATGTATCTTTGATTTTAAGTATGGAAACACATTACATTTTTGGATCAATATTTGTTACATTCTTACAAAGCTTATCAGGTTTTCACAAATTTAAAATTTATTGTATTATTTTTCAAGATAATTTTAGAGTTCATTAAATGTACATAACTGTAGTATAATTCTGTCTGGTTTTTTGGTTTTTTTTCCCAGGTCAGGTTAGCTTTCCCAGAATATTTAGCTAAACACTAAACACATTTTGTAATGGTTTCTGGTATTTTTTTCTCCCTGATGATTTTAATGGCTAACCAAACCACTTATTGTGGTATTTGACTAACAATAGTGATAGCAAGAGAAGTACATTGCAGATAATTTTGATTTTATTTTAATAAGGTCAGCAATAATCAAGGGAATGAACCAAGTAGAAAATTGTTCCCAAAGGGATATTAAAAGTGGAGATAATCTAATCCCCAAAGGTAGATGTGATGACCTGGTAATTTCAGATATGATTTTATCATTCAAAGTTGCCTGTCTCCAGAGACTTGCTTCAGAACAATCCTAGATGATTTTCATTGTCAGCAGCTAACACTAATAAAATTGTTTTTCCTGCAGGCTAGTGTGTTAGGAAATTAATTTTATCTAATTATATGAATTGCACTGTCACTTTTCATGTTGTAATTAAAACACATTTTGTCAGGTTCTAAGTTGCTCAGAAAACAATCAGTTTACTATATTTGTGTTGCATTTTCACAGAGAACAGTTCAGAAAAATGCAAAGTATGTTTGTCTGGCAAATAAAAACTGTCCAGTGGACAAGAGACGTCGTAACAGATGCCAATACTGCCGGTTTCAGAAGTGTCTCAGCGTTGGCATGGTTAAAGAAGGTAAGGACTATGGCTGGATAATCCCAGAAACTGAAATAGAATGTTTAATGAATCTGTGTGTGTGTGTGTGTGTGTGTGTGTGTGTGTGTGTGTGTGTATGTGTGTGTGTGTGTATGTGTGTGTGTGTGTGTTTGTGTGTGCACGTGTAAACATGGATATATTTACAATGAATTCGACAGTGCTGGGATTCTTACCCCAATTGTGCTTTTATGTAATACTGTATTGTATTTCTGCTTTTCACCCTTATTATCATATTTAGACTATAGACCCCAGAGTTCAAGAACAGCAGGGTCACAAGAGGATAATTTGACACTGGCCAAAATGTCTCCTTTATTAACTTTGAATGTCGCTCGATAATGCTGTTGGCTTCCCCCTGTCACCTCACTGGGGGCTGCACTGAATTGTGTGCATTTTGACATAGGATCTTGTTTCATTCCCATAAGCTGATTGTAAATTTACAATTAATTTAAATGGAAACAGGATCAACTCATTAGTTCCAATTCTGCAAATATTTAAGTATGTGAGTAATATTGTGTGAGCAGTCCCATTGCAAATACTGACATGGATAATATAACCTATATAGCAAGACCGAATTCAAATGCTTCAAGAAAACTAAAATTACTTTGAATGAACAACTCTGCCATTTAAAAGGGACACCAGGAGTAGGAACACTAAAATTTGTCTTTCGCATTGAGGTTTCTTTCAGTAGTGGAATGTCACGGGCACACATACACGAGCACACAGACGTGCTGCAAGCAAAGCACGGACACAAGGAACACAGCTGGGCTCTCAGTAAGGAGCTACATTGCTGCTTATGGTCATAGGTCTGGCATGGTTTTGGTGTCATTTGTGTTCCTTTGCAATCAAAGGCATCAAGAGCATGTGCTGAAACTGGAGAACACTTTTACTTTTGCTGTGCTGGCCACCATAAAGCATAGTGTCCATTCTGATACATCATTTGTTTGCTGGTATTTTCCCAACTTGGGTTTTTTTCCCTCTAGTCGTCCGTACCGACAGCCTGAAAGGGAGAAGAGGTCGGCTGCCTTCCAAACCAAAGAGCCCCTTACAGCAAGAACCCTCTCAGCCCTCCCCGCCTTCTCCTCCCATCAGCATGATGAATGCCCTTGTACGAGCTTTAACAGATTCCACGCCCAGGGAGCTTGACTATTCAAGAGTATGTCTCACTTTTCTTTCACTATTTGCTTTCTGCATAGAAATGATTTGAGAAATGCATTTCTACTTACCAGCCAGTTTTGCTAAAATGAAATGGTGAAATTTGGATGAGGGTAGAAATTGGTCCAGCCAGCCATTGCCTTTCTGTGACAGGTGGACAATGAGAGGAAAGGAAGTGCAGTAGAAATTAGTCTTAGTAACTGTTCACTGTGAGGATCTCAATCACAAAATTATCTGTAGTATATTCTATGGGTGAGTGAAAGCAAAAATATGTGGATAAGTAGAGCAGTCTTGTTGCAAAAAGGCTGTGCCAAAACATGAACAATTATAGTGAGATTGATTAACCTACCAAACTCAGGAGTAGTACTCATTGTCCAATACCCTGACTTCCAGGTACTGAAGGCTAAAATTTAATAACACTTCCTTTATACTCAGATATAAAGTTTGCTGGATGGATAGGAAAATTTCTGTTGAAATCAATAGGAATTTTGCCATTATTTAAATGGGACCAGAATTGGCTTAGGATACCCTAGCATGAATATTTCTTAAGTTAAATTCACATTTTTGAAAGAAACATTTTAAAATCAAAATTCTGAAAAAATTATCTTAGCAAAGCTTTACTAGAGTTTATATATTTTTGTATCCTTGTTCTTTAATGTATCATAGTCACCATTTAAATAATCATGGAGTATTTTGAAAGCTGGAAAAATGTTCTATGGTTATTAAAATACAGCATTGAAATGGCCTGTTAAATATATTTTTTGGCATATTGATAATAGGAAAAGAAAAAATACAGCTGAGGAAAAATAACTCAAATTCTTTCCCCTTAATAAAATATGATTAAATCTGAGATTGTAAAAAATAGCAGCTGTACTCAGACAATATCTGCATTGGCCATTTATCACTTGTTGCTAAGTAATATGTAATCCTAAAACATATTTGATCATAATTATATAAAAATTACATTATTCTATTTTAGACTATACTTAAATATATAATTTAGCAATTATAAACATGCTGTAACATATTTCCTTCAAGCTAATCTGTAAGTGCTAAATCATATAATTTTCCAAGTTACTATTAAGGATCTAGCTGTTCAGTATCTGACAGCCTTCTAGGAACAGAATGCATTAGCCATATTTCCACATACCTTCACTGACCTAGAATGTCTCAGGGGTCATTCTGCAAATACCAAGGTGTGTGATGAGTGCTCTTTGACAGAAATCTGATGGGTTCTACAGAATTATAGACATTTATTAGGCCAGGCCATGAAAGCAATACCTAACCTTAGGTTTTTATTTAATTATTGATAGAAAGTTCTTTTGCATTTACAAAAATTGAATGAAAACTACATGCTTTTATGTGACTTTTTTCTTTGTCCTGCAGTAATAATTTCTCTTTTAATGAAAACAGCCTGTAGATTGAATTGTTGAACAATTCTGTTGGACATTACCGGAAGCATATGATTGACAGTAAATTAATTTAGTCTTTGTAGCTTAAGATTAAGTATGATTGTCTGTTAGAACATATTAATATCTAAGTTTTTCTTTACAACAAAATATGTAATTGTCTGGTATGCCCAGAGATACTGAAAACATAAAAATATTCTACAAGAAATTAATAGATTCTTATATTTTTCATAAACCCTTATACTTATTTTGATAAGTTAGGGAAAATCAAAAACAAATGCTGTGTGAAGAACAAGACTAGCTAAATAAAACATGCCATAAACACACTGCAATGCTAAAAAATTCACTTGAAGAGTAGTCGTGTACCTGTAGAGACCAACTTACGGCAGTTCAGTTAGGCTGTGACCCTGCTGAGCACCACAAATAGGCAGATCTGGAAGCCTGGCTTTGGAATCACTCCTGACACTTCTGCAGATGTGACCTTAATGTTTAGCATGGTCTTCATGTTTACGAAGCTGTAGTGTCTGGACCGTCTTAAAAATACTGATAAAAGTTTCAGAGAGAAACATGTATCCCTTCCATCTCAAAAAACCCACAGATACAGGCACAGCCACATATGAAAAACCAAAAAACCCAAAACCAAAAGTAAATTTCATAAGCTACAAAATTTCACCAAACATATTGGAAGCAGCTTTGTTCAGAACATGGCTGCTTTTCATCTGAGCGCTGGTTTTAATTTACCAGTCCACAGCAGTTGGTATATTTAGGTACTTGGTTTCAAAAAGCAATTGCCAAGGGCCGTAGCCCGGTCTCACGCCTGTTTACTGGTACAATTCCCTGTTTACACTTTTAAGTCGGTGACATGAGAAACAGACCCTATATCTTGCTGTCCTTATTCATGCAGAGTAGCCACCAACTTAAATAGAAATGTTGCCTTTTGAAAGGGGGAGTGCAACATTTAGGCAATAATGCCCCCCTTCCCCAGCCACAAAATTAAGCACATGCTGTGGCTTTTGGAAGAATGAGCATAGCTTCTCCTCTGTGCAGAGAAGTTACTGCTGGGCTTTCGCAGCTGCAGCCGTTGATGAAGGACTGATGAAAGCAGGCAAAGGGTAGAGCTAGGTTGTGTTACTGGGCTTCCCAACATCAGGCTTTTCAAAATCTCTTTAGATGTAACATGCAAGTTAATGTTAGTTGCTACGCATGCAGCCCCCTCCTTAAGTAACAGTTGGATTTCATTTAATTCCCAAAGGACGTCTGAGGAGGGGAGTGAGGCAGAGCTTTGACTTTTGGCTTTCTCCCCGTTTTTGTCTCCAGTTTGCATGGGGCAGGTTTAGAAATACAGATAGGACCCCTTCCGTACCATGGCCTCCTGACCAAGGGTGAGCTTACCATCTGTCTCGGTCACAACTTAGGTGAAATATCACCTCTTCTCTGAAGTAATCATGGAAAAAACCCACAGATTTTGCTGCATAAAATAGAACCGTGCATATTGTTCGTGGATATTTATATCCTCATAAGTCTGTTACAAGTAAATAACACTTTAACTTCCTTTAAAGTGCTAACTCTTTGAACTGAGTGGTGACATATTGCAGCAGCTACAAATGATACAATTTCATATAATTTTTCACCTTTATTCTAAAATTGCTCTCATGCGATAGACTATAATAACAAATACAAATTATAATTTTTCCAGATGCTTTTAATTTAATTCAGTGCCCTATGTGGGCTATACCATACTGTAGCATTCACAGTTATGTGACATAATACAGCATTCAGCTTCATTAACAAATGTTAAAACTTTGCCTTACTTTTGCCAAAGGAATGTTTTATAAATATTGGGAACAAATTAACACCTGCCATAATTACACTGAGTTGTGATGAGTTATATTTAGAATGAACCCATTCGAAATGGGTAGTATCGCTTTTTCTTTTATGTTTCTTTTCCTTTCTCATTACTGCTCAAAGGATCAAGGATGTGTCTTGCCTTAGGAGTACCTTTGGTGAGTCAGGAATTTCCATCAGCCTGTTTGGTTTCCCTGTGTAGAAAGAAGGAGGCATAGGTCAGCCCTGTGCAGCAATGCACATCTCCCAGAGTCAAAATGCACACTGTTGTGGCTTGCTTTGCAGCTTCACTTTAAGGGAGCCCAGAACAAGCATAGTCTCTGAAAAATTATCTTTTTCTACTCACTAATTATCTCAGTTCATCTTGCTGCAGTCCAGTGCCACAAGTAGTTGGTTCATGCTGCTTGAGCATTCTCAACTGCTCCATTCAGGTGAGGGATTGAACACATAAAAGATGCAGCATACAGATTTTTCTACCACTGCTCCACATCTCCTCTGTAGTGTGCCCTCTACATGCCTCACTGCCACAGGATCCTTTGGAGTAGCTGGGGCAGAATTTGTTACCACATGTATTTTAGAAGAAGGGTCTCACATGTTTCACTAGTTGACTAGGCATGTGAGCTGGAGCTTACCATGAGAAAGTCATGCTGTTAGTGCTGGGTAAGCAGAACAGAGTCATTAAGGGCTTGTACAGGTACTTCAGATACAGCCAGAGGTCTCTAGGATTGCTGTGGTTCTCCAGTCAGTCAGCAGCTCTGACACTGTGCCCTTCATCCCTCATCTGCCAACAGCAACCAGCTCCAAGTAGGAAAGGCAGAGAACAGGACAGCTACCCAAGAAGTTCTGCTTGCTGCCCCCAGCTCTCTGTCCCACACAGAGGTGACTTTTGGGTTGCAGTTAGCAACTTGAGTGATACCTGCAGCCCAAGCGGCATGGGTGTAATAGGGTCCTCCCAGGCTGCCAGCCCACTGTTATTGGAAAAGGGTTCTGGCTCTTTCTGCTTCCACTCTGGCTTGGGGAGTTGCTAGAGCGACCTTCAGGCTGATGGACTGAAGCCCTAACTGCACATGGGAAGTTGTTTCCAAAGGGTGTGCACAGTTCTTTTAGCCATGGAGGCTACCCCAACCTTTTTTTGGCTGAATCTCTACAAGACTATAGATATTAAGTCTCTCCCAGAAATAACCCACCAGATGTCTGATGGTGAGGATGTTGTTAAAACAAATGCCACGCTATTATTCAGCACCTGCTCAGAAAACCAACAGTGCTTTTCAAGCACAGAATCTGACTAAGCCATGAAAGCTCCCCTTGTGTTTTCTGTCGAGAGACAGCAGTGTCACCGGGGTGACAGGGATCCACTGGTGACAAAGAAGGAGATAGTTGGGAGGGAACTGTCAGAGGGTCCCAGGGAAGTTGAACAAGCTGAAACTGCCAAATGGTGGCCTGGAAGAGTTGTGGCCATATAAGCAGGATAATAGGTTCTGCTGAACCTCAAATGCTCCTATTTGAAGGATAAGAAGTGATGCAGGGCAGCTGGTTTACTTTGAACCAATTCTGTATTCAAACGAAGCAATGCTGCATGTGTCAGATAAAACATGATTTATCCTATGTGTTGCTATCACTGTCACATAAAATGCACTTTGAGAGGTTTTGGAAGAAATCTGCATTTTTGACATACTGAGGCAAATTCATCAATGGGAAAAGTGTTTAATTGTAGTAAGCCACATAGTGTTCCTCTTCTACTGTGATGAAAATTATCCTACCCACCAGGTTTTTATTTCTGTTTACTAATAGCATG
Source organism: Pithys albifrons albifrons (assembly GCF_047495875.1). Lineage (NCBI taxonomy): Eukaryota > Metazoa > Chordata > Aves > Passeriformes > Thamnophilidae > Pithys > Pithys albifrons. The sequence goes on from NC_092461.1 coordinate 91,605,057, forward strand.
TAGGTACTTGTAAAATGTGATACTATATTTTAGTTATAAATTTGAAAATATTTCTACACATATGGAAATATTTTTGCAATATATATCTGAATAGCAAAATGCCTGTAGATAGCCAAGTAAGTAGATAGATGCAGACCTACTTTTTATGTCTATGTTAATAATACCAGCTTTGCCACAGAAGGAAATGTTGTCAGGCAAATAATGCTGTATGTTGCACAGAATGCCCTTAAATGCATGTAACGTTGCTTTCTGTGGCTTTCATTTTAGTACTGTTCCACTGATCAGGCTGCTGCAGGCACAGATGCAGAACATGTACAACAGTTCTATAATCTTCTGACTGCCTCCATTGACATAACTAGAGGCTGGGCAGAAAAAATCCCAGGATTTACTGACCTCCCAAAAGAAGATCAGACATTACTCATAGAATCAGCTTTTTTGGAGCTGTTTGTACTAAGACTCTCCATCAGGTAACTATTTATTTCATTTCCTCTTAAGATGATGTGAAAAAATCATCCATCTAAATATTTTTAAGTAATAAATACGGCACTATCTTTGAACATTGTCAATTGTACCAAAAAAAGCACAAAAAATCAGCAAAGTTTGCATCCAAAGGATGTGGTGTTTGTTTTACACTGCAGAAAAAACCAAGAAGGTGATTTAAAAAGAGAGCATAGGTCTTGCTAATCTGCTTCTTTTCATTTGATCTACCCCATATTCTTCTTACATAGTAATCAAAATTGTTCCTCGGGTGCTATTTGAGCAAGTTTGGTTCATATTCATAAGCATGAACTATAGAAAAGCACCTTCATTATGAAAGTCTTTTGCTTTTCCCCATTCTTTTACACATGCACAACTCTGTCATCTGTTTTTGAAAGGAATGAAGATGATTTAAAATCTTGTTCAGATTGTTTTTCTTCTTAATGCCAAGTCATTTAATAGAGTGAGATGCTATTTGTCAGTCTAGCACTAGTTAAGACACTATCCAGAAACAGTCTCAGGCACTGGTAAAATTGCAGACTGGTGATTTGAGTTATGCCCATGTTTCTTTAGGTTGAAAATAACCTTTGCATGTGTTTTTTAATGGGGATATTGGCAATGGGGAAGGGAAGGAGAGGAGATCTTGGCTGTAATTTCTGTCTTACACACGTGTTTTTATGTGTATTGTGGTGCATTATTGCATGCATTTCCATTGGTTTTTTCCTTACCAATTTTTACAATCTGAAAAATACAGATGATACTAAGTAAATGCTGAGAGCTGCAGAATCTCTCCTTTTATTAGTTTTGTATTTCAAAATGCACTCACTTGGTATTCCTTTGGTTCAAACATACAGTATTTAATGTAAAATGTCTTCTCTGTTTATGCCTTTGGGCAGGACCAAAATCTTAACTAATTAGACAGTCTACACCACATGCTACAGCTAACCTCAGGCTTATAACTCTACGAAGTAAGCAATCATAGAAGCTTGTTTGTTGTACTTTGGCCCCAAGGGAGAAACATATTGTCAAACGTGAATGCCCACATATGTCTCAGGATAATATGCCTTGGATTTTAAATGACAGACGCTTCAATGCTGGTTATGCATTTTGCTGTAAAGTAGAAGACGCATTTATAATTTTTTCAATTGTTTTTATTTGAGGTCTGATACTGCTGAGGATAAGTTTGTATTCTGCAATGGACTTGTGCTTCATAGACTTCAGTGCCTTCGTGGATTTGGGGAGTGGCTCGACTCTATTAAAGACTTTTCCTTAAACTTAAAGAGCCTTAACCTTGATATCCCAGCCTTAGCAAGTCTATCAGCTCTAACTATGATTACAGGTAAGTGCTCCTTTGTTAACTGAAAGCTTTAGACTCTAGTGCTTTGCTTTAATGTGCATTCAAGCAACTGCAGTTAATTTAGCTATGATCAGGGTAAAGTGACTATGATTTTTAAGTATTGGAATGACCACACTGAAACTGAGGGTTAACATTAGGCTGTCAGACACCCCTACTAAAATGTAATCTATTTCTTTGCGATTTATTTTTTTTTCTTGGAATAGTCTCTAAAAAGCAAACGGCTTCCAAGCAAATTGTATAGCACCTACAAAAATATTCAAAACACTTGCTAAATTCCCCAAAAACCCTAATGAAATGACCAGAGCTAGGTCTTCTGTGTGGGAATATTAATATCAAGGCACCCTGTGAGCTAGAAGCTATACAGTTAGTATAGCTCATCTCTCAGCAAGGATAGCTAGACCAGAACGAGTGCTTCATGCAGCAGGCAGGCTGCTTTTGGTAGCCAGGCTACCCTAGGTATTCCACATACTGCTTTCCTGAGAGAGAAAAATCAGAGAATAGTGGGAGAAATGTCATATTGTGCAGCTGTACAAGAGCTTTTGGATGTGCATGTGACCATATCAGCCCCTCTGCCTGCTGGGATGAACAGCAGGAAACTAATGTCAGAATCTGCCAAATCTGGCCAGTAAGTACAAAACAGGGGGGCATAACCTTTTAACATTCCTGAAACAACTAATTCTCTCGAAGTACACACTGCATGTCTTGGGCTTCTTGCAATTGAAGAGGTATAGCTGATGGCAGCAGGAGGACCTGGGAGTAAGGGTGTCTAATAACCACACAGCAGAAGCTGGAGCAGCAGTTGTCTCTACACATTTCAGGAAAGCTGGTAGTATAGCAGTGCAAGTGTGTCATCAGTGTGAGACAGAACTTCAGTGTGCCCTGAGCTGGATCTTCCCAGGGATGCTATAAGCTCCACTGGGATAGATACTGATTTCCTTCTGCATTTCAGGCATCCACCACTTTGCAGGCAGTGGGCTCAACAATACCAGCTGCAGTCTTCATTTTACTCAGAGCAAGATGATGTTAGGGAAACACTGAGATAAAACACTCAATGACAAATACAAAACCTAAAGTTGGCCAATTCCTGCTGACATTTGTGGGGCCAAGATTTTGGCTTCAGAATTTGCATGGTACACTTCCTTCCTACATTTTGGTGAAGGGTTTGCATATGTATGTAACTCTTTGTTTCTTAGGAAAAGCATTTTCAATTTTTTTGATTAATTTCTGTTCATTTCTTCTGGAAAGGGTACTTTAAGGTCCAGATTGTAGTTTCTTTGTTAACACATGTAAGACCAGAATAACTCACTGGAGTTGGCTTTACTCTCTATAAAAAATTTCCAAAATGAGTAGTATGTTAAAGTGAGAAAGAACATTCCCAATTTATTTTTTTACTCCTGTATATAAGCATCCACTGAACATATGCTCACATCTACTTACATATATGTATTATAAATATATACATATATTTGTATATGTATACATACTTATATACATGTATTTAGGTATGTGTATGCATTTAGGTACCTCTAAATCAAGGACAGGTGCTGTCCCTCTCCATATATGCTCACATGTATATAGCACAGATCAGTGAGTTAGACCATTTGCTATATATTAGATATGTCTTTTTCAGATAGACATAGGCAGTGTGTTCTTGCTTATCTTCCTGGAGGTCAAGCGGATGCAGGTCAATAAACAGGATTCCATGCAAGCCAAGTGAATGTAGAAAAAGCTAATGTGCAGGAAGAAAACTTACTTTCCTTAGAAACCCATGCCCTGTTTTAACATGATAATTTCTTCAGTTAGACACTGCTTGTTTGCCCCCACATAAAGAGTCAAAGTTGTCCAGGGGCTGGCTTAGGTCACCCTAAGATAATTAGAAACAGGTTTTAATTGGTAACACCGCGTGTTTCTTCCTTTCCTTCACCATAATCTTTCCTGGAGTTTGCTGTTTTGTGCTGGTCTTCCCAAAGTTTCTAACAAATGGAAGCAACTGCTGCCTTTAAAAGGAGGCTCTTGTTTTTCTCACCTCTATGAGATGGTGTTTAAAATGAACGGAGTTTTCTGCTTATTCTTTTGTTTCCTGAGGCTGGTGTATCTCTGTTGATTTGCTCTTAAGGACAGAGTATACTTTCATGTGATCTAAATTAGACCAAAGCTCTAGTGACTATCCACAGGTTTCAGATGTCCAAGGGCAGTTAGCAAACTTAGGGGCTCAGCCAGAAATTTGGTCATGTGAAAACAGATGGTACTGGGTTATGATGGACAATATTAAAAAAATAATGTAAGAGGATATTAGGTGATTGTGGCTAAGAGAACACTACAGCACAAAATGCTGGTGGTCAGGGTTCTTTTGAGACTTTCTCAGTGATAGTGTGTTGAAAGATTTTATTCAGGAAAGCCTTGAGGTTTGCATCTGGTGTGGTGTCCCAGAATGAGAAATTGCTTCTTGTCTCCTCCCTGCAGTCTGAGTATGACAAGTCATGTGCTGGTTTTCAGCTAGTCACACCAAAAGAGAAAAAATAATAAAGAAAAAATTTGGAAATCTGAAACTTGATAAAATCTGCAATGTTCAACATTTTAAGCATTGTTTTGAGGTTTGGCTTAGATTTGGATGGGTGTTTCAGGTGCCATTTTTTAGCTCTGGGGAAGGTACTCTTTTCTCCTGTAATGAACTCTTAGAGGCAATGGGTAGTTAGTGAACCCTGGCTCAAGCCCTTTCTGTGAGTCAGACCAAGAGAGAGTGATGTTTTCGAGGAATGTAGGATGTCTGACTACTGAGTATCACTGTCTTTTGTCTTAAGACTACCTGATATATTTCACAGGCTGCAGAATAGCTGTTGTGTCTGATGATCTGGGGACAAGCTGGTGGTCAGAGCGACACTTCAGGCCCAATCTCTGGTCTGATTCCAACAGGAAGGCAATCTGACCATGGATCTCCCATGTTTTGGGTGGATATCAATGTCATTAGACTTCAAAATACGAAGGAGCAGGAAAGCTCTGTTTTGTCAATCTAGTTGTTTGCCTTTAGTAACAATTCTGCAAAACCAAAATGCTGACTTGAACAGGATTTTTGTGATTATTACACAGCTTTCTCCAGTTCTTATTTTGCATTAGACAACTGTTCTTGACTTGATGTTTTAACAAAAAAAAAAAAAGGAAAAGACAATAACCCCATGATCTATAATAGTCATAGCCTGTTTTAATACTGTACGGCATCTTAGGTAGCATCAACTTCAAGAATTGTCTCTCCAGGTAAAAAGAAATTGCTTGTGGGAATAATTTTTCTTGATTTCATTAGTGCTGTCCATAGTCCAAACAAAGCTGTGGTCTTAGAAAACAAACCTTCTAGTATACTAGTCAGTTTCATTGAGGGAGAAAAGTAAGAGAAGTCACCACTCTCATATTCTCTCTCTTGTTTTGCAAGAGTGGTAGAACTAACATCTGTCTCCCAGTGAAAGAAGAGAGAATAAATGCAAAATTCAGTTCTGGAGACTAAAAGACTTTCTACTGTTCCCAGTGTCCCAAGATATACTGAAGGCAGTTCTCTCATTTTGGGATGTCAGATCGTCTCTCCAGTAACAGCCCCAGTAGTTGCAGTGACCTTTAACTAACCCTGCTGACTTACATGGAGCTGCAAAGCTTCATGTCCTATCACACAGCTGCAGATGACAGCATAGGATGCATGGTTATAGGCATGTATGGTCATTTGTTCTGTTTAGTAATTTTGAAGAGAACAAGAGATCTTGTGAGTATCACAGTACTCACTAGTTCACTACACTGCTTGCTTTGAGCAAAACTAAAGGTGTGCAAAATATTTTGCATTATATAATCCATCATAAAGTCCATATATTTGTGCTTTTTTCTATTTATTTTATTTTTCCTGGTCATTGCCTAAAAGGAAAAGAGTTTTGTCAGATTGCTGCTGAATTTTCAAGTGTTTTCAGATAAGACACCAGTTTGAAAGAGCACCCAAAATGAAAGAAACGACATCTGGTTTATGGTGGTGGCTTGTAAACAGTTAACTTAAAACTCTGTAGTGCCAAAACGCATCTTTTTACTTTAAGGTATTCCTTTAGTATCTTCCTCTCTCTGTCTCTCTTCTCTTTTTTTACTTCCTTCAGTTGGTTAAGAAAGGCTGGACAGAACTTCCTCCAGAGCACATCAGTGTCGCTCTAAGCATCACCCAGAAGAAGGTAGTTAGGAAACAACACATGATGCTCACCCCACACCTCCATGAAAACAAAACCCCCAGTTCTGTCATGTTCTTTTTCTTTGGATCACTTATTATGTTGGTATGTAGGATCTAATGAGCTAAAGAAGGGTGCCAACATGGAAAGAAAATGCTGGGCATCTTGGGACAAGTTCTGTCCTTAGTTCTGCATGGACAATTTTATCAGTTTAGTGTGTTTATGATCACAAGTGTTCCTGCACAACCACTCCATGCTGGACTGTATAGTATTGAAGATGACCAGATACTAGCTCAGCCTGTGCTTGAAAATGCTTCCTTAACTTTCCAAATCACCATTTATAATGCTCTGGTTTATGGTTTTTTTCTAATAGTGTGAAAATATAGACTTGAGGGTCCAGTGCAGATCATCTCAAGGGCACACTATAATTTAGCCCCAAATTTCTGCCTGCTAGAACTGCAAGTGGTTTTTTTCTGTCTTTCTCTTGTCAATTCACTTTTTCTCTCTGTCTCTTCCTTTCCCTATCCACATCAGACTATTATTGTTTTGCCCACTTGACACTCTCAGTGGGATGCTGCTGAGTACGGAGCATTCTAGCTCTCATTCAGCCAAACTCTTTCAGCATATGTTTTATTTTAAGTGTGTTACAGACCAGCCCAGAACTATTGTATATATTGGACTTATTCACACTCTTAATGCTTTGTTAGCCTGGCACGAGACCATTGAAGAGTATTGTGAGGTTTCAATTAATTATGCGTTTGTGTTTGTCTTCCTGCTGTTGGGCTTTCCATTCCAGTTTATAAACACAGTTTTTAGCACCATCAGTCATACCAGAAAATAGTAATGAGTCCAGTCTGGTTAAAAGGAGTCTGGCTACTGAACATGACTTTGTCCAACCTCCCTATGGAAGGGACTCTTACCTACTCCTCAGCAGCAAATATCCTTCAGTCCTCTTGCCAGGATATCCTCTGCTGTGGGTGCTTCGTGTGCTGGGTCTACATACAAGCAGGTGGCAGACTGGAGGAGTGTAGGAGAGCTAGTTATAAAAAACCCCCTCCAGATTGCATTGTCTGCCTTCCCCCTGCCACTTAGCTGAGGGAAATACTGTCAGCGTCAAAGTGAAGTACTCACTCCTCCTTTTTCACTCCCACCTTTTTGCTGAGGCAAGAACTCTTTCCTCTACAGCAACCAGCAGTCTCCGTGTTACATTGTGGTTTTCCCAAAGGAGAGAGCAAACTATGGTGTTCAGGGTGGTCACTCAGCTTACCTGACCTTCAGTACCTTGCAGAGCTGATGAAAAATACAAGGTCATTCATTCACCTAAAACCGTAATAATCTAAAAATGCCCATCCTTCCACTGATGTTAGGAGGAGCTTGAGAAGTGTGTGCATCTAGGTTGGGGATCCTTGCAAAGTAGTGGAGAGTTAGGCAGGACAAATAAGGGCCAGATTGCAACAGGAAAGGAGACTCTTGGATGTGCCGAGTTGCAATCTTTGTGTGTAACAGCGTGTGCATGAGACAACCAGAAAGCTGTAGGCAACTGAGCCTTGTATTTATTTGAGTTACAGAAAGGAAAGAGAACTGTGCAGGGGGAAGAGAAAATCATATAACTACATTGAAACCGAAACAACCAAGAGGCCTATTTTGAGTCTGCAGTGTTAATCTGTTGCGTTTCTGGTCAGACTGACACCTCAAAATTAATTAAAGCTAAAAGTGACCCACCCTGACACAGAGCATAAAGCCCAGGAGTCTTTGAAGTACTTGCACTCTTTGAGAGACATATCCCAATAAAGGTAGTGCTCAGTCTGCCTAACCCTGGCATGATCTACGTTGTGTCAGAGGTTAGGGAAAGAGGGATTAGCACAGATGGTGATACATTTTCCTGCTTTTTTGCTTTCTACCTATTGAGTTTTTGCTGATCAGCATAACGATGGCACAGAATTGCATTGAGCTTCCTGGGGAAAGGAGACTCATATTAAAAACTTGCTGGGTTCAGTTTTCCAGAATGAGCTAAGTTTGCAGAGCTTTAGAGGCAAAACTTTTGACAGGCCATTTTGACAGCATCTTTGCCATAAATCACCATTTTTCTTGCAAAAATCCTAAAACTCAAGGCTGAGAAATCCTTTACATGTGCCTTTTTAATTGTCATTATAAGAAAGTCTGAATATAGTAATATTTACATACTTTCCCAAATAGTTAGAGAAAAACTATTCATCTAGATCAGCTGTCCTGGGGATAAATCTTGGCCTTATTATTCCCATGTGAATAAGAACATCCTATAGAAGATCATGAGTGATTAGAGGCCATTGGCTTCAGTGCCACTGCACGCACACACCGCAGGTGCCATGTGCTGCTCCCTCTAGGTTGTGTAGGAAAGAATGTGGGTCTTGCTTTGTGCAATCAGGACTGGACGTGTGAAAAAGGCAAAAAATTGTGTTATTTGAGCCCTATTAAATTTAGATCTTTGAGTAAATTAGGCCCAACACTCCTCAAGTCTACCAAGGAGAGGAGGTATTTCTTAGATGAGTACATACTTCAGAAATTAGTTGGATGCCAATACCAGAGACTGCAGTGGCAGCAGAAGCGCTTCCACATAGATGGCTTTGGCTTTCTGTGAGACTTCAGCCTTAGGGGCTGAAGACTGAAACCCCTGAGGCAGTTCCAATCATGAGAAATTAACCTTTGTAGAGATTTGCAGGTAGAAAAGGCCATTGTATGGCAATTCACTCAGGAGAAGGCAGTTTGGTATCTCAGTGACTGCTTTAATACTGTGGCACCAGAAAGCAGTGTGTCTTGAGTCAGAGTATCTCTTACTTCTGAATTTCCATGCTTAAGGACAGAGTATCTGTTAATTCTGAATTCCCATGATTTTGTTATGTAAGGTAAGGCTACTAATATGACAATCTTTGCTTGTGTATTGTTTTGCATTGGGGTTTCATGGCTATTCACCAAAGACACAATTTGTTCATGACACCTGCTGAAATTGTCAGTGGAAGACAGACTGTTTAGTTCTGGCTGTAAATGTCAATAAAGTTGTGCATGCTCCAGAGCCAGAGATAATTTTCCATACTCAGCAGCAAGGTACACACCTACTGAGGCAGTAGTTTAAAAATGTGCACTGCTAATTTGTAGTCAGGTTTGGGATCCATTCTAGTATTTCAGCTCCCCAGATCTATAAAAATATCTTCACTTACACAGCTAGGACACAAAACAGATTAAAAGATAGGAACTCTTCAAAGACTGCAAGATTAATTTAATGTCCTGCAGATTGTCACAGTAGGCTAGTGGTTAAAAAAAAAATAAGCCCTACAGCTTTTCCAACCTGTATAAAATATTTATCTACCCAGATTTTTAATGGCAGAATCTGCCTAAGTATTTACTCTCAGTGACCTGTATAGTTAAGGCTTACATAATTACACTGTACACCATTTACTGGAAAGGCTTTAAATATTCATTTACTTCTCCTGTTTTAATGTAAACAAGGCACTTAGAATACCTAGGGTTTTTAATTGCTGCAAGGTGAAAAGGATGTCTGAAGCAGATGTTACTGCTTGGGCCAGTGTTGCTCTGAAACAACAGGGCAGATTGATTGTACTTAAAGGATAGAGCACAGAAACTCCTGGGCAAAGACATTCATGTCTGCACGTTTCTGATTCTGATCCCAAATCAGTATCATTCAGGAGCTAACTCTGCCTAAGTAAATACAGTTGGAAAAAAGTGTAACATGGGGGAATATCAGTGGAAAAACAGACCTTTACGTTTCTACCTTCATTGAATCTGGTCTGTTTTATTGGTTTTTCAAGAGCATCTAGCCAAAACAGGTGGGGAGTGGAGGCAGCAAGGAGTTTATATACACAGGCCTGGGCAAGGCACCACTGCCTCTGGTGCGGAAGGAAAGAAAAATGTACTCTTTTCACTGTTCCTTAGGGGACAGGTAGAGAACATACCTATTGCTTGCTCCTCCTGGCACAGAGAACAAGGCTTGGGGACAATGGGCACAATATGGCCAGTGGCTGTCAGGGATTGGGCCAGGGGCCAGGGAAGGAGATGACTTCAAATGCATCAAATACAAGAATGGCCACAATTACTGCCATTGTTTTATATGTCTAATTGATTTAAATTAAGGTAACCTGCATTTTCTTGGATTCCCCCATTTGGCATAATTCTATTTCCTCTGTCATTTTTTATGACTTTGCTATGAAGCCAGTTCTTACTTACCTGTGACTTTCAAAGTCAAAGGCAAATCAAACACCACAGATATGAGATTTTTGTTCTGAACTTTTTTGTTGTTATTTTAATTTACCCACTAAATCTTGATAGCAACAACACAGAATTCTTTCCCCAGTAAAAAGCCTGCTTTTAATGAATCACAAATCTGATTTGTTATGCTTAAAGAACTATGAATGCATTTAACATCATTGTAGTATTTTAAAAAGGTATTTGAAGGGGTACAAACCCCAGCTCCCCTTCCTTTTAGGAGTGCTGAGTTCTTTGTGATGGGTAACACAGCAGCCATTCACTTTAGGCATTGCTCACTCAAAGCAAAATAGTTAACTTCCAGGCTTCTTTTATCTTAGAGCTTTTAAAGATGAATAAACTAAAAAGCAGCAGCTGATCAAAATAACAAAGGGCAGTAAGGTGCCTTTAGTTTCTTATAAGAGTGTCTGCAAATTCCTGGTGGAATTCTAGGCCGGGCACTGATGGAGCTGGCTAAGGATATTGATCGCCACTTGAATTCACTGAATAAATAATGGTTGCCATAGTTATTGAGCATTCACAACTGGTGGGGAAGCACGGAAATCTCCAAAACACCTCCTGTGATAGTTTTGCTGGAAAATCACCCAATTAATTCTGTCTCATATCACAAAAATTATGTCAGATATGCAGGATGCTTGGACTCCTTGTTCTAGAATTGCAATCATAACTGAGCATCTCTGTTGCCTATTTTAGCAGCTAAAGAGAAAAAGACACTTGCTGTCTCTTATTTTGTGTGGCAGAAAGGTTCACTGACATCGTATAACCCCAGCTGTTCTGAGAAATCTTAAACTGCCAGAGCACTTTTTGCCTTGGGTTTCAGAGTATGGATCTGGGTTATTCTGAAGAGAAGAGGTTCTTGCCATTTGTGGCAGGGATGCTGATGGGGTTTTTAATCTCGCTTTGCAGAACGGCATGGATTAAAAGAACCAAAGAAAGTGGAAGAGCTATGCAACAAGATCACAAGCAGTCTGAAAGATCACTTAACTTTCAGTTGCCAAAACAAAGGACAACCGCTTGAGTCTGCAGAGCCGAAGGTACTGGGTGTTCTGGCTGACTTGCGTTCCCTCTGCACACTGGGACTGCAGCGCATCTTTTACCTGAAACTGGAAGATTTGGTGCCAGCCCCTTCCATTATCGACAGGCTGTTTCTGGACACCTTACCCTTCTGAGTCAAACCACCCTCGTGAAAGGCAAACGCCCACCAGAGCAGGCAAATGGATTGTGACTTACAGCTAACATTTCTGCCCTCACTTAACAGAAAAGCAGCTCCAAGTCTAATATGAGGTCTTTTCTGGCGCTTTGTCCTTACAACCTGAGGCCTGAAACTTACTGGCTTACTGGTTTGGGGTTGTGTTCTTTGTTTTCTTTTGTGTGATTTGGGTTTTTTAAATGGCTAATAAGGCACTTTTGGACAATGCTATCCCAGCAGCAGTAAGAGGTTAACATGACTGTTTTAAATCTGTTTAACACCTCATGCTCTATGAGGAATAAAATTGTAGAAGCTGTGTTTGAAAACAAGAACAGCAAATAGTTGTTTGCCAGGGTAGTATGTGTTTTGTTAGGATACCTTTAGCATACTTCCTGCATCAAGGGCACATACATCAGCACAATCTAAACAAAAATTCACTTTTTTAGCAAAGTACGTTCAATTAAACATTTCATACAAATCAAATATAGCAAAATGACAATGGCTGTTAGCTCCCATGTTCAAGTGCAATTTTTTAAAGTGCTGTCTTACTAAGTCTCGTTTATTAACTAATTTATTTTACTAGGAAAACAAATGGAAAAAATCAAGTGAGAAAATTACATGCACTAACTTACCTGACAGAGTTTTCCAAACTTGATTCCATGTCGCGTGACTTATTGACAAATGTATGTGGAAGACACGGGAGCAATTGTGGCTCAGTTGTTCCTTAGCTAAGGAAATCCGAGTAAGTAGTGACTGGAGCATACAGGGTCAGCATCAGGGATAGTTCAGTTTCAGACTTCTAACCTAAGCAACTAGTTAGTAAACAGACAGAAGATGGTTTTCAAGAACAAGCAAGTCTTGTAAAATAGTATGAATGTAAGTGCTAGGAAGGATATAGTGGGCTGCGTTTAAACATTCCGTGTTCGTACTCCTTTTTGTATGTTTATACTGTTGATGCCATATTAATATGAGATAATTTGTTGCATAGTGTCTTTATTTGTATAAATGTTTGTATGCATGGTATATTGTAATGGCTTTGCCTGTATTTATTGCAATGACTGCCAGCTCATGGGAGCCCTGTTACACATGGTAACTAAATGGGGTGTTCACACTGACTCAGATACACCAGTTGGAAAACTATATACATATATATAATGTGTATATATATATATGTATATACCTATATTTGTGTGCGTGTGTGTGCGCGCGTGTCTTTTTATTAACCATTTGTATATAAAATATCTGTCAAATCACAAGCAGAGTTATTTTACAGTTTATTTGCAGTGACTTCTAAGGCAGTACTGTTTAGCACTTTGATATTAATATCTTGCTCATGTTTTGCTAAATTCAAATAATATTTAAAAATTTTAGTTCTAAAAAACTTTATATGCACTGTATTAAGTCAAAATTTTGTTGGTCATTTTGCTAAGGAGATTTTTGAATGTCAACCTGATGTCACTGTATCTTTTGTTAGCTTTAAACATTCTAGCTTTTGTCTTTTTTTAAACTATGCTGTTTATATGGAAATTAAATTATACAATCAAACAGATGCCAAATGAATTGCCTAATTGCTGCAAAGGATAACCCAGATATCGAGTCACTGTATGGTTTTCAAATAGTAATCTGGTATTTTATCACTTACTATGTTTGGATGTGCTTTTATGAAAAAATTATTCTTATATCAAGATTTATAGTAGTGTCAATAGGGAAACAGACTTCTAATCACTATAGTTAATATTTCTGGTTTACCTGCAGATAATATTTGGAAAAGTATTGCTTTTTGTATTGACTTTTAAGCTTATGTGCAAACATAATAGCATAATTAAATATCAGAGAAGCTAATGTTTCTTGTAGGTTGCTGTAACAAGCCTGACCAGCAAGACAAATATATTTTGACTGAATTTGCTTTTGTATATACTAGATATATATATATATACACACACACTCACACACATGTGCGCATACAAAAACATACAGACACAAACCCTGAAAAAAGTATGTTTGCTTTTGTCTCCTTGTGTAAGACACAAGGTCCCTTGAGAAACTACTTTTATCTAAGGACAAATCCTGCTGGGTGCTGAGCACCAGCCAGATCAGGGCTTGCAGGAGCTTTTTGTGAGTGGGCCCTTACCAAGGATTTTCAGGCAAATCAGCATAGTACAGTAAAATTTCTTTTTTGTTGAGCAAGGTTTATTTATTAAGTGGAATGTGAGTGGGAGGTAGCAGGTTCAGAGCCCCGTGTGAGATTTCACGTAGTCTGTGTCCTCCAGTCTTCCATAGATAGTCTTAGCTGTGATACTCTCCCAAATCCCATCATGTGTGGAATTGTCCTTCATGTCAACGTCAATACACTGATTCATCCTAGAGTACAACCAGTGACAGGTCACAGTGGTCAAAGAAAGAGTTAATGCAGAATAAATCTACTACTATTCTTAGAGCTCTCTCAGTGTGAACATGCCTTTGTCTAGGCAGAATTCAGGAATATATCAGGTGTTAAAGGGAGAGTGCCTTGCTTTTATTTCAGACAACAGTGTCTCAAAAGTTTCTTCACTCCGTTAACCAGAATACTTTTTTCCTTTCTTTTTCTTCTTCCTTTTTTTTTTTTTTTTTTTTGTGGTGTTAACCTGTGGGTTGAAAGAAATGGTCATGTACATATACAATGTAAATTAAAATTATTAAATTGAATAACATTTTTGCAGAGGCCCCATGTGTGTTGAATAAGTATGCTTAATTCTGTTAAAATCTGATGTGAATTTTTTATCATTTATAAAACATTAAAAAAATTGTCTACTTGAGTCTTAAAAGTGGAAAAATTGGTGAAGCATGCTTAAGAACACTGGCAATTTAATGGCTAGTCTTTTGATTAAAATAGCTTTTATATAAATACATGCCTGCAGTATCTGGTTATGCAATCTCAGTTAGATATTGAGAGTTGGACCATGGTTGTCCCAGAGGCTGAACTACAGGCTGAACTGCAGAGAGACTATTCGCCCCTCACTGAATTTCTCCTCCATGACATAAAGGGACTGTTATTAACTCCCAGCTGATGAGGCCACAAGGAAGAGTGGGGATGGCTACAGGGCTCATAGTGCATAGTCTGGCTAGAAAGAGGACAGAGCTTCAATGCTGCCTTCTGCCCCCTTGTTTCACTAAGTCCTGGTGAGACATCACTCCAGCAGGCACCTGCATCACTTCCTTTAAATGTACATCCAGTTCTTTTCCTTACCATGCCTTTGCTTTGCAGAAGGGATCACTTATCCCCTGCCAGACAAAACTGTTTGGCTACAAATGCATTTTGCACAAGAGCAGTTTTGAGAGTCATCTGCTGCTATTCCAGGTGTTGCCACATGTGCCGATGGCTCTGGCTCACCTCCACAAGGGCTGTTCTGCAGAACTGCTTGGCTGGTGGTTACATCAAATGATGTGCTGGGCTGGGCTGCAGGATTGGCAGCTGCGGGATTGGCAGCTCCTTCCTTGGAGATGTGGCAAAAAAAAGGTTGTGCAAACTCTTCCAAATTATTTTCTGGGTTTTTGTCTATGCCTGATTTTTAAAATGAAACTATGAAATTTAAAATTGATAATGACAACGAGTTTTGCATTCTGGTCCCCTATTAAGCAAAACATACAGACCTTGAGAGGAACCCACCTCAGGGCCTGAATTTTCACCCTCCAAGACAAAGTTTATCCTTACTAAACTCACAGGTATCTCAATTTGTAATTATTTTAGGGCCTTAAGTTCTGTCATTACACATGAGAACAAACCTATGTCCTGATTTAAATCACCTGCACTTGTGTCTTTATGTGTGCCTTGTGTGCTTATACTCCTAAACCACACCAGTGGCACAGCCCTTGCAAAGGGATGTGATGCCCAGTGGTTAATTCGGGCAGTGGAAAGTTGGGCTAACTCTGGGATATAATAGAGGTTTCCTCTAGTAGAGACCATCCTTGGATACAAGGCTAGCACCAAGGCACCAAAAAGTGAGAAAATTTGACTAGAGGTGAGTCAAATCTCTTTCTACATCTTTCATATTTTAGTTTTCACGTTCAGGTTTATTTGTCCAATATTCAAAGGTAAAATTTCAGTTATGCTGCTGAGAGGAGGGGAAGAGGGGTTCAACTGCATAAAATTAAGCATGGTTTTGGAAAAACTCTCTCTATGGGCACTGAAACATGTCTTTTGATTAATTATTTGTATTATAGCAACACCTAGAGGCCACAGCAGAGATCAGGACCCCATTTTGTTTGCTACCCTAATTAGCACCTCCAGTACCCACCCAGGAGAAGCTCCAGTCCAAACAGACAAAATAAAAAGAAAGAGGAGAATGCCACGTCCAAGGGCATACAGCATCTCAGTCACAGAGTTGGGAAAAAAACCTTCTGTTTGCTGAGCTGGTGTACAGTGAATGCTCTAATTCTGATTTCCTTTTCTTTGCATTGTGCTGCCACTGTATTGAATTATGTGCAAACATGATAAAAGCATTGAAAAATTCAAAATAAACCAGGTATTCGAGCTGACCTTGTTTACACTGCTTATAAAAGTCATCCATCAGACTATTCAAAGTCATTGTTAATCACATGTTTTGTGATACTAACTAGATAGTATTTAGAAAAGAGATATTTAGCTGTTCTTTATTAAATTAATGAAACCAACCATTAGGAATATTGCAAGATATGGATTAAACAATAATTACTAATGGACAAAAAATATTAACTTTCAAAAATGCCAAAATATTGCTGTAATTGAATAATTGGAGTGTCAATTAACCAAATTCTTTGCAGAAAATTACATATTTGAGAGTTGTATTTAAGACCTAGGTTAGTGAGAACTACCAATGTGGTGATTTGTTAAATAAAAGAATCTTGTTTGCTACATGGAAACACAGCAATTTTTATTCTGTTTTCTTTTTTAACATCAGACACCCTTACGTTTATAATATTAAATGTTCTGGCTGCATTTGATTATGGAAGTTTGAATACTTAAAATTGCGACATGACTGTGAACGGCAAACAAGATCAAGATTCTGACCTAAACCCACAAACCCAAGGATTTTCTTTAAAGAGAAGGGTGAGATTCCAGCTTGTGCTGGTTTTGGCTGGGGTAGAGTTAATTTTCTTCACAGTAGCTAGTATGGGACTGTGTTTTGGGGTTGTGCTGGAAACAGTGTTGGTTATACAGGGATGTTTTTGTTACTGTTGAGCAGTGCTCACACAGAGCCAAGGCTTTTCTTTTTGCTCCTCACCCCACCCTGCCAGCGAGGAGGTTGGGGATGCATAAGAAGTTGGGAGGGGTCACAGCCAAGACAGTTGACTCCAAATGACCCAAGGGATTTTCCATGCCATATGACATGCTCAGCAATAAAAATGGGGGAAGAAAAAGAAAGCTGGGGACATTTACAGTGATGACCTTTGTCTTCCCAAGTCACCCTTAGTGATGGAGCCCTGCTTTCCTGGTGATGGCTGAACACCTGCCTGCCCATGGGAAGCAGTGAATGAATTCCTTGTTTTGCTTTGCTTGTGTATGTGGCTTTTGCTTTCCCTGTTAACCTTCCCTTATCTCAACCCACGAGTTTTCTCCCTTTTACTGTTCTGATTCTCTCTCCCATCACACAGCAGGGAGGGAGTGAGTGAGTGAGTGAGTGAGTGAGTGAGTGAGTGAGTGAGTGAGTGAGTGAGTGAGTGAGTGGCTGTGTGGGGCTGAGTTGACAGCTGGGGTTAAACCATGACACAGTTGTAATAGCTGTTCTGTATATGGCAAGATACTTAGCATAATGAAGCTAATCAAGTAGTGCAATGACTTCAAAGTCAATGCAAGAGATGAGACCACGAGCAAAGAAAAAAGAAAGCATTTTTTTCACATTGCTTAATATTTTCATAGAATCATTGAATCCTTTAGATTATAAAAGACCTTTAAGATCAACCACTCTGATCCTTAACCCAGCACTGCCAAGTCCATGACTAAGCCATGTCCCCAGGTGCCACATCTACACATCTTTTAAATGCCCCCAGAGATGGTAACTCCACCACTTCTCTGGGCAGCCTGTTCCAATCTTTGACAACCCTACCAGTGAATAAAGTTTTCCTAATAACCAATCTAAACCTCCTCTGGTGCACTTTGAGGCCATTTCCTCTTGTCCGTCACTTGTTACCTGGGGGAAGAGACCAACACTCCAGTCTACAACCTTCTTTCAGGTAGTTGTAGAGAGTAGTAAGTTCCTCCTTGAGCCTCCTCCAGGCTAAACACCCCCAGCTCCCTCAGCAGCCTCTCACAGGACTTTCACTCCAGACTCTTCACCAGCTCCATTGCCTTTCTCTGGACATGCTCCAGAACCTCAATGTTTTTCTTGTGGTGAAGGGCCCAAAAGTGAACACAGGATTTGAGGTGTGGCCTCACCAGTGCTGAGTACAGGAAGACAGTCACTGCCCTGGTTCTGCTGATCACACTATTTCTGATACAGGCTTGGGCCTTCCTGGCCACCTGGGCACACTGTTGGCTCGTGTTCAGCTGCTGTTGACCAGCACACCCAGGTTGTTTTCTGTGGAGCAGCTTTCCAGCCATTCTGACCCCAGCCTGTAGAATTGCCTGCGGTTGTTGTGACCCATGTGCAGGACCCAGCACTTCATCTTGTTAAGCCAGTTGGCCTTGGCCCATCTATCCAGCCTGTCCAGAGCCCTCTGTAGAGCCTTGCTGCCTCCAGCAGATTGACACTCCCATGCAGTTTGGTGGGAGTCTGTCAGCTTGTTGAAGGTGCACTTGATCCTCTTGTCCAGATTGTCATAGAATCATAGAATCATAGAATCAATTGGGTTGGAAAAGAACTCTGAGATCATCAAGTCCAACCCTTGGTCCAACTCCAGTCCATTTACCAGATCATGGCACTCAGTGCCACGTCCAATCTCAGTTTAAAAACCTCCAGGGATGGGGAATCCACCACCTCTCTGGGCAGCCCATTCCAATGCCTGATTACTCTCTCTGGAAAGAATTTTTTTCGGATATCCAACTTAAATTTCCCCTGGCAGAGCTTGGGCCCGTGCCCCCTTGACCTATTGCTGAGTGCCTGGGAGAAGAGACCAACCCCACCTGGCTATAACTTCCCTTCAGGTAGTTATAGAGATGAAGATTAAAGAGGACTGGCCCAACACTGAGCCCTGGGGAACACCCCCTTGTGACTGGCTGGCAGCTGGATGTAGCTCCATTCACCACCACTCTCTGGGCCTGACCATCCAGCCAGCCTTGTACCCAGCAGAGAGTACACACTTTCAAGCCATGGGAAATGGGTTTCTTCAGGGCAATATTGTGGGTGTCAAAGGTTATGTAGACAGCATCCACAGCCTTTCCCTCATCCACTAAGTGGGAAACCTTGTCATAGAAGGAGATCAGTGATTACCTGCCTTTCATAAACCCCTGCTGGCTATACCTGATCCCCTGGCTGTCCTGCATGTGCTGTGTGATCACACTGAAGTTGATCTGCTCCATTTTGGATTGTTTATCTGTTTTTTTTAAAGAACAGAGAACTCTGGATCTTGGTAAAGTGGAGTTTAATTTTAAATAAATAAATAAATAAATAAATAAATAAATAAATAAATAAATAAGCAAGCAAGCAAGCAAGCAAGCAAGCAAGCAAGCAAGCAAGCTAAGAGTCATTTAAAGGAAGAAATGTGCTTAGGTAGCTCAAATAAATAGCTGAAATAATCCAAAGTCTTTAACCTGCTAAGTAATGCATTAAAAAACTCTCTCCATGATAACTTCCACTGTGGTCTGTGATAAAACATTACTGTAGAGTGAAAGTGAATTACAGAGATGCTTAATACTGGGGAAACTTTCAAATAAAGCAGAGAGAAAACAGAAATTATTTTACCTTTCATGGGGTTTTATAATTTATCTTGCTGTGTTTCCTAATTAATTGACGATATTGATGTTTACACAGGGATTTGCTGCTTTCCAACTTTGCTTGATCCTGTGAAGAAGTCAGAATGCTGCATTTGTAGTATCACATTTATTGCCATGGCAACAGTCAGGGATTTCAAAAACTCTAATTAGTGTTGGCAGCTTGGAATGTTTTCAGTACGGTCCCATATAATTTTCCCTCTTTTATCCATTTCTCATTATACCTTACTTCAACTATTGACTTCTTCAGCATGTGTATGGGCTTTTTCCCCCCAACCTCAGGATTCGGTTAATAC
This sequence comes from Pithys albifrons albifrons, assembly GCF_047495875.1. NCBI lineage: Eukaryota > Metazoa > Chordata > Aves > Passeriformes > Thamnophilidae > Pithys > Pithys albifrons. Next base: position 91,624,705 of record NC_092461.1, read on the forward strand.
CTTCTCTGATTTACAGCCACCTTTCTTACACCTCCACACACACCTAGTTAAGAAGCAACTGCAGTCCTACCTGCATTCGTGTTAAGCTCCATTTCTTACACTTTAAATTAATCCAAGTTTCGGTACAACCAGATGGCTTCTACACCAGCATGTGCAAAAGTAGTAAGAAAGGTATAGAGGCTTAGCTTCATCTTCCAAGTTACTTTTAAAGGTAGATGCTAAATCTTGCTCAAGGCGCAGTACAAGCCTTCTGTTCACAGAAGCTCAAGTTCTGTGAACGTCCGAAGATCATATTAACATTTTAATTCAAGCATATCAAAAGAATGCACAAACATTTAATTTACTATGTAATAATATGAAGACCTGGGTAGAAACCTCATGAAGTTCAACAAGGCCAAATGCAAAGTCTTGCAGCCCTGTGGAGTATTGGTGGGTGAAAAACTGAATATGAGGCTGCAGTGTGTGCTCACAGCCCAGAATGACAATTGTATCCTGCTGTGCATCAAAGCAAGCGTAGCCAGCAGGTTAAGAGAGGTGATCCTTTCACTCCACCCTCATGAGACCCCACCTGGAGTGCTGTGTTCAGGATAGGGCCCCCAACATAAGAAGGACATGGACCTGCTTGAGTGGGTCCAGAAGAGGCCCAGAAAAATGATCAAGGGCTGGAGCAGCTGTCCTGTTAGTACAGGCTGAGAGACCTGGGGTTGTTCAGCGTGGAGGAGAGAATGCCTCGGGGACACCTTGTTATGGCCTTCCAGAACTTTAAGGAGGCCTAAGAAGAAAGGATGAGGAGGGACACTTTATCAGGGAGTGCAGTGATAGGACAAGGGGTAATGGTTTTAAACTGATAGAGGGTAAATTTATATTAGAGATTTGGAAGAAATTCCTTACTCTGAAGGTGATGAGATACTGGAACGGGTTGCCCAGAGAACCTGTGGATGCCCCATCTCTGGAGGTGCTCTAGATCAGGTTGGATGGGGCTTTGAGCAATCTGGTCTAGTGGAAGGTGTCCCTGTCCATGGCAGGGGGGTTGGAACTAGGTGATCTTTAAGGTCTTTTCCAACCCAAACCATTCTATGATTGCATGACTAATCATGTATTACAGTATTCCAACTGAGTTACTGTCCTCATTTACTCAAAAGTCTTATCAAATCCTATGTTGGGAATGAAGTTTTGAGCATTTCAAGAAGCAAAGCATATTCATTTGTTAAAAAAGAAAGCAGGTAAGTTTCTGATGACATCACCAGCAAGAGGGGAGGCTTTACTTCATCATGCATGCTCAGTGTAAAAAAGAGATGTGCAAAGTAAAAGATTCCCATTCTGCAGCTCACTTGAGAACAAGTCCCAGCTGGTTGTCAAACTGGTTTCACAATAACAAAGATACCCAAACAAAACCAAGGAGACAAAATATGCCAAAATTGTCCTAATTTGGAAAGGAAGATGATACATCACATTGGTTAGAGTATATTTATACTCCAAGCCACTAAAAATGACTAGAAGCAAGAAAAAATAATGGAACCATCTGACCCATCTTCATTAGGCTAGAGATGAAATCGTAAAATTTGTTTCTAGTACAAGAAAGGACTTTGTACATTATTAACAGAAAATGAGTGTTCAAAGAATAAATTCTAAATCTGAACACCATCTTCTTTTCGTATGTGATGGGGAGGAAAAACCCTTTAGATCATGGAAAAATGTGTCGCAAGGTGTAAAGAAACCAAGAGTTGGTCTTGATGGTGAATTACTGAATCTTTTTCGATTATAGTTGAAACCAGAGAAGAATTACTATACTGGATAAGGAGATATTAATGAAATAAACAGTACAGTATATTAAACAAGCAAACAAAATGTTTAGATTGGACATTCCAGTCAAAAGTGAACCATTGTAAGAAGCCCTGTATTCCAACAGACACTGAAACAAACTAACAAAAGCATCTAAAGAAAGCCTTTAACTGGAAAAAAGCCTGTTGTCTCAGAAGTTTATGTTTGGCCTCCCTGTTTTTGAGGAAAGACTGGACTGTGCCAGCTTGCCTGCTGCTGTTCACTGCAAAGATCAGTTTTAAAACCTAGTCCTAATGCTTTTGAGAAATTTGAACCCAGAGCCCTCCAGTCTTTGAGACTTTATTTTCATTACTTAACTTTGTTCCCTCTACCCTTAATTTCAAAGGGCATGATAAAACTCATGGCAGGGTTCTTTGTAAGCTTTGTGAACTGGGCCACAGTCAAGAGTTTCCACACTGAGTAATTTTATTACATTAAGATTCCCGCCTGCTATACAGAGCCTTGCAATATTCAGCATGAACATCTGCTTTTCATCGGATTACTAAGGAAAGCCTGGTGGACCACTGCCCCTTTGAAATTAAGGAGTTAAGGAACAAAATTAAGTTGTGAAAATAAAATGCCAAAGCTGGAGGGCTCTGAGTTTAAATTTTACAGAAGTACCAATGCTCTGTTTTAAACTGATCTCTTGAGGGAAGCACAGTGGAAAGTATTTCCATCAACTGGACAAGCTGACACGGTCCAGTCTTTTGGAAAGAGAATCAGGATCTAGTGCATGTTCAGATGCAGAACTATACCCACTTTAGATCTAAGTGATAGCATTTGGTGAAAGACTTTTCAAAGTAAGTTATCAAGGATGGCTGAACCTGAGAAACTTAAAAATAGACATCATGAACGTAACTGAAATCTTCAAATTCTCTTACAAAACATATTTTTAAAAAAGCTTATTTTACTCCATGCTTCCAAATCAGTCTCTCTTCCCACAATATGAAGTTGTTAACCCAACACAAAAAGGCTTCAGAATCATGCTGCTGGCCTCTCGGGGGCAGAAAAAAAAATCACAGAAATCCAATAAATATGGTGGAAAATGCTATTTGGTGTTGTCATTTTCCACTTTTCCATATTGCATTATCCTTACAGCTCAAGTAGAAGCCTGGTTCAGTCTGGGCTGCCATGTCCTTTAGGTTGCAGCTTTGCAAACATGAATAGCTGGCATATGGCAGAACTTCTGTCAGCAGCAGACGCACCATGCCCACCCAAATCTTCCCTCTGCAGTGCCTTCCCTTCCTTAGGCTGGTGGCAGGGATCATGTTAATGGGAGCAGAAACAGCAAGAAACTCATCTGGGTTAAAACTAACCTGTTTTTCCCAGGTGGGAGTCTTGTCTGTGCTCACAGTACTCACCTGAAGTACTGTGTCCAGCTGTGGGGTATAAGAAGGACATGGACCTGTTGGATAAGGTTTAGAGAAGAGCCATGAAAATGATCAGGGGGGATGGAGCATGTCTCCTGTAAAGACAGACAGAGAGGGCTGGAGCTGTTCAGCCTGGAGAGGAGAAGGCTCTGGGGAGACCTTATTGCAGACGTTCAGTATAGAAAGAAGGCTTAGAAGAAAGACAGAGAGGGACTTTGTAATAAGACCTGTAGTGACAGAACAAGGGGCAATGCTTTTAAACTGAAAGAGGGTAAATACATTGGACTCTACAACGAGCATGGTGAGACACTGGAACAGGTTGCCCAGAGAAGCTGTGGATGCTCCATCCCTGCAAGTGTTCAAGGCCAGGCTGGATGGGACTTTGAGCAATCTGGTCCAGTGGAAGGTGTCCCTGCCCATGGCAGGGGAGTTGGATTAGATGATCTTTAAAGATCCCATCCAACTCCAAACCATTCTGCGGCTCTGCAATTCCTGCCCTTTCCTTACAGGTCTGCAATGCTATTATTAGGCACTTACTTACCCATTTACTGTCAGGATACTCTGGCCTAATTTTTAGATCTGTTGCATACCCATAGCATCAAATAGAAGCAAGAATAGCCAGGGGTACATTTTTTGAATCTTCCTGCCATACATTATTTGCATGGGAGTAGCCTGCAGATCTCTCAGTTGCAATAAGGGGCTCATTGTGCCAAGTTCTCTTTACATGCATAATTGGAGACATCCATAGACATCTGCTCCAAAGATATTTACAATAAATGAAACGAGGCAGAGGAAACAAATATTAGAGTTGCTGTATGGATATAACTTTTATGGATAGAAGCATTTAGAGATTTGTTCTGTCACATGGCAATTTTGGAAAAGTTAAGAAGTTAATCCAGGTCCTACCATACTAGCTTATTGCTTTGAAAAATCCTTCCTCTCTCATGCCATGAGTCAGCATACTTTTCCAAAATGGTGCTTTCAGACTAGCAATTGTCAGATTGCTTGGGGAGACTTAACTTGACATATTTAGTACGCTCTTCCCACATCCCTCACAGAAGCCCATAGGTGTCAGCTTCAATCAGACTCAGCCAGGACTGCAAAACCCATCAGGTCTGCAGGGCTAGAAGACATGTTACGATGGTCTAAACAGGAAATCCTCCAAAAATTACTGTGTCTTCTGCACTTAGAGAGAGACACATGAAGATGCAAAGGACAGTATTCCTATCATGCTGCCCTAAAATAACAGCCTAGTTATTGGTCCAATATTGGTTTTAAACCTAGACATTTCTAGACAGTAGGAGCTCTTTCAGGAGTGGATTACTGATTTGAATTTCAAATTGTAGACCACCCCCCATTGTGAAGAGCTGTGTCACCATCAAGTCAGTGGAGTCCAAAGCAGTCATGCAAACCTGCATGGCATAACACATAAAGCAAAGGATGTTGCTGTAACTGTCTGTATATTTATTACAAGCAGAGTGGGTGGTAAAGAAAAAAAATACCATAAAAGAGGTTTGTTTTCAAAACTGTTAGAAGAGTGATTTGTGACTGGATAATTTAAAAAATGGTAATTCAGTAGGGAAAAAGGGGGGGGGAAGTTTAAATCAAAACCTCTATATTGTTAGAAAGCTGAAGACTATTCACAATTGCAGAAGGTTTTAATTTTATGGCTTAAGGGCTCATGTGACAGTTCCAAGTGGAGGTCCCTCTAGCCCAGCATCCTGACAATGGCCAGGACAAACCAGAAATGGGGTGTGCAGGCTGATCATGACTTTAGCATCATTGAAGCCTAACACTGTACTCATCAAGCAGTGATCTCTAAAACTTCTCATTTATGAGCCCCTATCATACAATACTTTTGAGCATGCACTCACAGTACACATACATTTATTTATTTATAAATCACATACCTGTACTAGTGAAGTTCTGTGTTTTTTTCATGCATCCCAGTGGATTCTTGCCTTCATGGCATTTTGCAGCCAATACAGACACATTAGTTACTGGAACTCATTCCGATGGTAAGGACCTGTCTATTTGACTACCTGTAATCACAACCCTCCAGAATTTACTTCACCCACATTGAATGTGATACAAGTTAAAAAAACCAGAAAGGGACAATTTGTTCAACCTTGGGAAACCCTGTTGCTTTAACATGCTTGGAACATCAATTTAATGTGGGAAATATTAATAGGAACTGGAAATTATTCAAGAACAATCTACTGGGTATTAGGGAAAAAAAAGCCACAAGTTAGCAAGTAGAAAAGAATTCACGCTGGGGAAGAAAGAATTTGTGAAATATAGAAGATGCAGAACTTCTAGTCAAATATTAGCACAGAGAATGCAAAAAGAAGGGATAATAGTAGTAAATTGAAAATTAAAAATATTGACTCTGCTAAAACCAGCTATATCAAAAAAGACCAACGGCTGACATAGTTAGAAGGAACATGAGAGAAACAGAGTAAAACACCTCTTCACTAAATATTGGCCCATTGCTAGAAACAGGTATTACAATTTTGAACAAAGGCTCAGAAAAAACAGATGTGTTCATCACTATTTCTCTTCTGACTTCAGAAGGAATCAGGACAGTAAATATGCCCAATCAAACATTGTAGGTGGACCAGAAAGCCTGGCATCTCGAATAAAGAAAAATATGATGCAGAGTCAGCTGCAATTACAGATGTACAAATCAAGCAGCCTAGAGAGAAACATGCAGCATGGAAAACAGGACAAATCTCAAAGAACTTTGCATTGCCAGCGTATTCCAAATATTTCAAAAGAGCAGAGAGATGACCCATGGATAGATACGTTCTTTAGATGCTGAACCTGGACACATAATGAGAAGTTTCATTTAGAAGCCCACAACAATGAATTGAAAATTTAAGGTGCCATTAACAATAATCAATATAGTTTAATAGAATGCAGATCTTGTGAAGCAAACCTTCTGTAATTTATCTTCTACGGCTTTATTTTGGAAAACAGCTATTGCTCTGGTTGATGATGATAGCTATGCTTGTAGAGTATATTCACAGTCCTGTGCCTTCAAATCATTTGACCACGGATTTTGAACATCACATTACATGGAACTAAAAGGATGTAACCTGGGATTGGTTCCTTTCAGTCTATTAGTGACTTACTTTGTCATTGCTACAGTTTCCACTGATTAAATTTGCACAAAACAAAAACAAGTAGGTTGGTAAGCAAAGAGAAAAGACAATTTGCAGAGTGACCTGAACTGCCTGATTAAAAAAGCACATTAAAACAATCGCATGGAGGAGATGTATTGCAGAGTGAAAAGTACAATCTCATGGTACTGAAAACTCACTTCAGAGTAGGAACTCACAGAAGCACATGTGGACCATCATAAATTAATCTGACCCTTGTGTAGCTAATTACTTCCTAATGATGGCAGAGGGAGGTAAGCCTTGGTGGAACCAAACAACTGAATGCCCCAGTGTGTCTGAAGTTGTAGAGCTCAGTTCAGGGATGAGCTTTCATGACCTTCATGCACAAGGTCAGACTGAGTTGCCTGACAGGGTTTTTCTGCCTCTGAATGACAGGGAGCTATATTTTCCTGACAACTTTGTAGCTCAGTCTGAAAATATAAGTCCAGTCTAGGAAGGGCATTCCAGAGCTCCTAAATACATTGATCACAAAGCAAAATTTAGAAGCTGACAAGTGATGTAAAAGAAAGTTTATGGAATTGTATTAAAATTCTGGATGTAACTTTCCTTTCCAAATTAATTTTCCTTTTTTTTTCCCTTATCTCTGATTTTTGTAGGCTAAATGTGTTGGGAATGTCTGTTTTCAGGTGAGTTCTCAGATACGAACATGACTATTGATACCTAATTAATTTAGTGTTCTGTTCACTAAAAACTGGTAATCATGCATTTACGTGTCTAAACTCCAATAATTAATCATGGAGTAGGAAAACTGCAATGTAATTGAAGTGACCAATTATGTGTCACAAGCAGCAAATAGTCAACGTTAACAACTCAGAGGCATAGACAATAATTTCATTCTAAATCTCCAGGTCAGGTCTTTGAAAAATGAATCTATTAAGAAGAATCAAGATCAGTTCATGAATGATTTGTGAACAACCAGAAAAAGGGCTAAATGGTTCATCCAGTCCTAGTAACATCCATGCTAATTCTGCATCACTGACCCAGCCAGGTACTCTATTTTTTAAGTAGCAGCAGAGGTATCTCTTCACACACCACCTTGATAAACACTTGTGCAATCAGACAAGACCCAATTCTCCTGCAGGTGCAAATTGCTGTTTCCATTAGTTTTGACAGAACTATTCCAGTTTCAGCAACTCAAATCTAGAGTTGAGCAATAACATTGATAGCCACAGTAATAATAAAATATCATGGCTTGTTTGTTTTCTGAAGGACACAGGTATATTAGCTTTTAATAGGTTTAATGGGCTTTGTGAACAGCTTTTATATACAGTCATGCAGCTTATTGTACATATTTATATTGTGATTTCTGCACTGTTTCCCACTTGTTGCTCCAAGGTTTCTCTTTTGTTCCTGTAAGGCTTTCTTGAGCAACTTTCCCCTGTGTTACTTTGTCTTTCCAGCTGTTCCCCACCTAGTTGAGCACTAAGTGTTTTGCTCTGTTTCATTGCCAGTGGTCTGTATCAGTTAGTACATATGAACAGTTCTCCCTCCTAGGGTTATCCCATGCTGTGCCTGTGCCTGGTGTTATCACAGGTTTCCCTTCATGTCTGACACCTGCACCTCAGTCACGATTAACTTTTTAACTTGTTGTTGTTTCTACTCTATCCTGCATCCAACTTTGGGCACTCAGTCTAGTCTTCCTCTGTGTTCTGGTGGAGATCCATGGATCAGCTATGGCTGACTGGCACCACTGTGCTTCCAAAGCACTTGGTAAAAATTGCATTATCTATACTCCATTTCGAGCTCATGAAGACCCAGCTGTCCAGTCTCCATGTAAGCCTTGCTATTTTTAGTTAGGTGCCTCCTACATTTTACCTCTTGCGGATTTTCTGACATTTTATTTCATTTTCTTAGTGAAAACATATGGCAAACAGATGCCTAAGCAGGGCCCCAGGCACTCATCTCTTTTTCTAGACTTTTCAGAATATCTGGGAAAGTTCTGAGGTTTATCCTGATATGCATCACACTTGCAATTTATTTCCAGTGCTACCTTTTCACTGACAGGCATCCTAAATACCATCCGTTTTGGAGATAAGTCATTCTAAAATCAAATTTCTGAAATTTCTGTCTCTACCTCTTCATCTACAAACATCAGTTTGCCAGTCTCTCCCTAAACTTTCAGTAATGTTTTCCACACAAAGGCATGCTCACAGCTCTGTCTGAGATAAAAGGGAAATGATCTGAAGGCTTGTAAAAGCTCAAGCTTGCTCTGCTTAGAAATTGCCAGTACTCTCCAAGACTGGGATTTAGCTGTTTTGCATAAATTATGAATGTGTTGAGCTTGGGCAGCAACCCCTCACTTGCTGTGGCCAAGACAACTATTCCATGGGAGAGAGTGTCTTCCAAACCAACAAGACAATGGGAAAATCTTCAGCAGAGCAATTCATCTCTGTCATATACCTTTTCCCCTGGTACTTCTCTTCCCTTTCCCATGCCTCACCCTTTGTTATACTATCCTAGGGTAATGCATTTAAAATTAATATTTGAATATGTTGAAATTATTTCTTAATTTTAATAGTGTATGTGTATTCTGGAGAAAGTTTATTTTTGTAAGGGGACTATACGTGGATATTGGCATTCTTTCTTAAGGCTGCTTTGTAATTAATAGCTCACATGGGACCTAAAAGCCAAGAAATAGCATATCTGTTTTCCTTCTGCTCTGTCTCCTTCCCAGGATTCATTCATTCCAGAAACATGAAATATTGAGCACAGAATTTAGGATGCAATCATATGTTGAGAAGAAAGTACCAAGAGCCAGATGTGTGGAAGGTGGCAGATTTACCCTTATAACTGGATCTATCTCCAAAACATCAGTATAACCAAGGTATGTCAAGATTTGCTCCAGATATTAGACATCAGGATGTAGATTTATTGACAAAGAACAAATGTTTCATTTAGAGGCTATTCAAATGAGCAGCCTCTTGAATTTATTGTCATTAAAAATGTTGCTTTTTCTGTTTTCACAAAGGATGAGAACGTTGCAATGCATTGTTTTCTGTATTGATACGCAGCAATCAAATAATGCTGAATCAGATGATTTTAGCATTCCTAGGACATTCAGTGGAAGCTGATATAAAGGCTGAATGAAAGTGCTCTGAAAGGCAGTGCACACGGTAAGGAAAGACTACCAGCTCTGAGGCCATAGAACTTTTCAGAAGTGGTTTACTGGAATCTTGTTTCGTATTTTATATCAAAATTACTCAAAAAAAAAAAAAAGCAACTAAATCCAACTAAATCAATGGCAAACCAATTGTTGTATGTGGTTTTCTTTTTCCCCCAGATAACTTATGTCAACACAAAATGTTCCTGACAAATGAAAGATCCTCTTTTTTTGCCAAAGGAAGTAAGTGCTAGAGAAAATAATGGAAATAATGGTAGAGCAGCCATCATGGGTAATTCCCATGGGATGTTTACTTTTTCTATATCAACACATAATGTTCTTACAGATAAAGGAGCCATTTTTGGTGTTTTTACCAAAGAAGTCCTAGAGAGCACAGAAAATTTCACCACACCAGGTCACAAATATGACTGCTGGAAAGAAGTAAAGTTCTGTAGTCCTCCCAGCAGATGACTTTTTAGTATCTATGGGGCATCTTCTTCCCCAAACTCCAGCTGGTTAGCTGGGCAACAGGGGCAGCAGCTGCCTGGCCAACAGTGATAGACCAGATGGAGCTGCTCCCTCCTGGGCACACTCCTGCTGGCAGGACTGACAGATGCTTTTGGACCAGCCATTCTTTTGCAGGGGAATGGGGCAGAAGACTCGAGCTTCACCCTCTTCTCTGTAACCTCAGAGGCCTTGCAGGTCTCCTTCCATTCTGTGACTGAGGCTCCCCAATGCAGGCTGCTGGACCATTGCCACAGTACTCTCCTGGTAACGCTCTTCTTTATTTGTCTCAGACCTCCTAGTCATCATTTTACTATTAATTACCAAATGAGTGTGAGCAAAGCATTTGATAGCTTGTCTTCTGTAGCTGCGTGGGGCAGCTGCAGAGCAAAGGTGCTGGACTCCACTGGGTGTGGAATGAATTGCATGTTGCCCTGGCAGTGAGTTCTGCTGGCAGTGCTTCCAAACTGTGCCAGGTCCTGGTCCATCACTGCCTACGGCACCACAGGGGCCACAGGAGAAATGGGACTGGAAAATAACGGGATTTCTGCTTTAATTAAATGAAACACTTGTATTCGTTTTGGAAATGTACAGACATTCTTTCCCCCTCCTGGAATCACAGTTTTCAGAGAAAACTGATTGCAATCGCATGCATTAAAAATGGTACTTAACAGTGACTTTATCAAATGTATAGGAATATCTACATTATGTGCATAAATGTAACATGTTTTACCTTCTCTATCTAATCCAAAAGCTTCTTATTTTCCATACACCCACTGGGGCACACAGTTATTCATTAGGTACAAAAATGAACTGCATGCCTGAAATATATTCAGATTATTGTAAAACTGCTTCCACCTTGCTACCAGAATTGTCAAGGTAAAAATATCCACCTCTTTCTTAAAAGATAGATGGTGATAATATAGAAATGTTTCTACTTCCATAGTGCCTATACTAATACATGGAGTCAATTCTATTTAAAAATAAATTCACACTTGAACAGTTGCTGTACTCTATACATGTATTTCACACACACAGAAAAAAAATGTTTAAAAAGTTATGTAGCTGTAGTCAAGCATTTAGAAGTTAGGAAATATAAGAGTGAAGAATCTTCTGTGCTTGAAGAAACTTTTTTCCTCCCCCTTCTCGTGTAAATATTCTGATATAGTCTGTAATTATGTGAAAATGTGCTTTTTTACCACAGGAGTACATCTTGTTTAATCCAAAGAACACCTTTTTCTTTTCTTTTCTTTTCTCTTCTTTTCTCTTGTCTTCTCTTGTCTTCTCTTGTCTTCTCTTGTCTTCTCTTGTCTTCTCTTGTCTTCTCTTGTCTTGTCTTGTCTTTTCTCTTCTCTTCTCTTCTCTTCTCTTCTCTTCTCTTCTCTTCTCTTCTCTTCTCTTCTCTTCTCTTCTCTTCTCTTCTCTTCTCTTCTCTTCTCTTCTCTTCTCTTCTCTTCTCTTCTCTTCTCTTCTCTTCTCTTCTCTTCTCTTCTCTTCTCTTCTCTTCTCATTGTTCCACCTCAGCCACCTGTGCCATGAACATCTGTAATATTATTTCTGACACCCTCTGGTCTACTTTTCTAGGCAATCAAATCTTACATTATGCTATTTGTCCCTCAGACCCTGCTGGGAATTTCTGAACGCACTGGGTGGTTTCAAACAAATAAAATGGAAATGTCAAGGTTTTAAAGAAGAAAATCTTATCCAAGTTTCAGGACAACCAAGGAAAATGAAAAGCCAATGGGTCCATCAAAGTAAAGGCTGAAGGAGAACCCTGCTCTGCTGCCAGCACTCTGGTGTCCAGATCTGAGACCCTGCACTTCAGGAAACCTGCCCTCACCTGTGCTGCTGCACCAGGGATACCCACATACCTGTGCAGCCCTCACTTGACCTCTCTTTTCTGAGCATGTACTTTTTGTTGAAAATCATTTCAACCCTAAAAATGCTCCAAATGTGTTACCTTATAGCCTGGGATGATGGGGATTATGCTCTAAGACCTACATCCAAAAATGTGGTTTTGTTCTTTTCCTTGGTACTCTCATTACCCTCAGTCTCTTGCTTTTGTCTGGCTAATGGTGTTTTGGCTCTAGAGTTCTCCCTCACCTTGCATGCTCAGTTTGTCATTAAAACTCTCCCTCTCAAGCTGAATGTCTGGGGTGTGCTATTTAGGCTTGCAGCCTGGAAATCTGTGGTAAAAATTCTACACACAAGGCATGTCAGGGCAACTTCAGTATTAGGTGATAAAATTCCCCTTCTTTCTCTGCACACAAGTCACCCCTCAGTCAATGTTTCCAACAACTGCCCAGTCTCTGATACCCTTTAGTGTAACTGAGATGCAACTGGGTCACAGATCACAGCAACAATGCCTGTCAGGAAAAAAAAAATGAGATCCAAAAAAATCAGCACACTACTCAAGGGTTCATCAGCCATCTCTGCCAAACATGGATCTTGGACAACATACTGTAATTTTACTAAAGACTGTCAATACAGATGTTTGCACATTGGCAGGAAATTGATTAAATCCCACTTTTTATTTAAACTCGGCTTCCATTTTCTCTCATAAGACAGAAATGTAAGAGTAGATGATGGATAACCTCTGGTGTATTCATAGTTGCCATGCAATACATATATACATATTATCACATTGATTTTCTTGTATGTGCCTTTACTGTCAGTCCTCATTGCTGCAAATGATTAAATGAAGTAGCAGGCAATGAAAAACTACAAAACCTTTCAGTTTGGCACTATCTGTAACATGCCCCAGCTGCTCTGTTTGTGTCCATGAATATCCAACCCATCTACTAAAAATTGCCATGTCCCCATTTTGTAAAGGTCCCAGTGTTAACTGCCTCATACAGAACAATCACCTTTATTCTCTCTCTGTTGCTTTTTCGAGTCCTGATCTGAGGATTCATTTTGTATCACCATACAACACTCTGCCTTAGCAGAAAATGACTACTGAAGGGCTGCTGAGAGACTGGACATCAATCTAGGGAAGAAACACTTCAAAAACTACAGTACCAACCTGCAGTGTACAGCAAAAAAACCCCCAGCTTAAACTCGGAAGTACAACTCTATGCCTCATAATCATGCTAAGATACTTTGCTTGAGTTCCAGTATGCCAACATTGAAACAGGACATTTTTTATCTTAAATGAGTCAAATACTGGTGACACTGAAATCAGTGGCAAAATTCTCACTTACTCTGATAAACATGAACATTATCTAAGAAATTTACATTAGAAAATAGGACTCTAAAACCATAAGATCTGCATTCTTCATGCTTTATGCTAAAAAAATATATAATACATTGTTAAAAATGCAAACAGTCATTCTATGGCTTTCAATTTCTGTTATCCAAAACAATAAAATAAACAAAAAAACAAACAAATAAATAATTACATAATTCTAAGCAAGATCTAACATTCAACAACAAAATTTTAACTTTTCATCAAATTTTTTTCCTGAAATATTATTATTTCTTGCAGTACAGAGTCTATTGCCTGGTCTTTGGAAATTGTTTCAGCCACATGTCGATAGAACACAACAGCTGAAGAGTGGCAGTGAAAATGTGTCTTTGAGATTTCTTCCTCTCCTTACCGTGCTACTTATTGTTAGGAATGCTTTTAGCACTGCTGTAGTGCTTCCAGGTCTGCGCTACTGCAGTGCAGACCCGTGGCACTGGGACAGTGGGAAAGATAAAGAGCTTTTGGGATGACTCAGACATAGAGGAACAGAGCTGGGGAAGGAACAAGAAGGACAGAGGGAAAAGACTAGTGGCAGAGTACTCTGAGGGTGGCAATGCAAAGAACAAGGCTATTAATAACAAGAAACACATGTAGGGTGTGGGCTGGAAGATGGCAGATCCCAGCATCCCAATCAGCAAGCTCATCCTACTGCTCCCTTAAAGCCTCCTTCCTTATCCAAAGGATGCAGAGCCAAACTACCATCCCACTTATGTTCTTTCTTCACAGAACTACCTGTAAAGACAGACTTCCATGGGAAACACAAGTTATTTATTGCTCCTCCACTTGTATGTGCATGGAGCCTTTTTCCTAGGACCCACTATTGGTAGAGATTCTGCAGCTGGAAATGGGTGTTGAATGAAGAGCATCAGTTGGTGGGACAGCTTTTTGTGCTCAGTGCTTGCATTCCTACCACCTGGAGGGGAAGTCATAGAGGACAGAGAGCTGCAATGAGGAAGTTCAGGAAGGACTAACTTGTTCTCCTGAAACACATGTGTTAAATATATGTATGTGTTAACATAAGTGTTCCAGAGTAATTGGAGCCTAAAGTAGTTGACAGGAATCTTGCTTATTGCATTTGAACATCAAGTTCTGCTGTGAGTCCATTAACCTGAATGGTAAGACTGAGGTTCAACTACCCCAGGAAATTTCTTCAGTCATCAGCTCTGAAACAGTCCTGAGAAGCAAAAGCACTTTTGAATTCCAGGCAAACTTTCATCTGATTCACTAAAGTGCTAAGAATTATGGTTAGAAGGGCCAAACTCTAATTTGACAACCCCCTGAGTCACATTCCCAAAATCAGAAGTGTAACCCACACACTCTATCTTGGTTTTTGAAGTTCTTTCCTCCCACATGTCTGCTAAACTTTCCAGACAAACAAATTGAATCGGGAATCACTCTAACTTCACTGTAGTCCTTTCTGCACACTGTTCAGGTGTATTCTGCTCTCATCCACTCACTCCATCACTTCTGCCCTGTTTCTTGTCAGCCCCCACATCTAGACACCCTCCATATCAAGTTTATCCTGGTCTTACCTCTAAATTTTCCAGTACTAGAAGTGAAAGTATTGGCAGATTCTCCATTTGCTTCCAAGGCCTGATGCTGAGGAGTGAAGGGGAGAAGTGAAGGGAACCTGATTATTTTTCACAAGAGAAACCAAAAAGAATAACAGTGGTGATCTCTTGAGGCGCTGGATCCTCTCTCCCTCCAAATTTTTGGTGCATTGCTTGGGAAAATGATGACAACTACTCCTGTTGAGCCGTAGCTCTGCTCCAGACGTAGCAAGAGACTGGACAGGTTGATAACATTAGAGCAGCTGAGCAGTAAAACTCACAAGAGAACCCTAAGATATTCACAGCCACATTAAAAATTACAATTTAGAGTAACAACTAAGAAACCTAAGAAGTTAATGGGAAAAGATAAGTAACAGACTTTGTGCTTGGCTCCACAGAAATGTTGTCTTGGTTTATTTTGAGGCCTGGGGCTCATAAAAGCTGTTTTGTGCTCATCACCTCTGTCCTGTTCACTTTGGGACTGCTGTTCATCTCAGAGATAACCCTCAGCACAAAGAAATCAGATAGACTGAAAATAAGATCCAATCATGTTACTCAGACTAAGCAATCAATATGCAATATTGCCAACACAGTCATACAACAATCTGAGGGTTTTGGTGGTCCCAGTGTTTTACCTGTCTGCAGCTGATGTAGAAGAGAACCACTCACAAAAGATGGAAATTCATCCTGTGGACAGTATTTGTCACCACATATAAAACTGCTGAAATAACTCACTCTCTGTACCACTCAAGAATTAAGCTAATGCTCCTCTTATGCTTCTCTGAAACTCAGAACTTTTGCACACAAAGAAAATTATTTACATTCACAATGCCCAAAGAACACTAATCCAATCTACTATTTCTGAGGTGAGAAATGAAACAATTTTAGTCACAATTTAGGGTATAATTCAAACAGTAATAATACTATCTTTTAAATAGCATTAAATGTCTTTTACTACAAATTATCTTTATTGCATGTTTATGCTTTTCTATTTTGTATTACAGATGACTGTAACAGTGAGAAACGAGTATTATCATGGCTCATCTAAATACTAAATAAAGATGTAAATATTCAGCATGGTGTGCAGAGAATTAGTAGTACCATTAGCAGTAATGGGACTTGCACAGCTAATTCTCCACATAGCTGGCTGAACATGTATCCTAAAGTACTTACCAAGAAAAGCAAACTTTCAACTACATTTTAAACTAAAACAGGCTTTAAAGGCTTTCTTTCTCTGAGACAAAACTTTAAAGTAGGTTTATCTCTACAAGACTGAATTTTAGGACTTCATAGTGTTACTGCCATACTAAAAGTAAATAGAATAAGATTCAAACATTTACAAAAACAATCCTTACTATGGAATGAAGTCTCTTTGGATCATGCATATGTGTTTATGCAACATCTCTACACTTATTGAACTTGAGCACTTCACAGTTTTAGTGCATACACTACATTAATCAGGTAATGAAAAGGTCTACCTGACTTGATAACTGAGATGATACCCTGCAGCTTTGCATCTTTAGTGCTAGTCCACCAATTTTCTTTTTTCAAGAAGTGCTGATGAGCACCTCTGCAGTAAAACTGTCTAGCAGGGAAGAAAGAAAAATCTTTGAAATGTGAACTTAAGCCATTTGTCTTATGCCAACCTCCCCCCCCTCATGGCTTAGATATATTTATGACCTACGAGGAAGTAAGAGACAGTGAGAGAGTCAATTCTAAGTGACTTTCTTCTCATTTTGCATCTCTCAGAAGCGACTTAAACTTTTCAAGATAATGCCAGCAAGCATCACAGTAAAGATCTAGGTCATGAGGGGTTCCCTACCTACAAAGAAATTGATGGATACTGGGAAATGTGCAAGACAGAAAGAATCAAACAGCACAGGACCACAGAAGGTTCTGATTTGAGAAGATATATTTTATGATTTACCTAGGTAATGTTTCAGTTACATTTAAAATTGTACACCACTTGGCACGTATTAGAAATGACAGATACTTTCTAGCAATAGATGTTGAAGTGTATTTCAGCTATTCCTCCTCTTCCCTTCTGATTCATCCTCACTTTCTTGTGAGTGAAAGTATTTCTCTGTACAATTGCCTTATTTATTATGTTGCCTTAAATCATTTTCAGTCCAATTGTATGGCCCATTCCTAAGCTAAGGAGCCAATAATTTTGTAGGTCATTACCACTCAAAACAATACTTTGAGGTTAGAGTGAAGATTTGAAGAAAAACTTATCAGAGATGCTTAAAAAAGGGGGGGGGGGGGGAGGGGGGATGGACATAACAAATGCCAGGAATTGCTAGCACAGTAATAGACAACAAAACAAAAAATACAAATATAACCTTGTATAAATCTGTATTTACCCACAAAATTAATACTCTGCAGCTCTAGCCTCCTCACCTCAAAAACAACAACCATCAAACAAAAAAGAAAAACCTAAGCAAGCAACCAAAACAAACAAACAAAAAATCAGAAATGGAAAAGGCAACAAGGATAAGCAAAGTTATTGAGTAAATTGACCACAAGGAGTGGTTGAGACTAAGACAAGGCAATGCAGGGCAGAAATGAGGTCAACAGGGCAATGAGTAGCATGGGGAAGTTGGACAGCAATGAACTGTCAGAAGAACATGGTTCTGTATACAGACAGTAGCAGATCTGTGAAAATAATTGCCTACAGACTTTCTGCCTGAAGGAGCCTTACTCTGTGCAGGAGGCTGGGTGAGCATTTGAAAGAGAGATCCACTGAGGTCACTGAGAAAACAAACCAAATCTGGTTCAGGAAACCCCCAATGTAAAAAAAGGTGAAGGCAGGGAGAACATGAAGGAGGAACAAGCATATATGGTTGCCCAATTCTTCCTCTGACCTCACTGTGCTCTTGTGGCCACTGCTGGAGACAATCCAAGGCTACATGGCATACAAGGCCTTTGAAACAGAGGTGTGATTAATACAGACAGCTAAATCCCTGATTAATGTGATATTAGCATAATGGCCTTAAGCTGAAGGAGGGCAGGTTTAGATTAGATATTTTGAAAAAATTCTATACTGTGAAGGTTGTGAGGCACTGGAATAGGTTGCCTAGAGAGGCTGCAGATGTCCCATTCCTGATGGTGTTCAAGACCATGTTGGATGAACCTCTGAGTAACCTGGTCTGGTGAGAGGTTCCCTGCCCATGGCAGGGAGGTTGGAACTGCATTTTAATTTCTTTCTAAAATTCCCTGTAGGTTTTATTGAACAGGCATTTGCTCATGATCTGCATGTGTTAGGGAAACAGCAGAACCAGAATCATCTTCCTAACTAAGCAAGAAAAACTAAAAATGGTTTTTAAAAATATTTTAATACAAACTGATGAATACAAGCTGATGATATTACACCTCTGGTCTGCAATTAAAAGACATTCTGAATCCTTCTTTCAAGGCTGAATGATTTTACAAAAGGAATGTTTACTGGTAAGTGTGGTGGCTGAACTGGATGAATGACAGTTGATCTGCCATTTTCTATTTTTTTCTTCATGAGTACAGTTTGGTTTTTCTTGTCTTGGGAAGCATTGGAACCTGGACAAAGAATGAAAACCTCACCTCAGTAATTTTAATGGAAATTTTATCACTGACTTGGCACTAAGATTTATAGAATTTCTAAGGCCTTATATAAAAGAAAAAAAAAAACCAGAAAAAAATAAAAATTGATCAACTTCCTTCAGCTGTTAAAACTTCCCTGTATGGAAACTCTTCTTTTTTTAAGTTGGAGTATCTTGTTGGGATTTAGCTTAAGGTGATGACAATGCAATTCAGTCTTAAAACATGAGACAAATGTGAATAAAAGGCACTACCACTAAAAGTTTTTTAACAGAGTTAGATCAACATTTTTCTCAAATAAAACTGTTCAGGTCACCTTACACACAAAACTGAGAATACCACATATCTCGTTGCTACAGCACATACTGAAAGCTGATCAGTAGTTCTGAGTGGGAAAAATCCTCTTTAACTCCAGTGGGAACAAAAAGAGGTCAGGAAAAAAACCCCATGGATCTTGATGGAATTCCAGTCATGGGTAAGTTCCCAGGTAGGACCACAACCCTGGCAACACTCATTTTTATGTTTTACCTCCTTTGGTTACACCAGCAGTGGACAGCTAAGGCTCCCGAGGCAGAGTGCCACAGGTGCACATTCCCTGAGTGCCAGCAATGACCTCCCACCAGTTAGTGATGCTTGTTTCACCCTGTTCTAGTCATTAGGGAAGTCCTGCTGTGGCCCAAGGGCTGTAGACAATTCTGTACCTACCACCCTCTCTGCACAGGCTCTCCTGAGGGACTGTAGCAGGGGTAGATCAATGGTAGATGCTGAAAACCATTCCTGCATCAAGGTCACAGTGTGAGACTCGTGAATATGCTGGAAAAGACACAAATAACCAGTGCAACCAGTGAGGAAGCATTTATTTTAAAATAGAACCTGCTTTGCCCTAATGGCTTTCTCTTCTACTTTTACACCCTATTCAGTATTACTGCTACTGCAAATATGTCAATGTACAATAAGTCTCCTCTGTTTCTTTACTACTTGAGAGCCCTACTTTCTACAATACTGTGGAAATTATCCTCATCCAAATCTGAGCTGGTTTTGCCTCAAATTGCACTAAAAGGGCTTTGGATCAGAATTCTGGAAACCATCAAAAGCTACAGCACAAGTTTTGCCAACAGTAGCAAACAGTTTCCCCCCCAAACCAACCTTCAGTATTTTACTTACACCAAGAGTACAGTTTCAGAAAATGCTGCCACATATTCCAGAGAATGCCCCTCAGTCAGGAATTACTGAAATAGTTTAATTTTTTTTTTCAGGGTTATGTGTTAAAAGGGGATCTCATTTTGAATAACCTTGTGCTCCTGAAAGACTGTGAGAAAGAGCAACGCTCACTGCAACACAGTAATGGCTGTTTTCCATGACACAGTGGAAACTTTATTACTCATTCTTGCCAGCACAAGCCTTTTGACAGTAAAATCAGCATATCTGTAATAATAATGTACTGAAAAAGGCGACAGAATTTTGAAATACTCCACTGGAAAAAGATACATCTCTGGGAACATAATGTAAGTATCTATAAAGTTTTGTGTCTATTGAGCAACACTCACTGAACTATGCCCAGCATGAGTTATGTAAAAGTCTGTGTGTAAGGAAGGATGGATGACTAGAGCTGAGCATGTTAAATTAATTGCACATCTGGATCTTGGTTCTGAATCCATGCATCTGAAAACTATGAATGATCTTGTATGAAAAAAGAAACTGCTGCAACATTTTCCTTAGTCAGATGCACAACAGTTTTGTGCCTTTCTAGGACCCTCCATGATTTTCTTCTACATTATTGATTACTAATACAGAACAATTTCTATGATAGCTGTATAGGAATGCACTTGGTCATCAGATCTGTAGGAGACCACTCAAAGCTGATTATAGACTTGCAATATAAACCTGAGTCTGTGTGTAATTCATGAAGTCCAACTCTATCTGCACGTATTTTTTTTTTCTGAGATATCTTTTGCCATCAGAGGTAGTATTTTCCCAGACCTGAAGGTGGAACTCTTGTTCCTTTGATGATCTTTACATGAGTGACATAGCATTCTGCATTGTCATTTTCATCTTGAGGAGATCTGGAGTTCTCTGAAGTCACTGCTGGGTTGTCTGGAAGATCACATTAGCACTGGTAGCAGAACTGGACAGGCAGGCATGAACATCATGTTCACAAGGAAATGTGCCAGGAGCTCTTCAGATGTTATCTGTTAGAACTCAAAAAAACCCAAAAACCCCCTTTCCTTTGGGAAATATCATTGTGATCCTGTTTCTTTTTTGTTGCCATATAAGTAGACTTCTTGGTGTTTTTCTGGAGTCATCAAGCTTAAAGAAAGGAAAGATTGAGCATAATGTTGTGGTTGTACTACCTCCATATTGGACTACACAGACACTCTGCCAATGTGATCTGCTTGTAAGCTTGAGCTACAGTGCATCTTTGAAAAAAATCTATTTTTTACTGAAAACTTTGTACTGTTTCAAAAAGATTCACAGACAACGTAATCCTATAACCAACGAAAATATGCCATATTTCTAGTCTCACTTTTTACTTTAGTTTTGCTTTCAGAATTTTGCCATTTTCTGCAAACCAACGCTTCTACTCCTCAAACATCCCTCACCCAGATAAGTACTACTATGCTTATGATGAAGGTACCTCTTCACCTGCATTGGATTATGCTTTTAAAATGTTTCACAGTAATCCACATTTTCCACACCTTTCATAACTTTCTTCTGGACTCTTTTCAATACTAAACACCCCTTTGAAGTGTTCATGCTCAAAACAAATGCATTATTTTGATACTGGCTTCATAAATTCTATAAAAAGGGGAAATATCCATTCAAATTGTACTTGCTGTTACTCTGGTTTTGCTTCAGGGTATTAGTTACCAAAAGTTTTTCTCTGAGAGTTCATGTTCGACTGCTTAAGTCCAGGTCCTCTTGAGCATTGTCTCATGCCAGTGATTTTCCCTCAGATTCCAGGTGTGACTTTGAGGCTTTATCTTGAATGTACAACCTCCAATTTGACCGGCTTCAGAGGAGTATTTTTCAAGTAAGAAGAGCTTACAAAGCAATTTAAAGGAGTTTATCTAAATGAATTGCCCTTATCTTTATTTACAACAGCAAAGTAGTCATTTGGTATTTTTGTCTAGGTGATTTCTCATAGCACCAGGCCAAGAATAACACCAAGACAACCTCATGACAGATCTTCACTTACAATTACTGCTCTTGAGCACTGTCACCTGAATCACTCACTATGAACTACACAGAATTCACATTCCACATTGTCAGAATAGCATACTGCTCTGCCTCAGACAGAAGCTATTGCATCAGCATTACCCCCTTTATCAACCAAACTTAACTTCAAATGTGTTTAATCAAGTATTTTTCACACAAATGTGTTAACTGGCATTGAGTTAATGGACTGTATCCCAGATCAGCACGTCCATGTTTCTACTCCATATCTATGTCAAACTGTCAGTGCTGGGCTAGCCTATGTCATCCTCTTTGCTCTTTCTAAATGTATGTTCCATGTAACAGTATACGTATTATAGTACTCTGGCATTCCTTAGGACTCCACTGCTATTCCAGAGGCTGTACTGTGAACAACAGAACCAGTGAAGGCATGGGATCCTATGGATTTGAATCCTTTAGCCCATAAGAACCATAATTATAGTAATGAAAATTTATTCTCCATTAGCCCTATGAAAATCTCATCTAGCAGTGTAGAACTATATACATGTAAAGTGGATAGCTAAAGTGGATGGCTAATAAATACTGACTGGCTGGCTGTTTGCTGCTAACAAGCATGTGTAAGAGCTGAGCTTTCTGTTTGCTATTTTGTGCTAAAGAAGAAAATTTAAGTTTGGTTCCTCAGTGACACACCAATTTCCTCAAAACTTTAAGGACTATAATGACTTCCTTCAAATTAGATTGGAACTGTCCAAAAGGCCATGGAGTGACACAGGAAGAGAGAACGTAAGTCTCATTCAGAACATCAAAATCAACATACATTGGAGATCTTGTTTGTTCTATTATTGCTGCTGAGTTTAGTTAAAAAATGGTCTAATAGTGACATAGGCTTGGAGGTGACCTCATCCCTGTCTATAATTACCTGAAGGGAAGTTCTAGCCAGGTGGGGGTTGGTCTCTTCTCCCAGACAGTCAGCAATAGGACAAGGATGAACGGACTTAAGCTCTGCCAGGGGAAATTTAAGTTGGATATCAGAAAAAAATTCTTTCCAGAGAGAGTAATCAGGCATTGGAATGGCCTGCCCGGAGAGGTGGTGGATTCACCATCCCTGGAGGTTTTTAAACTGAGATTGAATGTGGCACTGAGTGCCATGATCTGGTAAATGGACTGGAGTTGGAGCAAGGGTTGGACTTGATGATCTTGGAGGTCTTTTCCAACCCAATCGATTCTATGATTCTATGATTCTACAACATAGTTGCTCTACTGATTTTGTCAGGCAGACAGACAGTTTTACACTTCTATTCAGAGGTGGCAAAACGATCAGAAGTGACACCAGGCCACCCCTGGGGGTCCCGCCCTACCTGTCACAGGTGTGGGCACTCCTGCTGGGACAGATGCCCTGCCAGGCTGGGGCTGTGGAGTCGGAGGGGATCACGGGCAGTGTCACACACAAACAGGTCACACTCATTTTCAAAACATGCTGAGGGGAGGGCATGAAGTTGTGCCAGGGGAGGTTTAGGCTGGATATCAGGGAAAGGTTCTTCACCCAGAGGTGGTTGGGCACTGAACAGGCTCCCCAGGGAAGTGGTCACAGCACCGACCCTGACAGAGCTCAAGCAGCGTTTGGACAGTGCTCTGGGGCACAGGGTGTGACTCTTGGGCATGGTCCTGTGCAGGGCTAAGGGCTGAACTCGGTGATCCTCGTGGGTCCTTCCAACTGAGAAAATCTTATGATTCCACTAAAAGTTCTTAAAATTATGGCTGGAATCCCTGGCTCTCTTTCAGAAGAGTAAGTTAAACTTCCCCGTGCTTACAAGCTCTCACCCCAGTCTCCCGGTTACTCCCCTCCTGGCCAGGGCAGCTTCTCCTCCTCCTCCCTCCCCCTCCTCTCCCGCTCCGGCCGCTCTGGCCGCTCTCCGCCCGCGCCCTGCAGAGCTCCCGAGGGGACACCCACGCGAGGCGGATGTCCCGACAGAGGCCGAAGGGGTGTGTGCGGTGTGCGGTGTGCGGTGTATGTACGGGGCGGGCGGGGCTGGGTCGGTCCCCGCAGCCGGGGGCAGCGCTGCTTGCCGGCTGCGGCCCCGCCTGGCCCACGGCCGGCCCGGGGGAGGCACGGCGGGCGGGCAGACGGGCGGGGGCAGCGGGGGCCGGGGCGGCTCCGGTTTCGCTTTCGCTTTCGCTCCCCGCGCCGGAGAGGCGAGGGAAGGACGGGTCGGGGCCTGGCGGGCCCTGCCGGGCGCCGAGCGGAGCAGACGTGCCCGGTAAGAGCCGCGGAGCGGAGCATCGGGACCGTCGAGACTCCCGGTCCCCGGGGGGCCGGGGCTGGGGCCGGGGCTAGGGCCGGCACAGACACAGGCACAGCGGCGGGGGCTCGTCCGCCGCCCGGCGCAGGGCAGGGCAGGGCGGGCTCCCCGCGGGTGCCCAGGCCTGGCGCCCAGCCCGGCGGAGGGAAGGGGCAGGGGCAGGGCAGGGCAGGGTAGGGGTCTCGCCGAGGGTGCCCCCGCAGCGGCTGGGCCGGAGGGGCTTCCCCGGCGGTGCGGGCATGGGAGCGGATCCGGGGCATGGGACCTGATCCGGGACATGGGACCTGATCCGGGACAGAAAGTGGCACACGCCCTTGGGTGGTCTTCTCTTCTTACTAATTTGTTTGGGTGTTTTTTCGGAGTAGAAGTGCAGTGTGACGAATTGTTTAGTCCAGCATTCCCCAGGCTTGAGTCAGGGAAAAAACCCAACTTGTATAGTCCACTCGAAGCCTTAATACAAGACTTAAAGCTTTTCTTTATTCCTATGCTCCTGCTCTCTGCACGCAGTCCTGGCATTTTAGGAGCCTGATTCAGCAGGACAGTCCTTTGGAACCTGTTGCTCTGAAGCTGCACCGGTGGAGGTTCAGGTTGGATCTCATGTCTCTTCCCAGAATGGGTGATTAGATATTGGAATGGATGCCCAGGAAGGTGGACCATCCCGCGTGGTGTTTAAGGAAAGACTGAATGTGGCACTTAGTGCCGTGATCTAGTTGAAATGGTAGTGTTTGGTCATAGTTTTGTACTCGTTGGTCTCTCGTCGGTTTGTTTCCAACCTAATTGATGCAGGGGCGAGACTGGAGGCATCGTTCAGTAATGCATAAAATTCAGTATTAGGGCTGTGGTTGCAGGCTGAGCTGTGTTGTGGCCTCCTATGGCAGGTGTCAGCCCACTGCAGACTCGCTCTACCAGTTCAGCTTTGTGCAGAAGGGTGTTCATGTGTTAGTCATTAGGTATTTTCTGCCCTTCTGCAGATGGCTTAAACATGTAAATCCGACACAAAATGCTTGTCGCCTGCTCTGATTTCTCAAAGTGCAGTCATGTGCCCTTGCCTTGCCTGGATCAAGTCTGTGTTGCGAGGTGAGCCCCAAGTGCACAGATCTGCAGGGAACCACAGCCAGGTACGTAGGGCTGCTAATTCTGGATGTTCTGGGGAGGTCCCACATGTGAGGCTCTTTATCCCACTAAGCAGTTTCGTGTCGCTTTGTGAACACGCTGGGACTGATGACTGTGCCTTGTTTCAGCCTATCAGAGCTGTTTTCCTTTGGTTCCTTTTACAGACAAAAGGAGAAAGGTGTAATTCAGTCACAGAGTGCAGTTTGGCTGTAGCCTGCCACTGGAGCATGTTCCACACTAACTACAGGGCTCAGCCAAGTGAGCAATAGTGAACATGCTGTCACTGCAATTTTGGGGTCAGTACCAGTCAAAGAAGCATTTCAGGTCACCTTAGTGAGAAAGCTGTTGTAAGTCCTTATATTCTAGCATTCATATTCTAATTAATTTTATTTACAGTGAGAAAAGGGAAAAACTTTTTGGCCTTACAACCCTTAATGGCAAGGCTGGAAGTACTTTTTCTGGTGGCAGTGGTTGTCTGAACAGTTGTGAGCGAATTAAAATCCAGTCAGCGTTTTACATTGCGTTTCCCTGGGCAAGCAGAACTCCTGAGGTTTGCTGTGCATTGTTCTGCTGTGCTTGAGTGGACAACAGTGCAGTTTAACACAAGTTCATGAGTGTTAGATTTGATGTGTATTAACAGCATTTACTGAAATTTGTAATAACAATTCACAACTGTGTTACCATACATAGGAAGAGTTTTAACTCTGATTGACTGCAGCTTTGTGACTCTGTGCTTTCTATACACCACCACATTGTAAGTGAAGATTTCTGTGTTAGTGTCGGAATTAAATTCACACTTTCACCATTTGAAATGGGATGCCTTAGGAGCCTTTTGCCCGTTAGAATTGTTTGTTTCAAACAAAGAACTAAGATAGCACACGCTGGTTCAGAAGCTGAAATGGGAAATGATCTGTTTCAGAAAAATTTTGTTTGCTTTATACACCCATTTATTTGGTAAAGCAAAGATCAAAGTTGTGCAACTCCTGAGGTTCTTTTGCACTGTTTCTTAGTAACAAGACCATGTGGACTAATTCTTTATGGGAGATACACTTAAATAATTTCAAGGTAATGGGTTGAACAAAGTGGATAAGGAATGTTCTCCTGTCTTGGGTAGTAAGATTCATAGATGATTTTCATATTAAGTGCAGATGTTGGGTTAATGGTATTCTTTTCTGCTAATTTTACTTCACAATTACAGTTTCACTTTGGGTCTGGTCTCCAGCAAACATAAATATTAAGAATGGAGATAAATATAATTTTTATAACAGCCTAATACTTTGATAATGCTGCTACAGTGCGTTTTGGATGTCTTCTTTTTTATTGACACAGTTGACTGAAAATTATTCTGCATTTTAGTCAATCACTTCTGGATAAGTTTTATTTCTGTCACTGAAATATAACTGAATTTTAGTGCATGAAGTTTTGTATATTAAATTGAATGTTTTACTTAGAAGGTAACTTCTAGCAGGCCTCTAATATCAGCATTTGAAAAGACAAAATTCTGTAATTTCTTTGTTTATCAAAATATCTTCCCCAGTGAATAGAGTAATGGACAGTTACAAATGGTTTTATCTAGCTCTTTTAATTACTGATTTAGTGATGTGGTATATTCTCTTGGGCTTTTCTTCTGAAACTAGAATTTATTTTAGAGAATCAGAGCCATGTATTTCTGTCTTGGAGAGTTTGAGGTTTTGTTTGGACCTTGCTAAGTGCCTGTAGGAAGGACAGCCCAGGTACGTGTTCATGTCATAGTCCTGTGCAAAGAGGTCAGAAAGGGCTGGTGGTCTGTCACACAACTGTGTGGTGTCTGAGTGGCACCCTCGGAGGGTGGCTCAGGAGTTCTGCATGTTTGTGTACATGCTGACTGCAATTCAGATCCAAGGACAGAGGCAAAATGACCACCTTACAAGGCTGAAATTGAGAGCAGTGTTTCTACTTGACTGCCGAGTGTGGTTCCTAGGCCAGACTGGGCTGCTGCTCACAGGGATCTTGGCATGATGGGGAAATGGCCAGACAGAAACCTCAAAAGTTACAGCAAAGGCAACAAGAAAGCCCTACTCCTAGAACAGGCTGTGGGAAGACTTGATGGGGAGCAGCCTTGCTGAACAGGAGCCCTGTGTTCTGGTGGGCCACATGCTGAGTATGGGTCTGAGTGCACTGCTGGACAACCACACCGTGGGCTGTGTGAGGGAATGCAGCTGAGGAACAGACAGGTCAAGGTAGTGACTTCCCCTCCATTCAGCACCTGTGAGGTGCTTAGGGGGCTGAAGCACATGGTATTCCAGGAGAAACAGAGGGGGATTTGTTCAGAGAACGTGAAGGAATGGGAGATCTTACTGTTGTTATTGGAAGCTGTAGAGCCACCTTGCCCTTGGAGATGCATGACAGTGGGGAAAGATGCAATGGACACAAGCTACAAGAAAGGTATTTTTAGTCCTGGTTTTAGTTGGTTTGTTTCTTTGTTTTTAACCTGGAGAATAGTTGGACACTGAAGGAGGGGTCTAGTGAGTGTGTGGAGTGTCCATCCATGGAGGTGTTAGAACTGCACTGCCCATGCAATCACATCTAACTCAGCTTGTACTGGATGACTTGTGAAAATCCCTCCCAACCTAGATAGTCCTGCTATTCTGTGATTACTCAGAGAACAGGCATTAGTACTTTAGAAATGAATTGTTAAAGTTATCCTTAGGAAAACACAAGCCAAATAAAGTATACAAGGTTTCCTTGAGATTGCATCTCAGCAACAACAAAAAAAATTGTGATGTTAGTTTTATCATACTGTATGAATTTTTTAAAAAGTAAGACATTGCATATTGTCGTATTGGTAATTTATGACTTAGAATTTTTGTTACTAAAGCTACTATACTGTTTGAGACAACATTAAGTGTGAGACCTGATGGAAGTGTAAGGAGTTCCTGTATTTCTTTCTCAGTTTCTCAGACTTGCTGTGCAGTAGATTTTAGACATCAGTGCCTTAAATAGATTTGTAAACACTACCATGAAAGGTAGTTCACTGAATTTTTAAGGAGAAGAAAATGACTGTCCAGAGCCCTGCATGCAGCCAAATCTTTGAATCTGAAACTGTTGCATGTTCAGATCAGCCACTCAAGGCACATGGCCATTACATTACATTAACTCTGCTTTTTCCACTGGACGGTGGTCCAGTTTGTAAGTCATCTAATCTGTCAGTTTGGACTCTTAACAATCTCTAGATGTCATTAAAGGTTAAGGACACAGTTATGGTAGATTTAGCTTAGTCTGCTGTATTTTTTCTAAGACAGAATGGGTTGTGGGTTTCTTTGAGTTCATGTTGTGCAACAAGTTTTGAAGAATTTGTGTCATCGCTCCTTCAAGATGATTCAGTATTGAAGAAAAGCATGACATGGTTACTAAATATCTTGGAGGAACCAATTTTTAATTAATTCTAGCTCATAAACTCATGGATTAGTGTATAAGCTGTCAGCAAATTAAATGTGTGTTCAAAGAGGAAGTACTGCAGTTTGGAGTGTGGTGCTTTTTATGTTTTGCTCATTACAAAAAAAAATCAGTTCTAGGCTCAAAATTGACTTCAATTGTGATATGAGTGGTTCTTTCAAAGGTTAGGGACTGTAGTGACCAAGGTATAGTACAAGAATCCATGTATTTTTTATCATCTTGTATTTAAACCACTGTTTTTAGAGTGGTGAAAAGAGCAAATCAACACAAAAGGATTTAAGTTATTTTTGCAACCTGAAAAAATGTGACATCACCCACCCACTGCATGTTTAGTTGAAGGTTTACAAAGGACTGTTAGTATTAAATGCCTTGGGTTAGGAGGTCATTTGTAAGACTGCTTGATAGTGTGTCTATAATTTGAAGTGGGGGTGAGCTAATAATGACTGCAAAGTCAGTTGATGAAAAAATTTCCTTCTGAGGTTCTGAGAAAGGAAAAGGTGCATCAGTGAAACCTTAAAGATTGATTTCCCCTACCTTGGCCTAATCTCAGTAAACACTGAGTTTTCTACAGTTCTCAGTTTCTTTATTGGGTGGGACAGATAGAGGAGGAGAGTCCTGTGTCAGCATTCTGTGCTTTTGAAAAACACAGCATTGCTTTATTTGCAACTGTGTTGGAAAAGTTGGGAACTATTTTCCTGCCTATACAAGATGTGCTTTCCCTTCCTTACTAGCCCAGTGGGAGATTCTTGGCTCCTTTGAGGCTGGGGAGGTTTGTGGGGATCCTCCCTGCAGCCTGAAGGTAAGGGCTGGGACTGAACATTGAGGGCTTCAGTCAGAGACCCAGTGCCATCAGCTTGGCTTCGAGTTCTCTCTGCCTGCAGCAATCACAGGTCTCAGAAAAACCTCAACATCCTCCCTCTGCATTTTCACACTGTAGGTAGATGGGGGAAAAATAATGTCTGATTTCACTGTTAATAGTACATTTGGTTGTGTGAAAAATAGGATGTTTTTTTAACCTACTATATCCTGCTGTGCCTCGTCTGTACCAAGAGGATTATGGTAGGTTAATTATTTTAAATTAGTTTAGTTACTAAAAGGAGAAAATCAGGGAAAGTCTTCTGATGCAGTTGCTGTTGTAGTACAGTGAGTGTGGATCTCTTTACTTGTGACAAAACTTCCTCATACATGTCTGCAAATCAACATCTCTATGTGTTTTGAAATACAAGGAGCATACAGAAAGAAAATCTTATTTAAATAACTTCTGTTCACACACTTTTGAAACTACAAAGTTACCTCACAGTTTTTTTTCTTTCCCCTTGTGTGCATTCAGCATAATGGAATTCCTTTATATTATTCATATACTCTGTAGATAAGTGTTATTATATACAATACTAAATATCTTTCTCTTAGAGAAGTGAGACTCAAAAGTTATGTTTCATGATTATGCATAAATAGAATTCAGGCTGCTTAGTCCATACAGGTCCTGCGAATATGTCAGCGGGCTGTTTATTGCTCCTTGCTCGGTGATGCCTTAATTGTTTTCTGTAGGGGACATTTGCAATTTGGAGTGCAAATCTTCATTCAGAAGCTCTTAATCTTTTCAGGAAATGGAATTCCAAAATTATTTTAATCTTGATGTCTTTTCAGGACTCGTTTTACAATTTTTAAGATGACTCTGAATGTGAATTAGCAAAACTTGAACTCTGATTAATGAAAGCATCTAATTGGAAGTTTTTTCCAAACCTTTTCGTGTATCGTGCTGCAAAGCATGTTTGTCTCTGCCTTAGTTATTTAGCAGTTTTTTTCTTGTTAGTGTTAAGTTGTATCTGTGGAAAATGATCCACAAAGCCTGCAAATAATTGGAAATAATACATTTAAATGCAAATACAGAATCCAGATTTGAAGTATTAATACCCCTCAAATGTGGTTTGAAAGATACGTGAAAGACTGATTTACCTTATTTTGCTTTCTTTTAAAAAGTGATTCAAGATTGCTACATTTTTGTAAGCATGTAATTTTTTGTTCCTTAGGAATTTCTGCCTTGGTGAAGGTGTACTGCACAAGTGTTGACTTGAGAGCTGCTTTTAGGATGTCTGAAGATGAAGAAAAAGTCAAACTCCGTCGAATTGAACCTGCAATTCAGAAATTCATTAAAGTGGCAATTCCAACAGATTTGGAAAGGTTGAGAAAACACCAAATAAATATTGAGAAGGTTAGTGTTTACTTTTACTAATAAAGTTCTTTTTACAGTATAGAATCATAGAACTGATTGGGTTGGAAAAGACCTCCGAGATCATCAAGTCCAACCCTTGGTCCAACTCCAGTCCATTTACCAGATCATGGCACTCAGTGCCACGTCCAGTCTCAGTTTAAAAACCTCCAGGGATGGTGAATCCACCACCTCTCTGGGCAGGCCATTCCAATGCCTGATTACTCTCTCTGGAAAGAATTTTTTCTGACATCCAACTTAAATTTACCCTTTCCTGCTGGAAAGTTCTATAGAGATTTTGATGAAAAGGTGATCATGAAATACAAATTTGGCTAAAGATGTAACTTCTGTATTGTCTGGTAATTCAGTGTGTACAAAGGCCTTTACATTTGTAGTAAACATCAGGCTACAGAGTGAGACACATTGCTCTTGTGTTAAAAAGTTACTGTAAGGATAGCAGCCTAATATTCTTACTTTACTTTGAGAAGTCACAGTGGTTTGCTGCCAACTGTTCTGGGCAACTTACTTGTGTATACCTATCTTTTTTTCTACATATTGTCAAACTGAGTTGAGAGAAATAGAGAGACTGAATTATTTGAGTGAATGAAAAAAGCACTATATCACAGTTGTAGTATGTTTGTGTGCTGCTTGTTGACATGAGCTCACACTTGACAGTGAACCTGAATACGCTTCCCATAAGTTAAATTCCTGCATGCACTGTGGCAGTGCCTGTGCAGGTAAAATACACCTGCCTAGAACAGTTGTCTGGCATGAAATGGCCTATGTCAGTGTTACTAAATCCTCATATTCTGCAAAACAGGGTGACTGCATCTACACTGCTAAGGGGAAATAACCTCTGCTCTTTGTTTATGACTCCTTAGCCATTCTCAGGAACTCATCATGTGAGAGAGTTGTTGGGCATGGCCAGGGACAGTTCTCACAATTTAGCAGCACAGATGGTCAGATTCCAGACTTGAAACATTCTCAAACTCTGTTTATTAGTATATATGTAGTGATGCCATGAGAGACCCCATAAACAGGACTCTGAGCCAAGTTAGTGTGGGTAAGATAGAAAGGTAGATTCTTTGATCTCCAGGCTTAGGGCTTTTAGGAATACATGATGACATGCCCCCTGAACACTGATTTCCATGGTCTTTATAATAATGTCCACCCAATCCCCAGTTTACACATCATCAGTAGCCTATGGAAACAGGGAAACTGATTTGTTGAGGAAGGTGCTAAGAGAGTTGCCAAAACAGGTGACAACAACAAAAAAGGTAAGAGAGCGAGTGACGCACTTAGTCATAACATCAGCATTGCAGTTGAAGTTTTGAAATGACCATACAAGATGTATTTGTTTAGAAAAGGTTTTATTTACCACCACAGAAAAGTCAGTGACAGTGAGTGTCTGTAATTCTGCATATTTCTGAAAAATCATTCATTGTGTTAATTTGACTCAGCTGATTCACAGTGTATAGAATCATAGAATCGATTGGGTTGGAAAAAACCTCCGAGATCATCGAGTCCAACCCATGGTGCAACTCCAGTCCATTTACCAGATCATGGCACTCAGTGCCATGGCCAATCTCGGTTTAAAAACCTCCAGGAATGGTGAATCCACCACCTCTCTGGGCAGGCCATTCCAATGCCTGAGCACTCTCTCAGGAAAGACTTAGTATATAGTCAAGAATTAGTATAAGGTCAAGTGTGCATATAAACCTGGATGGTGTAGCACAAGCATCTACGTTTTTTAACATCCTGGGAAGGAATTAAAAAAATGGAAGAAAATAGGTTAACATGACTTTGATTTCCTGAAAGATACATTCTGAAGGGATCATATAATCTATTTTTGGAACTGTTCTGCATTTTGCTGCTGTAATTTTTTCACAACTTTTACTGTAACTTTATTGTAACTTTACCAAGTGGGTAACCTTTTGGATGAAATTTTCCATGCCAGGTTTCTGTCTTGGCACTGGGGGAGGAGGCAAAATAAATCCTTATGTTTGTTTCTGAGAACATAGTAAAAAAATAATTTGTTACTCAAGTGACAATTATTTCTTTTAATACAAAATGCTTAATTTAAGTGATAGTGATTGATGGCTTAGGGATAATTTCTTTTCAGAGTAGTCATGTGTTAGAACACTTCAAGTATTTTTGTGGGGTGGTCTTTGTCTAGATTGTACATTTTTTGGTGCCTTTAAAAATCTTCTGGGTTTTTGGCCAAGAGTTATGATTCTGAAAAAAGTGATTTGCAGGTATTCAGTAGATGAACTGTTTAAACTTCAACAGCTGAAGATTGCTAAAGATTTACTCCACATTAAGGCATGTTCCTGTGCATGGAAATCAGCAGAACTCATTCCTGGAGTTGCTAATTTGGTTGTTCCCGAATCTGAGAATGAAAAGAGGTAGATGATTTTTCTGTGTTTCCGCTATCTCGTTTTCTTACTTTCCCTTACTTGTGTGCAAGAGAAAATTCTTCCTGCCTCATGTAAGCAAAGGATAAAGAATTGGGTAGAGGGAGCTTGTGAAGTACCTCAGATGGGAGGTGGAAGTGCTGAAATGGTGTCTGACCATGGGATGAGAAACTAGGATAGAGGAAGACCTGGGCTGCTGGGACTAAGGATGGCAGGTAATCATTTGACTCTTTACTGTTAAGGGTATAATAAGGATATAGTAAGGATGTGAACTGCAATGCCCACAAACCAAGAAGTGCCTTAGTATAATTGCCTGAAGCAATAACTTCTACATGAGATGAACCTGTATTTCAGTCACAGTGCTTGTTTCCTCTTTCTTATTCCATATTTGGATAACTTGTTACAGTACCTAGATATCAGCTGATGTAGCTTTTTTCTTTTTTTACCTTGGAATTGGCCAGCTTGCAGCAGCTCCATTTTGTAGTGTCCAGGAGTTGCTCCAGGGGGAGCAAGGAACCTTGGCTGGTAATTGCCCTGGAAAGGTGTACAGTGTGTGTGTCTCAGTGTGCACGACCTCCGCTCAGCAGTGACCACAGAGCTCAGGGCAACCGGTGAAGCAGAATGTGGAATTCGGTAGGATTCAGAGGTGCAATAACAGCTATACTGTGCAAGCTGTTTCATTCAAATAGTGAGAGTCTTGATAGGTAGGTTGTTTCCTTCTTTCTCTAACCAGAAATTGCACAGCTGCTCGTGAAAGAAACGTATTTGCCGTAACCCACCAAGAGGGACTCGTTAGTTGCGATGAGGTAGTTTTTGGTCTGGAATTGGCCTATGTTAAAGCTGCATTAAAAATTGTATCTTCAGGGCAGCACTTCTGTTAACACCAACAGCATCAATGAGCGTGGAGCAGTGAAGCTCAGCATTCTTCAGAGTCTTGAGGAAGGCATCCAGAAATGAGGGGATGCACTTCATAAATACCTGTAAAAGGGTGGCATGAACGCAACAGCATTGCCTGGAAGGAGCAAACGGGGTCACTGGAAACAGGGAGTCTGTTGGTGGGAGAGGGGAGCTGACCTGCCATTACAGAATGGGAAATGACTAGCAGGGCACATTAGCAGTACACAAATGGTTCTGCTGCCCTTTGAAGGTAAAGATAAACTTTTGATATTTGTAAGGTCATAAGAGGGTAGAGACAGTGTAGGGGATAGGTGTAACTGTTGCACTGCTTGGGTGGTTTTTTTTGGTTTTTTTTTGAAGAGTATTACTTTGCACAGCTGAGGAGATTCTTTGGTAAGTATTGTCATTATATGTAAGACCTCTCATCTAGGGTATATAAACACCTTATCAGGAAGCTTCAAAAGACATTGGGTGCTGCAGTGAGAAACAGAGACATGATCAGTTATTACATTATGTAGTACTTAACAGTGTGAGAGGTGATGGGGAGTTGCCACATTTTGTAGAACCTGGCCAGTGAGGAGGGAGGGGTAGCCAGTTACAGGTTGATCCTGCTGAAAATCTTTTCATATTTAGACAAAGAACAATTAATGCTCTGTCTAGCCAGATAGTGTTACCATGGTGTCAGGGAAGGGATGAAATATGTTTCATTTAATTCAGCCATGAGTTGGTCAGCCAAAGTCTTTATTGGCCTCGCAACTCACTTGCATCCAGCACTCCTGTTTTGCAGGTGAGAGGGGAGATCTTTGCAAGAATAGTTTTCTGTGTGTGGGAGAACATACAGAAAACATTAGCACTTGGGATAAAATGAGTCTTTAGGTTCGTTGTGATCTAACACATTGCTCAAAGCACTGTCAGAGAAACTCCTGCTTAGCTGGGGTTTTATTACAGGCAATATTCTCTGCAGTGTTTCTGTAATGGCATTCAGGGACCCCATTGAGGTATCGAGATGCTTTTTTGAGTAGCTGAATTTCTACAAAAAAATCTGGTGCAATCTAAAAGTATCTAGTTTGGACATTTCATAAGATTTTCAGGGTGTTGATGGTATCAGAGTGAAGGAGCTTTTCACTCAACATAATAAAATTTGCATATCAGAAAAATCCTTTAATTGTAAGTATAGTTCTTACAATGTTAATGTCTCTTCCTCTAGAACAACACTTCTATGAAGCAGAAAGTGGTTGCAATGTTTAATATAGGTTTGTCTTTCTAATTCTGGAATACTGTTAAAAATTTCTGCATGCCTAGACTGTGTAAGTCCTGGTAGAGTTTATTATTTAATTAATAATTCATAGAATTGTTAGAAACAGACAATGGACAAAACTTTAAATAAACCTTTGGTAACTATTCCAGAAGTTAGTTGGCTATACTGAAGATGACAGAACCTCTGTGTATTAAAAAAGAAAAAAGACATAGATATATATGAGAAGTAATATATCTGAATATGAAAATAGTCCCTTAGTGCCAGATTCTTAAAAAAGTTTACACTTGTTGTAGTGTTCTTAAAATCAGAAAGTTTCTCTTTTTTTTTTTCCTAAATATTTTTCTGGCTATAAGAATTATAAATATTATAAAATTTACTCTATTGCTGGATTTATGAGAAAGAATAAAAATATGGCAAAATAGGTCTTGAAAACTGTCACTGGATGGTTTCAGATTAGCAGAACGTTAGCAGTAGTTTGATTGAAATACTCCTCTGATAATCTGCATTTTATGTCTTTTACATGCATTTTAGCCATAATGAATGTGTTACTTTGTGAGTTGTCAGCATCAGCAGCTTAAATAGTTTTCTCTAAAATACTTTTTGTAAAATTAACTTTCAGCCATGTAAACCAAACATCCCTGGGGGTAATAGGATAATTTTATAAAAGCTAATCCTGTTTATTTTACAGGCTACTTTTAAGCAAAAATCACTAATTGTGTCAAATTGCTTATAGCAGCAACATTATTTACTTACGATGAAGCCAATATCTCTAACCTCATTTCATGAATATTGATTTAAACTTTAGGTTCCAGAGATAGTCCAAACAATTAATCTACTAAATCACTGTTTGAAGAAACTATAAAATCAATATATAATGAAATTTGACCTTGAATACACCTTTGGTGTCTACCATAAATCCATCATTACTTCTCACCTATTTGAGAGTCCAACTTTCTATATGACAGTTTCTGAAGGCTTAAAAGCTACATCCTTAAGAAATCAGTTTTCTAGACTTTTTCTTTTCTTTCCATGTTTTCCCCATGAAAATTCTTGTTTTCTAGAGTATATTCCATAGATTGGATGGTCTTTCCCTTCAAGGGGGAATAAAATGCATTTGTACCCAAAAGAGTTACAACTTTCTGTGAGTTGAAAGGAATTGTCACGGTAGTACGGGAAGGTGGAGGTTTTGTTTGGCATCCTTCCCTAAGCTTTGTTGGTGAAATGCAACAATCCTAAAAAAAAAAATAAATTCCTATAAGAGACTGTTTTTCTCTGTTGCCTTCAGTTCTAATTTCATTTCCTGTCACTGTGCCAAAGCTAAAGGGTGTTGCATGAAACCCTTTTTACCTTTGTCAGGGGATCATCGTTGTGGTGGGAAGATGCGTAAAGGTGATTCAGAATGAGAAATTAAGATATCTGAGTCTTACTGCTGTCTTCAGCCAAGTGTATACATTTGTGTAAAACATTTATTGAAGAGCTTTTAGCAGGAGATACTATGAGAAGCTTTTGAGTTCTCTCCATGCCCAATGGATACTTTCAAGGAGAAGTGGAGGGATTGCAGAGCATAAGCATGAAGGTTTCTTTGTAAAGAGAGCTCTCAAAAGAGAATGGGACAATGAGGAAAAGAGATTGAGTGTCTGAGAGTAGCCTAATGTTCTATATTTCTGATGTGGAATAAAAACTATTTGGGTACAGCATGGTTATGATTAAATATCGCAGAACTGTGGAACCACAGAACCACAGAGTGAGTTGGGTTGGGAGGGAATTTTAAAGATCATCTAGTCTCACCCCCTTGCTGTGGGCAGGCATCCCTTCCATTACATAGGGCTGCTCAAATCCCCACCAAGCCTGGCCTGGAAACACTTCCAGGGCTGAGGCATCCGCAGCTTCTCTGGGCAGGCTGTTTTGGTGCCTCACCACCCTCATTAAAAAAAATTTCTTTATGTCCGATCTGAACCTCTAGACATTTAAAAGCATTGACCTCATCCTGTCACTACAGGCCTCAGTAAAAAGTCTCTGTCATTCTTCTAAGCCCTCTTTTGTTTATGGAAAAGCTCCAACAGGGTCTTTCAAAAGTCTTCTCCAAGCTGAGCAATCCCAACTCTCTCAGCTGTTCTTCACAGGAGAGGTGTTCCAACACTTGGACCATTTTTGTGGCCCTCCTCTGGTCCTGCTGTAACTCATTAGAATTCCATAGATGCTTTTACTTCATGGACATCCCTTAGTTTTACATGTATTTGTTCATGATAGAATCATGAATGTTAAGGAGTTGGAATGGACCTTAAAGGTCATCTCGTCCCAGCCCCACCTGCCATGCCCACTGGACTCCAGGCCTTCTCCAGACTGGCTTTGAACACTGCCAGGGTTGGGTCATCCACAGCCTCCCTGGGCAACCTGTTCCAGTGTCTCTCACAATGAAGAATTGCTTCCTAATTCTAATCCTTCAAGCTAGCCTGAATTTCCCTCCTAAATTAATCCTTATCCTATCCCTGCAGTTCCTGATGGAGAGTCTCTCCAGCTTCCATTTAAATCATAGAATCATAGAATCAATTGGGTTGGAAAAGACCTCTGAGATCGTCAAGTCCAACCCTTGCTCCAAGTCCAGTCCATTTACCAGATCATGGCACTCAGTGCCACGTCCAGTCTCAGTTTAAAAACCTCCAGGGATGGTGAATCCACCACCTCTCTGGGCAGCCCATTCCAATGCCTGATTCCTCTCTCTGCAAAGAATTTTTTTCTGATATCCAACTTAAATTTCCCCTGGCAGAGCTTAAGTCCGTGCCCCCTTGTCCTATTGCTGAGTGCCTGGGAGAAGAGACCAGCCCCCACCTGGCCAGAACTTCCCTTCAGGTAGTTCTAGACAGTGATGAGGTCACCTCGGAGCCTCCTCTTCTCCAGGCTGAACAACCCCAGCTCCCTCAGCCTCTCCCCACAGGACTTGTGCTCCAGTCCCTTCACCAGCCTTGTTGCTCTTCTCTGGACTCGTTCCAGCACCTCAATATCCTTTCTGAACTGAGGGGCCCAGAACTGAACACAACACTCAAGGTGTGGCCTCCCCAAGGCAGATTCCAGGGGAAGGATCACTGCCCTGGTCCTGCTGGCCACGCTATTTTTGATCCAGGCCAGGATCCCATTGGCC
The DNA here is from genome assembly GCF_047495875.1 of Pithys albifrons albifrons. Classification (NCBI taxonomy): domain Eukaryota; kingdom Metazoa; phylum Chordata; class Aves; order Passeriformes; family Thamnophilidae; genus Pithys; species Pithys albifrons. The sequence goes on from NC_092461.1 coordinate 91,662,991, forward strand.
TTCTTGGCCACCTGGGCACACTGTTGACTCATGTTGAGCTTCCTGTCAATTAGTACCCCCAGATCCCTTTCTGCCTGTCTGCAGATACTGGAAGGTTGCTATGAGGTCTCCATGCAACCTTCTCTTCTCCAGGCTGAACAGTTCCAACTTTCATTATAAAAAATGTCAATACCATCCCTTCCCAAGCTTTTCTGTCCTTGAGATGTCCAGAGTGACCATTTTCTAGGAGTGTGGTCTACTTTGGGTTGGGTGACAAACAGAAGTCAATAAGAAGGAATTCGCTGACCACAGGAATGTCATTGCTTTGAGTGTATTAAGTCATTGGATTCTTTGGGCTCATCACTTGCCTACCAGGAAATGTGTAGCAAACTAGTAATCTCTAAATATATAAAGCAGTAAATGTGCTGAGCATTTCTAGTAGAAATTATAAAGAGCAGTAAAGGTTTTCTGAGGCATTCTTCTTATTCTTCTTAACTGCAAAACAGGATTTTTTTATTATTAGTTATTTGGACAATGTATTACAGTGAGTTGAAATTGAATAGGTGATTTTTCTCTAAAACCTCTCTGTTACGACCTCAGAAACTCCTGTTTCAGTTCTCTTTCAGAGATGACTAAATTGTAAGATCTCCTGGGTGATACAGGAGTTTTGTCTGTTTTATTTTAAAGAACAGTGGCAGCAATTTTAATGGCATAGTAATTTATGCAGAAGTTTCTAGTTTCCTAGAAAAAGGACATTAATCTGATTTAGTTGAACATTAAACCTTTTGTCTTCCATAGCACTACAAAATGCTAACATAAAAGAACTTTTTTCTCTGAAAATAAGTAATAGCTTTAGATTTCTCATTGTAGATAAAATTTTTTATTGGTAACAAAGTAAATTAAGAAATTGAGGAATTAAGCTTTCCCTAAAAACACTTCACAAGTCATGGTAAAAGTTTTGTCTTGTTATTTAAACAATTAAATAAATATTCTAACACTTTTTAGTATTGTAGATGTTTCTGTTGTACATTTGAGTTTCAGCACACACTCCACAAATCACAGATCCTACTTCTATTATTTTACAACTCTTCTTCAGGATAAAGTTCCTATATTATTGATGTCAACTGCTTATAGCAGGGATTGATTTATTTTAATGATGAAAAGGTTTATAAGTGATAATACAAAGTTCTTTTGCAGAACTTGCTCTCTGCTAATGGAATAATTACTCCGGTCTCTATTCTGTGGGAAGTTCTGTATGGATAGTTAGTGGAGCCTCATGCAGGTTTCAAATCTGCCCTGATGGTTCTTGTGGCTGTGTTTGTAACTGTGTAGAAATAGGAAGTGTAAGTGTTGACAGTAGCATTGTGTAATGAATGCCATTTTCTCTGTGAGTAGTATCAGATACCTCGTTGTCCTGTATGATCAGTGCTGCTTACCCACTACTCCACCATTCCTTTTTTCCTTTTCTGCTGTTTTACTGCCCACCAAGTGATTTATGCCCACAGCAATATCAGGATGCAATATGTCTTTGCTGTTAAAAACTGACACTGAAACCCTGGTTACCTGCAGTTCAGTAAAATACGTTGTACAAAATTTTTCACAAAACACATTGCTATTTACCTCTCCAATTTTGCAGCAGAATAGTTTGTGACTCAGCTTCTTTACTGTCAATTTTGTAAAATTAAAGTGATTATTTACCAAAGGTGCCTTTTTTTCTTCAGAGCCAGCTGGTGAAAATAGCAATTATATGGAGTATTTTTCCTCTGTTGTAGTATCAGAGATGCAGGCTCTGGGACAGATTGCACGAGGAGCACATCAACGCAGGACGGACGGTTCAGGTAAGGATATTAAAGTGACTGTGATATTAATGGAATTAAATTACCTACATGATTCCAGTTGTCTCAGGGAAAGATCTTCAGAGAGACATATTTGCCAGGTGGATTTGACAAGTCCACCATTTTGCTTTATTTCATTTAAAAGGTAGGACTTTCCTGATTATGAGGCAAATACAGTCAGAGATGTTTCAGGATTGTTGAACAAACAAAAATTTGAGTCTCTGGTATTTTGCAAACTATCCTCTTCCATTATTAAATTAGAAGACAAGTATTGCAATAAGGGCTACCAGTAATGTTAAAACATGATTTTGGATAAACAGAACATCTGGATTACTAGTTTGGTGTGCGTATCTTTTGTTAGATGCACAATGTCATCAAAGGAGGAAATACCAGACACATTTGTCAGCCTGGGCATCATCCCAGTGACCTCGTGCACAGTCACCTGTAACTCAGCACACAGGGAATCTCACAGCTGTTCCTAAAAATACGCATGTCTTGATGAAAATGATGCAGAAGCTCATGCCAAACATCCGCCTTCACAAAGAAGCCAAAGAAGATTATCGATACAGAACGTCACAAAGAGCAGCTCTGCACTGCAGAGTTTGCTGGGACAGTTACAGCAGGCAGGGTGTGTATTGTGCTGTACTGCCAGTATTCTGAGACAGACATGTGTGGGCCAGCAGGAGAGGCATCTTTGTTGGATTCATAGATGTGGACCTGTCTTTGCTATTTGTGCTGGTTTAAATGTAAACTGGCAGGAGAAACAAACTCAACGCAAAAGAGATTGTAGGTTAGAGCTGCAATTTAATAACAATATTACAATAAATGCCGTGGCACAAAGAGAAAATGGTTTGAATGCACAAAACCCAGAAATATGACCCAGCACCCTGGGGCACAAACCCCACGTGGCTCCCCTAAGTCCCAAATAAAAGGAAGCGAGAAACCTGTTGGTGCAGATGATGGTCCCAGTCTAGTCGAGAGTGGTGGTCTCCTCCTATCAGGGTCCTGCTCCTCCTCTGGATCCAACGAGTGGTTCCCCGAGGTCTTCAAACCCCAAGATTATGTACCCTCAGGTCCAGGTGGGAGCACCCAGTCCCTCCCCCAGGGTGGGTAGTTCCACAATGGGTCGTCTGACTCTGTGAGTCATGGGGTGTTTTGGAATTGTTGCTGGCTCATTAGCAGACTTGCCCCCTCAGGCTGGGTGTGGAGGTGCTAATGACTCCCTGGAGTGGAGTTATCACAGCACTTATCTCACAGGTGTCTTCCACACCCAGCTCACGCCCTGAGGGGTTGGGTGTGCCCTGGGCAGCCGCTGCAAATGGTCCATTGTTCTTGGGAAATGAATAGAGGGGGTGGAATACACTCCCACACACTGATAAACTGGTCCCACCTGCTGAACTAGGACACCATTAGAGCAAACCTCCTGTGATCTGCACTGCACCTGCAGGCTTTCCCAGCACAGGTAGCAGAGTCCTAAACCACTGCATTTCACAGTTCTAATACTGTACATTCCTGTGTTTGTTTCAGTGCATTACTGACTCCTGTGGGAAATTAGACCAGACTAAAAATAAAAAAAACCAAACAAACCCCAGTGACTCACCTCAGAAAGAAGAACTTAATTCTTATTGAACAACAGAATTAAGATAGTAGGCAGAGCTGGATTTACATGTCTTTTTTGAGGAATGGAAGGTTAATAAGCTTTTTTTAATGTAGATGATAGAAGTTATGCATGAAATTCGTTTGATTTTTCTGTTAATTGGAGATTTCAATGTTTATTTTGATTTTTCACCAAATATTTTTGAAATTTGAATATATGTTTATTCTTAATATTCAAAGAGTCTTCCAAAGGTGGACATTTTGTTAAAACAATGGCATTTTAACATATGTGGCCTAGTAAGCATCTCTTTTCTTATGTCTGTTCTCTAATCTGTTTTCACATATGAGGGGTGGAAAAGGCTTCTCTTGGAACTTTTAGTTATCAATACCATTTGTTTAGCAAGACAAAATCTATCAATAATTAGTGAAAAATAATTGTGCTGAAGATGATATTTTTAGATATGTTAAATGCTTTAATAAGAAACTGCTTATTTGCCCCTAGAAACATTTATTTTTGTCTTGAATCTAAAGCATGCCATTTTTGCTTTCAGCCAAAATAAATTTTCTTGTATTTTATTTAATTCTTACTGCTTTTAGATGTAGGTACAAGTTATGCCTTGAAGTGTTTCACATTCTGATACCCAAAAAGCAGAATGAGTATCTTGGTCCATGCAAGAAGAGTAGACTAGCTCTTTGTTTTAATTAAATAGTTAGGAGTCTGAAGGACTTGATAATAAATTATATGACATGTAGAATGTGTTTGCTGTGAGCTGTTTAAATGTTTACCGATGGACTTGTGATCTGTTTGTTTGCAAAGAAATCAGATTAATTATTGTGATACCAAATGTTCTCTGCAGCACACACTTTGCTCTCAGAATTAGATGTTGTAAAAATACATTAGGAATCCCTAAGTCAATATTGACCCAAGGCATCCACCACAGGTTTTAGACAAATATATGCACAGCCATTCTACATTTAATCCATGTGCACATAATTAGCCATTTTTCTGAATTTTCAGTTTACCCAGAATAATTACTTCTATTGTACTTTTGATGATGGTCAAAATTATAATAGAAGTATAGATGAGTGTAAATCTGTATCTCTTCTTTCTGGTGACTGGATGCCCCATTAAAAACTTCTGTAAAGGAAAGCAGAGAAAACAGAGAAATCTTTGCATAGGGCATGATGACACCCTTTCAAAAATAGTGAGGAAATAGCTCTTGTATATCTTGTATTGGTTTTCATGAACGTGTGTTTGTGTATTTTCATTTTTAGGGACGGTCTGTGAGTTTCTTAAACCATTAGGGCCTCACTCAGAATGCGGTTTTGCCCACATACATGCTGACTGTAACATGCAATTAATAATTACTGCAGGGTTTAAGGTAGTTTCAATGAAACAGCAGTACTTTGCTGCAACATCTGAGACTGCCTTGATCATTTCCATAGTGAGACGAAGGAAAATGCTGCAGTTACTAGAGAGGATGTAAGACATTGAACAGAAAGAAAAAATACTGTGGATGAACAGTCTGGCTTTAGCCTTTATTCAGCCCACAAAACATACATAGGCAAGAGAGACTTCTGTGAGGAAACTGCCATAGCAATTAGGATAGTAAATTCTTGCAGTGTAGTATCAAGGAGGTTGTAGTTCTTCATAAAGAAGTCCTTTAAGATCAGATTAGAAAAGCAACTGACAGAAATAATGCAGATCATGGGCTGAAGGGGTGACTTCACAAGGTTTTCCCCAGTTTTGTTTTCTTACAGATTTTGTGAGAAAGCCATTTGAAACAAAATGGTTGTATGGTTTTGACAGTTAACAGACCGAAATTGCAGGTATTAGAAAGAAAAATTCTGTGTCTTTCATGTTGAATTTGGCAAGTTTGAAACTCAGGAGTTCCCAGAAATGAAAAGAGAATTTTTGTATTACCTTCCTTGCTAAGTAAGCTTGGTTTTAAAAGTGGAAACAGTTGGGACAAGGGTGATAAACTTTAATGCTTTACCCAGAAATTAAACTCTATTCCATTAAAATTGTTACGGAAAGAAGTCACAGTCATTTGCATATCGTAACATTTATGATGGTAAACCCTGGTGTGCTCCTAAGATATGTCCCCTCTCAGGAGGGCTGAGCTTTTTTGCTGAGCTGAATCCATTTAGCTTCTGTTTAGTTGACAGTAAAAGGAACAAGAGTCCTCTCTCCAAAAAAGAAGAGCTATTATAATTAAATTTCACCAAATAGGCAAATACCATCATCTGATTCCTCCACCTTTCTCACAAATACTTCTCTTTGGTCAGCAAAGTAATAATAAGTGGAAGGGAGGATCTGATTTAGCCATTCCTTGGAATGGATGAGTGGTTCACATCTCCTGAAGCTTCTGTTCAGGATTTGTGAAGATGCCCACCAGCAAGTTAGTGTTGTGTTGGTCACTGCACAGGACTTGTGTGTTGGCTCTCCTGGCAGTCTGCACAGCTGCAGCTGCTGCAGAGGTACAGACCCCTTGCAGGCTACATTATAACTTTATTTCAACTGCAAAAGTTTCTTTTCTTTAAAAGAACCTGCTGTGGAATCATTATTAGCTCATCCCAAACTCACTGTTGTTGCTGCTTCACAAGGTTTTATTTGACGTGTCTTTTTTTGAGGTCTCCATTATGACTAAAGACAGGATAATAATAATAATTTTGTTTCCTGAAACAAAATAGCAAGATCAGCCTCAGTCCCCTGCATATAGTTCTAACAAAAATACTTAAGTGTCGTGTTTAGTTAGTCCCATTTTGTTTCTTAAGTGAAATTCCAAGATTCTATAAAGCAAGAACTTTGGCATGTCTCTGACAGGGATGACATTCTCCTTTTTTCATACTTAGGGGCAGACCATGGGGGCAAGGTAACAGGAAGAGCAAAGTAGATTAAGATGGGAAATGTCTGAGGAAAGTTACTGGTTACCATGTTTTCTAATTTAACTCAGTATCTTGCAAAGTTATTTTTGTCTCTCCTTTTTTTCGTAATTGCCAATCAGTGTTTTTACCTGAGGCTAGTCTTAAATAATACAGCTTAATTTAGCTAGCAGTATTCTTAATTTAAGCATACAGTCTAATACAATATAATCTTGGTGATTTACCATGATTTTTACAAATCACTGGTACTGTCTTTGGATGTCTAATATCACCTGAGCAACGTTACTTCAACATGTTGTTGAATTAATTTCCTTCTTCTCTAGTAATGTTTTCTACTACTTTTTTCATAAATGTTAAAACAATTAATTCTACTTGTATATATAAATAAAAAGAGTTCTATCTAGTTCCTGCTTTTCCAGGTAAGCAATATTGCCTTTCTAAGGCATTACCTGTACCTGGTTTGTATTATGGAAGGAGATCTTTCTGTTCTGTTTCTGTTCTGCTTCTTGTTCTATTGTGGGAAAATATTGAAAGCAATTAGTAATAGTGTGATAAAGAAGAGAATTTATTATATCAATTTGTATTGCACTGTAATGAATAATTTTTATTAGTCTTATTTTCTTATAATTAGATAAAAACTTTGTCCTAAAACAGTAAGTGTTACAACTTAAACTATAAATTTCTTTTCACTTGTAGGAAGAGAAAATTTGTGTGCATTTTTAGATTTTAGAAGACTAGGCAATAAAACTCCCTCTATTTTTGCTATAGACAGGAGTGTATCTCATGGGACTGCACACAGTCTCTTCTTGCTATTTGTGAACAATTGTTATCTTCTCAAAACTCTTGTAGCTAAAGTAATATTTCTATGTTTTATTATACTTGGTATTTCAGTCAATTTTATCTGAAAAAAAAATTTTTAAAAAAAGTAATCCTTCTGCTTTGCCCCTGCAGTTGTGTTTACAAAATGAAAGTGATAGTTTTGGGATAGTTGGGGATTGTGAATGACTGTATCCCAAAGTCCTGCATCACCACAGCCACTTTTTGTTACAAAAAAAAGCAAATTTTGAGAAGCAATCACTTTATTTGGATATTATTGCAACTTGTTGTGTAAATATTTTGGCAAAGGCCTAAATTGATCACAGAAACAGAAATATCTTCAGTAATTACATTGTGAATTAATTAGTTCAATACTTTAATTGAAATCCAAACCAAAACAAACTGACTTGGAGGAGTAGATAAAGTACAAGATTTGACAGCCAGAAAATGGAAGTACTGATAGGGATGGCTTCAAAAGTATTTCTCCCTTTTTTTTGCAGTTGGCTGATAAAATGGATAAGTTCACTAGATAAGATAACAGATACCATCTCTTTCTTGATGTTTGGTTCTTCTCTAGGGGCTTTCCCTTATGGAAAGCAGGCCAGGTCGGGAAAGATGCAGCACTGCCCCCAGCGATGCCCCACTGAGCTGTTCAGGGATGGCTGTGCTGGGAGCTGCCACTCCCACTTAGTTTTTTACAGATGGAGAACTGAGTGAACTCAAGCAGAAGCAAACACTAAAAAGACAACAGACTTAGTGAGCCGGTTATGATGTAGTGACACCTCCAAAAAAGAAGTGCTAGAAAGTACAAATGCCTTCCTTCCAGAATCACAACTAACCCAGGATGGGCTCAAGGGGAGGATTCACTGTGTTACTGTAGGGATGGGGTTTTGCAGCACCTGGAGGCATCTTGGACAGACAAACCAGCTGCAGTCACAAAGTGCAGTCTGGAAAAGAAGATGGATGTATAGGAATGATGACCTGGAACACAGGGATTCCTTGAAACCTGGGAGTTCTGAGGGGTTTTTTGGTCTTAGTTTGTTAAAACTTAGGAATGGCACTTGTAAAGATTATTTCAATATCATAAAGATGATAGTTGCTTCCCAAGCACTGAAGATGTCTGGTACACAAAGTAGTGAGCTACAGAATAACTCTCAATACTGTTACAGCAACTCCGTGCCAATATAAGAGAGATGGAGAAACTCTGTTTGCGAGTCCGACAGGAAGACATCCCGGGTCTGCAGAGAATGATAAATCCCCTTAAAGAGGAAGCTTCATTTGCCATTAAAGACTTCCTGCAGCTGCATTCTGAGTCTGCAGAAGAACTTAAAAGGCAACTCCAAGGACAGGAGGATGCCTCTTTAACCAGATCTGCAACTGTAGGAGGAGGTACTACAATTTCATTTCTATATTTATTGTAGCTCTGTAATGTATCCAGTATGCAGTTTCTCTGACCAAATATAAGTGAAGTAAACAAATGAGATTTCAGCTGAATGATAGCTATTAATGAAGAAGTAGATTTCTTTCCCTACATGACACTTTTGTTATGACCTGTGACTGAATCTTGATAAGCAGAAAATGCTCAAGTATCTGAAGAATTCAATAGCTGTGGCCTTCCATGAGAAAGATAATGTAGCCTTAGATCCTGAAATAGAGCACTGTTCACAGAAAGCAGAATACTTAAATTCATGTTTAATGGGAGCTTGACGTATTTTTCCCTCCTGCAAATCACTTGATCATGTGCAAGTAATCATTTAGGCCATTTTCACTGAATTAGTGATTGAGGAAACATCACAAAGAAAACAGTTTTTACATGACAGGCAGCATAATGAGGCACTACTGAAATACATGGAAAAGGAGCAAATCTCTGGGTAAAGGAGAACATCTCTTCCTGTAGCATTTTAACTGGGTAACTGACAAGAAAAGAGAAAAGAGTTTAAATTCAGTTAAATAAAACATTTTGAAAACACACAAGTGAGACATGTTTGCTGTTCTTCCTTTTTTCTGTACAAAAAGTCTTTCTCTTCTTGTTTTGCCATTCTGTCGTCAGGACAAGCTTTTATTATGCCCTGGTACTGGCTGATGTTCTCCTGGTGATCTGTGAGAAAGTTGGTTCCATCAGGATTAAATCCTTCCACATAACAGTAATTAGTTTGATTGCTGCAGTAGCAGTACTGTTCAAAATTGTTTGAACATTTCATGTGTCTTAAAATCTAAAGAGTATTCTCAGTAAATGGCATTATAGAAGAACCTGCCATCAGATTTGATTTCATGACCCTTCTTGTTGCTACATAAAGAACTGCAAGAACTCTTTGAAATGTGATTAACGAGCTAGCAAGTCTTGTGGTTGAGCAGGGAGAAAAGTACATCTGAAGACTGGGCTTTATTTCAAGAATGTCATGGGCAGTATTATCAAAAACCCCTTGGGAAAATCAAGATGCATTGAATAGAGAATCATAGAATGGTTTGGTTAGAAGGGAACTTTAGAGGTCATCTAGTTCCAAGCCCCCTGCCATGGGCAGGGCACCTCCCACCAGACAAGAGTGCTCAGAGCTCCATCCAACCTGTCCTTGAACAGGGATGGGGCACCCCCAGCTTCTCTGGGCAGTCTGTGCCAGTGCCTCGCCACCCTCGGTGTAAAAATTCTGTCTGCTTGCAGGGCCATCAAAACAGAGTGCGAGGCTCCCAACATAGGGATTGTGACCTCTTCAACACCTGCAGCATCTTGGTGGTGGTTCAGTATTTGTGCTAATTTCTTTGTGGATTTCACAGTCTGACTATATGCTGCATTCTGCTGACTCAGATAACTGAATCTTTCTGGCACCATCTTACTCAAGTTCTCGAAAATATGATTGAACTTTCACAGGCAGTTTCTGAAATCATAATGTTCTAGAGTGAATTTCATTAAACTTTCAGGCCCTAAATAGGCCTAGCTCATCTAAATATTTTTGATGTGTTCTCTTTACATTCCAGTCTATCATGATCTTTTTTTTCTTTCTTGTTTAAATTAATTGCATCACATACTTGATTACAGCTGCCTGTTTGTATAAAGACTGACTTAATCTTTCTTTGGATCATCTGTCATTTTCTTTCTCTATCTGGCAATGCACTTACACTTCATTTATCTTCCTCTAACTTCAAAAGCATTCATAGAAACTTCCTTGCTACCATTTATGTCCCTTGGTATCTGCAACTTCTTTATGTCCTAGTCTTTCTGATACTAACTTTCCATGCTTATATTATTGCTTATGTTCATATTGTGTGTCAAATTCTTGACATCCAGGGCACTGAAAGCTCTTGCTGAAGCCATAAACATATTCCTCTGCATCAGGATAATTTGATGTCATCTTTAGGGCAGCCTATTTTGTTAGTGTCTCTCAGCAATTCTGCAGTCTTTTATCCTTTAGGAACCTCTTCCACATAGTTTCTGTTAGTAATTTAGCCAAATTTGTTGACATCTCTTTTGGGGAGAGCTCATTGTCTTCAGTATTCAGTGATCTCCTTCATACATATTAAGTCATTGCCTTCAGTCTCTTTGTGAGCTCTTCTCTGTTATGATCAGAACTGAATTCAAGATACCTCTTCCTTTGGTAGGTTGCTGCAGTTGTCCTCTATACATTCCAGTATTTCATTGGAAAGGCCTTGTCCTGGCTTACGTTGCTTTTCCAACAGGTCCACTGGTGGCAAATGGGAACTAGAGGTTAATTTCAAAGGACAGGGCTGTTGTTGAAATTTGAAATACCCTTGAAGTATGGGGGACATTGAACATTGCAGCACTTCAGAAAGATAAGGAATTGATCAGAAAGATTGGGATGAGAAGAACAGAAATGAATATAGAAATAATTCACCCCATTTAAAGTGAAACAGACAGACAGGCAGACAACTAAATACAATTTAACAGGTATTTCTTTCAAGTTTGCCTGCCTGTGAAAGTAGCTGTGCTGAATTGCTAACACAGACACAGTATATTGCCTATTCTTTTGTGCTTGGAGGCTGCAGTCCTGAAAGCAAATCTTGCCTCTTGATCTTAATCAAAGGAGCTTCAGTGTAGCCATTCTTTGTAATGTTGCTTCCCATCTGGTAGAGGAGGAAGGAGTTTACAAATTCAAATCTCCCACATAGAAGGCATGTCAGTGATATGATACAGTCCCTTCGCCCATTCACTACCCTCAGCTGAGGGCCAATAGAAGTGGAATTTAATTGCATATTAAACAAATATTAACAAAAGGTGAGACTACACTCTTAAAATTACTAAAATCTTTTAAGCAATATTGAATCTTGCAGAGCATTAGATTTTTATCTCAAGTGTAATGAGGTGCAAAGCTCCTCTGTGAAATCTGCAGAGGTGTTTTCTATTACTGCATTTCTGTGGAGATGCTGTAAGTGAACTGGTGGAGCCACTTCCATTCTCAATTCTATTAAAATTGGTTAGACTTGATAAAAAGTGAACTAGTGAATATAAATTTCTTAACCCATACTTGCAGTCCAAATGTGGCCACCTCTTACCCTTCTTGTTCTTTACCTTAGTTTTTTGAAGTGAGTGAAGAATTTTCTTGAGGAATTTTTCGCCACTAGTTTTTAGTTACTAGAAAATAACATGTAAACCAAATTAAAATTTTAATTTTTCTTGAATGTGTGGGATTGAAATAGAATACTCATAACCAATGATAAATGTCAGAGTATGTAGCAGAACTGTTTTTTCAAAAAATGCACACATTTGAATATATGATTAATTATATTGAAAAGGAGAAAGCAGTATTTTAGAACTGAGTGTAAAACATTAATTAATATGAGGTTATAAATCAAAATATGTTCTGGAAGAACAGGTGATGATTGTAGAATGTGAAGGGCTTTCCACGTCTGGATTCTTAAAGGAAAAGGGGTAGAAATAATTGGAAAGCAAAACAAGCCCAAATTAACCCCCCAAATTGCTTACTGCAGTTTTTACTCTGCTTGCTTAGTAGTTATAGCTGAATATCCATTTCATGGATGTCAGACTTCTATGGATCTGAGAACAGGAAAATGGGTCCTTAATGTATTTTGAGATACTGGGATAAAAAGGTTGAGAAATGGACAAATCCTATGAAAACGTATAATTTTTATTTTATCTTAAATTAATCCCATGAACAAGCATGCACTGTTACTGATTTTTTTATGAGTGTGATTATATTTTGTTTTCCATTGTTCGTATCTGTTACTGTTGTATAATATTATTATACCTTTACACATTCATTGTTTGTAACGATTTTAATACAATATTTACACTTTAGTATTGTTAGACATATCTAACCAGCCTTCCCCAAAATAAGCTCTCTCTTCAGACTACCCTTTCCAAGGAAGGAAACCCATGTCCTACTAAAGCCAGAAAGTGAAGTTGTCTGAATTAACATGGTCTTTGCAGTGTGTTTACATACATTCTCCAGTCTGCCTTTAAGACTGTCAAGCTCTTTCTTAATCCTTGTTACAACAAGCCAAACTTGTTTGTTACTATTCTTTATTACCACTTAATCCCTTGTCCACAATTACACACGTCCATTACATCTGTAGTGGCTCAAGAGTGGGCTCTGACTGGAGGAGGTACCTGTGTGTCTGTTCATTGCATCTGCTCTCCCCCATGCCACCTCACTGTCTCTCATTCCCCGGTTTTTCCACTTTGTACTTCATCCTAAACTCTTCTGCATTCAGTCCAGGTGATTTAGAAAGGGACATACTTGAAAATATCTTGTGTACAACTCTGAGCTGCAAATGTTTGTTGTCCTCACTGTACCATTACCCAACCAGATCTAGCACTGAATGCTGAGCACGTTACTTGTTTTTTACTGCTTTTACTTTGGAAGTCTTTTCCTCCAGATTCTTTTAGCCACAAGTGGCTGAAATTCAAACCAGTGGAATGATAATCATACAGTGAATAACTGTCTGTTCAGTTTTGGAAGTGCAGTGTTTTTATGTGTCATATGTAAATGAAAAGCTTTTGTCCCAGGCTCAGTTTTCTTAGCCCAATCTATACAACATTAATTAAATGACCTTGAATTCAGGAGTATAATTTAATATCACTCTCAGGACTCATTATGAAACTCTGCTGATAGAAATGAATCTATTTCTTTGTCAGTAACATCCTTTTAAGAAACTGCCTAGTGCTGTAAGACTTCTCCCTATAGGATCATTTTCAGGGCTGTTGCTTGGCTTGAATTAGGTTACGTACCAGGTTACCCTTGAAAAAATTTCAAGAGTGAGAAAGTTTGCACATCACCTGCATTCTGATTCAGTGAATTTCTCATTCAGAAACTTTATATAACACAGAAGTGAAGGATGGCTCCCAAAGTTTAATCCAGATCTACTCCCGTCTTCCGGAAATACCTCAAGAGGAAAATGCAGCCGAATCCTGGGAAAGTTTAGAAGAGGTATGTTGGAACTCCCTTACTGCCACATTGGTGCTCTTGTTTTTAGCAACTATTACAAAATAACATTTGTTTTCTCTTTGTAGGACTTGATTGAGCTCAGCCAGTTGGTGACTGATTTTTCTGTCTTAGTCAGCGTGAGTATTAATTCTGTGTTCTATCCATGTAGAGTCTTGTGCAAAAAGAGAGTGAATGGGTTACTGTTACTCTTAGGTGGGCACAGAAAAAGGATGAGCAACACTTCTGCCCGTAACCTGCTCAGTCTGGGCTAATGTCACTTGATCAAAGCAACAGAACAGCAAAATAACATTAACTGAATTTATTCCAATATTAAAGGCTACAAAACTCTAGTCACTGTTGGGAACTTCAGGAAGGTGCCAGTAGAGGCAGAGCAGTTTCCCCACGGTGAGCCGAGATGCCTGTACAAAAGTGCTGTCTTTGCTTCTTGGGACCTATGGTAAATACACCCATAGTTTGAAAGAGGGACATTAGACACTGTCCAAGCCATAGGTGATGCATGTAATGTTTACAAGAAGAATGGTCAAAAGCATTAGTTTAACTACTCTGCTGCTCTGTCTGGTTACAAAACTAACAGCTCTTCCTTCCCTACATTGGTGAGTCATTGACGCAGGTGATTCTGTGGCTCTCCTGTGGATTCAGGCTCTGCCCAGGTAACTTTTTGAGGAGCCAGTTGTCTTCTGCTTCAGCACTAGTGCTGGTAGTTGCTCCTGAGTTTTGTGACTAGAACAACTACAGTCTTCTAGGCAGTGGCCACAAGCTGAACTTAGTAGAAGCTCTAGTGTTAACTGCAGACTTCTACCCATTAACTGTTACAGTTTCTAACTAATGGTGGCAACAGCCGTCACTGCACAAGGTGGGTGGTTCTCAGGTACTTTTTCTAACTTAATCAGAGGTACCAGAAAAATCCCTCACTTTTATCATGCTCGTTGTCTGCTCTCACAACACTGCCAAAAAGTCTTCATCATCCACACCCTGTTCCCAGTGTTTAGTACTTCCTTTGCCACGGGGTATTTAAATGCACAGTTCCCATCTTCTAGGAGAGTTCTTTAATCTCCTTGATAGGGATAGTAGGGATAAATAAGGTAGATTTTATCCTCTCTGTCAAGTATGTGCTGCTTCACCTATACAAATAAACTAAGAACCGTGAGGCTGGGGAGGGACTGCAAAAAATTTCATTTAGTCTCCTAAAGGTTAAAGCAAGAGGTCCTGTTCCCAGGACTTTCTGGAGTTTACGTGTAACCACCATTAGATATAATACCAAGCATCTAAAGTGTGTGGACCACATAGTAGATGAAGATACCAGAGCTGGTGGACTCAGCAGTTTCTGAATTAGAAGAAGGCAAAGTTCAGAATGCCTTTTATTTTAATGCTGAACATCAGCTGTCTCATTATTTTGTGACATAAAACAGCCTGGGTACTGCTGAGAATAAAATAAGAACAAACAAATCCACAGACCCCTTTATCTTCCGCTCCAGTGTTCCCTGAGAGAGACTGCAGGGGAATCTGCCTGCATTTGGAGAAAGGATGAAATGTTTTTGTAAAATCAAACAGTAAAATACAGAGCAACATCAAGTGTATTTTCAATGCAAAGTTAAGTCACTTAATGTTGCAATTAAACGCTTCTGCTTAGATTTCTTGATGCAGCTTTGTATATTGGAGTTTGTACTGATCTTATAAATGCTCTTTATAGAATATTTTTTGAACATGAAAGTCAGCAGGAAACAAAAAGGCTAGTTTGGATTATTTTTCCCTTTGGAATGCGAATTCATCTATTCACAGAGAAGATTTGGAAATCACAGGGTTTGGGTTATTTTCTCTAACTGCAGCAAGACATTGTCTAATTCTCACACCATATTATTAGTTAATAGTTTAGATTTTTGTAAAGTAAGTCTGTAGTTTCAGCAGAGGTTATCAGATGCTAATCATGAGGCACCATTAGGGCTGCTGGATGCAGTGGGTAGCAGATGAAAGTGGCTGTGGGGCCCTGATTACAGGCATTAAAATGGTGTGTATTGGCTCACTGCTGCTTCCCAGCAGGTTACCTCACTCATAATTCCTTTGCATCTAGTCTCAGCAGGAGAAGATTGACAGGATTGAAGACCATGTCAACAGTGCTGCTGCGAATGTTGAAGAGGGAACCAAAAACCTGGGGAAGGTAGGGCTGTGCTCCTGCTGGCCAATCAATGGTACTCTGCCTCCCAGCAATCCTCTATTAACCCAATTGATCTGCCGTCTTTAATGCTGAGGGAACCAGCAATTAAGAAAATAAGGAAGAAATGACCCACAGGTAGCAGAGAAAAAAAATAAATCAATCTGTCTTGTAATTTTCTGTCACATCCAGGCTACTAGGAAATACAATTATTTAATTTTGGGGGGGCTTTTGTTAGTGCTGTTCTGAGGCTGCTTTGGTTTACTTGCAAAGACAAGTGCATTTGGTGACTGAATCACATAGACATAAACCAAGAGGTTGATGATGTCATTTCCATACCCTTCCATGTAGATGTCAGTTGCTAAATAAGCCCCAAGCCTCGAGTCAGACATGTTACTGAAAAGTGTGACCATTTTCTCAGTTTCTTATTTGATTTAATGATGCAACCAGCTCATACCCAGTGTACATTAAAGCCAGAACCATGTCAAAGGACCTGGTTCACAACTGCATACAGGAGACAGCTCAATTTTGAATTGTTTTTAGTACATTTTGTCATACATGTGTGATAGTTGAGCATCTTTTTTAAAATACTAATTTGTAAAGTTTATTTATCACTGAGCATTCAAGTAATTGCCAAGAGCAGTGAGGGGAAAATGCACATCACCACAGGCAAGTATTCTAACTGTATTTTTTTTCCCGTTACAGGCTGCGAAATACAAGCTGGCAGCTCTGCCTGTGGCAGGTGCAGTCATTGGTGGAGTGGTGGGGGGTCCTATTGGTCTCCTTGCAGGCTTCAAAGTGGCAGGAATTGCAGCTGCACTTGGTGGTGGGATTTTGGGCTTCACAGGTGGAAAATTGATACAAAGGAAAAAACAAAAAATGATTGAGCAGGTCTCTTCCAGCTGTCCAGAGCTTTCTCACCAAAGTGCCAAGAAATCCAGCTGAAGTGTAGATTCATTATGGCCAGGAACAACAGTGTAGTAGCCACGCTAATGACAGACTTGCAGCCTTATGCTTTAAATACAAGGCTGAGTTGTGTGAGTTTTGATGACATTACTGTTCGTGGGAGGGCTGAAACAGTCATGTCAGAATTTCTCTTTTCAGACATGGTGACATCAGTCCTTTGAAAATTACATGGATAACTTTTAATTATAAAATCCTTAAATGAGCTATATGCACATCTGTAATGATGGGTGACAGGTGCTTCATGCCAATTTTGCACAAAGTGTCTTGCAGATGATATAAAAAGAGATACTTGGAAAACCCTTGTGCTTTCCCGTGAATGCCTTGACAAGCTGGAGCTTTTATGGTAGTGCTCCAAAGGAAAGGAAATAAACGCCATCAGTCTTTCATAGTCATAGTATTTTAAATTTACTTTCATTTATCCGGATTCCCAAACTTCCTGTGTAAATCTCTGGGATATGACTATGTGCACTTAGTAATGCACGGGAAAGTGTCAGTTGTCATAAGAGAAGGTGAAAATGTTGGGTGAGCAATGTGGAAAAAAAGTCATGTATATATCATATATATCACACCTGCCTCCACCAGCCATATCAGATCAGCACTGGAACCAGCTTTTCCTCTTTTTCAGGTACCTTATTTTTAATTTGTAAGTACACTTTCACCTTGCTCAAAGTGTAGTTGTGAATTAAACAGTCTAAGCAGCAACCCTGCAGGAACTGCTTCTGGAGGATAGTAATTTTCCATAGTTGTTCAGCTCCTTGGCTTGTCCTGAGAACACCATGTAGAGTGAAGAGCCAAGCTCTGACATTCTGAACCTGAAGCCTCATCTTGCTTAAGTTGCACTTACTGCAAGGTGTTGCCCTTGCTTCTTGTCTCCTGGAACCCACAGCACTCTGGTGGGAGAGCTAAACAGCTTCCCTGGAAGGCAGTGCTGCAGCATCTTACCATCCTTATGAAGCCTTTTGCTTCTGAAGCAGCCATTCTTAAATAGAGAAGTGTCAATGTGTTCTTATTGTCACATACTTGTACTATTGTCACAAAATCTGCTGTTTGGCACATGGTCCTACCTCCGTCTTTTCACAACAGTTCCCACACTACTGCTGCTACTGTTTTTGGTGGGGGAGGGGGGGGAATGGAGACTGAGGTTGTGAAGCCACTTCTTAGATTGGTCAATTCATCCCGAGCTCTGCTTGAGTCCAGTTTTATGAGGTGCACACTGGAGTCAGTGTTGGGATAAGGCTCCCTAGCAGGGAACACTGTCCAAGGAAGCATACTGTAGAAAGAGCTCGTTTTGAATAACCAGTACTTTGATATCATCACTGGAAATCACTGTCTGCAAATGACAGATGATGGGGTTTTGTGCCTACAGACACTGTAAGCAACTGTTAGTTACAGCACAAATAACTTCTGAGCAGTTCTTCCTTATTACTTTTAAATTACTATCAGCCAGAGCATTATGTCTATTTTAAGTAGGTCTGAGGCTCAGGGAAGCAATGTGTGCAAGAACAGTTTTCACCAGTAATTGCATGTGTTAAAGCCATGGTGCCTCCATTGGTGAAATCAGCTGGAGTGGAAAACATGACCCGAGTAATTCAGCTCATTGCTCCTGACAGGGAAAAAGCGCTTTTCTTTAAACGCATCTACTTCGGATCTAAACAGAGTTAATGAGCTTGTGACAACTTCATAGGCTGTTCATTCTGTTGATATTTATTTTCTATATTTAGAGGAAGACACTAAGGAAAAAAAGTGGTTTTAATCAAAAACTGTGGTAGATTCTTTGTATCATTTTAAACTACTGTATCTGCTTTCCTCCTGTATGTTGTGAAACCTCCTGCATTTAAATGACAGCAGCCACATCAGTGATGTGACTCCATCCTCTCCCCCCAACCTACATTAATGCCACGACAATCTAAATTCATAAGACTGAATTCCTGCCCCAGCTTACACAAATTCAGCTTGGTATGCACTCATTTTATGAAATGTCTAGCATGAAAACTATTCTTCCCCTTGTGTCTTTAAGGAAGCAATTTCAAAGCATTGTGTACACACGAGATGTGGGAGACTGTTATTTAAGCTATGATTTTTTAAAATAGGTGGGTTATTTACATATGTGAAGAAACATCAGCATCTGAGTAACCAAACTAGCATTTAAATTGCTAGGCATGTTAGTCAGAAGAATTGTAAAATATAAATAATTCTTTCAGACCAAATAAAAGCTTTTTCGTATGAGACTGGTTGTAGCATTTACTGAGCATGTTGGGGCTTGTTTCCTTTCAGCATCTAAAAGATTAATCCCGCCCAGATTTTATATTACTGAAATAATTGCCTTACCAAGATTGAAGAATCCTGTATTGAATTACCAAACACATGCTTTGGCTGTTGAAATATTTGCATTGACTAAAATTAATACAAGTTCCTGAAGGGCCACATGCATCTAGTACCTTGTACACTCATGCCAGCTCAGAAATGAACTCTGCAATTTCAATTAAAGAGTTTGGAGTGGTTTCATTCCATATAGGATAATACTAATACTTTTGACAATTTCCCTTGGAATCTTTGAGAAGTGTTAATAAAGGGAGTGGTAAGCTGAGCACCAAATAGTTAAAATACAGATGATCAGAGTCCAAGGGCTCAATTTGAAATACAGCTTAGATTTTTGTCCAGTACTTGCTCTCTCCAGGCAATTAAATTTTCTGTATCACCAGACATATAAAAGCTCAAGTGACACTCAGCAGCATGTTAGGCAAGCACAGCTTGACTTCAGCTGTTCAACCTTCTGCTTGCAAATAGAAAGGTCACTTGAACACAGCTATAGCCAGGTCAGTGGGCATCAAGAACCCAGGAGAATCAGGTCCAATTCCAGTGAATACACACTGAAGTGTGTAATTGTCATGAAACTTTACAGCTAAGTGTCCACCTAGTGCTGGGATGCCAAAGCTCTGGGAACAAGTCCTTACTCTGAAACACAAACCTGGATTTAGGAATGGCAGAGGGTCTTCACCTTTTTCACTTTCTAGCTGAAAGCACCGGCCACTGGGTGGGTGGATGATGAGGAAGCAATCTTTCTCCAGAAAGAGAAGTTTAGAGATCTTCCACTGAACAGCATTTATAAATAAGAATCCCAAGGAAAAACAGGAACCTCAGAGAAACAAGATGAGTACTTGCAGGCACCATGCAGGAATTGACTAAAATTTCAGGTGCCAGAGTTGTATAGAACCACCTGTAGATAACAAGTGGCAGCCTTAAAACCACACCCTGCTCGGATCTTCAGATTCCAACTGGAAGGCAGTATGACTCAGCTGTCAAAAATGCTTGGTTTGGCACAAGGTGGAGAATGGAACAGGAGAAGGCCAAAACCACAGATTCACAAAACCAGCAAAAAGTATACCTGTAAACAAAACCCTGCAATGCTCTTTTCAGCTCTCAAATCTGCAGCTGCTCAGTTTGCTGTGGCTCAGTGTGGGTGGGCACTAGTGACTCTGTCCTTGGAATTGCCCCCTAGAAAGCTCCTGTTGCTGGTGCTGCAGGGGCTTTACGCAGGAGGCTGTCCTGGGATCAGCTTCTGCCACAGCTGCACTGGACCCGTAAGTCTGTCGGTAGCTCAGCAGGCAGCACCCACAGCTGAGGCAAAAGGAAACCTGAACAGTGACTGCACAAGGTGGGGTGCTCTGCTCAGTAAACCTGAACCCAGGGTTCCACCTGTCCAGAGAACAACCTCGCTTCTAAGGACACTGAACCTTGGGGGCCCAAGTCATTCTTTGTAGTAAGTGTACTGTACAAATCCAGTAGTAATTAGTCTCCAGCAATTCACCACAAATTAACGGATATTGTTCATCTTGGAGCTTCTGTAAGTTCATCTCACCCAGCAGCTTGAAGATTAGTTGGGAAAAGCCCATACTCTGCTGGTGTTCCTAACAGAAAAGCCCACATGGAAAGTAGCAATTCCTTCTTCAGAGCAGAATTCAAAGATTTTGCAGTAAGGCACAAGCCAGAAAAAGAGACTAACAGAAAATTTGCAGTGACTGTTTGAACAATGTCTGCCAGAAAGGCAGGGAGCCAGAGGGAAAAACCTCAAGTAACAAAAATGCCCCGAGATAATCCCAACATACATACAGATACTTATTTGGAACTGACAAAACTCAAATGCCAGTCCAGCCCCAGTTCTCTCTTACTGTGAAGGGTTTCCAACATTCATATTCTTTTAACACAACCATGTGGGTAACACTCCTAATTCCAAGGAATCGGAGTAGGTCAATACAGTCCCTTCATTCAAAGTACAGCCATTATCATTAAACCTTTCCTTTCCTCCTCCTCACAAGGTATTCAGGGTGGTTTAATCGCTTGGACATTTACAGCCAGTAAAAGCACCACACAAGATTCTGTAAAACTTTAATTTATTCCCCTCCCAAGTATCCAGAATAGAAGACCCTCTTAAGTTGGAGAAAGATGTGACAAAGAAATAGATTACCAGGATAGCTGTTCACATGAAGAAGAAAAAGCACATACTACCAAGGTTACACAGAAAACAACCCAGAAATCCTATTTAATGGGGTAGTGCAAGTTAACAGCATGTCTCTGGCAAGGATACCTTCATTTGGATTATAAAAGTTTTACAGAACAGAGTTAGATCAAGAGTCTGGATGGGTCTCTGATATTTTACTATAGCATTAAGAATGTACTGTTTGAAAGATGCTGTACAGAATGACCCACCAAACAAATGTATTTACAAGCCTGGGGAGAAAAAAATTATTTTTCAGTTTATTCAAAATAAAAATACACATAGAATTATGAAAATATAGGTTTACTATTTCCACCACACAGAAGTCAACGCTGCTGTCTGAAAGGCTTGCAAGATCATTTCAAGTTTTTAAAGTTCATCTTTTTCCCTCAATAAGGTGTACCTATGTTCACTGGGTGCCAGTTTCTGGAATGAGCTCTCTGGTGGGCTGCTTGCTAAATCCTGAATTGGCTGAAAAACAGAACAAACGGTAACATTGTTTGTTAGACTAATTTTAATAATCATTCACTTCCATTAAATCAGTTTCTAGCATTAATTATGGGAGTGTATGAATGTCCAGGATTCCCACAAACTGAGTTGTTTTTTTCTTTTTGGAAGTCATGTTGTGAGTCCCAAGTAGGCGGAACACACACACAGACACACTAAGAAAGCACTTTCATTTAAGGATATTTCTCTTTTTGGCTCATATCAAAGGTAAAGGTCATCACACCAGTTACTTACAAATCATTTAGAAGTATTTCAAATGTACCCCACTGTATATTTGCATGAGTCTGTCTACCACTTGCTTCAAGGGCATTCTAGTTTGTGTTGTGTGTATTACGAGATGCACCAGGGCAAAAGTGACATCGCTGACAAAGTATTTTAGAATTAGTTTTCTATGGAAACTTAAGAAAAAACAACCCCCAACACAAACCCCATGCAATTCAAGGTATGTAGGTGAGCAAAGATGGCAGCCTCCAGTTTACCAAGGCCAGACTTCCATCACATGCACATCCACAAGATGGCAGGATGCCATATGGAGATGGAATGCAAACATCCCAGGCTGAGTGTGCATTTCTCAAGGCAGAATAGATTCGAGCAAGCCTGCAGCTCGAGGCTACATGTCTGTGCCCAGAGAAGCAGGCAGCAGGATCCAAGAGCTCAGCAGGCAACAGAATCCAAGAGCTCAGCAGGCAACAGAATCCAAGAGCTCAGCAGGCTTCCTCTCTCTGGCCAAGCCTCCTCCTCACAGCAAGTGCCTCAGAGCGTCTCTTCCTCAGGCACACCTGTCCACCTCCAAGCTGACAGACTGCCTGGCCTGTGCCTCAGTCTCCAGCCCTGGTTTCTGCACCTCCTCCTGTTGACTGGAATTCTGGTTGCTCAATGAATACCAGAGAAAAACAGGTAACTAGTAGTTAAATGAGTAACTGTTGAGACAATTCAGCCCACGTGTTTTCTCGGTCAGTCATGCCAACATTCAAAAGCAGTCATTCTCCTGGCCAAGGCAAGACCTCCAAACTTTTCATGCTTTTAAATGTTAGCTTTGAGCAGGGCAACAGGAGGCTGCATTCACAGGGCTTACCTCAGTGCCACCCTTACACATCCCACAGAGCAGCAGGAACATGACCCTGTAGCTATAGTTTGTGTCCCTCACCCCTGGGTTCTCAGATGGCCCAAGGCATCCCAACACAAGGGCACTGGGTCTCCTCTGGGACCAAAGGGCTCTTTGAGCCCAGACAATGCAACGTGTAACTTGGAAGAAGTTTTTAAAAGTGGTTATTTCTTTAAACAGTGCTCGAGGTAATGACAATGTTCCCTGACAGGCTGTTACATTTGCACCTTTCAGCATGACACCAAGCACAGGAGCTGAGTGGTGTATAAAGAAGATACAAGGCTGCTCAAGACACAGAAGACTGGGCTGAGCAGAGGGAATCAGGGCTGCTCATGTCCTTTCTTTCCTGACACTGAGGTGCTCCTGAGTTTTGTCCAGAAAACAATCTAGTAGTTGTGTTCCTGAAGAGATCCCAGGAGTGACTTCAAGGCACGTAATTACACAACATGACAACCTTTGAGCAGAACCACGAGGAATCCAAAGTGTCAAGTGCAGCCTTTGAGCACAACTAATGCCATTTGTTAACTGCATGGATAAAAGCAGTAAGGCCTATTACTGCTTATCCATCTTTTCTTAATGCTCTAAGAATCTGCCTCCGTCTCCTGCTTGGATTGCCAACTTTCTATACAAAACATTCAATCAATTGTTCTTTCCCCTCAGAAGCACCCTGTAATAGTGTGGGTTTTGGGAAATAATGCAGCTGTGATGTACTATCAGCCTTTGCACTGAAGTCATACAAAAATCACATAAGTCACATAAGAGCAGCTCGATGAGGTCAGAATGGTCATCTAGCCCAAGATCTTCAGTTCAAGTGGAGAACATATTCTTAGATATTCTATACTCCTCCCTTGTTCAAGGCAAACAGGTACCACAGTACCCCTAATACTCTCCTTGCGTTTACTCAAAGACAGTTAAAGGAAGTGCCAAGCAGAAGTGGCAATGTTGCACTTCTGTAAACAGATTTCTCCTTCAGGAGACAGAAATTAAAAGTACAAACATATTAGAAAATACAGCTCTGACAAGTAAAAAGAACACCTTTAATAAATGGCCAAATTAAATGTGTTTCTTGTAACCTTACCTGACCAGGTGCTACATCAGTTGGATCAGGGCCATGATGAAACTCTCTATGCAATTTTCCAGAATGCAAGTCTAATACAAATTGCTTCAGTTTACCCGGAATTCTGGAACAAATTCAACAGAAACACCCACATGTTTATTACAAGTGAAGTCCAAACACAGCAGATTTGAAAGTGCACTGTTTAGAGTAGCCAACTTTTGTTTATCTAGCACACTATGCCCACTTTGAGGTAACGAAGAGAGGACAGGAAGCCAAATGCTAAGGTATCCTACCAGCTTCTTTTTCTTTCCACTGTCTCTTGAGAACACAGCAAGTATTTCATCTTTTCAATAACTCCCACAGAGTTGTACCAGCCGGTAACTTCATTGTGTACTCACTTCAGCTCCCCACTAACCATAATGTAAGAGGGAACAGCAGGTTCCAAATGCACAGTTTACAGATACAAATGACAGTTGGGTACCAGTATTGACAAAACATCTTTGAAAGGCTCTCTACTGCCTCAGCAACTGCATATACACCAGAGATAAGAACTAGGAGGATATCAATGTAAATCTAATCTGAGATCATCTACTGTCACCCACAGCAAACACGCTAAACTACAGCATCCAGTTTTATTTGTGAAATGCCAGATAGACTAAAAAGCTCAAAGTGAAGAGTTGATCTAGTAAATATTAAGGATGAGATAAAAAAATTATAACCATAAGCACTATGCATGTAATCAAAAGGTAATGTCTGAATGGAGACAGGTTTTGTGGGCAGTCTTTCATCAAACCATTTAGGAAAGAGGAAAAAAGTGTGGTCAGAGGCTATCAGCAACATTTCACAGTCAGAAAACTCTATGGATAAAATGCAGCATAATATAGAGTCAGAGGGTATCACTACAGCAATGTCTGTTACTAATCAGTATTACAGTGGTACTTTAAAGGGGTGTCATCTCTTCCCTTCCTGGATAAGATGAGGAATTAGTACTGATGGAGAGAAGAAGGTTCATTCTAGCCTATTTAGAGGGAGCAGCAGAATCACTGCTCCCTGCTTTACCCTGGGCTCCTGCCCTGTTCTAGGGCAGGCACCTTGCTGGAGATATTCTGCTCTCCTAATTCAACACGGGCACTTGGTGCCTACAGCCTTGTGTGGCTCAGCCTTTTCTCAGTCAAAAGCTACAACTGATCTCTTGGCTGGCTTTGCCAGCCACCATTTCCAGCCTGGAACAGCAGGATGAACAGGGACAGGTGGCCAAAGTACAAGGATAAAACACTGAGTGATGGTGTCATTTGCCTATGAAGTGCCACTTCTCCAAAAGGACAATGATTTCCCTAAAGAGAGAAGAAATCTTTTAGTAGGCCAGTTGTGAAAGTGCCATATCCAAACCCTATTGGCTGGTGGCAGCACTGAGATTGCAAGAGGCAGCCCGAGGCCAGTTTCTAAGAGTCCAGCAAATGTACTTACGTGGCAGAAATCCTTGCAGGTAGATCAAAGTCTCAGAATTAAGACTTTACCTATTATTAAAAACCAAACACACACTCCGCCCCCCCCCCCCCCAAAGCGACAAAGAACAACAGACAAACCAAACCAAAAATTCACATACACACAAACGAGGATGTCAGACCCAGGCGCTCCAAGCTCTCCTGGTTTCCAAACTGTTTGTTAGGTATTTCTATGTGTCAGCTCAACCTCCTAGAGTGAGGTTGAATAATTATTTATCATTAGGCAACTGTCTACAATCCTGACAGGCAGTTAAATGCCTCCCTGACATCCAATCCCGTCAGATCTCGGAAGCTCAGCAGGGTCAGCCCCGGATTAGTACTTGGATGGGAGACCTCCTGGGAAATGCCGGGTGCTGTAGGTTCTAGTCCTGAGGACTTCACTGTCACTGTCCAAGCTCGCTCGGCCGTGGCAGATGAACCTCAGGACTTAAATGGTGGGGCCAGTTCTGCGCACGCTGAGCCTCACCTAAAATCCACTGCGCAGGCTGGAAGGGCACACCCACGTGGGGAGAGCCCTTCCCAAATCTTCGTTCGCGAAGCCGAGCCACACACACACACAATCCTGACATCTCTTTCAGCTTCATTTGTATGTAACAACTGGCACACATCGAGCAAGTAGCTCTTATTATTCTGATAGTGTTTCACAGAAACAGAACACATAAGAAACATAAAATGAAAGTCTAAACTAAACATGTCTATTGCCACTGTAAGAGATATTAATTTGTTTTAGAGCTGTTTAAAAAGTGACAATAATAAGAGTGTTTTTAAAATGCAAATATCCTGTTATTTTTTTGCTGGCATGTGCGGTGAACACAAATCTTTCAAAGGAACAGGAACTACAAGGAGAACAATAGTCACACTCAGAGTTTCAACATACACAGCTTCAGATATCTGAAAAGCACTATTTGAGATACATCAAACAGAGACCACATTTAATAAGCCTTTGGAGAATTACAGACAGAAGTTAAGTTCAAACCCTCCTTCCAAATGTCAGCATTTCAGATAGAAAAATGCCTCCTGGAATGGCAGAATCAGACATGGGATTACGTTGATATTGCATGCTAAATCTGGCTTTGACAAAAACAAAATACCCAGCCTAGGGATCCAACCAGGATTTAACAAGCAGTGTATGTGCAGGTGCCTCCTTTGAGACAGAAACTAGTTTAACACCCAACCAGAAGACAAAGACAGAGCTTTTGTCTGGGACTGAGAGCCCCTAAAGAGAATTGTTTCCACATCTTCATTCCTCAGGAGAGACAGAACATCTGCTTCCAAGGCAGTGCAACCTAAAGAGACAGCTGATGTGATGAGGATTATCAGTGGTATTTCACCTGAGCACTCTGACACTCTGCTCTCATGTACTTCATCTAGATCCACATGACAGTGATCGGCCACTTTCCAAGTTGCACTTGGAAGATTTCAGAAATCCACACAGCAGGGATTTCTCTGCCAGCTTTTCAGAGTTAGACTAATGTGGTAAGGCTGGAACTTCACAACAGGAAAAACCAAACCAGGAGGCTGGGAATTCTTACATGCTGCATTTTACAGTAATCCCTGAATAAGAGCACTTACACATTCCATGTAGTCTTTTAAATCTTTTAAAATAATTGATACATCTAGATCACTCCTTGAAATACCATACCAGGCTCCAAATCCCTAACTGTGATGGAAAATAGCAAAACTTTGAAATAAAAGAGCAGCATCTAAAACCAACATGAGATTGATTTCTTGTAATACAACCCCATTTCAACAGTGACTTCACACCAATGTGTGTTCCTTTTAGACTTTGACACTGAATCACACACTGACAGCCTTATCTATCCCAGATTTACACACCTTCCTACCATACTACTGATTAAAGTATAAGCACACACCTTTTCCTTTATTCTTCTCAAAATAAAATGCAGAAATTAAAATACTTACGACAAGTCGGCGAAGTCTGGAAAGACATACATGTGCCTAAAGCTGTCGATGGCAATAACAGGGCAGTCTTCTGGAGTCTTCTGAATGTGGAGGAGTGGGTGCCTGAATTTGTCACAGTCAGCATGGAGGAAGTTTATTGTACCTGAACATTGTAAGCAGGCAAAAATCCATGTTAAGATTTTTTTTAGTATTATCTTGATACCCTAACCACTTTTGTAACTATTACAAAGGTGGAGATATTAGAGAGATACAACATGCAAAACTTGAAAATACATCTAAATAACTAACACAACCAAAATAACAGGTTTTCTTAAAGTGGAGGGTTTTTTCCATATTACAGACTGAAGCTTTGTTTAATGCCCTCTCAAACCACATAAAGTCATTTAGACAAGCAGGGTTTCTGACACTGTTGCTTAATAAATTGTCTATCTATTTTAATACTTTCCAAAGGAATGAGTCCTCACTGTCAGAACTGCATAAAGCCCTTCAGGCTCAAGAGTTTTAGAGCTAGAATTCTGTTTAGCCTTTGCTTCCACTCTACAGAGTTGCCTGAAAAAAAATTATACCAGTAAACTCAAAAAGTATTAGGAGTGACTACAAACCTTTTTCACCTATTAACTGTCGTGCAACCTCCTGCTGGAATTTCTCTAAACTCTCCAAGTCATCTTTCATGTGGAAAAGTATGAGGAAAGGAAGGCCTTCTTCTGTCAGTTCCTGCGCAGAAAACAAAGGACAAATCCCATTACTTCCATTTCTTAAGTAAGTGATTTCAAATTCAGTGAGATCTCTACTTTAAAAAACAGACTAAAGAACAAGACAAAGCTGTTAACTGCTGACCTTTCCTCTAAAATACCCAAGTGATAGTTAACATGCCTCCTTCCTCTTATCATGAACAGCAGATAACAAATGATGCTATTTCATTATCAGCATTTCAGGAAGGGATACACTTTCACTGGAATACTTGCCTGAAAGAAGTAACCTGATTCTGAGAAAACATCTTCATAGAAACCAAAGTAAGGCCTGAGCAGCATGGTACTAAATGCTATGCAAGGCTGAGGGTGTATTCTAGATCCAGTCCTAGCTTGTTCACATAGTAAGGTGGTGCTTTCTTACCATAATACAATGAATATCTTTAAATAACCTTATCCCCTTCCCCCAGTAAAGAAAAAATCAGAAGCCAGTGATAAAGCCGTACCAGTTATGATCAAGTACTGCTCTTCCTGGCAGTGTGCTCTGACTGGTCATCTGTGTAACACTATTGCTAAATTCACACACTAATTTATTATTAAAATTGATGAAAAAAATTAAAACCTTTTTAGACAGGCAAACTTTAATTCCTCATAGGAATGTGTCATTACAGACCAAGTGCCTTTTAAAGATCTCTGTGCCCAGGGACAGATAAATACAGGGATTCCTTGAGTAATTTATTCAGGATTTTTCTTTTACTCAAGCCCAAAACACAATATCCACTTGCCTGCTTCAAAAGTGCTTTGTAAGCACTTAGGGGCACCAACTCAACTTGCTACAGTCTGATTGAAGAAATCATCATTTATCATCTAAGAAGTGCCTAGAGCTGTCTATTTTTCATTTGCACAACTGCCAGAAGGCTGCCAGTTACACAGTGCACAGGAAATGGCTGTCCTTCTCTCTTCAGCCAAATCCATCAGGCAAGTTGAAGCTTGGGCTTTTAACAGCACATTGCAAAGATCCCCATAACTTCAGTGCTCTTGAAACTGAAGCTTCCCAATCCACCTCTAAACCAATGACTAATCATATTTGCTCATTCTCATTTTTACACATACAAATTCAGCTGGGTCTCAGCCTCCTCTCCTGTTACAGGATGGTAAAAAGTCTGTTTTGTACATCATCACCATCATGGCTAGGCTGCGCGAACGAAGATTTGGGAAGGGCACTACCCACGCTTGCTGCAAGCTGCTGGTGGCTAAAAAGGCCGATACGGGATAGGCAGGTCTGGTCACAAAAGGCACAGCGGAACGTCTCCCTGGGTGACACTGGCAGGGAACGGTTCTTTCTGCGTTGTCTTTTCCCTCAAGACTGACTCTCCGTGCATTCTCAAAGGAAGCAGCAGCACCGTGAATGGTGTGTCTCCATGAATCCCGATTGGAGGCCAGAGTGGACCATTGGTGGCAGTCAATATGGCCAAGGCTGAGGTGTTGTTTCAGGGAGTCCTTGTGTCTCTTCTTCGGGGCTCCTCTCTTGCGGCAGCCGGTGGCGAGTTCACCATAGAGCACAATCTTCGGAAGGCAGTGGGTGATCCTCCATCCTGGAGACGTGCCCTGCCCAGTGCAGCTGTGTTCTCGTCAGCATGGCCTCGATACTGCTGACCCCTGCCTGTTCAAGAACAGACACATTGGTCATGTAATCAGACCAGTGGATGTTTAGGATTGAATGGAGGCAGCGCTGATGGAAGCATTCGAGAAGCCGCAGGTGGTGGCGGTAGATGACCCATGATTCAGACCCATATAAAAGAGTAGACAGTACAATGGCTCTGTAGACACTAATCTTTGTACTTTTCTTCAGGTGTTTATTGGACCAGACTCTTTTATGGAGTTTTCCAAAGGCTCTGTATGCCTTTGCCAGCCTGTTGTCTATCTCTTTGTCAATCTTACCGTCTGAGGAAATGATACTTCCCAGATAGGTGAACTGCTGGACTGACTTAAGCTCTGAATTGCCTATGGTGATGTGAGGATGATGGAAGACTTCTTGAGGTGCAGGTTGGTAGAGAACTTCTGTCTTCTTCAGGCTGACTTCCAGCCCAAAAAGCTCAGCAGCCTCTGCAAAGCAGGATGTTAAGCGCTGCAGAGCTGCTTCTGTGTGAGCAACGAGGGCGGCATCATCAGCAAAAAGCAGCTCATGGACAAGGTGATTCAGGGTCTTGGTGTGGGCCTTCAGTCGCCTTAGGTTGAATAGGCTTCCATCGGTACGATATCGGATGTAGATGCTGTTTTCTTCATCG
Organism: Pithys albifrons albifrons; assembly: GCF_047495875.1. Classification (NCBI taxonomy): domain Eukaryota; kingdom Metazoa; phylum Chordata; class Aves; order Passeriformes; family Thamnophilidae; genus Pithys; species Pithys albifrons. Next base: position 91,693,206 of record NC_092461.1, read on the forward strand.
AGGTCTGCTATAGCTCTTTGGAGCATCATGCTGAAGAAGATTGTGAATAGAGCTGGTGCAAGAACGCAACCTTGTTTCACACCACTGGTTATTGGAAAGGGCTCAGAGAGTGCATCGCCATATCTGACTTGTCCACGCTGATCCTCATGTAGCAGGATGATCATTTTGAGGAACTTGGGGGGACATCCTAAACATTCCAAGATCTGCCACAGGCCTTTTCTGCTCACAGTGTCGAAAGCTTTGGTGAGGTCAACGAAGGTTACATAGAGACCTTTGTTCCGTTCCCTACACTTCTCTTGCAGTTGTCTGAGAACAAACACCATGTCTGTGGTGCTCCTATTGGCGCTGAAACCACACTGGCTTTCAGGTAGAAGATCTTCTGCAATAGTGGGTACTAATCTGTTCAGAAGTATTCTTGCAAGGATTTTACCAGCAATGGAGAGCAAAGTAATACCTCGGTAATTTGAGCAGTCTGATTTTTCTCCTTTCTTCTTGTACAGGGTGATGATGATTGTGTCATGGAGATCTGATGGTAGTTCACCTGGTTCCCAGCTACGCACAACAAGCTCGTGGAATTTGGCATGAAGTGCTTGACCTCCATGCTTCCAGATTTCAGGTGGAATTCCATCAACCCCAGTTACCTTGCCAGTTTTCACCTGTTGTATGGCCTTAAGTGTCTCTCCCATAGTAGGGGCTGCATCCAATTAATTTTTTGCCAGTTGTTGTGTAATGTGATGAATTGCTGAGCCTTGAACTACACGGTTGGCACTGAAGAGAGTCTGAAAGTGCTCAGACCATCAGTTCAGGATGAAGGTTTTATCTGTTAGAAGCATTTGACCATCTGCACTGAGTAGGGGGCTTTGAAGCTGGTGTGTGGGTCCATACACTGCTTTCAGGGCCTCATAGAATCCTCTTTGGTCACCCACATCTGCGCATAGTTGTATCTTTTCTGCTAGGTCGAGCCACCATTTGTTCTGGATGTCTCGAAGTTTCTGTTGGAGCTTGCTGCATGCAAGACGAAAGGCGGCTTTTTTTATATGGCAAAATGGCTGAGCAAGGTGTGCTTGGTGAGCAGTTCTCTTCTTCTTCAGCAATTCCTGGATCTCTTGACTGTTCTCATCAAACCAGTCTTTGTTTTTCTTGCAGGAGAACTCTAGGGACTCTTCAGAGGACTGCAGGATGCAACTTTTAATATGTTGCCAAAGCGCTTTAGGAGAGGGATCTAGTCTAGTTTGAAGGTTTCCCTGGAAGCTGTCTCTCATTGTGGCTGTTGGAAGATTGCTGACTTGGAGCCTCCTCCTTGGAATGCCGCCTCTCTTAGTTTTGGGCTTGAAGTGGAGGTTAAGTTTGCAGCACACAAGGCATTGGTCTGTTTGACATTCTGCACTCGGCATCACTCGAGTATGACGGACATCACTGACATTTCTCTGTTGTACTAAGATATAGTCAATGAGGTGCCAGTGCTTGGATCGAGGATGCATCCAGGTTGTCTTCAGGCTGTCTTTCTGTTGAAAGACAGTGTTGGTGATGGTGAGCTGCCGTTCTGCACAAAATTCTAGCAGGAGGTGTCCGTTGTCGTTGCAGTTTCCAACGCCATGCTTGCCCAGGACTCCTTTCCAGGCTTCAGCATTCTTACCTACTCTGGCGTTGAAGTCACCAAGGATTATGATCTTATCATTTGCAGGAACATTTTGGGTGAGGCGGCGCAGGTCTGTGTAGAATTTGTCTTTTTCCGCTGGGTCAGCTTGGAGAGTTGGGGCATATACGCTAAAAAGAACAACATGTTGCTTGTTGTGTAGTGGGAGGCGTAAGGACATAATGCGATGGGAGTGACCTGTCGGCAGATTTTCAAGTTTGGAGGCAATGGAGTTTTTAATCAAGAAGCCAACTCCTGAAAGGTGTCTTTCGGTTTTGTGTTTGCCTGACCAGTAGAGTGTGTAGCCGGCACCATGTTCTTTAAGGCTGCCTTCCTCATGAAGACGAACTTCACTGAGAGCAGCAATGTCAATGTTGAGCCGTGACAGTTCGTGGGCAATTAGAGCAGAACGACGCTCAGGACGTCCACTATCCCCAGTATCAAGCATGGTTCTGATGTTCCAACATGCGAGTGTTAGTTTGAGCACACCTTTGCAGGCAGGTGTATGCCTTTGAAATCTCTTTGTTTTTGTTTGACCGCATGGAAGATGCCGGTTGGCCACGGTTATCCAACCGGGTGTGGAGATGAGCTTTGTTTTAGGCCACCTTTGCTAGGCCCCTCTCCATGTGGAGCAAGCAGTGCTGTCCCTAGAAAAGGCTGCTTGGTCATTCAGGATGCTGCCGCAAGAGACTGTCATCTCCGGGGTCAAGTCTGTAATGACCCATATCCTGAACCGCCTGCATGCAGGGTTGGGTCTGCGGCTTCCAGCTGCTTCCTATCACCTGCCGTTTTCGACCCTCACCTGTCGCTACAGAGCTTTGCAATGTGGGTGAACCCTTCCAGCCTGCGCAATGGACCTTTCAGGCGAGGCACAGCGTGCGCAGAACTGGCCCCACCCCTTACTCCTAAGGTTCATCTGTCACGGCCTAGCGAGCTTGGACGGTGACAGCGAATACCTCAGGACATAGGTTTGGTTACAGTATCCTTCTCTTAGATGGATGGCCTTACAGGGCTAAACGAGCTCCATCTGCCCGGGTTTGAGGTTGGAGTTGTCCTTCTCCTAGGATGGTTGCCAGATGGCTAGCGAGCCCATCCTGCCAGTGGACACACTTTGTCTGACCCTTCAGCTGAGACCTGTCTGGCATGGGAGACCCTACCAGCGGCACAAACCACCTCCAGCATAGCTCTCAACCTCATGAGGGCACGCAAGCTTCTCCCCCGCGACAAGGGGATGTCCCTGGAGAAGGTTTTGTACAACTATGGCTCCATTCCCCCACTCGTTTCACCAGGTACATTTCTGAAGGGAGAACTTGGTATTCCGGCTCTCGATTGCAAGCAGCTAAACAACAACCTTGGCAAGTTGTTAGCACAACTCAGCAAGCACATCAACAAGATCTATTTATCTCCAAACAGGTTGTTTCAATTGCTTAAACTGCTCCCTCAAAAGTTACTGTTTTGTTTGGCACTGAGAAAATCAAAAGATTTTTCATTAGATCTGAGCTTCTCATTCCTGTATGCCTTTGAGAAATTTTCTACCCTTTCAAAAACTTAAAGAGTTCAGCAGATCATTAGACCACATAGGTTCATTTTAGTCATAGAATCGCAGAATGGTTTGCACTGGGGACCTTGAATCATCTAGTTCTAACCCCACTGCTATGGGCAGGGACACCTTCCCCTAAGGCAGGTTGCTCAGAGCTCCATCCAAAGTGGCCCTGAATATCTTCAGGGATGGGGTATCCACAACTTTTCTGGGCAATCTGTTCCAGTACCTCTGCACCTTCACAGTAAAAATGTTTTTCTTAATATCTAATCTAAACCTCCTCTCCTTCAATTTGACTTAATTTCCCTTGTCCTGTAACTACATGCTCTTGTCTTGCCCCATCTTTTCTCTAAGTTCCCTGTAAGGTACAGGCAGGCTGCAAGTAGGTCACCCTGCAGCGTTCTCTTGTTCAGCCTGGAAAATCCCAATTCTCTCAGCCTTTCCTTGTGGAAGAGGTGCTACAGCCCTCTGATCATATTGGTGGCCCTCTGGACTCCCTCCAACAGGTCGATGTCCTTCCTGTGCTGGGGAGCCCCACTCCAGCTGAGGTCTCCAGATGACAGAGGGGCCGAATCCTCTTCCTTGACCCGCTGGTCAAGCTGCTTTTGGCACAGCCCAGGACATGACTGGCTTTTTGGGCTGTGGGCTCATGTCCAGCCTCTCATCCACCAGCACCCCCAAGTCCTTCTCAGCAGGGCTGCTCTCGATTCATTTAACACAGAACTAGAGAGTCTGATTCTCTTCTGAATGATATTACTGGTCTCAACAGCCTGTTCTTGTCAGGTACAGGAACTCTCTTGAATGGACAGTCTCCTCAAGCAGAAGACCTTGCTTCAGATTTCAATCACTCTGTGTTGTCAAAAATCACAATGAACTCTGGTGCAGATTGGGCATCTTCCTGGTTAGTCTGCCCATGTTGCTCATCAGATTATTAACGAAAGCATTAAGAAAATGAGGGGAAAACCTACCAGCAGCTTACAGAGACCAATTTTTATTTTAAAAATGAATTTAAAATCTGTGGAAGAAATCTTATTTATACTGTGTTTATACCATTTACACAGCTTAACAGTCACAGCACTTCCTATTTTCACCCTGTACTACTATGCAGTACACACAATAAATAAGAGCCCATTTAAATAACTGTGCAATCCGAGCAAGTAGAAATATCTTAATTTTGGCATGTTTAAATTTGTTTGAGTACTGGCAGCACTGAAATTTTTTAGTAAGTGTTGCTAGGCAAAATGTCACATTGGAATTATTACTACCTGCCTAAGTAAACAGGAATCAATGGTTAAGAGAACAGCCAGAAGAACCACCACACATTGTGGAACCAGCTGCCAGGGATGAACCTTGGCTTTAAGGCTCAGGATCCTCTTTCACCATGGGAAACGTTCACTGAAAATCTACCACACACTTCTAACGATGTTAACATGTGGCATTCTTTGCACATTGAGTTGCAAATGATGAACTAAGATTTGCTAATTATCAGAACTTTGCAATAAAAGATGGTGAGACTGACTAGAAGACAGTCAAGCCAAATGGCTTCAGTAATAAAACCACCCTGTCCCTCCCTCTGCTGCGAAACCTGAAGCACTGCCTGTGCCCAGAACAGCAGTGTCAGATGCACTGCAGGCTCAGGATCAAAAGATTAAGTGTGCAAACTGAGAATGAATCACAATCGATTCTCTGGCTTCTCATCCAGTGTGGACAACACACTGCAATTTGCTGCAAACTGCAGCAGAGTTTCTAGCAGATCCTGTGGCTGTGTCAAAATACGCTTTTTAACATACTACAAACTTGATAATCTTCTAAAAACTTCTCCCCTGTTGTTTATTTTACAAAAATATTATAATACAGAGTTGGAAACAGAGGAAAGAAGACTAAGTTACAAAAGAAAAGAGAAAAGCATTGAAAGAAAGCAATGATAATGGTAAGAAAAGAGATGGTTAAAAGGAAACTGCCAAATTCCACCTGATGAATTACAGCCAAAAGAAGAAAAGCAAGGGAAACAGCACATGAAGCTAAAAAGATTAAGAAAGTATCAGTGCTTAAATGCAGATTGAAGAAAAAAGAAAACCAAAAGCAAAAATCAGGCTTTATTACCATTCCCAGAAGATTGCTAGTTCCATGGTCAGCCACCATTTACTGTGCTTATTTATTAGATAACACTTAGGAAGTGGTTAATACAGTAATATTTTTCTACCACTGACATTAACATTAAACTTTAAAAGCCAGTTATAACTAAAGGATAGTTCACAAGCATTTTATTCTTTCAAACTGTCACGGACATGCTGACATGGATATTTTCTACCCCGACGAGAGGCATTTTTCCCAAGGTCTGGATCTTAAACTATCATTTAGTCTTAACATCTTACTTTAGTAAGTAATAAGTACTTACTTTAGATGAGTAATTCAACCTACCCTACATATCCACACATACTTACACACACATTCTCAGCTTCCAAGTATCCACATTCCACAATTCACCAGACATTTCCTATTGGATGTATATGCATAAAGGCTGGTCCTGCACTTGGGTCACAACAACCTCATGCAACGCCATCAGGCTCAGGACAGAGTGGCTGGAAAGCTGCCAGATGGAAGAGGATCTGGAGGACCAGCAGGACCAGGGCAGCGATTGTTCCCCTTGACTCAGTACTGGTGAGGCCAACCCTTGAATCCTGTGTTCAGTTTTGGGCCTCTCATGACAAGACACTGAGGTGATGGAGTGTGTCCAGAGAAGGGCAATGGAGCTGGTGGAGAGTCTGGGGCACAAGTTCTATCAGCTGAGGGAGCTGAGGATTTAGCCTGCAGAACAGGAAGCTCAGGGGGATCTTATTGCTCTCTACAACTACCTGAAAGGAGGTCATAAGGAGGTGGGTTTCAGTTTCATGTCCCAGGTAACAAGCAATAAGACAAAAGGCAATGGCCTGAAGTTGTACCAGGGAAGGTCTGGATTGGATATTGGGAAGAATTTCTTCATTGAAAGGGTAGTCAGGCATTGGAACAGGCTTACCAAGGAAGTGGTAGAATCACCATCCCTGAAAGTGTTAAAAAAACATGTGGATGTGACAGTTGGGGACATGCTTTAGTGGTGAACACAGCAGTGACGGGTTAACAGTTGGACTTGATCTCAGGTCTGTTCCAACTGTAACAGTTACATAATTATATCCTCCTGCTTTAGTGGTGTTTGAAATTACAACAATCTGTCTCCAGTGCATTTCACGTCTAAACAAAAAGCTTCAAAGAATGACAAAACATCACGTGACAGCTATTTTCTGCCTAAAACAAAACACACAGAGTTCTTTGACATTGATTAGGGACCTTGAAAGAGACATTTTGGTTTTGAGACAGAAACCCCAAAACTAGAATTGTAGCAAAAATTCTTACCTCCCCATTTTCAAATGTAATTTCTCTAACTAGTGGTACACACTTATCTTGTGTCCATGCATAAATCAAATCAAAATTGGTTAGCGAGCCTAAATACACCATGTCTGGAGCACTTTCCTGTTGGAAAGAAAAATACACCAGATGAAAAACAGTAAGAATAACACTGCTACCTACAGAGATTACCTGCTCAATATAAAACAACAATATTCATACAAATACTGAAAGTAAATCTTATACCAATGTACCCTAGTGCATGCAAGATTTCTATTATCTATGTGATAGAAGTACAAATGGAAAATAAATATTAGATATTATAATGTATACAGCCAATGCCACTTTTTAAGAGAAGTTATAAAGAACTGAAAAGATACTTTGTTTCCAAACTGGGGATGCTTCAAATAAAGGCTATTTAGACTTCTGCCACATCAAGAAATAGTATCTCCAGACCTAAAAGCCCCATTCAGATACACACTAAGTGCAGACACTGCTTCATGCTGAGAGTTACAAAGACTCACCAAAAACCCCTTTTAATGTCTTACAGTACTGGAAAATGGTATTTTACATTTGCTTTGCCAAAGAGATATGAATAAATAATTATTTTCCTTTATTTGCTAGTAGTTTTAACCTCTAATTCAGAGTTGGCATCCTTTAATTTAATTACAATTTTGGTTAACATGAAGTGAAGCATGACTTCGCAAGCTGTGGCCATGATTAAACACACCTTAATTCAGAAATTCCATATAAATTAGGAAACATAATAAATTCTGTTTTGCAGGGGGAAAAAAAAAGGCTTGAAACTCCCTTCCCCCTGAGGTCTTTTTCCATCTATTTCCTCTTTTGTAAGCAGTTCTTTTCATACAGAAAATTAGCAGGTTTTGAGATAGTATATCTCTAAAAAGAAATTTTTACAGATTTTCTTCTTTACTGAATTTCTCCTGAAGTGAAACTATGTTCATGAGAGTTTGTTAATATATAGTTAATTTTATTACTTTTTTTAAAATTCAGAGGAAAGCTCTTAACCCTTGTGGACTAAGGCACACAAGACAGGCAAGTGACAGAAAAATAGATAGTTATTGTCACTTGCTTTGGACAACTGAAGTGCACCAGCTTCACAGATTTTTAAGAATTCTACAGAACACAGAGTTTCTACACACATGATGTGTTGACTGTCTCAGAAAAAAAAAATACTTCTGGACATGGATATTTCAAATGACAGATTTAGGTTTTGTGCATTAAATGGCAACACATGAGATGGAGATGTTTCTCACTGACTCAGAAACCTTAGTTTCTATGATCCTATTTCTCATGCTATTTAGTGATGAAATAGAAGTTGAGAAGCAGTAACATATTGAAGGATATAGTCTTCATTGTTCATACTCACACAAAGCGACAATAATCAGAATAAAATACATAGTTACACTTACCCCTGGTGGCTTGTAGATTACATTGTCTCCGCTAAATCTCTCTGCTTTTGAAATAGCCCTACAACAAACCAACCAGTAAGCATGTCTTGGAAGAGATAAATAAAATAACTGCCATACCAAAAGTCTTATTTTAATTTGCTATCCTTTCTTTACCTCTTTTTTTCCCCCCTTCACAATTTGAGATTTAAACCCCTTCGTTTTTAAAGCAAACTGTAAAGTGACTCCACAGAAACTTGGCCTGGCCAGATAAGAGATCATTAAGGGCATCAGCAAAATGTATCCCTAAAATCAGAAGTGTGGACTAAAGGCACCGAAGTGCAAGTGATGAATGCCAGTACAATTTTGGATAAGAGACTGTCAGAGAAATAAAGAGGTGAATTAAAATAAAATACCTTAAAGAAGGAAAGGAGAGAAAGGTGGATCCTTGTTTGCATTTACTCTTCCTGTTCCATTGTTTACACTAAGAATTTACATCTTATCTACCCTGATAAAGAAGGGCTTTGAGGTGTTCTATCAGCACAAGCAATGAGAAAATGGATGGCAAGCAAGTCCATACTGTCCATTTTACCCTCAAAACAGATTTAGATTGCAGACACAGCATGCAGTTTCTGGCCACTGATGATATAGTATGTGTGTACCCAGAAGACACGCAGTTTCTCCTTGGTATTCAGCTTACTGTGTCACCTTAGTATGTTCCTGTCTTGCCTCTGGAATATTTTCTGGTTCCTTAGTGCCAGTCACAACAGTGTGCTCTGAAAGTTGTTAGCTTGTACCCCAAAATTATCACCTTTTATTCAAGCAAGTTGTGACAGCGGTGAATCCAACAGAGGAGACAGAAAAGTAAAAGGAAAGAAAGCTCCCAACAAAAGCAAACCGTTTAGTAACCTTCAGATAGTAGAGAGGCCTCCTCTCTCTCCTCTCCCATACCTTGCTGCTCCAGCCTAGCTCAGGCTGGCAAAACGGAACTGACTCACTGCGTACACCACAAAGGAGAAAAAGTACCTATTTCTTTTCCCTTTAGCACAGGCTAAAGAGAAGGCATGTCAGCCTTTGGAAAACAGTAGGTAACTGTACTACATTCTCAGATTATCTCTCCTCTGGATGCAATATAAACATTGGTGGAGACTGATTAAGAAATGTAATGGTGAGGAAAAAAAGGAAGTCAAAATATCTCTATTTATCTCACTGCAAAATTAGCTGAATCTTCCAGGGGTCCAAACGATTTGGAGTGCCAAGAAAAGACACACAGCATAAGGCTTAACTTGAAGTACCTATGATTTATTTTCCCTCATTTGATCTGATTATCTGTTTCTTATCACATACAAAGGATGCCTTGCATAGTATGTTACACCTATCAGTATTTGCATCAGTTTAGAGATGTGTATTTTAAAATACTTTTTTATATTCCAGAAAAGACTCACCCTATAATGTGAAATTAGGCTTCCTAGTGACCATCATCACTGACTCACAGCCCAAATAAGCCTCACTGAGTAAGGAGAAAGGGAAGACACAGAAGCCACCTGTGCATTCCCTGTTTGCTAAACTGATGATAATCTATAATGAAATATGTGCTCTAGGGTAACTCTGTGGTAGAACCCAAAATGTCCTCTCCTGTGCTCTTCCACTTCAGTAGCTGCACTTGGGAGGGATTTTTTTCAGATAACTCAGATAAAGTGGGGACATGATGTGAAAATCCCAAATGCCTGAAGATACACCTTTTTAAAACAACTACTAAAATGGAAATATTTCTGTTTGCATTTTATCTCTTCTTGAAGCAGCAATGTAGAAAGTGAACCTCTTGGAACCACAGAATCCCCCCACCCTCCTCTGCCATATTTACTTGCTAACACAAAATTAAAACAGTTCCTCAATTCATCACTCTCTTCCATGAACTACTTACAGTTTATTTTTTTGTTGGACATTCTCTTCCACTTTCACAAACATTTCAGATACATCTCTCTATAAAATCTATCTAATCTAATAATCTCAATCAGATTCCTCAGCTATCTCCTTCTGCCCACAAGTCTTCTTCTATTAATCCTGTTCTATGGTCACCTCATATCTTTACAGAACTGTAAGGATTAGTTGATTTAAGGATCATTTTAAGCATCAAGATGATCTGCAACTAAGTACCATTAAAACAGTTTAAAAATAAGCTATGACAACTACCTAAAACCAGAGGAATTTTGGCATAATGGGAGAGTTCTGCCTTGACAGAAATCTGCAATTGTTGATACTTGAAAAAAATGGTTTTTTTTCCTGTCAAATTGCTTGTTTTATTTTAGCTTATTAGAAATTTGAACATGACTGCTCATGTTACTATACACCTCCCAAGCCATGGAGCTGTTGAACTCTGTCCACAGCAAACCCAAAAATACCTCCCAGGGGCTGTTGGATTCTCAGTCAGGAGAATCTGACTGGTCAATGCTTCCCATGAAGCATTTTGCTACCTACAATTTGAAAAGAAAACACTGATATGTAGCCAATATCCCTTGGGAGTCTTTTCACATATAATTTTTTTAGGAAGCTTAAGAGCCACAGCCACTCAGAGAGGAAAACATTTAGTTCCCAAGATTTGTTGTTGGGAAGGCTGCACTTTAAAACACCAACAGCTCCAGGCTAGAAAGGGAATGGGAGTCTGGAGGTAAGAATAATGACAAGCCTGCTGTGCAATCTGTAGTTACATGGGAAAGTTTCAAATAATCAAATTCTGATCCATTCCATTATGTCTGACATTGCTTATATCTGAACAGAAAAATATAAAATAAAATCCCCATAGTAACTATTTCAAGAACAGTGCCCAACCACCAAATGCTAACACTGAGTGGTGGAAACTATTTCTTATTATATGAAAATGACAAACAGCAAACCAAAGATAAACAGACCCAAACAACAGGATAGAGAATCTTAAAAGTATTGCTATCTAACAAATAATTGTTAAAGGTATTTCTGAAAAGACTAAAAAGTCGTATGAGTGTACAAAAAATAACTTAACAACCTAGTAGCAGCTCAGCCTGGCTGTCCTGAGAACAAGCATGGATGCTCATCAGAAAACACTTGAGATAACGGCCACTCTTTGGGGATAAGAGAGACAGACCTTCAGGCCACAGATTTACCTGCGTGCACAGTCATACCATTATCTAATTGGGAACTGAAGGAAAGGCCTATGCACTCCCACACACTGCAAATACTCTCCCACGCCCCAAAACTGTTTTTGGAGACATATTAGAAGAGGCATCAGTGACTGACTACAGACTTTGTTCAAACAGAGGAAACCTCTTCTACCTTGATACATCCTCTCAGTTTCTCTGCCGTTCTTCACTACATCCAGTTCAAAACATTGGAGGAAACTCTAAGCAGTATAAAAGCTTAACCCATGCAAGTTTCTGATCTTGCAGCTGTGGGCAAACCAGGTAACACTGCATTCATGTTACTGCCCAGCCACTTCAAACTGGCAATTGGCGGTGGCACATTGAACATTGCAGAAAGAACCTATAATATCATTTTAATTATGCTACTTATAAAGGGAATCACTCGCTCCCCATTTGTTCTTCTTCCAGTATCTTTTAACACTCTGAAGTATCACTATAACTCTGTATAACAAAGAGAAATTTGAATTTCTGTAGGTTTTTCGTATAGGCTTACACTGTATCTCAGCAATGCAATTGTCTTTCTAAACTGTTGCATTGACCAGTGACATGGAACTTGCATGGAAAAAACCCAGGAACAGAAATTAGGCATTTTTGGAACTAGGTCCACTACCCCAACATCAAGAGGAAACAAGGAAGCAACTACATTCTTTACAAGAAAAAAAAAGAAAGGAAAAAAGAAAAGAAAAGTTACGAAAAAGAAAGGAAAAACCACTTTCAAAAATGGCCTTATTTTTAAAGAAAAAAAAAATCTAAGAGGTTGCAAAAAAGTTACTCAGTCTGCAAAGCTAACGAATTTTTTTCCAAAACACTTTCAAGCTTTTCCCTACTTGTTCTCTCCCTCTAAAAAGCAGATTTTCAGGACACAACTGTCTTTCACTGCCCCTCTCCCCTAGGCCCCCCCAATTACATTTAAACTAAACTGACAAAGAGTGGAAAAAAAAGAAAAAGGAAGCTAAAAATAAGAGTTGAATTTCACAGCAAACATTAAGGCTAAGAAGAGTTTTCCTCCTATCCTGTGTTTTTATCTATTAAGATCTGATCTCTTCAGTTATGCCACACTGAAAATATTAAAGAAGTCCATTCATTTAAATTATATACAACTCATTAACAGAATCTCAATAATGAAATCACATGCAATTAACAAGTTTTAAAACTCACCCAAAGGCAGAGAGGAACACACAATCATCATGCAAAATATTCGCTACTCTTTCAAAGGTTCTGTAATTGTCTGAGTCCTTTTGTTCAAAGTATCCAATGATATTTCTTCTGCTGCGCTGTAAAGACAAAGGCAAAATTATAACCTGCATCAAATTATCAAAAACTATCATTATGCCCTATGGATATCAAATACAGAGATGCCATTCATTCAGCAGTCATTAAATGCAGGAATTATTTCTTTTCTGCCTTGTCAATATTCAGAAGCATCCCTGCAAGTATTTTTTCAATGAAAAATATTATACATATCTTGTCAAATACAACATATGATTCTTTTCACATTATTCAAAGCAAAGTAAGTCATTTGGTCTTTGACTAAACGTGGCTGGAAGTGGTATCTTGGAATAATTTTTAATATTGCAAAAGATCCAGTTTTTCACTCAGTTTCAAAAAGAAAAAAGTACTGAACATTTCTGAATGAAAAAAAAGAAGAAAATATGTACTTTAAATACATTATGTTCCACCAGTTCAACATTAAAAAAGAAATAGAAGGAATAAAATTGAAATACTTACATCAAGAGAAGTAATTTCTTCCAAATCCTGGACCTCCCGAATAGGGTTACTCTTCTGCTGCCTGATGTAATCTGCTATTGCTGTTACAGACCTCTGGCCTCTGTATTCCCTCTTCATCATCATGCCATTCCGGAAGAGTTTCAGAGTTGGGTATTTGCTTATCCTGTATCTCTGAGCTATATCCGCTAAAAAGAAATTCAGAAAATAAAACCAAAGCCCTACAAAAACAGAAATACACTGAAAATGGTGTCTTACACATGTATGTACGTATGGCCAGACTTTGGGAATGAAGCTTTGGGCAGGGCTCTCCCCACGTGGGTGTGCCCTTCCAGCCTGTGCAGTGGATTTTTTAGGTGAGGCACAGCGTGCGCAGCCCCACCGTTTCAGTCCTGAGGTCCCTCTGCCACGGCCGAGCGAGCTTGGACAGTGACAGTGAAGTCCTTGGGACTGTCACAGCACCCAGTACTGACCGGGGCTGACCCTGCTGAGCATCCGAGATCTGATGGGATCGGATGGCAGGGAGGCATTGAACTGCCAGGGGACGGTCCCCACTGAGACTGGAACTCGGGTCCTTGGGATTCGGAGTCCAGAGTTCTCTACATTACACTACAAGACTGCCCCTACACATGTGTAGGTTGGCATATAAGTAGAATCTGAATCAGCAGTTTAACATCTTTAAACAAGAACAAAACAAAATGGAAAGAAAACTCAATAAAACCCGAAACAACAAAAGACAAACCCAAAAATCAACCACCACCATAGCGCAGAGAAGAGATGGCAGCTACATTATTTCACATGTGTACTGATCTTCAGAAAGATAAAACTTACCAAAACTGGGATATGTAAAGACTCAACAGCAGGTGCTGCCACTAGTTCCCAGCTGGGCACTGACAGGGAAGCTTACACGAAACCAGCAAGTGGATCATGGCACACTGCGCAGGATCCAGAAGCCGTGAGGTTTTACAGCAACCTTTGCTACAGTGCAGAAATTGAATTTGGGAATCTCCAGTATCCAGCAAGTGCTTTAATCAAAGTTTCTAAGTGCTTAATAGCTTTGAATGTTCTTCCCTCATTCAGTTGTGGTTGAAGTTCAGCAAAAAGCTTCAAGTTTTTATGAGGAAGAACTGAAGAAAGAAGGTAACCGGATACCCTTTGGGTTCTTAGGAAAACAAGACTGAAAACAATAGCAGCAAAGTGTGTAATGCCAGGTGGATTTCCAAAAGCACTCTCCTTTTGCTTTTGCTTTGTTTAATTATGCCCTTATGTTCCCTCATCCCTTGGAAATAGATCTAGAAACAAAAAAAATCTCACAGCCCCTGTAAAAACTGTGGGCCCTCTACTACAGAGTGGGCAATGCATTTTACTTAAAACCCCTGTACCTAAACCCAACTAAATCCCCAAATCTGAGCAGTCTGTCCACTTTCCTGAGCTGCTTAAGCCTTTGAGGTGACTCATTCCAGTCAGCCACACCCATTTGGCTTTCCCTTCTCCCTTTCTCAAGGAAAGAGAGAGTTGGTGAACTTCAACAGGTCCATTTATTCTTTGGAGACAAAGAAATTTCATTCCATCAGCAGAAATGATGGCACTGAAAATGTGGGCTGAATGCATGTCCCTCTTACTTTTCACAGAGTCCTTAAGAAGTCACAGGATACACTTCAGGTGACCTGGATTAGCCCACAGAAGGAAAGCAAACAAATGCAGGACTATTAAGCATGTGTAGCACAGCAATAAATGATGTGAAAACTAATCCTTTTTGACAAAAAATGTCCCTCCTTCTCAGTTACACATTTACCACAAAGCAGATTTGCTTTCCACCTTACTCTTAGTCTGAAGTCTGAAATCTCTGCTGCCTGGAGAACTCTCAGGGAAACCATCAGTAGTTTCAATGGCTGCTAGAACACTACTTATCCTACTTGCAGCTTTAGTTACTGAAAGAGTCTTTGTACCAGTTGCACAACTTAGACAAGCCTGAGAACTGAAAACAAAACATGCACAGCAAAGTAGTGTTCTTTAACGTTTCTCAAAGCAGTAAAATTAAAAGCCTTACCACCTAAAAAGCTTTGCATCACTATAAAATAACACAGAATTCAGCCTATCAGTTTTGACTACGAGAAAGGCTTTGACCCGTTTCCTAAATATCCCAGAAGTGCATTTCTTAATGCATTAGTTACAGATAAGATTTTGGGCAGTCCCGTGGTGTAATGGAGAGCACTCCGGACTCTGATCACAAGGTCGTGAGTTCGAGTCTCAGTGGGACCGTTCCCTGGCAGTTCAATGCCTCCCTGCCACCCCATCCCGTCACATCTCGGATGCTCAGCAGGGTCAGCCCCGGTTAGTTCCGGGTGCTGTGACAGTCCCGAGGACTTCACTGTCGCTGTCCAAGCTCGCTCGGCCGTGGCAGAGGGACCTTGGGACTTAAACGGTGGGGCCAGTTCTGCGCACGCTGAGCCTCACCTAAAAAATCCTCTGCACAGGCTGGAAGGGCACACCCCCACCTGGGGAGAGCCCTTCCCAAATCTTCATTCGTGAAGTTTGGCCATACATACATACAGTTACAGATAAAATTAAGGGTAAAATATTTTATGTCCTCAATTTAGAGGGCTTTTATTTCAAATTAATATAAATTTCTCAAGGGAAGATGCCAATATATTCAGCATTAATGAGTATTAGATCAGTAATGTTTTCTTCCTTTATGTTCCACCACTGTTCAGTTAAAGTACCTAAGAGCTGCCTGCAAGAAGCTGGCAGATACAGCAGGGAAGACAAACAACATCTGCAAAGCAGGCATTTGCTGCTCTTCTCTCTGGCTGACAGAAGGGACCTTTGGTCTAACGTACGTCAATCGATCAAAACTTGACCAGGGTCTGATAAGGGACAAGGAGCAGCCACATATCAGGAACACACTGAGGTTAAAGACTGGTACTGTTAGAGAACTACACTGCAAGAGAACACAATGACACTTCTGGATAGACTTGAGAGATGGGCTGATTCCAATGGGATGAAGTTCAATAAGGCCAAGTGCCGGGTCCTGCCCTTTGGCCACAACAACCCCCTGCAGCGCTACAGGCTGGGCACAGAGTGGCTGGAGAGCAGCCAGGCAGAAAGGGACCTGGGGGTACTAATTGACAGGAAGCTCAACATGAGCCAACAGTGTGCCCAGGTGGCCAAGAAGGCCAATGGGATCCTGCCCTGGATCAAAAATAGCGTGGCCAGCAGGACCAGGGCAGTGATCCTTCCTCTGTACTCTGCGTTGGTGAGGCCACACCTTGAGTACTGTGTTCAGTTCTGGGCCCCTCAGGTCAGGAAAGAGATTAAGGGGCTGGAGCGAGTCCAGAGAAGAGCAACAAGGCTGGTGAAGGGACTGGAGCACAAGCCCTGTGGGGAGAGACTGAGGGAGCTGGGGTTGTTTAGCCTGGAGAAGAGGAGGCTCAGAGGTGACCTCAGCACTGTCTAGAACTACCTGAAGGGAAGTTCTTAGCCAGGTGAGGGCTGGTCTCTTCTCCCAGGCACTCAGCAATAGGACAAGGGGGCACAGGCTCAAGCTCTGCCAGGGGAAATTTAAATTGGATATCCAAAAAAATTTCTTTCCAGAAAGAGTAATCAGGCATTGGAATGGCCTGCCCAGAGAGGTGGTGGATTCACCATCCCTGGAGATTTTTAAACTGAGATTGGATGTGGCACTGAGTGCCATGATCTGGTAAATGGACTGGAGTTGGAGCAAGGGTTGCACTTGATGATCTCGGAGGTCTTTTCCAACCCAATCAGTTCTACGATTCTGATTCTTCATCTCTCAACGTGGATTTTTGCTTCAGGTTATTGCCACAGTTGTAGGAAGATGCAGGGGTTGCAGAATGGGCATTTGGGGGATCATGAATGTTCTCCAACATGGAGATTGTAGTCTCTAGGGATGTGGATCCTCATCAAGGACTGAAGTTGTGTAAAAAAATTAATGGTAATAAAATCCCCACTGTCAAAACTGAATTCAAACAGTATTTCATAAGTCAGAACTTGCATGATCTTTACAAATTACATTGAGATTCCATGAATGCTGGTGTTTGAACTAGAACAGAGAAATTACACTCCTACCCAAGTAAGTATTTGAAAACCATCATTTTACAAAATATAAAATGCAAGTACATGAAAAATTGTTTGAATTAATTCAAAAGTCAAATAGAGTAAACCTTAAATGCTTCATTAAGCTCTGGCATTTGATACAGGTAGAGTTAGCATAAGCAGAGCAACTACAAAATTATATTCCTTATAAAATTGGAAATACACAATGCAAATACATGGAATATTGTTTGAACTCATTCATAGATTGCATTAGTTATAGTAAATCCTAAATTAAATTTAAAAATATTTCCAGACATTCCCACTACCATTTTCTGATGAAAAGAGGTATTTGAAACAGATAAGGGCAATCTACCTAAAAAAAAAACCCCAAAAACAAAACCAACTCTCCCAGCTACGACTTTATGACTATTTATTCTCTTCAGGTACTAAGGTTCCTAAAAGGAACAAATCTTTTGCTGAATTAATCATTAAATTACAAGCCCAGTGACTGTGCTTACCAGAGTGGTTTCACATTACTTCTAATAGGAAGCTACTGACACACTTGATCATCTTTTCTCCTACAAATAAGAAATCTCAAGAACAGCAATAACTTGGACTCAGATTCTCTCTTCCCCATTTTGCATGTACACCTGTTGACATGCAAGCATTTTAAACTGGCTGGGCTTTTTTCTACTGTTCATTCAACCAACTCCAACAGGAATGTCTTACTCATTTCTCTTCACAGGAGGACTGTTTTGATAGTTCTCCTGAGCAAAGCTGATTCTTACAACAGGGAAGAGACAGCAGCTTTTATTGTTGTTTTCAAAGAAGCCTTTATGTGAAACCTGACATTTACTCTCGTGTTTTCTAAGACAGTCTCCCATGTCATCTGATAGAGATCCTCTAGGAAAACATGCCCTGTGAGCCATCATTTGTGATCCATATATTTGTCATGTCTCTTGTACTGTCAGCCATTTCTCCACTGTCTGAGCATCGTGTGTTCCTCTATTCAAAGGAATGCCAAACCCTGGATTTTTGGGACTGTCAGGCTCTTCACACAGTGTGTACACACAGTACCCCATCTACAGCTTCAAGCAGGCACACAGCCACTGACATGTTTCCCAGGATGCTTCAGATTCCATTGTTCTACGTTAACAGCACAACACACTGTACAAAGCTCAGCTAATATATCAGACCACGCCACCAAGAATCTCAATTCCACTGCAACCAAACTAAAATTAAATGTACACACGAGAATATGTTGAAAAATGACACCAAGACACACTGTATTGAAGAAGGATTCCACCCACAATGTACTTAGGAAGGTCGTTCCCACTGAAGGAACAGCAATATTTACAAGGGTCAGGGTATCACTCCACCATTAAATCAGTTTTAATCTTTCAGGGTCGTAATTCATACCACTACCAAACAAGTATTTAGATTTTAAATTTACAGGGCTGGCTCCCAAAAAACATGTCCATGAGGATTTGAACAATACTGATAATTATCCTCAGGATCCACCTCATAATATAAGGCACCACCTGAAGAATTCACATGTTGAACAGAGGACCACAACAGCCCGAAAAGTTATCTGGAAGAAAATCAAAGTTTCAAAACTCAAACCCTGTAAAAATAATTTCTGAAAATAATCAGTGTCCCTTCTTCTGAGGGGGAGGTGGAGATGGAGATGTGGGGAGATGTCTTCGTGTTGTCTAAGGAAGAGCAAGCACAAACTGCATTTCCTAACTTTGGTTTTACAAGATGATTACAGGAGTTGCATAGCTGCATACATGGAGAGCTTGAATTTACTGGATCCAACACTAATCTTTTTTGTGTGTGCCAAATCATCTAAAGTCTTCCTTACCCTTCAGCAATACCTTCCATCTCAAAACTAACAAATTCCTTCAGCTGTATATTTGAAGCTGGGACTATCAAATGAGTATTCTGCTTGCTCACCTGAGATCAATCAGCATCTTTTGAAGTGCCTTGGGCTACCTGCCAGGGCACACTACAGAGGAGAAATGAAATCTGTCTTTCATATATACTTTTTTACTTTTTATTCTGCAATGTTTTTTCTCTCAAGTTCACTTCAAAGGCCTTTTTGCCTCCTACTTCCCTGCATACAGCACTACTATCACCTTATTTTTAAGTATTTTATGATACACCATTAATCCTCTCCAGTTAAACTACACTTCTCATGACACTTGCACAGAAGTCAGAAGACCTGGGAATACTCATAGGAAGCAGAATTAGAAAGGAACTTGGGAAACCATCCAAACTAGGCATCCTTCTCCAGTGCCTGTGATAGTGGTGACCTGGATCACTCGGTATGATGGACCAAAACAGGTACAAGAAGAGCAATCAGTGCTGAGTATCAACTGCAGGTAACAGCAGATCCAGAGCACCTTCTGCTGCAGAGGAGCACTCACGACAGCCAGGCCTGCTCTGAGCAGGGCCCCACCAGCAGGCAGCCCATAACCCTTTCTGACAGGCTAATAAAATGGCTCTCCTGAGCAGTGCCATCAACAACCCCTTTGAATCACTTCCACTTTTTATTTTATCCAAGGTAACTCTTTCAGACTGATATTTTTTTTTCCCCAAGCAAAGTGACAGGAATGCAATGAAATCCTCAGCTTGTTTAGAGTTCCATTTATAGTTAATTTATGAACTTCCAAATTTTCTATCCTACTGAGTTATTTTGCTTACCAAAGGCATGGTACCAATACAGTCTAATTTCTGAAGACTAACATTGGCACACAGTGCAGGGATGGCCAGACCAGAGGGATCAGCAGCTCACAGCAGTGGATGAAAACACCACTCATGGACACGTTTTGAAGGGAACAACAATATTCCCTCAACTGTCTGTCCAGCAAAGCACCTCTTTACATCCCATCAATGAGAACTTGGTTTCTGTTTGGAGGCACAAAGATTTATTCAAACTAGCTATTATTTTTTTAATTAACTGAGAAACCAAAGAAAATAATGGTGGAGTAGAATTAAAACCCCAATATATATACACTTTAATTTACAAGAATTCTGTACCACAGCTACTATGTTGAATTCAGAGAAGCTGTCCAAAATGTAAAATCTCCTTCAGAAACATGAGGTCTGTATTGCAACACTCACAAAGAACAGAAACACATGAAAACTATTGTACCAACTGAGTTTCCAATGTTGTTACAAAAAGGATTAAAAAACCCCACAAAAAATACAAAAAGTGAAAAAAATATAAAAATCCCCAAACAAACAAAAACTGCACCAAAACCACCAAACAAAACCTTCTTAACATATATGCAGAAAGGTCTTCTGTAATTTTATATTAGCTATTATAATCAGAAGTGCATAATTTTTATGGTAAGCGAATTACTAATTTGAATCTACCTAAACTACCAGAGATTTTAAGACCACACAATGTAGTGGAACTAGACTGTTTTAAGTTATGAAGGGACAAGGTCTTGGAAGCTGAAAGAGCACCTGTTTCAACTACCTGTTTCATCAATTACCTTGGTGTACATTCCACACCAGGAAGGGCACACCCACGTGGGGAGAGCCCTTCCCAAATCTTCGTTCGTGAAGCTGAGCCACACACACACACAAATACAGCCTGATGGCTTAACTTCACATTTCAGTTATAATTATCTTCCACCATATAATAAACTGGTGCAAAACATAACACATCAGGGGCTTAATGTAGTGTTAATATTCAGATTTTGTATTTAGTCTGATAAGGGTCTAGTGCCTTCCGAAAAACATCTTGGTATTATTGGCTCTAAGAGCAGACAGAATGATGGTTTTGTCATTAAGCATCAAACATTTGGCAGTGCATCAATAATTCTCTTTAATTTGCTGCACCCTCAGAAGGTGGTGTGAGCTGCTGGGCCCTGCAGTGTGCTGCAATAATAGTACATTAAATGGAAAGTATCCGTGCTTGGCTGACCATTCTCAAAGATGTTTCTGAGTGGCCCAAAATTAGCTATTTGAATTCCCTACAGAGTCTTGGCCTCAAAGAGAAACAGAACATTTGCAATGCAAATAATCCACCATCTCCAGAACATCTTTCTAATAGTGAGCTATCAGTGGTATGAAATCTGCAGGTGTAACAAAACCCCACAATATTGACATAAACCTTACAGTGTTGCTAAAATATGAAAGCACATAAAAAATATAAACCTTGTGGGAAAACCCCAAAGCTCTGAAAATCTTGACTCCAAAAATTTTGTAAAATACTACAGCAGGCTAAAGCTGGATAATAGAATAATATTCTCTCTCTTACTATAAAGCTGCCATTACATACATTAACATCAAAGTTTAAATACTTAAAAGTTCAGGACATACTCAATAATTGTATGCCATGAAATGTACCATCGTTTACAACCCAGCAAATAAACACCAGAAACTAAGAATGACATGTACAGCTTTGCTATTTTAATGCAAAAAGGTAAATTGCCTGTCATTAAAAGATTTTATTTTTAATTCTCACATTGTACAGCTTCTGCAGCAGAAGCCATGCTCATCTTCTTCTTAAAGTAAAAACAGAAAGAGTAAATACAGAGAAAAAGCCCTCAGCAACACAGGCAGATTTTACCAGAGTCTTTTGTGAGAAATTTATAGAAAGTTTCATGGTCAATACCTTGACTCAGTGAAAAGATAAAGATGAGCCAACCAGACTGTTACACACCAAGATAAGATTTATTAAGGACAATCATACAAAGCAAGGAAACTGAAAGCATGAATGTTCTTAATTCCCCCTTCTCCTCAAAATGATTCAAGTTAGTTTCAGAAACTACCACTGAGAAAGTGATGGAATATATAAAAAAGTACATACAAAAGTAATTTCAATATTATTTGTGTAGATCCTGCAGTAGATCTCAGAGCAAAGACAGACAAAAAATTCAGTAAGAAAACCAGCAAAGACTACATATCAGGCTTTGCTTTCAATATACTACTCCAGAGGATTTCCTTGCCTTTTAGGGAATGACTTTTAAGGATGACAAATTGGAATTACTTAATGCTATGCTTTTGGTTAAGACCTTCCCAAGTATACACCACAGAAACAGCTGATTGGAAGCAGAAGAAAACATGAGTGAAAAAGAAAGAAGCTAAAAGTATACTGAAGTATTTGAGATCTGGGAAGGTATTACATATCAAAACCACCTGGAAATAAGCCCCCCACAAACAAGCAACCAAAACAAACAAACAATCTCACCCCCCCCTTCAAAAACTAGAAAACAAACAAAAAGCCCCAACCAAAAACTCCATGAGTCGAGAAAAGGCTGTTCAGAAAGGCCATAGGAAAACATTCACTTAACAGACAACATTATAATGACAAAGAAAAAAGTACTATGAGACTCCTAAGTCAAGGAGACTAAAGCATATGTTGTAAAGCACACCGAGTGCAGCCATTCATCTGCTGCTCTGGAAACGCTCCAGGCAGTTACAGCAGTGCATTGTTCCACACAAGGTACATGGTCTGCTCAGAGGAGGAGATTCTGCAGCCCTTGGTTAATAAAGTGCTCTTCGGGAACACCTGTGTTAAAACCTTTGTATCAGTTCCTCAACACATCACAACCATTCCAACACAGGAAGGCAGCTGAAAGCTCCAAGGCTGCTCACATACCTTGGTGAACACTGTCGTGCCTCTTTTCCAGCTGAGGTTATAAAGAGGGTCTTGCATCTGAGTAAGCCAAAGATTAAACCCCAGAGGCCTTTTGGTTTCTGGTGGTTATGAATCAGTCTTACTGATATTTGGCAAGGGACAGAACAGAATCTTTTTTGGCCACTCCTGACAGTTTGAAAAATCAGTGTATTTTACATGTTAGATACCAAGTTGATACTATTTGTTCCCTTAGAGGTTTTTGATTTTTTGATACTTGAAATCTCTTTCAAGATCACAAGTCAGGTGCTTTTAATGTTGGGCAACTATGTTCATGCATACAAAACAGAGCAGAAAACAGTACCAGTGAAAGATGCCCAAGTGGACTTAGTGACTTAAATCTGCAAATAATAACCAAGACACGAGTCAAGAATTCTCATTGCAGGGAAAATCCTTTCCAACATCAAAAAGTTAGATAGTCTAAATGGGAAAGACAAATGTCAATCAAAGCAGCTACTTTGCATAGATATGCACTTGACCTTTTTTCCTGTCCTATTAAATTCTCTCTTCAGATTTTTTGTAACAGAGCACTAAAACACAACTAGTAGGTCAACAGTGAGTCTCAGGGATATGTGTTTCTGGGCATGTGAAAAGCCCAAAGAGGCAACCATTTGCTGGCACGTGTATGAACAGCAAAGCAAAGCTCTGCCCCCTACCTGGTTCTGCCAGAGGGAACTCACAGCCCACCAAGACTCTTGGGCAGAATGAAGACCTGATGTGGTAGTTCTGACCTTGGCAAAATGCCAAGTATTCACCTAGTCAACAGCAGCAGCTCCCCACTTTCCCAGAGGGAGGGAAGGAAGGAAAGAAAAAAAACCCCAAACCACAAACCTGCAATTTACAATAAGGCAGCTCATATTTACACAGAAAAGAAGAAATAAAAATGGGAAAAACCCCAATACACACACATACACCAGAGTAAAGCTAACAGAAAAATATCTACTTCCCCACAAAAGCAGCGATGAGGAATCTCCAGATCTCCCAGCTCAAGGCAGCAATGTCTGTCCTCAAAGACTGCTACCATAATGAGAGGCAGAGCAATTCCTCCTGTCTCTATTTTATATTTGGTTTGGCATCATATGAAATACCTCTTTGGTTAAAGTCAGCTGACAGCCCATATCCCCTTCTATATCTACCAATACAGAAACATGGGGCCTACTGTGAGAAACTAAAGTTTGGCCTAACCAAACCCATCACACCTGAGCAGAACATACTCCTGATTCTGACAAAAGAAGGTTACCCCTTCCTCTTCTTGATTGTGAAGACCTCCATCGTTTGATGCACTGGTGCTTCTCTGACACCACTATGAGCCAGTTCACTTTATAATCCCAGCCACTTTTTTTCCTCATTAAACGAGATAGGCTGAACTGATTTTAAAAAGCATGTTATGGACACTGTGAGAAAGCAGCATTGGAGTTTGCTCTGACAAATTTGGAAGACGAGGTTCACTGATGTAATAAAAGCAGGTCTGGGCCAAATGATGGGGCAGGTACAGATACATTTTAGATTGCTATATAGTATATTCTTCAATACAGTTAATAACTTAGCAGCAGGTTAGCACAGAAAAGCCTAAATCAGGATTTACTTACAATGCTGATCACAGTCTACTCTCGCAAACACCACTTGATTCTTATCTGGATACTCTTCTTTAATTACATTAGAAGCTTCCTCAAAAATAGGATGCAGCATTTGGCTGAAGCGGCACCTGTAAATAGAACATAAAATCAGAACTTCGAAATACTAATTTGAAACATTTTGCTGACTAATGGAATATTTCAATCTTTGAAGGAAAAAGTTAAAAAAAAGAATGAAAAGTTATTGGAAAAAAAAGCACATCTACTTGTAACCATCCCAGTAAATGACTGGATAAATACAGATTCAAAGGAACTTGAGTAATTCAGGTGTGGAAAAAAAGTAATTCTAAATGAATACATAGTTCAAGATATGCTCCTCTGCTTTATCTGCCTGGGAAATACCATTAATCAATTACAAGCCTTTAGGAAATATATTCTGTTTAGAAAGTATATTGTTCTTTTTTTCCTACCTGAATTAGCCATGGGAAAGTAACTATAAAAATGTAGTAAAAGAAGATATTTAAGACTGTTGAGATTCAAATATTCACCATCACCTTCAAGAAATATCACAAAGGGAACTTTCTACAGGTCAACAATACAAGTAGTAGGTATTGTGTATTATATTATTGCTCAAGTTTGGTAGAGTTTGAGCAGTCTGCTTTTACAGCACCAAGAACAAAGAGAACCCTATGGGTCCCTTCTTCCAGTCACATCAGATTTTGAAGCAAATTCTCCTTCTGCCCAAGCTATAGGATTGTAAAGGTGCTTTGGTGGTTTAGGGTCATAATAATGCACAAGCCCATTTTTAATATGTCAATAGAATAATTTTATATTCTGTCCTTCTAAACATATGGCAAAATTTCAAATTGAAGGCAGACAATGGCACTGTAGAAGTTGTCAGAATGAGGCCCCATGGGGCAGACTTGCAGTCAGGCAACCTGCACTGACACCCACCCCAAACCTCACAGCAGCATCTGGGGATGCTGCCACGCCTGACACAGCAAACTGCAAAGTGAAAAGCCAAGCTTTGCTCTTGAAATACAAACAGGCATTAAGTTGATGCTCTGAAAAGGCCTGAGCAGCACACCTGTATGTTACACATCTATGCAGCATCTACATGTTCCATGTGGCTTCCCCGACCCTCATGCCTCTCCACACACCTGGCAGAGCACATGACAGAAACTCATCTGTTCCCATTCAGAGGTCAAGTTGCATCACAGACTGGAGTCTGCTTTGGTGGGGGGTTACTACAGAATGCCCACATGGGATGAGCATAATTAAGGCTGTAAGGTTTTAAAATTATAGCCACTCTAATGTGAATCCACTTGCAAGCACACACAAATCTTTACATTCCCAGTGCATCTGTTCTACAGAGGATCTGGTAAGAGTGAGGATTGCCCTGAAACAGCACACAGTTATCTGGCTGTATCGACTTTTAAAATGTTCCCTTTATGACACACGTATCAGAACATGGATATTTAGCTACCTTTCTGCAGTTTATCATTTGCAAATCCAAAAATGGTTTTACAATGGCAAAACAGACCTCAAATTTCAGTATATTAAATTTACTCTCCATAGGTTTGCTTTCCTTGCTTATCTTTAATATACCCTTTTGAAGTAGTCCATGATCCACCTGCAGATCACAAGCTAAAAATAACCATATTAAGTTTCATTTATTTACTTATTTTAAAAGACAGCCTTAATAGGGTAATTCCATCCAAAACAGGTAAGAGATTAGACCTAGTTTCTTACTTAACTAGTTTTTAGTTTACTGTGATTAAAAAAGAGACATTTCAAAGGGGTATATTGCCTAAATTAATTCTAGCAATGATTCAGTATGCAAGCTGGGTTTTTTTAAATATAATTTCAAGTAAACAGTTCCCTCTAAGTATGTCTTTCACTATGTCTAACCAATTCAGGCCCAAATTCCTTCCTTTTCCAGTTGCTCAGATTTCATCTCTCAATTATTTCTCCAGATCTCCACTCAAAAGGTCTTACAAATTAGAGAAAGAATTTATTTTTTGCGTAATTTCTTTTTTTTCTAGCACATACATATGGGACTAACACAGAAGAAAACCCAGAGTAGAAAATATTCCATTCTTTTTCCTCTGACAGGAGCCTGAGTGAAACACAGGATGGCAGAACTGCAGAAGGGAAAGTAATCAGGATATAAACCAGGAAATAAGTGGTTTGAAAGCAACACACTATGGTATTTTCAACGAGAGAACTACAGCCAAATATGACCGTTTTCAGTAGAGAAAAGTTTAAACACAGAAAAAACAGCGTGAATAACTTACCAATCAGCATAAAAATTAACTAAAGCAACATCTGCATTATCTGAGGGGAAAGAAAAAGAAAAAACCCAATGTCACACTGAGAGGCAACTTCTTAGTTCTTTTATCTGAGATTAGAAAAATAGGCACAAAGAAACTCTAAAAGTGAGTATTTCTACATTATTCAGCATAGAGCTTAGTCTGATTGCTGCAAGACTGCTAGGATAAATCTTATCTGAAATACAATCTGTAACAAATGGGAGAGTGAAGAAAGAGGACTTCAGTCAGGTGTTCTGGTGACTTTACTGATATATTAAAAATGCAAATTCTTAAGGTATTAAGATACAGAAATATTTAAGTGACACACAAAATAAAAAGTAATTCTGGATTTAAAATTAAGGCACTCACATCCATAAATTGTAGTCTAGTGTATCTCTTAAGCATTAACTCTTATTATTTGTAAGTGTTACAAAACAATTAAAAGCTGAAATTCCAACTCTTGGGGTCAGAAGGCTCCCCAACAGGCAGCCTGCCCGTGCAACTCACTCCAGTCAGCTCTTACCTGCCTTATTTAACAAGGAGCTGGATACTAAGGCAAAAGCTAGCAAAGAAATCTTCAGTCCCCCCAAAATGAAAAATACTAAGAGACACTCAAAAAAAGTGCAGTGCTATAGGGATACATGTGATGAGGTAGTGAAATAATGTTCCTATATATTACTTTTCACGTACCATAAAAAACCATAAAATACATCAAAAAAGGGTAAATCTCATGCTCAAAAATAAACTATGATCTTCACAAAATATAACAACCATACTTTAAATTGATTTTAGGAGTAGTAGTGGCCTAAACATGGAAAAAAAAGAAACATATACTGAAATATAGAATATCATCCACAGCTTTGCAAAGGAGAAATGCTGACAAAGCAGAAAATTGACAAGGTGGCAGAGCAGTCACGTGGGAAGACGAAGATGTTAAAAGCCTGGGGATGACACTATGCTGGTAAAGACACTCTTGAGAAGGCTGGGGAACACCACAGTTCTGATTAAAATTACGGCATTAAGGTTTTCATTATCAGAAAGGAAAGCAGGTGGTGAATAGGTAATTAACAAGCACTGAGAAGTTTAGGGTTACATGCAAGACAAAGTATTTATTGAAAGCAATCAGATAAATTTTAAAAATACTTACACTTGGCATATATTTCCTTTTATCAGTAACATTTTATAAAATTATTTAATATTTTCCACTGTATAAAATGTATTTACAAACAGATCTCAGAGCATTCCCATAACATTTGGCAAATTATAGTAGAGACTTTAATAAAAGAGAATAAAGAGATTTTTTCCCCTTCAGTGTATTTGAAACAACATCATAACTTTTTTTTCCTGCAAAGACATGCAAAGGTAAGTTGTGTATTTTTCAGAGGAAAATGGTTCAGACAAGGAATACACATCTTTGTAATGTGCAGATCTCCCTTTTGTGAGTCACCAGAATAAGGGCAGTGCTCTACTTGAAGAAAAGCACAGCTGAATAAGCAAGATAGTTAAGGCCATCACCATGGGTTTCACTTGCTGCTGGTTTTTGGGGGAACTTTTAAAATGCCCTCTGGACAGGTTTTGGTTATGTCATCAAGCATTCCCATCTGCAAACAGGACACCAGTTATTTTTCTTAGACACTTCCAACTCTCACTGCAATACATTAGTTCAGACA
Organism: Pithys albifrons albifrons; assembly: GCF_047495875.1. Classification (NCBI taxonomy): domain Eukaryota; kingdom Metazoa; phylum Chordata; class Aves; order Passeriformes; family Thamnophilidae; genus Pithys; species Pithys albifrons. Next base: position 91,721,338 of record NC_092461.1, read on the forward strand.
GCTAATTTTGACCACAGGCATTTAATATTTCTAAGCCAATTACAATTCATATATTCAAAGCTAGGGTATGCATATTCATTTAATAACACTGCAATACTCACACAGATAAGTAACTGCAGTCATACAAAGAAAAAATTATTCAAAGTACTCACTTAAAATGTCATCTATATTTCCACTATCTAGACTTGTTATTTCACTTCTTGCTGGATTAAAAAGCCAAGACACCTAAAAAAAGAAATTAAACCAGTAAGGTATGCAAAATTTCAGCAATAAAGTAGTAACTTATGGATGATTTTGAAGTGTTGCTGTTCAAAAGCTGAAGAACAACAGTAAAAGAACTGTAATTCAGTCCATGCATTTCAGATGATAGCAGTACAACAAATATACAATTTACAGATACAATGCACTTCCACATTTGAAGCAAAATTAGCTATCTCTTAACATGATTCCTTATTGTGTAGGTAGAAATGTTATAGGTAAATTTTGCACCTTTAAGAATAATATAAGTTCACTCAGAAGAAAGAAACAAACCCCCATTTTAGCCACCTAACAACCTCATGCAGCCCAGAGGCACCTGGGCACGGAGCTGAACCCAGCAATTGTCCCCATCACTCACAGAGCTTGTCTGGCTAAAACCTTCTCATTAAGTAAAGCCTTAGTTGCCTGCATTTTTATTGCTGTTTTAGGAAACGGTTTCAGGATATATAACTCAGCTAACTACAGTGTTACCTCCTTCTGTATTTTTACTTGACACAGCTTTAGTCCCAGCATGCTACAGTCACAACAGACTAAAAAAACTGAGGTAGGACATCAGCCAAATAATTCCATTACAAAGCAGCACATGTATTACTCTTAATCCAGCTTTCACAGCAACACACAGTTTCACTGAAGAGCACTCTCATATTCGCTGCAACAGGCCCAGTTATTCTTTTCCCAAAATGCAGTGAAGGAAGAGAGGTGGGGGGGAAGGAAAAAAGAGTTACTCTTCTATCCCAGATGAGAGAGGTATCAGTGAATTACAACTTATTTTTGCTTTGAGAGAGAAAAGCATGCAAATTTTTGAGGGGGACAATACAGATTCTGGTCTTGGCCATGAATGTTTTCATCCTGAGCAACCTGGTCAGAAAGTCATCGCTTCCCTAAGCAGGGCCAGGGCTTGGACCAGATGCTGTGTCTGCTGTGATGCCTTTTCAGCTTCGTGTATGGTTCCTCAGCTGACAGAGATAAGGAGAAAGGAAAAGGCAGGTTTTGGCATAGAACTGACAGGAAGGCACAGGTCAAGGAGGCAGAGACCAGAGATTCCCAGGGACACCTGCAAGGATTGAGTCCTCACACTGAGATGTGGCAGCACAGACATACAGAGACTATTGATGTTCCTGCAGACTCAGTTTACTCCTTGCAGAGGCAAAGAAAATCTGCTTACGGCTAAAGAGAGAGAGCTCACAAAAGTCCCCAAGAGAAAACATAGCTGGAACCATGAAGACCATCCAAATAAAACCACACAGAGCAGCTGGATACAAGGAACCAGTGATACAAGGATGTGTGTCTATGGAGGAGTCTGAGACCTATTCTGAACCTTTCCTAGAGCTGTGAGTACAGAGAGAAGCCTCCAGGATATGCCTGCCTTCAACACTGTTTACAATTGATCAAAAGACTCCTGCAATGTCACACATCAAGTTTCCTAACAATTGCTGCAAGTGTATATCAAATATTTGCCTAAAAAAAAAAAAAGGTGCCAAGCTAGATCTCTGCCTTTCTTAAGATCAGCTTCAAAAATGGTGGGAAATTTCTACAGCAAGAGACTGCCAATAGCTCTCAAACTATCCCTGTAAACGGCACACAGGTGAGATCTGCAGCTATCATTTTCAATTCCTTCTCAGTTGTGGATCACCAGCCATTTCTGGATACTGATCCATTTGTATTTCCCATGTAGAGGCCCCTGGGTAGCCCATCCAAGCCATCTAACATTACAGGCTGAAAAACACACCAGCTGTTGCAATACAAAATATATACCAGTGGTCCTAATTGAACAAGATACTGGTCTTAAATGCAAGTCTCAGATTTGTGGTGGAGTCTCCAGTGTCTTCCCATGGCACTCTTAACAGCCTGAGACAATTGCCTGAACTGTGGCTTTAAGCAGACTGGAGAGAAACGAAACTTATGGTTGAGCTGTGAGGTCCGTAGATGAAACAGGCAGTGTAACAACACAATCAGCCAAAAAAAAGTCTGATTAAGCCAGCTTTGCAATGCACAAGATGCAGCAGGCCAGTATTAGGGAAGTTCCTTTGAAGACGCTGGCATTGCGGAATACTGAGCAGCAAGAAGGTAGGACTCTGCCTTCAGTCTTTGCTACATGTATCTGCATCCACACCTGCGAAATTATCCCTAGAGGGGCAACTGGTGATGGCCACCATCACTGCAGACAGCTCCCCATCACCCCTTGTTTGGTGCATGGGGTGACAATTCCCATGGTGTTGCTATGGGAGGTGTTGGTAGCAGCAGTGATGTTTGCAGTGAGCAGTGGGTCAGGTCAGCACGGGCAGGAGCTGGCACAGTTTTTGCTTGCACGCACAGGCTGTTTTGCTGCAAATGTCAGGATAGACCTGACAATCGAAACAGTAGCTATGATTAACAGTAACAGCTGGAATATTGCTCTAGGTAATAAAGGGTAGGATAACCCAACACTGATTTTGTTGGTTGTCATCTGATCCTACCACAGGTGACTTTGTAAACCAGCGTTCCAAGGCTTCAATGGGATGAAGTTCAATAAGGCCAAGTGCCGGGTCCTGCCCTTTGGCCACAACAACCACTGCAGTGCTACAGGCTGGGCACAGAGTGGCTGGAGAGCAGCCAGGCAGAAAGGGACCTTGGGGTACTAATTGACAGGAAGCTCAACATGAGCCAACAGTGTGCCCAGGTGGCCAAGAAGGCCAATGGGATCCTGGCCTGGATCAAAAATAGCGTGGCCAGCAGGACCAGGGCAGTGACCCTTCCCCTGTACTCTGCATTGGTGAGGCCACACCTTGAGTGTTGTGTTCAGTTCTGGGCCCCTCAGTTCAGAAAGGATATTGAGGTGCTGGAGCGAGTCCAGAGAAGAGCAACAAGGCTGGTGAAAGGACTTGAGCACAACTCCTATGAGGAAAGGCTGAAGGACCTGGGATTGTTTAGCCTGGAGAAGAGAAGGCTCAGGGGAGGCCTTGTCACTCTCTACAACTACCTGAAAGGAGGTTGTAGCCAGATTGGCCTCTTAGGCATCCAGCAGTAGGACAAGAGGGCATGGGTTTAAGCTCTGCCAGGGGAGGTTTAGTTTGGGCATCAGGAAGAAGTTCCTTACAGAGAGAGATGTCAGGCATTGGAATGGCCTGCCCAGGGAGGTGGTGGATTCTCCGACCCTGGAGGTTTTTAAGGTGAGAGTGGACGTGGCAGTGAGTGCCATGATCTGGTAATCAAAGTGGGGTTGGATTAAGGGTTGGACTTGATAATCTCAGAGGTCTCTTCCAACCCAACTGATTCTATGATTCTATTCAGCTGCCCTGCAAGGCCTCAATCTCTCATTACCTTGAAGACCAGAGTTACTTATCCTGCTTATAATCTTGGACAATGCTTGTTTACACAGAAAATCCACACGAGCCTCTAGAAAGCAGGAACTTCTCAGCTGCTGCACACAGCTCTGCATTACCATTCACTTGGAAATAATTTCCACAGTGGGTTTTGGTGAAACTGTTTTCATGGGAGTTCAGCAGTTTGTGTTGTCTAAAAACACACAAAAGGCAAGGTATCTACTTCTTAAATCCACATGGCCTTTTCTAGAATAGCTTTCCAGCAGAAACACAAATCTTATCTAATAGGATAAATTACACATAAATTAAACACAGGATAGATAAGCATATTATTTGCAGTCGGGAAATCGGCTGCATTACTGAGCAGATACACTTAAACGGATCAGGAACTGCAGCCACATTTGTACATTGCAACAACACACTTCACTTGCAATGCAAATATTTACCTGCACCATGAAAGGACACCCCCTACTAACTAGTGAGATCTTAGTTAGAAAAAAGGAACCAAAACTACTACTACTTTACAGCACAAATGAAGATTGTGATTGCTTTTTCAACCCTTATTGTGGAAAAATGCAGTGCAAGCTGCAGGTATTAAGACAATAATACTAAAACAAATACCCTGAACATCTTCATATACTGAAAGTGAAAAAGAAATTAAGCCATGTATCCTATCTCCCCTTGATATTACTGTAGTGCAATAATGCTGAAACAAAGAGCATCTTTCCCCAAAGGTCGCACAAAATCTGAGATAATTGAAATACTTTTCCACTAGAAGTATGAAATTCTGTTTTGTCAAATATATTCATAATCACCATCTTGAACATTTTATACTGACTAAATAATAGTAGGTGCCAAACTCTTCATAAGTTGATAAGACTCAGGGAAAAAAGCATTCCCTGAAGAAATGTCAATAAATATGCAAGACCCCCTTCAGCAGAAGCCTTCGTTAAGGTATAATGCCTGTAAGGAAGAAAACACATCCTTCTGACCCAGCAATCTTGCTGTTCCATGAGAGGCAAGAGGGTTTAAATATTACCCCTATTAATATTGAACATGAAGGAATACAAATTCATATTTAATTACTAAGAAGTTATGCTGTTTTGATACTGTTTTTGACCTTTTTTGGGGCCTGTGCTTTATACCCATAGGCAGAAAACCAGACATTTTTGAGCAAATAAATTCTGAATATCAGCAACACACTTTATAAAATAGGTATTGACCACATGTTCTGGAAACACACTGGCTAAAAAAAGTATTCAGAATTTTTTACTTTTAAATGCAGATTTTGCATTCCACTGACCTATGGCAGAAGGACACACGAATGACTGTTCATGTTTGTACCTGAAGAAATAAAATAATTTTCAAACTGACGTCAAAAGATAGCTACAAACTCACTGAAGCAAGCATCTTGAAAAAAATAATTCAGAAGGAAAACTGGTTATGTAAGTACACCTGAAAACAACTGAGGTTGCTGCCTTTACACTGGATAAAATTAGGTGTGTAGATAGATAGATAGATAGATAGATAGATAGATAGATAGATAGTTGGTATATACATATTTCTATTTTAAAATATTTAAACTATGCAAATCTAAAGGTAAAACTAAAGAGTTGTGAAATAAAAATATTTTGAAAAATAGAGCAGAATATTAAAATAGTAAATACTTAAGTGAAATTGCACAAGTTATATTAGCAAGTTTATAATCTACTCAGAGACATTTAACACTAAGAAAAGGGACAAGATAAACTATAGACTAAACCAAACGAATGCAGAAAGCTTTATGCACTTACAGAATACATTGCTGGAGGGAAAAAGTCAAGAACTGCACTATGTCTTCACAAAGATAACATTTAGCTCATATGAGGGGAGGGAATAAGAGGAGATGACATGTATTTCTGCTCTTCTGGTTCTCAGAAACACTGGCAAATAAAGCAGGAACATCATGGCTCAGGTTCCTGGAAGTTTCTGAAGATAACACTTGCTATGTTTTTACTGGGAAGTTTAATTAATACAGAAATGTTAGTATTCTGATCAAATTTTGATCCTCACAAAGTTAGCCAATGACTTGGAACACTTCTCAGAGCCAATACCAGTCACGTCTGAAGAGTAACTACAAATTATCTGAGATTTACTCTGATTGTTTCTAATGAAAGACCTGAAAGCTCTTACCATCCTTCCCTGACACTACGCAATGCCACACAAGCCTGGACAAAACCTACTCAGGTCACCCCCAACAGCAACCTCTGCCAGGTTTCACATCTGTTTCCCAAAGAGCAAATTAAAGCACACCCAGTTTCAACTCACTTTCTACTGACAGTGTCGCTGTTCAATTGCCACTCCACACATCCAATTAATAAAGCCCACAGGTTATTCAGGAGATTCAGGTCAAACTTTTATCAACATTTTACTCTTAACAGTTAGTGCTGATCTTTAATTGCTAACTGGACACAAGACACAGGCCTATGGGTTTAGTAGTATTTGTTTTTCAGGTTTATCCTACTTTACATGCCACTTTCTTGCAGAAGAGTTTAACAGCTTAAATCTTGAAACTACAAGAAAAGGAAAATAAAAACAGGTCTGTTACATTTTAGTCCATGGTTTTACTTTTTAATGCACATAAAGAAACAGAGGTCCTCATTTCCAAAGCAAACTGTCCAAAGAATACAGAAATGCATTCTTGGAGCGTTATGATTTCTAAAGAGTGGCCCCGTGGTGTAAAGGAGAGCACTCTGGACTCTGAATCCTGGGTCCTGAGTTCGAGTCTCAGTGGGGACCATCCCCTGGCAGTTCAATGTCTCCCTGCCATCCCATCCCGTCACATCTTGGATGCTCAGCAGGGTCAGCCCCGCTTAGTACCGGGTGTTGTGACAGTCCTGAGGACTTCACTGTCACTGTCCAAGCTCGCTCAGCCGTGGCAGTAGGACCTCAGGAGTTAAACGGTGGGGCCAGTTCTGCACACGCTGTGCCTCTCCTAAAAAATCCCCTGCGCAGGCTGGAAGGGCACACCCACGTGGGGAGAGCCCTGCCCAAAGCTTCGTTCCCAAAGTCTGGCCATACATACATGATTTCTAATTAGTACTACACCTGCAAGGCAGCCAACAAGAGCAGCCTTCATTTTCAGTTGCTAAACTTCCCATTTACCTTTTCCTGCTGCTGGGAAATCTCAAAGGCACACAACTAAACTGTCTTTCTCCTCTAACACAAAACCATTTTACATTCTCCAGCCAGCTCCAGCCCACTTCTAATCCAGACTGACATGCTGAAGTTCCTGCCTGAAGTCCCAGCCCCACAGGACTCTGTGGCTGACTCTCAGTCCCTAAGTGCCTCTTTCTTTATTCATGCCCCTGATCTGCTGCTGCTCTGAGGTCTGCATTAAACTGCTGGACAACAGGAAGCAGACGGTTTTACAGCCTGCTCTAGGATGATACAAATTGAAAGCAATCCCAGGAGGCAGCAATGCCAATGCTGGCAGACATTGTGAGAGCCCCTGAGTTTTGGCTTCAGAACATCAATCAGGAGCATCTCGCTGGCAGCATTCCCAAAAGCCCTACCTACAATGAACCCCAAAGTTCAGAGCAGAGAGAGATAACAGTAAATAGAGATCGGTGAGGAAAAATTAAAAGGGACATTTTTCACCCTCTCAGTGAGAGCAGTTCAGCTCTTGCCACCACTTGATTCCAGGCTGTGCCCAAACATTTTCCTAACTCTGACTGCTGCCATCCCTGTTGATTATGCAGCATTTTCATTAGTAATGGAAGCTGCTTTCATGACAGGGCTATGAGACAGAGCTGTATTAGATCAAAACACTAACTAACAATCACTTCTGCTTTATGTTTTAGCTTTCAGAGCAATGTTTAAATGTGTAACAAAGAATCATCTTCCTATTATTCTTGACTCAAAAACCATATATTAATCAGGGAAACAAAATGCTCAAGGGAAGCTCCTTAAAATAGATTTAAAGAGTGCAGTTACTAACTTTCGTAAGAACAGAAAAAATATCTAACTAAAGATAATATATATTAGAAAAGTAAACTTACTTCTTTAGCCTTGACAGACAATTCACTTTTATACTGATTTAACCAAGCAGTGCTACAATTGCACAGAACTAGGCAGAGAACACCACATTAAAAAGTGGTAACGTGATTTTTTTTCTCCACATATCTTGTCATCTACTCTGATTTTAAGTGTCTGGAAGGAATATTGGTGTAGCTACATGTCTTATTAATACCAAAGAACTTTATTCCCAATGAAAATACTGGAAACAAAACCAAAAACCACTACCACCAAAAATCACAATTTATAATGATATCTTTGAAAATCCAAATTACATTGCTTTGAAACTCCAAATCAGGACAAAGAACTTAGAGCTGATGGTTCCTACAACTGAACTTAACACAGAAGCAAAGGAGTTGTAGGAGTGTCATGTACAACTGGGAATGATTCACAGCCACAGAGATCTCTCAATGGCCTGAAGCACTGAAGATTCCCAGAGAAATGGGTAAATTAACCTCTCAACAGTTTCTGAACTATTCTTAGAAGACACAAGATGTTAATTCAAAAACTCCATTGCAGAGATGAAAATTCAACCTCAGTATCACAAAGTGCCATTCAATGCTCCGCATTTTCCCATGAAGCTGTTATAGCAGAATCATGACCCAAGCACAATTCCAAAGCTTAAATCTCTGGGCACAAACCTATGGATCACTGTCTCTCATAGAAATCTTTAAGGTAGGGCTCAAGAAATGACATGAGGTGTGCCTAAAAGTGTTACGGAGATAAGACCTGCAATTGATTTTCAGGTTCATCTGTAATTTTTAGTTATTCCTCTTGGTCTGGAGGGAAAAGGGTAATCTCCACTGGTTCCCATGTCTTAAATGTCCACTTAGAGGCAACACAGTCCATACACTACAGGAGATGTAAACAGATGTCTGAACAACTGCATTACTTTGTGAATGATGTTCAGAGTGCTCCACATCCTCAGAAACAGGAATCTCCCTTGAAGCCTGTTTCACAGCTTTACAGCCATGAATTCTGCTCCCCAGGACACTAAACTCTGAACCTTTAGATATTTTACATACCAAACTTCATCTTTCACACAAGCAGCAAGAATTCCCCTGAAAGAAAAGATCTAATTTGCGCAGCTTTCTAAGAAATAACCACAACCTCATGTTCTGATAACTTTTTTTTCCATGTCTACCAACTGCTCTGATTATTTGGCAACAGTGCAAAGATGCACTTTCAAAAAGGAATAAAGCACATAAAATACAAATGCAATCTTTAAAATGATAAGCACAAATTAAACAGCTGCTGCTGTATATGAAAACCAGCACCCTCAAGGTTCTCAACCTGTTAAAGTGTGATCCAGCACTATGAAATAAAGGGCAGCTCAGTCTTGTCAAGACTCTGGAAGGCCAGAAGAGCAGAATAGTTTGCTGCCCCTTTTTCACCAAAAAAATTAAAAAGACCCTGTTCTGTATTTGGGCCATTGCTATCACATGTAAAACCCATTACCAAAAACATTTATTGTAGACAGTTTAAACCTTGGACTTGAAATATTTTGGAAATTATTTTGATGTGTAACAATAGAGAAGAAATTGTGAGTCCTTTCATATAAACAGTCGAGTGCAAATAGAAGGCTTATTAATAACTGTGTTTTGAGAGGTACATGGACCATTACAGAAAGCAACACACTACCCTCTTACTCATTATGATCCTCTACAGTCTTTCCTGGGGCCTTTATTACAGTCTTTACATACAGGGATGTTGCAGAACAAGAAATTAGACACTTTCTTTTTTAATAACATGTATGTATGGTTTGTTCACTCCTTGACTGCTGATGAAACTACTTATTAAAATGAAACAAGAACTTCCATGGAACTCCTTCTGTGGAAGGAGTGGCCACGGAATTCAGAATCTCTCCTTCAAAGCATAATCTTGGAGAGAAAACCAAAAGTAGATGCAGTGTTTCAACAAGAAACCATATTTCCCATGTCACATGAATGTTGGATACCTTGGAATAATCTGAAGGACTGAACATATTACTGGTTAATTGAATTTTCCATACTTGGTGCCTACATACACTCTACTGCTTCAAAAATAACACAAATTCTATTTTGGTAGATTCTAATACATACTGAGTTTATTCTTCAAAACAAAACCAACTCATTTCAAGTGAAATGATCAATGTCAACACTCACTTCCAGCCACTTATCTTTTTATTAATTACACAACATAATTGCAATGCAGATACATTTTTACTCCTCTGCTACAAAGCATAAAGTTCTCAGATCTTGGCATTATCAAGAGAAGTGTGAACTTTTAGCAAAGACAACACTGTACAGCTTTACCTTTCAGGCTGGAACTTGCTTTAAATGTAGGAATGAATTACCAAAACCAACTGCTCAACTGCCAAAATAAGGGCTACTGTAAACACACATCAATTAGCCCTTCAGGATAAAAATACCTAAGAATCAATTTAGATAAAATAGCAGTCAGGTGGCATAATAAAAATGCAGTGCTGGAGAAATCTGCATTTCATGTATTCTTCCGATTTATAGCTGAAATACCACAATCCTGCAGCTCTGGATGCTGGCCCCGCACTGCTTTAAACCATGCAGCTGAGGTACTGGGGTTAATGAGGGGGGAAGAGGGCAGTAAAAGTGACAAACAGGCAAACAAAACAAAACGCTTAAATGAAAAATACAGCTGGGGTCATACTCCTCACCCAGCCCACCCAAAAGAATGGAAAACATACTGGTTTAACTTGTACGCTAAAGACAAATTAAGGAAAAAGAAGTGGACAAACCAGTGTCTGATAACACTGCTTTAATTGTACCATTCCCCTCAGTGCTGCTGCCAATTTGTACTTCCAGACAACAAAACCCTTTTGAAAGTACAGAATCACAGCCACCTTGATTCGGGTCATTCTTATTTGACACTAAAGACAATGACGATTAGAACTAAACAAAGGAGCAACACCCCTAAGGCAGAGCAGCAAACACAGGGATGATTCCATGACAATCAGCCATTCAGGTTAAACTCTCGCCCTCTTCCAGTTTTAGCATGACACGATCATATTACACCCTGCAATCTCCTCCAGAATTAACCTGCACATGAACACAGACACAACCACCCCTGTTTATTAATCTCAGATCCAGAGCTTTTAGCAATAATACTTCCAATATCTGAAGAGAAAAAAATCATAGAATCGATTGGGTTGGAAAAAACCTCCGAGATCATCAAGTGCAACCCTTGCTCCAACTCCAGTCCATTTACCAGATCATGGCACTCAGTGCCACAGCCAATCTCACCTTAAAAACCTCCAGGGATGGTGAATCCACCACCTCTCTGGGCAGCCCATTCCAATGCCTGATTACTCTCTGGAAAGAATTTTTTTTCTGATCTCCAACTTAAATTTCCCCTGGCAGAGCTTGAGCCTGTGCCCCCTTGTCCTATTGCTGAGTGCCTGGGAGAAGAGACCAGCCCCCACCTGGCCAGAACTTCCCTTCAGGTAGTTCTAGACAGTGATGTGAGGTCACCTCTGAGCCTCCTCTTCTCCAGGCTAAACAACCCCAGCTCCCTCAGCCTCTCCCCACAGCACTTGTGCTCCAGTCCTTTCACCAGCCTTGTAGCTCTTCTCTGGACCCGCTCCAGCACCTCAATATCCTTTCTGAACTGAGGGGCCCAGAATTGAACACAACACTCAAGGTGTGGCCTCACCAACGCAGAGTACAGGGGAAGGATCACTGCCCTGGTCCTGCTGGCCACGCTATTTTTGATCCAGGCCAGGATCCCATTGGCCTTCTTGGCCACCTGGGCACACTGTTGGCTCATGTTGAGCTTCCTATCAATTAGTACCCCCGGGTCCCTTTCTGCCTGGCTGCTTTCCAGCCACTCTGTGCCCAGCCTGTAGATCCATCTTGTGCCACAGATTTTTGTTTTCCTTCAACATGATTGAGATGCCAGTTTCCCTCAGATTATCTCCTAATATTTCAGCAGGAACTTAAGGTTTTGTTTGTGCTCTATCAAAAGCGAGCTCCAGTTCTTTGTGATGCAGCTGTTGGTAGCGTGTGAAGTGTTTGCCCATCCCGTAAAGCCATTGAGAAATACAACTCCATAGCTGCATTCTCACTGACAACTTGGCATTGGAAAAATCTTCCAAATTAAATGAGGAAAGAAAAGATACCTGTTAAATTAATTCCCTGGCTTTCTTCCATTGAAGACCATTGATTAAAGCAACGCTACTTGAACCTGAAGAGAAAAATTCACCTTTGGCACCACAGCCGGACGTACCTTGAGGAATGAGTGGCTAATTCAGGCTGCATAGGAGCTGTTTTCTTTCTACCCTGAACAGCTGCTAAAGGGCCTGCACACACGCAGCCAATTTATCCTAGATGACTCTGGACAGCAGAAGAGTAAAGAATGCAGAGGACAAGACACATGCCATGAATATTTTGAAATGCACAAATCATACAGAGATAGTCCATTGCTGGTTTATCCTCCCTCAACCAATATTAAACCTGCCAGCTTCAAGCTGACTCCCACAAAAATATTCAAGCAGGTATTCCGGACTGGTCCTAAAAATAGTATGAACACATTAGCAGGGTGCAGTGCTTGAACTGGGAACAAGTATTGGACATCCGGGCTCTGCAGTGAACCAACTTGGTGTAGCAAACATGGAGAAACTGCTGCGACCAAAACTGTCACCAAAACCCTCAGCAAGGGATTTATTGTAATATAATGTTCAACAGCTATATAATACTAACTGTATGTGTGTATTTGCCCCGGTTTAGCAAATTCTGCTAGCCTATGTCGACAGAAAAAAAATGCTAAAAAGGAAAAGACCTCCCTCCCCTGCAATTTTACCTTTTTAACCAGAGCAGTTTTACATGACATTCAAAGGCAATTCCAGAGAGGCCTGCACACTCCTGAGCTTCCTTCACTAATTAACAGATCATTAGTAGGAGAGAACCCCTAACTGTTCACCCCCTGCACCACATACTCTCTTAATTACATTTGTGAGGCAAACACTTTTTCTTTCAGTCGTTCAGTCCAAAATCCCAAGTGAATTGACTCAATGAGGAGAAGGAAGAAAAAAAAAGAAAAAAGGAAAAAAAGTTTTTTCATATACATGTTTATGAAGATTCATAACTTTTAAGACTGGCAAAGAATACAGGAGCTAAGTGCTTTCAGGATTTCAATGAAAAGGGATTTCAATAAACTATAAGAGTCAGAAGTGATAGACTGACTAAAGGAACAAAAAACTTCTGGGATTACAAATATGGATACATCAATGAAAAGCTTTCCCTTTGTGAAGCTTTTGAGAAAGTTAATTATATCATCACTTCATAATCATGACAGCCATGGGAAACAGCAAAACACTATCACAGCTGTTGTTTTCTTTTTTTGAGACCATTGGAACAGGCACCTATTCCTTGCCTTTCAAAATACTTCCTTGCAGAGTTCCTAATGAACAAGTTCTCTCCATGTTTATGTCCAATTGCCACACACATCCACTTGGAGATAAAATATAAGCTTTACTGCCAGTTATCTTACAACAGAGATTAAACTGCTCTTCTTTTCTCATTTTCACAAATCTATGAAAATAAAACTCAGAAAACTTGACAGCCTTACAGACTTTTTTTTTTGGATGCACCTCAATGAAACACAGACAAGAACCACCGATGCCAGACAAGACAGAAGACATACTGGCTGCAAAAAGTATGTGAAGGAACCAGGTCATTTACTTAACTCTCTAGATCCCTACCTTCTCCTCAGGTTCATTTTTATGAATACAAAGTTTCAGTCACTACAGAAATCTAAGCCACAGAGAAGTACATTCCTTTGAAACTGAATGCAGCAAAACACATAGCTGCAATCTCCCAGTGGGTTAGCCTATCATTCATTTTGGTCCCAAAGTGAAGCAGCTGCGAGACTCCAACACATAGAATGGGGTAATTTATGTCTTCCAGGAAGGAAGCCATTGGGCTTCCAGTGTTTCACTTCATGGCTGCTGCTGAAACTGTCACATACAGGTCACCAACAACCGGGGCTCACACTAAATCCCATCTATAATCTACTATGATAGTTACTTTTAATAAAGAGTATCTTACAGAACCACTGAATAAAGCAACAAGACCTGAAGGCACTCAGGTCTTAATAACAATTCAGGCCACTCATAGAACATGGCTCTGAAGGCCAAAAGGGCCCACGAGAGCCTGTCCATCTTCAAGGACTAGCTCTTTGCAGTACAAACCCAATTCACTTCACTGTGCAAGAACTGGTGTGGCAGAAGACAGAATTTCTGGATGAGTTTAAAAAAAAAAAAGAAAAAAAGGAAGCACACAGAGGTAGAGGTAAGCAAATAAATACTTTGTAGGAGTAGAAAAACAGTGCTTGAACAGGCAGCAGTCCAAGCTCAGCTGGAGCTGAGAGAAGGAACTTAAGGGTAATGCAGAAGGTTTCTACGGGTACGCTGGCAACAAAATGAAGAGTAAGAAAATTGCAGGCCTGCTGCTCAACTAGCAGGGGACATAATGACAAAGTACATGGAAAAGGCTTAGACACTCAGTGTTGTCTTTGATTTTCTAGTGATGAGTCCTGAGGCTTCTGGTAGAGAACTAGGGAACAGCAGCATTACCCACATGAGCAGGAGACCAAGTTAGAAAGCTCTCAGGCAAATGGGATGTACGGAGAGCCACAGACCCAGACCAAATGTATTTTCCTGGGTCACCAGGAGAGTTATTGTTATGGATTTGGCCAGGTGGGCCTAAATTTAGGTTTTAAAGTTGAGCTAGGCCTAGGATTGTCAGCTGATTTAAACTGGGTTGAGCTAGCTCACAGCTGACTTCTTCCAGCCAATAATATTGTATTCCATACCATACCACATCATCTCAAAGGGTGTAAAATCCAGTGTGTGGGAGTGGCTTGTTCAGCTGCCTCACAGCTGTGGTGCCAGCAAGACACTCTGCCGTCCCAGGAGTGATGGGGAGGCCCAAGCCCGGAGCACCAGCTTACCATCATGTTATCTTAGGGAAGTAAAATGTTTGTTCTTAGCTTTTCTCTCTGCTTAAGTCTGTCTCTGAAGAATTGACTTCTCTAGAATGATTTGTAGTTTACTGAGAAGTGGGAAATTATTTCTTGTTATACATAACTTGTGTAAGTGTGTGTTATATTGTATTTTCCTCTTAATTTTCTCTTTTCTGTATAAATACATGTAGTTAGTTTCAGCATAAACCTGGTTTGAAGGTTTTTTCTTTTCCTCTCCCTCTTCTTTTTCCCTTAGCTGGTTGGGGGGGAGGAGGAACCCTTTTCACTCTGTCCTGAACAAGTTGGCATTTTGCCAGTTCAACCCAGGACAGTTACAGAGACTAATTTTCATTCCAAAAGCCACATCTATCCAGTGCATATGTGGAATAAGTAAATCAATCTGACTGTTTTCTGTAGTGAGGCATTTAGCTCTGTAAATGAGAGGAATACTCTAAATTGCTTGCCTTGACCTTAGCAAGCTTTGAACACAGTGTCTCAAAGTATGCTTAGACCAAATCAGTCATACATGAACTAAATAAGTGAACTATAACGTGAGTGATGCAGCAGCTGAACTGCTGAGCTCAAAGGGCTGTAACCAAAGATACCATGTCCAAGTGGCCTCTAATGGAGTTTTTCCAGATCAATACTGAGCGTAAGGTTTGTCTTTACTCATGACAGAACCATGAAACAGACTGCCCTCTCAGCAGCTTCCCAAGGATATGGAACTGGGTGAAGCAGTTTAGAAGCTAGAGGGGAGACCTGCTATTCAGAGAGATCCCACAACTGTCTGGAGAAATGTCAACTCCAGCAAAGGCAAGTCCTGCATCTCAGGTGGAATAATCACACACAGGCTGGGAGCCATCCAGATAGAAAAACAATTTTGCAGAAAAGGTATTGAGAAGCAAGTGGAAGAGGAGTCAGCAGCATGACCCTTGAAGGAAAGACAACTGCACACTGGGCTGTGTTTGCAAAAGTGTAGCCAGCAGACCAAGGAAAGTGACTCTTCCCCTCCATTTGGCACTTGTGTGACCACATCTGAAGGATTCAGCCCAGCTTTTGGACGGTCTGTACAGGACATTAACATGAGAGTGAAGTCCAGCAGATGGTCATGAAGCTGAGTAGTGACTGGAGAACAGGTTATACAAGGAGAGGCATTTACTCTTTCTTCAGAAGAGGAAGTTATTACTGCTGCTACCAGTGACCTAATCGGAGATTACAGAGAAGGCAGAGCCAGACTCTTCTCAAAGATGCAGTGACAGGACTAGAGGCATTGTACCCAATCTACACCTCCAGACAGATTTTCTCAGAGAAAACTTTCAACAACGTTTTGATCCAACACTAAAATGGGTACCCAGGGAAGTTACAAAACTTCCACCTTGGATATATAGGATGACTGGAAAAATTCCCTCTTAGTCTGGCATTGAGCAGGGAGTAAGACCAGATGATTTTCAGAGGTCCCTTCCCATTTAAATGATCAAACTTCCAGTGCAAATCAAAAACCAGAACTCTACAACTCGATCCTATCAGGTGTATATGGTGAAACTCAACACCACTGTATTAAAGCTTCCTTGCTAAAGCCAGACTAATAGGTCAAGAAAAAAAAGGAAGGAAGAAAACTAGAACACTTTACTACACTAAAAATAGATGAACAGAAGATTTACTGTGTTCAGCAGAAACCTTGTGCTGCATATACAGCTACCTGAGAACCAATTATTGCTGAAGGCATGCACAGAGCACCTCCCTTTAGAGAACCACATATGATGCTGTGTCCTCACTGCTGTCACTATTCCAACCACTATGTGGCCTAAGATACAGACCTCTGCACTTTCCATCTTGCTTTGTGCTGTGGCAGCCAACGAGATAACATTTATGTTCTACCAGCAACACAAAAAGCAGATCTTGTGGACCACTACCAGATTAAAGGGGGTTGTGCAGGCATTTCAAAGCGCTTCCAGGTTTGGGTCATTCCCAGGAAGAGGCGTCAAGTCACAAGAGTTTTTCTGGAGGACACAGTACTGTGACTTTGAACATGCTTTAATGGCATGAATGGCTCTCAGCTTTAAAGGGTGTATTATCAAGGTAGTCAGTTTCTCGTTAAATGCCTCCCTGACATCCGATCCCGTCAGATCTCGGAAGCTCAGCAGGGTCAGCCCCGGATTAGTACTTGGATGGGAGACCTCCTGGGAAATGCCGGGTGCTGTAGGTTCTAGTCCTGAGGACTTCCCTGTCACTGTCCAAGCTCGCTCGGCCGTGGCAGATGAACCTCAGGACTTAAACGGTGGGGCCAGTTCTGCGCACGCTGAGCCTCACCTAAAATCCACTGCGCAGGCTGGAAGGGCACACCCACGTGGGGACAGCCCTTCCCAAATCTTCGTTCGCAAAGCCGAGCCACACACACACACACACAGTTTCTCAGTAGTAGCACATATGAAAATAAGAAAAAATATGGAATTCTTTTACAATATACTTTGTTGCTTTTTGAAAGGCACTTTTTGTAATCACCAGTACATAATTTAATACGGACACAGTCCTACAGCTGGTTTGGAGAAACAAAGCATCCTCAACCAGCAGTGAAAAAAAACATTCTGATGTAGAATTTAGTATAATCATAACTTCACAGAGTAATTCTTAACAATGTAAAAAGAAATATCTGAGAGGCAGTGAATTTAAAAATAAAATTACAGTTAATCAAAATTCTAAAATCTCATTTATTTGTTTTTAATTACACTACATGAAGGGTTGACATTACTAACTGTTTTGAAAAAGAAAATTCCATGTGTTTCTACCAACAGTTAGGATGCTTCCAATGAAGGAAGACATATCAAGGGAGAAAAGGAGGGTAAAAGTAGAACTCTCAGGAGGAATTTTGATCTCACTTCCCTTCCTAATTCTTTATAATGCACTTGTCCTCCTCTACTTCTCAGGGGGCATTTTCTCCAGTTTGGAGAAAATATTCCTTATGCTCTGTTATCTACACCCTATGTTGCTTCTGTTTACATTTCCAAGTGTTCCTGTGTTTCCTCCTCTACATCACTAGAGAAATCACTCTTAAATGGGGTGGAGGAAAACAATGAACAAGTTATTGCTAATGCATCCAAACCCACTCCATTACTGAAGTACTTACTCTTGAATGTACCTCCAGACTCTCTTAAAGAGTTTTTGAAGAAGGGCTGGTCTAAAATTTACAGCATGTCTGTACACTTGCCTTTTGCACGAGACAATTCCCTCCCTTTAAGCAAACAAGTATCTGGAAGCTGTACAAGTGAGGCTTACAAAAGAGCTTGCAAAGTAAACAATTGATCCTCCTGAATAGCATCTTATGATCCTTAAGTCTTTCAAAAGAAATATGTCTGATTAAAACACACAGGATGTGGT
This sequence comes from Pithys albifrons albifrons, assembly GCF_047495875.1. Classification (NCBI taxonomy): domain Eukaryota; kingdom Metazoa; phylum Chordata; class Aves; order Passeriformes; family Thamnophilidae; genus Pithys; species Pithys albifrons. Next base: position 91,739,304 of record NC_092461.1, read on the forward strand.
AATTCTGCTTTCTTAAAAAGAAATATGAGGACCAGCCTTTTGCTGAAGAAAGCTGTCCTACTAAAAAGCCCAGAAAAAAGCAGCCAACCAAAAAGCAAGGCAGGTTATGGAGGAGGACAGTAAGGATATCAAAAGATACCAAAGAAGTGTGTCACCACAGTGTTCTTCAGCCAGCGGCAACTGCGTCTGACTTCTTACTGTCAATAACTCATTTATACATTTTTCAGCATTGTCCAAGTCTTGTATGAAGAAACAGTTTGGTTTCTTCTCTCTTCCCTTCTGAGCACTTCAAAAAGGAAAATTGCCCATGACATGGCATAGCAAGAAGAATGCAAGACTCCCCTGCTTCCTCTCACCAACCCAGGGCAAGTTCCTCAGTTAACTATCATTTCACTCTTTAGAGACCATGACTGATGACAACTCAGAAGTGCCATGCTACTCTTGGGGGAAACTCCTTTCATTGTATAAGATTGATTAGTCTAAACTTTGCCTGTAACTACAATTTTTGACTAATGCTCAAATTCAGAATAGAATATTTTGAGCAGGATTCCCAATTGTAAGATTTGGGTTTTAACATAAACATGGAGAGAGGCAAATGCACAGAAATATGCTCTGTACATAAATTGTGCAGACTGTTAAACTTCTCTTTGGGCAACTTACTACACATTTAACATTATGCTAAAAGATGTAATTTTATTGTATTTTACTTTCACTGTTTGGGTACTTGGTGTCATATTAGCAAGACATGAAAGGTAGAGGCAGTAAAACAAGAAACAGAAACATTACCCTACAGATTTTTACCCTGTTAGAGAACTTCTCCCTTAATTCCCTTCCCTATCCGTTGGTGGTTTCCTCTTGTCACAGCTGTTGCTCAGGGACACTGTGCATGAGCCTCCCAGGGAAGCAGTGAGCAATACAACGAATGTCTTTCAAACACAGGCAGAAGTACCATGTGCAACAGTGTCTTGTTCCAGAATTTTCTTTATAGGAAGAGTATACCCGACTGCAACTACAGTAAAGCTACAGAATGACTGGTTAGAGCAAAGGCAAGGAACCACACCTTGCCTTAGGGGAGAATGTGATGAGCCACTCTCCCATCAGCATTTATTCCACTGTCTTGAGTTCACCTTAAAGGCCTGTCCTACCCAGCATTAAGCAACATACCTACACAGCAGAAACATCTCAATCATCTACAAGGGCCCCCATGACATTACTATGCATCTCTTATTCTAGTCTTGGAAACAGCTGCACTGTGCCCTGCTGGCCCCTGCACTCAGGCCGTGAGGAAGGGGTCCTGCCAGCCTATACCTCCCCTGTCCCCTCTCCAGTCTCTTTTCACCTTCCAGCAGCCCAGTGTAATGACAAAAGGCTGAAAAGTGGGAAGGACAATGGTTGTGCTGGGACTGGCAGGTATCCCTTTGCACTGCAATCTTCATCCTGTCAACCCAATCTTCAGTGAGACCAGGGAAGAAGAATATTAGTGAGACCCAAGGCCCTTCAAAATTTTAGTGATCTCCTACTGTCAAACTTTCATAGACAAGAGAAATTCTTTTGATACTCATATTGTATCTTTTCTTTTGCAGCATAGAAATATGCTTATCCAAAAGTCTGGAAACGTAAAGAAAATCTGTTGACATCACTATTACTAAGCAAGGCCAGCTTAGTTAGCTGTTTTCACAGCTACATATCATTGTGTATTCTGTTCTAGGAAGCACTGATGTAACACTAACAAGCTCACTATCCACAAAGTATGCCATGCTCAAAGAGGCTCAGCTAGATGGTATATCCTTTGGGTGCAGACCAGAAGGCCAAGATCACAGCTGCACTGCTGGACTGAAGCAACCAGGAACAGTTGGTTAAAAGAAAAACAATGTTATCAAAACTTTAAAGGTAATTTGATACACTTTATCAAAGTCTCCGATAGCAAGATGAAACCAAACAGCAACTTCTACCAAGTTTTTCAGGCATTTTAAAGGAAATGGGTCCTCTCCCACTGCCAGTCTGCTCAGGACAACTTTTCCAAAACTCTTAGTAAGTTTGTTAAAAGGAATGACTCCCTGGCTTGATTCATGTAATCAGACACCTTACAACACAGGGCCATGGCTGATGTGATGCTGAATAGTTATACAGGTAACATTATGAATAATTGCATTTTTTAAAAAACCAACTCTGATCTGTATTCTTAAGGTTTTATGCATACAGTTCTTTTAAGTCACATTAGAAATGGGTTTGAATGGCTCACACACAAAGAAACAGCAAATAACACATGGGTAAGGTTCAGAGCACAGCCATTTCCTACTTTTTATGTTGGCAAACATATCTCTAAGTGATGCATATTATATTAGCATTGATTAACTGTGCTACAAAGAAAGAAAAATGCTTTCATTAACTCATGCCTGCTTTTTCAGACTTGTACTTGCCTTTTTAAATAGCATTTTTAAACAGTACACACTCCTTGGTTTTGCTCATTAGTCTCTGTATTTAAAATAGTGTTGAAAACCAATCTACCACATAAGCAACAATGTCTGAACACACAGATGTCACTAAAAAGTATTAGATTCTTCCTTTAGTCTCTCATATAGTCATATAGTGAGTTTACACACTATAAATAATCATCTATATATAAACGTTTCAAATGTGTTCTTTTCAAACCCTACCAACACATATATTTACTAAGCCTGAAACGACAGCACATTTGTAATAATCTAACCAGAGCTTATCCAGGTAGAAGTTCACATTTCAAAGGGATAATGAGTACTTGTACTGCTCATTAAGTACTTGTCCTCACATTTCTAACCAATTCATACATTAGCAGCTATGTACTCCTCTTGGGACCCCCAAAGCTCTATCTACTTTTATCTCAATTTATTCCTTCATTTTCTGGCCAATTTTTTTCTCTCAAATGCTTAAAATAGCTTGATTAAACACATTAGTATCCTAAGAGAAAAATCCTATTCAAATTTAATCACACAAGTCCCCTGCAGTTCTGCAAGTCACTTGTGCTATGAAAGGCCCAGAATCTGGCCCAATACAACTCTGGAAAAGCAAGGATTAAAAAAAAAAAAAAAAAAAAAAGAGAGAGCACAACACAGCCAACTTATCTCCACAGAGCACACACATCAGTGATTGCGTTTGTGTATGTGCAAAGCCGGAAGGTGGCTTAGGTCATGCATGTAAAGTCAGCCAAAAAAAAATTATATATATATATAAAAAGAAATGCTGTAGTCTGACAACCAAAGATCACAGAATCAATTGGGTTGGAAAGGACCTCTGAGACCATTGAGTTCGACCTATGACCGAACAACAGCATGAGAACCAGACACCGAGTGCCACGTCCAGTCTTTCCTTAAACACCTCTAGGGACGGTGACTCCATCACCTCTCTGGGCAGCTCATTGCAATGTCTAATCACCCCTTCTGTGAAGGAATTCCTCCTGGTGTCCAGCCTGGACCTCCCCTGGCGCAACTCAGGGCTGTGTCCTGCCGTCCTGTCGCTCGCTGCCCGGGAGCAGCGGCCGATCGCGCCTGGCCACAGCCTGTTTTCAGGTGTTGGCAGAGGCTCCGTGACGGCCCTGCCCTCGGGGATCCGGCCCCGATCAGCCGGGGAGGCCGCACCGCCCGCCCGGCCCCTGCCCCGGCCCGGCCCCACCCGGGCGCGCAGCCCATCCCATCGGCCTGGACCACAGCGCCGGGCCTGGCCGGGGCCGCTCCCCGCCCTCCCCGCCGAGCAGGTGCCGCTGGCCGGGGAGCAGCGAGGGCAGAGCCCGAGCCGGGCCCGCCGGCCGCCCCCGCGCCCCATCCCGACCCGGCGCGGGGAAGGGAAGGGCAGGGCAGCGCGGGGCCCGCGGCTCTCACCAGCAGCAGCAGGAGGCAGCCGGGGTCAGGCAGCAGCGGGAAGATGGCGGGTCTCATGGTAGATCGGGAGGGAGCGGGGAGAAGCGCGGCTCCCACTGCCCGCGGCGGCGCCTCCACTTCCCCCCGTCGCCAGGAAACACCCGGGCAAGTTCCACCGCGGGGCCCCGCGCTCCGCCGCGCTCCCGGGGCACGCCGGGACCCGTAGTTCCGGGAAGGGAGGGCGGGAGGAGGGACGGGAGGGAAGGGAGAGGGAAAGGCGAGAGGGAGGAGGGGCAAATCCCAGAACGCACCGGGGCGGCCCGAGGGGCGGAACCGGGGAGGAGGCGGCGGCGGCGCGATGAGAGGCGGGCGGGGAGGAGGTGAGGTAGGGGCGCAGCTGCGGTGCGGGCAGGACCAGGACAGCGGGGCGGGCAGGGAGGGGGGGAGGACAGGACAGGAGGCTGTCACTGCCCGGGCGAGGCAGGGTTAGCGCTTCCCGGCCGAGCGCGGGGGTGTCCCGACACCGCACCCCCTTCCGCTCCGGATGGGATGCTGCGACTCCTTATGTGGCTCCGCTGCCCCGTCCCCGCCTGCCCCGTCCCTGCCAGCCCCCGGCGCTTCCCTGGGATCCCGCCGTGCACCTTCAGCCGCCGGGACTGGTGGCGTGGGTTTGGCCGCAGGGAATTCGAGGAGGGGTGTTCGGGCGCCGTGCGCGCTGTGGTGTTCGTGTCCTCGGAGTTTGGGAAGCAACTTTCCTCCTTTTGGAAGTCTGTGTGTGAGTCGGCAGGGGGCTGGTGGGAGGGATGGGAAACTTCAGCTAAAGTGGAGCGTCATTGTTGGTGATTATCCTTTGGCGCTTCAACACGTTTGCGCTGTCAATTCTAAAGGCTGAAAGTTGAGAACGCTCTAAATTCGGGGCTTTGCCCTCTTCCAGTAAAACTTTAGTCCTTACAGAATACACACATGCTCTGGGACCTTGCAGAGCTGTCTCAGAACGATCATGGAAAGCTTTGCATTTGTCATATTTCCAGTACATTCACGAGTGTAAGGAGGGAAACGAGGCGGAACGCCATTGCAAAGAGAGCCCTTTGCATCAGCTTTTTCCAAGTCAAGCCTGGCTCTGTTTCAGAGAAAGCCTGACAGGCTCCGGCTTTATGCGTGACCCTGCAAAAACCTTGTGGCCAGTCAGTTTTGTGAGCTGACCCGCCCCCACCCCATATATATTATATTTGTATAAACCCACAGATCATGTAGGGTTTTTACAGTCTGAAGTTGAAACTTGGCTTTTATCATTTCTGCTATGTGTTGTGTATTGTATGGCCAGACTTCGCGAACGAAGCTTTGGGCAGGGCTCTCCCCACGTGGGTGTGCCCTTCCAGCCTGCACAGTGGATTTTTTAGGTCAGGCACAGAGTGCGCAGAACTGGCCCCACCGTTTAACTCCTAAGGATCCATTTGCCACGGGCGAGCAAACTTGGAGAGTGACAGTGAAGTCCTCGGGACTGTCACAACACCCGGTACTAACCGGGGCTGACCCTGCTGAGCATCCGAGATCTGACGGGATCGGATGGCAGGGAGACATTGAACTGCCAGGGGACGGTCCCCACTGAGACTAGAACTCAAGTCCTTGGGATTCGGAGTCCAGAGTGCTCTCCTTTACACCACGGGACCGCCCCCTATTTCTGCTATGACTACCTTAAGAATTTGTGCTCTTCAATCATTAGAATGAGTGTCTTATCTTCTGAATTAACTCACATCTGAAAGATCTTTGATATTTTTTCACAGCTTTTTCTTCACGTGGAAACTGTATCAATAAAATTTGATGGAGTGATTGTGTTTAAATTTTAACAACTTTTTCTTTTGCTGAATAGAAAAATTATGTAATTCTAATTATCTGTGTAATGCAAAGTAAACTTCCTGTATTTTGGTGTGAAATTTCCCATACCTGAAAAAGTCTTGGTGTCCGTATGAATGTCCTTTCATTTCACGTGACTTGACAAGGCTAATACTTTTCTACATGTTAGCTTAAAGAAGAAAAGTAAATTATTTACCTGATTCTGGTAATATGATATATATTACAGATAATGTAAGTCATGTAACTTTTTATGAGCAGATCTTGTACTTATTTCTTGATTTTTATTGAATAAATGCCTCATTTTTTGTTAATGAGGATCTTTATAAAACAAGTCTTCGAGATAGCAATTAATTTGTTTCTCATATACATGAGAGAAATATCTGAGGAAATTCACACATTTCCCTTTTATAGTTTCTCTTAGTATTTCAGAACTTCTCTGATGCAGAATTAGCTCTTTCAATGGAGTTATGATGCTGTACTGGGAATTGCTGCAGAGATAATAGATGGCTTCTCTTATCTTTATGATTACTGTCACTTTATGCAGATGCAGCTGTTGTTTGCATCTGAAAACTGTGAACATCTTTTGTTACCAATTTTTTTCTGCATGCAGTCTATGTTATGTAAAAGTTACTGTTGATATAAACAGGATGCTTTTGGTGTTTTACTAAGTTCATTGGCATTTTCTGAATTTTACACTGCTGCCCCTGGATGTCTCATATTTTAGTTTATTTGTTTGTGGAAAGGTAAAATGTAAAGAATATGTAGGAACTAGTTAGTAAAGTCCCCTGGAAAAGGCTCTTGAAGGTGCTGAGGTCCATCGGTGCTGGTCACTTTTTAAGAGCCATCTTAGAGCATGTGATTCCAAAATGTTGGAAATGAAGCAGATGAGGCTGAAGGCTGGCTTGGCTAAGCAGGAATCTTTTTGTGGAGCTAAGGCATAAAAAGAAGTGGAAGCAAAGTCAGGTGGCACAGAAGAAATTCAGAAATGCTCCTTGCCACTGTAGGACAAAATTTACGTGGCCAAAGCTCAACTGAAGTTGAAGCTGGCCAGAAATGTGGAGGGCAATAGGAGGAATTTTTTTAAATACATGAATAGCAAAAGGTGGCGCAAGAAACAAAATCAGCCCATTACAGGATGAAGATGGTCACCTCACAGTTGGGGACAGAGACAAGACAGGGATGTTGAACACTTCCTTTGTTGTTCAGCACCAATGACAGGCTAAGAGGGATTGGAAGGGATACTAAGCAAGTTTGCTGACGATGCTAAATTGAGAGGAGCTGTTGACTCCCTTGAATGCAGGGAGTCCCTGCAGAGAGACTCAACAGATTAGAGGACTGGGCAATCACCAGCTGTATGAAGTTCAAGAAGGGGAAGTGCTGGATTCTGTACGAGGGATGGGACAACCTTGGATGTACATACGGACTGGGGAATGAGATGTTAGAAGGCAGAGCCATGGAAAGGGCCCTGGGAGTCATGATCGATGGCAAGTTGAATATGAGTCGGCAGTGCCCTGGCAGCCAGGAGGGACACCCGTGTCCTGGGGGCATCAGGCACAGCATCGCCCGGGGGATTGTCCTGCTCTGCTCTGCACTGGGGCAGCCTCACCTTGAATATTGTGTGCAGTGTTGGGCACCACAATATAGGAAAGGTATTAAGCTGTTAGAGAGTGTCCAAAGGAGGGCAGTGAAGATGGTGAAGGGCCTTGAGGGGAAGCCGTATGAGGAGCAGATGAGGGCACTTGGTGTGTTCAGCCTGGAGGAGACTGAGGGGAGACCTCATTGCAGACCAACTGCCTCGTGAGGGGAGGAGGAGGGGAAGGCACTGATCTCTTCTCTGTGGTGACCAGTGACAGAACTCAAGGAAATGGCCTGAAGTTGTGTCAGAAGAAGTTTAGGTTGGCTGTTAGAAAAAGGTTCTTCATCCCCAGGGTGATTGGGCACTGAACAGGCTCCCCAGGGAAATGGTCGCAATACCAAACCTGACAGAGTTCAAGAAGTGTTTGCACAATACTCTCAGGCGCATGGTGTGATTCTTAGGGATGCTCCTGTACAAAGCCAGGAGCTGCGCTTCAAAGATCCCAACTTCCAGGTCAGCATATTCTGTGTTCTATACTGGAGCATTGTAACAAGTTGATACATGATAACAAACTTCATTGGGTACTGAATTGAAGCGTTAAGTGGCAATACTCTGAAGAACAGTCTCTTGGGTTTGTAGTTAAGCATTACCCTATTTGCAGACTTTTGCAAAGCTTATTGACTGAAATTGATGTTTAAAACAATGAAACTGCAATATATATGTGTGTATGTTCTTAATGTATCTTTTTTTCCTGGTGAATTTTAGCTAGAGTTAGATTTAATCCACAGATAAGTAACATGTTTGTTCTTTTTGGTTTTAACTGAACAGTTTATTCTCTTTAGCATTGTTTGAGTCATTTTAATGGCTCATTGTAAAATTAATTCTGTTTTATTGTTGTGGTTTTGGTTTTTTCCTAGAACTGAATTCCTGCAAAAGATGGTGGTGGTGCAGTTCTGACCTATGGTTAATACCTTGAAAGAGTATGAATATTTCAGCAAACTGCCTCTTCAGTGGTTCCTCATTAGCTTCTGAAGTGCATGCTGCTGCTGTTAATGGAGATAAGAGTACCCTCCAAAAGCTAATAGCAGGTAAATGTTTTCATTGTAGGTATGTTTGGATTACTTTAGAACTGAAGCTTTTTGGTTTTGACTTACAGCTCTGATCTTTAAGATATGTTCTAATTTCTTGATTATATGTATTTCTAGAATAAATGTAGTCCTCAAAATAGGACTGATTTTTCTTACTTCTTATTACCTATTGCCTTTGATTGCTACTTCTGTGTGAAGTCAAATAGAAAGTTGGTGATACAACTAGAAGAGTTATTCAGAACTCTTCTTTCGGGGAATTTGAAATTTTGGAAATGTGCTTTGTGCTGAAATTTGGCTGCACATCCTTATTTTTGTCATTGTTTTTGTGGGAAATTTAATAAACTTGTGTATATAGGTAATTTATTATGGTTAGTGAAGTCTTGTCAATGCAGAGTATTTCTGAACAAAATAAGCCAGCCCTTTTCATTACCTTGATTTTGATGGTCTGACAATATTTCTCAACACCAACTAAAGGCAGAGAGATTGTCTAGTCTTATTGAACCTGAAGTAAAAAAAAAAAATCCATCCATAAAAAAGTCCAGGATTTTGCCTTACCTGTCCAGGAATGGTATGTCCAGATTAATAGTTTTCAAAAGCAGTATATATACCATGTTCCAAAAACACTCTTGCATATGTTTGGAAGACTGCCATGTGATAGGTGAAGAATTTAATTTTTCAGAGTTTCTGATTAAATGCAATTCCACCTGATACTGTAGAAGTTTTATTTGCTCAGCCTTTTTTGGAAAATCCTATTCCTTGAGCTTGGTAAGGGCAAAGGTCTGAGTCTGTATTTATGCAATTAGCTGTCAGTTTTAATGGTTGTAAAGAATTTAATGGTAATTGCATTAAATCAGCAGCTAAGTTTCTTTATGTGTCTTCTGCTGATCTGTGTTGAAGGCATGATAGTAAGCTGTGTGGATCTGTTATCTAAACTGTATAGAAAGCAGTAAGTGACTTTCCTTAACAAGTTCTATCTAATTTTCTCAAGTGATAACTAGAAGTGATTTGACTCAAACGTGAGCAAATTTGAGGGAACTGACTTTACAGGAGCTCCACTGGTGGAAACAGATATTTTTGTTGGGCCTTCAACTTGATTTTGTCATATGATGGCTCAAACATGTGCTGTTTGCATTTAATACTATCTATTCATTCTTTCGTAGGACATTTTATAAACAGCAGATGAGCAGCTGATATGGAGATGCTTCTAGAAATCTGTGGGATCCAACCACAAAGTAGCTTTAAATACCTGGGTTTAAAAAAAACCCCTTCTGCCTGCATGTGGAGGTGGGAAAAAAATCTGAGCTTTCAAGTCTTGGCTAACACTCAGAAGCAACAGAGAGTTTTTGCTAACTTCAGTTTCTTTTTATTAATCTCACAGCCAAAAGATGTATTTTTCAAAACACAGAGGAAAATAAGTACCTTTTTTGTGTTGGTGGTACATCTTGTCAAATATACCACAAACCAACCACTAGAATCAGATAAGAAAATCACTCTTATGATGATCATGCAGCAACAAAGTGAAAATGCTGTGTTTTATTTTTACATGGGAGGGAGAACTGCAGAATCCTTGCAGCCTTTGCTATAATAGCAAAATTTGGCTTTTCTGCTTTGCTGTGTTTTGACAGGATATGACACAGACCTTACTTTTGCCAGAATAGGACCAAAAAAAAAAGTAAAAAATATTGCCTAGCAGAAGAAGAATGCATCAGAGTAATATTTTTAGCTGTTTACCAGTCACTGTTGGAAGTATAACTTGATGCCAGAAGCAAATTGAGCAATTGGTGCTATTCACTGAATTTTATGACTGCACTTAACAGCAGCAACTAGTTCAGGACAGTACTTCAGTGTTATGTGTGCTGTATATTCTTGATTGCTTAACAGCATTTTCCTAACAGAGCCAAGCATTGCATCTTGGTTATGTAGGAGTGGTATATGCAGCAACATAAAGTCTAGCTTTCTCCTTTTTTTAGGGAGGGCTTTTTAATCTCTAGATTTGCTATTACTTTCTTCTTTGTGTTTTCCCTATTCAGTTATTGACATAGGAGGGGCCTGGAGGCTTGGCTAAACAGTCTCTTAGAGCAGCCCCTCTCACCTGTTATGCAATTTTTCTGTCTCCCATCTGTAGCTTGATGGACTGTGTGTGACTGTATAGAAACATGTACATTGTATTCCTGTATAATTATAAGTATGGATGGATTTTAAAGGAACAGGTGTTTGAAATAATACTGAGTGTTCTGGGTACTGTGTTCCTTTTGGCATCCTGTGCTGGGAAGAGGCACAGACAGAATCAAAGGTAAGTAGAAAATTTCTTTAGATAAAGAGGGCTTTGGAACAAAGTGTCTCCATGTGTTAACCCCTGCTGGTGCTAAATTACAGGACTTTTTAAACAGCCAGTGAGTTAAATGACACGAAGTACACTACATGCCAAGTGTTAATGGTATAACAAGTATAATAAAAGTGTGCTAATTGTTTGCATTGCATTGCCTGAATTATCTCATACTGTATCACATTGCTTCAGAATTGTATGTTGTCAGGCTCTGGGGAATGCTCACAGTATTTTCTTTCCTGTGTTTTATCCAACACCAAACATGTCTTTAATTAACAGTTCTTCAGTGCTAAAACCCATTTGTGTGATTTTAATCCTAGGAAAAAAAGGAGCAAAAGTTAATTTTGTGTTTGGAGGATCATTTTCCATTTAACACTTCTATGCAGAGTTTTGGTTAGATGCCTCTCATTGTTTTAATTGTTTATAAGAACACAATTATGTTTATAATAGTCATTATACTGAAGTGTCTATTCAGTCCAACTCCTCGTTCTAAAACCCTTATCATGCATTTCTTGCATACAAATGCTTCTAAATCTCTGATGTGATGTTTCATTGTAAATGTTAACTAAATTATGAGTTGCAAATATTCACGTGCATGCTATTGTTTAATTCTCCTCTCTGATTCTCTCTTCCCTATTCTGCAATATGGGAGGTTGAATAAAACTCAGATCAGATATTGCAGAAAGCAAGATACTTGCAAGTGACAAGCGATGGTTTGTCTTTTAATAATAAAACATCCTCCTGCTGCCCTTTCTCTAATATGATTGCTTGCACAGAGGGCAAGAAAATGATGAGGCATGAATATGAGAGTTAAATTTTGGAACTGGACCACCTGATTCCATCGTGTTCATGACCTCAGTTGGCAACAAGCTTATGGAATGCATATTCTAGTGGTATTGGGACTTTGATTCTGAAAGGGGAGGTATCAAACAAAATTCCTGTCTTTAGGTATGTGAAGAGAGTTTATTTTTACCAAAGCACATTTTATGTACAATAATCTGTACCTAAACTTTCGAAGGCTACCTGTGCTTTCTTAACTGCAGAAAATAATAATCTGTTGCAGCTGTGAAGTCCACAAGAGATTGTGGTTAGTGAATTTCGTAAGCTTAATCCCCCTTAGCACCTGATAGTGATAGAGTAGCTCCTGGTCCTTGTTCTGTCTCTCAGCCTGAGCACAGAGATACCCTATTAGGGAAATGGCCACAGGACTTTAACCATTCTACGGGCCTTACAGTGTCTTGTAAGCAAAAGGAATAATGACAAGAAAAAACCTACTGCTAGCTGAAAACGGTTTCTTTACCTTAAAAACCAGAGCAGGAGCTTCAGGCAAATTACTGGCAGCAAGTTTTGAAGGTCTTGATCATTTTTCACTCAAACCGTGTGTAGTCATGAAAACTTCTTGTCATCAGCTACATCACTTTTTAGGAGTTGTAGATGTTTGTTGCTCTATTTAGTTGAGTTGTATTTGAGTTTTAGGCCAGTTTTGCTTGTCTAGACTTTACTAATTTCTTTCTTTTGGTATCTACATTTTTTATATGCTCTAACATAGAAAGGGAACTGAAATTTTAGGGAGAGGTTCTGTTTTTGCATGCTGCAGATTTAAGAACAAATGTTACCTGAGCATGAGCAATGTGCATGTGTCTTGTTGGGAGAAATGAATGCTACTGTATTTCTTTTAAAATTCTATTCGAGTGTGCAAGTCAGCTTCAACAAATTTAAGACACTGTTGAGGCTCTGTTAACACTGAGCAGTGAAATGTGCTTTATTGATGTCTAAATTGCCATGTTGAACTAATACTGAAAGAGCACCTGACTGTACTTAGCTAATTAGAGAAACTGGCTTGTAGGCTGAGAGCAGTGACATGTTAAATTGTGCTTTGGACTTCAGTATCTGTGTGTTGCTTCACAGGGCTGCAGGGTTGATCATAACCAGCTTTGATTTTTCTGTACTGTGCTCTGTTGAATGGAAAAAGCATTTATTCTTAGCTAAAATACTGAGGTGTAAGGCAGCTTCATGATGGGTACCTATAACTTTTTTAATACTTTTTTATGATAGTAGAGGAAAGAATTATCTTGAAACTGCATCCAATTTGCAATGAAATTTTAATACTGTGGAATGCAAGTCTAGCAAATGGTTTTACAAGGTAAGGAAAATAAACAATTTTGGATTCCCCTGTTTAACTTAATGTTGCATTTTGAATTATTTCCTAATGAGCATGGAATTAACTATTAAGTAGAATGAAAACAGTTCCTATGAAGAATCTAAAAATATGTTAAAGTCCTTGCTTGCAGCGTGAAGTGAATGCAAAACCTTTTCTTAACAAAAGAAAAGGTCTAGGGAAGCCAAAAGGAAGCAAGCAGGCTAAATAGCAGCATGAAGGTGGATATTAAAAAGCAAAATGTCCAAAAAGCAGCCTGTGTCTGAGGAAGGTACATGCAGGCCAGTAAAACTTCATTCTGTTTGGGGTTTTTTTAAAGTAATTTGCTCAAGACATGGAAGTTAGTGATAAAATTAGTAAAACTAGTGGATTGGCAAGGTGAAGTAACAGTCACAGAAGACAAGGCCATGGGTGAAGAACAAAAAGGATTTTTCCATACTTATGCCACAGAGGAGTTTAAAAATGTTCTTAATCTGCTTTTTTGCAGAGCAGAAAGAATTTTCTCAATGTAAAACACAATTTCAAGGCAAGAGAAACTGTTACAGAATGAATCATGTGATTGACATGGCATTCACTCTAGTTTTAAAAGAACTAAGAAATGGAGCGAGTGAATGATTGCTCCAACTGGCAATGTCCTACTTAACAGTGTTTTTTGTTAGAAGCTTGATTGGTAGGGAATGAATTTTAATTCTTGATATTTCCCTTGATTCATATTTAATCTGCTGGATTCTTTTGCGGGGTAAATCAATAGAAATTATAATTAAGACTACAATTACTGGATATGTAGATAAGTATAATAAGCTGGGGGAGAGCAAAGACTGTGCTTGTAAAGAAGTATTCCTTTGCTGGAGTGCTTATGAAACATCAACAGTCATGCAGACAAAGGAATAATTAAAAAGCAAGACTACCTGTAAAATTCAATATTGCTTGAGTCATTGTAGACAACATTGCTATGTGGGAAATCTGGAGAGTTGAGATGGATAAGATAATTGATATACATGAAGTTAAAGGTGCAAGTCTTTGTGTGGTGACTTGATAGAAATAGGAAACTTTATAATGAAACTGGTTCGTTTGGGGTTTTTTTGACCGTGAATAATAATAGTGGTAGGATGTCAGACTTCTTATTCAGCTTAATTATTGCCTTACTAACCTTATCAATTCAAGAAAGCTTGTGAAGTATTTTAGTAGTTTCCATATTGTAAGGCACCATGAAGTAAATAATGGTATTGAGGTAATATTGACGTTTATGCTTTTAAAATAAACATTGCTTTGAGTAGACTTCAAGGCTTGTTTTAGTTACAGTCGTTACAGGTTTCAGAGGGACTTTTTTGGTTATGTCCTGTTGATATTTTTTAAACATATCTTTGCAGCCAAGATCTCTGAAATGATTTAAAAATTATTTATAACTATGCCACTGCAGAATGCTAATGGTGGTAGGTGTATTTATGACACTAATGTTTTCTAAATGTACTTTTTTCTGTGAATACATTTTGCAATGTTCTGCAAATGTCAGTAACTGAGTTTATCAAGTACTCCATTGTTTAGTTCACCTTGATCATATTGTAATAAGATACCTCCTGGTCATATATAATAAGCTACTTTTTTAATAATAAAGTACTACTTCTAGTTAGATACTAATAGACTTAACTGTTTTAAGTCAACTTTTGGTTTGTTTTTGGCTTTAGGAAACTCTGAGCTGAAGGATAAAGAGGACCAGTTTGGAAGGACTCCCCTTATGTACTGTGTGCTGGCTGACAGGCTGGACTGTGCAGAGGCACTGCTGAAGGCTGGGGCTGATGTGAACAGAGCGGATCGGAGCCGGAGAACTGCTCTCCATCTTGCTGCACAGAAGGTAATTTCCTCAGAAGTGCTCAGCCATTATGTAAACTTACAGCTTTCCCAACAGGTGTGAGGTGGGTTAACCCTGGCTGGACACTAGATACCTATCAAAGCCACTCTACCATTCCCCTCCTCAGCTCAACAGGAGAGAGAAAATATAACAAAAGACCAATGGGCTGAGATAAGGGCAGGGAGAAATCCCTCTCCAGTTATTGTCATGCGGAAAACAAACTCGACTTGAGAAAAATGGATTTAATTTATTACCAATTAAATGAGAGTAGCATAATGAGAAAAAACCCCAAATCTTAAAAATATCTTCCCCGCACCCTTCCCTTTTTTCTGGGCTAACTTCACTCCTGAATTCTCTACCTCATCCTGCAACTGGCAGTGTGGGGGGACCGGGAATAGGGTTTGTGGTCAGTTCATCACATGTTATAAATCTCTGGAGGGTTATTTTGTATTTTTAATGGCCTTACTCAGTGTGTTTGTAGATGTCTGTGGAGACAGTATAAGGCATTGCTGTTTTAAGAATTTGTGCTTTCTAGGAAAAGTAGTCCTTGTCTATTTTGGGATAGCCAGTTGTAAGTAAAGACTAAATTTTGTACACTGATAGTCTTTAGGATGTTACCATTATTTTCAGTGGATATAAGACCAAACACTGTTAATTATTAGTGTTGTGTTTGAGAATTTGTATATTCTTGGGATATGGATATGGAATACCAAGTAATTTTCAGGTTCAGAAGGGAGATACATTACTGTCTATTTTTCCTTCTATAAGCTTGGTCTATAACACTATTCCGTTACATTGCTCCAGTGAAGAAGTGCTCAACGAATTGTGCAACAATAAAATAAAAGGTAGTTTAAAGTATAGCTTCAGAGCTGCAACAACTTTGTGTTTGTTTAGGGAGAGGGGAAGTGTCTGCAGTCATAGGAGAATGAGCAAACTGCTGATGGGAGAAGATAAAACAAAAAAAAGGGGAGGGTGAGTTTGGCTAGCTAACCAAGACATTTGAGGTCATAAACTGTGAAAAAGACTCCCCAGAGAAGGTTAAAAAGTCAAACTGAAAAGAACAGGCTTTTATTTACTATTTAGTTTGTATAGTATGTTTAAAGCTGTAACTGCTCAAAAATTAGAGTTATTTTGGCTGTGTAAGCTATGTCACTTGGTACCAGTCAGGGTGCCTGCCATGATTTTTGTAGCAAACCATTTCAGTTTATAATATCTTGTCACCTGTTCATAATTGTAAGGGAGCAATTAAATAAAGAACCGCTTGGGAAGATGATAATAAGGTGATATTCTCCAGGAAGTCTGTTATGGGAGTCCATAGGGGCTGTGTGGTCTGTTACTGCATCCATTTTTGGCAGATGAAGAGTTCATGTAATATTTTAAACCTACAAGTTCCTTAGGTAAAAATGTTGAAATACTATTGTTTAACATACTAATGTTAAAAATTATTAAAAACTAGTGTGAATGCATTCTTGAAATGTGTAATAACACACAACATTACTTGTCTGACATCATCATTAGCTACATATAGTAGGTTGTAGTTGACTTGAAATAGGCAAATTCATCTATGTGGTTACATGCACTACACCCTGATGAAATATTTCAGTCATCATCATAACCTTGTTCCCACTGTACCAGGGTTAACTTTGTGTTTCTAAGTGACCAACTTACTGTGAATGTTGCTGTTTCAAAGATAGGTATTTCATAAACATGGCAGTGTCAGAGGCTTTAAAAATTGCTGTAACATACTCTGCTTGCCTGGTGCTCATACAGGCTTTTTGATTTTATGATGTGATAGACACTAGAACATTTTAATCACATTAAAAACTTTGTATTAAAAATTTCATTTTCTCCACGTTTTTAAAATACATGTTAGTATATTAAAACAGTATCAATTTTTCTTTAAATCTTTGACTGTTCATGTTGTGGATATTTATACTGCAGAAGTTCAAGGCAAGAGATGTTTTGCCTTTAGCATAATATCCATTGACTGCACATGCTCTCCTTTTCCTTTATGCCTTGGTGCAGTCCTGAAAGTGCAGTTTGTAGCATGGGCTACTTGGACTATCTTAGATGTATTTTCAGTTGACAGTGCAGATGAAAAAGAAGGTACTGCTGTTTTAGCAGTAGATTTTATGTAGTCACATGCTTACTGTGTAATGTACTAGATAGATGTGATTCACCCCACAGCCTGGTAAGTGCTTGTAGCATCGTAGTACTGGGGGGCAGAAATTGGTCTGGAAACACTCCTTGCAACAGCTTTTAATTTGCCTCACTTAGCTGTACTGTAAAATTGTGTTCTGTGGCTTCTGAGCAGTTACTTGCTCTTGATATCAGCCTATGAAATTAGCATTTCATGTGTGTAAAATTTTGTCTTTAGTCTTTCCATTTTAACATATTAAGATCTGCATTTCTGTCATGAATGCCTTCTGCACGATAGATAAAATTAAAATTCCAAACAACTTCATGATTCATGACATTTTGGATATTTAAATGTTTTTGATGTTTGGGATCCTGGCCTGTATCAAAAATAGCATGGCCAGCAGGACCAGGGCAGTGACCCTTCCCCTGTACTCTGCATTGGTGAGGCCACACCTTGAGTATTGTGTTCAATTCTGGGCCCCTCAGTTCAGAAAGGATATTGAGGTGCTGGAGCGGGTCCAGAGAAGAGCAACAAGGCTGGTGAAGGGACTGGAGCACAAGCCCTATGGGGAGAGGCTGAGGGAGCTGGGGTTGTTTAGCCTGGAGAAGAGGAGGCTCAGAGGTGACCTCATCACTGTCTATAACTACCTGAAGGGAAGTTCTAGCCAGGTGGGGGTTGGTCTCTTCTCCCAGGCACTCAGCAATAGGACAAGGGGGCACGGGCCCAAGCTCTGCCAGGGGAAATTTAAGTTGGAGATCAGAAAAAAATTCTTTCCAGAGAGAGCAATCAGGCATTGGAATGGGCTGCCCAGAGAGGTGGTGGATTCACCATCCCTGGAGATTTTTAAACTGAGATTGGCCGTGGCACTGAGTGCCATGATCTAGTAAATGGACTGGAGTTGGAGCAAGGGTTGGACTTGATGATCTCGGAGTTCTTTTCCAACCCAATCGATTCTATGATTCTATAACACTTTTGGTTTATATTGTAATTTTTTTTTCCCAAAGTAAAAGAAAAATTCCTCAGTAACCAGTACTGACTTTCAGATAAAAAAAGAAGCATGCTGAGAACACCCATTTCCAAAGTTGTGTGGTCAGTGTTGGTTAATCATGAATCTACATATTTACCAGGGCCACTGTATAGATTTGGTTGTCTTCAAGCTTGTTGGTCAGTTACTGTCCTTTGCTTCATCAAAAACATATTCACATGACTTTATAAACTTCCATTAAGTTGTAGTCACAAACATATGTTGTTTAGAAGGACAGTGCCTGGAGATTCAGATTCCTAAATTGCTCTTCCATTGCATCCCAGTTTTCATTTTCATTGGACAGAGAAGATTTACAGACCTTTACATGCAGCCAGTGAAGAGGTGGGAAAGACATGATGTTCCTTTCCACAGATGATGATAGTAAAGCAGATGGAGGTAAAATGAAGTAAGGTTTCCTGAGTCAAAAATTTCCTCTCGGTACTAGGATTGCTTTTGCCATTTTTTGCTGTCTCTTGAGAGAGCTTTTGGAACACCTTACTCATCAGATCACAGCAGACAGACATCCTGAGGGCTAGAGTTTGTTGACAGAATATTTGAGACTTTAGGTCATCATTCTACAGGCTCCCTTTACATGTCCCTTTGCACTTGTTCCTCTGAAACAGTCTTGCAATGGATTTGACAAAAAATGATCTCTGTTGTCTTTGTGAGCCACAGAACTGTCTCAGAGACAAAGAATTTGTGAGCAAATACTCTTCTAATGCCAAACAGAAACATGATTTAGCCATCTTGGACTGAAGGAAGCTGAATGTCTTCATTCATGTGATTGGATTCAAGATGGTGTCTCTCCCATGAGTAAACTTGGTTATCATAAGAAAAATTTGTTTCATTCTTTACAGGGTGAGCTGAAACTGTTCCTATATTTCTGTCTGGAGACTTCACTGTAAGAGAACTGTCAGTTCATGTCTTTTAAGTCCTAGTAAAATAGCTTGTGGGGTTTTTTAATCCCTATAATAGAACAAACATTCAGAAATGTGACATTGACCTGAATTCAGTCATAAATCATCACTGTTAAGTAAAATGAATTAGAACTCCAATTTCCTTTCTTCTCTAGGATGGATTTATGATTGGATAGGACTTAACTGTAACCTCATTCCATTAACACTTGCATCACTAGTTTCTGACTACACCTGTGAGTTAAAACCTTGGTGAGTGTGTGTGTATACATACACATATGTATGTACCAGCTCTCTGTTATATTTTATTTTTATTTTTAACTTCCACTTCTCTACAGGTTTTATACTTACAGGTATTGTCTACAGAACAGCAGGCAGCTTTTGCTTCTGCCATGTTTGTTAGTACTGTTTGCCTGAGGAGTTTATGCTGTAAAAGCAATTCTTACAGTCCTTCAAAATACTAACAATTGCATCCAGTGTTCAAGATGCAAATTCTTATTTTTTCATAACAGTTTTCTTCCTAAATGATAGGTAAAGATTTCAGCACTACCCATATGGTCATACAAGACATTATCTGATGTGGTAATCCCGCAGTAGTTCCTTCAGCCCTCTTTTTTTCCCAATGGCAGATCTATCACTTTTTAAGTAGTTACTTTATTACTTTAATTTGTTGTTATTTAAGTTGTTACTTTGTGTAGTTGATCTCTGGGGTATTCTTATATTCTCTACCAAAAAAATTTCTGATAGCACAGCTAGACAGACTGACCCATGCTATTTATGTTGCTTCAGTTCCAAGGGTTTCAGTGTTGGGTAAGAGCTGAAGGAGATATGAAGATCTCAGTACCCTGGTCTAGTGCAGTTGAATAACCAGGTCATATTTACCAGTTAATGAGGCAACTTAAGGAAACACAAAGTTGCTGTGTCATCCTTGTGTTGCCATGATTCCTTGAGATGGCTTGTGTCACTGGGGCATGTCTGCAAAGCAGTCATTGCCTGCAAAGCTGTGTCAGGGTCTCATCTGTTCTCATCTTAACAAAAGGTCCTTGTAATCTCCCTGTCTCAGACTTCATTAATGACATTCTGGACTATTTACAATAAGTAGGGCTGAGGAGGTTCCCTTACTTATTGGTCCATTTGAACATTGGTAAACCTGAGCATTCTCACACCTTTCTTTGAAATTAGTAAGGTGTGGTCAAAAATTTCAGCTTGAAATAGCAATGCTTTTGGAAAAAAAATCTGTGGTTATATGTGGTCATATTAATGTGATAACTTTTGATAAGTGGTTGCTTAATGCTAATAATCATGTTCTTAATGATAAGTCTTCTGTTTAATGATAGGCATCCTTTGTATTACAGCTTTTAAGCTTTATGCATCTCTTGGTGTAAAAAAGATTTTAAGCATGAATGAAGAGCTAGAAGTGGAACTGTTTGCTTAAATGTAACAAATACATCTTTATCTTGATGGAAAATACTCAACATATAGCACAATGCAATGTGAGATGATAGGCTGAGAGTAATCTTATGTAACTGAAAATTTACCTTAGACATCAACATCTAAGCTAGTCATTGCTTAGACAGATAACAAACTTAATGCAATTGAAGGTTCAGTCCATTCACCCTAGAGATGAGTACCTTAGAATACACTAACTAGCTCATTCTTCCTTTTACACATCTGACTAATGTAGGTTTTCATGTTGTCAGTGTCTAAATTGTGAAAAATTAATCTCACAAGGCATACATTTTTTAGCAACTCATCATTTTCCAATTGTCCTTGACAAGATCTTTCATAGCCTGTCTTTTTCCTTGTCAGCCTTATGATGGAGATGCTTCAGTCTTTGTAGGCAGAAGGCCATGTAAGTGAAGTTAGCTGGCTTTTCTTTTTGGATTTTCTTCTGTTACACTGTTTTACTCTCTTTTCAAGTGGACAGGTCTCCCGAGCAACTTTGAAAGGGTGCACACCCTTAAAAAAAAGAAAAGAAAAGAAGGAGAGGTCAAGTCATTAACTCCAGGAAAATTTAGATTAAAAAGCAATTAAACTAAAAAGACCTCAAAAATCCAAACCCACCAGAAAATGACACAAATTATTGCAGTACTGCCCTGTGAAAATTACCATGGGAGTTTTAGAGGATGGTTGTGACTTCCTGAACACAGATATAATTTACTGGGAGCTGAAACAGTGACTGATTGCAACAGAAGTAGAATCATTAGCATAATTTACTAGTGATTTCACATTGAGGAATTGCCGTGCTATGTGGGTACAGATTGTTTAAACTGGTAGAACTTAGATTATTGTGGAATAACCATACTGTGGAGACAGATATGAGTACTGGGATCACAGTTGAACTATAGGCATTCATTTCCACTTGTAAGCATTCTGGTAGCAATTTGCTTCTAGTGTTAAATTGCAAGTTGCTCAAACACCCACATGTGATACTTGTGAATGGAAATGTTGCTACATACTCAAATTACCTGTATATGTTTTGTCATTTATTTTTCATGGTGTAATTCCAGTTTAATTTAAGGAAAAACAACACACCTGCTTCTTTCAGAGTTCCTCACAGAAGTTGCTCACTTATTAGCAATCTGTTTATTCTGAGGAGTAATCTACCTGAATCTCCCTGAATACCTGAGGCACAGCATTTTGTGTTAATAGGGATAGAAGTAAAAATCAGGTGGGTTTTTTTGTTGGATTCTAATAATATTCACTTAAATATATCTATCAGGATGTTTAACTGTCAGGAAGATATTAATACTGGCTTCAGGAAGATTAATACAACCCCAGTGGGAAAATGTGACTTTAAATGCATTAAATATTGTGTAGCTTATATTATTTATTTGCTGACATGGTTGTTGATGAATAACAATACATCCAGGATGCAGTAAGGAATTCTGTGTAAAGTAGGAGGGTATATTTTAAATTATCTTCAATTTTTATTAAACTAGAAAGAATGGTTGTTCCTGTATACTCCCCAGTAACCATGAAAGTAAAGAGGGAAGTGAGAAAAGACAGCCTGTGGCAAGCATAAGACATGGTAGAAAATTAGAAACAGAAGGTAGTTTTTAGTTCATTTATTTTATGAAACTTTATTCCCAAATCTTATCTAATGAGTACAGTCAGGATAGTCCAAGAACCCCAAAACAAGAATGTTATTTCCCTTTTCTTGAGCAAGGAAAAGATGTTTGTTTTAAAACCTCCTGAATTAACTTGCCTGGGAGCAAGCTTATGCATTTTTCCCTCACTGCCTTTTTCAAGATGTATTTCCTGAAGCTGTAGTCTCTCAAATCTTTCATAATGGTGTGTTTATTTTATCTGCATAAATGAGCACATGTCCTTCTAACTTTTTTTCCCCAATCTCTGTAATGAAAATAAATAATCAAGGTGCCTTTCAGGGACAACAGTGCTCACTTATGCTCTTTTTTTCCTCAGGTTGGTAACCTTTTGTGATGTTCTGCCTTAAGTGAGTGTTCATAATCAGTAATATTATCTATGCATGTAGGTTCATGTAATGTGAATGTGCTTTACATTCATTCTGTGACTTCCATGTGAACATACAATTTGATTAAATATGAAAAATCTGAACAAACCAGAGTGTGAAATCTGAATGTTTGCTAACCAGCCAGAAGAGGCGATTTTTTTACATGTAGAAATATAGTTTCCTCTGTATTTAAATATGCTACAGATAATAAACATGATGGAAATGTTTTCTTAGCTTTCCTGAACAAAGAGTTTTCTCTAGTGAATGCAGCCTGAGTTGCTTAAGGGCAGAAGGCACAGTTCCTTGCAAGTGATTTGTATGTGATATATTACAGATAAGCTGATGTAGCTACCAATGGGTTGGTCTCATCGATGCATGGCCTTCCTCTGATGCCTTTTCACAACTGTGGAACTGCTCACTGGTCAGTGAGTTGAAAGAGAATGAACTCTACAAAAGAATAATAATTTTCTGCCTGTTTAGCACAAATCCTCATGCTCTCAAATGCTTTTCACTATTGCTTGTTTCAATACTACCTTTCGTCTGTGCTGTAAGTCCTATTGAAATGGTTGAAAAATATCGACAGGAAAAGTTTAAAATAAAGCTCACATTGTTACAGAGATCTGATTCACTGTATAGTTCCTTAGAAAGTTGTGCTGTCACTCCTGAGTAAGAATGATAAAACAGAATTTGCAAGGCTGGAATTTCCTAAATAAACACTGACATAATGAAAAATATTCTCAAAATTTTAGTTAAGAATGTAGCAGTGTCGTATTTGGGCTCATAAAGGAAAGGAACTATTTAAAGTTGGGTTTTTTTAACCTCTGTGTGATAGACAGCAGCTGTGACTCTCTTTCAGGGTCTCTTATATCTGTCCTAATTTTCTTTTTGACTGCTCTTTAGATTTCATGAATAGTTCCATTTACCTCTGCATTGACTTGGCTTGATTGAGTGCAAAATATTAAAGTACGACAATGTGATCTTGAGATCAAAATATCGGTCTCTTTTTACAAAACTCAGCACTCCAGTGTAGCTCCAAAGCATCATAAATTTTACTGTTTCTCCACTGAAACGTTCAGGGTGGCTTGGAACATATTTGTACCCAAGAAATACCACATGATAGAAGCATCTTGTGGAGACCAGTGTTAGGTAAGTTCTTTTGCATGTAGCTAAAGAGAGAATTTATTGGTCTGAAAAGGTTCTGGGAAATCAAGCAACACTGAATATTATGAGAATGGTCAGAACACTTCTTGTATGTTCTTCAGCTGCAGATATTCTGTATCTTGATTCATTAGTGCATCACAGGTGTGGAGAAGGAAGGCTTGCCAATTCACTTGGAGTGAGCATTACAGAGCAGCAGCATCGAAACAGAAAGCTTGACAACAGTTTTGTTGGCACAGACCTTAAGTTGGACTTAAATTGCTACTTTGCAAGACCAATATGTGATTCTCATATATTCTCATATTTTCATCTTGCACACTTTGTCTTGCGTTGTAACAAGGCAAGAACATGCATATTGTTGGTTCCTCATTAAGTGTTAAGTCCCTGTAATCATATGGTATCCAGCAATCATTTGTCTCTGCTGTCAGACTGTGGGTTAAAATTCTGCAGAAGATAAAACTGTGGAAATGCTGTTCTACATGTCAGGTTTCAGTTGCACAGCAGACACTAAGGCATCTGAATCTGATTTCTAACTGGTTTTGTGTTAGCATGAAATCACATTTTAAGACAAGGTTATGCAAAAATTTATATGCCAAAGTAGTTCTTTTGACTTCAAGATCAGAATTTCAGCATAGCTAAAGATCAAACCCTGTCTCCGTATAGACTTCACTGATAAGTATGGCATGAATGTGTATAGCCTGTAACACTTGTAAAATTGACTTTTAAATGATTTTTGTAACTGTTGGTTACTGAACTAACTTACTCTAGTAAAACATGTTTGAAAATATTGCTTGCAATTTGTGGCTACCTCCATACCTATAGCTACTTCCCAGCAGACATTTGGCATGGCTAACCAAAAAACATAGCATCTATTACTGTCTTTGGGTAGGACTGGACTGTGAAAGAAAACAAATAAAGCTGGCTGAGGCACTAAAATGAATTGTATGTATGGCCAAACTTCACGAATGAAGATTTGGGAAGGGCTCTCCAGCCTGTGCAGTGGATTTTTTAGGTCAGGCACAGCGTGTGCAGAACTGGCCCTACCCTTTAACTCCTCAGGTTCATCTGCCACGGCCGAGCAAGCTTGGACAGTGCCAGTGAAGTCCTCAGGACTGTCACAGCACCCGGTACTAACCGGGGCTGACTGTTGGGATTTCATATGCTCTTAGAGCTAAAGTGTGAGTTGTGTATTGAACTTGTTTCTGTACTTAGCGTGTTGTAGCTTCAAGGACTATTTAATGAGGTCAGCGGCTCCTGCCACCTTCTCAACAGATGTGTGTAATTGGCCAATTAGAGCAGGCTTTGTCATGCAAACAGCATTGTTAACCAATTATCAGTGCCAAGGTGGCGGAGCTGCGGAGGAATTCAGCTTTTGAAGTGTATAAGAGTTTTGTGAGCGGATGAATAAAGTTGCCTGTTGCAGTAACTTCTGTGAAGTCGTCTCAGCAGGTCACAAACCCGTCTCCCTCGGTTACTGCTGACCCTGCTGAGCATCCGAGATCTGACGGAATGGCATGGCAGGGAGGCATTGAACTGCCAGGGGATGGTCCCCACTGAGACTCGAACTCAGGTCCTTGGGATTCAGAGACCAGAGTGCTCTCCATTACACCACGGGACCTATTCTATAAATATCTGACACGTTTGCTTTATAGCCTGCTATAGACAGAATGCTTCTACTTCCACTCCCAATATAGTATTTTTCCCCATTTAGAATAGTAGAAGCAAAAGCTGAAGGTGGTTGAAGGATGTTTAAAGAGAAGGTTTGCTGTAGGAGCACTTGTGGAATTCTGTGGCAAATACTGCATAGCAGAGTATATTTGCATGGAAAGGGATGGACTAAGTGCAGTGGCTTCCCTTTGACATGCAGATAAATTGTTGATCTCCAGTTGCCTGAGGTGGTTCCTGGCTCGCAGCCTTCACTGTAGCACCCATATTTGGAAGGACTTTTTTTTAATTGTGAGGTTTGCAAGCCTAATTTAAAAGTAGAACAAAGAATAAATACATTTAAGGGTTGGGTGAAGATGAATGGATTAGTTCTTTCTCTTTGTAAGGGATGTTCAAATATGATTCTCAGGGAGGCACATCTGGAACACAACTTGAAAAATATGGTGGGGTATATAATTTCTGATTCTGACCTGTAATTATGGAAAAGATTCTTGCCTATCAAGAATAGTGATCTTAAACCAAATATTATAAATAAGTCTTGCAGCAGACAACAGGAATAATAACGGGGAGGTAACTCATTAGGTTGTTAAGTGTAAAACTTGAAGACATTTGCAGATTTTGCTGGTAGGACTAGATATTAAGAACAGTAATTTTTCTTCACTATTTGGCACCAGGTAGAGCTCTAGCATAACATTGTTGGTTGTTCATATTTTAATTGCTTTTTTTTAATAGAAGCTCTTCATATAAAAAAGGAGTAAAAAGCCCAAATGAGAATAAAGAAGTAGATAAAACCAAATTGGGAGAATGATTATATCACAGAATATTCTGAGTTGGGATCCACAAGGATCATTGAGTCCAGCTCTTAAATGAATGGCCCATAGGATCAAAGCCACACCCTTGGTGTTATTTGACCATGCTCTGACCAACTGAGCTAATCTCAGAGTCATATGTGTTCCATAGTAGTAAGGATAACCTGGGATAAGTAGGAAGTTTGAAATATAAACCGTAATGCAGTTTTTGATTCTGGAAACCCCAAACAGCTCCCAGGAATACTGTGGACTCACTGTCAGCAGTCACCAGCATAGGCATAAATGCCTTTACGTGACTAAGAGTTCAGAATGAGTTTGTTTAGTCCTCCCTGGTGTGAAGGGTTGGGCCAGGCCAGGTACCCCTCTGTAGATCTCCTTCAGCACAGGTGCTTCTCTCAGGCTTTGCATTAAGAATTTTGAACTGGTCTCCTTTTGGAAAGGATGGAAGGCTATTAAAATGTGGTTTTATCACTGTAAAACTACTAAATTATACTCTTATTTGAAAATTACAATATTTGTCTCCTCTTTGCAGTGAATTATTATATTTGGAGTACATTTTAGATCACAATAGTAATAATTAAAATTTACTCATAGAAATGTTTTACATTTTTTCAACTTTTATTTACCAGTTTGCTTGGATTTTGTGAGACCCAACTTACATAAATGTCCTGTAGGTTCAGTTTTTCTTCAGGCAGTAGTTGTCTTAAGGAATCCATTTGCCAAACTGCTCATTTAAATATTAGTATTTTGTGATCATACTGTACTGTACTCATCTTTAAAGTGTTTAATTATCTGTGTCTGGTTGAAACAAGAATATCGTGTAAACCTAAGGACTTAAACAATATGAGGACAAACCCTATGCAATTCAATTTTTTTTTTAACTGAATAAATCTTTTTACAATGTTAAGGTTTTTAAAAATAATATTAAGTTGCACTTGCATGTAGTTTCCTTTATCTGTGCATTGTACAGGAACATTTTCCTCACTTAAATTGTAGATTCTTCCAGAGCAGATATTCATGTTTTATGTCTTTAATTAAGACAGCTTAATTCAAGTTTAAATTAAGTTTTCATGTACTTTGATTTTATACTATTTTTTGTTAGTAAGTAATTTCAGAAGCATAGGAATTTCTTGCTGGAAAATATATTCATTTTGGCATAGTTGAGAAATCAGCTAATTAATTATGGCAGAGCAGTACTAATTGCTTTATAACTGTTTAAGTTGTGGTTTTTTACTCACATTATTCTTGATTGACTGATCTTAACAATGTTCCTCTGGTTGTGGTGTTCTGATTTGGATTTTTTTTTAGTGTTCTATTCTGTTATTTGTTGTAATAAACAGCCTCAGTTTAGGGACTGTGCCTCTGATTTTGCAGTTTCTGGTTTTGGATAGTACCACTCTAAGAATAATAAATATTGTTGCTGCTTTTCAGTTTGCCTCAGAGTGATGTGACTTGTGAGGTCCTGTGTCACTAGATACTGCATATTATCCTAGAATCAGAAGTTTTTCTTCCTTGAGAAACAATTGAAGCAAATTTATAGTGCTAAATTCAAATTACTTAGTCCTTGTTTATATCAATCTGCTAAAAAGAAAGAAAAAATTGCACATATTAAATGGAATAACAACATTAGCATCTCTCTGTCGTGGCTCGGTGTTGGGATTCCTTTTTCAGTCATGCGAATCCTTGCCTCCTGTTTCCCACCTCAGGCTTGGTTTCCTGGGGTTAATTTTCACGGAGTTTCTGCCTGGGCTTGAGAGGAGCTCTGTACAAAGGGAGTCAGTACAGCCTAGTGGAGAGCAGAGTCATGAGCATTTGCATCTGTGGAATGTTTTTATTGACAAACGGGAGTCTGCTATTGACATTCGTGTCCCTTGATGATACTTCTATCCGAGCTTATCTTTGCTGGTCAAATGCCTTAATTGTTCTGGCCTTTAATTCAGTCAAAGTTGGTGCACGAGTGGAAGGGAAAAGAGAAGGAACAGGTCTAACAGAGCATCAAGCTTGAGCTGTGAAGCTGCTGGCAACGATCAACCTGTCATAATGTTATGATTTGTTCGTTTTTATACCATTTATTAGCCTTTACTTCTTGTGCCATTTGGCCTCCAGGGCAGATAAAGTGCTGTCTAATTTGGTAGGTTTGCTTCTGTCAGAGTGGCCTCGACAGAGAAGGTGTTAGCTGTAGTGACAAATAATCAATAGCTGTCGTTGTCATGAGGAACGTGAGTAGTTGGGCCTTTCATCTGGAGGATTAGAGGTCTAATTGGATTGAGAATAGGGAGGGTGAGCTGCTGGGTAACCCTGTCAGCTATGTTAAGCTGTCAAATGTCAGCCTTCCTGAAAGGAAGAAGGAATGGTTAGCTTTCAGAAACAAGGAAGAAGACGACATAGGAAAGCTTTTTAAAAAGTAATAGAAAAGTGGAATAGGCCAACATACGCTTTAACCCTTTCTTGTTTAATTATATATCTTACTAGTTAATGAGCACGTGTGGTGTGCGCTCCTGCTTTCTCTCTGAGACAGGCAGAATTTGTGTGAAACACATTTGGCAGTGTGATACCAAATCAGGCTGGGTTTGTCTCGAGGTAAAAGCCAGTTAACTACTCAGATGGGGAATATAAATGCAAAGGTTATGACATGGCAGAGAAAAATATCCACCAATGGAAGGAATCACTTGGCAGAAGCTGCAAAGAAACCAAATATTTTATTTTAATATTTTGCTGTAGAGATTTGTCAGTCTGATAGTACCAGTATATTTTTGAGATACAAGCAGTTGTTTCAAAGTTGCTGTAAGTAGAGTAAGTATTACCATCCAGTCCTGCATTGGATTTTATAATTGTCAGCTGAATTTTGTCTGCATTTTCTTACCATTGCTTTTGATCCTTTGCTCACCTCCTATTTCCTGAAGAGATTCTTGTTCTAAATAAAAGAAATCCAGTAAAAGAGCCATTACAGTAGAACAAAAAATCTAATGTCTCAGAATGCTTACACTACTATTTACCTTATCAGAATAAATAATAGGACTAGAGTTTAGGGAAGGATTTGTTTATAAAATTACTAAAATAGTGGTTTCTTTATTTATCACCTTATTTTGTCAATCTCTTCAAAGCAAGTCTTAACCGTAGCCATACCCTGATATCCATAGTCCTTGTCCATAGTTATCCATATAACTGGCCACCTCTTACCAGCAGCTACATCCTTTACTGTTGATGACCTTGAAATAGTAAGGTTTTTAGGGGGGACAAAAAGCTCTTTACTTTGTATCAGCTATGTAAACAAAAGACATTTTTATATATTTTTTTCTTTCATGGACTTGTAGATATTTTAAATATCTTAGATTATTTTTTTCTGTGTTTGATCATTTATTCCAAACTAGTGATTTTACCCTTGGTGTTTCTGTTTGGATTGATTCCCGTGCTGCTCCCCTCTCTTCTGCAGCACTTACTGATGATCATTTGGACTCACAGCATTGTTTTTACTGGTGGTCTGCTGTAATATTGGCAAGCCCATCCTTAATTTCAGGTTTATCTTTGTAGTTTAGTACAGTGGTGTAAGTATTCCAGAAGACGAAATGTTGAACAGATTGTCTGTTATGCCTTATGTGTCAGAAATCAAGCTTTTCTCCCCTTTGATACTGAGTGCCTACTCATCTTTGTGTGAGAGTCTGGATTCATGTGTGTTGAATAATTTTGGGGTGTGCAATTAGTTATCTGATGGGCATCATACCTGTGTCATTTATTTTCTCATACTGCAGTTCTCCTGCCTCATCTTTCTCTGTTTTGTTTCATTGCTTCCCCAGCTCTGACTTTATGACCTTGATATTTATTTTTGAGTCTGTGTAATCTGATTTAAGCACATTTAACCTTCTGATGTGAGCTACAGGAAGGAGAGATGAAGAACTGACATCATGGCCTGCTCTTGCAGCTTTAGGTGTGTTGAAGGCAGCAGAGATTGCTGAGCTACAAGAGAAATATTTTGCTGCTGTGGCTTGGTTGGCTTCTGTATCCATGAAGCTGACCCAGTATTTCTACATTGTGTTGTAGACTGAACTACAGACACACTGTGATAAAATGAGCTGGTAATAAAATAAGCCCAGACCTATTTCTTAGTAGAATAATTTTTAACTATGTATTTAGCTTATTGAAAAACTATTCATTCTTCTGAAAAAATACCCTTTTTTAAGTTCTGTCTTAAGTTTTATTCATTGTGATAAAAAGTGTGATTAATTCAGTATCTTAATTTCCAGACCTTTCCCTAACACTTGCTACTAAAATCCTTGCCCTATATTTTTTCCCAGGGAACTTCCTTGCCATGACAGTGATCTGTGGTTTCCCAGTTTTCTCCCAAAAATTTGACTAGCTCTAACATCACTATTGGTGATGTTTTCATTCTCTTTTCCTCCAGCAATGTCACATTTATTTTCATTAACCTAATTGATTTATTTTCATTGTACAAACATTTTCAAGCATGATGTAATTGTACTTCTCTGCATCTCTGTTCCGCTTCTTGTTCTGCTAACTCTCCCATTTTCCTCCCTTTGGATTTATATTTCTTTCTATATGTTTTCTGTGCTTAAAATAATCCAAGGAAGATATTGTCAGGCCCAAAATATAAACTCTATTGCCGTCCTAGTGCCTGTGTTGAGCAGCCAAGCTTAAGATCTCAAGAGCTTGAAATTTGAACTTGAAATTGCATTAAAAATAATAAGAAAAGAAATGTCTCCAGCTGCAGTGTTTTTTCTAAAGGCTTTTGCATTTATGAATCAAGTGCAAACTATGGTGGCAGAACATTGAGAAGCTCTGCTTGTGTTGTGTTTCTCAGTGGAAAGGAACTAATTCTACATAGCATATGGAATGATATCTAAAATATCTGTACAGCCAGCTGGTAGAATTACTTTATTTTCATCTCTTGAATTCACCATGTACTTTTGTGAGTAAAATTTGAAAGAACTTCTGGGCTATTGACTTACCAATTGTTACTTTTTCTGATCTTTTCTGAGTCCCCTTCCATAGCAATAATTTTTCAGGCTGCTATCAATGAATAAAATAATTTGTATTAGTTTATGAAAAATATCAGTTACCAAGAATCAGTAGGTAAAGTGATCCTGTCCAAAAAAAAAAAATCTTAACTGAGTATTTAAGGCTGATAAAGATTATTGGTGTTTTAAGTTGACTTAATTATCCTGTTTTCAGCTGCTGTCTTGTACATCCTGTTATCAAACACCTGTCACCTCTCTCATTTTGCTTTATTCAAAGGATGGGTGGAAATTTTTCTAGCGTTTGATCTTAAAAATAATAATTTCATCTTAAAAATGGTGTTGTTCATAAACATGATGCTTACTGTGCTAGGAGTGTTATGGTAGATTTCCTTGTGTTTTGCTGATTGCTGTTCCTTGAGCATGTCTAGCATTGTGGCATCCCTCTGTGCACAAGAGACTTGCCAGGCTCTTCTCCCAGGACAGTGATGTCTGCTGCCAAGTCTGTACCTAAGAAGTACCTTTGCAGTCAAAGACATCTCCCTGTTTGAGTGGCCTTTCTGTAACATCGTTCTTGCATTAATTGCCCCTCTGCATCTGACCTCACAACTGATCCTTAATGGTTCAAAAAGAAATATTGTTGTTGGGACTGAGAAACAACTTACTTGTTTGTGTCTGGATTTGGCACTGACAAATTAAAACAGGACTATCTCTAGTATTAGCTCATCAGTCTGGCTTAGTTCAGTTTTGTGAACTATAGGGTGATTTCTGTTTGAATAAGGTGACTTTTGCAAGCTGTTCTGTGGTAAAAAGTGAAGGTATTTGTTTTCACTGATTATAAATGTTATTTTAATTTTAAGAGAATTAGTTTTGTGCTAAATGTTTCCACATATGCTTCACTAAATGTAGTGCCAGCAATAGATCATTTTGAAACAGCACACCTTCCTGTTGAAATCTCCAGGAATCTTCTATCAGGTGTCTGACACGTCCTTAATCTGATGCTCAGGCTTGTCATTTGAATCAATAGTGTACTAGATAGGATGTCTTCAGCATGCAAGGCTACTGCTATAGAAAGTATTTGAAAAATAAATTCAGATCTTATGGGCAGCCACAAGTTCCAGGAGCACTAATCTTTCATTTGTCTCTCTCTTTGTCTGTAAACAGTTGGTTAAATTGTTGATTAAAGAGAATTAAGTGAATTGCCCTCAAGTCAAAACGGGTATGTATGAACTACATAAGCAAATGATGTTGTTGCCTGAAAAGCAACAGCTAATGTCAGCATTTCATAAAATAGAAAACTAATTTAACTTACCCATTAAGATTATACATTTTCTGTCTCTTTGTAGAGCAGTTTAGAACCCTTCTTTTGTTACACTTTTTTTACTAATGAAGAATTAATGGCGAATGCTACCAGTTTTTATTAACAAGGAGTAATTTCTACTGAAATATTAACTGATTCATTTTACAAATATTATCTGTATATGTTCAGCCTTCTAATGGGAACATTTAAACAAAGAGATATACACCATGTTTCTTCAACATTGTTAGTATGGTATATAGATTTGGGAAGGCTTTGCAGCACCAGCCTTGAATTGTTATTTTGTCTGCCTGTAGTCTGAACAAAGAGAAATAAATCTAGTACTTCTATTACTGCTGGGATGTAGTTTGAGTAGCTTATGAAGGCTTTGATTTATTTACCAATATTGTAAGTAGATTATGGCTTCATTTTAAATCTCAAACATCACTATAACATCTATAGAAGCTAAAATATTGCCTTATGTAAAAGTAGCCTGAAGTGTCTTAATAATTATTCAAATTAAGAGTACACCTACCTTTATTGCTGGGTTTTTTTCAATATGGATTGTTCGTCTACTTCTGTAATAGTTCTGGAGACTTCGCTGTGTCTGGAGGACTGTTCTCATCAAATAGAATTCGATAGATAGTTTTGCAATTATTTCACATAATGATTTGTTATTTGAAATATATGTAAGACACATAAGACAGATAAAACAGCAGATAAAATGGTAACAAAAAACCCATGGGAACATATATGCAAAGTTTTCATTTTGTAAGCATTGTTGCTTCCAGCAGTCCATAAAGATGAAGAAAACGAAGGTAGTAAATATTTTGTAGTACCCATATTTTTGGGGACAACGGAGTCAGTACTTTCTGACAAATCTTTCAAATTGGTATATTTTGAAATACAGTATGTTTTGAAAGCCTAGTCTTTGATTGCCTATGAAGAGGTGGGCAGTGATCCTGTAAATACGGATGGTGCGTCTCAGGCTTTGTCGTAAATCCCCAGAGATGGTGTGTTGTGGGTGCTTCTGCCTGAATGACTTCAAAAGAACACTACAGGAAAACAAGTGCAACAACAGTGGAAGAGATCAACTGGAAATGAGAATGCTAATTGCATTTTCATTCTTGAAGTGTTTTTTACATGGAAGCCCCTCGTTTGTATAGGTATTCTGTAACATTTGGATCTGAAGAACTGAGAACACTACACAGAAACAACATATACAGGCCCATGGATAAAT
Source organism: Pithys albifrons albifrons (assembly GCF_047495875.1). Taxonomy (NCBI): domain Eukaryota; kingdom Metazoa; phylum Chordata; class Aves; order Passeriformes; family Thamnophilidae; genus Pithys; species Pithys albifrons. The sequence goes on from NC_092461.1 coordinate 91,772,680, forward strand.
GAGGGCAAAGGGTGTAAGAGACTAGCACCTATTTTCTTTTGACTTATACTGGGAAACAGTTTTACCTTGGCTTTTACAGCATTGGACAGTTGTCTATTGTGTTCTTTAACTGTGTGCCAGCTGATAGTTCTGTCTATTCCTATGGAAACCAAGATATTGAAGCCAATCTTGCAAGAGGCTTTAGGGAAAAGTGCTCTTAGCTGAGACACTGCCTTGCTTTCACTCAGAATGTCTGATAGTCAGAACTGGCCTCAAGTCATGCTGATGTATTACCTCAGATGCTTTGCCAGACAGATGAGCATGTTCAGCTTGGAAACTGGTAAATAAAGTTTCTGTTCAGCTGTCCGAGAGGTTTTTCTCCACTTGAGTGTTTTACTTTCAAGTCTAGAATGCTGCTAACAAAGGTTGCTTAAAGGGTACTTTGTGAGATTAAACCCAATGTCAAAAATCAGTGATGTTTTTGTCGTGGTTGACTTGAAAGGATTAGCAAAACATCACATTTTTAAGCACACCAGTGGTTTGTTAGATAGAAGGCCTGGCATCATCCTTGCCCATGCAGAGGTAATAGAGAGCTTATGGTCTGTTTGGGGTTTTTTCAAAACTATAGTTCAATGAAAGATTGCTAATGGTTACGTATAAAACAATACATAAAGTTTTATGTAAAGTTTTTCTTTTTTAGTTTTTTTAATTTTCCATCCTAAAGTTTTTCTTTTACTTATTTTTATTTTTCAGTTACATTGTTAATCAAGGAGTTAACTCTTCATTTTTGTGGAATCATAGAATGGTTTGGATGGGAAGGGACCTTAAAGATTATCTAGTGATGACCTTTAATTTTTACTCAAAACTACCTAAATACTTAATTTCAAGTTTTCTTTAATTAAACTGGTTGAACTGTGACTAAATTGGTTTTGGAGTTAGAATGAATACTTGGTTTATCTCCTTATAATTAATAACATTTACATTGTTGTATTTTATCTGTGTGTTCAGGGAGTGGTTGTTCACATTCATCCCAAAGAACCTTTACTGTGGATTGAAAGGTGGAAATCCAGTCTTCTGACTGTTGTCTGCCCCTTGGTATGGGGGTGCAGAGAGCAGTTTCTCTACTACCTCTGCAGAGTTTGTTCATGATGTGGTAAATAGTATACAGAAAAAATGAACTAAGAATTATGACCTTCAGCATCTAAGTCTTCTTCAAGTGTACCACATGTATGTCCCAAAGGGTGAAAGGAGTATTCAAAAGGATTAAGAATGTCCTTATAACTGTCACATTTAATAGAAACACTTCAGTGTATTTATCAAACCTCTCTATCAAATCGATTAATATGATCATCTTCCTTTATTAAATAGTTCGATTTATTCACCCTTTCTCTTGGTGTGGTTTCATTGAACAGTGACAACATTTTTGCTGTTGTGTTTTAATGAAGAATGATTAATCAAACTGGTAATATTTATGGATAAAATAGAATTCTTTTTCTTATTGATGGTTTACACATCAAAATAAATTTATTATGGCAGAGTTGGGGAAGAAAAAGTTACTGGGATCTTGTCCCTGATTCTAATTTCTTTGTATTCATGAGATAACATTTGAAATTTAAAAGATATTAAAATGTATTAATATTTATATATATTCAAAATTTATATGAAACGTCGTCACAAACTTATTTGCTCAAATTAGAATATTCTGTGTGTTGAAGTTGTATGGCAAAATAGCATGTGATAACCAGAGAAACAGCCTGATACTTTGATGGAGACTTTACTCATTTTAGCTGGAAATTTGGGATCTAAGTAGCTATATTGACTTCGTTTTTTTTCAGGAGCTGTTAAAAATAGTTTACTGATATTCAAGGAGTGTAAGAATGATGCAGTCATATATGTTAAAAGGCTTATAGCTGTTGTCACCAGGCAATATTAATTCAGTTTCAGTGTATTAGAAATTAAGCTTTCACTATTTAATGCATAGATATTTCAAATCACAAGTGTTAATTTACAAATTGAAATAGTTCTTATTTGCAATTAAATTCATGTATTTACTTGCTGGCTTCTCCTTTAATAACTTCTCTTCTGAAGAATCCTTGTGAGATTTCTGGTAGTTAACTGATAATACAAGCATATCAAAATGTTCCTTTTGATATTTCAGTTGCTTTTGGAACTCTGTGTGTGTGTGTGTATGTATATATAAAATTAGAAGTATGGTAGAACAGCTTTTGCTTCTGTAGGTGCTTAATTTGTTCCCTGAAAAGCTACTAAACTTGGTAGGTGTTGGTGACAAAGTCCTTCATATGCTCCATGTCATTCTAAGTTGTTTCTGATGTTCTTAGAATGCGCTTCTTCTCTAAGGGATGCTAAAAGATGAAACAACTTCTAAAGAAACCACATGTACAGATCCTTTTCTTTCCAATGTTTTTAAAATTTCTGGCTTTTGAAAATTTGTGACCAAGTCTGTTTGTGGGGTGAAGCATCCTCTGTTGAGCAGCTCCTCACTAGAGAGAGAGAGTGAATGTGTATGTGTATATAGAGTAAAAGTATCTCCTGTAAGATCAAGTAGGTCAGAGACAGCAGTGTCTACTCTATGGAGATAAGCAGGTTACTTATTAAAGAGAAACCTCGTGGATGTGTTTATCTGTTAAAGGCCTAGCTAGTAACTAAGGAGTTCAAGGTTTTTGAATTTCACTGCTTCTTGAAAGTATCTGAGCCAAAGAGCTGTTCTCAACTTCAGCTGTAGCACCTGTGCTACTCTGTTGGCAAAGTGTGCTAATGCAGTGCAAAGTGCTGCTGTGTTCTGCTTGGGTTTTAAGCTCAAATCTAAATTACTTTTGTCTTGCACATATTTTTCCTCAGTGAGTGTCTGAGTGCACAATATGATTTAGTATTTGTCAATATATAGATTTCTACTGACTTTAGAAACTCGTATGCTGCTACGAAGAAGTATAGACAGTTCTGTGTTGCAGACATAAGTAAGAAGTCTTGACTCCAGCTTTTGAGGAGTCCTAGGTTTGAAAGGTTTAACATCTAATCTGACTGTTAAAAGATCATGCCATTCTGGTTTGGCTTTTTTTGTTGTTGTTGTTCAGGGTATTCTTTATCTTAGAATAAGAACTAGTATATTTGGGGCAGAATGTGCTTCTCTGGAAAAGGAGATGAGTGCCTGGTATGGTAGATTTCAATGTACCTTTCCAGCTCTTATTCTGGGTCTAAGCCAAAGGATCAGTGAATATGTGTGTAATAACCTATGGTATAATTAGTGTTCCTGTTCTCAAGATAATGTTATGTATCCAGCTATACTTTATTAAATACTATTTAAGAGTTTAAAAAGGAAAATTAAACCAGTAATAATATTTAAAGACAATAAAAGTATAATCACTGCCCATGCAATGATTGGTGTAGTATTAGAACAGCAGATGTTTTATCTTTGCAATTAATTCAACTGTAGTAGTTTTATGCTATTCTGTTTATGAAAGAGTAAAAGTAACTGAATTATGTATTATATTCCTCTGAAGAGGATTTATTGATTGTTAAATAGTCTCTCTTTCCACTAAAGAATATTGAGAAAATTTTGCTAAAATGTCTCATCCAAGTGCTGCTTAATTAATAATGAATATATTTCAAAAATCAAAATTTAATAGCCTAATAAATTATTAACTGTGGTGGGATGTATAATTATCCGATCTCTCAAATTCTTTCTGTCATGGATGGTGGACTTGGTGCATTGTTGCTCTTTCTCTGCTGTCTAAAAGTGCACCCCTTTAAACAGGGTGACCTTTGCGCTTCTGATTTTGTGGGAACTTTCATTTTACCACTTGCCTGCACTTTTCTGTGCACTTGCTGACCAGCCTTAGTTGCTTCAGTGTTCTCTGTTAGGGACTGTGGTCAGTAGTTAGTGCCTAATTTTGATAAATCTCATCCTAATAGTACAGAAACAGCAAGGGACAAGGTGCAAAAGAGTTTTAATGAATGAACCACTCTTTGGGAATTGTAACATTGCAGGATTTAGGGTATTCAATAACATTTTTGAATACCCATGAGTAATGTTTTAACTAGGAAGAAAAGCAGCTGAGAGAAGTAGTGTATTTTGAATCAGAAGCATATAAGAATTTAAAATTATATGGAGATAAATATGCAAACATAAATAGCAAATTGGGTAAAATGTGCCCCACCCTGTCAGCAGTAAATTCTTTGAGACTAACCGGATATATATCCAGCTGATTTTGTAGAAAATATTAACTTAGTGCTAGGAGGAAAATTGCAAGCCTAATGGGAAATACGGACACGAAATGTAAGGGTATGGTAAATTATCATTTGAAAATTAAGTGAAAACAAATAGAATTGAAATATGAACTCTAAGATCACAAAGCAGTATTAGAATTTCTCAACAGTGGCACCTGAATCTAATATCAGCCAATATTTTTCATAACAAACTTAGCATCACAAGTAGTATTTTTTTTTAAGGATACGGAAGAGTTTCACAGTGTTAAGCATTATTGTCAAAGATGATGGTGGCTAAAATGCCAGAAGAATGAGAATACTGAAAGCAATTGAAATGGTTAAAAATGCTGTAGTCCAAAATGTGAGTCAGGGGAGCAAGGGAGGGACAGAACAGTTTGTTCTATGTATTACAAATTTATTGTTTGAAAATTACTAAGAAGGATGTCAGTGTTCTAATTGATGTAGGAAGTGCCTTTTTTTGTATATTCTGACAAGATTTATGCACTAGCAGTAGACAAGTATCATTGTGATTCAGTAGAGTACTTGGGGGGACCTCTTCTAGTACGCCCTGTAATGTCTGCTTGCCTGTGTTCAAAACAGAAGAGTTCCAAATGGAATGAGTGCAGAGAGGTGATGATATTTTGTGGGTGATGTAGGGTTTATTCTTTGTTACTGAGATAAAAGGACCAATGCTTATTTAGATTTTAAAAACCGCACTGGATTTTCATGAGTAGAAGAATGAAGTGTGTGCTCGTCTGTGTTGTCTTAAAAAAACCCCAACACACCAAACTTAAAAGCCCCAGCCCAAAACTTAGAGAAATGGGATTAAAAAATATCTCAAACTCTGTAATTCCACTTAAAAGAAATCTCTGGGACTTTTTGAAAAGGATTAGATGTTCTTACTCCCCATGGTGCTGGAGGATGGATTTACTAATCCAGAGGGTCAGGTTTAGCCTTCAGTTCTAATTTGTGGTTTATCTGTAAATATTTCTAAGGCTTTCTATTCTGCTTGAAGTATATGCTCTGATTGCATCTTCAGTGCTTATGATTGTCAGCAATGAAGAGTCCTTAGAAACCATCTCTTTTGTAAGAGTTTATGTTCTTTTAGTCTGTGTGTTCCCACTACTGAGGAAGCAGATACGTAATTTTGAATTGGAGCCAAAGTAGCATCTTCACGGTTTAACAGCTTGGCATTCTCTTTAATGGCCCCTACCATGTTTACCAAGAGGTTGTATAGAGATGCTGGGCTGCCTGTTCCCTAGTTCTCTAGCAACCCTTACAGTCCACTAAATTCTCACAGGCCTATTGTAGGTATTCTGAAAATCAAGCATAGCTGTGCTGTGACAGTAGTCAGTTTGTGTGCACTACATTATAAATTATTTCAAATCAGTCTTTCAAGTCACATTAAATATTTCACATGGATTAGAATTGTTACGGGTTTTTTAACATGTGTTCTTGACAATTAATAGTGAAATAAGCAATTTATCTGCATGCATTGGCCCCTTTGAGCCCACTGGTGACAAGGTGATGGTGGCCTATCTATGGATGTGCTTTTGGTGTTTGGGGAGAAGCACATATTCCTCTGATTCCTAGGTTTGCCTTGCACAGCTCAGTTTATCCCTTTATAAAAGATGTTATATTTGCCCAAGTAGTATGCTTTTAAAATACAAAGATTGAGAGTGTAACGTTGGACATATATCCACAGTACAGGGCAGGAGAACTGGTTAGTCAGAGTTGGGAAGCACATGGTTATAAAATGACCAAGTTAACTCACCAAGAAATAGTGGGATGAGAAGGGAAATAGATTTTCACAGAGCTCTGTTGCACATCAGCAGAACATTTCTAGAACCCTTTAACTGTTTAAAGCAAGTTTGTCTGTGTCTGAAATACTAAAAGTTTGCTGTGAAAAGTACTTAAGTGTCATTCATCATTCTGAATGCCCAGCAGAATTTTATTGGGATTCTGCAAAATATTCCTGATTGTTGGTGCATAATAAATGGCAGTCTAGACTACAGTGAAACTGATATGCTGACATTCATTTAGTATTTAGATTAAATAGTTCAATTTTCCCCTTTAATCTTTCCCCATTTCTTCTAGAACTGCAGCTGGTACAGGGATGGGATATTGATTTACTGAGGGTTTAGACATACAAAATGAAAGTAATATAAGGAGAAAGAATATTAAAAGTTTGAGTGTTGGTTCCTGCTCTATCAATGTGTATGCTTGTCTATTGTCTTTTAGTGTTAGCTGTGGTGTGGAAAAGTGTGTGCACCCTTCTCTACTTAATGACTCTTCAGGAGACAACTGTGGTTTCATTCAATATGTGCCCACTTGACATCAGTGTGATAACGACTCTTCCACTTCATATGGTGTTTTATTTTATATAACAACACTCAGAAATCCAGGCTTTTACATTTGTGTATTTTATATGATGTTTAAATGTCCCTATTGCTGTTACAGACTTTGACTTTCAGTTCACAGAAAGAAGTTTCCTTTCAATTCTGGATCAGAAACCCGTCACTTTTTAGTCAGCTAAGAGGAGAGGAAGTCAAATGTTCCTCATACTTAATTGTAGCTGTTCTTTCATTTCCTGATGGCTGAGAGGTGATCTCAACTGCCACAGCTGGCATTGCCACCTGCTGCCAGATGCAGCACAGCACTGTACCTGACCTCTGTGCTGGCAAGTTCAGCGCTCTGGGTGTCAGAGGGAACAGGCATGATATCTCTCAGCTGAGCAGAGAACAACCTGTCACTTGTTAAGTAGGTTAACACTTGTATATGCTAAGAAATTTCTGGAGGAATTTTGCTTACATGAAGAATAAAACTGTCCGCTTGAAACAGAATTAGCTGCAGCAATTTTTGTTAGCTCTGTGTTAACATGACTTTCAGGCTTTGGCACTGTGTCTTAGTATGTATTAAATTATCTACATATATTGAAAAGGTAAATTAAAAAAATCCATTAACAACTCTGAATCTTTATTATACTGCTAGATACCAGGTGGGGAACAAAAACTGCCAAATCCTCTTTTTCGTTTTGGGTGCTGAAATATTTGCATAGCTGTGGTTTTATGGTAGCATTTTTGGGTTAGGTTGGTTGGTCTCTTCTGCTCCCTGTTGCCAGAAAGCTAGCTAGTGCAGGTGGTTAACCTTATTTAAACCTTCCCAACAGTAATACAAAAATATGATTGCTCTAACTGTTGCACTACTATTGAACTGTTTTAGACAGCAGACCAATAGGAACCTGTGTCTGTTTGTTTGGGGAAGGGCTGAAACCTGACCCAGAACAGGCTTTAGCTATTGGGAGTTGCTTTGCAGTGATGCTGGAATCACTGTCTTTCCTGATACCCATATGGCCATGTTAGGCTCAGTCACACAGCAGATCTCTTGTTCCTCATTAGTTTGCTGGGGAAAAGGACTGCTGTTGATCCAAGAAAAGGAAAATGAAATGTTCTTTCCCTAGTCTTCCCATTGCTGAGTGAAGGTACCATGGGCCAAGTTCTGAGGAAGCGTTTGAAACAGACAGGTGGGGACTGGGTGACTTAGAGCAGGACTCTGTGGACTGTACAGAGTAGCATGATGTGAAGAGTGAAGTTGATGGTTTTAGTACATTGGTAATACAGCCAGTAATTTCAGTATCAGCCTAATCATAATACCACTGTTATCAGAACAGAGCTGTTGTTTTGCTTTAGTCTTTCACTTAGGTGACCATATGGGATGACCTGACTGTGGCTGGTTGGCAGATGCCCACCCAGCTGCTCTCTCACTACCCTTTCTCAACAAGCCTGGTAGATAAATAGATTGAAAAAGTTGTTTAAGACTAATGAAGAAATAACCACATTATCTTGTAGGTCCAGAAAAAGTTTACTGGCAATTTCCCTCTAGAATCAGTTCCTTCCAATAGAATCATATTGAATTCTGGCAAATTCATCAATTCTGCCTGAGATGGTTTTTTTTCAGCAGTGTTTTCTCTATTGAAACATTCAGGAAAGTTTTTCTGACTGCTTAGTGGTTAAGCTTGAGGTCCAGAACTTTTTTCAAAGTCATTGCTTGATGACAGAGCACTGATTGCTCATTGAACTGTCTGTCTGCTGAAAACTGTGTTATACTCCATTGCAGTTGGTATATGTGGCTGAAATTTTGAAATAGCAGGACTATTTCTTTTGATTATGCTGAAGTTAGTTATCAGGGGTTCTCTGAAACTGTGCTGTAGTTTGCATACAGAGTTGAGTCTTTTGGCTAAAATACGATTTTAACAGAATCTAAAGGAATCGGCATTGGAATGGTAAATTTTGGCTACTAGGAACTGACTTTTCTGTACCAGTATTTAATCCTGTTTGCTCAGAATGTTTTCACTGTATAACTGAATCATTTTTGAGACACTATGAATGATAAGAGACCATAGACTGGTTCAAAGTGCTTTATGCTGCCTGGGAATGTGTAGGTCAATCAAGTGCAATGTTTGAGTAAGACCTTGCAAGATTGAAGACTTTTTATACACAAGAATTTCATAAAAATGAAGGAACTGGCTTTTGAGATTAGGCATACATTTTCTCTCCCACCACCTAGCAAGACCTAAATCAAATCTGCCTTCAAGACATGTTGATACATTGCATATTTACAAACTTAAGCAGTAATCAATTGAAGGTGGGGAACTTTTCCCTTGTCATTGAAAAGGATGGTATAATTTTCTAACAAATAAAAGAAACACAACAATGTTCATGGTATTACTAAGGAAAAGACCAGCAGTCAGAAGTAAGAGCAGAAGTAAGTCAGAATAAGACAATTCAAATAAGTAATGTAAGTACAGGTGTTTTTGTGGTGGTGTTTTTAAAAAAAATCATTTGGAAGAAACAGAATCTTTTGTGTTTCAGAATGAAGAGATTTATTACAGATTCATTTGCTAAAGAGAAGGATTTGTTGGTGTTTAAGCATGGAAGAGAATAATGTAGTAGTAACTGGTGGAAAAATGTGTAACAGCAAAAGTAAAATACAGTATATGGAAAGAAATTCTTATAATAAAAAGGCATGTTTCATTAGTCTTATGAATTATTTCAGCTTTTTAAAGTCCCCTTTACACTGGAATTCATTAAAAAAGTAGAATATACTTGTAAATCTTCCAGTAAGTATCCATCAACAAGAGAAAATAATTTTTTTTTTCATTCATGGGTATGCATGCACTTTGAGAAGGAAATACTGAAAACAAACCAAATGCATTATCCTCTGTGATGGAGAGAAGCAGCTGTATTTCTTCCAAGACTAATATTCTTCCAAGTTATTTAATGTTGTATTCCTCCAGTCTAATTGCCAACCACATCATGATACATTGAGATTTTTTGCTCGCTTTTGTTTTTTTAATGAGTTTTGTAAATTCTTCTTCTATTTACCTATAAAATATAATGGTGGTAATGAGGAATTTTCTCATGCCTGGCTCATTCCCAAATTTGTCTTGAATTCGTTTTGAGCGTGTTCTCTGTGGATTAGTAGCTCTGCAGTCATTTTGCTGTTCTGCCCCTGTAGTTCAGTGTATGCCTTGATGTGTGTCTGTGCATTAAAGGCACAAAGTCCTCAGGCTGTGCTTTCCCTGACACCCAACAGAAGAAAGAGATTTATTGGGTCACTTCTGTCTCTCTGAATGCTGCCGTGGCCATTCTGTCTCTGGCAAGAGAAGTTTGCATTTTCAGACAGGTTTGTGGTAAGTTTTTTGGCAGACTTTTCTTGTAGGCTTTCATTGAAGAGCAAGGTCTAATGATGACAATAAATGGTAGAAGAAGGAAGAGGTTAATTTGTCTGAGCTCATTCATGATTTGCTTTCCCTGTTTTGCATTTTAAAATAAAATGGTGTAGAAGGGGGAAAAGACAACATTTATTTATTTTGGCTGTACTTGGTGAAATCCATTCTGCATACATAAAGCTCCAGTCTTACATTTCTATTAGACAAAAACCAGAACAGTAATATATGTAAAATATGCCCTTCCAGTGTTTAAGGCTGCTTTGAAAAAGGAAACTTGAATGTTTCCATGCCCTGGCACTGGATACTGTGGGGGCCTCTGGAATCCTTTGGCCTGTCTCCACCCCAGCATTCTGCTGGCAAAGCAATTTGCAATTCTGAGTCTTATGAGATACAGAAGTGCCCCCGTTCATTAGCACTGGTTGCCCTTGTCTACTTGGTTATCCTTTTTCCATTGTTTTTCTAAAGACAGCCTAAAGGGACTAAGTTAACATACAGGATTTATAAAAGAATTGCAGCAGACTGAAGTATGTTAATTTGCAGGTGGTTCCATAAGCAGAAAACTCCAAAGACATGACTTTATTGATTTGAGTGTCACCTTTCCTGTGTACATTGTCTAATAATGCTTCATCAAATGTTCCAGCTTTTCCCTGATTGCGGGGGAATTTGTGCAATTTATCTTCTCTTCTGAGCTCTCCATTTTCATTATATTTATAGGTAATTGTCTATATGTGAAATTGGCAAAAACCAATATTCTGAGAAACTTTGGAAGGCAGTGAGCAAAATCAGGAGACAATACACTCCTCACTTTAGGAAAGGTTAGAAGTTAGTAGTGGGGAAAGAAAAGGGGTGTTTAAAATCTGATCACCCAAGGTAGGTCTACATGTTTTGTTGGATTGAGTTATTGCTCCAGCTGTTGCTGGTCCTCCACTCAAAATTAACTACTGAAGGTAATTTGAGAAACCCAATAGACTTTGTGAAGTGAAGGCATCAAAATGTTGTACAGGGCATCTCTGTTATATGGAAAATAACCTCCAAGTAAGGAGCAGTAGCAAGTCAAGCCTGGCTATACTACTAAATCACCACAGCTTCTTCATGACTGCATGATCATACATTAAATTTTTGACTGGCTTCTTCAGTGACTTGAGAAATAAAGCCAGATTGGTTTCTTTGGGATCCACCCTCATTTATTGGTCACAGGAGCATTTCTACATTATTTCTTTTGAAAACATAGTGGAAGTCCAGAGTGCATCTTGGATGTGTTGCAAAGCTAGCTGTCCCATCCATTTATCATGCATACTGTACATCAAAGCTCATACAGTTCCCAATTTAAAAATGTAAGAAACAATCTCTTTTCCATATATTTGCTACTTACTCAGATGAGTACATTTTATTTTTCTGAATCCTTCTCTGTTATTTTTCTTACTTTCATTTTGAAAGTAGTATTCTTTCTTCATGTTTTTTCACATAGTTTTATTTCTCATCTGAAAACTGTTTCCCTTAATGAAACCAGCATGTAGTGGTCTTATTTCAGTTTTTACATGATGATTACTGATGTTAAACAGTTAAGAAACTCTGATATTACTGCAGAAGTTTTGGTATTACTGAGCTGTCTTACACACTCTGCTGATGGAATATACTTACCTCATACCAAGTAGCACAACAGGCTTAAAAATGAAGGGTTCATGTTTTTTAACAAGGAAATTGTATTGGATGATTTTAGAGCTTTGTTGATGCAGCGGTTGGCACTGCAATACAACAGTAAATATATCTAAACAGTATCATCATTTGATTTGATAAATTGAAATAAATTTCTGATACTTTTCTTTACCCAGGGAAATTACCGCTTCATGAAACTTTTACTGGCTCGTAGAGGGAACTGGATGCAGAAGGACTTGGAGGATATGACACCACTACACTTAACTACACGGCACAAGAGCCCAAAATGTTTAGCTTTGTTGTTAAAACATATGGCACCTGGAGAAGTGGATACCCAGGACAAAAATAAGGTAAAAATTTTGCTCATTTTAAGACAACATTTGTAGCAACTTTAGAAATTGCTTTTACGTCAAACAGTTGTGTGTGAGAAATTATGAGTCTAGGTCTTCAAAATAGAAATACTAATATTTTCCATGTTAATGATGTCAAAGTTCATTCCCTGAGTTCATTGACATTTTTCTTGAGAATAGAATCATAGAATCAATCATAGAATCGATTGGGTTGGAAAAGACCTCCAAGATCATAGAGTCCAACCCTTGGTCCAACTCCAGTCCCTTTACCAGATCATGGCACTCAGTGCCACATCCAACCTGCGTTTAAAAATCTCCAGGGATGGTGAATCCACCACCTCTCTGGGCAGCCCATTCCAATGCCTGATTACTCTCTCTGGAATGAATTTTTTGCTGATCTCCAACTTAAATTTCCCCTGGCAGAGCTTGAGCCCGTGCCCCCTTGTCCTATTGCTGAGTGCCTGGGAGAAGAGACCAACCCCCACCTGGCTAGAACTTCCCTTCAGGTAGTTATAGTTTCATCACAAGAGGATTCAAAAACCCTCTTGCTTTTCTTCCTAGGAAAAATCTTATATTTAGAATCACTTAATGATAAGAGTAATTAGAAAACTTTGTACAGAAGACCTTCAAAGCATTTGTCAATACCAGAGGTGAGTTGAATGCGAGTTTCCTGTTGGCAGACATCCTTCCTAACACTGGGTCATTGATTTTGCTCTGCACTGTGGCCACTACAATGGTGATATTATTGATACAGTTCTCAATAGGTGTTACTACCTTTTAGAAGTGTATGGTGGTTTAGCTTTGGCAAGTAGCCAAATGACCACTCAGCTGCTCTCTCCCTCCCCCTCCTCAATGGGACAGATGGGAAAAATAGTTTGAAGATCTCAGGAGCTGAGATAAAAACAGGAATACTGATCACTGGTTACTCTCATGGGCAAAATACTCAACGTAAAGAAAATCAGTTTCATTTGTTGGCAATTAAAATTGGTTTGTATAGTGAGAAACTAACAAAAAAATTAGAACACTTTCACACCACCACTCCCAGCTCCTTTTTTTCTGGCTCAGATTTACTACTTCACTTCCACTCCTTCTCATCTGTCCACAGGAATGGTCAAACACTAATATCTGTTCACTAAATCTGTCTGGTTGACTGTTGTTTTTTCTCTATCTCTGCAAGTAAAAATAGGCAAATTTGAGAGCCTCCTAATCATACATATTTTTTTTTGACTTGGGATAAAATGTGATGCCCTTCGTCCAGAAGATTTTCTAACAGGGTTAATTAAAGGCATCTGGCTGTTGTGGTTATTATTATTATCATCATCAAATGGATCATTTGGCAGCAGAAGGTCTGCTTTCAGTGCTCATGTACTGTTGCTTCCATGAGTGTGTCATTTAGTGAGAGGGATGTGATGATGAAGTTGATTGACATTCTGGCATGAGCCTTACAACTGAAGTGGAACACTAGTTAGTCACTTTGACATTTGTTTTGTGAAATTGCAGACTTCCTTGGGAGAAAGTGTAATCTTACTTATATTACTATGTTAGAATAAAGCCCTTCAGACTTATTTTTTGCATCTGTAGTGATAACAGTTGCTTGAAAGGCCAGGAATCCTCCAGATGACTTTCCAGGTGTATCATATAGTACCTGTAGTGTCATGAGTTGTGTCATGTCCCTTTGTAAAGTCAAGTCATGCTCTACATCAATAAAATTACCAGCCTGCTTTGGAACCACACTGACTTCTAAGAGCCTCTGGAAATAATCTACTGATGTTTGTTAAAAAGGACTGTCATTAGAATGACCAGCCATAAGGGAGGATGTGTCATAGAAAGAAAGTGGTACCATTCTTAAAACAACAGATTTACTATCACTCTTCATATAGTGAGGTACTGCCAGTCCACAGTAATAGTATAGTAACTCATTTTAAAAGAAGGAATAGTTATTTAGTGTATACTCACTCTTATTTTTGAGGTGCTCAGATTAATGGTTCTTAAGTCTGTGTGCATAGCAATGCTTGATTTAAAACTGATGTGAAATGGTTGCCTCCATTAGCACTAATAGTAGGGTATGAGAAGGCATCAGACTTTCTCACAGTCCTGACAGGCATTCTAGGTAAAGGATTTCTTGTGTTTCCATATACATTTGAACAAAGCAGATTCATCATTTTTGTTGGTATGCTTGATCCACTGCCTTTAGTAGACAGATTTCTAGTAATTATTGTGGACTTGTGTTTATCTGTGAATATGTGGTTTAAATTTCATGTGCCTGAGCAATTTGTGTATCTTGAAATGTAAGAGACTTCTTTCAAAGAATGCAGAGGTATGAATATTCCCTGAGCCCATTCTTTTTCTGCAAGGTTATAATAACAAAAAATGAGACACTGTGAATGTAGATGGCAAAAGAAAGACCAAAACCAAATTATGTAACTACCATTGGAAGAGTAAGCATGGTATTGAATAGAACTGGAACTGTTCTGATGGTGGAGGCTTTATAAGTGTTGTCCAGGAAAGGCTCTTTCTTAGAGTTTATAAGTGATCTTGGACTATCTGCCACTGATTCACATGTGATTTCCCAGATCAAGTTATTTGGATCAGCTGATAACATACTAGCTTGGCAGGTCTGGGCATAGTGGAAATCATCATTCCAAACCTCGCATTCTACCACAAGAGGACATCCATAGTATCAGAAGGGGGCTGGACTTTCTAGTGATGTATCTGGTTAAAGCCTCAAATCCTTTTCTGATTTTATCATCTAGGAAGCAGAGTAAGGCAGCTGCACTCCAAATTTCCCACAAATGAATATTCTGTTCCTTCTGGGCAATGGAGTTGAACTAGCCTGTGTCCTGGCAATCAGCTGTTTGCCTTCCAGGATATTCTAACATGTATCATGGAAACCCTGGCTATAATTACAGCATTCATTCTGGAGAGATCGTGCTGACTTCCTGGACCATGTTAATTAATTCACAAAGGTATACAATTAATTCACAAAGCAGCCAAAACCTTTTAGGAACCTTGCCTGTTGTTTAGCAGATTTCCAAGGCAGTATTGAAATCACTGCCAGAATCCCCACAAAACGTAGAGGACTCTTCTCCCAATTCATGTCATGAGTAGTCACAGTAGCAAAAATGGAATTCAGGTTAGTGAAAGGGGCCATCTCAGGGACAGAGTCCAGCATGGTTGACCCTGTTGGGCACATGGCTTGCTCAGTTTCCTTGCTGCAACTGTGTGCATCGAGATTGTCAATTCCTGAACATGAGAGAGAACAGGTGTCTTTTTTACATCTACTTCTGTGTAGGCAACTGGCTGTAACTGGCTGTAGTGAGAGAAGCCAGTGAACCAAGGCTACATTGGCCTTTTGGTAACCAAAAGTTTCTGCTTTCAGTCAATTTCTAGGGATAGTGATGGGCTCCACTTAATAAATAACATTCATTAATTTATTACAAATTTCTACTGCTACAAGTTTTTTCAATTCAAATCCCAGCAGGCCCTGGTGGCACTTTATGGTGCTAAGCTGTATGTCTTTGTATGTGGTGTCAGTTATCAGATGTTTCCTTGTAGGCCCACTAGTTGTGTCTTAGAGTGAGCTCTTCTGCAGAGAATTACCAAGTAGACAACTATTGTTACCATTGTACTAAACTAACAGCTTAAAGAAACAAACACACCAAAAAAAGGCTCCTTTTTGCCTTCTTCCTTTACAGGGGACAGTGAGGATGTGATGGTGAATTCACACATTCTATGTCACTGTTTAAGATGCTAATCCAGGTTATTGTACTTCTATACACAAATATCCCACGGCAGTTACTTCTCTCAGTTTCTAAACCAAAGTGCTGTGTCATATTTAGCAGGGGTGAAGGGGGTAGGAGAGATGGCAAAATTAATTCTGTATCTTAAAACTCTCTGTTACTTGGCCATTGGGAGGGGTGTGTCTGATAAATAAAATACTTGTTAATATGCCAATATTTTGCTGTTTACAAAATCCACACACATTGGTTTGCTTATGTAATTATGAACATCAGTAAGGTCCATTAAAAAGCCACTGGCAGTCAGGAATTGGCAATATGAGCATGGATTGCCTTTTGATGTTTTGTTGGACTGGCATGGGTCATTGGGCATTAGACTCACTAATATACATCCTCAGAATTCTGAGTTATCACAGAGAGTGCAGAAAGTCTAAAGCTTTGCTCAAGATGGATCCAAGTCCAGTGTCAACATTCAGTGCCATCTTCCTCTAGCGAACAGTAGTCTTGTTATACACTTCTCCATCAATTTGTGTTATTCCAACAGGTTTTCACATATCTGTTGTTTAAAGTGGCTTTTACTGTGGCCTTGGCCCTCTGCTTAACACTGGTGGTACCACAAATGGAATTCTTTGCCTTCTTTGCAGTTCTCTAGTATAATAAAGTCATAGACATACTGGAGAGCCAAAAAGATGCTTAGGAGATTGGAGCACCTAACATCAAGGAGAAGCTGAGACATCTGCAAGTGTTTAGCCTGAGGAAGGGACAATTTGAGGTGCTTTTACTGATGTGTATAAAGACCTGATGGGAGGCAGTGAAGAAGAGGGAGCCAGGCTCTTCTGAGTGGCCTCCAGTGAACAAACAATGCAATGGGCACAAATTGAAAGGTAATAAATTCTGTTTAAACCTGAGAAAATACTTTTTTACTCTGGAGTAGGTCAAACACTGAAACAGGTGGTCCAGAGAGGTTGTTAAGTCTCTGTCTGTGGAGATAACTAAAAATATGACTACACAGTGTCCTCATCAACCTGTTCTGGTTGACCTTGCTTTGAGCAGAGAAGTTGGACTAGGTGATCTCTTTTGTTCTGTGAAAATATAATGAAATCATATTTCAGGTTCTAACCAACTTTAATTTTCATATCACAATGGTATTTCAATGTGTTTTTAAAACTTGTAAAATTGTATTCCAGCAAACTGCATTGCATTGGAGTGCCTACTACAACAACCCAGAGCATGTGAAACTTCTCATAAAACATGATTCAAACATCGGAATCCCTGATATTGAAGGAAAAATCCCCCTTCACTGGGCAGCTAACAACAAGGACCCTAGTGCAATTCACACAGTGAAATGTATTCTGGTAAGACAGCCTCTTATATATGTGTACAACTCTCTCTTTATTTACTCCTTGGAGAGAAATACTTCTTATTGTCTTGAAACTTTGCATTTTAATCCACCATCTCTTTGAGAATAAAATAATTTGCTTTTTCTAATATGTGGAATTTTGTAAAAAATAATCTTAAATATTTTTGCACTCTTGAAAGGGGTTTGAGTTCTAGGGGTGAATGTCTTTGCTATAACTCGTGGACTATATATGTAATTATTCATTTGGAGAGTAAGGGAGGGAGGAGGGGCTTACAAACTGACATAGTTAAAATGGCCAGTATTTAGTTTCCTCTTACACAGTAATTTCTTTATTTTGTGTCATTTCTTCATTATTTGAAAGTTTATTTCTAGTTAACTGTGTTGAAAAGTCTAGTTTAATTTCATCTTTTGAGTCAGAATTCTGGGAAATAGTTCATCAATTATCAGTCAGCCCACAATCAGTTTGTTGAGAGACTTTCTGCATATTTTTGTTTATGGTTTTAATACTTTCTTTCCTTGATGGCCTATTTTCTTCAGTATTTCAGTTTCATTTTCTACAATGACAGATAAAATGGGTAGAATGAAATCATATGCTTAACTTGATTTTTACCTTGGTTTTTATTCTGTGAAAGTCTCTGAGCTTCACCAACATGGAAAGATAAAGAAGTCTCAGTTGAAATTTTCTCTCCTATTACAACAGTCTTCCTGTATTTCAAAGCTCTTTCAGAACTAGACACATAGTGATTGTACACTAACTACAAGGACTTACATGTCTGTCTGCCTGATTAGTTTGCAAGTTGAGAACTTAAGTGTGGTATATGAAAACTTGCTTTGTTTTTTTCCAAATTGCATTGACAACCTTACAGTTACTGTTACTTTTTTTGCTATAAAAATAGTTCTTGAGAAGTTTCCAGTGTTAAAGCAATTTTATTTCTATATTACTTCTGTTTATTCAAGATATATGTAATTTGTACTTAGTTGTGAAACAATTTGTTATGAACAACATTTTGTCCACACTAGAGAAATAAATTTGCTGAAAAGTATGTAAGGATCTCTTTATTCAAATAGACACATTTTCATATGTTCAGTAGTCAAAGCAAATGTTAAAAGTTGTGGTGTGTTGGCCTCAGCCAACAGCCTAACACCTGCACAGCCACTCACTTACTTCCTCTCTTGGAAAACAGAGAAAATAGAAGAATTGTGAATGAAGATAATGACAGTGCAGTATAGAAAGCAAATGCTGTGTACAAAAAAAGGAAATTTATTCACTGCTTCCCATCAGCAGGCAGATATTAGCCACTCCCAGGAAAGGAGAAGAAGAGTTTCATGAAGCACACTAAATTGTACTTGGGAAGGCAAATGGTGTAGCCACGATCACCCTCCCTGCTCTGCCCCTGGCCCTGAGCTTTTTTCTGAGCATATGACATGGTATGGAATATTGCTTGGGTCAGTTTGTGTCAACTGTCCGATCTATTGCCCACCCCCAGCCCACTCACTAGGGGAAGCAGGGGACCAAGACAGGGCAGGGCATGAAAAAGGGAAATCCTTAATGTTGTGCACACTGTGCAGTAATAGCCAAAACATGAGTGTGTTATCAACAGTTTTAATCACAAATATAAAGACCTACACCATACCTACTGCCACTAGGAAAATTAACTCCCTCTCAGCCAGATACACTACAAAAAGTCAAAAATAGCTGTCTCTCTACTGAAGGTGTTTTCAGAGGTTTTCTTTAGGTAATACAGAATCATGATCATGTTCAGCTGCTTTGGTTTTTTGAATTCTGACCATTAAAAGAATCACAGAAAAGTTTGAGTTGCAAGGAAACTTTTAAAGGTCGTCTAGTCCAACCTCCCTGCCATGGACAGGGACATCTTCAACTAGATCAGGTTGCTCAGGGTCTCATTCCACCCTTTGAACACTTCCAGGAATGGGACATCCACCACTTCTCTGAGCAACCTGGTCCAGTGCCTGACCACCCTCACAGTAAAGAATTTCTTCCTAATATCCAATCTAAACCTACTCTCTTTCAGTTTAGAATCATTCCCCCTTGTGCTATCTCCACCTGCCCTTGTAAAAGGTCTGTCTCCAGCTTTCTTGTAGACTGAAAGGTACTTCAGGTACTGAAAGGCTGCTATAAGGTCTCTGTAGAACCTTTTCTTCTCCAGGCTGAACAACCTCAGCTGTCTCAGCCTTTCCTCGTAGAGATGCTCCAGCCCTCTGATCATCTTTATGGTCTTCCTCAGGACTCACTTTAACAGTTGATATCCTTCCTGTGCTGGGGACCCCAGAGCTGGATGAAGTACGCCACGTGGAGTCTCAGGGGGAGAGAATAGAGGAGCAGAATCACCTCCCTTGACCTGCTGGCCACACTGCTTTTGATGCAGCCCAGAACACGATTGGCTTTCTGGTCTGAAAGTGCACATTGCTGGGGTCATGTCCAGCCTTTCAGAACCCTACCAGAACCCTCAAATTTAGAGCTGCTTTAGATCTGTTCATCAATGTTATAGTTTGAGCTGGCAAAATGCCAACTGCCTGGTACCCAGTCAAAAAGTCCACTCCCAGAGCCAGGAGAGTGAGGGAAAACAGCAGAAACGAGGCTTTAAACACAGTGAGGTTTTTATATTTATACAGAGAAGAGGAGAGCTTAACACAGAATATGAAATAGCACATAGTGACAGGAAACAACAACAGGCTCACCGAGGTCGCCCCAGCTAACAGGTGAAACTCCAAACCAACCAAACCCCCTCCCCAGAGGAAACCTCCCAGCAAGAGGGAAAGAGGAATTAACAGGAATGTGCTTGCGTCCCCAGCTAAGCAGATGTGCCGACTGGCAGGAGGGCCTGATATCAGCAGTCAGGGAGCGGGAACCGTCCTGGTCAGAAGCATGGACCGAAGAGCCCAGAGACTCCTCCCACCTTGCTTGTTATACTCCCCGACACTTCCTGATGATGTCAGATGATATGAAATACCTCTATGGCTGCTTAAGTCAGATGATGCCTGTCCCCTCTAATCTGTGTCACAACCTTTGAGGCCTGCTAAAAACTGAGGCCTAAATGGGGACCTATGCTGACTAAAGCCAAAACTACTACAACGTCCACCCCTTATTTCATATCATATGACATCAACGGCCCATATCCCACAGTAATCATTTTTTTTTTCCGCGCTTATATGCATATATGTATAGTCCATATGCAGTCTTTCGAGGCAGGTGGCCTTTCATCAAGGATCAGCCCCAGCATCAGTTCAGCTTGGGTCCTTCGCCTTTTGGTTAAAGTCACAGTTCCAAGTTCAGGACTGGTTCACAGGTTAGGGCTGCCTTATCGTTGGACGTCATGGGATACCAGTATCAGCTTTGTTTGGGTCTTTCTCATCCGGTGTCTGGTTTCCTGCAAAACACAACTCAAGGCACACAATTAGGTTTTCCCCAAGGCTAGGTTGCCTTGGGGCACGCACTGGATCTCAGCATCTTGTCTCATCACCCACCAGGTATTCCCAGGCCCTTGGGCAAAAACAATCCCACGAATGGGATTCGTGCCTATTCTAGCCTATATTGATACAAGGGATTGCCCCAACCCAGGTGCAGCATCTTCCACTTGGTCTTGTTAAACCTCATGAGATTCCCATGGACAAACTTCTTGAGCTTGGCTGGATCCCTCTGTGTAGTATCCCATCCCTCAGGCTTGTCAGCTGTGCTGCTCAGTGTTGCCTGCAGACTTGCTGAGGGTGCACTCAATCCCTTTAACTGTGTCACTGATGAATATGTTAAATATCACTGGTCCCATTGTAGCCTCCTGAGGGACACCTCTTGTCATAGATACCCATTGGGACATTGAGAAGGTGACTACTACTCTGGATGCAACTGCACAACTAATTCCTTATCCACCTAAAAGTCCACCCATCAGTTAATTCCAGGAGTCTCCTGGACTGCCTACAGCTCACCGTGCTGCTCCTCTGACAGATGTCAAGGTGGTTGAAGTCTGCCAGTAGGACAAGAGCCAGTGAGCATGATGTCTCCTGTTGTTGGAGCAAGAAGCCTTCATCAGTAGGCTCCCCTTGATCAGGGAGCCTGTAGTAGGCACTGACCACAAGGTTCCCTTTGTTGCCTCAGCCTCTGATTCTTACCCACAGACTTTTGACCTGCTCATGGCTGTTATTCAAGGACGGCACCTTGCACTCTATCCATCTATTGATATAGAGGGCCACCCCTCTGAACCTCTTTCCTTTCCTGTCCCTTCTGAACTGCCTGTAGCTGCACTCCAATCATGAGTTCATCCTACCAAGTTCCAGTAGTGGCAAATGGGTCATAGCTTTCTTGTGGAGGCTTCCAGCTCCTTCTGTTTGTTGCCCATGCTGCGTGCAGCAGCAAAGAGACACTTCAGCTGTGCTGAAGAGTGTGTTCTTGATTCCATCTAGGCTTTTTCTGCATCAACTTAATTGCCTATATTGCAATTAGTTATGTCTATATATGCTTATGGATGGAGTAAATTAGTAACAAGATTAAATGAAAAAGTAATTTAACTGTGCTGTGAAAGCTGATGATACAGAAACATTGCTACTAGGTAATCAATCTGTTGATTGAATGTGTTGTTGGGTATAAATACCTTTTTTTGGTGGTCATGGTACCTCTGAGTTTAATCCTTTAGTAAGATCTTGTCTTCTTTCCAAATGAAGCTGTGTTTCTTACTTATCTTGATAGAAATTCACCTAGCAGAGCTCATAGTCTTTCCACTCTTTCTTAGCTGATTTTTGTCATATTACCCAGTTCCAGGTCTATTGTCCAAGCATCACGATCGATTCTCGTTCTTGTCTAGGTCTTCATATCTGAGATAACTTCGTTATTTTTCACATTCTTTCTGCAATGTATTTCTACTGCACATACCGATGAGTTTAAACTTCTGTCATCTCATGTCTTAACTTATATAATTCCATTTTTAAGTTCTCTTAAAGTAATAGCAGTACAAAAAGTGTATGTCTGTGTCACCGTTAACTTGCCGGTTTTTAATGATATCCAACACAACCGTTTTGGCTTTGCTTTCAGGATACAGTGCTGTCAGCAGAGCATTGCACAGGTAGCAGTGAGATATTCATGTCTACTGCTGGTCAGCCTGCATTGGCAGCCTCTGTTGCCTGCTGCCTGAGTTGTGGAACTCTAGTGTCCTACTTGGAATTCTGCAGTGCTGCTTTACAAAAACTTGACAAAAATTTAGCTGCTTTAGCTTTGAGACCACAGTCTCTGGTACTGAAAAATACTGTCTTGTTTTATATCTAATATTGAATCCCATGAAATACAGTGAAAATGAAACTCAGTATATGTAGAAAGTAAACATGAAGTAGAGAGTAACTCTAATCTAGAGATCCTCTCATGGTCAACTTCCTTTTCCACCTTTCCAGATTCAGCAGTGCTTGATTACTGGAAAAAGGTTGGGAAGATTTAAGGAGAAAAGAACAGAATAAGGTTCTATTAATATGATGGAAGCAACTGCTTAGTAGTTTCTGTGTATTTTGTATCTCCTCTCTTTATTTATTCTTCATGGTAAGAGACATGACATTTATTTATACCACACTTTCCATTATTGCCCACAATTCCATTGTTCTAAATGCTGCGGGAAAATGCTTGGCTTCTGTTCCTTCTGTGTATTTTGCTCAAAATATTAGTACAGTAGGACAGTGTAATTACAGTTAGTTTCACACCAAACCCACTTAAATTCCAAAGAAATTATACTCTTGAATGTAGGCTGAAAGAGGCCTAGTAGATGTTAGTTTAAGTGGCCAAAGACTTGAAGGTACACAAGTACTTTTAGACTAGAATATAAATAGTGGCTCTGTCATTAGAAGATTCTTAAGCATTTTGCAGAAGTAGCCCTTTTTATAATGGGGGATATATTCTCAACAACATCAGTGACTTCAAGCAAAGAGTTTTAGGAATCATTTATTTAAAATGTTTTTGTGCTTCTGGACGGCTTGAAAATTAGCTGTCAGGATCACATCAATAAATTATGGGTAAAGGGAAGAAGCACTTGTTTCCTTGTTTGTCCCTTTTGTTCAAACATGTTTTCCTCTCAGTAATAACTTCTGTGCATATCGTCGTTTATATTTAGTCATTCTTAAAAGCGATTCTCGGAAACAGAGTTTTTGCAGTGGGCTCTATACTCCCCCTACTGATCTCTATGAATAGACAAAAAGTGAGCATATTATCAGTTAACTTTCTCTTGAAAATTATTAAGGCTGTGGAAGGAACATACAGTCTTTTCACTGTAGTGATTCAAGTAAACACATTTGAATGCTTATTAAAGGAAGTGTTATACATGCTTTGATTATTGTGGTTTGTGCACATAACAATGTTGATTTCACGTGTATTTTTAGTTGAGAGCCACTTTTAACAATTTTTTAATGTTTTTAATAGATTATCTGTCATTGTACTAGGGACTAGATATATTAATAAACTCCAGTATGTTCCAAGTATGTTTGTTTTTTTTCTCTAGGAAAATGTAGCTAACAGTACTTATAACTAATCTAACTGATAAAGTTTTTTTAATATGTGAGACAGACAACTTAATTAGCATTTAATTAGCATTGGCAGATGTTATTGCTAAGCCACTCTCCATCATCTTTGAAATGTTGTGGGGAACAGGAGAGCTGCTTGAGGACTGCAGGAGTGCCAGTATCACTCCAGTGTCTTCAGAAAGGGCAAGAAGGAGGACCCAGGAAACTACAGGCCATTCAACATCACCTCAGTCCCTGGAAAGGTGATGGAACAGCTCGTTCTGAATGTCATCTCTAAGCATGTGGAGGGGAAAAAAGAGGTTGTCAGTAGTCAACATGGATTCACCAAGGGGAAATCATGCTCACCAATATGGTAGCCTTCTGTGGTGGCGTGACTGGCAGGGTAAATGAGGGGAGTTGTGGGTGTTGTTTTCCTTGACTTCAGCAAGGTTTTTGAGACTGTCCCTGTAACATTCTCCCATGTGAGCTCAAGCAGCATGGGTTAGGTGAGTGGACAGTGAGGTGGTTTGAGAACTGGCTGAATGGCAGAGCTCAGAGGGTTGTGATCAGTGATGTGGAGTCCACCTAGAGGCCTGTATCTAGCAATGTTCCCCAGGGGTCAGGACTGGGCCCAGTCTTCTTCAGTTTATTCATCAGTGACAGGCTGTACCCTCAGCATGTTTGCTGATGATACAAAACTGGAAGGAATGGCTGATACACCTGAAGGCTGTCCTGCCACTTAGCAGAAGGTGGACCAGTTGGAGAGACAGGCAGAGAAGAGTCCAGTGAGGTTCAGCTAAGGCAAGTGTAGAGTCCTGCACCTGGGGAGGACTAACTCCATGCACCAGTACAGATTAGGGGTTGAGCTGCTAGAAAGCAGCTCTACAGTAAAGGCCCTGGAGGTCCTGATGGAAAACAAGCTGTCCATGAATCAAGAGTTCCCTGGGGGCTAAGAAAGCCAATGGGATCCTGCGGCGCATTAGGAAGAGCATTGACAGCAGGTTGCTGGAGGAGATTCTGCCCCTCTGCTCAGCCCTGATGAGGTGGCATCTGGAATCCTGTGTCCAGTTCTGGGCTCCCCAGTTCAGGAAAGTCCAGGAGCTACTGGAGAGGGTCCAGCTAAGTGCTATGAAGATGATGAGGTGACTGTAGCATCTCTTTTAGGAGGAAAGGCTGAAATAGCTGGAACTGTTCGGCCTGGGGAAGAGATGACTGAGAGGGGATCTTATCAATACATACAAATATCTCAAGTGTGGGTGACAGTATAGAGCCAGACACTTTTCAATTGTGCCCAACAACAGGATAAGAGGCAACAGGCACAAACTGAGGCATGGGAGGTTCTATCAGAATGTAAACTTCTTTACAGTGGGCGTGGCTGAGCGCTGGAACAGGATGTCCAGAGAGGTTGTGGAGTCATCTTCCCTGGAGATATTCAAAACTTTCCTGGACGTGATTCTGTGCAACCTGCTCCAGGTGAACCTGCTTTGGCAGGGGGTTGGACTCGGTGTTCTCCAGAGGTCCATTCCAAAGCAAATCATTCTGTGATTTACATACAATATGCAAAGTATGTAAATGTTTAGCTCTAGAAAACTTACATTACTCAATTAGGAGGTTTAAGTTGACACTGTAAGAAAGGAAAACAGTAAGACACAAAGAACCAGGACACTGCAGAGTTAATACTACCACAGTATTGACTTTGCCAGATTGCATTTAGAAAACATGGTGAAATCTCCTCTAAACATATTCCTGTTTTTATACATTACATAGAAAATACAGAATGTACAACTTTGGTCAAGTAATATTTGGATAGAAACCCTAACTCTGGAATTTGCTTACTTTCTTCTTCTTGATTTATCGCCCTCAATGTTAGTTGTTTGTTTTCTATGTAATAGTTACTACACATCAAGTAATGCAAATGCAAGTGATTTTACAGCATATTTGTGTACCTAGTGAAGTCAGTAGAAACAATTGCAATTAGTTTAGTGAGAAAGGGATCAGGGACTTGCTTTAGCTGTAAACAAGGTGCATTGATCACAATCTCTTGTTCCTCATTTTTGTAAGTATAGTGTAATGTATAATGTGGCTCTGTATTTTCAGGAGGATTGCTTTTCTCAGTTATAATGGGTTAAAATCCACTCTAGCATTGGAAGTTCAAAATCTCAGGACTGCACTCCTTTTTTCTTTTGCACGGTGTTCCCATGACTTGAGTGAATAGTTAGGCTTACTCCCTCTATTTTATTTAAACTCTTGTGCTGACATTCTTCTTCTGCTCTAGATGTTTAGTATCCTGCATCCTGAGTTTCTATTGTATTATTTTTTGCCATTTTCTTTAATGATGCCTCTTTTCTTTGGGAAAACGGAGTTTAAAATTTGTGGGCCTTTATGATATTTGCCATTTGGAGATCTCTGCAAGACTAAGACAATATTAATGTCTACCTGTTCTGTTCTTCTGCCTGAGAAAGTCATGAAGAGAACTCTGTATAGAAAAATGTTTATGAGAGAGGAGATTATCCTAACACCAAACCATGTATCTGGGAGCTTTATGTGAAAGTAATTTAGCTTACTTTTTAAGGAAAGGTGATGAAAAGTCAAGTTATATCTATTAATGTCCATGTCATGATGAAGTGACTAATCATGATACTTTAAAAGATTTTTTTAAATTCAAAATTAAACCCATTAAAAGTAGGTGCATTCATTAGAAGTACTATCTAACTTACTTCTATCCTGTTTGCTAGAGACCTTGACAGCTCCTGTAAGAAACCCTTTTGAGGGTTTTAAGTGCTAGAAAAGTATTATGATGAAAAAAAATTCCCTGGGAAATACATGAAAGTAACCTATATGGTAACAAAAGCATTTGGTTGTAGAGAGCTGTAGTCTGTTGAACAAGGATAGTTTATCTCCTTAATAAGGCTAAAAAAAATTTGTAAAGAGTATGTAGTTCTTCTCTTCAATTTAAATATTTTTTAAATTTTGGGGGTTTCTGTTTTGCTTTGTTTTTTTTTAAAGGAAGCTGCACCTACAGAATCTCTGCTTAACTGGCAGGACTACGAAGGACGAACTCCCCTCCACTTTGCCGTTGCGGATGGGAATGTCGCAGTTGTTGATGTCCTGACCTCCTACGAAGGCTGCAACGTAACATCTTACGACAACTTGTTCCGAACTCCCCTTCACTGGGCAGCCTTACTTGGTAAACTGGACAATGCTGAAATCATTTATTCATTAATTGACTGTAGTGTTTAGTCTCTGTCTCTGATTTTTATTGAATTCCAGCATGGCATTATGCAAATTAATCTCTTAGAACAATAATAGTTTCTGCTAGACCAGGAGTAGATGTTTGCGTGTCAACTGTTTGTTTTGGCTTTAGATTCTCCAAAGCACTGTAAAATGCTTTACTTCAACAGGCTATATATGCCCATGGTTTAAGAACAGTTAGGGCATATTGAGATGTTCTTGCATATGTGACTTTGATCATAGGTTAAACTGATACTCTGGAACAGTGGTGTCCAAAATGGGGTGTACACATCCCAGCGTGATTGCAAGATGATCTAGTGGAAGGCATGAAGAAAATATCAGAACTTGTTTATTTTTTTATCTGAAAAAAAAATAGAAATTTACTAATATTTCCTGTACAGATTTATGCTGGGGCCTCACTTAGTCCATATATAAGATAGTCAAATAAAATTTGTGAGATGCCTGAGGCAGGTGAGTCGCTCCACAATGCAGGGTGCTTAACAGTGGCATCATCAGTCGTGTTCACTTACAGCCTATTGTGATGTATTGCAGTTTATGTGTGCCCAGTTAAGTGGATTTATGATTATATTATTTAGTTTTTATTAAACTACCCCTTACAAAATAAGCAAATGACTTAAAAAGATTTCCACAAAGAAACGGCAGATAATCGGGTAATACCAGTACAAGTAAACAACAAAAAGGTGGCAGAGCTGACACGTGTCCTATTCCTAGTACAAACTCTTCATCAGGCATGTTATGACAATCTAATCAGATCTGACAACAAGTTTTATTCAGATAAAGGTTTTTTTCTGTTTAGATTGTTACCCTGAGGCTCAGATGCTCTGTAAATTGTAACCTTGCATATGTGAATTCTGCACTGTTTGATTTTACAGGTTACAAAGCTGGATCTTTTCAGAACTAGCTAAAACCTGATTAAATATGAATAGTCTAAATGCAGGGAAACACAACCCATAAAATGACAACCACAAAAATAATATGATTTAGAAAATTGATCTCCTATTTTCATTCTCCTGTGTGCAGGAGGAAAATATAACCACCGTGTACTAGATAAAAGAATCTTCAAACAGTCTCTCTCCCCTTTTAACAGGCTTCGTCCCAATGACCCTTTGGGACACTGCAGACAGAGAATGCCAATAAAAGAATCAAATTGCTCACTGGAGCAAGTTACTGCAACTCCAATGACAATATATCCTTGGTTTGGTTATGTTTATTTAGGAAAAAAGAAAGGATATTCTCAAATTCGTATTTAAGAAGGGACATTGGTGTTTTACAGAGAAATTTTGAAGCATTTTAAGTGTCATAGGATCAGTCTCCCAGAGAAATAGTCATTATCACTTGGATCTGCCCAAGAAGCAAAATTTATTGTGTTTTGAAATTGAATGTATTTAAGAGAGAAGTTTATGCTGGAAAAATGGGTTGTCTAATCAATGAAGAATAAAGGGAGACGATGTGCCAAGACCTCCAGAGTACTTTGTGAACTGAATGAGGTCTCTAGGTGGCATGTGCCCTCAGGGAACTTTTAGTTGGTAAATCTGTTAATTTTTAGCATTCTGGTTTTAAGCTGAATACTAAATGTTGTATGTAGATCTCAGAGAGACTAAGATGTTGCTCTATGGGTTAACAGTAGGCAGTTTAAAGCAGTGCGGGGTTGCAGCCACAAGTATTCTGTAGAGGTGATGGATTGCATGTGGCTGCATCTTAGGGCATGGTTACTCCTGTTACCTTTTCTTATGTGTAGATAAAAGTCTCAGCCAAGTTACATCTCTTCTAAATAAAAGTGCTACGTAAACAACAATTCTTCACCTCAAGAAATGAGTTTTAATGCTTACAGTAGTGTCCAAGTAAGAGCTGTCTTTGCACCAATTTATTTACTGTTGCACCCAATACAATTTTTTTTAACTCCTTCAAGTCTTCTTTCTCATAGATAATTTAACTGGGCCTCCTGTCACAGCGACAGAATTAAGTTCCCTTTTTCCAGTTGTGTGGCCTGAAAGTTCAGGCAACTTTTTTTTTTCAGGCGCAGTACTCCTATGGTTTTCCTGCTAGAATTGCACTCCAAACCAGCTTCTCTGAGTGCACCTCAATTTAATTCTTACAGTCTTGAGGTGGGAAGAGCATACCAACATTGCATCTCTTCTTTTTATGCTTTCAAGCAAGCATATGAATGGATCAGATGACTTTAGTGACAATATACTATATTATGTCTTTGTTTTCTGTCTGTGAAGTGAATATAAATTTTAGCTATCCCCCCCCAAAATGTTGTGATTTTAATATGAAAATATTCTAATCTGTTTTGACAGAAGGAGTTGTGTGTGTGTTTGTTGTTTTATGCTAGCTGGTAGTAGACTCATCTCCAGATTCTGATATGCATTTTCAGTTGAAATTTTGGTTAGGCAAAACCTAAGTAAAGAATTTACACTTGATTTCTGTAAAACAGTGTGACCTGTGATGAAATTGTCAGTGTTAGTTTAGCCTGTCTTTTAATGCAGATGGACAAATGCCCATCATGATCAGTCTATCCTCACTTTGCTGTTTCTGATTGACCTGTCACCCAAACACAGTGTCTCAAATGAATTTTCATAAGCTTTTTCTGGAAAAACTAAACTAACTGCAAAGTTAATATCACAGTCGTGTGGCCAGTTGCTGCTGGTTTCTTATTTACAGATGCCCCCCAGAGATAAGAATACAGAGTATGGCACTATTGGGAAGAAAGTGCCTGCCAGGCTTAATAGTTCAGATATCCAGTGTTATGTTTCTCTCTTGTGTTTGGACTGATGCTGGTGAGGTTTTTGATTTTCCAATTTTTCATATTTTGTAAGATTTTAGGAACACAGTAAATGTAACGCTGGAGATTTTAGTGGATTAATATTTAGCAGCTTATAGTATAAGGTCCTTCTACCTCTACCCCTGCTCCAGAACAGGCAGCTAAGATCTGCCAGCTATTTAGTCTCTTTCTCAAGGTTCAAGATTGGAGGATATCAGAGGGAAACATAAACATAGAGCAGGGTGACCCGAAGCCCTGGAGAGCATCCAAAGGACCTTTGTGTGCTGAGGAGGAGGAGGTGGATGAAGACAGAGGGTCCCGATGACCCCAGCCCCAATTCAGATGGGAGTGGGAACTGGGAGGGGACAGAGGTGGAACTGGACATGTGGACAGTAGTGATTGGATAGATTATATTATAAAAGCTGTAGAAATCAGAGCTTGCACACACGCGCGTCTGTGAATTCCTGGATGGGCGGGGTTGCTCATTAAAGTGACTGCCCTTTATCTTATCTCCTACAAAAACTTGGCTCGGAGTCTTTTTTACAGACTTTTACGGCAACAGGACTATAATGGCTACAACACAAACACACTATTATTTATTGAGGTCTGTTCATTTTCCTGTTTTGTTTGGGCTTGTTTTGTTGTTTGTTTGTTTCTTTAATATTGAAGATTTGATACTTACCTGGTTTTATTATACTATTTTCCTCAGGTCATGCACAGATTGTCCATCTCTTATTAGAAAGAAATAAGTTTGGAACCATCCCATCTGATAGTCAAGGTGCAACACCCCTGCATTATGCAGCACAGAGCAACTTTGCTGTAAGTAGCACATACCCTAAATATGAAGTAAATGTATTTTGCCAAAATGTTTAGTTTAACAAAGAGTTTGAGTTGGTTTTGAAATGATATAAACACATTGTTGTTGGCATGAGTTTAATTCAGACTTTTTCCTGTGTTATGTGATATAAATGTGCTTAATTTCAAACTGTTAAAAACAGATTTTCAGGACGAATTTGCTGTCCAAAGAAAGGCCCTTTGAGCGAATGTTTCCATCAGAACACACAATAGTCATTCGGGTACTTCAAGAGAAAGCAGAATGGCACATACTATTCTACAGTGCTTTCACTTGTTAAGGCTCATTATAGCAACATGTAAGCAGTTATAAGGTATCTAGAGTAAGATGACCTGAGTATTAGCACAGCTGCTGCAGTACCAGTCAAACCAGTCTTTGCATTCAAGAAGGTGATTACCTTATGAATATTTGGTATTATGAATGAGCCATTGTCTCATAAAGTATGGCTGAAGAGTTGAGTAAATTTTGTCATAATTCTTCAGAACATTATATTTTTAAAGGTTTTTAAAATGTTTTTTTTAATTCAAACAACAAAAACATTGCTTTCTCAGACAACCTAATTCTTCCTTTGGTATAATAGGTATTTTTTTCCCAGAGCTAAATAAGATATAGTACAGCTAAATGCAAAACTCAGCAGTTTAATGTTTGCTGGTCGTAGATGTTACAGAAGTAGTTCTCAAGTGCTGGAACTTAAACCTTTTCTCAAGCTCCTCTGCCTCTCATAGCTTTCATAACTTCTTTTGTAAAAAGGGTTATTTAATGTCTAATAAATGTAATTATGTAGTCCATATTGCAACATTTTTGTAACAGGGATACTCGTTTGGATCTTTCTTGCATACCTGCATGTTAATTTTCATAAAACAAGGAAAATTTCAATGCCCTCGAGAACAATTCAAGTTAACAAATCCAGAAGTACTGAAAGAGGGAACTGACCAGTGTCTGTTAATATTACAGCTGACACCTCATCCTTCCTTGTGAGAGTGAGTTTTGGTGGGGTATTTTTGGATGTGATCTTTAGTAAGACCATCTAGGTATTTTTTATTTTCAGACTTTTGTTGAGGCATGCCTCTGTGTATAATTTTTACTTTTTTAGAAAATTGCTTGTTGATGCTGGTTGTTGTCTGTTATGGGGTGTGTACAATTTGAGTCTAACTCACATGCCTAAAATATTTGTGTTGTAAATGCCTTTCTTTCAAGTTGAGTTAGACTCATAGAAAAGAATAGAATGTTTTTATTTACCATCTGGTTATTATCTCTGTATTCTTTTTTTTTCTTTTCTATATTGACACATTCCTAAAAAATGATTTTTTGTATTGGCTTTATTTCTCTGGGCCTGATGCAGTTGAATGAAACATCTTCAGTATGTTGCTGCCTTTTGACCCCATCAGCAAGCCAAACTCTAATATCATTTAGGTTTTTTTATGGGGAAATAGACTACATGGTGGAATCAGACATCCTTTTATAATTTTGTGTACTTACAATGAATGTACTGTTTCCCATCTTACATGAAGAATCAAACAGGTGAGTTTCCGTAAGATCTGTAAGCCTCTTTTAGCTGGAGATGCATGCAAGAGCCCCTGCCTAAATTGTATCTGGAACCTCTGTTTTTACCAGTGCAGTTGTTTCTGAGCACCATTGTTTGCTTTTTTTTTCTCCATTACATACATATCATTGAGTATTCCCACCACTGCATTCCATGTACATTGTCACACAACCGAGTGGGGACACATCCATGATTGTTCTGACAGTGGCATCTCTATATTTGCAGTTTGAGATTCTCATTGCTGTTCTATTCAGTTTGCCCAAGTTTGGATACGTGTGGTATGTTTCTTAGGCCCTAACAAGAAGAAAATTTGTTCTTTTGTGTTTTGGTAAATATTTGCAAGGTTTTAGTTTTATTTACTTTAATATCGTGTTCTTTGTGTGGTTTTTGTGCAAGTTACATATTATAGTATGACATTTTTGGGGTTTTTTAAAGACTGGAGGGATTTAGCCAGCTGTTAATTTATGTAAAGAATTTGCTCTCTAAGACTAACTTATCCCCACTTAGGATAGACAGGAAAAGTTGTAGAAGAAGAGAGGTTACCTACTATAACCACACAAATAGGTTGCCTGAAATTTAGATGATGTAGGTATCCAACTGAAGGCCCAAATAAACATCTCTTTTTTAAATATATATGTGAGGGAAGATGCTCCATTGGTATTGATTGTAATATGCAGAATGCAGGAGTAATTTTTTTTTATTTTTCCAGAAATGTCCAAAACATTGTACTTTCACATACTCATATAGATAGATCTAGTAAATGAAATGTGGATACCCCATCTTATTTTTAAATATTCAAAAGAAACATTTAGTATTTTTCTGAGTTTCTTGATAGTGCAGAATGAAATAATCCGTTTACCTTTCTCCTTTAAAGTTACTTTTCAGCTTAGTTGTTTTTTTATATTGGTTTTTTTCAACTTTTTTTAATAGTCTTAAAA
Source organism: Pithys albifrons albifrons (assembly GCF_047495875.1). Classification (NCBI taxonomy): domain Eukaryota; kingdom Metazoa; phylum Chordata; class Aves; order Passeriformes; family Thamnophilidae; genus Pithys; species Pithys albifrons. The sequence continues at coordinate 91,805,553 of NC_092461.1, forward strand.
TACGTGTGATCTCTCATAACAAAATACATGTAGGATTAAACAGGTCGAAACTTCTGATTTCTTAATCATCCTCTTTAATTTCATTTTGTTTTCAAGTTGTGTTAACTTCAGTTTGGAAAACAGCACTTACAGCACTATGGGATTTTCTTCCACTGTTTTCAATTAAAAACTGTAGAAAAGAAAAAGTGGTTGAAAGAAATGCTGCACTGCTAAAACTTAATGGAAAAATAAAATCACTTATTTGTATTTTTTCAAACATGTGCCTTAGTATTGAGGCAGTGCAGCCTTTGTGGTGCTTTTTGCTTAGCAGGGTTTCAAGCAGTGCAGAGTGTTGGCAGGGGGCTGAGTTGCTGCCCTAATGAGAAGCCATTTGTGTCTGAGGTGTAGGGTGGGCAGTGTGAGTGCACAGAGCTATGAGCACATGCTGGTTTGTGTGGAAGGCTTAGTGCTTCCATTTCTCGTTGTTCTTGGCTGGACCTTTTCACAATAAATTGATGGTTCAGACCTAAATTCACAAAGCTGAAAGGATCTTAGATCATATTAATGTAAGATAAATGAGACATTTCCTATTTCTTTAAAAAGATGAAATAATAAGTAGTAGTGAAAAAAAAACTGAAGTAATCAATAGCATTGAGGCATTTAAACACCTAATTGATTATAAGCATTTAATTCTTTATAGCCAAGAAATTCTCATCCTATTGAGAGGTGATAAAGGGGTCACAGAGGGGAAAAGCTAAAATAGTGTTAGTACTAAAATATAAATATAAAATAAAATCAAGAAACCTGTGTTGTTTTTCAATTTTTATTGGCTAGCCTATCACTGACTCTTAAAAGGTGTTTTCCAGCTGTTAAACCCACAGCCTTTAAAGGCATTAGATAGAAGAGGGGGAAATTGCAGTTATCCTTTTCCTAGTAGTTGTGATTTTCTCTCCCTTCCCTTCCTGTGTGACGTATCAAGAATCTAGCAGCAGGTTAAACAAGCAGACTTGTTTGATGACAGCTTAACACAAACACAGTGGCGTTTGAAGAAATACACTTCTTTGGTTTGATTTAAATAGAGATTTTAGTGTAACAGTTGCAGTGGAAAGACTGGACCCAGGTGTAAATATTTTCTTAATCTTTTATGATTTATAGTATTTCAGCAATAATGAAGATGATTAAACATTGCAATGGGCTGCCCAGGGAGGTGTTGGAGTCACCATCCCTGAAGGTGTTTAAGGAAGGATTGAACGTGGCACTCAGTGCCATGGTCCAGTTGACAGAGTGGTGTTTGGTCACAGATTGGACTTGAGGATCTCGGAGGTCTTTTCCAACCTACTTGATTCTGTGATTTTGTCATCTTTTTGTTACAGTAATGTTTCAATAAGCCAATAGTATTTTTCCCATTGCTTTCTTCTCAGTGACCTGCAGTGCCTTTTGCTTCCTTAGGATGAACACATGATGTTAAACTCCTAGTTAAGGATGCACTATTATCATTGGTGATGAAAAAGGCACAGCAGAATATGCAGTACTCCTGTTGAGCTATTACTCTTTATAAACATGAAAAGGAAGCTTTGGTTTGTTTTATAAACAGCTAAATGAGAGAAACAGTAGTTTCTTGTTGTTACAGATTCCTTTTAATGTTAATTTCAACAGTATTTCGTTTCAGGAAACTGTTGAAGTATTTTTGAAACATCCTTCTGTAAAAGATGACTCAGATCTCGAGGGAAGAACATCCTTCATGTGGGCAGCTGGCAAAGGCAGTGATGATGTCATTAGGACTATGCTGACTTTAAAATTGGATATTGATATCAATATGACAGACAAGTATGCTGGCACAGGTAAGATGCTTTACAGTGAAGAGCCACTGGACATTTCCAGTCAGTGTGATTTCCATCAAATAAAAACACTGTGAGTCTTTTCTGGGATGTGTGCTTTAATCCTGAAAAATATTTCTGCAATAGTTTAATCACGTGTGAGAGTCAATTCTTTGCCTTATTGTGGGAAAGAAACAAACCTTTTCTGCATGGATTGGATCAGTTCATTTGAAATATAGTGAGAAGAAGAAATGTACTGTTACTACATTGCTTAGTTAGATCTGGAATCCTGGGAAAAGAAGAGCTGTTCTTTGTTTTGAAGAATAAATACAATATCATAAAAAGTCTTCCTGAAAAAACCTGTTAAAAAACGTGTCTGTAAGTACATACTTTGAAACAATATACAGCAAACTAAGGAGTGAAGTGAATTATCATAATGAAAATCATAGTTCCATAGTTATTTTTAAAGATAGTCTAATAAAGATTAGAGCTACTGCACATCTGTTGTCCAAACAATAAGTCAGACTTGATATCCTACAGGTTTATCATCCCATTGTGTGCCCAGAGCAAAATATAGGTATGCAACACCGTGATTCGGCATTCAAGAATGCAAGTCACGAAATTCAAAATGCCCTATATAATCTATGAATTTATTTACTTTCATGAGAAAAGTAGAAGAATTGTGGTAGAAATATTGTACTTCTGTAGTGCTTTCAACAAAATCAGGAAAATGGTTCAAACAGATAGGTGTTGAAATGTTTATGTATTCAACAGTGTTGGTAAGGTGGGTAAAAGCAGTAGAATTGTATAGTGTGCTGATGGCATCTGAATTAAAAAAGAGGAGAATGGGGGTATATTGGGTGTAAATTGGAGGGGTTTGATGGGAGGTGGGGGGTGAGGAGTCTTGAAACAGTGAGCTGTGTGGGAAGAGGTCAGGAACTACCAGAGCCACACACAGCCAGGTCACTAAGTTAGAAATTAAGTGCAAAGGTGTATACCTACCTATAATAAGTAGTTCAGTGACAGCCAAGCTGATAGTCAGACCACACACCCGTGAATAATACACTAAGGGGCATTTCTCCTGAAAACTGTGTTGTTTTTAACAGACAAGAATGTATATTGCAATGTTTGTTCATATAAATTTTAATGCATTTGTTTTACAGTATGCTGAAGCATTATCTTTTGGCTGCACTTACATGCAAATCAGCCTAAGCTTCATGGTTAGGTTTAGGGAACTTGCAGTGCAGATTTATCCCAACCAAGAAACAAAGATATGACTTGAACAGCTTTTCTCTTTTCAGAGCGCATTTTGAATAACATAAAAATGCTAAATGAATGCAATGTCAGGGTTATGTGTTCAGGATTTGAAATGTAGTATGTATGAATCTTATTTTCATATTAACATTTGAATTTTTTAAACTTCCTTTGGTGGTATGCTGGGTCTCAACAAAAAGTAAAATACAGTTAACATAGCATTCTATTTAGCTATCTAAAGTCTTGCTTTTCTTACAATTTAGCACACACAATTTGACATTTATAGAAGAAAATCAGTCTTTCCAAGTTGTGGTAGTTTGTAACTTTTGAGTTTAAGAAATAGTGCAACAAATAAAATATCAGGCTTCATGTTTGTTGACTTTACAAACTACATACTGCACAATTGTACTCTTGTTTCATCTTTTATCAGTCTCACCTACATTTGCTACTTCCTGACAGTTCCGTTTTAAGTACCTACAGTGCTTGTTTCAGACTTAAAGGTGGAGTAATGTTGTAGTTCCTGTGCAAACCTTACAAAGGGTTTTCTTCTTTGCCGACACTAATCACGTGCTGTGCTCTGAATTACTCAGGTGTGGCTTTCATACTTGAATAATTCAGGTGGTTGGGTTAATTATCTTTCAGTCTTAAACCTTTCGTAGCAGAGATATGTAATCACCTTTTAATTTTGATTTTGTTGTAGGGCTTTTAATCCAAGGAAATTAATGGATTTTCCATTTACTTGAAAGTGCCGTTGTGTAGAACTCACAAGTAGTGTTAAAGTGGGGAACTCGCTGTGGAGCAGTCTGAACTAAACCATTGTGCAAAGAAGTGCACTAGCAAGGGTTTTATTACAGCAGGCTGTAAACTTAAAAGGAAGCCCCCCAGTAAATCACTGTCAGTTTTTTATTTTTACAAAGGTTCTTAACCATTGCCAAGTTTTGGGCAGGGAAAAGCAGTGTTGCATTTGTGCAGGAGACTATGCTCCTGTAGGAAATCGTGCACATGCCACCGTGCCTGGGATGCAGTTGCTGAGCAGAGTTCAAGGTTGTGTTTTTCTGACTTTTGTGTGCGAGCTCAGTTAAGCTCAGTTATAGTGTTGCGTTAAAGCAGCCTTTTTGCATTTACTTAAAAAAGAGCAAGCTCTCCATTCAGCTTTGCTAGAACATCGAGACTCTCAGTATTGTGTAGGGGAATGACACCAAGGGAAAGGAATTTCCCTCTTCGCAGAGATCAGCGCTGCAGGAGCAGTACAGGGGCAGCTTTATAGCTCTGCCGTCACTGCGCACAATGGAGAGGGCTCTGTCTGTCGGCTTAACAAAGGCGCTATTGTGACCAGCTGGCTGAAGAATCTCTTCAGTCACCGTGACTCCATCATAGAAAATTCGGCTTACAAGAAAATATTGAGCACAAAGTGCGAAACAAGATGCCTGCGTCAGAATGAGTGATAGGGTGGAAAAGCCGGCCAAGCTGACACAGCAGCTCTTTTTCTATTGTATTGTTACACACACCCCATGTGTCATCTGATGGAGTGGTTTACTGCCTTTGGTTTCATCAGAAATTCAGGACAAAAAACAGAACCTAGAGTTTACTGTGAGGTCAGACCATGAAAACCAGGCCCTTCCCAAAGTACGAAGTGGCAGAGAACTCATTCCCATCGAATTCCTGCTGACAGCCCCCACTCTGATGGCTGCTGCAGATGCAGTGGTGTTTCATGGGCTCCAGGAGCGCGGCTCTGCCTTTGAGCTCTGCATTTATGCTCTGCATTTATGCTCTGCAATGTTTTGTGGTTTTATTCTAAATTATTTTGATTTTTGTCACCTGTAAAAGATCCCACATGTAAGGCAGTACGAGAATGTAGATTGTCTGATTTAATTGCTGACTATAGGAAGTAGTCCAAAGCATTTTGAAGTCAAATTGGAAGTGAAATCAGCAATATATGTATCTTCCATTGGTTTGAAATCTTAACTGCTGTGGGTAGTTCTCCTTTCCTTCAAAAAGAATAATGAACTCGTCAGACTGGTATTCCAATGTTTTTCTCAACTCCGGCTAAAAGTGCCTGCAGGATGGCAATAGCAGCTCCAGTTACAGGACACCACATCTTTAACTCTGAGTTCTAGAGTATCTGAAGTAGCATAGTTTTCATACAACTGAGCATCATAAACTGTAGGGATGAGTCAAAATGCAGTATCTGGTCTGTAATATTTTTCTTTTTCCTGAAGAAACCAGGGAGCTGGAGGTACTGTGGAAGATATGATGGCCTTGGTACATAATTTTGTGTAAAATTTTTTTCAAGTAAGTCTGAAAAAAAAAGTTGAGGGATGGGGAACAGGAACAGCTAGGTAGTTATCTGGAGTTAGTTTTAATTGAGACAACTTTGTTTATCTGAAAGGGGAAAAAAGGTATTTTCAGAAAAACATTAAAGGAATAAGGAAAGTCTCTTCCACTGGTTATGGGCAGTCTCAGAAATGCCACAAAACAGAGGCAGAAGTAAATAATGTAGTAGTCTCTTAATCAAAAGCTGCTAAACTCCCACAAATCCTCGATATAAGCCAGTCTTGGTAGTGTTAATATTCCTATTTGTGCAAGTTAAAAACATGTTTCAGGGCTAACAGTTATTCTGCTTACTGCTTGTGTGGCAAGAAAATGTTGTTACATGATCACTTGCTAGGATTCTTCAGTTGCTTGTAGTTGAAAAGTACCTTTTCCACCAAAATGATTGAAATTAATTTTCATTTTGACTATTCTAATTGTGAACCCCCAAAGCTGATGGTATTGTTGTTTCTTCTTCCTACGTGTTAATTCTTCCAGCGTTACACGCTGCTGCCCTTTCTGGCCATGTCAGCACAGTGAAATTGCTGTTGGAGCATCATGCACAGGTAGATGCTTTGGATGTCATGAAACACACTCCGCTTTTCCGAGCCTGTGAGATGGGACACAAAGAAGTGATACAGACACTCATTAAAGGTCAGCTCTGACAACTTTACAAACCTGCCCAGAATTATGGTGCCTTTCTGGGAGACTGGGAAATAAACAGATGATGGGGTAGGAAATTGCTTCCCTAAAGCAAGTTTTGTCTGTAACTACCCTTTGTGAAACAGCACTAGTAAATGTAAAGGATTATCAGATTGTTGTGCAAAATAAGTGTTAAATATAAAACTTTCAAATTTGGGATAGTTCTTTTCACAACTCATTTCTACTCAGGCCTTTGCAAGTACATTCTAGTCTCTCAAACCAGCACTTTCCCCAGCATGCTATTGTTTTTCTTTCTTTTTTTTTAACCAGTAAATAAGACCAAATTAAGCTTTCTTCACTTCTGTGAGAGAGGATTTTTAGGTTTCTTTGAAGATTTTTTGACTGTGGAAATGAATCTTTATTTTTTAATGCAGACAGCTATCAAAATCCTACATCATTAATATTTTCCTCTGGTTGGTTTTTATAAGCAGTATTTTATTTGTAGACAGAAATAGGATTTAGCAATGTACACAGTGTTAGATAATTGTAAAATGTCTGCTGAAGTGTAAGAAGTATGGTGAAAGAACAGTGTCTTAGAAGCAAAATTTTGTCATTTTAGCTTCCAAGAAACATCTCCCTCCTGCTTCAGGCATGATCCCATTTATGGACAGATGAAATATCCAGACCAAAAAGTTGCAAGTTTTCCATCAACCAGCCTTTCCTAAAAGTGTGCTTCCCCTTGTGATCTGCTGGGTGTATTTTAACCTCCTGTTAAGCTCTTCCTTCCACTCCCTATGCCATTTAGCTTCTGTAGATGCAAGAAGCTTGGCTATCAGAGTCCAAGTTTTGTTTAATTTTGTATTTTATGATATAGACAGTCGTCGTTTGCTTCATGTTTCTGTATTTATGGAGTATTATTTTTGTACAGAATTTTTACATCTTGCAAGGACACTTAGAGAAATTAATTATCTGCATTAAAGAATCTTACCATACTTGAATTAAAAAAATAAGTTTTTTCAAAAGTTATTTTTCACTTGCGAATATTTTGTCTTGTCTGCATTAGATTTTAAAATAGATTTGATTCATGTCTAGTGTTTAAAAGTTATTTTCTTGTTAAGAAATAATGGTTTTCCTGATAATTAATAGACCTGAAACAAGTAAAGACTAGGTTTTTCAAGGGCATTTGATAAATCTGGAGATTCTAAGGCATCTGAGAGGTTACTCAGAAGCTTGTAAAATAATTAGATGCCTGACCTTATTGAAACTTTTTCATTCCCATTGAATTTTGGTTTAAGTTTTAGGATTTGAGTAACAAAATTGAAGTTTCTTTCAGAAATACTTGTCTGAATTGTCAGTTTACCAATTCTAGTTGGACATGAACTTACTCTTTTCTTAACACTCAAAGTATTTTCTTTTTATGCTCAAAAAATGTGTTTGTTGTTTCAGGAGGAGCAAGAGTAGATTTGGTTGACCAAGATGGCCATTCTCCCCTCCACTGGGCAGCCCTGGGAGGAAATGCTGACGTGTGTCAAATCCTGATAGAAAATAAAATCAACCCCAATGTGCAGGATTATGCTGGTCGAACACCTCTGCAATGTGCTGCCTATGGAGGGTACATTAACTGCATGGTGGTGTTACTGGAAAACAATGCAGATCCAAATATCCAGGATAAAGAGGTATGTTGTTCTTCACTGAGGTATCTAATTAACTTTAGAATAACCATAAATCCAAACACATTCCTTTTATTCAAGGTCATTCTTTTTTCCAGGACATAGAAGGATCTTTGCTGCCTTCATTTCTAAAATCTTGAATCAAAAGTAGTATTTTAATACGCTGCATGATTTAAGTCATATTTTTCCATATAATTTGCTTTTTCTTTATCAAACTGTGATTATATGAGGAGTCATGTTAAGAATCCTATTTCTTATCTTATTCCTTATTAACAGCTGACATAGGAATGTGGTTTTATAATCTGTAATGAGTTTCTTCAACATAGAGACAGAGCAAGTAAGAAAGTAAAATATTGCAAGTGAGATGGTTGCTAGAATTGCTTCAATTACTTATCCACTTAAGTATCCATATATGTATCACTCTTACAGGTGAAAAAACCAGGAACATTGAGTAGGGTTTGTGCTATTTTGTGTCATTGTCTGAGCAGTAAGTGAAATTAGGAGCCAGAGTAATTGTGCAACCTCCACCAGATTTCTTTTGTATATGACATAATTTCTCAGAATTTGGTAGAACCTCATCCATCAAAAGAGTCTCACCCAATTTGTTAAACTTCTCTGTAGGTATTCGTTGTAGAGCACAGATAATTCCAAGTAATGGAAGAGTGGTTTTTATTATGAGTTCTACAGAGCATGCTGTAGCTCTTTTGCAAAGAAAGCAGCTCTAGAGCTGGTGTCCTAATGTTGTTTTTCAGCTGCTTTAGGTGAAAAAGCACTTGTGTTTTAATCTTGTTTTTAAAAAAATTAATTCACTTGTTAGTGCTGTATTCTTCTTATTTTACAAGGATGTTTATTTAGAAGAACTAGTTAGTCCTTCATGTCCAGAAAAGTATTGAATTACACTATGATTTATGACTTTTATTGTGGGGTGACGGAGTTTGAGGATAATGCTTATTTTTGTTCCATTCTGTTGTTTACAGGGAAGAACTGCCTTGCACTGGCTCTGTAACAATGGCTACCTTGATGCTATAAAGTTGCTGCTCGGTTTTGATGCTTTTCCTAATCATATGGAGAACAGCGAGGAGAGGTATTGCTTCTCTGAACGTGTTATTTTGTAATTTAGCAGGAGCCCTACCTACGATTTAAATGCTAAGTGTTCAGATACTGCAAGAGAATCCTAATCTTGGATCTCAAAGGAGTGCTGTAACCTTGGGCTCCAGTGTCAGCAGCTTTTCTAATGTGAAATTTCTCTTCTTTAACTAAGATATCGCAACTTCAGTGTTTATAATTTTGAAACTTGAACTTAGAGATTTCTGTCAGTATTTACTCAGTCTAGTCTTGTTTGAAATATTAAAGATCTTTCTTATTTTTATGAAGTTCATAGTAGGTATGTATGGACAAAAAGGGAAGAGGCATTTCTGCTGCTGTTGGAGTAGATGGGAATTTTTCTATTTGCTAGTAATACAGTGAGAAGAAAGAAATGGGAGAAATGTAATGTTGTGGTTTAGAATAGTGACTACAAAGTACCTGTATTCTAAAGGCCTAGTTTAAAAAAAGTCTCTTATAATCGTAACGAGACAGCACATTTGCATCTCTTTTCTTTGTTTTTCATTGACATATAAATAGTAGTTTTTTAAAAGTGATTTGGGTTGTGGAGTTCGAATTAGTTACCTGACCGTGAAGATAATTACTATTAGCAGAAATTTATAAGGCCTTTTTTTAGAGTAGATGACCTCCTCATAATTATAACTAAAATTATGAACAGTATGCCCATATAAATTTGAATATTTAAATATTTTATGTAACTTAAGAGGTTTGAAACCCCATATTTCAGTGCTAAATTTGATACTTCCATACTTATCCCAGTTTTTAATTGCTTTATTCCTCCGTGATTTCTCTTTTGTTCTCTAAACTACTCAGATCTCTCTTCCTTTTCTGTTCTTATTTTTTGTTGAGGAACACAAATGAAAGTATAACTAGTTTCTAATGAAGTAGTGCCAATGCTCTCTTAAGTAATTTTTGATGGAAAATTAAATAAACAGTTGTAATTAAATTACTCTTAATAATCAAGATTAAAAATCAGTATTTTGCCAGAAAGGAGGCTGCTGTTATCCTCACTTTGTACAAATGTCAGGAAAAGACCTTAGTTGTACTTTACCACAGTCATTCAGATAGTTATTTTTGTTTCCCTTCTAGCACTAATACCTGTTCTCATGTATAATCCATAATATAATTAGCAGTGTTCCAAAAGTCTGGCATTAAGCACTAGTTCATGTGTGGAACAAAGGAGATCTCCAGTATTTCTAGATCAGTCAGTCTTTTAATATAATGCTCCTAATATATATGTAGTATATAAAAATTGCACAGTTGTGTCTTAATAAACATCTACAAATCTTGCTTAATTATTAAGAGATTGGAAGTTTGGAAAGTAGAAAAATCAAACTGAGTGTTGTAAGAGTAAAAACTTCAGGGATCTAGTTAATTTGTAATTTTTTTCCAATATACCTATGGAAAGAGGCTTCCCATCTTTACTTTCTTAGACTGTAATATGAGATAACAGTTAAAAATTCAAACATAGTGGTTACAGCTGATTAGATTAGTGAAAAGAGGAAGCTGAGATGGCATCTAGGATTTTAAGCTGCCCACTTGCTTGCTAGATATGTGATCAAGTGCTAGTCTGGAGGGTGCTGGCCTTGTTCTTTGCAAATTCGTTTTGTAACCCAACTGACCATCTTGGGTGCATCTGCTTGACCACCCTCATGCTAAATTACATATAAAAGCTGATGGCTGGTGTCTTCTTCATGGGTTTTCCTGTGAAGCCAGCTTGATCTAAAAGTTCTCTGTTTTAGAAAGAACCAGTGGGGAAAAAAATTTTACAGGCTTTGAATTGACACAACTGAAGAGTGTATGTGAGCAGCCTTGAATGGGTAGTGTCCAGTCATACAAACCCCTGTTCAGATTCAATTTGAGTGATTTTGTTACTTCCAAAGGTAGCTCCAAGGGAGTTAGAGAATCCATGTATAAAAGAATGGATCTTCATCACTGGGATCTGTAATAGAATACATTGTCTTGGTAGACACATGGCAGTAGCATCAAGTTTACTTTAGTATCTTTTGTGCCTTTAAAATACTCAAAATTAGGTATACTTTAAAAAGCGTATTTTTCTGTATGTTCCTTCTGAAGTTCCCATTTCTGGATTATCAAAAATCTGTATCTCTTTAAATGCTATCAGCAACACACCTTGACATACAAATTTTCATGTTATGTCATTGTCTTCATTCCTGCAGACACTTGAGTTCAGATTCTGTTAATCCTTCCATCAAATCATTGCTGTGTGGCAAGTCCAATTGTGCTTTCTGTCTGTTTGTCCTTGCTCACCAGCACTGCGTCCGAGCAATTTACCATCAAGAAGAGCACTAATTTTCACAATCACATGCATTGACACTTGTTATTTGATAGTCTTATGTTATATGGTCTTGGTTATGGTTTGTGACTGATAATTTTCAGGCACTAAATGTTTTTGCCTAATGTTTCAGTGTTGGTGAAGGAGATAGGCACATTTTTATCCTGTGTTGACAGTGGTAAATTTGGGAATTATTTTTAAAAGGGTTTAGCATCTTTTTGACACCATTAAAAACCAAAGCAATTTAATATTTTTAATACCTGTGTCCATTTGAAAACAGACCTAAGTCTTCCTAGTACTTCAGAAAGGGAAATTATCCCTTGATACTGATTTAATCCTGCTGCTTGCTCAGTCATACTGTCCTCAGTTGTTGTTATAGAAGTTAAGCCAAATTTGACAGTAAATCTCTAAAATTTAAATTAATATGGAAATAACTCAAAAATGTTTTAAATTACTTTTTCTTTATAGATTTCTATATGAAAATTTCAATAACATCTTTTAAAGACTGCTTGCCTAAAACAGTTAATTCTGTGGATGGGGCTTTGGGAGATTTTGGCCAAGCACTTCATATAGTCTGGTCCCCCCACATTTCCATATGAGGAGAATAAAGTAAGCCTTAAACATAGTCACAGTGTGTAGAATCAGTAAGATAAGGAAAGCAATACCTAGAAATGAGTAAAACAGGCTACTGAGAACAGTGTTTAACCTGTCTTTGTACTAGAGGTTGCCTTATTATGAAATGAGGTGAAGTAAATGCACATTATAGTTAGAATCAATAATAATCCTTGTGGGTTTTGGGTTTTTTTAGATACACTCCACTTGATTATGCCTTGCTTGGTGAACACCATGAAGTGATTCAGTTCATGTTAGAACATGGGGCTCTGTCTATTGCTGCCATTCAGGATATTGCTGCTTTCAAAATCCAGGCTGTCTACAAAGGATACAAAGTTAGAAAAGCTTTTCAAGAGAGGAAGAATCTTCTAATGAAACATGAACAGCTGAGGAAAGATGCTGCTGCCAAGTAAGTCTGAGACTTGAAATCTACTCCAGCAAATAGATACTTGTTGTAAGTTTGTATTTATTAGTGTATGACTTTATCTGTTATTCATCCTCATTTATTGTTCCTCTTAGTAAAATTCATAAAACCGAAGGAAGCATCTAACTTCCATATCCTGATAGACAGATGGAAATGATCTTCCATATAATCTAAATTTAAATAACAAATTTTATATCATGTACAAGAAGGCAAAATGCCAGAATTTGAGAAACTAGCACGTTAGCATCCATGAATCTTGGCCTGATATTCCGTATGATGATTCAAAGGCTTGGAAAACATTTATCAGTTTAATGTAATGAAAGTAATTATTGACCTATCAAGTCTTGATATCAGTTATGGAAAGAAATCAATATGTTGCTGAAGGAAAATTAAAAACAAACCAGGGAAATCCTGGTTTGGTAAAGCTTAACAATGTGTCACAGGGGAGGTTGTGTTTTTCTAGCAAACTGAACTCCTGAATTTATTTGCAATTTCAGTTTTGGCAGTGTCATTTTCTGCACTTACATTTTCTGGTCTTGAATTGGAGAGTTCCTGTGAACTGGTTATATTGGGTTATAGATAACTAACATACACAATTCAAATAGTTATCAGCAAGATGTGTGTGTTCTGACTGAGTTTCTACCACTTAAAGGAGGTAATGGTAACACAGTAGTTAAATTCAAAAATCAGAAGATACATAAGTGGTTATCAAACTACTTTGCTTGCTTGGCCTTTATCCTTAAGATTCATAGTATGAAATAAAACAAATTAGCACCTGGTTTCTCTTGAAGAAATCTGATTCTTTAATTAAAAAAAATAACAGTCTGAAAAGATTTCTGCATGATTTTGTAGTATTATTTCTGTAAAGAGAGGTTACATGAAGAAATCAGACAACATAGTTATTGCACTTAGAGGTATTTTTACTCCATCTGAGTACCACAGACAAATTCAGCTGCACTCTGCGCTGTCTCAGATTTGGTAGTTTGATGTTCTGCATAACTGGCCAGTCTGACCTTCACAGGGTTTGATTGCTGCTCCTGTACTGGATAACAATTGTTACTCCCCAGCAAGAACTAAAGCTGGAAGTACCAGAAAACTAATCTCTTTCTCACTTCTTTAGATCCTCAAGTTGTAACATGTAGCCCTCCTACTACTTGCCTTTTCTGCTGAGGTCAGTAGAAGTCAAAACCGTGCATGGAGAAGCTGCCTTTGAAAATATACCAAAAATCTCACATTTTTTTTAATGTGGAGAACTGTTTGTATTTTTTTAATGTGGAGAACTCTTGTATTGTGTGGTCACAACTGACTTTACCAAATGAGATTGTTTAATCCTTTGTGATTACAATCATTTTTAGAAGAATCTATGATACCCTATCTAGAAGATTAAATGGAAAAGAATTGCCTCATGGAAATTTGGGGGTATTTTTGTGATAGTTTTCCTTCGTGAGTTTCTGATATACTTTCTGAGACTTATTTAGCTGTTGTTGATTTGTTTGAAAACAATAGAAACAAAGTCTGTGTACCAAATACCATGAAACCAGCATTACAATGCAATTGGACTGTACAAGCAAATCAGGTTGTCACATAACAAATTTTATTTAATTGCAGTTTTATGATCTGTAATAAACTGAAGGGGACATTATGTTGTCATCATTCTGTGTACCCATCTGTGCATTCCACAGCTAAAATTGGCTGGGATGTTGCTGCATACAAAAAACTAATATCCCTACTGATGTTTAAAAATCTGCTCTCTAAATAAAAGTAGACATTATGTGGGAATCCAGAATGATGGTGAACTCCCAGACTGAACCCCCTTCCCCCAGATATTTCAGTGTATGTATTTAAAACTTGTTTTGAAATATGTTATTTTAGAGAGTCTCACTAAGATAAATCACTCCTAAATCTGCATGTTTTTAATTAGTCCGTTCTTTTTCTCCTTTTTTACCCTAACTAAAAGTCAACCAGCATCTCATACCTGTATTATTTCTGGTAAAGTTACAGTCACTCTATTCAAAGCCTGTGAATTATTTCTACATGAATATCCTCTCCCCTCTTCTCTCCTTTGTCAAAGAAATGGTAATGTAGAAAATGAAGATGCAGACCAAAACAACATGCACACTGTTAGATCATTGAGCAAAGAGACATACCAGAAGACCAATTTGGATTAGCAGGGAAGCCATGGCAGAGCTCAAATGCAAAAAGGCAGCATGCAGGAGGTAGAAGCAGGGACAAGCTGCAAAGGAAGAGTGTGAAAGCATTGCTTGGGCATGCAAAGATGGTGTCATAAACACCAGAACTCAAATGGAGTTGAGGTTTTAAAGGGATGTTGCAGGTAATGAGGTGGATTTCTGCTTCTACATTAATAAAAGTAGTAATACATTACTAAAAGGCTGAGCAGGAAATTGCGGGCCTGTTGCAGAATGGTGCATTTAGTGCCAACAGACCCCAGTGTGGCAGAAGTACTCAATGCCACCTTCTCCTCAGTCTTCCAGAAGAAGGTCTCCCAGGCCTTCGTTCTTAGAGAAGTGGTTCAAGGAGGAAGAGAACTACTGGATCTGAATGACAATTAAAGCAGTGATGGCTCAGCCTAGACAAGTCCATGGGACCAGATTGGCTGCATCCAGGGCTACCACAAGAACTAACTGATGCCCTTAAAAGGCCACTTTCCAACATCTTTGAAAGGTCACAGAGACGTGGGAAGGTTCCTTATGACTGTGGGAAAGCTGATGTTGCTCCCATCTTCAAAAAGGGCCAAAAGAACAATCTAGGAACCTGTAGTCTGGCTGGTGTCACTTTGGTCCCTTGGAAACTTAGAACAGGCAAAAGTTGAAGTGAGAGATTTTGTCTGGAAATAAAGAGAAATTCTTCCACCCTTGGGACAACTGAGCAGTGAAATGGGTAGCCCAAGGAGGTTGTATGGTCTCTATCCATAAAAGTTTCAAGACACAATTAGATAAAAACCTGAGCCACATTATCTGACCCTTTTCTGAGCACCATGTTAGTCTTGATGACTTCCTGAGATCCCTTCAATATGCGTTACCTTGTGAACTTATGGTCTTTCAAAAGGGGGATGGGATATATGAGCATTAAACATTTTAACAACCATAAATGTGTGAATATAATAGGTGTTCTTGAGTGAGAGTGAAAGTAACTGCTTATTAATAGGTGGGAGGGAGAACCCGGCAGAAGGGGGCAGTGCTTGGGAGAGCCGCACAGAATTGATCTGGTACAAAGGCATTCAAGAAACAGTCAGGCTACATACAAGTAAATCCTACAAAGAGGATTTTGGTTTACTTATTACAAACCTAGATATTTAGGAAAATAATATTTAAGGATTTAAAGAATATTCAGAGAAAACTGGTGCCCAATATGTTGGATTTTGAAAGGGCTGCAGAACTCAGTCCTCGCTTGTTCCCCTTCCCATTCAGTTTCTCAGAATGAGTTCCTGATACCAGAGTTCTGTTTTTCCTTCTGACCAGTTGGAGAAAACTGATTGAGAATGTGGTTGTGAAAGGCAAATGGATGAAAGTGAGTAAGAGTAAACAACTCCTGATATTAAGGAAGAGAAGAACAGTAAGAAAATAAACAGTTCAAATAAATAGCCTTCACTAGATTTAGAAAAATGTTCAAGAACTAAAAGAGAACAAATTGATTATGAGTTTTTTCTAAAATGGGGGAATAAGGCCTGAATGCTGAGAAAAGATAGGGGAGTGTAACAACAGAGAAAATAATGAGCTCTTCAGTGACCTGAAAAGGAAAAGCACGTAGTGTAAATTTGATGTTATTACTAAAATTGAGGGTTATAAGAACATACAGTGATAAAGTTAAACAAGCTGAGGTGCAGAATAAGAAGAACCAGCAAGAGATGCGATTTATCACAATAAACCATTGTAAACATACTCATTGTAAAAGGAAGAGGAAAGAAAGAGTTGGTCCACAAGTGATAGTAAGAAGGCTAAAGTGTTTCATGTCTTTTTTTTTTTTTTTGAAGAAAAAAAAAAATTCAGATCAACTCAACTTTTGTTTGTGCCAGAATAACAAGTTTTGTGGCCATGGAAAAACAGTAGCTGTCATTCAGACTTGCCTGAAGTGTTCATGCTTTCTCTTGGAAAATTTTTCATTTCTCACCTTTAAACTGGAAGTGTGTATTGATGAGAATTTCACTTAAATGCATCCCAAATCTGTATTTCCATTTAAGAAGTAAAATGTTAAATTTGAGAACAGCACCAAGATGCAGAAGACTGTAAGCACATTTAAGACTTAAATTTGAAATCAGAATAGTGTTAAAATACATATGAGAAATGTCTGAAGGAAAAAGAAGTAGTCAGGTAAGGACAAATGGACTGCTCTGCATATTTGGGAAGACCAGTCGATATAGGAATGCCGGATGGAAATAAACTGTTGTCTTAACATTTTTATTAAGCACTATTTCTTTAAAAGATTGTAGTAGATGAACATGTCATGAGTCAGCAGTGTCATGCTTTTAAAAACCATCATCTTTCTAGGTTGTGTGGCTGTTGATACAACAAGAAATACAACCTCTCTTAGTCCAGATAAAGCTTCACCAGTAGTAGGAACATACCTAGAGATCTATTTTCAGTTGTGACTTTTTAAGTAATTTTTTTTTTTGGCAAGGATAACTTTAAAAATGCTCTCCATGTATGTGGACATGTTCTAAATTTAAAACATCCTCCAGTGGGTAAATAAAAAAGTAAGTGTTTGTAATGGAATAGAAATGGTTGAATTCACATTAGCAGGATCAAAACAAAGCGTGTCTATGACTTCACAAATGTGTAAGGCTGAAACTGTTCTTTCCATCTGCTAAAGGCTCAGTTTTCATTCTTTTACTTTTGCAACAAAATACAAATTTGTGGCCATTCAGGACAAAATTCTGTTGCATTTACAGTGGAAAATGTTGGCCTGCCAGCTCTGCTATCACTGTTGAGCTGTAGATGTCTAACTTTAGAGCCCAAATTTGGATCCTGCTGAGTCACCAGAACCTCCTGAGAAAAACTGAGAGCCCTTAAGTTAGGAACTTGTCTACTTCCCTTACTTGTTTATGAAATGTAGTCTGTCAACTTAGACCACAGAGATTTTAATTTCAAATATATCCTTCATTGTAATACAAACTGAATTTTTGATTAAATAAAGCAAAACACAAAGGGAGGCACTTATGTATTCAGGAGTCTGTTAATCGACTAAGCTGTACTGTGACAATTAGGATGATGGTCTATGAATACAGAGCTTTGAAATCCCTTCCTTTATTATTCTTCAGTTTAATCTGAAAAATGTTAGCACACAAACAGAACCTTTTAAAAAAATCCCCTTTTACTTCTTCCCAGTTTCTGGTCCTCTATCATTTCAATGACTACGATTGGTGTGTTGCTGAAGTTGTTGTTTTGAGTTGATCTGCTCATCAAAGGAGTGCAGGCCACTCTGGCTTGGTTGTGTATCATAAAACCCATTTCACACTTCCTTTTCTAATTGCCTGCATGGAGGACAGGCAGCTTCATTCTTGTGAAGAAAAGAAAATTACTATTCTGTGAATAGGAAGATCCGATTTATCCGCTCCAATGGCAGCGGGATCCATACTGTGCACAATCCCCACATCCCCACATAGTCCGGGTGTGGAATGCCAATATTGTCTGAAACCAGCCACTTTTTTTCTGTGCCAGAGAGAATACTGAACCTCAGGCTGCTAGGAGTGTATCGTTTTAGATCAATTAGCAGCTCTTCAGGTGCAGAGTTCAATCTGCTGCTTCTGCAGAGCATCCTTGATAAGCTGGTACTGACAGATGAAGTTAAGTGTTCTCCTGGCAGCTCGGCTGTGGTGACACGCGCTGGCATTGACGCGGCTCCCGGGAACCGGGGCTGGCACGCGGCATAACTAACCTGTCACACACCCTGCCCAGAGAGAACGTGCCAACTCTGCAGGCTGTGTCAGAGCATCGGAAGCAAGTTAGGATATCAGGCAGCTACATGATACAACATTTACCGCCTGTCCATTCCAACAGGGAAAGTGTCACTTCCTCCAACAACCAGTGCTTAATTTATAAAAACAAATTCAGTGGTACGTAGGTGTGTAACCTTTGCTGTGTGCTGTTGGGTTTATTCTGGTTGGTAGGATAAAGAAATTAAGAGATAAAGTGCAGTGATGACCCACTTGTCAAAATAAGCTGCAAAACTTTATTCAAAATATGTGTCTTTTGTTACTTTGTCCAAAATTCTGTTTTATGTCTACGCTATTTAAAAGATGTGTGATTTATTTCATTTTTGAAATACAAATGTCATAAGTGGCATACTGTGTGCTCACAAGTTTTTAATTCAGATCTCGTATTTTCAGTGTTTATCATTGGTATGGCATATGTTTATGTAAAATAAATTCGTTATTGACGAATTATAAATATATAGCAGCAAGTAAGTACTAGTAGCTGGTTAGAAGTTGGTTTAAAATTGTCTGTATTAATTGTGACAGTTAAGTGTGAAAAAATTGTTTTGAAAGAGGCTGTCTTTTATTTTCAAATACAGTACATTGCCTTACTACTTATATGAAAACATTGTTTGTTCCTAATTAAAAACATAGTTATTAGTATCATAATTCTTTTCAAAATTCCACTTTTAATTTTTGTATATTTGTAAAAACCCCTCAATTTACTTGTTTTCAACAAGCGACTGTTTTAAAATCAGTTAAAGCCACTGTGAACTGAATGGGCAGCTGGCTGAGAAGGACTTAACCTTCATTAGGCTGTAGCTGCAAGTCAGTTGTTTTGGATCAAACAAAGCCATTTCAGTGCAATAGAGGTCCTTTTCTCATGAGAAAGATGTTACAGTCAAGGTTTTATTGTGGCAGTGTCAGAGATTTTGAAAGGAATGTGTTCGAGTTAAATATGATCCCAAGATTTTGTCTTTGAAATTCTTACGATGTTGACTATAATTACAGGAAACGTGAAGAGGAAAGTAAAAGAAAAGAAGCCAAGCTACAAAAAGCGATGCAGAACATGGAACAAAACAAGGTTCGAGCACAACAGAATCCTGCAAATCGAGAGAAGACCACCAGTGTCCCACAGTCACCCAGCAAACCAGCTGATACTCAGAGTAAGAGACTCCTGCCACTCAATGCTTCACAAGTTCAACCAGGGAGAAACAGCAGAGGTTCACCTAAGGCTTGTCACAACAAAGGGACCCCAAAGGAGAGTTGTCCACCAGTGGAGCCTCAGAGTGAAGGTCATAAAATTGGGCAAGGTTTGTGAACTTTTATTAGTTGTTCTGATTATCCATTTTGTCCACATCTGGTGGTATTTTATATATAGGACCTGTGTTGTCTTTCTATAATTTCTTATTCTTTCATTACTGAAATAATTCATGCGGGACAGAGTTAGATACAGATTCTTTTACTCTATGTGAAGTAGCCTAAAACATCAGCATATACAGTGTCTGTAAAAATACCTAAAATATGTGAGAACAAGTTGTTAGCAGTTGTTCAATTAGTTACACTCTTTGGAGAAAATAAGATTAAAGCTATTTCACATATCTGTGGTATACTTGAAGAATATCAATGGAGAAATGGTACCTTTTGGCTTTAAACAAGGTTAAAATGAGTATAAAATTGTTCTGAGTGACATTTCTGGTACACACAGGGAGCTGTTCAGTCAACTTCATTCTCCATGGCAGTGTTCTCCTATGATTTGTCTCTGAAGTCCTCTTGTTGAGAACACTCATGGATATTTTTTCCATGTTGATGGTTATACAAGTAAAGTTTTAAAACCAATTAGGCTATTGCCTAAATATTTTTTTTGCTCTTTAATATATCTTTAAAAGCAGAATATAATTTCTGCAAAAGATAAATTTTAATTGAAAAATTCCCTGCTATTGTTGATCATCTTTCTTTACCATGAGCGTTGAACATTAAGAGAATAAAAGTCTTCACTCAAGGTTCTTCTGAAAATCTGTGACATGTACTTCTTGCTATAGCAGGACTGTTTTACCTTCAGAGATTTTAAAGAAAACCCCCTCTTGCCCAATCCAAATCGTGTTTGAAATAATGCTGTGTCTTTTTTAGTTATGAGTTCTCCATTTGTTATTGAAGTGATTCCGGGAAAGTTGATGCAACAAGGATCAAATCATGCAGTCCTGTAATCAGTTCCTATTAGGTGTTTTAACCAATTCTCATGTGACCTAGACTTTAATGGACTTCACTGGTCGTTTTATTAGAATGTTATCCAGTCAAAACAGTATCCTGTAAAGGCATTACAATGTGAAGAAGGGTAGCATGATTTCACCAGGTTTTGGATGACTCAGAAGATATTCTGGTATTCCAGTGTCTCAAAGAGCTGTTTCTTTTCTTTTCCCCCTCCTATCCACCCTGTAACATCCTGTTTGTTTGTTGCATTTCATCCCGTCTGGTCTATTTTCTCATTCTCATGTTAAGTTTCCAAACAGAATGGAAGGTGGATGTTGTTACATTAAAATCAAAAGTGAGCAATTCAGATCTATAGAAAACCCTGTGAGACTGAGCTATCAGCCAGAAGCAGCAAAGAGCTCAGCTGCTGCTGGCTGATAGGGAGGAGGCTACTCCCCAAGAATTCACATAGTAGGAATTCACAGGACTCTGCAGGTGCACAAAAACAGCCAGAATGAAATAATATAAACATGGGACTTGTGAGAGATAGGCTTTAACCAATTGAAGTATCTGGCGTGGTGGTGTGTAACTCTTTTAGCCAATAAGCTGTAGTCCTAACCCTATATAAACTGTGTGCTTTGTGTAATAAAATGTCTTCACTATAAACTTCATAAGCTTGTTGGTGAAGTCCTTTCTCTCCACCGAAAATTGTTTACTTTAGGTGGATGGACCATGGGAGAGTTTCAGTTTTGCACTCCACTCTGTCTTCTGAGTCCTCCTCATGAGAGTGTTTAGAAGCAGGGAGGAATTGGAAGGACCTCATAGTTTCATTCAGGATGGCAAGGGAAGTACTGAGAAACCCAGTGCTTTGTGTTCCCTGTGTTGGCATCATATGCTGAAAAACAGTGTGGCTAGAGCAGGAATTTAGCAAAAAAGGTTGAAACTGTCAGTCAGTTATGGCATCTTCACTGAAATGAACAGGTGAGGTCAGGGGGCTGCATTCCTGTGTCATATGGTAAACTGGTTTCTTGGGAAAACATCTGTATAATCAGGTTGTTCTCCCTATGAACACTTTTTTAGCTCCAGTGTAATGTGAGAAAGAAAACCATTTGTAAAACAGTAAGCAAATGAAGAAGTTTGTGACTGCTGTTACAGGCAATCATATCCTCTTCTGATTCTTCCTGCTTAATTTTTTTTCTTCATTTAAGTAAATCCTTATATGTCTCAAAGGTAACAGAGCAAAAGAACTAGAGATACAAACTACGTTTTGCTGGATCAGAGACTAAAACTTGGCTTCCATTTCTCTGTCTAAAGATTCATCGAGGAAACAGATCAAAAGTAAGTTAAGTTGTGTCCATTTCCACTGTGACAAAGCAAAAGAGGGAACAAAAGTGAAACATCAGATTGCAGCTGCTACAGAACTGAATGGAGAAAAGCCCAAGGAACACACTGTGGACACAACAGGTACCTGTGCCCGGAGGAGTAGGAGGGTTCCTACTTCTACTTGTAGGACTGCCAGTGTTGGGGAAAAATTAAAGGATCCAAGTCAGCTTTCATCTGGCAAGAGGGAGCATTGTGAGGGAACGGGTGTGTTCTTCTGTGATGTCAGTTGTGCTGGTGGAACTGTGAGAAACTCAAAACAGTGCGAAGCTCCTTCCAAGGGCAAAAGACATCAGCAGAAATCCAGGAGTAAAGAGGTAAATGATAAGCGATGTTCACCAGCTGGTTCTAGTAGACCAGGAAGTGCCAAAACAGTATTTGTACACACCAGAAGTGACAGCCTGCATGCTGTGGAACAGACTGACAAAGTGGGAAATAATGAATTAGTGAAAAAGACTTCCTCACTGTTGTCTGCTAGGGCAGAACCTTCCGGAACTGTGGCAAGAAACCCCACAGCATGTTCTGCTCCTGGTGACAGTTTGAACTTGGAAAAAACGGGTGTGATTGGATCCAGGAATGCAGATGATCAATTGTGTTCTGTCTCATGGCACAGTACAAATATTGAACTGATCCCTTTAGAGATTCGAATGCAGGTCATCGAAAAAGAAAGAAAAAGGAAAGAGCTCTTCCGGAAGAAGAACTATGCTGCTACTGTCATACAGAGGACGTGGAGAAGGTAAGGCTGCTGTTTTAATAGCTACAGAAGGGTGATACACAAGTAGATGTAAATTAAATTAGGCTTGTTGGCAATGCCCTTTATTTGGGCCTTTTGCTTACTTTGTTGGTAGCACTAAATGAGACATTTAATAATTTTTCACCAAACAAGGAGAAAGTGGGTTCCAGTTGCCTGGAATTACATTAGTAAGTTCACAGAATGTGCAAGGTAAGTGATGACTTTTAATAATTGGAAGTTATTAAACTTGTTTCAAGCACTGATATTATAATTTATTTCTTTCACGCTGTTGTTGTGTTCATTAGCAAACTTACACATGTAGGGGTACAGGGTTTTCCTGAAAAGGAATCAGAGCCTTTACCACCAGTTACTTGAAACTGTACTCTGACCTGACTTTTAACTGGATAACCAAACCACAAGATGTCGGGAAGCTTAGAATATTAATTGCCAAAACTTGAAGCTAGCTTGAATACCTTGATGAAAGTGTCTCAGAAATACAGTCATTGTTAATGTGCACACTCCTTAATATTTAATTTCTTATCAAAATGGTCAGGAAGAGTGTGACAGCTGTAAGTGAATATATAATATGTGCATGATTTATATTTACTGTTTTTATTGAAACTTCAGTTTTTACTAGACGCAGAAAACTATAAATTGCTGATGTTTACTAATATTCTTCCCACGTCTCTCACTAGTTTAACAGTTTATTATATACTATAATATTTCTTAGTATTCAATTAAAGAAAAAATAACAGGTAAGTTACTTTCAGAGCTTAATTGTGACACTCTATGATGTAGTTTAGCAGTGATGCAAAAGTTGTTCCCCCAACACAAACTGTATCAAAGGGAGCAGCTGTTGGGAGCATGCAGAGGGTAGTAACATCTTTTATCCCAGTCCCTGGGAAACTTGCAAGTTTACTGCAATAGCAGAATCAGGTCTTAATGCCCAAGTGCCTGCAGAATGAATCCTGATTACTGGGAGACCTCCCTTCTGGGTCATGCTGGAAGCTTTGCTTCCCTTGCAGAGTTGTTCAGAGGGGCTGTTCAGTACTGGCTGTCTTCCCAGTGCAGGGCAGCATCAGTATCCAACAGCATGCCACAGCATGGAGCAGAAAGGAAGCAGCACTCAGCAGCTGGAGCATCAGGGTCTGCTCCCTTTGTCACCTCACCCAGCCTGGGCTTTTCAGCCACTCAGTAATGTGTCCTCTGGGCCTCCCTGAGCAGGCCCAGCACTAAAAGTTAAGAGAGAAAAGTTCTGAATACTTATTGTACCAGTCTGCTGTTTTGAAAAGGAAAGATTTTTTTTGCCAAGTACTACATAGCTCTGAAAAACTATGAAAGAGTCATGGGATTGTGCTGCCTGCTTTCAGTAGTGCTTCCAGGCTTAAAAAATGTCCCATTTCCTATTTTGCAAGTGAAGTGTTACCTGTGTTTCCCTGTTTTAAGAAACACCAGGGAGTGAAGAGACAAGCATTGCTAGCCACTTGTCTGAAGGGTTTTGAGAACTGGTATCTCTCCCATTGCTTTTTCAGTTCACTTACAAAGTCTGAAGTCTTGTCTTTCTCAGAAAGAGCTGACACTGCCATTAATAGGGAGGAGACACCAGACCAGACACCCCGTGATCTGAGCTGGCAGTCCATTTGTTCCTAAACTGAAATGTGGCCCTTCAGAGATTTGTGTTGGCTCAGCGATACTTCTGTTTGCTCCAGCTCTTTTACTGATCAGTCCAAGTATTTTCAAGCATAAGGTTGGATTTAGTGTCCAGGAATATTCCAAGTTATCTCTTCACTCTTTTTGGAATATACAAGTTACACTGACTTTTACAAGTACATGCCAATTCCAGTGAAAAGTTAAGGTTTTGAAATTAATTTTTGACTGAATTTTTGGTGGATGACTTTTTTTTTTGTGAGAATTCTGAGTTGCACAATATCACCTATTTCTGCACTTCTATCATCTTTACTCCCTGCTATTTATACATCCAGTTCTGGGATCCCCAGTATAAGAAAGACGTGGGCCTGTGGCAACAGGTCAAGAGGAGGGCCACAAAAATGGTCAGAGGGATGAAACACCTCTCCTGTGAAGACAAGCAAAGAGAGTTTAGGTTGTTCAGTCTGGAGAAGACTCCTGGGACATTTGATTGCAGCCTTTGAATATGTAAGGGGAGCTTGTAAGAAAAAGACTTTTTAACTAAGACTTGTAGTGACAGGATAAGGGGCAAAATTTCTAAACTGACAGAGAGATTAGGATTAGATTGAACATGAGGAGGAAGTTTTTTATGATGGGGATTGTGAGGTACTGGAATAGGTTGCCCAGAGAAGTGGTGGCTGCCTTATCCCTGGAAATGGTCAAGTCTGGTTAGACAGGACTCTGAGTTGAAGGTGTCCCTGCCCATGGGAGGAAGAGTGGAAGAGATGATCTTTCTAAGTCCCTTCCAACACAAACCATTCTATGGTTCTGTGATTCTGTACCACATTCTTCATGCCCACTCTAAGCTGCAAAGCAAAACAGCCACTTCTTGTCCCAGTGTTTCCCCACTCCTGCCCATTTGCTCTCTATGCTGCTTCCAGACACTATTTAAGCAGCTCAGCATTGGCAATGCCCACCTTGGCCTTCCTCTCTGATGTAGATCCTGACTTCTTATGTGCTAAAATCCTTTAGATAAAAAAGCTAAAGTAAGTCAGGAGTAGGTTGGGAGAGTGTATCTGCAAGTGATACTACTGCTACTGGAGGCTCTGCTCTTTCCACTTAACACTGATTTAAAGGGGTAGGCACATGCTATAGCTTTTAGTGAAAGCAAAATGGTGTGTAGGGAGTGCTTGTGCACATTTCCTCTCAACTGGGATGTAAAGCCTTGCATTAAGCTGAATTACGTGCACAGAAATCTGTATTGCATTTATACTTTCGACTGTAAAGATTTTGCCTGTATCTTTCTAAACTAGTCCACCTGCCCAAACAGTGCTACCTTTCCAAGAAGTGCATGCACTTTACTAACACTTTGTACTTTGGAAATTGTGGGAATTAAAGATTGTTTAAAATTACGTTTGTTATTTAAAGGATTAATAATGAAAGCAGAGTTCATATATATCAAAAAAGAGGCAGTGTGGGTATTTTAGGATGTGGATCCCAAGTCAAATGGTGACACATTCCTGCAAAGGACTCATGGTTAGCATTTCCTGCTAGCTTATACTAGGCAGCTGTATGTGCTGACTTCTAATATGCCATTATTTGGAAATACCCAATATCCTCTTCACTGCACACCAAATTACACTTTTTAATCAGGTACCTACTGCATGGCTGTGGCTCCCACTCAGTCCTGTGTTTTTCTCTTGGTCCAAGCTTTCACTGTAGCATTTACTTGTAAACAGCAAGAGAATTACACGTTGTCAATGTGTAATTCTACATTAGAAACATAAGAAGGACGTGCTTGAGTGCTGGAATTTCTCTAAATTAAAATCAAATGCACTTGTCTCACTCTGTAAATTTTATAGTCCCAATTTACTTATTGAAAATAAACACACAACATAATGGTAGTGGTCTACTTAAGTATATTAACTTGCCATTCTTAGGAGAATGTTTCAATTCCCATATCTGCAAACTTCATAAATACAGTACTCAGAAGTGTATTCCAAGGTGTGTGGCTTGCCAAAGGTTAATTGCCTATCCTGCTCGTTGAGGCTTACAGATCCTGTGTCTGTCTTGCTCTCTCCTGGGGGACACTGAGGCCTCTGCCATTCTCCAGGGTCCTCAGTGAGTCGACAGAAGCTGGAAATAAGTTGGTTGTTGTCACTGTTGTTCTCCCGCTGAAGTCAAGTTGTACTTTTTTATATATTATTGCTATGTGCATACTCTGACCAGCAATAGTTTTTCTGAGCTTCTGTAATAGTGACTGTGAATACCACTGGCCAGCTTTGTCCCTCTGCAGGTATATTCCATGTTTCTTTTGTGTGCAGTAGTTTTGTTGACTGAGCACTGGGCAATTTTTAAGGCAAAATGTCAGGTTCATATTGCATCAAACTTAGTCCCATTCTTCATTTTTTCTCAGTAGGATCAGAATGATCTGTTATGGGAGAGCTGAATTAAAAAACTGTGCACTTGCTCGAAAGACACCTGCCCACATCTTCCCAGTGTCAGTGCCTCCCTTTTTTCTTGTTGCTAAAAACTGGCAGCAGTTCTCTACAGACACAAAATCACAGCTGGGTGCAAAGGTGGACTGCCTGTGAATGGGTCATTTCCCGTATCAGCAAAGGCTTCTGGCAGTAATTACTGAATTCCAAGAGAGTAGCTTAGTATTCTTTTCTGCTCAAGTATAAAGGGGTTCCCTAGTTGCTTTTCCTGCAGTGGGATTCACTTAACCCGTCCTTAGCTCCAGTTATGTTAGCAAGTCACTGTGACTGTGCTCCCCCTTCACTTTCTCTTCCTCTCTTACCCCCACTGAAAATTTAGAAGTGATGTATTACCTCACAAAACTGGATCGTTTTTTGCTTCCGTGTCTCAGTAATGCTCCTGTTCTGAATTCATACAGTGCCTTGCAACGTGCAGGCACTGGTGAGGTGCAGTTGCTGCCTGCATTTGTTATGTACTTTAATGAGCTGCATAACAGTACATGCCTGGATTCTGAGGCTTCACTAAATTGAGATTAAATATGTTTGCCTCACCCAGCAAATTTCACAGAGGTAATTTACTAAGCTTATTGAAAGTTTAAAATTATTTGGACTGTAACTGAGCATATCATCCTCCTTTGGCATTCTATTGTGCTTTTATGTACTCATTTTTTTATATGGCTGCTGTTTTGTTTGAATTATGTAGTTCATTGGCTTATAACATATATTTAAATAACTTGTATTTAGTTGTGTTGTCTTTTGCTTTAATTTAAAACTTGTTGCAGATGGAGCAACAGAACAAAATCACCTCTGTATCTCTCCTGCCTCATTTTCTTTAATGGGGCATCCAGTAGAAGCCTTTCTGAATGGCAGAGTGGATGATGATCCATGTGGTTTGGCCTGATACCAAACACAATTAATATTTTACAAGTGTTACTCAATGTTCATTTGTACTGGGAAGATTCAGAGTTAACTGCTAGGGCAGCTAATTGATTTGTGAGTGTGAAATGCCAATATCCGATTGAATACTTACCTCTGCAACAGCTCCTTGTTGCTGGTGCCATTTGCCACCGGGGTGTGAGGGGAGTGTGAAGAAGGACAGATCATCTGCTGCTGCCACTTGGCAGAGGGCTGTGACTGTGTGTGAGATCAAAGCAGCCTGCAGGGTTCAGAGGCAGTTCAGGTCAGAGGACAGGGAGCCTTTGAAGGGAAGGTTAAAAACACTGATTGCTGAAAACAAGGTGAGGGGAGCATCTTCAGAGGAGGCAAGGCAAGCAGCTCAGTTTTCTGTGGAGGAAATGTGCAGCTGAACCCATGGAGGTAGCTTTGGTTTGTCTCTTGTACTGGTTGGCTGAGAACACAGTGGTAAGGCACATGAGAAAGTCTGGCATTATTAAGCTATGAATGTAGTGAAAATGAGCAAGCTGTATTGATTGTACTGTTATCATAAACATGTATGGTTTCCTCTTCTGCTCATTTCCTATTTATAAAGCAGTTAATAAGCTTATGTTGAAGCATTATAACTTTTGATACCTGTAATGCCGGATCTTTATGAACCGTGTGAAATAATGGAAGCATCCAAAATTGAACCCAACTCCTACTTTTTCTTCTGAGCAAACATTTCTCATCCAAATGACTTAGCACATCAGTGGGAGTTCTGTTTTCCCAGTTACTCATGTAATCCACCATGTGAACTGATGCGTGGAACCCACGGAAGTTAAAGCAGGTCACCTAAAACAAGCGCTCTTCTCTTTTCTGCTCTCTAGTTACCAGCTAAGACAGGAGTGGGTTCAGCTTCTTGGTGCTAAGCGGCAGTGCAAGGAGGATGAAGACAAATGGAGACAAGAGGCAGCTGCCTTCTTCATTCAGGTTGCTTGGAAGAAACAGCTGAACCATGGCCCTCTGAAATCAGTTCCTTCATGTAAAAATCTGAAATCTGTAAACAAAACCAACTCAGCCATCAAACCCAGCAAGCAGTCTGTCCTAAAGCAGATATATGGTAATTTACTCTTCACTATACTTCAGTTTAAATAACTAAGCTTTTATTTTTGTAACGATGTATTCATCTACTCGCTTCTTACCTAATTGTTAGGGGTTTCAACTATTTAGAAAAATTAGTCTTAATCTCAGGAGTTCTGGATAATTTTGTTCCTGTTTCAGGTTAAAATTGAAACAAGAAGTCTGTGATTTAAAATGGCTGCTCCTGAAGCTGTTTGAATTCCCACATAGCATTATTCCAGCGCGGGTCTTGAGCAACCAAGTAATTCTGTTGCCAGAGCTGCTCACCTCTATCAATGTGGAAAGAGAACAGAGCAGTTAAACAGGATAGTTGGCTGTGTCCATGCAGAGTGGCTATCTGGGTCCTGGTTTAAATTTTTTTAAGCATTGTTTTAAACTTCTGTTTTGTATTCTAAAATATTTTCATTTGAACAATACGTTCCATGTTAATAACTTTTTCGTTGGAAGGTAAGTGTTCTTTATGGAAAGAGCAAGATCATCTTTTATACTCTGCACTGCTTTGCACTGTGCCGGAGTGTGCACGGTGCAAGGAATGCCTCTTGGAGAAAGGGTAGAGGAAAAGCATTGCTTTTAGCCCTGGAGTTCCTTTACAGTGTGGATGACTGATGGAGTAAAGATATGGTAACTATAGGTACTTTACCAGGTGTTAAGTCACTTGAATCATAGCACTGTTGCTTAGATAACCAAAAAGGGTAAAATAAATAAAGCTAATAAATTCATTTTCCTTCTTTTTTTTTAATAGCAACCCCAAGAGGTATTTTAACTTTAGTTAAATTTCAGTTGTGGTTGTCACAACTGTGTATTATATAAAATGTCTCATGAGTTTTCTCATAAAAAATAATTTTTAGGACAAAATATTGCTGTAGCTAATTGGTTTGTAGCTATACATAACCATTATGTGAATAAACACAGAGTTGTTCATATTTTTTGTTAAAGGGCGTTCTCAGGAAGGCCAAGTGTGTCAGTCAACAAGATCTCCTTCTAAGCTGAAATTTTCTGATGTGCAGCTGGTCTCAGGTAGGACATTTTAGTACTTTAATACTTGCATACACAAGATTGGCTTCTCCTTAGAAAAGTGTGTTCAAGGACTGGATTCTCCTATCAAAATATGACCACTCTGTTGTGATTGCATGCTCTTTCCTCCACTGCTTTTGGACTTAGTTGAGCACTGCACTTTCATCCTTATGTTGAAACACTGAGATGAATTTTCATTGGGCTGTTAGTAGGAAGGACGTTAAAATAATGGACTTGTACAGTGCTAAGGCAGATAATATTCACCTGTGGTTAAAAATGCTGACAGATATTTATGCTTGGGTTCAGCAGCACAAATATTTACTAGTCCTGTAGAACTAAGGATTGCTACATGTACCAAGAATTTACATACCTCTTTGCTAGAAATACACATTTTAATGCAGAGAGGACACCTTGAAAATCTGAATTTACTCATCTGATCTCTGCCCCTTCTTTTAAAATCATGTAATGGGGTTTCTGTGCTGGACATGGTGCCTCGGTCTTTTCATAGCATTTTGCTTGCAGTAAGTTTTAAGGCTCTAAAAAATCATGCATTTATTTTTCTTTTTAATTCAGAGGCCGTGTTGTCATTAGGAGGTCTGTTTGCAACTGAAATGTTATTCATCTCTGGAACTGGTATCAGGCACAGTCAGGCAGACAGATGGGGCTGCACTGTACAAACAGAAAAAGTGTCAAAGAATTGAGACTGTAAAGGTATTATCGGGATCATTAAAGGCTGGAACTTCCATGCATGTAGCATTAATTGATGGCTAGCTTAAAACTTAAGTTACATGGCCATCTTTCCTACTACTTCTTTACTAAATGCCATTTTTAAGACTTTTTCCATGTGCTTACTTGGGTTTGGGAGCTGTAGTCATGTTAGCCCTTCACCACGTGAAGGTTCAGTGCCTCGTTGGGCATTTGGTCTCAGGGCTGTACTCCACGTGGCTCACAGGCAGGACACAGATAGACAGGAACTAAGCAACTGCTTCAAGGGGACAGTAGTTCAGGTAATTTGCAAAGAGAAGTAAAATACATTTTCCAACTAGTTTAACAAAACTCTGAAGTCCGAAGGAAATCCAGCAGCGGACCTATCCTTGAGTTTGTTAGAATTGCAGGTGAGTTTCTGACTAAGAGACAGAGGCTTTTTTCTTTCACTGTCTGAGAACTGTTTTAATTAAGAGGCATGACCAGACAGGTGTTTGATTGCCACCTCTTTGTGCAGATATGAATCTAAATTTTAAAAGAGCTTTAGCAAATAATGCTTCTTTTCATCTACCTTTTCAGGACAACAGATCTCCCTTTCTTCTGAAATAAAAAGGCTTTCTTTTGAGGTTTGAGCGTCCTTTGCTTTCATAACTTGGTGACGAATAGGATAGTGATAGGAACTTTGCCCAGCTTCTTTAGAACACTATCTACTTTTATTCACCTAACAGGAGCTCAGGGAACTTTAGCCCTTACTTAAAAGACAATAACATGTTTTTCATCTGACTGCCTTTGTGCATGACAACATTACGTTTGTTGGAAAAGTTCAGAGCTGTCAGTGGCTAATGCCAGATACTCCATTTCTGATGTGGGTGCCTGGAGTAGGTCAGAATGGACTGCTCAGTTTGATTCTCTTGCAGAAGGTACATCTGGGAAGGTGAACACTGACTGTCAGCCCCAGTTTTAATGTTCATACAGGTAGTGGAAAAAGTGTGCAGTGACAAATCTGCAATGGGGACTGACAACGGACTCAGTCCAACACTTTGGAAGGGGGAATACGCAAAGGTATTCAAAGCAACTGTACAAATAAGTAAGGCAGGCAGCAGGTGATGGGGAAAAGGAGCATGCCAGGGGATATACAGAGGTTGGGTGGGTGCTTCAGACTATTCTGGCCACTAAGGCCTTTTAGATTGTTACCATTAAAACATTTCAGAACTAGAATTTGTTCTCCCCCTTTTTTTTTAATTTTATTAAACAGATGCGTTTTTTCTCAATTCAGTAAATGGTAATGAAGGAGACTCTCCACAGCACACCAGACAGCCTGCTTTTTTTTGTATCACTGTGGAAATTAAAGCATGTTCAGAGTTGTAAAGAAGGACATTTCACAACTCTTGGTATTAGAAAGAAGTCCTCAAAATGCGCTGGGTTCACACTCTTAATGAAACACTCAGATTTGGGAGGACTGTGGCTAGAAGGGGATAAAGCACTGAAATGTTTGTGGCTAATCTTTACAAAACTGAGAAAAGGAAAACATGCATATTATTTGAAGCAGATTACAGGAAATAAGAATATTGCGTGAGCCCAGACATTCAGCCAGACTCAAACCTGAGGAGAAGGGTCAGATGATACTCACTCTTGCTTTCTAACAATTCAGAGTACTCACTTCAACCCTGGCC
Source organism: Pithys albifrons albifrons (assembly GCF_047495875.1). Classification (NCBI taxonomy): domain Eukaryota; kingdom Metazoa; phylum Chordata; class Aves; order Passeriformes; family Thamnophilidae; genus Pithys; species Pithys albifrons. The sequence goes on from NC_092461.1 coordinate 91,837,404, forward strand.
TGGTTTCCCCTGCTTTCTACAAATGGCCACCTATTGTTGCTGAATATTGCTCAACAAAATCTCTTGCTGCTCTTCAGCAAAGTCAGCCAAGAGCTGAAAACCTTCATTCGTTTATGAGGGTAAAACCCACTACAGGCTCCTGAAGTCCAGCACGTGCAGCAGCAGAGCTCTATGCGAGCTGTGCCACAGAAACCAAACCAGTTACAGGTCAGCAGCAGTGAGATCCAGGGAAAAAGGCATGTTCAGTAGATTCATTTCTTATGAAATCTAGAATGCAGGGTGGATGAAGCTTTTCATCCACTGGAGTCACTCATCAAAACCATTTTGTTCTTTTACAGTAAACAACCTACAGTGTGTTAATTTGCTGGAGAACATGGAAAAATCAAAGCAATTTTCATACAACATGAGATCAACCACTGCTGCAAAATCAAAAAGTACAAGACTCAAGCACTAAGCAAAACCAAATGTTTGGAATTAAAAAACCATTCCAGTACAACTGTTACCTTTCATAATGTATAAGCCATCCACGACATATTAAACTTGAACACATTTTCACTTTTGTATTATCTCAGTATTACATGCCAAGTGGACTTCTAAGGAGTTGGACTCATTTTGTGTACAAATTAGTTTTTAAATGCAACTTTTAATTTCTTTACCAACACAGGATGAAATCTGAATTGCATTTGGAAACAGAAAATGAAGCACTAAGCCCAGCATTACAATGGCATCACAGGGGCTACCAAAGCTTTCCATTATAAAAAAGTAGGAACGTTGAATATGTTCAAACAGTTTCAAAGGAGAGGGAAAATGTGCTGAAGATGTAGCAGTTCTGACAGACTGCTGTAGTACTTCATATCAAATTTATTAAATTAATTTCAAAATCCAAACAAGAATGGAAGAGCGGCCTTTGTGCTCCACTTCTGTACTAAAGAAACAATTGTTTTTGCTAACTATGAATTTGGAAGAAAAAGTAGAGATGTTGACAAACAACAGTACATAAATTGCTTTCATAACCTATGGAAACTATTAGGGTGTGTTTTCTACTGTTTTGACATTATCACCAATTTTTTTAATAACTATTTTTCTATATGTACAAAGAGTTTCTACAGAAAGCAAAGCCAGCCTGTTCTAGGAAAAATCAGTTCCTTTAATAGTTTTGGAGCTGCCACAGTGTACAGTATTTACCTTGCACAAATAAAAAATGTTACTCTAGTTTCAAAGTATATTGTTTTCTATTTTTTCTTCTAGGAGTATTACCTAACCTTGATTTCTTTTAATATGATGCTTCAAAATAACAGATGAGCAGATTCAATATGTCTGTTTCTCTGCAAACTCTTAAGCTTCAAGGAGACTGGATTTTCTTTTACACCCCTCACTGTGGGCACCACATCTATTAAAACACCTTTCAGTAACATCTTGCTTGAAAAGACAGGCAAGAGAGGGATGCAATTCTCTGTAAAATTTTTATTGTTTCACTTACAAAAAAATTGACAAGGTTTGTTCCAACATCTTCCATTCAAAACTAAATAGAAGTAAATGCTTTACAATAAATGCAGTTCGACCTCTAATACACGGCGTTCATAGGGCCAGGTGCCTGGGGGTGAGAGGCAAGGTAGATGTTGAAACAGTAATGGAGGTCTGTGAGCCACTGCTCTTGGACTTCACCGCTCTTCAGTGTCTAGAAAGGAGGAGAAAAAAAAGCAAGCTCAATTTCTACAGCAGCACTTGCAAACCTTTGTTTTTGCAGTTAATCAGGTGCACTGCTACAGGTACAAGCCAGCCTTGTTCCCCTGCACACAGTGACACTGTTCTCATTTAAACATTCCAACACCGTACATCTGTTAAAGCCCAAATAATACAGTGTGACAACTGGGTACACTAAGTCAGTGTTACATTATCAAGTGTGTGAATTACACCAGATGTGCTTTCCTTACTCTTGATTGCAGTGACTTCCTTACTCTCTCATTCCGCAATTTATAGGCAATTAAAATGCAAATAAGCACGATCTACTGAAGCAGAGAGCTCACTAACCCAGCCTACAGCAGAACTACTACCCACAGACCAACACGGCCCATGGCCCAGGAACTGACTCTTCTCAGCATTTGTAGGTGGTTAAAAATACCCAACAGCAAATCCAACCCAGACGTGGTGGAACATCACAAGATCTGGCTGTGGCATTTTCAACACTAAAGGACACCAACCACCTCCTAACTTGCAAGTTAGAGAACTTGCACCATAATCTCTTACATCTGCTTTTACCACCACTGCTTTGCTAAACCTTTCTTCTTCAAAGTTTGCAGTGATTTTAAAAAATAAACATGATGTATATGTGGTCTCTGGGAAACGAGACATTTCATACCATGATGTCCTTGATAATCTGTTGCACCAGAAACTCGTTTGTGATCATATGGCTCCTGAGCTGGCCATGCTGCATCAGTAGGCGAAGCAACTGAGCAACAACGGGCAGCTCTTCCCGACAGATCCTGCTCACTTGCAGGCTCTGCAGCATCAGCCTCAGTAACCGTGGCAGGAGTGCTAATGCAGAAATACAGGATCCCCACAGCATATCCCTGAGAGGAAAACACAACATTGAAATGATTGAGGACACAGATTTCAAGGATGCTGCTGTGAACTGTCCGCGTGGCTGTACATGGAAATGTGCCGCTGTGAGTTCAACCGTGCCAGCTGCCCTCACCATAATGAGTGGCAAAGCAGAAAATTTGCACCAGAAAATGGTAAATGTGAAAATATTCCAAAATTATGTACAGCACTGGAAACAAAAAGTCTGGCCCCAGAGCTACAAATGTTGCTGAAGCTCTTCCACAGAGCAATTTGTGCTTGATGCAGCTGGGAAGAGGTTTTTGTTTCAGTCATAGTTCAGGTACACTTGAATCTTTGTTTAAGATTCAGAACAAATTAAACAAAGGAACCAGCTGTCTGTGATATGCAAGTCATTAAATACAGTAAGTGAAGGAGGATTCTGACTTTAAAAACAAGCCTTAAATTTGCAGGAAAAATTAAACAATTTTCCTGCATATGGAAAAAGCCTGAACTTTAAAGACATAACTGCTTTTCAGGTAAACTAACTTCAATCTGTTATCTATAGCTTTTGGGGTTTTTTAAGTCAAATGGATTTGCAGTCTATGTAATGATGCCCGAGAAGTTTTGTTAAAGCTGAAACATCAGGAAATTAAAGAGCCCAAGCTTATAAAGCCAGATCCTTTGCATGGTGCTTTTTATTGTATCTAATGAAACTAAGGCTAAAGATTAAGGTATAAATGTCCACCCTTCTAAAGTCAGGATAGTTCTGACATCTAAACAGAACAATTTGAGATTAAATCTTCTTCAGTTATGGTTTTAAGTAATTCCAGCTAATTTGCAGCTGTTTTTCTTAAATCTAAGTACTGTTTTGAAGTCAGCAAAATCACAGGAAAATAGGCTGGTGGGTGGTGGGCAGTATCCTTTCATTTTACATCTTTAAATACTTGTGGCTGATAAGACAGGGAATTAACATGGTAACATGAGCAGCTTTACCTTTTCTGTAGATGTTCTGCATCCTCTTTGTCTAGTGTTAGCAGAAAGTACAGAAGACTGTAACAACAAGAGGCCAAGAACTTGTGCAGATTTTCACTTATAATGCAGGCTTGATCCAAGAGCTTATTTATGGCACACAGAACAGATCCAGCTGTGCTATCGGGTATGACAACCAATCCAACCTGTATTAAACAAAAAAACAACAACCCCAAGTTCATCACTTTTTTTGCAGGGATACAAACAAGCTGAATGAACCTCTTTTCTATCATGATGTGTATTGCTTGGTTTCTGTTCAAGTTGTACATACCTCCATCTTTTCAAATCCCTGTTTCCCCAAGAAATTGCCACCCATACCAACAGAAGGTTAAACTGACATCTTCATTGCATCCCCTCTAAACAAACATCTCAAGCATATTTCAAAACCACAGCATTGCTTTGAGCCTTGCTCTGAATGACAGTGCAGGCACAAACAATCTCCTGGGCAGAACAGGCCTTTCCTTTTAAGTGCATATCTTGGGACAGGGCAGCCCTTCTGTGTCTTGAAATGGCAGCGAGCAGCCACTCTGGTAGAAGGAAACTGACTGATGCCACAGAAATAAAAGCTTCTACCAGATTGTCATCAGGGTGAGTCTCCTTTGAAATCCAACAGGAGCGTTGTGAGCTGAGGTAAATTAAAGCTACTGAAATACACAGTGAGCACACGGCAGGGGTGATGCTCTTCTGTGGTTAAAAAGAGAACATCATCTTGAGTAAGGATTTCATAGGCATGATAAATAATTTAGAAATAATAATTTAGAAAAAAATCTTTTTAGGTAGAGGTAGTGAATTAGCAGTTTAAATTTTGAAGTACCCTTCATTTTTGTCCTGTAAAGCCATTAAAAAAAAATCATGCACTGCTAGTGTGGCATCATTTTTCTTTAAAAAACTGTTTAGGGAATTTTAGAGTAGTTTAATTTGCTCACCTGCAAGTATACCATTTTAAGCTGACAGAGGCAGTTGGTTCACTTAACAAGGTCAGCTGTTTCTTTTAGAAATGTTTAGGAAAAAGATCAAAGTACAAGCTACAGAAATGTGACCTGTATTTCAGTCATACAAATACTTGTAAAAGATAAAGAACAACTACGGGTTCAAAGTTTTAAATCCTTCCAACATAAGACACTGGGTATATTTCAAGGCCATGAGTGCAGGTGACTGTCCTAACCTGACCCTGCTCCAGCCAGGCACAGAGGCAGGAGAAGGATGGTATTTCTGCGTGGCAGAAGGTGGACCACAGCTGTCACCAAGACCCTGCTAAATACTACAGGACATTGAGGCACTAAACAATAAAAAGTAGTAACAATGTTGCTGGCCAACCACAATGGGAAACAATGACAGTGAGCTAGACCGGTGGTCTGCATGTAAAGCAGCATCCTGAAGATCAAAAGAGCCAACACTGCTGATGAAATGTGTTGGGCAGCCAGTCTGAAAGATAATGTTCCAATGTATACAAATCCAGTACATGAGGCTGCTCAAGTAAGTTCTCATAGAGGATGAGTTGCCTACATGGTGCCTTTCCTCCCTGATAGGTGTCAGCAGCCAGTTAAGAGACCTTGGGCAGCAGTCTTGTCAACTATGAAAACCCACTGCTCTCAAAGGGACAGAGCAGTAGAACACATAAGCCTATGTAAAAGTTGGTTTTAAACCCCCCAAATAGGTAAACCACTCCCTGTGGAAGCTTTGGTCTAATTACTTCCCAGTAGGGCTCCACATAGGGAAGTGCCAACACTTCTTGGGTCACAGAACCACCCTGGCAGGAGGGCGGAGGCAGCCCCTGTGGTCCTCCCTCTCCTCAGGCAGCATCACAGGGAACTGCAAATTCTGTCACCCAGTTTTGCCATCCCATCCTCAGCTCAGGGAGTGTCAGGATTAGAAGCAGAAGAGAGACTGTAAAGTTCACAGAATAGGTCAGGTTGGGAAGGACCACACTGGGTCATCTGGTCCAACCTGCCTGCTCAAGTGGAGTCAACCTTAAGCATGTGGCACAAGGATTGAGCACAGATGGTTCTTGAATATCTCCAGTGAGGAGACTCCACAACCTCTCTGGGCAACCTGTTCCAGGGCATGGTCACCTGCATAGTAAAGAAGTTTTTCCTCATGTTCTGGTGGCAATCCCTATGCATCAGTTTCTGCCTGTTGCCTTTTGTCCTGTTGCTCTGCACCACCAAAAAGAGCCTGGCTCCATCCCCGTGGCACCTCCCCTTTAGATACTTATATACATCAATGAGGTAAAAAATTCATCTGAAGCTGCTAAGTTGATCTCTTGAAAAGCAAACCAAATGAAGAAGCATTTAATTTATGACTGAACTGCCTTGAAAACAAGCTGAAATATTCAGAAATCTGAGTGAAAACATCCATATAAGTTTGGATACCAACAGTTACTAGATATTTTTTAAACTCCCTAATCTTGTTGAAAACTTTTGAAAATGCTGAAATTAAACATAAAATATATGGAATAAGCAGATTGAAGGGCTAAAGAGACTGTTAGCAAACTCATAACAAGGAAGTTTTAGCCTAGAAGACAAAATGCTACTTACCAGGTATTTACAGATGCCAGTCTGGAGAATGTCAAAACACTGACTTTGTGAAGGTACAGTGGACAAGCTGTGGCAGATCATCTGTTTTCATAAAACAAAATTATATTGAAGCACTAAATGCAACAAGCAATCATTCACTCTGCAGTCATACTTCGTTAACAGACTTCAATCCAAAGTACCTACAGGGACACGCAGCAGCTTTGTCTCAAAGTACTGATTCTGTAGCACTGTCAGCATAAATTGTTCAAAGAGATCATTGCCATTGGTTTTGGGAGAGGCTTTTTGCATTTTACCTATGTGACAGAAGGCAAAAAAAATTCCATCCAGCTACAGTGCCACACAAAGCCTCCAAATGCCTTTCCTTGGAGCTGAAGAATTTCAGAAAACAACTTCCCAAGTAACTTTATGAAGCATTTAACGGGAATCACAGTGAAACAGGATGAAAGAAATGATATAGCAAAGATCCACTTCCAACTTATTATCCACTACACTGCCAAAAATGTCACGTTCAGAAAAGGATACAAAATGTAACACTGCAAAGGGAAATCTTGTTTTATAAACTGCCAACAACTTTCTAATGCTTATATAATCAGGTATTAGCATCTACTATAAAATGCTGTCTGTCTCTGGACAGGGTAAAGAAATCAGAGCTCTAGCAGAACTACTATTAAGTTGTATTGCAGTTCTTGGCAGATGGCATTTGCTGTTCCTCTTTTCTGTCCCATTTATTCCAAAACTTTGGAAATTTGGCAGAGAGCCTGGATGTCCCCTCTGTTCACACTCACTGCTTATCCCACAGTGTCAACTGCAGCCTCCAGAGAGCCACAGTGCACAGCACGAGTGTGTTACTGGGCCATTAGCAATCAGGAGTCCTGCTAAGGACAAGGGAGATGGAAGAGTCAGCACATGAGGAATGGAGTCTTCTGTTTGTGCTTACAGGAATCTGAAAATAGCAAGATCAGATGTTTGAGGGATGGAAGAATTGAAGTCCATGAGTTTTACGAATATCTTGACTAAGCAAAACACATTCCTGTTGCACACCTCACTGACTGAAGGAAGACCCAAAGAACTTTCACAAAATTATCCAACCCAAGAGATTAAATTCTGTGATAGTGTTCTGGTTTTCAGGCTTAAGTTGATCCAGGACAGGTCAAGACACTGAAGCAAGAGATGATGACAAATCAGAAAACATCACCCATGTTGTGTCAAAAATAATAGTCCACAACATTTCCAGCTGAAGGAAAGGAAAGGTTAGGGAAAGGTCCTGCAATAATGTGAATGCCAGTGGTGGTTTAATCAGAAATGGCCAAGCAGTATTTGTGGTGACAGAAAAACACACTCAGCTTTTTTCAAAATGACATGCCAAATCTGCTTTTAGCCCTGCTTAAGCTGGCCAAATTCAAGAGATCCTCAACACATCTGCATGGTGGAACTGTAGGGCTGTCAGGACATCGCTCACATTGGTGAATATTAAAGGTGTAGTGCAACTGTTTTGTTTGACTAGTAGGACTGTTCAAAAGACAATTTTATAGATAGCCTTGCACTGAATACCCTTGCTATACATTTATTTTGTAATGAAATAGTATTATTAAAACTGAGTGTCCATTTTAAATATAGTAGGGCTTCTGTACACTGCAATCTGAAAGTGACAAATATTAAATACCCTGAAATATTCCCAAGAAATGCACTCAAAACATCTGTGTATTAACAACATCAAGGAATAAAGTCAAGCTGTGACAGAGGTGACTACTGGGGATTGTCGTGTCAAGGACAACCTCTGATGCCAATCTGACCTAGCACTTTAGTGAGCAACACTTACACGAAAGGGAGAGCTGCACTGATGGAACCTGTCGGCTGACAGCTCCAAGCTGAGAAACTGCCCAGGCAGGGGCACTGCACTAACCTACAGAAAAGATCACAGGGGCTTGAAGAGTAACAGCTACAGAAAAAAAATTCAGTGAAACAAAAGTGGGGGGATCATGTGCTTGGAAACTAATAAAAACTTCTGCATACAGCTCTGAGTTTTAACACTTGGAAGAGAGGAGAAAAATCTGTGAGTAACAACTGACCACAAGGTGGTTGTCATACAACTATGCAATGAGCAAAGGTGACTTCAGGATGTAAAAATAAAGATAACCCCAACAGAAGTGATCAGACAGAATAAGGATCATCTGTTCAATATCACTCTGTAACACCCTCCTTAGAATTAGATAATTTCTGACATACTGTGCAAAACAGGAGTCACTCACTTTCAAGAAAAGCAAATTCAAACGAAACAGACATAGAAAAGTTGCACAAAAAGAGATCCCATCTTACAAGTGTGGATAGGAAGAACTTGACCTGCCTAGGCTGGCAAAATTATATGCAAGAGGAGATAATGTTGTCACAAGTACAACAAAGTGGTGAAACCACTGCAGGAAAACAAACAACTATAACCAAACAGTAGCAAACATAATGATCATTGCTGGCTGGGAATGCAGATGAGATGGGAACTGAAGAGGAATGGCTATGAAAGGGGAAAATACGGGAGGCATTTGTTGCTCCTAAGACAGAGCTTAAGCATTTTACAAATGGGGTTTGCCACATTAAGCATGTCACACTAGACACAGTACACTAGAGAGATCCCTTTTCATTCAAGACCAACCCATAAGAGGTCAACAAACTAAAGACCTTGAAGACAAATCCACCAGGCTCACCAAGCAAACTACAGTTTTGCTATTAATAAAACCATTATTAATATTTCACACTTAGGACGACATCCCTAGAATAATCCTACCAATCCACTGAGGTTCTACCTGAGATGACAAATTGTAGGAGCATTTCATTACAGGTAAAATTCACTGACAGTGAAGATTATTCCAGAATTGGCAAGGAAAATGGGCATCATACCACTGAAGAGCAGCATACTTGTTTAGAAGGGCTGTGGTAAAGCCCAAGTTAGTTTTTAACCTTTGGTATCTTTCTGACCCTCAAACTAGTACCACCATTCCCTACATCCAGTTCTGTTTTCCTGTGATTACATGGGAGTGGCAATTCAATTCCATAAATTAAATCCTGCTTGAAATGGCTTTCACACCAAATGCCTTGTAGAAAACTGAAACTGAAACATTTTTAGACATGGAAATGAAAATAAAACTTAATTATCACATGAAAATTAGTATTTTTCTTGACAATTTATTTTCCTTAGGCAAGGTTTTGCATGATGTTTAATCTCCATAATAAAATGTCACAGCTGATTCATTATAATACATTTGATTAGCATTTATCACATTTTTGGTGCCTGCATAGATTGGTTTTGGACCAAAGCCAGAGCAGTTTTGTTTCAGAGCATTGCTGAAGTGAATGGACCGAGAACAAGGATCTCTGATCAGGGAAAGGTGGGTTATTTCTTTTTGAGGCAAGTACTTTGTAACAGGTTTGGCTTAGGTTTAGATATTTTGGTTTGGGTTTTTTTTTTTTTGTTTTTTTTTTTTTGTTTGTTTGTTTGTTTTGTTTTGGTTTTTTTTAATTTTTAATTTTGTTTGAATATCCACTTGACTAGATTAAGCCAAAGTAAAGCATTCCCTTGAATACAGGGATTATCTGTCAGCATTATGCAGCAAATGCTACAGGCTCCATAATCCACTGGCAGGTTTTCAACCCAACCCTGTTGATCAGACAAGCCCAACTACCCAGCACCTTTGTGAACCCATAACAACCACCCAACTACAACAGCCTGTTTCCTACCAGTGCTCTGGGCAATCATCACTACGGGGGCCTCCTGGCCTGCCACACCAAAGACAGACGCCAACAGCAGCCAACTAAAATAGGGAATTTAAAAAAAAAAGGCTGGAAAGGCAGCCCAGGAGCACAGCATGCCTTGGCCTTTTTGGAGATTCTACCTATGATTTCTGCCACTTGCTGCCACCTTAACTGACTGTTAATCCAGTCTAAAACAAGCTTTTTTCATAGCTGTAATGTGGAATCAGGGGAGTTCATCAGTAAGATGCTCTCAACTCCAAAAGACAGAGTTGGGATGGCCCAAGGACTCCCAGTCTCAATCAGAGCCCTCACGCAACAGGGCCAATGAACCAAGGCTAATGTTTTGTTCATTGTTGAACTGTTCCCATTCCTTCAGTGCTTCCTCTAAGATGACAGAATCTTGATTCATAAAGTCTCAAGAGAACTATTTACCAGTAACTCTCCAGGGAAAATCTGTGTATTATTTCAGCTTAATCATACTGCAAAGTACTGTTTTTTCAAAGAAAAATACTCACTTTCCTCTGAAGACAGACACAATGAGCACAGAGTGGAACCCAAGCAAGCAGGAAAGATACTGGATCAAGTATTTTAGCCAGCCACAGTGAAGAGTCAGACCAAAGACAGTTCGGACTCCCAGAGAAGTGATTTTATTAAAGAAGAAAGTTGGCACATAGTAGACACTATAACCTAACATGAACTTTAAAATATATTTTTCAATTCACTCTGACATGCACCTCCAACATGGGTAAGTAAAATGTAACAGGCTGTTCTTCAGTGAATTCCCAAGCCCTTGTGAAATGCCTGTTTGGAGCAGGACTCGATCCAGTGTAACATGTTACTGCGGAGCGTGGAAAACGAGAAGTTTTCAGGTGATGGGGCAGGCAATGAAGCTTGTTGTCTGAAGCTTGGCCTGCTTCCCCCGAAGCACCCCAGCTTATCAGACAGTGTACTCCCTTGACAGGTGCTGCTTCTCTTTTTGAAATAAATTGATTTGACAGGGCAATATTAACAGTGCCCTGAGTTGTTGAGAAAGCTGCGTACAACAAGAGATCTTTGTTCATCTGCCTTGGGTAAGCTCATAGGGGCGGATGTGAAAGGTATTCCTGATTCACTGACTCCAGAAAAAAGAAGTAAAAAAAAAACAACAAAACTCCACATGAAAGCCCCAAACATTCCCAATAAAACAAAACAAAACCTGAGTTAAAAAAAGAAAAAGCCAAAAAGAAAGAACTGAGTCTGCAGGAGAACATTACATAGGTGAACAACAGAAAAAAAAAACCCAAAACACTACGGTGCTAATTTTACATTCAGGGCAGCAAAAGGGAATACAAAAACTTACTTAAGGATCACAAATGCTTAAGAATATGTATGGCACCCCTCATGTTGATAAACACTTATTTCCAAAGACTTAGAAGGATTATGAGACAGTTCATGTCCTACTGCTGGCTCAGAAACAGGGTAACTGCAGCACTCATCTTGGATCTGTTGAACAGTGTCCTTGCCTGTCTGCAGGCTCCTTGGCTGTGGCACATGGTCTGATGTCAAATCTGTATTAAGAGTCAATTAAACCAAGTGAAGTCACCTTTGTTTGCCACTGGACACAAATACACAAGTCGCAATCACCACTGCTCACCTCTTGTGTTTAAATCTGGGTCCCAGCAGGATTTGGTGGCAGGAGAAGAGCACTGTGGGTTAGAGACAATCCCACAGGCTCATGAGGTAAGGGGCATTCCTGAAAATACTGTTACCAGCAAACCCAGGTTTTATGCTCAACAGCTAATGTGCTATCCAGTAGAGACAAAGACACTCCTGAAAAACAACACAGGTCTGGTTCTCTTCTCAGAGTCATCTTCCTAACAAAACTCAAAGAAAGGACACCACAAAACAGCAGCCATAATAAGCTCTTCTTTCACAGCTCTGCAGTTTCCTCACAGCTATAAAATGTCACTGTGTTTCTCCTCTGGATGCCTCTTTGTCAGACCATGTGCAGGACAATTAAAGGGACATGTGATGTACAAGTCTCCAAATTCACGTACCTCCCCTTCTCCAAACAAAAGGGCTTGAGAACATGGAAAACCCTACACTTGGCTCTTGTCCCACAGAGCCTGTCTGTTTGAGCCAATGTAGTTTAGGTATCACAAGCCAGGATGTGAATACAAAACACAGTGCACAGTAACTGTGCAGATGTTAATTCACATTAGTTACATGCAGTAACATGTGAGCTCCCAGCTCTAAGAGACTACAAGACATGTTGGATGTATGTGGTGCAGGTGGCACTGCAGCACTGGCCTGAAGATCAAGGTAGATTTCCAGGGAGTTTTTGTTTTACTGTTTGGGTTTTATTGGTGGTTTTTGTTTGCTTTTGGTTTAAGTTTTATGTCTTAAGAAAACTATGGAACACACCTTTGAAAAAGAGCTTTATTAATTTAATTTATTAATTTTTACTTAAATAATTTCTGTTTCTTTGGAGTTTGCATTATTTTTCAAGAAAAAATTATTTTCATTTCTAAACATTAAACTTGGGAGAGGATGTAGCTTTTAGAAAACACTACCAGCCTTATACAGAATTTTATCCTCCTTAAAGAGGTTTAAAATTACAGCACATTCCTAGTTTAGAAGGAATTTTATTTAGAAGGATTATTATTATTTATGTATTTGCGCTCAGTGCTTACCCCCTCCAAACATAACTCTAACCTGGAAATCTCAATAAAGACAACAATCTGAAATCTTTCAGGAACTTCAACTCAACATCTAACAATTTTACGTGGGTTTTTTGAAGCATTAATCTCTTCTTGAAAGTCAAGCTACAGCACTGCAACACCACCATTCACTTCAAGACAAATATCCTTGCAGGACTTTTAATTTACATGCATTGACTTGCTACCATTATTGATTTGCTGTAATTTTTCATAGCATGTCAGTGCAGATAGAGCCTTCCCAACTGTATTTCTCAAGACTTGGCCATTTCTGACATGGATTAGTATATTACACTACATGCATCCCAAGGCTTTTCAAAGCAGCTGACATTCCCCAGTGTTTGCTCTTAAACGTTTTAAACATTTGGTTGAATATTTTATTTCAAGCCAGCTCTGTGCTCGATACAGCTCTAGAATCTCCCCTTCAAGCAAACCTTCAAATTATCATTTGCTTTACCCTTCCAAAATGTTCAGCCATCACAAACATCAAATATTACAACAGAAATTACCATGTACACACGGTTCTCTTGTTAAACTCTTCATTTCTGTGGGCACTATCTCATTTGATACTGGCAGAGCAATTCAATTACAGGGGAGTGAACAACATTACCAACAAACACTATGGGCACAGTTAAAATGAGCTAAGACTGAAAGTCTCTTCCCTCAGGCTGCAAACCATTTATTCTGGAGTCCCATTTATTTCAGCTGTGGTGGTATGCTTTTAAATAATTGGCTTTTAACAAGACAGAAGTAATTTTAAGTAGAAGTTGCTCCAGAAAAGGAACCAAAGTCCTCACATTTAACATATCTTTTAGACAAATCACAAAGACTAACCTTTACAGCTACGCAGAATAGCATTTAAAGGTGTGCTTTTCTTAAGCATTGCTCCTTAAGTGAAAATTACGCTACTTAAAAGCTTCCACAAAAAGTAATGTGGCTTTGGATTTCCTCTATATCAATTACCACTCTCAAGACGAAAAAAAAAGTTACAAACAGTATCCATCTCAAAACAGATTTTGTTACAAACCACTTAAAAGCATTAGTTCCTATCAGAAGTGCATTTGTTTGGCCCTTTTACCAATTACTGGTATCCACATGCTATGAAGTGCACCGGCTATAACAACACTCCAAAAGTCCAAACTGCTGTTTGAAAATGCCTCAAGTTATTCTTTTCCTTTACAGAACTTGCTCTTTCTCCACAGGCACACCTTTTCCTCTTCCACATCTCTGGCATGTGTCTCTTACACATTAAATTCCCTCTTACAGTTCTTTACCATGAGAAACACAGACCACTCACTGCACACCTAGAGACAGAAAGTGGGACTGCCTTCCTCTGGATTTGGGAACAAAGTGGAGTAGTGAGCAATAAAGCCAAGAAGCCACAGCCTCTTACACCCTCCCAGCTGGGACCCTTCCTCAGCAGCAGAACCTGCAGCACAACCCCCTGATGCTCCTGTGGGCCAAGCAACAGCTCCTGCTGAACCCGGGCTGGAGAGATGCTCCTGCAGGTTGGCAGCCACCAAGCATGATGCTCAAACTGCCTTGTGCTACCTTGTGCTCATCTAGAGGGGGGCTTTTCATCCAATAAAAGTTATGGGTAATTGGTATTTCCAACTTTATTTGTTTTAGCAGAGAGCCAAAAACTAGCCAGTGTTTTCAACAAAACAAGAGGTGTAAAAGAAGAAAGAGGAAGATGGAAGGACTAACAGGAATCTGATTGCTAGTCTCATTTATTGATAGGAAACCAGGCCACCAAATCCTAATTCCATGAGAGTTTCTTATTTATTTTCGTGCACAATAAAATACTCTTCCATTACGAGGAAACCCTGAATTACAACTACACAATGAGAACCCTTAAATGAACAATTATGAGCCCAGAGTAGCAGCCTGTATGCTCCCTGCCCTGCAGCCAACGAGCACTGTCCTCACTTACCAGGTATTTTAAATCACTAGAAACACTTTGCCTAACATTACAGCATCACCACAAACGTCCTTCTCCAGCAAGGGAAAGCACGAAAGGTTCAGCATTCAGAAGCTCTGCACTCTACCCAGTTCCACACAAATCATGACTAATTCAAGCTGGGGCTTGTTATTTCCTGTAGCACTGCTTTATCTCAATACATTTGTTTTCTGTCACAGCTAAAATATTTTGATTCTGAAATTGTATCAGCTTGAACTATGACCACTTGAAACAAAGAACTCTCCAAACCTATCTCCCTCAAACTGGATGCACACAGAACCATCATATCACACTGTCTTTCAAGACACCCTAGAAGAGCCTCATGATTTGCTGGCAATTTTCTTCTCCCCAGTTTCTTCCCCTAGTTCTCTGGGGTTTGTTTTGTTGTTGTTGTTGCTGTTTAGCTTATTTTGAGAGCAGAGTAGCTCATTCACTACCAAGTGGAAATTACTTCCTTGACAGAACATATACCCGTGCAGCTTGTGGGAAATCTTGAACTGAAAAGTTTTTCCCAAGCCCGGCCTTTTTCTTTCTTTCCTTTTTTTTCCCTTTTCCTTCCCTTCCTTGGTTTTAAATATTGTCCAGCCTCCAAATCCCAAAGTATTTATGGACTACAGTCCCCAGAGTATTGTCTTCACAAGTTGAGCACTAAATACCCCCAAAACTTAAAGAAAACCCCAAAAACTTAAAGAACACAGTGCTGTATTATATATTTGAACACAGAGAAAAGAGTAATCTAAAAACTGAAGTGGCAACTTCAGCACAGTTGTTTGTGTATCAATATCTATGACTGCCTCTGAAATCAAAAGCAGACAGGAGAAAAGTGAATGGAATTTTGTGATTTATAAAAGGAAATGATTGTCTTAATACTAATGATCACTTCTCATTGTAACACAAACAGATATACCAGAGAGGTAAGAGGCAAGAGGAAAGAGTATCTTAATTTTTGTCCGGTCACAAAGCAAGCTACTGAAGAGGTGCCCCTACATTTTTGTTTAAAAAAATGTGAGGAAAAAATAGCAAATGTAGGGGGAACACCCCAAACAGCATTGCAAAGCTGGCAAGCATTTAACAGGAGCAGTTTAACTTTCAGATCAAATACAAGTGTAATAAACCTACCTAATAAAAGAAAAAAACCCCTCCCCATATTGTGAATTTCATTATGCTCTAAAAGCAAAAATAATGAAGAGATTTGTTGATGGTGAAACAAAAGTTCTGGGTTTTTTCTAAAGGGAGGAGTTTTCAAACAATCACTGGATGACTGAAGTTGGAAGGAAAATCCTTGAGTTTCTCTAATCCAAGGCTTCTGCTCAAGCACAGGCTGCTAGAGGAGGTCACCCCACAAGGTGCCCAGCCTGGTTTTGAGCATCTCTATAGATGGGAGCCATGATGTCTCCAGGCTACTTATTCCAGTGTCTGACCACCCTCACTGGGAGAAGCAACAGTTCAGAATTCCCTTTGGTTGAGAGCCTGCAAAACCAGGTGTGTCTAGAAGGTCTCATCCTTCTTCACACGGATTTTTGATGTGTGGGATTTTCATTCCTATTCTCTCTTTCATAAATTAAGTCTCCAGAAAAGACTTCAGGCCAGTTCATAACTGCAGAAGTAGCACAGTGCTCCACAGGATGTCCAAATAATTCTCATTACTAGCCAAGGATATCCAGCTCTTTGTTTAATGAGTGCCATCCACTTCTGAGAAACTGAGAGAGCACCTTGTAACTTTCTTAAGAAAAGGTACTTTAACAAAAGCAAGTCTCAAGTTTCTGAAAGTATCAACTCTCCTTGATGGCACTAAAACACTGAAAAGAGTGTGATAGAAGTAGTAACTCAAACTCATAACCAAGAACCCAAAGGCAAAAACAGAAATCAAACTATTTCCCTCTTCCCTATGTGAAAATAGTCCTATGGCACAGTTTCACAACCAACTTTGACACACTTGTGGAATAGAAGCAAAAAGAGGAAGAAGAAGACACAAGAGGTGACATTTTCAGAAACATGTATGGTGTACATATAAATCCTTCAGATGTTGTACAGGATTATATCAACTCTTTGACACATAAGTACAGGGAGAGGGAGCATTCTGGTCTTTCAAAATTGGTGAAAGGTATTTTGGCAAGAAAATGCTGTACTACTGTCCAGGAGAGACAAAGCAAAACAAATTAGAAAGTTTAGCTGCTCACACAGGCCAAATGACTGAAGGCAGGAAATGAAAAAATGTGTGCCAGTGGTGGTACCAAACAACCACCCTGCTCAAAATCCTTCTCAGTAGACAGCAGCAGACATTCAGTGCATGTCTCGGGCTATCACTGGTTTCAGTACATTATCACTTAAACATTATGAATTAGAAAACATCAACTGTTCTGCTTCCTTGAACCAAAAAGACTGCTACAAAAAACATACAGCTGAAACATTTTTTCCCTGTTTCTGAATTCATGACCATGATTTCATAAATACTGTCAAACTGTCATGTCATTAAAACATGATTTCACACCTTAAAGTGGTTTCTAATGAGCTAAACAATAAAAAAATACTTGAGTCAGAAAGATGATTAATGCACCTGTTTTAAATAAAATCTGGTGGCTCAAATACCTTTCAAACTAACAATAAAATTAAGCTTTCAGGTTTTACAGTCTTAGACACAGGTACAGAATTCACAGTGAAGTTTCTAACACCAGTAAATTCTGATTAACTGAGCATCAGAAGTTATCCTGAGTAATCACCAATGCCAACTTAATATTACTTCCAAGTTGAAATCTTATTTAATGCAAGTACTTCTAATTAACAGTGGCATTTACTCTCCAAAAAACCTCTTTATATTAGTATTTTTGCAATTAATTTGCTTTTGAAAGCCAAAACATATTGCTGGTCCTCATCTTATTAAGTGTTTAAGAATTTCCACCAAAGCTTCCACCAATTTTTCCCATAAGTATCACTTTGCATACTACCTATCTGAACATTCAACTTTTAAAGCAGCTTCCTTCAAAATATTATCTGATGGCTGTAGAAAAATGTTGGCTGTTTGACAGCTATTATGTTTTTCATTCTTTTTTCAACTCAAATCACAACAGGATTTAGGCATCTGTGGAAAAGGGATGGAGAGCACTCTGAGATTTTATGCTGTCATTTAGAATTAGTGTTGATGAATTACCTCTGTCACAGCCCAGTGGTGTAAAAACTGGTCCAGGTCAGTTAGGTAAAGACGGATAGGTGAAAGCTGTGTCTGGCTAATGTGTGGCTTTCCTCTAATGCCCTGGAGACTCGTCAGCTCCTCTCTGGAAAACCCTAGGGAAAGAGAAGCAGGAAAACAGTATCACAAAACAAGCCAAGTAGTGTTCTACTTCAACAGCATCACTGAAAAACACTGTCTTTTAAATTATCTCAGCATAACAATATTTGTATTGAAAGCTCTTGCTTGGTATTTTAAGTATATCAAAGTAAAAATTTTGGCTTCTGAAAGAAAACAGAAATAACTGAAAAATCAATGGCATACCCATTTAAACTGAAATGTAATATAAAAAAATAACAAGAGACTCAAGTTATGCTTTTTTCAATATATGTATCTTAAAAAAACCACATGTATAATGCAAAATACTTTACATGTGTTCACAATAACTTAGTAACCTCAAGGTAAAAAATAATAAAATCATTTGGCTTATTACTTCTAGCCATGTATCAGATCTTTTAGTAAAACAGGATGACTGCTCCACAACAGCCACTTTGGTTTTTCTTCCATTTTCTCTGTTACTAGTACAGCATTCTTTTCACTGTTTTAGGAACCAAATGGTAATTCTTGAAAATGAAGTGGTTGAACATTATAAATAACAGAGGTGATGAAGAAAAGCCACTTTATTTTTTACCACAGCACAAGTTACTGGAAATTATTTCTTAGTGATATTACACCTTTTTAACCACTGTTATTTCCCAAGGTTGCATCATCACAGAATACAACTATTTTTATAGCTGAGTAAGAATAGAGGAGCAGAATTAATTCTGCTCACATGCTGACCTTGGGCAGCTCACTTGGATTACGTTATTCTGATAAAATGTTTTCAATAGCATAAGTATGTTCACAGGAAATCCCAAAGGCATTCATTTATATTGTTAGGAGCCAATAAAAGGCATTTACTTCAAACTAGAAAAAAAAAATCTTGTTCATGTCATATGCTGAATTTAGGTTTTCCTTCTACTTTCCAAAGGAAGTTGCTTGAATGAAGAAAAGATACCCAAATATTCAGCCCAAATGGAAGAGTGTGAATATAGGGTATCAAAAATCAAACCAAGAGAAAAAAGGACATCTCATACCAAAAACATGTAACAAGATTAATTTCAGAAGTATTTACTACACCATTTATGCTGAATGAAATTCAGTAATTTACTATCAAAACAATTTCCATTTTGTTAATTCTGAATTATTGCATTCATATGGATTACCTATAAGGGTTGAAAACAAGAAGCTGAAATAGTCCACATCATTCATTGAATTTTCCTGCACTTGGCACTTCCAGCCTGCAAAGGATGATCTACACAAAACCAATAGCAGACAGTTTGTTAAAAACCATGTAATTAAGAATTCACAACCTACCTGCACAATACAATCAATTAGCATGCCTAAATTGTTAATTTTAGCATTCCTGTTTCTAACTGCTCTCGTTAGAATGGCATTTTAAATAGCTTCAAAACCAGAAGACAAGCAATACTGAACTTTGTACCCCTGCATTGGCTTAGGTCGTTAAGATGATTAAATTAGAGATAGCAACTTTTCAGAAAGAGTGGTATAACCTTTAATACAGTGACAACAGCCAATACACTGTAAATTAAAGTAGTTTTATTTCACTTACTTGGTAAAAGTCATTATATTACAAAAACTGGGCTGTATTTTTCATTATATTCACTACTTTTAATGCAGCTCTTTACATAAACAACAGACCCATAAAAGCAGCCTCACCATCTATTTCACAATTAGCTGAAGGTACTAAACACACAAGTTAAAAACTTGGCTGGAGATTCAGAACACAGAAAGGAGCAATATGCAAAACCAGGAGCAAACCCCTTATCAGAGCTGCCTGACACTTCCCTGCCTGTGGTCAGTCTGGAACAAGCAGAGCACCAGCCTATACTTGTGTGTCTCAAATTAGAAGCTTGTGGAAACTTGGAGCAGACACCACTGACCACCCAATGGCAGAGTCTTGCCTATGTTATCAGTGCTGAACCATGGAAGAGCCGGGATCTGGGAACAAGCACACCTCACACATTGCTTTCTTCAAAAGGCTGCATCTCAGACATACATCCTATTATGCGAAAAATGCATATTATTCAAATTGACTTGTATGCTGCTTTTGGCACTGCAGACTATGGATCTTCACTGTAAAAGATTGCTGCTTTCTCCTCTTACAATCTTGTGAAATTTCAGGGCTTCTGAATGCAATTTTCCAAGCCAACTATCTGCCTCAGATCATTTTTTCCCCCTTAAATTCTCTCTGCTAACAGCCAAAATGGCTTAGCTCATGGGTAACAAAATTCTGGAAAGCTTGTTTTGCAGAATTTTTTTACAGCTCCATACTTTGGGAGCAAAAATAAAAAATTTGGAATACCTTTGTGCCAGGCATATACATTTTGCCACCCATGAAAATCCATCCACAATATCTCAGCATCCACAAAAATGACAGCTAGAATATGCACGTCTGGAGTTACTTGGGAGGGAAAAAGAAAGTTCAGAATTTCTTTAAAGAAAAAATTGAGGATTCCATCAGACTACCATGTAGGATAGTTAATTCTAGAGAAAAAAGCATTCACAGCTAGGTGAGAAAGCACAAAGTAAGGCTCTATCAAACAAAGCTCCCACTTCTCATTGTACCCTTGATGTCTGGATGTCAGGATTTGCTGTGTTTCGGGTGACACACTGAGGACCCCAGAGGAGGACCAAAGGCCTCAGGAACTAGAAGGGACCATGCAGAGCTGCCTGCAAAGTCACTATTTCCTTTTCTTAAACTGCATTCATTCAGAAGGCTGCCACTTGGTTGCCTACACTGCTTCTCCCTAGTCAAACCCCTTGTCCGTGGCCAGCAGACTTCTTCCAGGAGAATCTTTCCTGTCCTTCCAAGGAGGTCCCAGTCCCATTCATTGCAGCATCAGAGATCTCACACGTACTCAACTAAATCAGCAAGAGCTCCTCCCATTTGTTTCCCTACAGAAGGTATTCACACAAGAAGTAGATCCACAGATGAGAGAGAATGAAGCCCATGTCCTGTTCAGCACAGCAGAAGAAACTGCCTGAATCCAATGCAGAGGGATCATGAGTCAGAAATGAGGCCACTCATCATACCAAAAATAAGCACTGGGGAGCATGAGGAGAGATTAAAGAGAATTCAGGACTTACTGGACACAGAAATTCAAACTGTGATGCAACCACTGAGCAAAATGGTGGGAATGCAGAAGGTTGGAGGAGATGTCATATGACAAGCTGCAAAGGGAATTGGGGAAATGTGAAAACAAAAAAAAATCTTGGACAGAAAGAGAGACAACATGGAAAGAAACTGTGATAAACCTGAATTCAGGGAGTAGGGACTTACATGGTCAATCTACTCAGCCTCTGGTTTAAAATAATAAGATAAAAAATATTTTTCTATTGCAACAGTGAGCAGATGCACTGAATTCCTCCTAAAGGATGAGTGGATGCAAGAATTTTACATGAACTCCAGAAGAGATTGAACAAAGACTCACTGCAAGATAGCAAACACAAACTGAAACTGGTTCAGGAAATCCCTGGACAGGAAAAATTATTCTGAAGCTTATTGCTGAAGATCTGGAAATCAAGCACTTCATCAGTTTTGTTTCCCTACCCACATTTGACTACCTGCACACTTGAAAACAACATAAGCATGTTAAGCCTCCTAAGAGCATGTCAGGCTAAGTGCCACTGTTGTAGGTGTAAAGAGGAAGCAGAGACAATCCCTGCAGTTCTGCCCCGGGAACACGGAGGCAGCATAAGGCGCAAACCCTTGACAGAGACGGTAAATGGTTTAAAGACTCAGCTACAAGCAGAGTTACACCGAATTACACACAAAACCAAGACCCCAAATTTCAACTGCAGTTTACTTTTTTAGAAAGTTAAAGTTATTACGGGCATAGAAGAAACCTCAAAGTTAAAAGAGCATTAAGGTTAAAATAATCTAGCATTAAATTTAGAAAGTGACACAGAAGGTTGCCTAAAATCTTCAGCTTGGCCTCTCTGTGCACACACCTTAGAGTATGATAATACTGTGTCACATTTTCCCTAAAAAAATACATCTATGCCTCATTCAAAGCATGGATGAATGGACCAATCAGGATTACGCAATCAAGGATAACAGTCTGATCTCTCCCTGCCTGATTTATTGCATCATCTGTAACGTGCACAGCGTATGAGGCATGAGATGGTTAAAAACAGCAGAAGGAAGAATTAGCTCATGAGTTCAGGTGAACAAAGAGGTTTCGGCATTATACTGGATCAACCTCCCATCTGTACTGCAGAGGTTCTATGAGATGCTAGAGAAATACTTTTTAAAATTGGAGAAGAGGAAGTGAGTGGTAAAACAGTTCTCCAGGTATCATCAGATTTTTATTTACTTTTAGAGTAGAATAACCTACATTATTCATAGTGGAGGCTTCTCTCATCCCTTATTTTATGCTGGTTATCCCTAGCCCTTCAACAGTTCAACAGTGAGTAAAAGACTAAAAGAGCCACTAATAGCTGTGGAGTGATACAGCTTCAAGTACCTTTAAGAGCATCACACAGATCTATCTAATCTCTACTGCTCCACTTGCAACTACAGTGAATTTGTTTTCAACATGGAAAATGCTAAATATTCTGAAAAATCAGAATCCAAATGTTTCATGCTGAGTTCCTGAAGTTATCAGGTATTTCCATGTACTTTTGTCTACACCTTTTCCTTGCCTCAGTTTTTCACCTTTAAACTGGGAAGAAAGATCACCTCCCCATCTCCTGCAGCTGTGAAAATTACTTCAGCATAACAAAAAATAACAATAGAGAAAATATGGAGCCTTCTACTGAAGAAAGGGCAAAGTGTAACATTAAGTAAACACTCCTTTGGTGCTCCATACAGAATGTAGGATGGAAAAATAACATGAAATCATGTCATTAAAGGCTACATGAGAATCTCAAAGATACAATAAATTAAGACCAAGATACTTTTAATACAAACAGAAGCAGAGCAGCATAGGAGAAGTTTGTTTAAATACAAGTCTAACCACTTGTCATCATCCCAACTGCCTCAGAACCCAAATGTCTATAATGCAGTTAAAACTGCTCAACTTTGAGGTTCGAACTAAAGGAAATCAAAAATAAGATAAAGAACACAGAACAAGAGAGATTTCATTCTAGAACAGATATTGATGTACTACAAATACATTACAAATTATTTCCCAAATCTTAGTTTAATACATTAAGATTACCATGAATAATTAGGAACTGCATGCACTTTTCAAATGCATTTTCAAGATGCTTGTAAATTACACGTTAAGACATTTGACTAAAGAAATTACCTGCTTTATATGTGGAAGAGAGCTAATAAGCATATCATAACTTCCCCTTTTTGAATAAATTATTACTGACAATGGGAACTTGTTATCAAATTGCATATGAGTGAGACCTCTCCAGTCAAACTAGTCCAAACCCACATTAACTATGATGAATTACATGTTGTAATTTCCACAAGGTCACCTGCTCCCCATGAGAACCTCTACAGTGAGATTCTGAATTGCACCTTTAGGTAACCTGCTCTGTACAAAGAATGGTTTTAAAAGAAAAGCTGAATCTAATTAACTTAAAAATAACTGCTCCTCTTGCCATTAGCATAGCAAATATTTCTCAGTCACACCAAGTGTGCAGTGCATTCCTTTTATCACTTACTGCAAGCTTTAACTCCAGATGGACCTCACTACTTTTGTTCACACTTATTTTTGAGTTGGCTACATCACACAGCTGCAAAATAAAAACAGCCAGTTTGTGTACAAGTGGTTATTTCTCAACCACGGACTATTATTTCTGTACTTCCTGACCTAAACTAGCTGCCAAATGACTTATGGTTTGGCTTCAAGGTGTTGGGTTTGGCTTATGTGGTCATAAGGAGTCTTTGGGTAATTTAGAGGTCTCCAGCACAATAATTCTGAAGAACCATGCTGCAGTCACTTTAGAAATTATCCTTCCACTTGTCCTCCTGCAAAACACCACTGCTCAAACTCCAGCTCAGACAGCAATGCACCTTTCAAGCACTTGCTAAGCAAGTTCTGCTTAGGATTAGGCTGGGGTTTCATCTTTTTGTTTGTTTGTGGGTTTTTTGTTTGACAGTAAAAGTGAAATAAATGTGATTAATCTCAAGCCTGTGAGGTTCAGTCTTCAAATATTTTTAAAGTAAAACATGAAAAAGCAAATGCAAGATTTACAGTTCTGAGGCATTGACACTTATCCCCCCTTTGTTTTTAAAGAAGAGGGTTATAAAACTCAAGAAGTGCAAGGTCAAGGCTCTGGGTTTTCTGTTGAAGGAAACTAAAATCCAATTCTTTCACCTTCCAGGAAAATGTTCCCACCACCATAAGTGAGAATATGTAGTGCAGGGTGTTGTTGAAGCTTTACAGAATTATTTACATACTGGCAATACAATAGCCTGAGAAGCCTAACTCATACTACGATAAGTGATCCCATTTTAAATTTAGTGTATCAACTACTGATCAAAGAGTTAAACCAAGGCCTCTCACAATTGTTTCTTTAATTCTAGATTATAAAATCATTCTAAAAAGGAGTTTCCCCTCTATTTCTTCCACTGATACCTGCACAGCCAGCATCTGATTCACTCATTTCCTGAAAAAAAGCTAACTTCATTTGAGCTAACTTCAACTCTGTGAAAATTAAATGAAATTATTAAGTACACCTACTCAAAATAGTTCAATGACTAAGTCACTCTGTTAGGAAATAGGAAATCAATCTCCCCTTTAAGATGAAGATATTGAGTAGAGATTTTCTGCAACCTTGACAAGTGCTTTAACCACCGAGATACTATTATTAATTTATTATTAAACTGTCTTTCAAACACATCAGGAGCAGAAAACTTCTCAAGATTCTCTACACCCAGCAGACAACCCTGCACAAGAGTGACATTCAATAAAGGTAAGGCTACAGGACAGAAGCTACAGGAACTCTGCTCATCTCTGATCACAAGAGAACAAACAAACTGTGCTGGTTCCCACCCCAGAATGACTCTCTAAGAATACCTGTTGCAACTTCAAGCAGCTGCACAACATACTATGGAACACAACAAACGGGAGGGAATTACCAGGATGTGGCACTCATCATGCAAAGAGAAGCTCCAAGGGAAAGCAAGGATGAACTGAACCAGCAGCTGTGAGCTGTGATAACCGAGAACTTCCCTGACACCTACAAGGCTGTGGAGTAACAAATGCGATGACCTTTTTGGTGAGTTTTCATTGGTTTTAGGTTTGCTTTTGTTGTTGGTCAGTTGGTTTGCTTTTAGTAACAGGTTCCAGGTAACTAAGGCCTGTAACTTCAATGCCTGCCCTAAGCAAATGTCCACTAGCAATGATGACAGAAGTCCACAGACCTTCGCATTATTTAGTGTATCAAAGTACTTAGTATAGCAACGTGCAGCTAATCAAGGCTACCCGGTCATTTGTTTGTTTCCTTACAAAGCAGTTTGGTCAGTTTATCTGCCTAACAGTGAAGATGACACGACACCACCTTCCACATTCTGCTGTTCTGCAGCTCATCAAGGTACAGCCGAGCAGCTTTTTGTGCCTATCCAGGAGATTAGTTAAGGTCTTTGAAATATGTGAAGCCGAGTCCAAAGGAGGGCAATGAAGATGAAGGGCCTTGAGGGGAAGCTGTATGAGGAGTAGCTGAGGGCACTTGGTGTGTTCAGCCTGGAGGAGACTGAGGGGAGACCTCACTGCAGTTACAACTTCCTTGTGAGGGGAAGAGCAGGAGCAGGCACCAATCTCTTCTCTGTGGTGACCAGTGACAGGACCTGAGGGAATGAACTGCAGTTGTGTCAGGAATGGGATATTAGAAAAAGGTTCTTCATCAAGAGGGAGGCTGGGCACTGGAACCCAGGGAAGTGGTCACAGCACCCAGACTGACAGAGTTCAAGAAGGGTTTGGACAGTGCTCTCAGGCACAGGGTGTGGCTCTTAGGGATGGTCCTGTGCAGGGTCAGGAGCTGGACTTGATGACCTTTGTGGGTCCTTTCCAACTTGGCATATTCTGTGATAGTCACACTGCAATGCAACCAAGGATCAGAAAGAAGTTGTTTCCATTGCATGAGAAACAAGGCTAAGTTTTCCTTCACAACCCAGGACCACAGACATGGAGGACAACATCCCTTTATCACTTGTGAATCTTTCAGTGTGATCAACCAGACACTGTGCTGACAGAGTCATTACTGATCCACAGTCAGGTGTAGAGGAAAGACTTACTTCTTTCTTCCAGCTTCCTATTTTTATGACCTGTGCCACCCATGACCTCTCAACACAGCAACTCAAACATCAGCTCAGAGTTTAGCTATCCAGCCAAAACTGTTCAGCTGCTGATCAGTACTAATCAGGAGCAGGAGAATTCCACAGAGATAGTGCAGCATCCTTCTCTAGGCGCAGGAGGACTCCATCCAAATTCTTCAGCACCCTGCTGAGGGATCACTGTCTGAACCCAGAAACACTCTGCTGAACCACACTGTACAGGACAACACTGTACAGGTGTGCCTTCTACCCAGAGTTCTCACAGGACTGTTAGGAATGCTTCATCTTTTGCAGACACCCATCTGCATAACTGGTAGCAGCAAAGTCTGACAGCCACTTGAAACAGTGCTTATATGTAAAAACACCTGTCAAATATGAGGTAATGGGTTACTCATGGAATTAGCATGGAAAGTATGTTACAATGCATCTCAAACACTCCCATGCTCGTTCTTAAGAACTGTGCAGGTATAAAAAACAATATACACTGAAAGGAGCAAAACCACATGCAAGTACCACTGGAACTGTTGTACCTTTATGGAAGAAAAACACCACATTTCCCCCACTGTAGGCAAGAACTCGCACTACTGTAAAACATGTTCCTTTAAAACATTAAAAAGCCCTGTGCCAATATTTATCTCAGCTTTAGCATCATTTATTCCTGTTCAGCTTCAACAGAAAATAATTTATGTCAAATTGAAATGCAACTGCAATAAAGTATAAACTCAGGTCCCTTCATCAACTCAATCAAATCAGTTTTGTGTTTTACTGCTAATGAGGATCACCATTCTCAGTTTTCGTATCAGTTCTTGAAAAGACAGGAAACCATGACTGTCACAGATGCTGAAATTGCTAACAAAACAAAACAAACAAACCCCCCGTCTGCAAAAAAAACCCAAAAAACATGGAACCAAACAATCCACAAAAAAACCCAAACAAACAAACAAAAATGAAAGAAAAACTGAAACTCTGAATACTTCTCCAACCGTGTACCCATCTCATCATTTGGACCAAATTAGCTCCAGGCAGCACAGGTTCTGAACACAAACTCAGAGCATGTAAAGAGTTTTTATCTTCTTTTTCCTCTAACAGGTTATCACATGTAGGCATTAGTTTGATAGTGTGAGTTTTTTGGTTTAACTCTCATTATCTCTTTGCAAGGATCAAATGTTTCCATTTAAAAATGTGGCAAAATACAACAAACATCTGCAAGGAATTACTAGGGATTTGAGGAAAAATATGACGCCTATTTTAAGAAAACAAAAATTTGAGCTATGCATTGTTAAAAGTAAGCCTGACAGCTACTCATTTGCTGCATGGCTGCAGAGGTTGTGTGAAGAACACGGTTCACACATTGTAAATGAGAGCACAAATCAGAAGAAACATTCTCTAATGAGCAAATGGTGCAATTGTAGTGTAGGAACATAATTCTTTTTCCTTTGATGAGGAGTATCACACTACAACCGCCCGGGGGAAAACGTAGAGGGCTGTGTCCTTACACACAATCTTCAGACTCTCCCTCTCACAAGTACTCAACCTTTACATAACAGCGAGCAAAGAAAAGGAAATTTGCTGACCAGATGTGCATAAAGGAATACAGTAACCCATAACCCACCCCACAATATGATTCTTAAGAACTTTTTCATGGTGCAGCAAGGAAAACAGATCATTTTTTTACTATTCATCCTCAGTGGTACACACAGACAGGGAAGCACACTCTTATATTTTCTACAGTTCATTTGCATAAGAATGACTGTATTCAGTTGCTCCATCAGTGTTGCTAACCACAATAATGGGTTACAATACCCTCTCCAAGTCCTCTCCAGGTTGCAAATACTTTTGGGAAATATGCTGGTTTTATTGTCTACACTAACACATTCAGTAATTCTTTAATCAAGTAGCATAGAGTTTTTGTTAGCTGCATTTTGCATTTTCACTGTCCCTTCTCATGCTACACTGGCAAATAAAGATAAAATAATTAGGATGGCTAAATACAGTAGAAGTAGTATTTACTAACAAAGGAAATACCTATAGAAAACTTTAAACTCTACTATGACCCTAAAACACCTCTAGGTAATATATCTGAAGACAGAATTTTACACCTCATACCAAACAAATGTTGAAGTCCACCCCAGTTCTTTCTAAGCACCAGATTCCTGTGGACAGCAGGAGCCAACAGGCATCCCTGGCTGCTTGATGAGACACCATCTGAGCTCCCTCATTATTGTCTGGAAAGCAGCAGAATATTTTAAAGGCAGTACCTCTTCAGCAAAGAGCCCATTTACACTTGTCAGGCAGAACACCAGGTACCCCAGAGCTATCTCAAACTCGGGAAGCCCAAGAACTCCCACACAATTTATGCGAGTGAGCACTCAGCTTTTATTTATATGGTCCTCACCCTTCTTTTCTACAGCAACAGAAACAACTCTTGGCGAGACCCCAGCAGGGAAAGAGTCCCAAAAGAATAAGAAATGGCTGTTTGAAGCCATTGGAGATCTCATTTATGGACACTACTTCAAGAGAGAAATGCCATAAATTAACTGCCATTGTTTTTTATCTAGACAGTGAAATATTACCCGTCCAATTCTTTATTACAGTGAAAATAATTTCCAGACACATTGTTCCAATGGATAAAAAGTTGTAAAACCACCATAACTGTTATGCATAAGACACATAAATATATTGCATTTCAGTAATTACACTGAATGTTTTTTTTATTTGTACTTATAGACAAGTTAAGAGGAGACAGTGAACTTTTCCTGTAAAGTCAATAATCTGACTTCCTAGTTTATATTTCTGGTCACATCTCAATCTGCATTTCGTAATCCATTTTTAATAGCATAAAATACACAACAGTAAGTACTCAGATTACATATTAATCAGTTTACATATACCAGCTAATACAAACAGCAAGAAGAAAAGAGTATCTGGCAGTTAATCACCACAAAGTCACTAAGTAGCAACCAAAAACACAGCCTGACAAATGCCTTTCTCTCCAACTGTTAACACTACAGACTTGGTATGTAAACAGACCTCCCCTTTGTCAAGTAAAGAGGCAATTACCATACACAAGAAGGTGCATTTACAACATTTAATAAATTTACATATTTGACAAAAATATTTCCGTCAAAGTCAGTCTTCCAAAAAGTGCTCAAAAAATAGGGATACGCCTCACTAGCTCTTTAAAGCCATTCTGAAGTAGCCCCTCTGCAATATTAATCTAGAAAGCCGGCATATAGAGATTAAACCAAAAATTTTTCCAGCTCTACCTACCATACCACTAGCTCATAATCTTAATCCTGACCAGACCATCAATAATTTATAAATTCTTCACTTCCTGGAGAGAACTGTCAACCTGTCCATACCCAGAAGCCTCCAGGAACAACGAGAACACTACTGGCAAGATGAAACTAAGACTGGAATGTCAAAACCAAGGTCTACTCATGACAAATATTATTTACATGTTCCAAATCAACATTTAAACCATTCATCTTTAACTAGAAGAGAACTACGCTTTGATTATTTACCAGTTAGTCCAATAAATCATGAATGAAAAACATAGAAGTTAATTCTGAAAATGTATCACACTGCATCAAGATAAATGGCTTGTCCCAATATATCACAGTAGCACCTAAAGATCACAGAAAAATCCATCCAGTAGATCTGATGCAAAAACTTTCCAAAATACTCCCTTGACCCTTCAAATTTTTTCCATAAATTTAAGGTCATCAGAGGCTTAAATCAGAGGCCCACTCAGAGAACTTGTCTCCTTCCAAGAAGCTGCTCTCTCCCATTTTTCAGTCTGAAGTCAGAGACTGTTCACTCATGTTGCTCCACACCTTTCCTCACCTGTTTACATATGACTTCTACCCCCAAACCCTGGCACACTTCCACCTCTCAGACCTCTGCCTGCCTGGATTTATTGAAGTTACACACAACTCAGGTCCCACACAGTAGACCCAAGGCAGGCATTGGAGGAGAACAGTGGCAAAATTAAGCCATGACAACACTTTCCGTCCTTCAGTTTAACCTGAAACTCAGCGACCCAAAAAGCAGCACTGGCACAGAGATCAATTAGTGTAAATCTGGCCATGTTCACCCCAGCATCCAGAATGGGGTGGCTGCATTTCACCTTTCTTTTTCAGAGCAGTCCTTGGCCTGTGCCAACTGGTAAAACTTCAGCAAATATAGACCAAAAGCATGACAGAAACTACTCTAATAATTTAACAGTAGAGGTAACCAACCTCCCAGGCCCAGAAACCCTCCAGTTATGTGTGGAAACACTGTCAACATGATCTTAATTCTCAGCACACAGAGCCAACCATGACTCACCTAATGGGTCCTTGCAGACCACCTGGCTATTCATTTCACCTTTGCAAAAATAATAAGTAGAAACTATTATTCACTTCTGATCAACAAAAAACTCTTAAAAGTTAACACACAATAATTATAACAAAGTTACCACGTGATATCATCACAGGGCTGTGGTTTGAGCCATGTGGATCATTTACTATCAGTTTTGTAGCATACACACCTTAAAAAAAAAGGTACAAGTTCCTTTCCTTCAGTTTTAAGGACTGTTTCTGAAATGACTGCAAGTGTTATTATCACCTATAGGTACTCTCAGCGAATCCACCTCACAGCTCCCGGCTGACAGATGCGCATGGGGTGCGTGTGTGCTCTCTCGGATGTGCGTGAGCACATCCATCCTCTGCCACTCAAAATAACACGGGAATAAAGGCTGGAAAAGAAACTAAGAACAAGTACCAAGCCCTCCGACTCTCCCGAACGCCCCCTATTTAAAGCCTGACAGACAAGCAGGTGGCACAGGAGCACAGGAATTTACGGAGTGCCGTTCCCAGGGAGAGCAGGGTCGCTGCGGAAGGGGAACAGCGCCACCCACTGACGGCAGCGGGGCACGCAGCGCGGCACCTCCCGCCGGAATGACCGGGGCAGCTTCTCCACCCAACAGGCTTAATTTAAAAGCACACAAACTGTTCCACGAGCATTTCTGTGTTCTGTGGCACAGAAGTGGGGAGTTAAATACATTTTGTCATAGTACCATTCGTTTCACAAACTTGAAATTTTAAGTCCAAGCATCTCAAGAGCTGTAAAAGATGGCCAGTACTTACCGAGTCCCTCTACTACTCCCTTCAAGGCTTTACCCTCGGCCATCCATGTCCAACCTGATTACCCATTTTAAGTATCTCCAGTGACATATATTTATAACCCCTTCCCATATAACCTATTCCAGTATGTATCTCTGCTTTTATAAATTTTTGCTAGCTCTCAAACCAAATATTCTCCTGACATTCAAGGCCCGTTTTCTAATCCTGCTAAAACTGCATTCTCCCATTCCTTTTCAACAGCCTGTTACACACGCTGCTTCCACTCCTTCCCAGTTTTATTTGCCTAACAATACTAATTTGCTTGTCATTTCCCATTATCACAATTTACAGACTATCATTCTTTGCTCTTCTTTAAACTTGATCTTGTTTGTTGATGGCATTATCTAAAAAAAACCCCACAAACTTGAATAAAACAGTTCAGCTTGGCCTTTCTAATAAGAGACAGACCATTAGTTCATTTACACTGTATGAAATAACAGGTTATGAAGCTTATAAAGCCTAGATAACGTTCATATCCAGAAAACAGACTGTTGTTTCCTTGAGTGTACAACTTCTCTTCCCATGAAAACCAAGTATCAGACTCTGCTGCTTTTGAGAAGTTAATATTTACTGTTACCTGTCTCCCTATCTTTGCATGTCTAAGTAGACAAAGCAACATTTTTTTGGACATGCCCCTCAGGAGGCACAAACATTTCTATCATCTTGGTTCTCTAATTCTTTAAGGCACCCTAGGATGAAGCTTTTAGCATAAAATGTTTACAGTCATGATGATTAGAAAAAAATAAGAGCAGTCTTTTACAAAATACATTTAATCTAAGCCACAGGTAAGAACTCTGCCATCTCTAAGCGCTTTAAAACCTATACAAGTTTGTAACTTGGCTATATAGATGAGAATGTATTTTCAATGGTCTTGCATTTACTTTGACTATAAAAAAATCACTTTAATGTTTTCACGTACTTTTATTATTTTCAGATGTGTTTCTAAAGAAAACTGATCAAGTTCCTGTCTTTAACACTGATTCCTCTCAATGGAGTAAGAACAGCCTTATCAAATAAAAACAGTGCTCAATCAAGATTAGTATCTCTTTTTCAAGTTTCACCAAAACTTGTAGGCTTCCAGAAAGGAAGACTGTCAGGCACTATCAACACAGGAAACTGCACTAATATAACTACAGCAGTGTATTTTTCTAATCTAGTTATTTCAGATGGATTTCTTGGGTTAATTATGTATAATCTTTGAATCCCACTTAATTTTAAAACATATCCCAAATACCCTAAATTATTTTATTTGCATTTCTGAAAAACAAGAATTTACTACTCCTCCTCTGTTGTCAGAATGTAACCTACTTTTAGAAGTACACTGCACTCAGTCTACCACTTGCATCTTCTGCCAAAAGGATTAAATGCCCACCTGCAGCTTTCTGATAATCTTTAGAAATCAGATGTATTATTAGCATGAAAAATCTCCCACACTGAAGATTCACTAAGATCCAGCAGCAAAATAAGACCTGAGTGCTTATTACTGACTTTAGTTCTTCAGTGACTGTCTCTGAGTTGGTTACAGTTTGCCACTGAGTTTCCAGTATATGGCAGAGAACTTTTCTTTTTTAAAAACAAAGTTTGATGTCCACCTTTCCAAAACAAGGCAGATTTTCACTTTTATCGTGGTAATGAATTATATACAGGATACAGATTCCATCACCAGCACTTCATGTTATTGACCTTACTCACATGTTACACAGCTAATACAAGCAGGTCTGCATTTGACACTGTCTTGTGTCATAATTTAATTAAGAATGTTTAAGTTCCAAAAAGCATTACAAATCACTTTGAACATAATTCATAAAAGCTTAATTCATGCTCATTTATCCAAGGTTCAGCAATATTGACCAATGGAGAAAAACAAGTATATTTTTTCCCAGAAGCAGCAAAGCAAAACACGCCTGTGAAATCTCGGCAAGCCCTTCACTCACTTCAGCGGAACAGCAGCCTTTCTTCCTGACTTGACAGGCAAACTTACCCTCTCTCAACCGAGGATAAAAAAAAGAAAAAAAATAAAAATCAAGAGCATGAATAATCTCATACACTACACTTGCCAAGCAACTATGATTTGGCTATTTAGGTGTGATAATTGGAGACAAAGTGAGTTTTAAGAAATAGAAAGGAGAAAACAAACTGGCAGAGTCCTTTTCACTATCAGCTGTTTCAGGTTAAAGTATTTACAAAGAAAAGCTGCAATCAGTGGCAGAACAAAGACCACTGATGATGACTTCTGGGTAGAAGGTGCTCAATACTGCATAGCCTTACAGGTCTTAACCAGAGATAAACTGCTGCTCTTTTGCATCCTTACTGAAAGGGCTAAATATTACAAACACTAATGTTTGTATTCAGAGATGAAATACACAAAGACGACAAAATAAAATGGATAGTTGAAATATAGTATTAAGTCCATGGTTCAGAGGTAGACTTGGCAGTGCTGGGTTAATGGTTGGACTCGGTCTTAAAGATCTTTTCCAACCTAAACGATTCTATGATTTTCTTATCAAGTACTGGAGAAAGTCGATCAGCGTAAAGACAAAGTAAAAGGCTAGGAGTAAAGCCTGACTGAAGGCTAACTTTGCTCATGACATCAATTCCTGCACATTATATTGATTTTCTGTGTGTGAACCGGTAACAAGGTTCACACTTACACTTTATGAATAGATATTCACACTCGGGGTTTTTTAGGTTAGAGCCAAGCAGAGAGTGGTACCTCATGTGCAGGATGCCGATGAGGGTGGTGGCGAGGTCGGAGGACATCCTGCCCATGATGCAGCAGCGGCTCAGGCAGACGAGCAGGCTGGCGGGTAGGCAGGGCAGGAAGTACACCAGCTGCACCAGCCGCCGCTGCGCCTCGGCTGGCAGCAGCACCAGCGTGCCCTCGAGCGGATCTGCGGGCACACAACACACACAGAGTCAGCACCGTGCGGGCACACCGCACACACACAGAGTCAGCACCGCCCGGGCACACAGCACATACACAGTCAGCAATGTGTGAGCACACAGCACATACACAAGAGTCAGCACTGCCCGGGCACACAGCACATACAGAGAGTCAGCACCATCCTGGCACACCGCACACACACAGAGTCAGCACTGCCCGGGCACACAGCACATACAGAGAGTCAGCACCATCCTGGCACACCGCACACACACAGAGTCAGCACTGCCCGGGCACACAGCACATACAGAGAGTCAGCACCATCCTGGCACACCGCACACACACAGAGTCAGCACTGCCCGGGCACACAGCACATACAGAGAGTCAGCACCATCCTGGCACACCGCACACACACAGAGTCAGCACTGCCCGGGCACACAGCACACACAGAGAGTCAGCACCGCCCGGGCACACAGCACACACAGAGAGTCAGCACCATCCTGGCACACCGCACACACACAGAGTCAGCACAGTGCGGGCACACAGCACATACAGAGAGTCAGCACCATCCTGGCACACCGCACACACACAGAGTCAGCACAGTGC
Organism: Pithys albifrons albifrons; assembly: GCF_047495875.1. Classification (NCBI taxonomy): domain Eukaryota; kingdom Metazoa; phylum Chordata; class Aves; order Passeriformes; family Thamnophilidae; genus Pithys; species Pithys albifrons. The sequence goes on from NC_092461.1 coordinate 91,872,082, forward strand.
GGGCACACAGCACATACACACAGAGTCAGCACAGTGCGGGCACACAGCACATACACACAGAGTCAGCACAGTGCGGGCACACAGCACATACACACAGAGTCAGCACAGTGCGGGCACACAGCACATACACACAGAGTCAGCACAGTGCGGGCACACAGCACATACACACAGAGTCAGCACAGTGCGGGCACACAGCACATACACACAGAGTCAGCACAGTGCGGGCACACAGCACATACACACAGAGTCAGGACTGCAATGGCACACAGCACATACACACAGAGTCAGGACTGCAATGGCACACAGCACATACACACAGAGTCAGGACTGCAATGGCACACAGCACATACACACAGAGTCAGCACAGTGCGGGCACACAGCACATAGACACAGAGTCAGGACTGCAATGGCACACAGCACATACACACAGAGTCAGGACTGCAATGGCACACAGCACATACACACAGAGTCAGGACTGCAATGGCACACAGCACATACACACAGAGTCAGGACTGCAATGGCACACAGCACATACACACAGAGTCAGGACTGCAATGGCACACAGCACATACACACAGAGTCAGCACAGTGCGGGCACACAGCACATAGACACAGAGTCAGGACTGCAATGGCACACAGCACATACACACAGAGTCAGGACTGCAATGGCACACAGCACATACACACAGAGTCAGCACAGTGCGGGCACACAGCACATAGACACAGAGTCAGCACTGCAATGGCACACAGCACATACACACAGAGTCAGGACTGCAATGGCACACAGCACATACACACAGAGTCAGCACAGTGCGGGCACACAGCACATAGACACAGAGTCAGCACTGCAATGGCACACAGCACATACACACAGAGTCAGCACAGTGCGGGCACACAGCACATAGACACAGAGTCAGCACTGCAATGGCACACAGCACATACACACAGAGTCAGCACAGTGCGGGCACACAGCACATAGACACAGAGTCAGCACTGCAATGGCACACAGCACATACACACAGAGTCAGCACAGTGCGGGCACACAGCACATACACACAGAGTCAGGACTGCAATGGCACACAGCACATACACACAGAGTCAGCACAGTGCGGGCACACAGCACATACACACAGAGTCAGGACTGCAATGGCACACAGCACATACACACAGAGTCAGCACAGTGCGGGCACACAGCACATACACACAGAGTCAGGACTGCAATGGCACACAGCACATACACACAGAGTCAGCACAGTGCGGGCACACAGCACATACACACAGAGTCAGGACTGCAATGGCACACAGCACATACACACAGAGTCAGCACAGTGCGGGCACACAGCACATACACACAGAGTCAGGACTGCAATGGCACACAGCACATACACACAGAGTCAGCACAGTGCGGGCACACAGCACATACACACAGAGTCAGGACTGCAATGGCACACAGCACATACACACAGAGTCAGCACAGTGCGGGCACACAGCACATACACACAGAGTCAGGACTGCAATGGCACACAGCACATACACACAGAGTCAGCACAGTGCGGGCACACAGCACATACACACAGAGTCAGCACAGTGCGGGCACACAGCACATACACACAGAGTCAGCACAGTGCGGGCACACAGCACATACACACAGAGTCAGGACTGCAATGGCACACAGCACATACACACAGAGTCAGCACAGTGCGGGCACACAGCACATACACACAGAGTCAGGACTGCAATGGCACACAGCACATACACACAGAGTCAGCACAGTGCGGGCACACAGCACATACACAGTCAGCAACGGGCTGGCACGCACCGCCACAGCCCCATGCAACTACTCTGAGGTACTTGCTGAAGGGACAACAATATAACCAGACCGAAGAGGAGGGAAAAATAAAAAGGTAATACTAGAAAAAAAGGAGGCTGTGGTCAGCCACCTTCTTCTCCTCCCAGGTAACAAATCAGAGGACAAGAGGAAATGGCCTTAAGTTGTGCCAGGGATGGTTTGGATTGGATATCAGGAAAGCTTTCTTCACTGAAAGTTGCTGGTCAGGCTTTGGAACAAACTGTCCAAGTAAGTGGTGGAATCACCATCCCTCCAAGTGTTCAAAATATATGGCACTTAGGGACTTGGTTCCATGGTAGACTTGGTAGTGCTGGGTTACCACTTGGACTCTATGACTTAAATGATTCTATGATTCTCTAATACATGGGAAACCTTAGTTTTTGTCTACCAGATTAAAGTCCTGCTGACTTGAACGATAAAGATCTCAATCTTTTTACTAAAATGATAGTTCATTTTGACCTTTATTACAGGGGACTGAACCCATCTCAAATCCCCACTCACAGTCTTTATATTCACCTAGGAAACAGCAGGATTTTCCACATATTTCAACCTCCCACCAAGCGAGGGACAAAATTCATTACACTGTAGTGTAAAACCCTTACCGTATATTTGAGCAGCAGTGGCTTGTAAACTTTGCAATAATTCCTTATTTGAACGAGAAGCAGCAGAATGAATGATATCAATGAGCTGATTGGAAAGCTCAGGGTTTCTCAAGCCAAGCAGAGCCAGTTGCTGAGGTAAGCCAGCCAACCAACGAGACAAAACTTTACTTCGACTTCTAAAGAAAGAAAGGGGAAAAAGTAAGGCAAAACAACAAAAACTTCTCTTTACAGTCTTGAACAAACTGCTGTTATTTAACCCCTCTGGCTCAAACTGATACAATCTTACAGACCAACACTATCTTTCATGGACTACAATTTCTATGCCACCCTGGCTTATCAAATGAAGCACCATTCATAAACCAAAAGCATGTAATCAGCTTATTACTAATGGGATAATTACAAGAAAGAAAGCAGCCAAGCATAAATGAAGAACTTCAAAGTAGGTCTTTGAAGATGTCAACAAGAGTAGCATGATGATGATGATACAGATGATTTCACTTTCAAAAGACCTGACAAAATCCCTCATAAAAATTTTCAAGGAAATTAAGTATCCACGACATAAGATGGAATGGCCTTGCATACAGATATGAACTGTTCAACAGTAGGGAAAGCCTGGAGAGCAAACAACTGAAGCACATAAGCTGGAGGTGGGCTCAAAGATCTTAAATAACTTGATATGCAAATAAGGGAAGGGAATAAAACGTTTGCTTTCTGCTCCCACAGAACAAAGCAGGTGTTGGTATCAAATGAAACTAGAAGGAGACAGTTTCAAAATAAACAAAAGGAAGTCAATATTCAGACAGCTGAGCTTTGTCACACCTTGCCAGAGGATGCTGCAGTTGCTCTTTATTTAGACCAGTCCAAGGAATGATCAGAAAAGCTCATGAAACAGACATCCAGTGAGTGATACCAAACACAGAGAAGTTCTGCACAGCATGATTGGAAGCTTAAGAGAGCGAAGAAAAAGTAATTCTTGTCTTCTTCCTATAGCATTTCACATAGATCAGTGTTGAAGGCAGGCTGAGAGGCCAAGCAGCCTTTTAAAGACACTACAAATATGTCTGTGTATATATATATCTAAATACATACGTGCTGACATACACACACTGCGTACATACATACACACAGTGACTACACATATGTGTGCAGTGATTAGGGGTGAAGATAACTAAAACATCAAGACAAAACTTAATTCTGAACTTTGTAATAAATTAATGAAGTTTTATTTTTCACAAGGCAACAAAAGGTCAAAAGCTCCTACCAAGCCTCTGAAACAGATACACCGAAAAAATAAACAGATTCACATAAACGTTCTTGTAAAATGCTCCAACATAAACTCTGTTCCTCTCAGACTGCTCTCAACAAGCTTCTGAGAAAAAAAAAAGAAAAAAGATAATGAGAACAGTCACAGAAGGGGTGAAGGAGTTGTATCAAACTGAATGGAAAAACATGAACGTCATCCAGGATCTACAGAATACTCCACATTTTGAAGAAATTAAAAAAAGCCCACTTGTTTCTAGAGGAAAGAAATGGATCAATGCAGTACACAAATATTACGTTGTCTTAAAATGTTTTGTCAGACGTAAGTGTAATTATACTGTTTTGCAAACAATTTTTGAGTTCATTCTCCTGTTACTAAAAACATCCCAGTTCCATGTAGAAGACTGAGAGGAACAGCAGGAAAACTACTGCTATTTGCGATGTCTGAAGATAGAAAGTTAGAGCTATCTAGACAGTTAGATGACCACATGAAACTGAACGAGATGCTCAAGACTTCCAGTTAAGTACAGAAAACAGTGGTTATGCAAACTCATGAAAATTAATCAGTATGAAAAAGATCTCTTTTTCACTCTGGGTGAAAAGAGGAGGAAAATGGGATATTCTAAAGCTTTTTTCCCTGTCTTTTGCATTTCCCATGTTTTTATGTAATGTCCAGAGCATAGCAGTAGATATTTCTGGCTGCAGATCTAATTGCATGTATTCAGGCATTACCACAACATAAGATTTAACAAAGCAAAGGAGCTGCAGAAGGGAACAGTTTTCCCAAAGCTTGCCTGTGCTAGTGGATGCCAGGACTTCTGGGAGTCCTGAGGTTCAATTTTTTTACCTAGTAAGCAGAAACAGGTATCATTGGTATGATTTTACCACGTCCCCCAGAAAGGCAACTGTGTCCTGGGCTGCATCAAAAGCAGCGTGGCCAGCAGGACGAGGGAGGTGATTCTGATCCTCTACTCCACTCTAGTGAGACCTCCAACTGGGAATACTTCATCCAGCTCTGGGAGCCCTAGCAAAAGGAGGACGTGAATCTGTTGGAGTGCATCCAAGGAGGCTATGAAGACCATTAGAGGGCTGGAGCACCTCTCCTATGAAGACAGGCTGAGAGAGCTGGGGTTGGTCAGCTTGGAGAAGGTTCTGGGGACACCTTATAGCAGCTTCCCACTACCTAAAGGGCAGTGCAAGAAGGCTGGAGGGAAAAGTTTTGCAAGGGCCTGTAGTGATACGGCAAGGGGTGATGGCTTCAAGAGGGCAAGTTTAGATTATCTATTAGAAAGAAATTTTTGACTGTGAGGGTGGTGAGGCACTGGATCAGGTTGCCCAGAGAAGTTGGGGATGCACCATCCCTGAAGTGTTCAAGGCCAGCTTGGATAGGCTTTGAACAACCTGGTCTAGTGAAAGGTGTCCCTGCCCATGGCAAGGGGGTGGATCTAAATGAACTTTAAAGTTCTTTCCAACCCAAACCATCCCTTTGGAGTTCCCACACAAGCTTGGATTGATGCAGCCTGATTTGTGTTTTTTACATAGCTGGAACTAGATGACTTGACTAAAAAATACCTTCTGGAAAAGTTAAGATTTGAAGACAATCTGGACACATCTGATGATGAAAAACAATGACAACAGCATCACAGAAAATGATCTCTTCTTACCTGAAGCAAGTCAGATACCTAACAGATGCATAAAACTGGAAGGCCAGAATGGCAAGAACACCTTCTTAAACCCAGTCTCTTTGGAACCACAGACCACAAAGATCAGAATACTTTTCTTGAAGAAAGTAAGTACAAAAGGCTAGACAGGCACTACCAGAACCACCAAAGGCACTGAGTCACAAGTCCATGACCTTGGGCAGGAGTAATGGAAATGTTCCATGGCTTCAGATGCACAATCTCGACACGTCTGACTACCACACAGTCAGTGACAATGAGCTTGCAGCTGTGTACTTCAAGTTATATCTTCATCATGATCTACCTAGTGCTTAAGCTAAAAAGACAGACAACTAAGATAATACACATCTCCATCTCACAGAGAACCCAAACTTTCAAATTTCAGTGACACAGTGACAAAATAGATTCAGAATGAAGTTTTATAACATCTACACACAAATTCAGTATTCTCACTTCTGAAATCAACATACTATTAAAAGAAACATGCAACTTCTTGTTTACCTGATTCTTTGACTCCTCAAATCTTCTTTCTGGTAAACTCTGCTAAAAAATTTCAAAAGCAATGTACGAACTGGAAAGAGGAGATTCCTTTGCTGGTATAGTGTATATACTGCTTTTATCAAAGGTTCTGTTGCCACTGGAAAAAAAGGTATAAAAATCTGAAGTAACACTACTTCATATATATACATATACAGGAGAGCTATCATCTTTATCTAAAATTGACTACACTGAACTCCAGAGGAAAGCACCAAAATGTTTTAACTACTGGACTTCTAAACCATTGAAACAACACCTTGTGTAGCTTGTGAAAGAGCCAGACAAAAGAGGGACAACATGCAAGTGAAAACTTCGGAACTTCTTGAAGACAGAACAGTCCACAGGTTGCAAGGTAGCTGAGCACCAATAAATTCCTGCTTTCCAGGGCTGTCTTCCACATCCTTTTCCCCTGCTGCAGTTAACCTCACACCCATCTTCTCTTTACTCCTCACCTATGCTCCCCCAAACCTCAGTGTCAAAGGGCCTTCAGCTCTCTCCATACTATCCCTTTCTCCCTGCCATACACACTAAGCTGATCAGCTCTCCCTGTCTCTGAACCAGCTGGATCAAAGTTACACTGGCTAATTAACCAGAAAATACATACCTCAAGAGTATGGCAAGACCAGCTCTGCAAGGAGAACTGCTAAATTCCACTGCAACCTCTCCTTCTCCAAAGCTCTCGTCAACTATGCGCTATCACCAGACTTAAAACAAAATATGAAAGCTCTACTATCATGACCAAATTGGCTAAAACCAGACAGCAAATGCAGAGCTTATTGCAACAGATTGAGAAATAGATAAAATATTTCCTTTGGAAACCAGAGTAAACCACTGGATGTAAAAATTAACAAAGGATGGAAAAATATGTATAAAAATAAATTAATATTTTAGGTGTGTAGAATGTTAAGTTACCTTTCAATAATTCTCTGTGGCACGTTAAGTGAAACAGGTCCTACGATTTGAATTGTTTCATACAAACTTGGTCCATATGAACAGGGCAAGTTTAAAATGGGAAGCAATTTTAAGTACTACTCTTAAAAAGTAATACTTAAAAGGTCATTATAGAGACTTCCCAAACGCAGCTGAAGTCCTCAGGTTTTAAAGTATTTCAGTTTTAACTAGCATATGTCAAGCCTCCTTCTGAAGTGGCCAAGTGTGCTCTTTTCATTACATGAAGAAAATTTATCAAAAATACAACAAGCAGGGAAGCTGCTGCTGAAGTCACACTGGAGAAATGCAAGATAGGAGCAAATATCCTAATTAGAGAACAGACCCAGAGTCTGATCTGAAGGAATGGAGAGAAATCTTCACAAAACGCAGCTCCAAGCTCTTCTAGATTTCCACAGAAAAAGCTGGATACGTGCATTTCATCACAGAATAAATACCTACTCAAAACAGGCAATCTGGAAAAATGCAACCACGCTTGTGCAGCATAAGGCATAGGAGGCTGACCTCTTTTTCATTAGCTCTCTGGGTTTTTTCTATCTAAACTTCTTCTCTTTTGATTTCCATTGTGCTCTATTTTTTTTTATTGTATCAGCTCATTTTTAATTTTGCATTGTCTTGTAAAGAACACATATCCTTCCAGCCCCTTAATCTCAATGTCAGACAGGTTTTTAAACAAGTAAGAGTTAATTTCTTTGCAGTACCCCCTGATACAATATAGAGTACAGAATTTGTAGAGCAGCATCAAAAAATAAAGAATTCAAAGAAGCTTTTCTTTGACATAATCACGTAACGGTTGAAGTGGTAATGAACCCTGAGGTCATGTGATTCGACAGCCCTGCTGAAGCAGGATCAGCTAGATCTGGCTGCCCACAACCATATCCAGATGTCTTCTGAATATCTCCAAGAATGGAGAGTTCACAATCTCTCCGGGCAACCCGTGCCACTGTTTAGTCACCCTCACAGTACGAAGGGTATTCCCAATTCTCAGACAGCATCTCCCATGTTTCAGTTTGTGCCCACTGCTGCTTGTTCTATCACTGGACACCACTGAAAAGAGGCTGGCTCCCTCTGCTTTGCACCCTCCCTTCAGATACCTACATATGTCAATGAGAATCTGAACCTTCTCCTCTCCAGGCTGAACAGTCCCAGCTTCCTCAGCCTTCCCTTCCTCACAGGAGAGATGCTGCAGTGTGTCTTCATCATCTTCACAGCCCTTTGCTAGAATCTTTCCAGTATGTCCATGCCTCTCTTATACTAGGGAGCCCAAAACTGGACATTTCAGGAGTGCCCTCACCAGTGCAGAACAGAGGGGCAGGATCATCTTGCTGTCAACACTCCTAAAGCAGCCCAGGACACCACTGGCCTTCTTTGCTGCACAGCCCATTGCTGGCTCCACTTGGACCCCCAGTCCTTTACTGCCAAGCCACTTTCTCTGGTCAGCCCCCAGCATGTACAGGTACATGCTTGTTCCTCCCCAAGTGTGGGACTTCACACTTCTTGTTGAACCGTCAGCCCATTTCTCCAGCACGTCAAGGCTGTATTTCCTCTACCACTAGCATATCAGTTAAATCTGACATGTTGTCATGATTTTAGAACTGCATAAGGATTATCCTGAATGGATGAGAGAAACCATCCACATAAATACACACAGATTTGTGAGAGAACCAATTTCTCACTGGACCTTTACAGGATCAGCAGACAAGATCCATACATACTAATCTTTCACAATTTCATTCAAACCTTTTTAAGAGTTTATTTATTTTCTGGATTCCAGAGGAAAATTATTGCACTAAAATGGCCACTTTGGGTAGAAAAACACAAACCATTATCTACTACCTGGCAAAGGTTTGGTAGACAAAACTAAAAAAAAAAAAATCGTTTAATTAAGAGGAAAAGCCTGAAGTATCTGACTTAATAGTCTAACAATAGTCTGGAAACTGCTTTCCTGAACTCCTCTGCTTCAGCTCAGCTAGTGAGACGGGCTCTGACTCTGGATTATTATTTGCCTTCAACACAAAACTAAATCTGAAGTGCAGACAGGAATGATTAGTTATTAACTTTGTCACCAGGGACACAGGAATAGACAGAGTTCCATTAAAAATGGATTTGGAAGGACTAATTGCCAAAATGTATTTGAGGGACATTTGACACCTTTTCATCTTACAACTCTAACAATGACATCTGTTGCTAAGGGCAAACCATTTTCTATAAACTACTTGGGTTGCGTGGCTGTGGAATTCACTTCTATCAGACTGGTAAGACACAAAAGACTACTGTCACTTTTAGATTTACTGAAAAATTCCTCTCTTAAAGAAGTCCTATTTCAATCACTTATTAGAAGCATCAGCTAAGGCCTCATCTGGAATATAACTAAAAAGTAGTAGTAGTAGTACTGAAAAGTAGTACTAAAAAAGAAAGGAAGAGGTAAGCCAAAATACTGTACTGGTCCCGAAGTCACAGCTGGAAATATTTCTCTTGGAAAAGGATGCAAATCAAAGATCCTGGAAAATATTCAACAGCAGTGTACATCAACCTATCTTGGCATTTCATATCATCACAGAACTAAATGGTCATCTGACAGTACTCAAGAGAGTCTACCAGTTATGATAAATGATTTTAAAACAGGACTGGAACATAAAAGTATCATGCACCTCTACTTTCTAGTAATTACTTCTTCAATATAAAGCTCATCTTCCCATTATAAGAGTATCTTAAGAAGTGAAGACAAAAAACAGGCATAAAAATATATTTGTATTTTGCATATCAACAGTATGAAATTAAGATCATTCCTAAAAATAAAGTTTTCAATGCTACACAGTGGGATATTGCCATGAAATTCAATTTACCTCTATGACAAAATACACTACAATATGACAACTGAGGACAAGCTGCAGCAAGCTGAAAGTGCTAGAATAACTCAAGCTCTTTGTCAGTGCATAATTTTGCTTTTCAGAAACTATTAATCTTACCTTTGTTTTGCTGTATTTGCATTAGTCTCCAAGTCACACCAAGCAGTCTGTTCACCTGTTTGCTACTCAGCTTGCTGCCATCCTGAAGGCTGTCTGTCACAAACTTCCTGATCATGTCCAGCCAGCCAGAGTCTGTCTGAAGTGTTGAAGTGCTTGCTAGTGAAACCATTATGTCACACAAGGTTAAGTTCAGCAAAAGATGGTCTACGTTGTTTGAGGATGTCATACAGTTCTTGTTGCTAAAGGGAAGGGAGGCGGTGAACAGAAAGATTCAAAAAAAATTTTTTAAATTAAAATGGACACTACTTCATACCCCTTGCACATACACCAGTGTTCTACATAGACTGCAAAGGAGCAGAATGATTTCAGAACACACTAAGCATGAACACAGCCTCACATCTGGGAGCTCAGAGGGGACACAACCTGCCACTGGTCTGTACTAAAACAGAATCAGTGCATCCACTCTGACAGCTCAATAGTGAAGAAAAGTGTAAGAGTTTGGCTTCTCCTGCCCCAGCAGTGCTTTACCATACAGGACAGACACAGTGTGTCCATCTCCCCTCCCAGCTGTGCTTACCCAGCCCTGCAATACAACTCTGGAAGATTGTCTGTAGATGAAACAAAAACGTTTGAACTACGTTTTGATGTAACTGTGCAGTCAACTGAAGAAAACATGCAGAAATATGAAACCAGTGAAACTAACACAATCACCATTTAGTAATATGCAAATTCCAGATCAAGAGTTCAATTAAAGAAAAAGTTCAAGAAAAAACCAAGGACCTCAGTAAAATAATTTCTCTGAGGCAGCATTTCAGTTTCCACTGGAGACTATCCAGACAACTTCCTACACAATACATTTATAAAAAACAACCAAAACTTTTCAGTTGAAAGCAATGGCACCTTCCCATAACAACTTTTCTACGATCTTCAGGCAATACACAATAAAGTTTTCTTTTCCAACATTAAAAACTTAATCCTGAATAAAGCATATGACTCATGTCTCACTTCTTTTATGAAATTAAAAGCTGTGACATGACACTGATTTTATTCTTACCCTTTGAATGAATCTTTCTTTTTGTGTTTTACTGTTTCTTGTACAGAATATGGAAAATGACGCATGAAGTGGTGCTTGAAATCAACAAGGTAATTCATTCGAAGCCACAGTTCCTGTTAAGGAAAAGAGACCATAGACAGAAAACATGGTACTAAGTGAAATACATCAACACAATCATCTTCCAAAATCCATTATTGGAATGAATGACAAACAGGAACTTCAGCTTCTGTTTCCAAGTTTTTTATATATATTTACTTTTAGATGTAAATGTGAAGTCCTGTGCATGAACCTGAAGGTCCACAAAACAAGGGAGTAATATGATGATATAAGTTAAGGCTAAGCAACATTTAATCCCAACTGGATCAGCACATTTTCTTATCACATATTAATGTAGATATATGCAATCTTAAACTCAGTTACAGATTTGAATTGAAAGTGCTTTTATATCAATTTATCAGTACTTAAAATCAGAGTGAAATCTGATTAACTTTCAGTGCCTATCCTGAGTTTTCCATTAAGACATATTCCAATACTACTTTCATCTTTCCCTATAATTTATGCACTTGGAGTTGAAAGCCCACAGGTAAAACATTTTTTAGTAGAAAGGCCATCCTTACAGAAAAAAGGATTCAATATTTTAAAATAATTTTACTTTGTGAGTTAGCAGATAGTCACCATTCTACAAAGCATTCAACAGAACTCATCACTTTAAAAAAAAGCCTGCATTGCTATCAAATTGATCAGGCAGAAGAATCTCTTTGATATCCAACTATTCAGAACAGAGAATAGCCATTAAACAATTTCAAAGATCAATAGCTTTCCACTAAGCATATTCAGAGTGGTTTTCCACAGTGTCTATAATAACCACTTTGGCTTGTAAGGCCAAAGGCTATTTAATAAGCAAAGCTTTCATTTCCAAACGGAGCCACTTGAATGCATTTTGTCTAGAGAGGTAACTATAAAGACAAAATAAACCATTTATCTTACCTAAAATGAAATATGCTCCACAAAACCCAAATTGTATGAACCTCAGAATTTTTCTACCCTCATCAAACAACCCAAGGTGGTAACACAGCTGTGTGCACCCAAAGCAGTTTGTATCCTTTCCCAGGAGCAGGCTTTATGTGACCAGAATGCAGGCCCCCTATGGCCAGGGGCAGCAACTCCACAGTATCCTTAAGAAAAAGGTGAGGGGCAGGAGGCTGCCAAGTGTCTGCTTTTTGCCTGCCTCCAAGAGGCCCTCTAGGAAAGAGGAACAAGGGGAAAAGCATGTTTTGTTCAGACACACTGAATCTGTCCCTCAGGCTGTGTATGCTGGGTAACTTTGGTCTAATATAATGATTCCACAGATGTTTTCCAATAGTCTTTGTGTAGCTTTCTGTTTAGCAAAGGGACCCACGATCCCACACACAGGTAAAGCAAAGAGTTGTCAAGACACTCCTTCCAACTACTCTCAAAAGCCAAAAAGGAAATCATGTTCTGTTTCTAATTTGCAAAACCTTTGGAAGAACAGCAAAAGTTACAATAAACAAACAAAAAGCAATGCATTTATTCAGGGTAAAAGACAGAAAATAATTAGGTAGAAAAAAAAACCAAGGAAATTTTCCAAAATGCTTATTGGCGTTTTGATTCCATGACTTATGATCCTACCAATCATGACATAGCAACACAGACTGCACCAAGCAATTACAGGATCTCTCATACCACCTTTCTCTCTTACCTTTCCAAACATTTAGGGTTTGTTCATTTCCACCCACCCCTACAAAATTTTTTTACACACAGAAATGAGGAACAAACAACTCCATTCTATGCTTTGCTCAAATTTATATTCTAGAGGTTATCTGGGAGACAAAATGCTCCCCTTCCCCAATATCACTTTCAGTTTCAAAAGCTTTTGGGCTGCAGGCTGTCAAGGAGGATTTCTGGAGACTGTAAGTGAACTCATTGCTCAGTTCAGCAGATTCTTTTCTACAGTAAAAGAGACTTAATAAAATCCAAATTTAAATTCTACTCAACGCCTGGGCTTTTTCTTTCTTAATAAAATATTTCCACTACTTCCAATCACCAAATCACTAGTTCCTCACTCCTCAAAACAAAGTGAATGAACTGTCATCATTATGCCACGGATCATTTCTCCCTTACCATTTTGTATGTTTCGTCATGTCGCTTTGTGAGCTTCCACAACAAATGTATTATACTAAGCACTTGCTGCATAAGCTGCTGAGATTCTGGTTCCAAAAGGTTTCCAAGAATGGGAGCTGACTGTGCAGGAGATGCTTCAATCCAGCACTCAATCAGTAATGGAACTATTATCTCAATAAAACCTTTTAAGTTTTCAGCCGAGGACAGGCCTTTTTCTGCACTGTCCAATACACTTGTCAGAGACCTAAACAACAAAAGCAAAAAAAGATAAAAGATAAAGATCACACCTTTAAAAACAAGATTACAGTAATACCTCTTTCCTGCTTTCTCAATACCAGGAAAAACTAGTTTTTAACACATTCAATGTTTTGCTGGCTCTCTTGCTAGATATTTCAGTGTGGACAAAAGCAAGTTCAAACCACGTACAACAAACCTGCTCCCGAGTCTCCCTGAAAGTTTGTGGCTTCTGTAACAACTTCTTAGATGTCAGTATTTCATTCCCCATTGTTATATGTAAAGTCTATTAAGGGAAGAAATAGGATTTGCAACATCATATCATCTTCAGTCAACAGGCAGGAATTCACTGTACTCAGCACAACAAAATACAAAAAAATCTTTTAGCTTTAAGCATCTTAAAGCAAAATGACAAAACTGACTACATGTTATTGTCAAATGCATGAGGTTTATTACTGTCAATAATCGTCTCCAGCTACAAAGAAACACAATGGCTTTCATAATAATGGGGGGGGGAAATTTCTGCAAAAATATAACTGGTTCCCATCTGATGTTTAGCTATAATGCTCTCAAAAGCAACTACATGGAAAATTATTAAAATGATCTGATAATGAAGTTAAACCAAAATTATTAAAAAATTAAGATACAGTTAAATGAAAATAACATCTACCAGAAATCAAGAAAACCAAGAACTCTCCCTCTCCCCCCACCTTAAAACACACTTTCTTTGTGTCTCCAAGGGGATTATCAACAGATAAGACCAAATCCTCCTCCTGGATAAGTTCAGGCAACTTGTATCCATTTCAAAAAGACGATTCTTGAAGGAAATAAACCCCTGAATAAATCCTGCTAATTTTAAGCAATACAGAGCCATTAAAAAATAAGTGCAACATTAATTTCAAGTCATGATTTCTGAAATTGCTTTTTATGATGATTTTTTTCTAATTCAGAGCAGGGAATTCCCATCATAACATACATAAAATTGGTACAGTGAACCTCATGGTAAACTCCTTTCTATTTCAGCATTCTCCAAGTGATTTTTCTTTACATACACACTCAAAATAGGATCTGAAAAACTATTTGCTTTCCTTCCACAGACATGCTGGGAAGTTCTGTTTACAAGTAAAGCACTTTTCCAAAGTCATCCTGACATTTTTAAATTATCCAGTTAGTTATATCCTTCTATGAAGCCACATTTCATGTTTTTGCAATCATCTACAAAATGCATGTAAGAGAAAATTTTATTCAGTCATTTCCCTCTGGTTGAAATTGGTATCTCAAGTGACTAAAACAAACAAAAAAATCCTACGGGTATTAAAAAACCGTAAAAAGTACAGGAAAAAGGAATAAAGTGTGAAACAAATACAAGCTCCTTTTCAATGAAGGCAATATGGGAGAGAAAATTTAAATGTCCACAAAATAAAATGGGTGAGTAGAAACATAACTGGTCATAAGAAAGAAAAATAATCTTTAGTACTTACAGTAACTATCAGATATCTTAAATTGTATCAAGCTTAGCATTAACTGCAGCAACCAACATATCCAGTAAATTTAATTTGGTTTACCTGTCCCTTTTTTGTTGCTTTATGTCCCTTCTATGCTGCAGACACTGCAATAGACACCAGTTTCTTACAGACTATAAAGAGTTTAGGGTGAATGCTTCTATCTTAAGACTTTTTAACTCTCAGTCATTGCAAGACACAGTAGACCAATCCCATCTTCCAATTATAACCACAGTGAATTCTAAAGTATCACTGGACAAGCCAAGACTATGATACCAAGACTATGATCTCATTGAAAAAGCAAGGCTGTCCTGTAAATGCTGTGCCATGACAGGATTACACACTCAGCTGAGAGTCTGAAATGTCAATAAATGGCTGTCTTAGTAGTTTCTCCAACAAGAATACCTGATATTACTGTAGAACTCTGGAATTCAAGTACTGTATTCCTGGAACACAAAAATCTCCCCATTGAAGAGTGAACAGTGCCTGAAACCTAAGAAGTTGGCAACACACACCTGAAGGTGTTTCAGTACATTCTGAAACAAGAAATGGAAAAAGGAAGAATTCATGCCAAAAGGGATACTCCCTTCCAGCTGCTGAAAGCATTTGGGTAAGAATACTTAGCAAAGCTTTCATGAACCCTTGAAAAAGAAGCCCCTATCTCTCAAGATAAGACTACACCACACATTCAAGGTTACCATGAAAGTGGTTAACAAAATCTAGAAGTCAGTAACAGATGATGACAAAGTCTTATAGTAATCTGCCCAGTGTTTATTTGATTAGTACAATATCATTAGAAATACAGGTTCACTGGAACTGGGAAGGTTTGACGTCAATTACTCTTTGTGTCACAGATCTGTTATCACTGTTCTTTAATGGTAAGGTGACTCTTGGAAACACTGCAAACCATAACACCTTCCTATCAGTATGAGATACTACTGAGGGGAGATGCAAGGTATTTATGTATCCCTTAAACTGTCACTTTACTTTAAAATGCCAGTATTTTTATAAAGCAGGACCAAACAAACAAAAAATTTGTAAAATATCTGCCATTTGACACTAAGAAGACCATAGAAATTCAGAAAGTGTAAAAGAAACAGAAAATAAAGAAACAACTTGTTCCTTAAAAGAGGAAAAGTCATTGGAAGTTTTAAGTTTTTATGGCTTGCAGTCTAAGCCAGGTTACTGTCCTCCTTTTCTGTGTGTACTGCCAATTGCAGCCAACAGTACACCAAGTGCATTTTCCGCTTCATCTGATGCACATGTCACCCCATATATGTATTCATGGACTGTGCTTCATCTTCCATTCTGGTCTCTCAAGCCTTCCTTGCTTTTCTCTGCAGCTTCATTTTGTCCTTTCTCAGCAGAGTCTGAAGGTCAACTGTTTCTCTTCAGTAGCGCTTCCAACACAAAAAGTTGTGAGACCTTTCCATTCTTCCACACCTGAAATGAGTTTGATGCAAAAAACAGCACAGTCAGCACATAATGCAGAGGATACAATCTAAAAATCTCCTAATTCACTGCAATCTTTAATTTATACACAGTAAGAAGATCTAGCACACACCACAAGATAATTCTAAGACTTGCATTATTGACTCATTCAGCATCTGAAGCTCGGAATCCATCCTTTTTATTAACACGAATACTGCAAACTGATTCTGAAAATCTCTTTCCATAATCATGAGATTATCAATGAGGTGTCACCCCTACCCGATGCACTTACAAGACTACAAAGATACAGGAACTTTAAAAATTTAGCATACTACTATGGTGTTTGGAAGCCTACTTTATAAAAAACAAAGTTAAAACTTACTTGCAGCATTAGTGATGAGGCATTCAATACACACACAACACTGCAAATAGTTACTTATGATTTGGTCAACTCATGAACTATAGGAAGGACTTGATTATTTGTGACTTCTTTAAACACACACACAGTCTCAGTATTGCACCTCTTATTAGAACAGGCCACAGCAGGGGCCTGGGAATACCCATAAAAAACCACAACTGGGATTGTACAGAATTAAACACCTTTATATTATTAGAAAATATTTCAGTGGCAAATACAAAAACCACCACAGCAACTTTTCACCATTGGAATTTCACACATAACCACTAAAACAAGCTGTACTGTCCCTTTGTGAAAAACCAATATACCAAAACCACACAAATGCAATAAAATGACAACATTTTAGTACCTTCTGCAGATTTCCTTCTCTTTTCTCTTCTTCTGTTCTGCTGCCATCCACTCGCTTTGCCAATCTCGCCTTGGATTCCAGCCATGTTTCCTTCTATTCTTCTGGCTCCTCCCCATGCTTGCAAACATCTTTTTGAAAGTATTTATAACCAGAAGTGGATCACGATGTTTCACCAAAATCTAGCTCCTCAGAAAAGCGGAATCCAGTTCAGATGACACCAGATGTAAAGTTTATTTTCCTAGACCTTGGATACAATGCTGTTACAGGGCACAGTATATCACACACTGCATATCACTCAGAGCACAATACAAGAACCCTCTGATATACAGTGGTCTACAATTGGGTGCTTCTGAACACAAAGATGAAGTCAATAGACCATTTTGGGCTCAACACTGAACCTCACCCGTGGCTCAAATAGGCTTCACCAGTCTAGTTTCCAGATGAATTTTACCTGCAGCAGATATTGTTGGTCATGGCTAAACACCAATGCTACCAATCACTTTTATGAGAATAAGCTGCACATTTTACTTAGCTTAGTATGTTGCCTATACCTACCACAACTAATGCTACCTACAGAGAGGAAGCCTAGGAAAACAGTAACAGGTGGTCTCGTCTGTCTCTCCATGGCAGAGATGGAAAACACCTGCTAATTCAGGCCAACACCTGTGGCATTCAAAGAGAACACCTCTTCTTCTGCGCTTCATTTATTCAAAGATAGGATGGACACAGCAATGGAATAGGCAGTAGGTTTTATACCCTTTTGTGCCACTGACCTCCTAGATGAATTTGGTGCAACCTCTTGTTCAGTCTTCTCCAGCAGTCAAACAAGAATTGTGGTTTGTCTTCAAACCACCTTGGTATGTACAGGTATGTAACAGCTTAAGTGCTTCCATTTTTCAAGTCATTATTCCACATGTCCTACCAACAGGTATGTAACATCCCTAGTAATGCATTACATGGGGATGCCAAGGTTTAAAAAGCACCATAAAGAGTGGTGGGAGGTACCTCTCTAGCAGGTGAATCAGAAAGGAAGAAGAGAAATAAAAGTAGTTGTTTATTTCTCCCTCAACTTCAGCTCACATCTGTTTAGAGTAGTACTAAAACCCACATGAACCCTTCTGTGACTAAGCACACTACACTTTCTTCCATATTCATCAGCATGTCTCAGACGAGACATCTTTTATCCACAGTGAAGATACAAACCCGTGATGTGATTAAGAATATCTAGACTTGGAAATTCAGCAGAACTTCATACCACCAGACACTTCTTACCATGCTGTACTTTTTAAAAGGAGCAATTTTCAAAGAAAACAGACTTCTAATCTTATGATAGACTCTTGAAGGTAAAAGCACAAAACATCAGTAAAATTCATTATCACAAACAAGCTTACATTTAATTTAAAGTAATTTGCCTGCCTGCCCCTAGGCCTGTCTGATATCCTGCAAAAACCTGCAAGTTGTCAGTTTTCATTGCAAAAACACCTTAATAGAGTTGGTCATCCAAAATTGTTATGAATAGCATAAAATAAAGTCTATGTAACAGGAAAGTTCATGACAGACACATAGCAGTTACCTGCTAAGTACTTCCGTATTTTCAAGCCTGTGCAGGAAGACCACACATTACATTAAGTGTCCTAAGACACAGCTAAGGGACAATCCCACAACAAAAAATTAAACTGTGATCACACAGCTGACATTAATTCCCCAATTAGCTAACATTTTCTCACCTCAGTCTAAATGATGAGTTGATCTTTGGTCGTAAGCCACCATTTTCAAACAGTTGTATATGTTGCTGATTATTTGCATGGAGCTTCCAACTTATACATATTGGGTTCCTCAAAGAATGAGGGCTGTCCTTTTGCTCTTGAAGCCCTTCATCCTCTGCTTCACTGGATCCATCTACCACTGCTTGGAGAAACTTTTTGAGCCTGGTAAGTACATTCAACCTCCACTGCTGAGAAGTTACTCTGCGATTTGGGTTAACCGAGAGCATCCAGGAAAGTTTATCCCTGCTTTTCAGTCTTTTTGAAAGTTGCTGGTGAGAAATAAGCTCTACAAAATTCTTCAACAATATAACGCTGCGGTCTGTAAGAAGAGCTGGGTATGCTTCCAATAAAACGTCCAAGACTTTCAATGAATCTTCCTGAATTCCCTCACTGATATGAGTCATGGCACTAGAGAGATGGGCACTTACCAAAGGAAAAAATGGAGCAATCTGTTCCGCTCTTATTTTTGAAGCCAAGAACTGCAGCAGGTGAACAGCTGCTCTTCTGACACCAGAATCTTTGTCTGTAAACACAGCAGCCACCTCACTGATAATGTTTGAAAGGTGTGCATCAACTAACACTGGGTACTGAGACAGGAGCTCTTTGAGTCCAAGAAGTGCATTATGCTTAACCCCAGGACTGTAGTGATGCATCTGTGAAAGCAGGTCCTAAAAGGAAACAAACATATATACTTGCTATCATTATTATTTGAAGCTCTTTGAACTTCCCCCATCTATTTCAAGCATATTTCTCTTTAACACTCAAAAATACAGAATCTACTCTTACGATGTACTTCTGTTTCTAACAGAAAAATATCTTCAGAACAAACACAGCAGTAGTTTAGAGCACAACAATGAACAAATCATCAGAATTCAATTACAGGAAAAACAAGATACTATGACTTGTCCTTCAGGTGATTAAATACTCCTCATTCAGAAGTTTATGCACAACCCTACTGACCCAACAGAGAAATGACCAAAACTCTTGTTCTCGGAAGTAGAAATACAAAATCTCAGCCTCAACAGCTTTCGTCAGTTTAAGTAGAGAGCTGCAAGAGACAGAAGACAACACAAAGGAAGGAAAACGAACCCACCCCTTAAAAAAAATAAGATTCTTTAAAAACATCACTTCAGGATGTCTGCTTCTTAAAATCTTGTCTTCAAGCTATGATCCAAGGCTTTCAAAAAATGGAACGTTGATCACAGATACTTAAATCAATGTGCAATTGGTTTTTCATACTGATGAAAACCTTCCCCTTGGGTTACACCCAGCAAACTGAGTCATTAAATTTGTGGGTCAGATTATTGACAAGGAGGACTGTATTCAGATACCCTGCTGGAGTTTTTTTAAATATTTTTTCCTAATCTCTGGTAAACACAGTAAACCCAGATGAATGACAAGTAATGTTGTGTAATTTCAGAATGCAGTGTCACACTATACCTTTATGTTAAGTTTCCTATTTTGCGTAGGAAGCACTCCATCTTCTTTAAGCTGCTCGGGAATTTGTATGGCCTTTGTTTTGAAGGTAGTATCAGTTGCATTCTCTAGTTTAGGCTTTTTTTTCCCAACTTTAAATTTCACTTTCTGGAAATCTTCCTGATGTTTCCTTTTTTTAGTCATTCTGATTCTCTGCAAAAATAAATTCAAAGTTTTAATTTGATTAAATGCATAACAAAAAAACCGTTTCCACCAAAGAGCACCAACTTCCCAACAAAGGCTACTGCTTTTATTCTTTTTTCTATGCACAAACTCGTATCCACTCTTGAGGCCAGATGGTAGACTAAACAGTCATGCAGACTGATTCTGTGCAGCTGTTCTAGCGTCCAGAAAACATTCTGCTTGCTCCTCTGGCTGTCTTTGCTTTGAGAACTGTTTTACTGAAAAAACATCACCAAAATACCTGCACCTGCCACTGCCTTATCAGATTTGTTAGTTTTGTTTTAAAAAGTTCCTGCCAACAAAGCAGCTTTTTACACAACTGACTCTTGTCAGGCCAAGAAGCTCAGCAAGCTGCTTCATTTCATTTGTCTGTTGCTTACCCAGTCCATCACTAACAGTGCACAGACTGCACAGGGACAATCACAGCTTTAATCAAGCCTTCACCTGTAACAGCAGCACACAGGAAACTTGAGGAAATCTCCACTACACGCTGAAAAATCCATTCTGTGCATTTAAAAACGATAACTGTGGGGCGGGGGGTGAAGGAAGAGGCTAAATGGGCACACGTAAAGAGTAAATAGAGGCTAAAAAACAAAGTCGTATTTAATAAGGTAAAAGAAATAAGGTAGTATCAGTCACTATACTTACAAGCTGCAGACATACCAGAATAGAGATACAATAACCAAAGCAAATTAAAACCCATACAAGTTTCTAAATGGCTTTTTGGCTTTATCTCCTTGGATAGTGAAGCACTCTTACTTCTACCAGGTTAAAAAACCCCTCCATCAACACACCAAAAATCCCCAACAAACAGTACATCACAGGATCCCTTATTAAACCTTCTGGGAAAAAACCCAAAACCCTAACAAAAAACACTCCAAATCAAATCCCCAACAATACAGCTGACCAAACTTCAGAAATTTCAAAATTACATATGCAGACAATTATTCTTTTCTCATGGATGTAATCATCATTCCCTCTAGAATTCTAGAAAATAGAATTCTACAGCCCATTTCCCAATGGACTTCAAGCTGAAATTTGTGCTGTACTTGAGTATTTCACATCATCAAGATAATAATTCAATGTTTTAAATAAAACTGTCATTTTCTATTCTTTGAAAACAATATAAACAACTGATCACACAAACACTTGACTGCAACTGAATTTCTGCTTTTCACATGCTAGCTTAAAAGGTTATATGAAAGACCACTTCAATTGAAGTATAAATGTAGCATAAGTAACCTATCAACTCAAGAGGCTTTTAAAACACTTGGGGTTTGGTGCCAAAAAAAGGTCCTTTAGTGTCCAAGTATAACAACCACGGGCTTATGAGCTTTTCATTTTTACCACATGCAACTTTCAGAAAAGAACTACATTTTTTACTGCTTTATATATAGAAATGGCTAGAAGGTTATGACATGAAGCTTTTCTCTGCTTACAAGGCTTGCTTTAATGGACACATCTGGGAAGCCTCACTCTATATGATGAAACATTTGGCTTCCCATTAGCGTTAATACCTTCACAATACAGGTGTGCACACACCTGAACAAAATCAGTCTTTTAAAGGATGAGGCTTCTAAAATATCCTTTCTCCTACTAAAACAAAGCAGCAAGTTTACCTTGCAGTACAAATTCGGGAAATAATTTATTGGTAATTTAAGCCCATCCATTTACAATGCACAGGTAATATGCTAAATCAAGATATAAAAGTTATAAAACATAAGCCCGGGAAACACCACACATTATGTAATAAGACATCTGGTAAACTCTTTACAGATTATGAAATTACCCAACTATTATAATTGAACTTTTTACTGAAAAAACTGTTGCTTTTTACTTCAGCTGCATCTCACGAGGAGAGACTGGGAGCTGGACCTGTTTAGTCTGAAGAAAAGACTGAACAGGGAACTCACTAATGAATACAAATATCTCAAAGGCAGATGCCAAGAGGATGGTTCCAGGCTCTTTTCAGTGCTGCCCAGTGACAGGATAAGGAGCAACGGCCATAAACTAAACTACAAGAAGCTTCACCTCAACATGAGGAAGTTTAAGTTGGATATCAGAAAAAAATTTTTTACAGAGAGAGTAATCAGGCATTGGAATGGGCTGCCCGGAGAGGTGGTGGATTCACCATCCCTAGAGATCTTTAAATGCAGATTGGACGTGGCGCTGGGTGCCATGATCTAGTAAATGAGCTAGAGTTGGACCAAGGGTTGGACTCGATGATCTTGGAGGTCTTTTCCAACCCAATCGATTCTATGATTCTATGATTCTATGATTCTATGAAGAACTTTACACTGAGGGTGGCAGAGCACTCAAACAGGCTGTCTGGGGAGGTTGTAAAGTCTCCCTCTCTGGAGGTATTCCAAACCCACCTGGACATGTTCCTCTGTAACCTGCTCTGGAAAAGGGGTTGTACATGATCTCCACACATCCCTTCCAACTTTAATCTGTGATTGTGTGTATTTTCACTTGGCTCTCCTCCAGCAGGACTGAGCTAAGTGCACCTAACAGTTTATGCACTAACACGGATTTTACAACCCAAATCATTAAAACAACCTCAAAGTGATGCAAACTTCCTCTAACACAAAGCTGCACGCCACACTTTTTAGAAGCCACTTGAGGTGTCATTCAGTCACCCAGGGAAACAGAGAACCAAAAGGAGCAACCGTTTCACCTGTAATTTCACTGTAGTGAAGGGCCTGGAGAAAAGGCAGCTCAGGGGTGACCCCACTGTCCTCACAGCTACCTGAAGGGAGGCTGCCAGGTGGGGGTTGGCCTCTTCTCCCAGGCAACCAGTGACAGCACATGAGGCTTAAGCTGTGCCAGGGGGAGTTTAGGTTGGACATCTGGAGAAATTTCCCCACAGAAAGGGTGATTAGACATTGCAATGGGCTGACCAGGGAGATGCTGGAGTCACTGTTCCTGGTGTTTAACGAAAGACTGGACGTGGCACTCAGTGCCATAGTCTAGTTCATTTACAGGTTGGACTGGATGGTCTCAGAGGTCTTTTCCAACCTAACTGATTCTGTAATTACTTCCTCGCAGGTCTGAGGCCGTATCCTCAGGGAACCTCACTACCTTGCTCAAGCAGCCTGGAAAATCCGGAGAAACCCGAAGGCAAGGCACACGCCCTAACTAACTCCCCTGCCCTGACAGAGATTTCCCCGCGGGCGCTCTCTCTCTCTGTGTCTGTCCCGGCGCAGGCCATTGGTACTCACGGGCGCTCAGGTCACTCCGCGCGGCTCCCGCGCATCCCCCGCGCCGGGGCCGCTCCGCCCGCCCGGCCGCGCCGCGCACGCCGGACCCGAGCGCCGGCTGCTCCCGCGGGTCTAGGCGGGCACGCAGCGCTCCTCGCCGTCCCGGGACATCCTCCGGCTTCTTCCCCGAGCGCCGCTCCCGTCCGCGCCGCTTCGGCCGCTCTGCAGGCGTTCAAATAAAGGCGCGTCAGTGCCCGTCCGGCGCCGGGGAGGCCGCGGGTTGGGCTGCCGGGAACTGCCGGGGCTGCGCGGGGGAAGGTGAGGCGGGAGCCGGGGGGAAGCCGCCGTGCGAGCTTGGGCGGGGGCGGCAGCACAGATGCCGCTGGTTTCCCCGAGAGCGGCACCCAGCCCGCGGCGGCCGCGCCCGCCTTTCCCCGGCACCGGGATGCGCGGAGAGGGCAGGGAAGGGAGGGTGTGCGGCAGGCAGGCACAAAAGGCGGGCGGCCCTTGGCGCAGGGGCCGGGCGAGCGCGGCGGCCCCGCGGCAGGGCCGGGCCGGGCAGTTCCCCGCCAGGACCGGGCAGCTCCCCCGCCGGGATCGGGCACCTCCGCCCTGACCCTCCGCCCTGACCACCCCCCCCCCCCTCCCGCTCCTTCCCGCCCCGCCGGGCCCCGCAAGCCCCACGCACGCTCACCGGCCACACGCGCGCCCGCGCCGGCCCCGCTTCCGCCCCCGCCGAGAGCCGCGGCCGGAAACGGCCGCCCACGTGAGCGGCGCCGCCCCCGGTGCGCGCCCCCCGCCCCGCGCGGGAAGGAGCCGCGCGCTTCCGCCGCGGCCGCGCGCGCTGGCGCCGCCTGGGGGCGGGGCGGGCACGGGGCAGCCCGCGCGGGAACCCGCGACACGGCGACACAGCGACACGGGCGACACGGGCAGCGCCTGCTGCTGCTCGGGTTTTGTAAGTATGGAGCTCTTTTCGTATACAACTTCCTCGCCAGGGAAAGGGAAAAAGCAGGCACCAGTCTCTGTGGTGACCAGTGACGGGACCCGAGGGAATGGCCTGGAGATTGTGCCGGGGAGGTTGAGATTGGATATCAGGGAAAGGTTCTTCACCCAGCGGTGGTTGGGCACTGAACAGTCTCCCCAGGGAAGGGATCACAGCACCGACCCTGACAGAGCTCAAGCAGCGTTTGGACAGTGCTCTGGGGCACAGGGTATGACTCTTGGGCATGGTCCTGTGCAGATTTAAGGGCTGAACTCGGTGATCCTTGTGGGTCCTTCCAACTCGGGAAATTCTATGATTTTGGGACGATGTATTTCCTTCCCATGCAGTGGGGCACTCTCCGGTGCGGCTCTGGCACTACAGCCGGCGGCGACCAGGAAGTAACAACCAGTACTGAGATAAGCGCAGGTCCTGTGAGGAGCAGTGCGGTAGCTGCGGCTGTTCGGCCCGGAGGAGGCTCAGGGAGGAACTCACCGCTCTCTGCAACTACCTGAGAGGAGGTTGTAGCCAGGTGGGGGGCGATCTCTTCTCCCAGTCAACCAATGACGGGATGAGAGGAGGGACAGAGTCTTAAGCTGTGCCAGGGAAGGTTCAGGTTAGAGGTCAGGAGGAATTCCTTTACAGAAAGGGTGATTAGACATTGCAATGAACTGCCCAGAGAGGTGGTGGAGTCAATGTCCCTGGAGTTAAGGAAAGGCTGGACGTGGCACTCGGTGCTGTGGTCTGGCTGACAGGGTGGTGTTCAGTCATAGGTTGGACTCCATGATCTCAGAGGTCTTTTCTAACCTCACTGATTCTGTGACTCTTTCAGTGAAGGCATGGCAGAGCCAGCATTAGCACTTAAGGCTTGACACATAAACCACCAGGCATTCTACGCACTTTTGTACACTCAGATGAAGTTTGCTGCTCCAGAGGGGTAATGAATTCCCAAGTTCAAAGGAGTGCACAACCCTAGGAGACCCAGGAAGCAACACAAGAGAGGGATGTTTCCATACCTGCCTCGAGCAGAGACAGTCACAACTCACACCTGACAGTTACTCTGCAGTTGCATGCTTTAAACTGTTCCTTTCATGTCAACTGACCTGTCAACACTCCCTTCCCCTTTATGCCTTCTGTGAGGAGTAGGAGTTCTGCACTTTTTTGTTAAAAATCACTTCTTCAAAGCTTTCTGGTTTCTAATTAAAATGTAAAAAACCAAGGTAAAGCTTACAGAAAAATTAATTCACTCTTGGTTACATTTTTCTTGATACTGGCTAACTTTTAACTCCATTAATTCTCCTGTTACTCCAGATGTCTGCCTTGTTGTTACTATGAGAAACCAAAATGTATAATGTAAAATACAGTCAACAGCATTGCTTAAGCATCATCACTAAAGGTAATGCCTTTTTCCTTACTCTACAATACTGGCACAAGGAAAACATTAAAATCTATTTTCCATTAGCATAAGAATATACAAAGCCATCACAAAACAGGCAGACACAGAACAAAATAATACAATGTTTTTTCAACCTCTACTTGTGTAAGGAAAAAAAGGGGGGAAAAAAGGAAAATAATTCTACAACTGCATAGACTATGTTGGACTGTGTTCTCTGAAAACATTTCCAGAAGCAAACCCTTCCTGACTCTTCCACAGTTCAGGTTTCTCATCTGTCTCTGAGAAGTACAGCAGCACCCTGCAACACACCATGCAAACCATATATCACTGTGCTACAGATTCAGGGGTCTTTTTCACCATGCTCCTCATGCACCCAAGGGAAATAACACCTCAATTCCAAGTTATTTCAACTTAATTTTAACTTTATTTTCACTAGGAATGATTCCACAGTAAGAGGAAAAAAAAGCTGTCCCAGAGATGGCCACTTACAACAGCTGAACATTCCAATTTTATTATTTTAGTTCATAGAATATTCTGCACTTTGAAAACAAACAAAAAAGATGTTTCTATTTTTATTTTCAGCATTTTTACGGATCAAGTTCACCTTCATTAAGCAGGTATTAACACTGTCCCTAGATATAGAAAGTAAATGAACTGTAAGAACTCTGGTTCCATCTCTGCTTCTGACAAGAACAGATTTAGTTGCATTCCAGAAATTCTTCACAGTTTCTTTAAAACAGTGTTTTGTGCTTTAATTTCTTTGTCAGTGAACAGTTTTCCTTCCTGTGTCCGTTCACAGAATAAAACTAATAAATTTTGTTGCTGCTTTCTTTGTTACCTTAGTTGCATTGCACCTTGCATTCCATGGCATAAAGATGTGAAACCATCAGGATGAGGATTCTCAATTCCATCCAGACCTCCAAAAAACTGAAAGTTAACATTAAAAGGTTCATTTACCATCTGGCCCCAGCATGTCTGTATTATACCAGCATTTGGCTGCAAAGCTGAAGAGCTTTAATTAGAACCACTGAATGCTGCCCAACATCACAAGCAGGAAGCAAATTTTAATTACACAATTTAGGTTGAGAAAAATATTTTTTCCAAAGCACACTACTTTACAACCATCCAAAACTTTTTTTCACCACTCTACAAAAGTAGAAGTCATTACTGTATAGACCTTTACATTCAGTCAAAATCACTAGTACTTTATTTGGGGAAAAGCTCATGTTAAAAGAGCCTGAAGGGCAGTATAAGCCAGCTTTCATTTCATTCTCATACTGGTGGTATAAGAGAAGACAAAAGATACTTTTGCTACCACATCAGTGCCTGTGGTTTAACCAGAGTCTAGTTAGATCTCTTGGGACATATGCCTAAATTTGCAAGCATAGCCAACTTCTACTGACTTTGTTAAAGCTTCCAGGCCTTATCTAGGCTGCTTAAATTGGCTATAATCCAGGCACTTCTCAACTTGGAACTAGACTGACAGCACTGACTTTTTATTATTATTTTTAATCTTTATTTTAAAAAACTGTGGAGACCTATTAACAACCCTTATAGGGGAGAGGGGTTTTGATTGCAAAAGATTTTGAGGCTCAGCAGTCACAGGGAATAACTTCCAAGCATTTGTTGTAGGATTAATTGGTACTGCTGACTGCAGTAGTTCATTCTACTGATAACTTTTTGTGAAAGAATCAATAATAAGGTACATAATATATTTAATGATATTTAAAACACAAGTTTCCTGGTTTAAAAGTATGTTTTACATGGAAAGAAAGCACATGAGCTTTACAACCTTTTCATAATATAGAAATTTCAGCCAGATGGAGAAATGAATAACAAGAATCTCAAACCCAAGTTATTCATTTAATTAACACTTTACAAAACCTAAACATAACACAATCAACTCTGTTGAGCTCGTATTAAGTAAAACAACATACTTACAGAAAGTCAGCATTGCTGTATTAGCTCTGTTAAGCACCATGTCACTGTGTGCTGCCATTGCGTGCTCTCCTCAAAGTTCCACTTTCAGCCAGGATCCTTATAACATTCGGAATATCAATTCCTTAGTCAAAGGCAAAAAAACAAACAAAACCAGAAAGTAAGCAATTTTATCATAAAACTTTAAAACACAATTTATACTGAAACACTTGGATGCTGAGGTGAGTTTGGATCTTTCCTTATTAAATGAAGAATACCGTAACTGTTAGCAATCAGAATGTGCCTGGAAACTGTAACAGTAGATTGCTGTGAAGAGCTGTACTGGCTCAGTTAAAGTCTGTCTTGCCCCTCTGCCCCAAGTTTGAAAGATCTGCAGCTGATAATCAGGAAACCACAACTTGGTTTTATCACTGATTTTATCACTGTAACAGTAAGTTAGTGTCCGTGTCTGAACACAAGCAAGAAGGCCATGTTGCTTTGATGAAACTAATGCCCATGACTTCAGGAGACTGAGGGGAGAAGTAGAAGAAAGGTGGGGATGTTTAAGTGGCAATAATAAACATTCAACACACATAACCAAACACTAAGGGAAGAATAAAAGCAGGGCAAGTGTGCCTGAGGCTTGGTGGGGTGTGGGAATCCCTGTTTTCCTCAGCTCATCTTCCACTCAGGAAACTTTCTGAGGACAGTCTGATGTGGTAAACTTTTCCGTTGTGCTCTGCCAAACAGCTGCCCAGTCTGGGCCAGGGGGCAGAGACAAGGAAACATGTAACATTTTTATATCCACAGTATCCTTTTGCTAGGAGTGCCCACCCACCTACTACTGTATTAAGAACCATCTCTTTTTGTCCATTTTGGACTCCCACACTACTCCAAGTTTATGTAGGAAAGAACAGAATCCTGTAAGGATAAAGTTTTTGAGTTAGAAAAAGTTTTGGAGCTGCAAACAGATTCTAAGGCCTACTAGCTGATAATTAGTTCTGTGAGAAAAACTAGCAAGCTAGCAAAAACAAAAATGAGATAAGGAAGTTTTAGAACAAGCTGCCTATGAGAAAGGAATGTTAGGTTTCTTACAGTAAAGACAACATCTGTGCAGAAAGTCATATCCAATTAGAAGCTGTAATGGAGTTTACAGACACTGTGATACAACTTACAGAACTTAGCTATGGGTGGGATTTTACAATATATATTGTGTAATTTGGAGTTAGAGTTAGCTTTTACCTTTACCTATTTTTTTCTTTTTCCTTTCTTCATGGAGTGATTTAACAAACTATCTTGTGTGTGACACCTGTGAACTGTGCCCTCTTTGTTATTTTGGCCACCACGACCTACTGCTACAGAATCCTGTCTGTCATCTCTATCCACTCATGTTTTTACAAATCTGTTGCAACATCTTAGTCATCTCCTTTCCAGGCCAAAAAGAGTCTTAGCTCTCTATTGCATCTGCTTGTATGGAAGATATTCCCATGTTTTATCGCTGTCTCTAAACCTTTTGCAGCAGCAAAGTCCTTTATCTGAAATAAGAGAAAGCCTTTAGTCTGTGTCAGATACAGGCAAAGCATGAGTTTATACAACAGCAAAAGTACTTCTTCCATCTTTATTTTCATTCTTTCCTTAATTTCCTGTATTCAACATATTCTGACTGACAAGTTGGTACTTTCAAAGATCTGATGAGGAGCTTTTGAAATTTTTTCAGGTCAACCTACACTATTTTGTGGCCAGAACAGTGTTGATAACATACCCCTGCCTTGACTATTGCAAAGGGTACTTCTACAACATCAAGGGTTTCTTTTTTCCATCTCTGCGCTTCTCCAGTGATTTGTCTGGGAATTGGGAAAAGGCTAGTAAGGGGACAGCTTGGACTCTGACCCAAACTGGCCAAAGGGATTCTATGCATCATACTCAGCAACAAAACCTGGGGAGGCAAGAGGGTTGGCTTGGACCCCATGGTGGCTGTTGGTCAGAGACTGGCTGGGCATCAGTGTGCCTGTGGGAAGTGCTGACTTACTGTCTTTGCATCACTTGTTTCCTATGACCTCTTCCCTTTCTTAAACTGTTATCATGACTGTTATCACGACCTATGAGTTTTCTCACTTTTGTTCCTCCTGGTCTCTTCCCCGTGCAGCTGCAGAGGAGTGATGGGGGAGAGTGAGCAATCAGCTCTGTTCAACACACAAAAAACCCTTAAAAATAAACAAATCTACAAGAGAGAACCACGTTTGCCACCTGCAAATTCTCAGGTTACGAAGAAAGCTTTATGGGAGAAGTCATTATCACCAGTATCTTAACCATTTTGATCTGGAGGAGAAGAGTTCTAGCAGTTTACTACTTCCATGGGTTTATGTTGTCAGTTTGTTCCAAAACTTCCATTCCAAACAGGTACTGTGCTGAGTTGTGTGCACACACATGCCCTGTGAGCAGTTATGGCACGGACTGCAGTCTCTCCAGTTCCTTCCACAGTCAGCACTCAGGCAAAGTGTATGTTAAGCTTCCTAGCATGTACTCATCTCCACTGTTTTTTCTTTTTAAATTTTGTGATTCTAAACACACTTCAGGAACCAGTAAGTAAAAATTTCTTTGCTGTTGCTATTCACAACACCAGCATTTCTCTACTTATAGCACAGACAAATTATTCTGCTTTTTTCTAGTAACAACATGCTTGGGTTTAGTTTACTGTCTCTCACCATGTAATTGCTACTATGCCCAAATGAGGATAGAGTTTTCAAAAAATCTGGAAATTATTAATGACTTTATGGGAAGGCAGCCATTTGGAATAACCATTCCTAAACTGGAACCTGCAAAAATTAAAGGGTGGAAAAATGAAGTCTCTTAGCCCTCCTTAATACCTCGAAGTTCTTTGACGTATAGAAGACCCTGTTATGTCCCAGAGCTAACAAAATATGTATATTTTATGTACATGTGTGGGTATGCATGCATTTGTGAATTACCTCTGAAAGCTGGATTTGCTGCTGCTATTTTGTGTAGAGTAGCAGTAACTTCCTCAACACTCATGTTTCTTACACTGTTCAAAAATTCAGTCATGACGTTGTTCTCGTATGCTGTGTCTGAGGAGCCAGTTGAAGGGTTCTGGGGTTCATCTTCTCCATTTACTGATAAGGACTTCTTAGCTGATCGGCTGCTTGAATAGTCTTAAAGAAGAGAAATACTGTTTCTCAGTAAGAGAAGTTTCTGAAAAATCTTCATTACATGTTTCTCTAAATGGGGCTTTTCACAACAAGCATTTCCAGTCTGGCACAGCAGTATTGCTGGTAAGGTTCACATCTAACTGCTACATTTTCAAACAACCAAGAGTCAGGAATGCTTTCCATTTACAGAAAATCCTGAAGAAACAAGGGTGGAGAGGTAAGTGAAAGCTATTTACATTATGCTTACAAAAAGGGAATAGAAGTTTAAAATCTCATCTATTATAAGTCATTGTGTGATTTTTGTTGTTAGCATTGTATTAATTAAAGTTTTCAAAAGCTAAACTTCCTAGAAAAACCAGAAAATTGACATCACACGGAAAAAAAAATCATACAAAATAACTTCACTAGTATCATAGCTATCTTGCCTTTCCAAGCATATGAGTATACTTCCTGTGTTTGAGAAAAAAAGCCATTTGTTTATATAAGAGGGAATTGACCTCAGAGAAATCAAGGATTCTTTGAAAAAATTAATCAGAAGTACTGAGGCCAAGCAGCTGCAGTAGTCAGGTATTATCCATCTTATACAACATAACTTTCTTTCCACTAACATCTCAATTTGACTAGACCTGCAGTAAGCATCTTCTCCAACAAGAAAGGAAAGAAATTTTGGGACAGAAAGGAAAAAAACACCAGAGAAACTTCAAAAGTCTCCTTAAAAACAATTGCCTCTGAACAGAAGAAAGTTGGAGATGACACTAACTCAATTTCTCCCCAAATCCCACAGTTAAGTAGGATCAAGGTTTTTTAATAGTCTTCCCTCTCTATAAAGGATGGGGAAAAAATGCCAAACCATGAATTTATGCTGCTTGACTCTGGCTTTATTCTGCTCTTAAGCTCTGCTTTTAGAGAAGGAGGAAAAAAAGGCTGAGTACAATTTTATGCAAAGTTCACTGTTAAGATCAAAGCACAGTAAAGACTGCAAAGCCAACAGTACCAGTATCAGAATCACTAACATCTGCTGACGTCGGGTCAGACCGTTCTGTGGAGCATTCCAATGTTGTTTCTCCATTATATTCAACATCTACGAGGTCCTACAAGAATTAAAAAGGATGTGTTCAAAATGTCATCTGGACAACCTCTTGTAATTATGAACTATTATGATCACAAACCAAATTAAAGACTAGTATTTCTGCCACCAAATCTGAAAAATCAAGTATTTCTTTGAAATCATAGGGCTGATAATGGACTTCTGTGTATACACTGCCCATGGTACCTCTTTACATCTGAAAAACTGTTTTAGGCAACAAAGGGATGCTTATTAACCTAATACTCAACATATCAGGTCTAAAAAGATAGTATAAAGGTTTAGTTCAAAAACTACCAGTTGAAAGATCACAGTTTACAATACTAACAAGGCCTAATGTGGGAAAACATTTTGGTTTTCTACAACTAGTAAGTTAGAAATTACTTCAGTTAGAATTTGATTGTTTTGCAACATGTCAGCAGCCTCAAAGTAGTACTCGAAACACCTCCATATGTACCACCTATGTAAAGACAAGCCAGTCAAAAATAATAGCAGAGAGGATTTCTAATAGTGGAAGAAGAGACCTGAAAGAGAACAGTCCAAAGAGTAGGACCAAAAGTTGCATAAGAAAGTCAGTATCAAAGATGCTTGATTACGTGGTGCATGAAGTCAAGGCCAGGAACAAAAACAGGACATAGAACAAGAGTGTCAGGAAAGCTTAAGTTAGAATTGAAAGGGGGCATAAATAGCAGAAAACCTTAGATGTAAGAAAAAGCATGGGGAAACATGAGACAAGATGATTTTTAGTTGCTATTAACAAAAAAAGTGCAAGCACCTTTGAACAAAAATTATTAAGACTCATCAACAGAAAAGCTAAAATTTTATCCTATCATCACTACAAAAATTCACATATTTAATAGGCAAAACTTACAATACAGTCTCCACAACAATTTTCTTTCATTATTTATAATAATAAATAATTTATTTATAATAATAAAAATGCATAATCACAGGAACCTACAGATTTATAGAATAAAATCAAAACAAAGTCTGCACTTACTTTGTTTGATGCAGCCTGCTGACGATACTCCACCAGTGCATCTGTAAGAGTCTGTGTAACTTTCAGGATAAATGAAGCATCATCTTCATTCAGTATCTCAAAACTTTGCTAGGAAAAAAAACCAAAACAAAACAGCATGCAGTAAAACATTTCCCCTCTGAAAGACTGAAGTATCACAATTTATCAACGAGCCTGCAGGAACCTCATTTTCTTTGTCTCTATCGTTCTGTCAGATGTAACTGAAATTATAAAGCAAATACAGTTTTTATTCTTAATGCCATAAACTGGGGGTAGGGAAGTGGAATGAAAGAGCATCCTAACAGAAGAAAGCCGCAGCTACCCAATACAATCCTTCAGAAAGGAACAACCCAAGAGTATGTCTGGAAATACAGAGAAGATAATGCCTTTCCATAAGTATTTTGATCTCTTCCCAAGGTACCTGCATACAAATGAACATGTACACATTCCCTGAGGCAATGGAGTCATAACCCATTTCTCTAGAAAGTAGCAAAAAGCCAGCATGCTATTGAATTTAAAAATGCCTGCTGCCTTGCCCTACACTAACCTTCTTCACCAAAAGCCTAAGGAAAAAGCAGACTTGAAGCTGTGAAGCTTCAGTAAGGGACCAAGCTGTAGTCCCAATAGCCCTCACAGAGAGGGCTACATGTCATCCCCTTCTCTGCCCTAAGAAAGTCCTGCTGAAAACTGTTGCATTGTGACCAATGCAAGTGAACTGCAGGTCTGTCCTAACAATCCAACCTTCTGGGCACTCTAAACAATGGAAAAAGTAATAAAAACCTAGCATTAAGCTTGTATGTGACAGCATAACACTGGTTATCTTGTGATTTAACACTAACGGTATTTATCTCCTGGTTCACACAATGTATATTTAATGAAAATATTGTCATAAGCTAGGTGGAAAAAGAAGACTACATTTGGGCAATGATGTCTTTGCTATGAGATTATATAAGAAATATGATTATTTTAATGACACATCACATACTACTTTCATAGTATGCTCCGCATACAGATTTTCACAATTAAAAAAATGCACAGTATGGATAATTATTGAAAACTTATTACAGTATGAACAGCAGGGCCAAAAAAATGAGTCCGAAAAGACCACTTGCATCTTTTTTGTATCCACATGTAAGAAACCTTTTGAATCCAACAACAACAGAGACATATAATGCAGTGTATAACTGTAGATGCTAATATTAAACATTTTAAAAAAAAACAACTTTACAAAACAGAATGGTGTTCCAATCACATTCCCAATAGTCCTTTTTTATTCTTGGATGACAATCATACTAAGCAAAAATATGCCTCAAAACTAACTCAAGTTTTATTAACAAGGTGCAACCTTTACTCCTAATAATTCCCTAGGAAGAAAGAATTTATGATAGTCAGTAGTGCTTCAATTACCATGCAAGTAGCTCAGTCACAGCAACTACCAGTAAACATTTTCATGCAGTTTGTCACTGGTGCTTTTATTAAAATCACCACTTCTGTATGCAGGACCCAAATGTTGTTGATAGACATCTAAAACTGGCAACTGCTGGTTTTCCACTCTTACTGAGTGGGTCACTGCTGTGAATGTGTACATAATACATGTTTTCAATAACTGAACAGAATTCTGTTTTCTGCCACTTTACAGAGGGATAGGCAGGTTTTTTGTAGTTTATGGGGTTCTGCGGAAGGCTTGGTTTAAATACACAACTTGCATTTTATTTCTTAAAAATTGCTGTTTTCCTTTCTGCATATCTCAGATATTTGTCTTCATTCTGCTTCCTCCCGTTATTGAATTACATCTTTCCAAATTCCTCATTTGAAAATCATAGACCAGTTATAAAAAAAGGAGAAAAAATTTTAAAAAGCCATTTTACCAAAGCATGTGTTACAGTTTCAAAATCTTTCATGGAATTTTTTACTTTTTGTGTCTCTTACCAACACAGCGGTTTGAGGGGTGGAAGCCAGAATGAGATGGCCCAGCTCTTTCACTACCAGTTAGTTCACTGTCTAAAGCCTGAACAAAGGGACGGCTGATTCCCATGTGATGGCTGGGGAGAGGATTGAGGGAAGTGGGAGGAGAGAGGTTTACTGGTGCTAGCAACACTTTGATTCTCCTCCATCTGCTTGGGTGCCTAGCCACCATTTCACTGGGCTGGTGGAAGCACTGGGAGGGAGTTTCCTGGCTTGTCTTCATCACCTCCCACTGTTGGTAAATAGAACTGCTCCAAAGGGGCAGAGGTAGCACTTGATTTGTTTGAAAGTTTTAGTTACAGTGTTGCTGTTTGTTCTGTTCTGGTTTTGGTTATACGCTTATGTATTTGTAGTGAAGACCTGCTATGCTTTTCTCTACATTTTATAATTAAAGACTCTTAATTTCAAAGGTTGTGGTGGTTTTGAGGAGAGAGAGATCCCCTTCCTAGTCCAGAAGGACTCCTCATTTCCATTGATAGACATCTTGGTTTCTTTTTAAACAGCACGTAGTTAAGGAATTAAGTTAAGCTGCAGTTGAGAAAAATGCAATAATTTTCAATGCAAGTCATTGCCCTGACAGCAAACCAGTATTTTGGCAGAAATAATGTCTAGAAACTTGAGAATTAGTAGATATATAATAAATTCAGTGACATTAATCCTATTCTGATTTCTACCTTCTGACAAAATACGTTGCTGGATTACCAGACTGCCTACATTTCATATTTAGCAAAATTTAGCAAAATTTTATTTTTAATTTTTTTCCAAAACTACATGGCAAGGTAAGATTTAATACTCACCAAATAACCCAAAAGTTCTTCCTGACTAGTGAACTCTTCAGGATTTGCTGTATGTTCTTGCTGTTTAACATTAAAAAAAAGGTCCAGAGATCTATTATGTGCAGTAAATATAATTGAACAGTAACAATTATGGTTACTCTAAAATTGTTGCTCTTAATTTTTGTACTTTTATGAAATGTATACATAAGTTTTCATAACAAAGTTGGAAAAAACCTTGTTGTTAATAGTTTTGCCTTAGTAACTTGTAGTTATTTATTGTCAATAATACTATTAATTTGAATAAGCAAACACCACTACCAAACATATATTAAAGTAATTATTTTCCCAACTATTGCCAATGGAGCAGCCCGTTAACAAAAAAATATTCACCTCAACTCCCTTGTTTTCTTCCTGCAATTGTTTACTGGTCTCGCACCTTAAAATAAAATAAGTAAAACATTCAGTTGATTGATCCATCAAAAAAATGTGTAGCCAGCCAATAACTGATAATCAGTTTAAACTCCTGACACACTACTACGATAGTAGTTCTGACACACTCTGAAAGAAAGGTCACATACTATTTCCTTTGAGAAATCCCAGTGGTCACAAATATCATCATAAAAATTATTTATGCATTTCTGGTTTGGGTTTTTTTTGTGTGTGGGATTATCTAGCACATAAGTTTTAAAAGTCAAAGTTAATAAAATGTTTGACATTGTAGTAATAGCTGTAAGATTTCTGTATACATTGCAGAAAGACAAGGCTCCTACTTACAGTCTGATTTTTTCAGCACTTCACAAACTTTCCTTTACAAAAATTCATCTATAAAAAGAAGCATTTTACAATGTAGCCACACAAATACTGGGCACACAAAGATATATATGGCTGAATGTTATTAAGCCATATTTGTGCTGTTCTGCAATTACAACTGCTATAGATACGTTCCATTCCTTTGTGAGCTCAGGAACCAAGGTGACTGACTGGGTGTTTCTTACATTAACCAAAACCTTATGACTGCCAAGCCTAAGCTTTCCTCTTCTTTGAAATCTTTCTTAGGAATCAAATGCATAGTAAAAGTAGATGATGATAAAATAATTTAATGACTGTTTATTCAGAACTGATACAAGAAGTCATAGAAATTCTCAGAAAGGTATTGCAGAATCTTTAAGTGCGAGCCATCATGGGACAACTTGCTGTCAATGAGAATCTGATCTTATTCCTATGAAGAAACTACATACAGAGTTCATATCCTTCAGTAGTTTCACAAAAGTAAACAGTAAAGGAACAAGCTGAAATCCTAATTTAGTAACTAACTTTCAAATCAGTCTCTCACTGAAACACCTGGCTTCTCACAGTTACCCAGGATCTATATGAACCAGATTAAAAGAATAACATTAAATGATTTTCCAAAGTATACTGTTCTTAAAATTTAAAGTACAGAACTGCACAATGAGGATCAGTATCCGGTAGAAATAGACGGCAGCACTTCCAGATGTGGATAGTTGAGCTTTTATTAGTTCCCTGGTTTTAAAGTTTTCATAAATCAGTTTACATTCCAGATTCAGAGCTGTTACAGTTATTTGAAAGCCAAATTAATAAACACAAAGATTCATAAACCTGGACTCGAATTTGGTTTCAATTGATCCTTTTCAGTAACAGTAAGCAAACAGAAGGTGTTAGTCCTACATGTCTAGGAGAGATATTACTGGTTTAAAGTTAAAAAAAATTCCAAAAGATGTAATTAAGAGCAAAACCAAAGAACTGTTGGAACAGAAATCTCATGTCTGTGTTGATGCATGTATATCCCTTATTAAATGCTTTCCTGTGCTTCCTGGTCTTACACAAAGATGACTGATGTTAGAAATATTCTTCTCACACAAAGGCTTATGGTTCAAACTGAACTCACAATACTGTTATTAATAAGATGCTTACAAGCAGCAACCACAGTTTGGCCATTTTAGAACACAATATTTCTTATTGCCCCTCCATGAAATTTTTTGTAAAGACGAACCCAAATTGTTACAGCTATCTATGGATTATCTTTCCCTTCCCAAATCAGTTCATATACCACCCTAATTATCTGACATAAACCCATAAGAAAGGTGGTTTTAATAAACCGTGAGGTTTGTGAACATTTTGAGCAGCGCAGCACATGATGATTACACCTTGAGGATAACACAGTTAAATACAAAACCCAGCTGCATCCAGAGCAAAATCTGAGGGCACTTTACATGCATCAGGTTGTCTGTTGATGGGAGAGGTTTACAGCTGGGCAAAATTTCAGAAGACAAGTATTTTACTATTATGCTAATCCAATGTAGACAGTTACCATCTACAACATTTTTCTTTAAGTAAACCCTTTAAAGGGTTTTAGAGGTGGTGGATTTTTTATTTCTTTTACCTTTCTGAGTTATCTTTGCTGCTTTCAATAGCCTTATTAGGTTCAACCTTCTCATCTGGTTTTGCCTGTTCTTTCTGACATTTTCCCTTCTCCTCTTGAACACTCTTTTCATCTAAAACAATAAAAACAGTATATTAAGTAATGTTTTTTTCTAATATTTTTAATTTAAAAGTAGTATTTGTTTAGAATATTTTTAAAAATAACATGAATAAAACCTGAAGGTGGAAGTAAGGTATCTTGTGAAGAAATAAAATAAAAATTGAACCTAAAAATCAAAGATTTGGTTCAGCCATGAACCACAAGTTTGTATTTCTGATCAGAAATATTCTGAGAGCAATTGTAATGCAGTTGGATGGAATCCTAATCTCACCTTTGACTTTAAGTCTACAACCAAGCAGCAAGCTCTGATGTTTCTTCAATTACATGCTGTTCACTGATTTTTATATTTAATTCTGGCTTTGACTTCAAGAAAATAAGCATTAATCAAAAATTTTAGATGTCACTCAAAAAAAGAGAAAATCTATTGAATTATTTCCTTTTTATTCATCTTGTTCTCTAAACAGTCTGGCATGCAGCTGTTCCCATTATTTTCCTGACATTGAAAAACAGCTTATATGCCCAAAAAGAGTCTGTGCCCATTCTCCAAAAATACGCATAGTAAACATTTCTAATTGTGAATCTGGTCTTGTTTCTGTTCTAAAGTATCCAGCAACATTCAGTAAAACAGGACTGTTTTCTTTGCAGATGCTGGGATTATTCTTTTCTCTGCCACAGACCCCAAGCCCATCCACACACTGCGCAAATCCACCTTCTATGACTCAACAGTGGAAGTTATAAACAGGCATATACAGAGTAATTCACACATTGGTGAAAGTTAAAAAAATTAATTAAAAAAATAATTTTTCCTCTTACCTTGAACCAGGTCTGGCAGTTCCCCATCTTTATTTTTACTGTCTGCTTTTTCTGCATTACTAAGCAACGCATCCACATGCTGAACTTTAGCTTTTGAAGGGCTGTCATCTGCATTAAAAGCTAAACAAACATGCATAGTGGATGTTATCTTGATGATAGAAGATAGTTCTAAAACTGCACTTCAATTTGAACTAGCTCTGTTGCTGTGCAATGGTAGTTACAAAGGCAAAGAATCATTTTATAAGCATTATTGTGTGACAGCATGTTAAATACAAACTACAAATTAGTAAAAAAGCTTTAAATATTTTATACCCTGGGTTATAATTACACACATACATTTCTTAAAATATGTAAATATTATAAATGTATAATGCCACAGTCACATGCAAAAGTAGACACACAAACCAACAGGTTACAGTCAAGAAATGTAGTTTGGATAGGTCTCAACGTATTTCAAAGCCCTTTCCCAAATTCAAAATTGCTATTTTATCTCTTCAGAGAGTGACACTGCTAACCTAGATCATCTCATTACTCCTACTGAGCTATTTTAAGGTACTACTTACACATTAATACACATTATAATTGAGTACATTAGTTTTAATTCAAATCTTTAGTTTTCATCCAGGTCTGAGAATGAGGGTCTGGTAGCAATTTTTAGCCATTTCCTGAAGTGGCACAGAATTGTACTGTCTGTCCATATGGACAACATTGTACTACAGTGAGCATTAAAAGATTAAACTCAGTGGGGAAGTCTCACAGATACCACATTGCTACAATTTTGTATCAATGGCTAGGAAAACAGCAAGTTTTCTTCCACAGATGACATCTATAGCTGTGCTTTAAGAGTTCTGTGTGGCTTTCTGTACTGCAAATCAAATAGACACATAGAGCTCCACCTGGTCCTTTTGCCCAGTTTACCAACTGCTGGTGAGTAGCAACACTGCAGAGACCACATCAGCTACCAGACAAAAAGAAATCATAGGTAAAGGATCCTGGCAAGCAAGGGGGACTGGAATGGGGAAAAAGAGGGAGAGAACAAAGCCATATAAAACAGGCCTCTCCAGTTATGCTGAGCATGAAAGAACTTCTTAATCCTCACAAGTCTATGGGACCAGACGGGATCCATCCCAGGGTGATGAGGGAGCTGGCAGAAGAGCTTACCAAACTGCTCTCCATCATCTTCCAACAGTCCTGGCTCTCTGGGGAGGTCCCAGGTGATTGGAAGTTGGCAAATGTCACCCCAATCCACAAAAAGGGCTGCAAGCAGGACCCTGGCAACTACAGGCCTGTCAGCCTGACCTCCGTGCCTGGCAGGGTTATGGAGCAGTTCATCCTGAGTGCAATCACACAGCACCTTCAGGGTGGACAAAGGATTAGACCCAGCCAGCATGGGTTTAGGAGGGGCAGTCCTGTCTGACCAACCTGATCTCTTTTTACGATCAGGTGACCCATCTGGTGGATGAGGGGAAGGCTGTGGATGTGTCTATCTGGACTTCAGCAAGGCCTTTGACACTGTCTCCCATAATATACTCCTGGAAAAGCTGGTAGCCCATGGCCTGGACAAGTGTACCCTCTCCTGGATTAAGAGCTGGCTGGAGGGTTGGGCCCAGAGAGTGCTGGTGAACGGAGCTGCATCCAGCTGGCGGCCAGTCACTAGTGGTGTTCCCCAGGGGTCTGTATTGGGTCCAGTCCTGTTTAACATCTTTGTTGATGATTTAGATGAGGGGATTGAGTCCATCATCAGCAAATTTGCTGATGACACCAAGCTGGGAGGGAGTGTTGATCTGCTGGAAGGCAGGAGGGCTCTGCAGAGGGATCTGGATAGACTTGAGAGATGGGCTGATTCCAATGGGATGAAGTTCAACAAGGGCAAGTGCCGGGTCCTGCACTTTGGCCACAACAACCCCCTGCAGCGCTACAGGCTGGGCACAGAGTGGCTGGAGAGCAGCCAGGCAGAGGGACCTGGGGGTACTAATTGACAGGAAGCTCAACATGAGCTAACAGTGTGCCCAGGTGGCCAAGAAGGCCAATGGGATCCTGTCCTGTATCAAAAATAGCGTGGCCAGCAGGGCCAGGGCAGTGATCCTTCCCCTGTACTCTGCATTGGTGAGGCCACACCTTGAGTGTTGTGTTCAGTTCTGGGCCCCACAGTTCAGAAAGGATATTGAGGTGCTGGAGCAAGTCCAGAGAAGAGCAACAAGGCTGGTGAAGGGACTGGAGCACAAGCCCTATGGGGAGAGGCTGAGGGAGCTGGGGTTGTTTAGCCTGGAGAAGAGGAGGCTCAGAGGTGACCTCATCACTGTCTAGAACTACCTGAAGGGAAGTTCTAGCCAGGTGGGGGTTGGTCTCTTCTCCCAGGCACTCAGCAATAGGACAAGGGGGCACAGGCTCAAGCTCTGCCAGGGGAAATTTAAGTTGGAGATCAGAAAAAAATTCTTTCCAGAGAGAGTAATCAGGCATTGAAATGGGCTGCCCAGAGAGGTGGTGGATTCACCATCCCTGGAGGTTTTTAACTGAGATTGGACATGGCACTGAGTCCATGATCTGGTAAATGGACTGGAGTTGGACCAAGGGTTGGACTCGATGATCTCGGAGGTCTTTTCCAACCCAATCGATTCTATGATTCTATGATTTTCAGTAGAACCTGTACAAAATGCAGCTTAGAACATTAGTGCACACAATTGCTGACCAAATACTTCAATTTGTCCTTAAATCAAGCTGATTTAGATCAAAGGAGTTTACCCAAATGAAAAATGACTATTTACATCCCACTGAGTACACTTACATTCTTGCCATCTCTTTCTCATTGTTGGAGCTTCTGTAACAACCTGAAAATAAAGCCCAATTATATGTTAGTTGTTCTGTAGATGAAATTATTGCATTAGAGTTAATTTTTTTAAAAGAATATATAACCAGTAGTATAAAACACCTATGTGTAAATCCCTTAATGGATATTCAAAAAGTAGTAAGTCAGTTACCTGAACACTTATTTACACAATTAAATTGCTGTTAGATCTTTAAAAAGTCAAATAGCTGGTTTCAGAAGATACAGCAGTAAAATTAAACCAAGTTGCACATGCTCTGTTTAAAAGTCCCTTAAATCAAGAATGGATTTGCTATGGATGTAATGAAACTACCTAGAAAAACAGAAAAGTCTACAAAATATAGATGGAACTAATTACTTCTATATCCTTGAACATAAATCTCAAGTAAAATAAACAGTCTAAACTCAAGAAGAAATTTAAGTAGGTCAAATGAAAAAGTTCCTGCCAATAGTCAGTTTGGTTTTCTTTTTAAGCAGAGATTAAAAATGAAGGGTATGCAGACAGAAAGGATTTAACAATCTGAAATCTCTCCTTTCTACAGCATTGACTTGATCTTCCAATATTTCCATACTTGTTTGTCATCAAAAGAGTAGGATCAGTGCAGGTTCTTATCCTTAAGCCTAGGAGTGATAGTATCACACAGAAGGAAACACAGGTCTCTTTTCAGATTTAACACAGGAACCTTGTGAACTCCACTTTGAAAGGAGACATCTATGCACATTAAATAGCATTTGCAAGGGATCTTGTCAAGAAATGCTGCTTAACAAGCAGGATGCTGACAGACATTGACGTTGATGGAGAAAAATTCAATGTATATCACAAAGAACACTGAGCACCTCAATAAGCTTGCCATGAATCAGCGTGGCAAGGTACACCTCAAGAAGTAACTTTGCCTGCCCAGATAAGGGTGTTACAAATACTACTGTGGTGTGAATATCAACAGAAAGCAGTGTGAAGGTATCTTCACATGAACATGCTTCTAAGGTTGCAGTTCCCCAAGAATTGAAGCTTATGGTGTTCCTGTGATCCCACAGCTGGTAACCTCTTAATTGACCTGCAAATTCCCACACTTTGCTCTGTACTATCAGAAATTTGACATGGCTACCCCAAAAATTGCCACGAAGAGCTAATAAAAAAGAAACCGATTGAGAAAAGTCACAAAGGTGGTTTCCAAGCAACAATGAAACAAGTTATTTTACACACACACGGAGCTGAGGATTAAATATTAGTATATATATTTTTCATTATTTGTGCACTCTGGAATCATATTATTATAAAC
Source organism: Pithys albifrons albifrons (assembly GCF_047495875.1). Classification (NCBI taxonomy): domain Eukaryota; kingdom Metazoa; phylum Chordata; class Aves; order Passeriformes; family Thamnophilidae; genus Pithys; species Pithys albifrons. The sequence goes on from NC_092461.1 coordinate 91,915,400, forward strand.
TCAGCATAAGTACTATTTCAAACAAGAGAAATACTTATGATGGGAGCAACCAATGGGAAATTGTGTCCAGAATAATCCTGGAAGAATTACTAAAACGACTAAAAGCACCTGTAATAAAGGTTAAAAAGGCAAGATTTTCCTACCGTCCAAAGCAAATCTTCTCACCATAGCAGAAATTACCTTCTTTGTTTATTAAATATGAAGCTTCAGAGAAATGTACCTTTATTTGCTTTCTTCCTTCTTTCTTCTCAATTGTTAATGCAACTTGCCTAACTTTTCTGTTCAGTTCAGAGCCTTTACCCTTAACTTCATCAGATTCTGCTATCTCAGGATAATGGTGTTTCTAGAAAACACAAATCCTTAAGTCACACAACTCCTTCCAGACCTAGACAGTTAATAACCATGGGAGATAAGTCAACATTTACATACAGACAGTAGAACTTACTAAAATGATTATGCATAGAATCACAGAATAATTTAGGGGACTGATGCCAAATCTTCAGCTCAAAACAACACTAATTGCTGAACTGGTTGCACAAGGGTTTATCCACTTGGGTCTTAAAAATCTCTGAAAACAGATTCCTTCACCTCTCTGCACAACCTGCTCCAATGCTTGACCCCACAGCGACAAATTTCTAGTCAAGTAGGAAAATCGTGTTTGAATTTATTTTCCTGCCAAGCAGCTCCATAAAGGATCTGGTTCTGCCTTTTCAATAATCTCTCCTGAGGTATTAGAGTGCTACTAATAGATCCTCTGACACTTTTTCTTCTCCAGCCTGAACGAGGCCAATTACCTTAACTTCTCACAGTACCAATGTGCTTCAGCCCCCTGACCATCTTGGCAGCTCTCCAGTGGACTTGCTCAAGCTCATCAATAGCTTTCTGTCGGCAGTAGCACAAAACTGGACACAATAGTCTGAATATGGCCTAGCAAGTATCAAGGGCAGGAATAATCACTTCCTTTGACCTGCTGGCTAGACCCTCATTAATAGAGCTCAGCTTGCTGTTAGCCTTCATTGATGCCACAGTACACTACTTATCTTCAGCTTATTATCCACCAGGACCCCCAGCTCCTTTTCAGCAGAGCAAATTCCAGTCATTTACTCTCCTGCCTTTTCCACTGTCTAGAGTTAAATCCATCTTAGGTGCATGACTTACAAGTTATCCTTGTTGAATTATTATATTTTTATAGTATTTAAGAATATACTAGAAATGCAGTTAACAAAAGATTCAGAATTGCAGGAAAACAGTTCAAAGTAAACAAGAAATACAAAAGCTGAGAACCTCAAACCTCAGCATGTACATCAGAATTAATGACCAGAAACAGCATGATGTCTGTGAAAGACATCACTGCAGATTCACCACACTACATCCAATAACATTAGCTCTAGAACTGCCTCAAAATGCTCTATGAACTCAGCTGTCTATGACTTTAAGATACGTGGGATATAATGCAAACTTTGGGCAACTTTTATGGTAAGTATCAAAATACCTTTCAGAATACTGCTTTCTCAGTTTTGTTAAAGCTCATCCTAGCAAATATGCTCAAGTAAACATTCAAAGACTGGACAGCCTCATTGCTCTAAATGTGCTGAAAAAATAGCGTGTTTGAACATTTGTGGGCTAACACGAACTGTAAGAGCTTTGTAAATTGTCATATAACAGGCATTAGAACTCACAGGACTTGTCCAGCCTTGAAACTAAATATACAATACTTATTACAAGTCACAGCCTCTATCTAACATGTATCATATTCATTTATAATTATGTTCCTTTTAAAGCATCTAAAAGATGCAACAGTTTCTTCCTTGATTCAGTTTTTATAGATAATACAAAAATGAGTAAAAAACCTACTTCTAGTCTATTTTAGCTATAGATTTCATTATTTGCATTACTGGTTCACCAAAACAGAATCAACTAAAAACTCAGTGTCAAGCAGTGGACAGGCATGCACATTATTGATGAGAAGAAATTTAAGTCTGTTTATCACAGTTGCACCGTTGCAATACAACCACAAACATTTTCACAAAAACTTATGTAACACTTTTTTTTAAAAATCAAAATATGACCAGCAAATTCTCCCCTTAAATCTTTACATTAAATCAAACAAACAAAAAGAACTTACCAGGTATGCCAGTCTATGCTTGGAACCACATACATGCATGAACATGCTATTCAGTCCTGTTTTACAGCAGCATAGCTGGCATTCATAGAGAGAAGGAACATTGTCTCTGGATCGGTATTCTATTATATAATTAAGGCCTGTATTAAAAAAAAAAACCAAAACACAATTTAGGAAACAAATCATCAGTGCAAGTTGGAAAAGAAACATTTAAGGAAAAGATTACTCAGTGTAACCATCAGATTTTATTACACATTACCTAATTTTACATTTTAAAAAACTAACCTGTAAACATCACACAAACAAGCAATTACAGTAGTAAAAGGCCTCACCAAGTGCAGGTTCTGAATCTTTGCATGTATTAAGCTGTTCTTCCAAGGTCTGTCCATGAAGCCTCTCTGGCTCAATTTGCACTGCAAGAAATTCACATACGACTGAATCCCTGCTCAGACATGGTCCCACATCACAAATTCTAAAACATTATTATAAAAGTTGTTATAAAACATGACACCCCCAATCCTATTTTCACTCTGTTTAAAACATACAGTTTGTAAATAGTGTTTCAAGTATTACTACGAAATATTACTTCTGATGGAAAGTACAATGAACAAAAATGAATTCCCAATGCCCTGCTAAGGCCTAGACATCACTTATAATATTGAACCTCAATTTTTTTTATTTCTTGCACCTTTTTTTTTTGTGGGCAGGGTGGGGAGGTGGGTATTGAACATTCTTACCATAATCAGGAAGTTTTACGGGTGTTTTCACTTGATCCCCTGGGCCACTGGCTGTTTTAACTAAAAAAAAAAAAACAAAGGAAAAAACAAACAACCACCCCAGAAATGGAAATAAAATTGTTAGTACAAAAAAATCAATTTGGTATGATAACAGACTTTTCTTAAGGAAAACTATTTGAGCTTTTGTTGACATGAGAAAACTAAGCTGTTTAGTTTTGAATGTGCTATGAGATTTTTTTGGCAAAAGATGGACAAAAAACATTCAAACCAAACAATAACAAAGTTATTTCATGTTAGGCAATTCAACAAATCAGGCAGAGAGGAAGGTCAATCAAGTTCAGTGTCTCTGAACATTTCAGGGCATCCAGTAATTTCAGGGCATTAATTTCAGCAGCATCCAACTGCTAAATATTTAATCACTTGAATTTCCTTTGCAGTCCAAACAAAAATTCCCAGATTAGGTAGGTGCAAGGACTATGTATAACTTGGACAATGAATTTCAAGGCAAATTCTAGAAAGAGTGCTCTGCAGAAACCTGTAAATACATTTTGGTGCATCATGAAACTAAAGAAAGAAAACAATTGTGAACATGGTTAGACCTTCATTCCTTCTGGAACTGGACCAGTTCATAACAACACAGGGAAGGTTTAACGATATATTAAACCTATTAAAATACTGTGCTTCAGCTAATTAAGATGTTTATTAAATAATAAATTTTTGATAATCTCTTTTAAAGAACAAATATAAAGTATATACATTTCTACATGCTTTAAGAAGCACAGTTTTTTTAAATATATTTTAAATCTTGAAGGTTTCTAAGGTCTGGAATTCTTTAAGGTTTCTCAAAAATTTAATATAGGTGATTATTAGTATTGTAGCTAGTGCTTATTAATCAGCTTTGCATACCTCCTGCTCATATTATTGATTGATTTATGTAGAATTAGATAGTTATGTCACTAAAGAACACAAGACAGGTCTTAAAGCACAGTCTTGAGAAAGTCTTTCTTGTTTGCTTCATAAACAACTACCCTAGGGTGGGGAGAAAGATGCCAGTATAGAACACAGCAGGAAGTAAAAAAGCTTTCACTTACCAATGCCATGAGATTTCAATGCTTCTTCAAGCTAAGTTACCAAGCCATCAACCAACAAGGAAGAAAGACACTTAAGATTCAAAACCCAACAATGCAAAGGTTTCATTACTTTATAAAATAAGTTAGATTAACACCAGCACCACAGACTATCCCAGGTGAACAGAGAATTACATGAAACTTCAAAAAGACAAACTGTTTTTATCTGAGATTAAGTAATTCCATTCTGCATTATTTAACAGCCATGTACTCTCATGTATGGTCTTTACTAGACACAAAGTTATAACAACATTTTCTGACAGAACTAACAAAACCAAGTTCTACTTTATCACAGTAAACACAACAGTAAAGCAGAAAGCCTAGTTATAAATACCTGAAACTGTATGTTTGACCACTACATTAAAAACTAGATTACAAAGCCATATTCTCTGCTAAATCTGTAAAATCTGACAAAAGATGCAATCAAAAACTTACCATCTTGTGTTTGAATCCATGGAAGTGAGTCTGCAAGTTTAATGCAGAAGCACACCAGACTTTGCAGATCTAGATCAAAGAGAAGTACCTCTTGCATTGCACACAAACCAAGAGAAATACAATATCACTGGTATCAAAACAGACTTACTGTCAAACTGTCAGTATGGGTAAGTTCTACAAGAGTACAAATTAAAGCAGGCCCCCAGAACTTTTCTTTATGAGGCTTCAAGACAGTGGAATTAATAGCAACCTCCACATCACATTAAAATTTCAGATGTCTCCAGAATTCTGCAGCTACCTCAAAACATTTCCTCTGTATGTGTGGATAAGTACAGACAGATCCAAGGTCTTCCTCATACACTCAAGCAACTCTGAGCCAGAGGCACAGCGTCATTGTAACAAGCCAGTCCATCTGTCTAAGATGAGCCAGTTCTCCTCAGTGTTGCATCCAGACCACCTTAGTTACTCTGATCAGTTAGGGCCTGCCTCACGCACTTAGGAAGTTTTCCACATAGCTGGTTTATGCCTGGGCCAGTTCAGAATGGGAGCAGACTAGGTTTAAATGCATGTAAACGAACAATGGCAGTCCAAATTATTTTCTTTTCCTCTAAAAACCCCAAGATGCATAAAAACAACAGCAATAAACCTGACAGCCAGAGAAATTAAGATTTCTTTTCTGAAGAGGAGCTGCAATTTCATCTTCCACTTTATTTAGAAACATAATTTTATTAAAAATAGTAATTTTACTAAGTTGGTTTTTAACACACTTCCAAATCAAACATGACAAAGAGAGCAAAATAAGTTCAACTCCAAATCTATTTATGAATTTTGATTCAGAGAGAAAAAACCCAAACCCAAACGTTCACACTTGGTTTAGTACAAGTTTGTTCCACCCAAATTATTTTGTAACAGTTACAATTTTCAGTAAGGAATACTTACATAGCAGAAAAAAGGGTTTACTTGCTTCTTTATCTCAGTTTCAGGGTCCATATTCAGTCTTTCGGTGATTAAAAATAAATCTAGGAAAACTGCAGAAAGATTGCAAACTATTGTTTTCGCATCACAGAATATTTTTTATTTTTGTTCCGCCTATGTAAGGAATTTGTGCCTCGCCTTCAGGTCTGTATTCAACTCTTAAATCACCAGGCTAATGATCCTATTTTTAACTCGGGAGCAAAAGTACAGCGCAGAAAGAAACAACTGTTCTCCAAGAGTTTCCCTGGGGAAACATCAACGCCACCACAAGATTACGCACACCCTGAGACAGAACTAATCTGGCCCATGTTAAGCTTCCCCTCCTTTCCTGGGATAGAACTGCGCGCACGGGCCGGGACAGATGGGGAACACACCGTGGGACAACCAGCACCCAGCGCCCTGAGCGTGTCCCTGGAATGGCACGGGGGCCACGTAGGATTCTGGGAAGAGAGGCACGGTCCCACCTGGACCGCGGGGGCGCGGGAGGGAGGCGAGGAGAGAGGGCAAGAGGGTGGGAAGGAGGGTGAGAAAGAGGAGGGAGCGAGGGCCCGAAGCTCCAAACCCCACGCGAACTGCAGCGCCAGGCTGGAGCGTGTCCTTGCCTGCCAGCACTTCCAGCGTCGCCGGCGGGGACGGGCAGACCTGCTCCCGCCGGAGGCGGGGAAGCCGCCGGGCTCACCGCGGCGGTCCGGGAGCGGCAGCGCCCGAAGGAGCCGAGCCGCGCTCCCCGCGCCGCACCCGCGGGTGACTCCTCGCCCTGCCCGCGGACAAGAGCCCCGTCACCCCGGGCGGGCTGGGCCGCGATGCCGCGGCAGGGCTCGGGCGGTGCCGGGGCAGGAGCAGGGGCAGGGGCAGGGGCAGGGGCAGGGGCAGGGGCAGGGGCAGGTCCCGGGACGGTGGCGGGAGCGGCAGCGCCGCCGGGGGGGGACGGGACGGGGCGCGGCTGAGGAGCCGGAGCGGGCGCGGCCCCGGCGGCGCTCCCGGCCCGCTGGGGGCGCTGGTGCGCAGGCGCTGCCGCGCCGGGCGCTGTCGGAGGTAAAGCCCGAGCTGGGTCCGCGGCCGCCGCACCGGGGAGGAGATCCCCATCCCGCTCCGCTCCGCTCCGGGGCGCGGGAGGGTGTGTGAGATGCGCCATGGGCACGGAGACGCCGCGCTAGGGACGTGCGTCCCGGGAACTCCGCCCGCGTCCGGTGCAGGCGGGGCTGCCACCCCCTTCCTGGCCGCCGTTGGTGTTCGCACGCCGCTGCCCGGGACACACACACACACACACCCCGCACCCGCCTCCCGCAGCGCCGCCGCACCTGCAGGCGCCGGGTCCCCCGGGCCGGGTCCCCCGTGTAGGAGAGGCGGTGTTTCCGCGGGAGACGACGGGGCCGCGCCGCCCGCGCTGCGGCGGGTCAGGAATCCAGCGCGGGGTTTGCGGGGAGCTGGAGGCAGCGGTGGCGGCGACCTGCGGGCGGGGAGGTGAGGGAGGCGGGGAAGGAGCGAGCAAGGGAGGGCGGGAGGGAGCGGGGAGAGGCGCTTTGTTGCGCGGAGGGACGAGCGGGGCCGCAGGGAGGGCTGTTCCCGGCTCCGGTGCCGGTCCCCGCGGGCGCGGTGACAGCAGCGCCCGCAGCAGATGCGCCCGCATCCCACCGCAGCCCCCGCGCCCGCCCTGGGTGGAGCGGCCGCCTTTGTGGAGCCGGGACCTGCTCGCCTTTCTCCTTCCAGCAGAAGAGGAGCTAGCGAGATTAAAAAAAAAACCCAACCACAAGCTCGAGTTAATGTTTGAGAAGTTCGGGTGCGGGAGAGTCTGGTAGGATTCCTGTATTATGCCTATTTTTTGTGGATTTCAGGCAATCGTTTGGAATAACAACCTGCATCCATTACCTTGCGTGCACAAAGTGCTTTAGATGTCCTCCATAGGTAGCGGGATGACCCGCTTAAAATCCATCTCTGTATATATATATATATATATATAGTCTAATGGCCTGTTTTTGTTTTTGTTTTTAAATACATTTCCGTGTACTGGTACATAAAATTTGACAGGAGAAAATTCGGCAAAGTACTGTGAATTTTTACTAATAGATTGTTTTGTTCATTTGCTGGATGATCCATGATAACTTCATTTTTATTAAAATGTGGGGGGAACACCCTAAGAGGTAGGATTTCTAAAATCCGATTAAAACACAATTTTCATAAAGATCTCATTCATATTTGGAATATGCACCTAATTACCTGGTGATTTCAAGTCTCAGGATAGACAGGCTCAGGCCTGGAACAGTGATGGAAGCTCAGTGAGGAAAACCAAACATTTGAAGAAGAAGAAGAACACTGTTTACTGCTGATTCTGTCATTCAAATGAAATATAAACCTGTTGTTGTGACTAGTTTGGGGCATTTCCGTGCCTTTCTTTCACCGTCAAATGTTGACTGAAAAGGACAGAATTATGATTGATTTCTCCTGCTCTTAATTACTGACTATGCTTGAAGCTTCACCTGCAATTTAAGTTGGATACATAAATTTTCTTTTCTTCAGTCCTTGACTATTTATGGTAGTAATTCTGTTGGCATTGGTAAATTAACTTCATTTTCGCACTATGACCATAGTTTGCTGTTTTCTTTGGGTTTGGTTAGTGCTACCTTAACATTTGGATCACCATAACTTATTCTCTGCATTTTCTTATGCCTAAAAAATATTTTGTGGACTGAAAATGCTCATATTTGCCAACCTGAAGAGCCTCTTTGCAACTGATTAGTGTTCTGGTGTCTGTTTAGGTGTGCAAGCAAAATAATATATATAGAACATACCTACGAACTTATGCGCACTTCTTAACTTGTGTAATTTTTTTTCAAGATATTCTTCCAGCAGATCACAGCACATGCCTTATAATCTTTACAAGAAGAATGCTGCACAACATTTCAAAGTAAAGATGAGGAGCTGAGAGAGATTTCCGTTATCTTAAAGCTATAAAGGTTTGTGTGAGAGGACAAGTACTTAGAACACTGATTTATTTTAAGGCAAGTTGTGAATTGAATGGTGCCAGGAGAAGATACTTAGGATAAGGTGTTTCCTTACTGCATGTGTCTTGGAGCCTAGGCACCTGTAAGAGTGGGAGAAGCTTTCCATTCTTTGCTTCTTAGAATTTACTCTACAGCTTTCCTCATGCACCCACACAAATCAATCCTGTTTACTGGATGAGCTATAGACAGTAAACTCATTTCAACACAGATTTCTACCTACTAAATTATATCCTGGGCATATGTCCTGGAAAGATATCTTAGCCTTGAAATGGAAATTCTGTGGGCTTGTGAGAGTCCTTCTCATATTCTTCAGAGGAGCCAGTGGGCTGCCAGAAGGTGATTAATATGCATAAAGAAAAAGAGGTGAATATAAATGTAAATACATGGTGGTGATTTGCTGCAACTTCTCCGTATTCTAAGTTCTGTGACATCTCAGAGTGCTTTCTGTTCATCTAGTTGCAAATGGGCTTTAGTATATTGAAGCAAGCAGGATAAACAAGTAAGAGCTTGAGAAGACTCTTCAAGAACTCTTCTGGATAGTAAGTGCATGAGACTGCTGACACCAGTTCTTGAGTTCTTTTATGCATCCTGGATCATAATCCTGGCTTCTTCATAGAAAGGATATAGGTACAGTGTGTGTGTGTAGGAAAAAAATATTAGGAATGTTATAAGAGAAAGGGAAGACTAATATTTTCTTCTCCCTGTAAGACCTGTGTTTCCATACTTCAACGTACAGTGTTTGAACTTACAACTGGGGAATCTCAGATGCTACCACAGTAAAAATAATAGAAATAAATGATAGTGTGGTATGAGAGTGATAGTTAGGTTTGCTCTGACTCCATCCATGAAAAATGAGCTTTTTTATTCTAGTACATAACTTGTTATTATATCTGAAGTCATGTTTGGAAATGTTTTAGATATTTACTGTCACGTCAGTTAATCTCTGCCAACCTATACTTAGCACCTGGAATCCAGAAGTCCTAGTAACATTGTTTAACTTTTTGAACTTGATCTACCAAGTATCCAGTTTTCCTAATCAAAGGGATTCTCTACACAGAAAGATGTAACGATTTTTTGTCTTGAGGTTCTCACACCTTTTCAAATCCAGAAGTGAGATTTACATACATCAGCAGAAGATAGAATCAGCCATTTTGAATCACACAGAGTCTCTGATCCTGGCTTTTTAGTGTCATAAGCTACTGGATCTTATGACTTGCTGGTGGGACTACATTTCATCCCATTCCTTGGTGGAATTGAGGCTAAGACAGAGCACCAGTATCTAGTCCCAAGAATTTCATTTCAGCAGCTGTCCAAAGCAGCTTAACAGTTTGGAATGGTACAATAAATATGTCAGTAAAATAGATGCTTTCAGAGTGATTTTGTAGAGCAAAGTTGCCAGTTTTCAGTATCTTTGTCAGGATGTCGATTTCCTGACTTCTTTTTTTCTTAATTTATGTTTTCCTTAAGGAACTTCTGAAGCAGCTGTTCTCTTCTATTAGACCTAGACATTATAATGATTGGTAGGCAATGAAAGAAGCTTGTTTGCTTCTGCTTAGTTTGTTCTGTGCAATTATAGCTGTTTAAGAATTCCTGTCACCAACATATGGGGTGACTTAAGTTTTCACAGACCATGAAAAAATCACTTGTTATAGTATGATGTAGGAAATACTGGATCAGGAAACTGTATTCCTTAAGTTCAACTACTCAGCTCTCTTCCTTCCACCGTTCTCTTTCATGTAAAATAAACAAGCTGTTCTGTGAACAGTAGCACTGTTAAAGTCTGGTTTCCTATGGATCTTTCTCCTAGTCCTCTAAATCCTGTCTGCTGCAAAAACTCCAGCTCTCCCATGTCCTCATGACACCAGCTTTTGGTCAGAGAGTGGAACTGTGCCTGGCCAGGAGCTGCATAGGTGCCAGCTGCACAGTCAGTGCCTGCCCGGCAATTACCCAGTCGAGCAGCGACAAAAAGTACAAACCAAGTGTTGCCTTTTTCAGTAGGGGTACAGCTTAGCTGCTGACATAACTTAGGCTTAGACTACTACTTATTTCTATTTGCTTTGCTTCAGTTTTGCTATTCCAGGCTTTGTTCTACTGCCTTCTCTCTTCTTTGATTCCTCTTCTTTGTTTTGCTGGTGTCGTGGTTTAACCCTAACCAGCAGCTGAGTACCACGCAGCTGCTCACTCACTCCTTGCTCCCAGTGGGGTGAGGAGAATCAGAATAAAAAGTAAAACTTGTGGGTTGAGATAAGAACAGTTTAATAATTGAAACAACACAAAATATAATACTTGTAATGAAAAGGAGAGAGAGAGGAACAAAACTCAAGAGAAACAAGTGAGGCACAATACAATTGCCCACCACCTGCTGACCAACTTCCTCCTCATTTATACAATGAACATGACATTTTGTGGTGTTGGGGTATCCTTTGGCCAGTTCAGGTCAGCTGTCCTGGCTGTGTTTGTTCATAGCCTCTTGCTCTTCTGGTCACTGGCAGAACACTGAAAAGTTCTTGTCTTAGAGTAAGCACTACTGAGGAACAGCTAAAGCATCAGTGTGTTATCAACGTTATTCTCATACTAAATCCAAAACACAGCATTCACCAGTGACTAAGAGCAAAATGAATTTTCTCCCAGCTGAAACCAGGACAGTTAGGTTTTGTCATAAAAATATGGGCTACCTGATGAAGCTTGTGTTCTCATTTTGATATTGGCTTGTCTGTTAGCTTTCTTTATAAATATAAGTAGTTACCTTTAATGAAAGAGGTGAGAATAACTATACTAAGTTGTTTGGAGGAAAGGAATTACAGGAATGGTACAAATTAAGTCCTAGTGAAGTGTAACTCCACTAGATACATTGAAAAGAGGAAACCTGGTGGTGATATCTAGTGCATCGTTGAGTAATTTTATGAGAGAAGTAATGGAACTGATGGGCAAAATACCAGAAAATTCATTTTGGGAGAGTCCTAAACTGCTAGGAATATGAACCAATAATCTTATATATGTTCTATCTCTGAGTTTTATGATTAAAACCAAAAGAAATATGAGTTAAGGCAGCATTGCTGCTCCTTTTTTACTTAATTATCCTGAAGTTTCTGCCCAAAATGTAAAGTAATTTGAGCTACACAGTTATGGTGAAAAGGAATAGGGGGAAAAAGCATGAAAAGATAAAAATACTACATTTTGAAGCATGGTCATGCATTGCTAATTCAAGGCAACACTGATTTATTCCTTTTTTTTTAATTGGCTAAGAATTCCCTGGTATCAGCAACTGCTTTCCTATTGAATACATAAGCCCTAGGCTTGAGAAGAGAGACAGCTGTTGATGTGGTGTGAGTGTATAGCAGTAGCTGTATTGAGTGAGGCCAAAACTCTTTTTAGCCTGGCCATTTGCTCCTGAGAATGATGAGCATGGCAAGCAAAAGGAAGTGCCACACACACAGGGTCAGAAGTAAACAGTGAAGGACCTGTACCTTCCAAGCACTTAGTCTCCGTAATTCCTTCATGTCTTCTTGCAACCCTTGGCTGGTTCTCAGCATTGTAATACAGGATTGGATCCTGCTGCCCATTGGGTGTCAGACAAGGGCAGATAGGTCTTTAAAAAGAAAACTTCTTACTACCATTTCTCATACAACTTGCAAATACTGTAGAGAGAGGGGAGAAAAGAGTTACATACAATCAGCAAGGGCAGAAAAGGGTATTTTGTGTACCAAAGGAAAACAAAACCTAATGAGGATGCCTTTAGACTTAAGCCTGTACTTATTGAGGGCTGGATTTTAGAACTTGGTCACAGTTCAGACCTTTGAAAACTTTCTGCGTGTAAAAAAATGCAGTGAAAGGGAAAACAAGATATTGAAAACAAGCTACTAAGTAAATTTAAAAGCAAGTATTTTGTATCAAGACAAACTGTAACAAAGACAACTCCTCCTATGGTCCACTTCTGGAACTGTGTACCCCCTAAAGAGGCAACATGAAACAGCATGGAATTACACTATATATTACGTGATTGTTCCATTATGTATTCTAGAACTACTCACAAACTATTCTAGAAAATAAAATTAACCAGAAGTTATGCTATAACTACTTCTAATTTGTGTTTGGTTTTTTAATTTGTTTTTCTTTCTATATTGTTTTCATAGGAAGTTTGGCTTCTTGGAGAAACAGTAGAAGATGCAAAACGAAATAATAAAGCCTGCTAAATACTTCTCAGAAGTGGAGAAGAGTGTTCTGCTTGCATTAGTTGAAAAATACAAATATGTGCTTGAATGTAAAAAAAGTGATGCAAGAACTATTGCTCTGAAACAACGTACCTGGCAAGCACTGGCTCATGAATATAATTCCCAGCCCAGTGTATCACTGCGAGACTTCAAACAGTTAAAGAAATGCTGGGAGAATATCAAGGCACGGACAAAAAAGATAATGGCACATGAAAGGCGGGAGAAGGTAAAAAGAAGTATTAGTCCACTTATAAATACTCACATCGTAGGGAAAGAGAAGATTGCCAGCATAATGCCTGAGCAAATGTACTTTTTGCAGAGCCCACCAGAAGAAGATTCTGAATATCAGCCTGATGCTTCCAGTCAAGGTATAAATGTTACTGTAATGATGCAAGTGGTATTGTTTTTATGTGATTTTACCAGTGATTCTCTTTCAGCAGTTTAAATCTCTCCACTTAGCTGTGACTGCTGGTTATGGAAAGGTAATTTAGGGACTATGATATTACAAGAGTGTGTATTTCCCTAGGCCTTTGGGAGTTAAACTGAGGTTCTTCACAATTTTTTTCATCAGTTTCTGATGCATCTGCTGCTTTGTGGCAAGCCTCACAGTAGCTATCATGCTGGCTTTCCTGAGAACCATCCCAAGGATGTCCTTATCCTTTATAAAGTAGTATTTTGCTGGTTAAAAAAACCAAACCCAAACAAAACCAAATTGATACACAATTGTCTGCTGCAAGAGTTCCCTGTAGGTCTTTCCTCCTTTGTTTTCAAGGACTAAAAAGGCTGTGTAGAGCCATATTTCACACTGCAGTCCACATTTGAGAATAGCCTTTCTGGGAAAGTTCAGCACTATTATCTTTGTTTCGCAAGCGTACACAGAAGAAATAATACAAAAACAGAAGGGAGGGTGACTGCAATGATTTCTTGCAAATTTTCTTATGTCAGGATCTCACACAGGAGACTGTCCTTGCTCAAAAGACAGCAGTAGCTATGTCATTAGATAACATTCTTTAAATGTCTCTTTCATAATTGTATTTACCGTAATTAGTCATCAAGATTTGTAAAGGAATGTATTGTGACACCCTTGTTTGCAGTGGTAACTATTCTGTTCCATGAGTAGTCTCTTTTATTTCAGAAGAATTGGTAGAGCCTTCTCAAGGTTAGAATAATGTAATTTTTTTTCCTGAAAATATACACTACTGCGTTTACAATACCTACAGTAGTGATAATGAATAAAAAGTATACTTCCTATTATTCCCTCACTCTCTCTGTATTTATGTTGATACAGCTCTTCCTCTGACACTGAGATCTTCATAAAAATATTGCAAGTCACATATGGATTTAGCTTAAACAGCTGCATTAAGGTTTAGCTCCAGGTTCAGCCACCTAAACTAGGTATCTACTTATAAGTGTCTACATTCACTTTAGTGTTCTGAACTCCCATTATAGCCATGGAGATCTATCAACAGAGCCCAAAGTGGTTCAGTTGAAACCATTATGCCCTTAATATTCTGTAACAGATCTGCATTAGGTAGTGGCTGCTGTACCTTGGTACAGAAGTGCAAGGTTTAGATGCATGTGTCAGTAACTTATCACATTTGTGTTTCTTAAATGAGGGGAAGGGAATACTATAATACTTCTTTTGTTTTGCAGAGTCATTTGTTGTCTCAAATAGAGAACTTTGTGACGAAGACAAAGAGCTGGTACATTTTTCAGTATGTGAAGGTACCTCCCAAGCTGAGCCTTCGTGTTCTGATGTCAGAATTGCAGCAGATAAGAACTACAGAAGTAAAGCATCTCAGGAAAGTGCTCTGAAAAAGATGCATGAGGAAGAACATCATCAGCAAATGTCAATTTTACAACTGCAGTTAATCCAAATGAATGAAGTTCATGTGGCAAAAATACAGCAAATAGAAAGAGAGTGTGAGATGGCTGAAGAAGAACACAGGATAAAAATGGAAGTGCTAAATAAAAAGAAAATGTATTGGGAGAGAAAACTGCAGACCATCACAAAAGAATGGCCTGTGTCATCCTATAACAGACCCTTTCCTAATTCACCTTAGAACATAAAGGGGCAGAGAGTCAGTCTGATTCAGCACATTTCTGAGTAACGTGCACTGGAAAGAAGGTTTTTTAATGTGAATGTACAGTGACAGGATAGGTGTCCAGCTGATAGTGAACACACTATGACTCTTAATGTTTAGAGAAACAGTGGTATAGTCTACCAGGGGAAAACAGTATTGTTCATTTGTAGGTAGTTCTGATTTGTTTAACTCAGACATGCACAGTGTTCTAAAATGTGAACGTATTTTCCCCTATCAGAACGCCCTTGCATCCTTGTGAAATTTAAGGTTCTCCAGGTGTTCTTACATTGGGTATTATTAAGAAAACAGCTTTAAACATCAGGCTGTAGTGTTTATTTTGATTTCTATCTCTTCCTGTCTACCATTTCCCAAATGAGGGCAAGGGTTGGAGTTTCTCTCTTCTACTGAAACAAAAGTTGACTGACAGGTATCAGTTGGATCATTATGCTGGGGCTTAGTAAAAAATATACTTATCTCTAGTTAATATAGTCCATTACTTATTCTCCATAGAAGATGTGAAAAATAAGGAAGTAGCAAAAGGACCACTGTAGTAACTGAGCTTTTTCCTTCTGAAAACAGTAATATTTCCCAGCTGGCTGGCTAATTGAGAGAATGGTTGTGGACTGTCACTCTGTTCTTTGAGCTTTGACCCTTAAGAAGTTAAAAAAGTGGCTTCTTCCACAAAAGCCATTGTGCTTGTTCCTTCTTTTCCAGGCCCATCATATCTTGAAGTAGAATACCAAAATAGGAGGGTAAAATGCTGCTGCCAGCGCTGTGTGCTGTTGACCTGGAGTCATTCTGAGGGGAAGAGCTTTTTAACAATTCATAAAGCTCTTAAAATGCAGTGACCTACCCAGTCTGTCTCCCTATGCAATACTCAATTGGTGTAGCAACTGGCTTGAGTATCTCAATGTCTCCTTAGCTACAAGAAAAGACTTAAACCTCACGCTCTTTTCCTTCACATAGGGTGGGAGCAGTTCAAGGGAATCATTCCTGTCTGGAAGCACTGTTCTGTTTTGTTCTGTCCTGTGCATTATGGTGGTGTGTTTCTTGAATTTGCTGTCAGTGAGAGGTGATGGACCTGATTTGTATGAAAGCATTCACACCAAGGTCCCCACAGAGTTTGGGTGTCCAGAATAATAGATGGTAGGAAAGCACAAATAAAGGTAATCCTTACCCAGGCAATCATTTATTCTAGTGGGGCAAGGGTTAAGAAAATGTGAAATGCAGAACCCCGCAAAGATTCATAGGAACTTCTGATGTGTGAAAACCTGTTTTACAGGAAGGTGTACAACCATCATTTGAAGCAGTGAGAAAAAGGAACAAACCCTAAATTTTCATGGAAAAATCTGAGTATCACATTATTCAATAAAGTATTTTCCGATCATGATTCATGAGGGCAAGTCCATACTATGAGCAATGTATTCAAATTAGAGTATTTTCCAAAGCATACATTCCCAGTTACACTCCTCTCTTTCCCTGGATGTTCTCTCTGGTGGAATGAGTTCATTTGGTTTGGTTTTGCTTTGTTTTGGTTTGGGTTGGGATTTTTGTGTGTGTGTGTGTGTTTTTTCTTGAACTGCGTTTGCTGCTGGTGATTCACCTCTGCAAGCACTGCCATTACCAACCACAGTACTCACTGTGGTTAACACTGCTTTGTACATGCCTTAGTTCCTTCAACCTGCTAACACCAGCAATCACAATGGGAGCTATTTATTACTAGTTATTTTATATGACAGAGAAACAAAATTTGCAGAGCCGCTGCAACATAAAAGATAGACCATGTATGAAATCTGAAGACAGATCTTTTTGACTGCAAACTCAATTTTCTTATAAATTGGCTATATGAAGGAAACACGGGAATTCCAAAGAAGAAAATTGTTATGGACACTTTTTTCTGCTGAATGGAAACACTACTGGAAGGTATAATAACAGTAGAGGCAAAAGAAAGAAGTAAACAGAAGTGAGGGCTTTTTTGTTCTGAGATTGCATTCCATGGTCTGGAGGATGAGTCAGTTATTTGAGTGGTTATGACAATTCTTCAGGCACCATCCAGAAAAAAAGAATAGGGAAGGCACTTGTCTTAGCCAATGATAAGATTCCTTCCACACTGATTCTAAGCAAAAATAATTTGAAACTATGAAATGGAAACCTGGCATTAAAAGGTGATAAATGGAGATGACTTCAACACTGCAAATAGGACAAGAATAGAGAAACAATCCAGGTCTAGAAAAGGTATGAAACAGTCCAGGAAGAATCTCATGAAATATGAGATAAGGGTAACTTGGACTCCTGGAAGTTATACCATGGCTCATGAAAGATTGTTTTGTTTTTGTATTTAAACATCCTTTAAAATATACATGTTTTCAAACTGTACTAAGTGGGCAATGCCTTCCTTTTTGGCACATTTTCTTATTCCAAGACTTTTAATTTAGTTTCTATTTAAAAGAAAGAAGATCACAAAAGAATGATTAGAAAGAGCCAAGAGGAAGATAGGAAAGAAAGAATGATCAGTATGTTTTTTGCATAGTGGAAAAATGGGAATGTTACAGCTAACACAAATTATACAAGATGGTTTTGTGGTACACATAGTAGATGGTTCACAGCTGACACTGGCTCTTGTTTTCCCATTTGTAGTCAACTGTTGGTTGCTGTAAGATTGGATAATAGACATAGAAAAATGTAAAATATCAACAAGATGAAGTAATGTATCTCCTTGCCAGGCTTCGGCTTCACCATATGAAGGCTTTAGAAAGTGGTTGATGTGGTGGAGTTGAAATTACTTGAGAAATGTGACTTTTAGCTTTTTTTGGTTTTGTTGTCTTTGCAATTACTTCCTCTGGTATTAGGGTTTACATTTTCTATTGCTTGACTTTTCTTATATGTAATATAGCCATCTCAGACAGTATGTCCATTTGTTCCTCTCCCTTTTTTTTTTTTTTCTAGATTACATCATTGAAATACTTTCATATAATGGTGTTTTCCCGTTAACCATTTGGCCAAACCATGTATGAATTTTCACAAGGCTTTTCCACAGATAAAATGGAGGAGTATTTTAAGAAGAGCATGCCTGTTCTTCTTTGAGTTTGCTATACAAGCTTTTGTCAAGAATGAACTTAAAAGACACACTGGGCAAAGTGATCCCTGCTTAACTCTATTATGAAGAAGTGTGTACCAGACATGTAGTGGCCATTGTTCTCAGCCTCTGTTCTTATGAAGAAAAACAATGACCTTCGAGACAAAGAGTGGTGAATTCCTTTATGCTCCCCAAATTGACATGAGCCTGGCTCCAGGTGTCCCTACTTGGAGGTCATCTAATTTGTTGCCTGGTATAAAGTTTTCCACTTGTTGATTTTTTTTCTCCTGCATTTATTCCTTATGTCTCTGTTCCCATTTAGCTTTTTAACCAGCAATATGAGCAGGGAATTTTATTCAGAGCTATATGTTTTGCTCTTTCCTTTCTCTTGCCCAGACTGCTTGTATCACAATATTTGAACATGAAATGGGTGTTCCTCTGTTGTCACCTTCCACTTCCACAGAAAGCATGGTTAGCATTGTATACACAGCTGCCCATACATTCTGGTTTCTGCACAGAGATAACATACTAGAGGATTTTGGAGGAGGTTAGTATTGCGAAAGGGCTGTATAGAGATCACTTTCTCCACATCAGCTCCATGTAATTCTGGGAGAACCCTCTGTGGCTACAAAGTCGTTCATCAGGATCAGAGCTAATGAAGGGTGCTGAAGCTGTGCGAGTGGTGCTGATACTTCATAAATCCTTGGGTTTCCAGAAGTTGGATTTGAGGTTTCCTGATAACAAAGGTCCTTCTTTCTGGGTAGCTGAAGAGTCCCAGTGGAAGGCTTTCACAGACACTTCCTCAAATCGAAGCTCTTACCTTGACAAAGAAACTCCACATCCTGCTATTTGTTATGCTACTTCTTCAGTGCCCAGGCTGCTCTATTACAGGAGCAAGGGATCTTGCTGCTTGCCACAAATCTTCTGTCTGATGCTCCTTCCTTCCTGCACTGCAGAGATGAAAACACAGCCCTCCCCAGCCACTGCTCAGAGAAGGCATCCCTACAGAGCAGGTGCTCCTAATGTGGTTGAGCTCAGCACCCAGATTTTGGGCTCAGCATTTGGACTCAGAACTATTGCAGGTCCGAGTTGCAATGTTCCTACTGCAGCCCAGTGACCAGGAAGTTTCAGGGCTACACTTTTCTGAGCCTGTAGTGCAGCTGAGGATGTTGTGCTGAATTTTAATGTTCATTCATCTTTGTGTGTTTCCAATAACAAATTTTAGCAGTCTCCCAAGGATTGTAAGATTATATAGGTATTTTTCAATGATCTTTTGGAGATAGGTTTTTTGGGTTTCTGAGCATAGTTACAGTAGCTTTTAGAATGTGTCCTTTACCTTCTTCCCCACTTGCATTATAATGCTTCCAGTCTTGTTCTGAGTCTCTGTGGTTACAGTCTGTACAACCACACATTTGTGCAGTATCACACTTTCAGGTACATTTCTCATTATGACACTGAAACAATAAACTGCTACACATTTATATATTGTTACTCTCTGGGCAGAGGATTTGCATGTAAATCTTAAAATAACATTTAATTGATTTTTTTTCCAGAAAAGTCCCTCACAAGTAGTCCCATGATTTCATATTTTGAGCTGGCTTGCTCAAAGCTATTCTTATAGGACTGATGCACCTTAGTTTCTTTCATGAGATAATTACCTGTCTTTTCACATTATTTTGCTGTTTCTTCTCAAAGCAGCTGACTGTAAATTCACAAATTGTCACTCTTCTTGAACTTTGTTTCTAATTAGATATTCAAAAGTATTTCTGTGTGAATTAAATACTAATGCATACTACAATTCATACTTTTAGGCTAATAAAGCAAGTACCAAGATGATATGATAATATGCAGCAACTGTTAATATAATTTAAAAATATTAGAGAGGGCAGATCTGTACCTTTGATAAAAAGAGAGAAGAGAGTTTGTTGCTATCTATAAGATATTTTTACAGTGAAAGCAAGCAGTAGTCTGTGTTTCTGGTATCAGAGACTGACTTCTGTGTTGCTGGTCAGCTTGATTGTCTTACATCTAAGGAAGGTGCACATAGAGATGTGACAGATTTCTGGACCTAAAATGAGTGTTATTGAATGGAAATGTGCTAGCTGTGGCTCTGAACATTTTACTGTTCTGGTAGTGAAGGGATTAGCCATCCCACATCATCAGTCATGTTAATAAGAAATTTTAAACTTACAAAGGGAAAGAAAAAGGGCTGGTATGGTTTTCAGAACGAGTCAGAAGTGAAGACAGCTCTTAGTTGTCCCAAGAGGTAACATTGTCATTTATATCTGTTTCCCCACATGGTCCTTTTCTATTTCTTTTGAGACTCTGGACACCTTTATCATGGAATTCACAGCTCCAAGTGTTTGAAAATAAGAAAAGCACCCACATTCAAATGGGAATCCTGCAGGAGTTATTAGACCTCACTCTTTACTAAACTGAAGTTGGATAGTTTTCCGAGACTCCATTATCCAGACATGCATGCTATGTGCTGTGGAAAGGCACATGAACTCTGTCCAGCACATAGTCTGCCAAATGGCATAGGTTATACAGCAAGAAAAGGTTGTCCACTGCATAGCTGTGGGTTATAAAACTGTTATACTCACGAGGGTGTGTGGATGGATAGCCCCAGATGATCAACCTCTCTAAGAATCAAGAAGTTTATTTGCCAAGTCTTCTAATCTGTCAAAACAGCCACAGGGGGAAAAAAAAGGGGGGGGGGGGGGAAACCAAATGGGGGAAAAAAGAAAAAGAATTAAGCAGTCAAAATAGCTAGAAAAAATCTGTTGTGTTCTTGATGAAGAGCTGGCTGGATACAAAGCCTCCACTACACATTCACAGTTATACAGATATATAGGGAAATAACTCTCTAATTTAACAGAAATAAACCAGGTAGATTTGTAGGTTGTCCTTAGTTAATTTAAGTGAGCTTTTTAAATGTTGATTGAGTTTGGTTTTTTTTCCTTTTGTGGTTCAGTCCAGCTTCAGAAGAGTTGTGTGCTTCGGTCTCTAACCAGTTGTTAGAGCCCTTCATTAATCAAAGTGGTTTGGCAAGAGGGTAGAAGTAGGTTTGTATTCAGCATAACTTGAGTTTGATTGTATTCCACAAATCTTCAGATATTTCTTCTCTGCTACAAGAGGCTGTTCTTCGACAGCCCTGAATCCAAAGCTGGAATTATACACCAATTTCATACCAATTTATTATTTATATGGCACTAACAAGTTGACATAAAGGTGCTGAAGTTCTGCTCATTATTTGTTTGTATACAAAGCCCTTTTCATTTCTTAGAATTATGCCCTGAAATTATGTACTAAGCCACAAATGAACCAGCTGAATTCCACATATAAATTCGTGCCACACATTCTGTGTCACACTATAATGTGGGGAGGTAAAAAGGTTCTGCTTCTCTTTAATTGTGGAGTTTTGAAATTTTGACTTGTTGCTCTCAACAAAGGTTTGCTAAAAATTGTTTTGTTCTGTTAGACATCTGTGTGTTCCCACTGACCCATCCTTCAACCCAATGTACTGCCTGACTTTGTAACTTTTGAATTCCAGTCCCATGGACTGTACCAAGTCTGAACTCACACACACAAGATGAATTCCATTAATCTGAAAAATATGTTGTAAATACTGAGATTTTGAAAAGTACAGACTCACGAGGTGATGTGATGGATTTGGCATTTAAACCAGGGCAGAAATTTTCACAGGCTAGGATTTATCAGTTCTGACCTATTAGAAAGGTTCAACCTCTGCTTAGGGAACAATAATGTCCAATTCAAATATTGCCTTGCCTCCAACTTTCCATCTAAAATGAGGCATAATAAGAAGTCCTTGCCAAATAAAGCAACATCAGTTTCCAAAATGCACTTAATTCACTTTCAATTGCTGGCTTGCATGAGGGCTCTGGGGCTAAACTGGGCTTCTTTTTTTGCACTTTTTTGGTGTCTGATAGCATTTGAGGACTTCCCATACTGATTTTATCCTCTTCCCCTTGAATGCAGTACTCCTACTGAGATATACTTAGCCATGTGGTGGTGCCAGTTGAACCATGGCAAGATGCTCACATTCTCAAGTTGTCTGGGATCTTTTCCAAATACCAAATCAGTGCTGGTGGATGTATGTGAATTAAAAATAAGGGGCTTAGCCAGCAGGAGCAACCATCATTGCTAACTATGTCACTGAGGTGCCTTGTAACATTGGCAAGGTGGCAAATTTAGAGGTATAATCAAAAAGTGATCATGATGGTGCTTTGTCTCAGCCAGTTAAAACACTGTCTTCTGGGGTAAGTCTTGCTCTTACTCCTCTTGTAGACTGATGAATAAATTGCATGCTTCCAATTTATACTTTCACAATCCCACTGAAGCCAACACATTTCTTTACATGGTGTCATGGGCTCGGAGTTGATCTCTGCTCTCATTCTGGTCCAAATGCCATAGCTACCAACTCTGCTTCCGTAAACCCAGCCAAGGAGCCAGGCTGGGGAGATCAGACATGGGAAAAGATTGGTTTAAACTTAAGCTTCCCTTACACACAGCATGGACATGGCTGGCTCAAGTCTCATGGTACAGCACACTTCAGCCCACATCCTGTCACAACTGAAAACACAAGGACATAGTTACAACAGTGGGTTACTTCAGTGATCTGCAAAAATGGCTTTGAGTGGTAAGCAGTTGATTTTTTAAATTGTTGTTCATTAAAACCTTCCACATCATGGCAAAACTTAAAATTATGCCCTGTCAGTGTTCAACTACCAAGAGCAATAAATTAACACAGCTCCAGTGTGTTAAACTGACAGAAGTAGTTTTCTCTTAGGATTTAGTTAACTGGTATGGTTGATAAATCATACACGTATGCTCTCACCTTTCTTCCTTTAAAATCTTCACTACTTCCATCAAATTATTTCATATTGTTAAATTAAATAAAAAAGAAATAGTAAAACCAACTGTGCTAATCCATCACCACTTAGATATATACATAAAGTCAACCACATATACAATATCTTTTAATAATATTTTATATTTTAACCATATGTGGACTTCTGTGTTTGTTTATGCTTTGCACCTTTTTTTTTCTGAACAGTCTAAGATTACATAATGAGAGACCTGATCTTCAACTTCTCACGATGCATATCTTATGATATTTTAAAGCAGTATCTGAAAAAAGTTCTGGTAATCTGTGATTGCAAATATAGAGATATTCCAGTCTGTCCTGCTTCACATAGAACTAGAAGGGATAGCCCTAATCATGCCTTTCTTTTTCTGATTGCATTTTTGAACTTCAAGCCACAAGATGTACGAGCTGCTTTACCACCAACTACCATCCAGCAGCACTCATGTACCTACAGGGCTTGTTTTTCAGAGGTGCAGTTCTGCTGAATTTTTGAGTGACTTATAACGCTGAGTAAGAACTTCTCTTTTCCAAAAAATCATGCAGTTTAACAGAATTATTTTTACAATACCTAAGAAGTGGAAATGGTTGAGGAGATAATATGTTTCCAAATGTGTTATTGCCATCTCTGCTAGTACTACTATCTTGTGATGGTACATTATGTTAGTCCAGATTTGAGAAGTCTTAACTCTCCAAGGGGAAAAAAGAAACTTTCACTTTAATTTGAGTTTATTCTGTGAGATTGTCTCTCCACCATCACTTTTTCTTATCCTGCAGAATCTTCACCTATTTTGCATGTATATTCCACCAGTGCTGAAATTGCACCTGAATTCTTGTGATCAAGGAGACTGTGGAGATACTCTGAAAGTGGTAATCTTTCCATGTGTGTTCAGGAGGTTCAATATCACTTGAGAGGCACTGAAAACTGGACCTCTAAAACATTGCCAGCACAGCAGCTTGAGAATCTCAAGGAGAAATTTGAATCTAGGCACTTCTCATTGTCATTTTTGTATAAGTGGTCAAATAATCAAGAGACCACTGGTTTTTACAGTGTGTTGTATTTATTATGTGGCACTGGATTCTGTTGAATTTTAGCAATATGTTAAATTACATTTACCATGTTTGTGCTTATAGTTGGTGAGGATCTAAAACAGAGTGAGCACTTAAGTACTTGGATATTTGTCATAAGATACTTGAAAATGCATACACTTCTTATACTAAATATTTTAATGAAGTATTAGATGGTATTTCTTGTGGTCTCTGCCTTTTATTAGCCAGAGTTTTGGGGGTTTGCTTTTTAAATTACACTAAAAACTCCACATTATTGAAGTCCTCTTTTTAGACAAATGGCAGCCACTAGGCTAATCTGATTTTCCCACCATGGTGTCAGCTCAGTCATCTCATCTGTTGTAAAGTGTTGGTTTAGTCTTTCAGTGCCTCAAACACCACCATGGCTGGTTCTACCCTGCACAGAAGTAGCTTCTGTAATTGCACCTTTAAACAAATCTTTTTTGTACTGTTATTTTTAATTAATAAAGAATACCCACATTCTAATTTGACTCACTGAAAACCCCATAGTGTGTTGGAATGCTTGGAAATGTGAGAAATGGAGTTTTCATTATCTTTATTGTGTGGCTAATTTTCATAGCAAATTCTTTGTTTTTCCTACAGAAACAGGGAGTGAAAGGAGTCAAAAGTAGAGCCTAAAATGTATACTTTCTAATGGCTGGAGATGTATGAAATGCAACAAAAAGCACCAATGGAGAAAGAGTTTCAATAATAGTATAAGTGAGGGGAATCTACTATATGTCTGAAACTCACAGTGTAAGTAATAAGGATGACAAACTGTACATTGTAGTGCCTTGTTTCTTGTAGACTGCTTAATCATAAATTATTAAACATAAATAATTATGAATTTATGAGAATACACATATAAATATTGCTAATAGAAACTATATGTTCATTGAAAAGCCAATAAATCATCAACTATTGTTACACATTAATTAGACACGGTTTTTAGTCTCCATTCTTTCAGAGTTGTTTTAAAATAATGTCATTTAATTTACACACAACTGTGCTATTTCTGTCTCTTAAACTAAACTCCACTCAACTGCATGGAACAGAGAAACTTTTTTAGCTGCACTATCAAATTTGGTGGGAGAAAACCTGTTGTACATATTCACCACAGAACTTTGTCTTTGGATTGATTAAATGCTGATACAGTCATAGATTCCTCTCAAATGTTCAGACTGTAGACCTACTGGCAGATCAGGTTTGAACTCGAGTTAAGCACCAGCAGTTTGCTTTGGGACAGCCTGTGTTGGGCACTGATGGGCAGGAAAAATAGTGGAATTCTTATTAACAGCACCTTAATGGTATCAATTCAAAGCCTACACTGAATTTCAGGAAACTTAACCATGCTGTGACACATCCCACTCATTAGCAGTGAGATGAACAGTGAAGTTTGAAAACCCACAAGGCTGAGTCTGTAGGAGCAAAGAGAGGAACAGGAGAGCAATGAGTGCATAAGGATAACCTGAGCTTTCTCCCTGCTTCTCTAGGTCTTTCTGCACAGACCAAATGTGCTGAATACCACGTTGGCACAGGACAATTGCCCAATGGTGTCTCATCTATGCCACATGTACAACTTGGCAGTGAGTATTAAGATTTCCATTGTAAGTGGGGCATGACCTTAGAGACAGTTGGATTTGTGCGCATAAGACAATGTAAAAGCTGTCCCGGGTCAGGCCACAGCTCCATCCAATCCAGTATCCTGCCTACAAAAGAGACTAGTAGCATCTGTCCAGCAGAAAGAAAAAATAAATGCGAGTTTGCACAATGTTTTCATAGCGTGCACTGTTCCTTGAGGCAGGTACTCCATGACATTGTAGCGGAATCTTTGCATATAATCACAGACTATCACAGGCTATTCTGAGTTGGAAGGGACCCACAAGGATCATCAAGTCCAACTCTTAAGTCAATGGCCCATATAGGGATTGAACTCATGACCTTGGCATTATTACAACCAAGTTTTAACCAACTGAGCTATTCTCAGGGTCAATGATCTGTAACGGTTTTTCTTGAAATCCGTCCAAGAAGTTTCTGAATGTATGTAAACTATCAGTAACCATGTATTCCAAGGCTGAAACATAAGACCTTCCTTTATTAGCTCTGAAGCCAATTTCTGCTACTTCAGCTTGCAGACCCATCTCTCCATGTAGAACCTTGAGTTAGGAACTCACAGGTCTTAAGACCAGTTCAAATAAGATAAGAATAGCTCATTCAGTTGGTTTCTCTTACATCAATGCAGGGTTGGTTTTTAACTGCTACAGAAAAATACCAGCAACTCTCTTCCAGTACATTTGATCAGAAGACAACAAATAATTCCATGAAATCTGATAGAAAAGAGAAAGGGCAGAATAATTACATATAAAAGTAAGGACAGAATTTCACATATACTTTTCAAGGAAGCACTCTTCACTTAAAAATAAGGTTGCTCCTTTCCTTTGCTAACTCATTTTCAATAGGAAAGAATAGCTCCACTCTGTTAAAAAAGCCTTTGTGCTAGATGAATGCTTTGGCCAGCAGGGTGCTCCTCAAATCATTTCATCTTACTGAAGATTTCTGGAATGTGACCACACAACAGCAAAAGACAGGTCTGAAGGCTTCTATCTTAGCCCTTTTGATTTCTTAACAGAAGTAGCCAGGTTTGTGGCTGATTACACTACCAAAATTAACAGGTTTTCCTTGTAATCAAATTGATAAAATTCAGTACATTATGCCATAATCAGGATTTTGTTTTTCAGCTAATTTGAGTGTTCTGTGAAAAAGGTAAAACCATGAATTGAAGGATCTCACATGACAAATGATTACAAACCTGGCTGGTTTCCCGGAGTGGCAATCCATGCTGCCACTATACCCCTTTAGTTTCTAAATCAGATGGGTTGGGAATTGAACACTTCACATTCTTGGTGGCAAGGTGAAGAGAACAACACAGGCACCATCTGCTTCAAAGGGGAAATAAATGTACCTGCTGGCAGTAAGGGTAGGATTATCAAACAGAAGAAAATGAAAATAGATACTAGTAAATATAGACAAGAAGTTAATAAGATTCAATAGTAATAAACAAAACTAAACTCAGTGGGAAAAGAAGTCTTGACCAGCAGACCTAAACACAAGAAGAGAGTTTCTGAGATGTACAAGACAGAGAACAAAACGACTTAAACTGTATATTCCTGTTACTATATGCCAATGGTCAACTGGTTTTGATACAGAAAAGGCAAATATTAAAATTAATAGTGCCTTATATATTTAGGAAGCAGGAAGATACTGGTTTATGGGTGATGGTTGGTTTGTCATGTGAGGATGGTAAAGAACCTCATAGTCCTTTCTGCAAGTAGATAGTAACAGATTTTTGCTAGAGGGAAAGATCAAGTTTGGAGGATTGGGGGGTTTTCATTAAAATATGCAAAAGTCCCAGTAGGGTGCTCCTCAAAGGTGCACTAGCAGAGTAATCCTGAGAGTGAGAAGTGATGGGCAGCCAATCGCCGAGGGAAAAACCTCGGCAGGTAACCGGGGCTGCTCCTCGTTCCGATGCCATCCCGCTGAGACCAGATGCCTTTCCAGGGGATGCGACAGCTCCAGAAGCAGCGGATGGCAGGGGGCGAAACGCCGGGCCCGGGGGACGCGCAGAGCGATGGAGCCGCGGTGGGAACCCTCGGCCCTGCGCGCTCCCTCCGGCGGGAGGCACCCGCGGGCCGGCGCCGCAGCCGCTCTCCCGGGGCAAGGAGCTACTCCCCGAGGAACGGGAGGGTCCCCGGCATCGCCGGGCTCTCGGGAAGCGCCGGGCTGCTCCAAAACCTGTTCCCTGTGGGCAGCGCCCAGACGTGGCGGCAGGAGCTGCGGGAGCCCCCCAGTCATCCCGGACGTGGCGGCGGGAGCCGGGGGAAAGCTGGGGGACCCCCCCGGCCATCCCGGACCCGGCGGCGGGAGCTGGGCGAGCCCCCTGGCCATCCCGGGCAGCGGCGGCGACCCCCGAGCTGCCCCCGGGTAGAGTGGGGCCAGGATGCTGCGGTGGGCTCGGCGGTGCTGCTGTCAGGGATCGCGCTGTTTTAAAATTAATTTTCTCGCCGGTGCTGGAAGCCAAGCCAGCATCTTCATTTCGTTTCGGGCTAAGCCGGGGAGGGACGGGTTTACACTGAAAGAAAATCAATCACTTCCCTAGAGAAATCAGCATTATACACACGGCCTATATATAGCTCGCTGTACTTTGCTTGCAAGCTGAGTGAGAGTAAGCAAGGCTTTCCAAATCCTTTGGCTATTCCCACTTCACTAAATTCTAGGCTTTTGTGGGTTTGACGCAAAAGCAGAACACATTGCAGGTAAAATCCTCCAATTTTTCAACCTGTGGAAGTGTTCCCATTGATACTGGGCTCCAGGAAATCCTCCAGAAGGGTCAGGGAAGGATCCTAACCTGCAGGAGATTTTGGCAGCCTCCTCATTGCTTCCTCGCCAGAAAGAGAAATTCCCTAAATCTCCAAGTGTCTAGCATGTTTGTTGCATGGCCTGGTCAGGGAAATTCTTGCAAGTCTTTAAGGTATTTGTTTTGCCAGGTTATGTCTACACTAAGAAAAAGGGTTATATTTCAGTGATAGTTGTTGCTGTCTTATAAAAAATTGGTTAGACAGGGCAAGCTTTGAACATCTGCTATACCAATGGAGCTTCTCAAAAACCCCTGGTAGTACCATTCATGTTTTTCCTCATCAAACCAGCATATATGAGAAATGTCAGGTACTAACTATCATGTTTTAATATCACACCATTTTGCCAATCCAGGCAAAGCCTCAGGGCAATTCTTCCAGATTTTGTTTATCCATACAATGCATAAATCTTTTAACCACTCCATTTGCCTGAGGCCACATGGGGGTTACACACTGCACATAAGCACAGGGAACATGCCGTAGCCTTAGGCAATCTGAATTGTTGAAAAAATTGTATGTAAACAGTTATAAACAAGTTTTCAAGATCTCTATTAAATAAGCAATAAACTAATCCTTGTCATAGACAGATAGGCACCCATGTCTCAGCTGTTTAAGAGCAAATTGCATAACACAGTGCCTGAAATACCTCAGTTTAAAAGCACCATCATTGTGCTCATGTGAAAATGAAAACAAAGACAACCAAATACTGGGGGCACTGATCAGCATAGATAACACTAAATACACACAAAATAACTGAAGTTCCTGGTTCCTGATAACATTCATATTTAGGTTTCATATTCAGAGAAAGTATACCTGTACCTGCCAATTCAGCTTCTAGGTGCTCCTGCTATAAATGTCCTAAATAGGACCAGTTTAAATCACTGTTCATAGATCAGGGAAATTAAATTAGATGCAGAGAGCTCAGCCATGAATACCTTTTTCCCACTCCTGAGCTGAGAGCTAAACAAAAGGGCCTTAGACTACACAATTTTTAACCTAAGGAGAGAGGACAGGGAAGAGTTAAAATTACAACAATATTGGCTGATTCCAATGGGATGAAGTTCAACAAGGCCAAGTGGCGGGTCCTGCACTTTGGCTGCAATAACCCCATGCAGTGCTCCAGGCTGGGCACAGAGTGGCTGGAGAGCAGCCAGGCAGAAAGGGACCTTGGAGTACTAATTGACAGGAAGCTCAACATGAGCCAACAGTGTGCCCAGGTGGCCAAGAAGGCCAATGGGATCCTGTCTTGTATCAAAAATAGCGTGGCCAGCAGGACCAGGGCAGTGATCCTTCCCCTGTACTCTGTGTTGGTGAGGTAACACCTTGAGTACTGTGTTCAGTTCTGGGTCCCTCAGTTCAGAAAGGATATTGAGGTGCTAGAATGAGTTCAGAGAAGAGCAACAAGGCTGGTGAAAGGACTGGAGCACAAGCCCTATGGGGAGAGGCTGAGGGAGCTGGGGTTGTTTAGCCTGGAGAAGAGGAGGCTCAGAGGTGACCCCATCACTGTCTATAACTACCTGAAAGGAAGTTCTAGCCAGGTGGGGGCTGGTCTCTTCTCCCAGGCACTCAGCAATAGGACAAGGGGGCACAGGCTCAAGCTCTGCCAGGGGAAATTGAAGTTGGATATCAGAAAAAATTCTTTCCAGAGAGAGTAATCAGGCATTGGAATGGGCTGCCCAGAGAGGTGGTGGATTCACCATCCCTAGAGATTTTTAAACGCAGATTGGACATGGCACTGAGTGCCATGATCTGGTAAATGGACTGGAATTGGAGCAAGGGTTGGACTCGATGATCTCGGAGGTCCTTTCCAACCCAATCGATTCTATGATTCTATGATTCTATATAAACTTGGAAAAACCTGATTAACTAATAGGAGAAATAGCTATCCAGGCAATCACCCTGACTCAATCTGACTTTCAGCACTACTTGGTGGGTAAGACAGCCTCCAGCAGCTGCCCCAGCTAGTAGCTGCACCCTGCTCCCAGCTTATCATTTCAGCCTGCATGTGTCCCAGTGAGCTGTCAATTAGTATTTAGGCTCCATCAGAGACCCTTCTCCAGGCAGTGGCCTCAGCACTGGCTGGCAGAGTAGTTACTGCCATTGCTGCCTATTGCCAGCTGCCTGTAGGTCTCTGCTCTGCTGCCCAATTCCCTTCTGCCTTCCCATTCTCTTCAGCTTTTGGGGGACATTACAGATCGAAGGGTGCCACAAGTCTATTATATTATGAGGCAAATGAATGCTGAACAGTATCCACATCTATAACCTATAAGCGAAAGAAAGCATACCATTTTATTTTATTTTTATTTTATTTTTATTTATTTTATTTTCCCTCCCTCTCCCATCTCACCTGCCCAGGCTCCCATCATCTCAGGCATCAAACACACAGGCATACTTCTCTTGGCCCTCTATCACTGCATACAAGTATAATCCCACAGACCTTTATTTTGATGGGATAGCTATAATCCAAAAGCTACAAACAGACATCAGCTGAGATCCACCCCACTCCAGTTAGCAGCTCACATAGCCTTTCTCCTGGATCATGCCTGAGAGAGGCTCATCCCTCATCACTTGTGAGCCCCTTCTGTGGTCTCTGGCCACTGAGATCTCATTAGAAACTGCACAGTTAAACCTGCAGAGGACATAAGAAATATAATTTGCTTTCAAATAATATATATACAAATATATAAAGGAAATTTCTAAACACAAGTGAGAATATTCAAGTAATAAATAGTAAGTTATGTACTGTATAGCAGAGCAAACTGAATGAATAATAAACAGTTCTCTGCTTCCATTCACTTTGAGGAAAATCAGAAGACTGCAATGGGTGGCAAAGAGTAACCTGTGGACTATGGCTGTCCAAGCATTTGTACAAAGTATGTGAAGTTGAATCTACAGATAGTATCAGGTTCCTTCACACTAACAGAAGAACCATCTATGATAAGTTTTCTGGTTTCAACTTCCCCTCTTCCCCCAATTTTTGTTTTTAATAAAGAGAATTAGTGCCCAGACTGAAAAATGCGACAGATCTCTATCTCAAGTTCCAGAAGAGTTACTTGATATTTATTGTATTACTGAAGAAACAGAATGTAAACAAGTAACTAAAGACCACTGTCTGTCTGGCTAAGTCTGGAGTGTTCCTGCTAGTTCATTGCTTTCCACCAATTTTGCACTACCCTGGTCAGCAAAATAGCCAAGCTGTTTCTGTGCTATATTGTCTGATGAACATCCATAAGCTTGAGTCTATGTGGGCTCATTGCCTTTGGCAAAGTCCCAGTGCTTTCTGAGCATCTTATGCCAACACCTAGTGCTCTGAAATCCAGAAAGGCTTATTAGCTCACTGCTCAAGCAGGCAGAGAGCATATGGGAACTATGGGCAACACAGTGATCAGTAGAGGAGTTAAGGCAGGTAAGAGATGGGGAGAGAGCCTGTGTTGGCTTTTGTCTCACAACATTTAGTAGCTTCAGAAAAATGTTCTACTGCTGAAATACAGTGGTAAGTATTTTGGATACCTGGTGGCAGAGCCAGGTCCAATTAGCCAGAGGCCACCAGCTCTGGATCAGTGCCAGTTCCCCAGATCCATGCTGACACATGGAGAACTCCTTAGGTTTCTCCCTCCTCCTGCCAAGTCCCTCGCCATCCAGGAAGCTTCCTTGTCAATGCTCAGGGCCTCATAAACACCCAGAGGTGTCCTGATTCTGACATCGCGCCCAGGATGACAAGCCTTCCTGAGACCCACAGCTGCAGCAAACATGGTCTATGCAAACAGTCAGGAGTCCTGCAGGATCTGTGGGTCTGAGCTCTGTGCTTCATTCAAGTGCTAATGCTATTGGTACATCAGCTCTTTCCTAGAAATGTTACAGCCATGACCAGTAGAAGCAGGTCCAAAACAGCCCTGCTCTGCCTTCCTTCTCTTGGCATGCATCAGTACCCTCACCCAAAGAACGTATCACTTGTCTAAGCAGGAAGCATGAGGACACTTCCCATGCCACCAAGAAAACTGGGGTCAGTATGTTAGAAACCTACATAAATGATATACCTCACAGGATTGTCCCTGTTATCCTCCTTTCCACCAGATATTACTGTAGTGTCCCTGGTCTGTTGACATCCCCAGTGTACCATTCCGAAATGACTGACTCCATACTTTCTTTCTGGACACCATTTTTGGCTGTCCCAATTCCGTACCTGAGAGGTTTGTCAGATAAACAGAGGTATCAAACCTACAGGCACAGTAAAAGGGTTTCTCCTTTGTACTGGGGACTGGGGATTATTCCTGGAGGAAGGATTGTGAAGGACTCATGTCTGGAATATCTCCAGGCGCCATTCTCTTTTCCACCCTTTCTGATACATCAGCAAAGCTATTGCAAACAAAACTAATTAAGCGTATTTGACTCTTTGGCCACTGTACACAGAATTACTGTTGGTAACACGTATGTTTTCATGATAAATTCCTTGCTTTTAAGTTTATGGAGTGTGTCAACAGTGCAACTAATAAACAAGAGACAGACATCAGGCATCAGAAGAACTGAATGCACTCAGCAATGAGAATGGTGTGTATCATATTGGATACCACAAAAACCACAAGAGAAATGTACTAAGGGAAAGACTGACGCACTTGTCACAGGAATACCCTACATATCTCTGTCTCCGCATTTCCATTCCTTCTAAGTAGTAAGAAAGCCAGGATTCACTGACTTTGAACTTGGACAGAAAAATAAGCAGGCTGACTCATCAAAGAATTGGTTTGTCCTTTCTCATGGAGTATCGTTCTGCGTGACTGAAGAAGACACAGAACAGACACAAAACTGACAGAAATTCTGTATTTTGATGGGAAGTTAATTAGCACCTAATTCTTCTCTAGCAAAACATTCCTTAGGGGATTCCAAGCTATACTTAACTGAAATAAAATTACACTTTTAAACTATGACTGTGACAATAATTTAATGTAGTGACAGAAACATTTGACTTAGAGCGAGTATTCCAATTTTTTTTAAAAATATTGCGTCTTTTTCACAGAATCATAGGTCACAACAGATTACAGAAAGATTGAGGTGGGAAGATGACCTCTGGAGGTCATCTGAGACTGGGTCCCTGCACAAGCAGGGTCACGTAGACGCTGCTATCCAGGATTACTTTCAGATGGCTCCTGAATATCTCTAAGAAGGTACATGCCACAACCTTCTTGGACAACCTGTGCCAGTGCTCTGTCACCTTTACTGTAACAAAATGTTTCTTGATGTCCAGCGAAAACCTCTTGTGTTTCAGGTTGTGCCCATTGTCTCTGGCCCTGCCACTAGATACTAATGACAAGAGCTTGGCTATTCTATGCAAGTCTCCTTCAGGTCTAAGATTCTTCTTTTTTTTTTACATATGTCCTTATTCCCTTGCTGAATAAGATACTCTTTATTTTCTATATATAATCAAAGAAACACTGAATTGAAAAGCTAGTGAAGTTACCTTGCACTAAATCCACAGAGCATGTATGAATGGGCATTAGCTATGATCAAAAAGGTGTGATGATGATCCATTTGTGCTTTAAAAACATTTGTTTTTAGCCCAAATGCTATACTGGAAAAGAATAAAGGCCTGATTCGGAAAATGGATCTTTGGTGCACAGAAGTTCTGCTGGCAAGTGGCTTGTAGCACATGCCTTATTCTTCCTGCCCCCATGAGACAAGCCTGAAGCCTGGGACTAAGGAGGCCCAGCAGAGGTGAACAGCAAAACAGTCGTGCCTCAAACCCTCTCCTCTGGCTATGAGGACAGCGGGGGATGACTTCTGGAATGACACCACTTACATTCTTCCCACACTGTCTGTCAGGGCTGGACTAGTACATAAGAGGCGTGTGAAGAGAGTACTCAAAGCCCTAGCAGTGGGTGACTCAGAAACAACAGCATTCCAGTTGGCATGCAAGAGAGACTTCTTGGGATGATTCCTCTTTTCTTTTTCTCACTGCAGTGGGAACAGACCTTTGTTGGGACTAGCAGTGGAACAGTCCACTCCTTTTCCTAGGCAAAGAGCTGAGCCATCTGTCCTTACTCCACAGATGATCACAAGAAACAAGTCAGCTACTGGAAGGAGAAAGAGCTGTTTGCTGCACAATACTCCAGTTTCTATAAGGCACAAGTATTTGTGAAGAGTTTAGGAAAGTTACATGAAGTAGAGGAAAAACAATAGAAGAACTCCCAGGTCAGCTGAGGAGCAAAACACACTCAGAGGTGCTGGTAGAAATCTGCAGGTTTCAATAGCTGGTTAATGTGTGTCTCTGCAATCTGGCCAGACAGAGCTAATGCCGTAGCTTCATTTTGAAAACAGGGGACAAGAATATAGTAGAATTCTTACAGGACCACCTTCTGCAATGCACAGTGAATGTGTCCCTCTTCTTCTTCCTCCTTCCAGATGTCAATAGTAAAGGTAGGATTATCAGTGGTAGCATTGAAAAATGCCAGTTCCAGTTACGATCTTTCTCCATAACGGGGAATGAAGTCTTGAAGGTGGAAAGCTTCCAAAATGCTGCAGAACACCCCTAGAAATCACTATTGCTTCATTTTTTCTTCCTGCTGAGACTTGTCATCCTTAAAGCTATAGGGAATGCTATTGCACAAGGCTGGTGCTGCTAAGGCAAGAAAATTTCCTGATTGTGATGGCTGCCACTGACGCAATCTGCAAAGCTCTTCATTCAAATATGGCCAAGCGTATTCTAGTGCAGGTCCCTTACCCTAAACAGCTTTGCCAGACTGTTTTAATTAATCTTGTCACTCTTTGGTGTATTAGCCCCTAATAGAAGGAATGAACAGGAATTAACACAGAGAAATGAGCATCTTGGGGCTGTCTAATTCTAAAGAAAGTGCGGTATCTTATACTGAAGAGTCTTTTTAAGGAAAAAAAATCATGGTTACTTTATTCTGAAAAGCTCTCTGTAACTTCTGAAGAGGGAGAAATTACATGCAGAGTTGAGTTCCGTTTTGGGACAAACATGTTCTTGTCTATTCTCCAAAGATTTGAGTGTAGCAAAAACGCATGTTTTATAAATCTGCAGTGTCCACTGGATAACTTTACAACTCTTTGTTAAAACAGATGTGAGTGATCAATTTCTGTAGCAATTAGGTTTTTGGAAACTTCATGTTCCCCAGACCATATTTTCTCCAGGGAAACATAAATAAACTGCTTTGTTGCTCATGTTTTACCTCCTTTCCACTGAAGAACTGAACCACACTGGGCAGGCATCATGCAGCCTATCCTGATGTGGCCAAATGAGAGTGCTGGTTTCAGATAAGAGGCTACTAGAAAACTTATGCAGTGCCCACTTTTAAACACAATACTTTGACTAAAAAAGAGCTGCAAAAGTGATCCCAAGTATGGCAGCAAGAATGATCAGTTTTAGAAATAGTGATGTCTGGGAAAAGACAGAAGACTGGCTTTTTTCTGTTTTTCTCTCTTTTCCAGAAGAAACTTAAGTTAGAATGTTAGAGTGGAAGGGTGATTACTTATTACTAGTCTTCACTGAGAAAAAGACCAGAATAAATGGACTTGCTTTGCAGAAAACAGTAATGGGAAAGTTTTCATAGGTTATTGAAATACTTGAATAGGACACTAAAGGATTTCTGGAACCTCACTGTCAGTCTGTCATCTGTCTGCATACAATTGGCACTGTCTCAGTGCAATGATTTGACCTAGGGAGGATAACTTCATTAGACCCTACACCTCACTTTATAGTGCATGGGCCCTTCCACAACAGATGTAATGATTAAGGACGGCCTTAAAGGAAACAGCTCTAATCACTTGTCCTCTAAACATCTTTGATCCCTTTCTTCCCAATACATTCTCCTTTACTCTTTTCCAGGCTTTCACTGCTTTAATCCTTCTCTTCACTGCCCACTCAGGAAAGAAGAAAGATGATGAGTTGTAAGAACAGCAGGTATCATCTGCAGGCAGAAATGATGCATGTTATGGCCCAGGACTTCAGGAGGTGGCTGCACACTTCCATCTGCAGCTGAGGAGGTTTGAGTGTAAAATGAAGCTGTCTCTTCACCAACATTCACAGCTGAACAAAACAAGTGTGACACATGAAATGACACAATCATGAATTGCTCTCTTCAGATCTGTAGAGTACTCCTACTTCTGTCTTTGAGGCTTTGATAGTTATGTGCCTTCTATGTCTGTCTCCACACCACAGACCATGACTTCCCACAAACAGCAGTGCATGGATGGTTTCCTTTCCTTGGTCAGTTAATACATAAAGAAAAGGGGATGAGGAGACAGTCCTAGCTGGAGTGCCTGCAGAGGAACAACTTGTAGATGTGTGCAAGGGGTACCTGTTTCTCCTTTCAATAGTGTGTAAGAAGTTGCTTAGGAGATTGGAGTTCTCTCCAGTATTTACATAATAAGTAAATAAAAAAGTATATATAAATATAAATTGGTCAAATAAATAGGAATCTCAAATGGGATTGCTGAAATGACAGCACTGAAATTTCTGGGAGCATATTTTTCCCAAGAGTTCCACAGAATAATCTTATAAGAAAAAGATAAGAACAAAAATTAAAGCCAACATTGCTCACTATATCCCACTAACTATATCTGTCCTCAAGAGTTACAAGAGTATGAATAACATTAGCAGATCATGCTGGAGTAGGAGAGGAAGAGGGAAATGGGATGCACCATATCTTTTTACCTATTAATCTTTTTACCTACTTCTCTTGGTTCAATTGCTCGGAATACATGAAAAGCACAAGTTACTGTGACAACATTCTAAGCACTTAGCATGATTTAACCTAATATTAGCTTCTTTTACTAAGAACCTAAAATAAACACAGAGTTTGCATTTGACTTTCTGTCCTTAAACATACAGGATGAGCCTCTCAAGAGCACAGGCAAAGAACAACATAAGCAAAAGTCCTGAAAGTTCAAAACTAAAAGCAAATTTGCAAAAATAGCATTATTATGTGCTTCTTACCATTAGTATAAATGTGATTGCAGTATTATGTTCTGCATCGCCAACCAATTTTTATATTTAAGCCTTTTTGCCAAGCAATGGTTAACTGTAAAAGGAAGCAGATTCAACTTCCAGGCATACATGCCAAAATGCTTAAGATGTCTTGAACTTCTTACTCCCAAACCAGGAAAATTTTTCTGCACATCTGAGCAGTCAAATGCAAGCAAAGACTTTTCATTTGCAAAAAGTGGTGCATAGAGGACGTTTACAGAGAATTCTTGAGGAAAGAAAATGCCAGAAAACTTTATCAGAGTTTTCCTGAATGGTAGATGAGCTTCCCTCACCACAGTGACTCTGGCAATAGTTCTGACATAGCTCTCTCTGAAGACAGAGGGAGCCAGATACGAC
This sequence comes from Pithys albifrons albifrons, assembly GCF_047495875.1. Taxonomy (NCBI): domain Eukaryota; kingdom Metazoa; phylum Chordata; class Aves; order Passeriformes; family Thamnophilidae; genus Pithys; species Pithys albifrons. The sequence goes on from NC_092461.1 coordinate 91,952,871, forward strand.
CCCCTTCTCGGATTACGCCCCTGTCTAAGAATCCACGACTTAAGTCCAGCTAGTGCCCAAGATTATCTCGTGCCTCAGAGGGATATGAAAACCTGCTCTTTCCATAGGGGCAATCACAGTAGTGCAGTCAAGTACTGGCTAGCCATTTGTGAAGTCTACTGTTCTGCAGATGCCTCTTGCTTCAAGGCATGGCAGTACCTATTGCTGCTGTGCTCCATGGGAAGAATGGGAGGGGTGGGGGGAGAAATATGAAGCATATTACTGCTCCTGGGGTCAAAGTGAACCATTCCCCTATAATGTTTTGGTACAGCCAAATTGCACAACCTAGGACTCAACAGGCACACACTGAGAAATCATTCTGATCAGCTGGTCCTGGTCATCATATTCAACAGATGCCTATGTTAAGAGTTGTACTCCAACTACTTTATTAACAGCTAATAACTACAAGCAGCAAGCAAACCCAGAGACCCAAGAGCTCCAGAAACCTCAGGAGCCCAAGCAGCCCAAGCAACCCAAGCAACCTCCTTAACAGAAGCCTTAACTCTTTATGGTCTCTGTCTCTGTGCACATATATCACTTTTAATTGGCTAAAAGTCTTTGTTCACATGTCTTGACTAGAGTCTTGATAGGTGGCTGATACCTCTCTCCATGTTGGCAGTTCTCAAGCTTTTTGCTGGCAATTCTCAAAACACATCCTGTTATTTTGCAGGTGCTCTTCCTTCTCTCTGTTTTCCCATGCCATAATTAAATCCACTTAAGGCCAAAATCCAAGCTGCCCACAACCCAGACTTCATCCTCAGCTGCCTGCCCCTGGGGTAAAGCGACAATGTAGACAGTCCTGTATTGAGGCAGAAACTGACACCCTTGGTGGTACTGACACTGTAACGCTTGTTTAGGGCTGCAAATGCAACATTACAGCATAGAATAAAGATCAAGGATTTGAAAGTGGCCAACAACACTACTTGAGGCAAACAGCACTCTTGGCAAGACTCCCGTCATGTCTCCCAGCTCTGAAATTGGACAGGATTGTTGGCTGGTGCACTCATTCAGATCCACACATTTAAGCATGGCCAACAGAAGAGATGTTGATGACAGACAACAAGTGCCAAGAAACAAGATTGATGACTTGTCCTGAAAGAGCGAACCAGATAGCTGATGCCTGACAAGACTCTGCAGAAATGGAGATGGCACCCCAACCTCTTGCTCTAGCACCAGCCAGCTTCCTTCCCCTGAGAACACTTGCCCTGTCAGCAATGCTTCAGAGAAGACAGTAAAAACTGCTCTATGCCTGAGGTTGGTATGCTGATTTCAAAGTTCCAAAGTGCTAGAAGAATTCCCTTAGGATTCCCTAAGGGAAAGATTATGTTCCTTGCTTCACTCCAGGGATTCAGTTTTTTTACTGGAATATCAGAATTAGCAACTTAGTGAAAATGTCAGAGTAGGAGCCCTTGCACATTCTGCTGCATATGCCCTCTCAGTCTGGTTTTTTTTCTTGTTTGTGTCTCCTTCATTTCTGGGGGACAAAAACTCTGCCTCTTTTAAGCTTAGAAAAGGGATGGCAATCCATTCCAGCTCAAATGTTGAGTGTCTGGGAAAGCAAGGGACAAGGCCAGACTGGCCAGAGCTGGAGAAACAAGTGTAAAGGTCTAGTGCCATTCAATTCAGCTAACATGTCACATCAAAACTCTAACACTTCACTGGTTTAGAGATAACAATTTCAAGATACTCAATATGAGACTGGCAAATGCTACCTATTTGGTCTTTACAAAAGATGCCAAAATTTGGCTTGAATATCTAATGTGTCTGCCAAGAAATTAAAGTAATTCCTTAACTAATTGTATTAAATGTGTTTTATAGTTATCCACAACATCTAGAAGCAAAAGGAAACCCCCACCTTATTCCTCCTTCACTCCCCAGAATCAATCAAATCAATCCCTGTAGCACTGCATCTCCCCTGCATTAACTTTCTAACCTGTCCATTGCTTCTCCTGCAGCACTGTATACCTGGCTGTCATGGGCCATCCCAACACACCAGGAACCCTGTCACAGAAACATCGGAGAGCAGAGCACTGAATAGCTAAGGATTTGTCTCCTACAACATACATACTGGATTTTTATCACAAAGGAAATCACTTCAGAAAAAGACTGTGAGTTTTCCGTATGTATCTTGGTAGAGCGTTTTTTGACAGCAAGTTATCAAGCACTCTCTCAAGTGTATAAATCACAGTGAAGATGGCAAAGGCATAGTGGAGTAACACTTTGGCTGTGTCTTCTCCAAGGAGCCTTGTACTGACAAACACAGCTTTGCGCCTGTTCCTGAAATACACACAACTCCTTGAGATAAAGAAGACCAAATTTCTGGCTTGTATGAGGGAAAGAGAGACCTCTGGGACACACTTCAGGATTTCTCAAAGGTGTCACTGAAGTCAGGAAAAGGCAAAGGAGGAGACAGAGAATGAAAGGCCAAGGATGACAGTAGAGGGAGGTGAAAGTGTTAAACTTGCCAGATGAACTGGCGAAGACGTTTGCAGTGTTTGAACTGGATGTGTCTGTTAGAAAGAATAGTTGATACAATGGTGACTTGGCACCTTTCAAAGGTGAACAGCCAAACTCCATGAAAATAGGTTCTGTCAAAATTTCTGACTGCTTCCTATCTTCTAAGCTACAGTGTTCCCAAACCTTATTTCTATAAGCATGTAAGTGATTAAACCACTATCAGGTTGCTGTGGTTTAACCCCAGCCAGCAGCTAAGTACCACACAGCTGCTTGCTCACTCCCCACCCCCAGAGGGATGGGGAGGAGAATCATGAAACAACCATAAAACTTGTGGGTGTAGATAAGAACAGTTTAATAATTGAAACAAACAAACAGACAAAATACTAATACTAATGAGGATTATAATAATACTAATGAAAGAGAGGGAGAAACAAACCCCAAGGAAGTCAAGAATTCACAATAAATTGCTCACCACCCACTGATGGATGTTCATCCCATCCCGCAGCAGTGATTGGTGGCTCCTGGCCAACTGCTTCTGGTTTATACACTGAACATGATGTTCAGTGGTATGGAATATCCCTTCAGCAAGTTTGGGTCAGCAGTCCTGGCTGTGCTCCTTCCTTGCTTCTTCTGCACAGGAAACTGAAAAGTCCTTGACTTAGGGTAAGCCCTGCTGAGCAACAACTAAAATATCAGTGTGTTATCAACATTATTCTCATACTAAATTCAAAATGCAGCACTGTATCAGGTACTAAGAAGAAAATTTTTATCCCAGCCAAAACCAGGATGCAGGTGTTTTGCTGGCAACACTTACCTGTCTCAATTCTATCCTTCCTAAGGGACCAAAACTTTTAGATCTGAAAATTGGGTTGCTGTCTTCTTGCAACAACCTTGAGGAAAACAGTCTACTTCAGTAACTTCATAACTTCAAGGTGATATTATTTCAGATAATAACACCTTGTGGTATTATCTCAAATTCTCCCTTTTCCTAAAATTGAACTTTCATTGTTAGCACAGTGCATAAAATTTGCATAATTGGTAACGCTTGCACTTTAAATACAAAGTCCTGCCCATGAAATACCTGCAGCCAAACTATTTTCTGTGGGAAAACAACTGTACAGTACCTCCACCAAGATACTTTATGGCAGGGAAAGCAAAAAGCTGTTGGTTGTGCAGAGCTCTCATTCAGTAGTGCAATCCTTCTGTTCCTCAAAGCCCTCCACAAGGAACCTGGTAGGTACAGGTGCCCAAACTGGACATCAAATTACAGTTTACAGCAGTCAACATTTTAGGTTTAATGAAAATACAAAAATGTGCCCAGATCTACCTTTTCATTCCTCCCCATGTGTATACACACAAGCATACACAATTGGCAAGTGATGTTCTAACAGTTTAATATCCACAAGGACTTCCAGAGCATGAGTAAACAATTGCCCTATGTCTTTGTCTTCCACAGCATAAGTCAGTTGTGCCCTCTTCTCAGCTTTGTGGGCAGGTGCTCTTTGGGAGGGAGCAGTTTAAGGCTGCTCCAAGAATCTCAGCAAGCTCTGCACAGAAAGACTGGGAACTGAGCAAAGGACATCCCTGCCCATCATCACCTTTTTGCTCATCCACATCACAGACCGGCACTCATACCCATGTCACTCTGTTTCAAAGGTCAGAGGCTCCTTTCGGAAATAGCTGGAAGGTAGTGTCTCATTGGGGGCTGTCGAGAGGGAGCAGCTTGGGCAGAGGCAGAAAGGCAGTGCTGAGGCACTGTGGGATTGGTTCTAGCCAGTCACACACACTCCTGATGGCTTCACTGTCCAAGTGAGTTGCGTGCAGGGATGAGATGGACTGGCATACCTTCCTATCAGATCTCTGAGCTTTTACCTGATGGAATAAATACCCTCTATCTTATAGAGGACTCCAAAAGAGATCAGGATGATCATTCTTTTCACAGGGGTTGATTTTGCCCCCTTTGAATTTTAATCTCTTTAGCAGTCTCAATTCTCTGCTGGAAAAGCTATGGAACAGTCTGATGAATGTGCAATTTCTGTTTTATCAGTCAATGCACCAGATAGAGGGAGGCAGGAGGCAATTTTCTGAAGAGGATATGGTTGCCATACTATCATAACTCAAGAGCCCAAGGTCAAAGAAAGAACCATTCGGTGCTCCTCTGTTACTGCATCTCTCAGAATGAAACATTTTGAGTACTTACCAGAGGAAGTGCTACACACAACTATAAAACCTTGTGGGCTGTGCAATATATCACATTCTTCATATATGTGTCAATAAAACTTTTCTCAACTCTGAGCCATCTATAGCTGTAAACAGAAATCTAGGTATTAATAGAGTGATATTTCTCTGCACATAAATCCTAACTATCATAATAACTTTTCTGATGGCACAGCTTTTATTTCAGTTACAGAGCTGTGTAGCAAGCATGTTTTCTATTCACTGGAGTATGTTATTACAAATACTTACTTATAATAACATATATGTTTTTTGTGAATGCATTTTCCTTTGGGCTTAAAAGTCTAGGTTTCAGGTTGCATGCACCCCAAATTTCCATAACTACAGGGAAAGAAAGCATATTAGTGTCTTTCAAGTTAGACATCTGTTTAGAATGTTTTGTGGTCATGCTAGGTCTTAAATCAATTTGGTTATAAAAACAAATACTCTTTACAGTATTAAAATAAAAGAACAGGGATGATTTATTGCTTGTTTTTAGCAACTGACTTGTCTGAGGAAAAATAGACCATATGGAATTAACTGACTTAAAAATCCACTGACATGATGCAGTTATTTATTGATTTTTATAAGCAATAATGACTTGTGAGAGCTCTGCTCTGCCTGTTGCTTTAGCACCCTCTTTTAATACTTAAGGAAATCAAGTCTGTTTAGCTGACTGCATGATTTCTTACAATAAATGAATAATATAACAAATCATATTTAGTATCTCGTATTGTTATAAATATTGTATTACAATTTCCTTTCTACTTACTTCCATTAGGATAACAGAGTCAGAATTTAGATTTCTAAACATTTTTTCTTCTTTCTCCAGTTTCTGTAATAGTGAACAAAGCACTTCTCCTTGCATTTTGCTGTAATTGATGGGTTCATATGGGCTTCTATGTAAGAAAGGTTAAGGGAGTTGCTAGAAACAGAACTGCAGCACGCAGAAGCATGGAAACAGTGCCACAGAAGGATGCATAAAGTATCTTGTTATAAACACTCATTCATCTTTTGAGCTCTCTGCATTCAAGATGGTTAATTTTCCCATTTCATCTCCCTTTCTCTGATGACTTGTAAAGGTGCTTCTGTAGTCCAGACAACCACCTACAGTTTCTGTGCTAGTCACCAGATTCCGATCCCGCTGAAGTCAAGTTTCCCCTGTGCAGGAAAGTGAAGACAAAAGTGACTGAATTTCAATTCTGAGGTCACTGTCACTTCCAGAGTGATATTATCTGAGACCCTGGATGTACTGCTGCTTCAGCCACCAACGAGCACTGGTTTCAGCCTTCTTTCTCCCAGGCTCCCAGACCAGCTTCTTGCTCAGCAAGTAAGCAAGCAGGCAAAAAAGCAGCAGTCCCTGCATACAGGCAGCAGCAGCAGCAGCAGCAGCAGCAGCTGAAGTTCCTCTTTCTCCTCTCTGTAGCATTCAGAAACCTTCAATAAAAATCAGCACCACAGCCTTACCAACCTGCAGCCCTCTGAGGAGTAAGAAATATAAGCAAAAGTAGCTTAGATTATGACAGTTTTGTTGCTGTGTAACGTCGTCATCTGAGGTTAATAGAAGCAATCCTTACAAGTATAGAAGAAGCTTAGAGAGGTACCCAATACCAGCTAAGCACAATATGGAAAATTTAAAAAAAAAGAGCGAGCAAACAGATGACAAACAAACCCCAAACAAAATCGTTGATCATGAAGATGCTCTTTTGAGCTGTGCTTTGACTTCTGCATTTGTTATGATCAGTTGATTAAACTGGGAGCTAAATGTAGAGTGAGGACAGCTTGCAGTTTAAGAAGAATGTTATCCAAGCATCTTACATGCCTTTTTTTCTTCCTTGAAATACCATATGATAGTTCTTAAGCACTCCCTTCAAAGCAAAGAAGGTAATTTGAAGTTGTTTGATACTACTAGCTCTGGCAATCTGGAGACCGAGTGCATTTCAATCACTTTGTACTTTCAGAGTTTATAAAACCAGTATGGAAGGAATAAGAAGCAACCAGTGTTGCTTCATGAGGAAATGCTTGTGTTTATGAGAATATTAAGAATGTCTGTCTCTTTTTTCAAATACTGCATGTCATTTAAAGGATCAAAAAGAAAATTACATTGGCTTCCAGCTCCCTGCTAGTTTCCTGCACAAGATCACCTCCCTTCCCGATAGTCTAAAAATAATGGGAAATATTAAAATCGACAAAAAGGACACAGATGAGAAGCCAGATACATTAAAAAAACCATAACACTAGAGATAAAATGGATGTTCTGAGCATGCAGGTGCTTGAAATAGTGCTGACCATAAGAAGACAGAGGAAGACTAAAGTCTGTAATTATTTTCCAGAAGTGAAATGGGATTATGTAAGAAATTGATGGCATGTGGTCTTGAAAATGAAGGTGTGAGTCTAGATTCATGTTCAAATCAACCCATTGAATGAACACACATATTTCACCAAGTAGGAGTCTGAGAAAGAAGACTGATATTTCAAAGTTTCTGCTTTGAAACCCCATTCATGCAAAGATTTACTAAGTGGATGAAGGGTCTAAAGCCCCGTTGTGGGACTATCTAGAACCTTTTATCCTGGTCATACAACACAGTTGAGACTGCAGGGCTCTCTAGCCTCCTACTAGACTCCTACTGCACATGCACATTTCTGTATCTCTCTAGGTATGTGTGCATTTGTGCATGTGAGTCTATAGATGATCACACTGCTAATATAAAATCAGTATGTGTTGATAACCTTGGTGTCAGCCCTGAGAAATACTGAGCTCTATTTTCAGTCCTGTAAAGTGTCTAGATGCATTTCTGAACCTAAAAGCTTATGCCTGTGGTTAAACATCTCAACAGCTCAGATCCTGATTCTGTTGAGGAATACTTCTGTCCAGGTGGCTTGACTTACAAGCTGCAGTTTGAAATGCAGATTGGGCTCTGAGTGGGAGCCAGAACCACGAAGCCTTGATAAGAAAGGACTGAAGGACAGGTGATGCCAGCCAGGTGAATGGACACTAAGAGAGATAGCAGGAGCCAGGAATTGCTGACCTTTTGGATAACAAAGGACATGAAGACTGGTGAAGGTGGATGGACATGGAGAGCGGGGCCAAGAGCAAATGAATGAGGAGGAAGAAGAGGACTGGCTCATGGGGGAGAGTGTGAGGGGATAAAAGCCAAGCAGTTCTTTGGGCTGGGGACTCCTCAGCGGGACTGTCCTGAGTGTTGCCATGTTACTGCGATGGGAATGACGTCCTTTGTGGAACTTGATGTCTGATACTCTGCTAAGGAAAACCCAGGTCGAACTGGTAAAGAAACATAGTCTGGCTGCATGTAAGTGAGGTGTGTGGGGAGCCAAGCGGGACACCAATCGGCTCACTGGAGCCGCCCATTGTAGAGGATCTTCAGTCCCAGCAGTGAAAGTCTCTGGTGTTAAAAGTGTGACTGCCAGTGAGTCTCGTGAATGGTCAGACTGGGAAGTTTCCTTAACAATTCCTCCACATTTCCTGCAGGAGGCAAATAAGGAGGAGTAAGGAGGGCACTGACCCTCTGCATGTATGCTGAGTGATGGAACTTACTGTTCCATTTACAGTTCCATTTTAAAAATAGATGCTGGGCAAGTAAGCAATTAAAATTCAAGAAGGAAAGCAGAACTATCTGGCAGTTGTTCAGTAAGCCTAACTTGTATAAAAATGATCTGCACATAGATGGTATAAGTATAAACAGTCAGCAGCATGAGATTGTGAAAAACAATTCTTGCCTGGCAAATGTAATTACTTTTAACAAAATTTAAAATCCAGGGAGTGAAGAGAACACAGCATGAATATTCTCTCTGCAGGCTGGGTCATTCAACTGTTCATGGAATAAGTGCCCAGAAAACATATGAACCACTGTCTTCGGATGTATCAATGCAGAGACATGCAAAAGAATTCAAATTCCACGCTGGACATATGTTAGCTTGGGGTCTGATTGCCAGACAAACAAACTCACTACAAGATTTGTTAGGCTGACCTATATGCCACGTGGTGACACTACTTCTAAATCAGGTTCATGCCTGCTCAAAGAGCTCTGATGTGTCTTCACACACCAAGACACCTCCTAGCTCTGCTGCTGTCCTCTAAGGCACTGAGTTCACCAGGAGGAGCAATGAACAATAGTCATCCCATGACTGTCTCACCATTATCCAGAACTTTCTGGGCTCCACCATCCCCACCCCGCTAATTCTCTTTTGGGTAAATCACTCCCTGTCAATGGCCTGGCAGCAGAAGCACCATTGTTCCATCTAGTGGAGAGCTATTCAGTGTTGATGGCCTTTGATTTCTCTTTCCAAACATAGGTCTTGCCTCTGCCAGATAGGATTTGCTGGTAGGGTTATGCTGGCAAGTCATCCTAACATAAGCACAGTCTGTAGTCCCCGAAGATTTATTCCGGTCCAATTGGTCTAACTTACATTAATCCTGTGACTATAATAAGTGCACACAATACCAAAGTCACTCAGAAAACGTCTGATATAAAATAGATACACTAATTTACAGTGAAGGTTACAATCTTAATTAGCATTCAGAGGAAAAGTAAATAATGACATTCATGGTTTGGCACAGACACATTGCCAATGTGTCACATCCTGATGGGCTGGGGATATGTCTGTGTCAAACCATGAATTCTGTTTTTGCATTTTGAGTGCCATTTACAATTGCAACTGTCCATGTGGATTATTGCATCTATTTTTATAGCCAAGGCTCTGTCTGAGTAGATGTAACAGAGCAATCAACAACACTGACTGGTTCTATTTTTCTGGAACAATAGTGTTCCTGTGACCTGGGCTCTTCCATCTTTACGCACATGACAGGAGGGTTGGGATCTGGGCTTCCCCTGATCTTGAACAACATGGGCAAAAGAGGGATGGAAGCTTATTATGTAGCTCCATATGGCAGAATGTGGTCTTCCTGCTAAAAGCAAGATAAGAGCAGTCAAGCCAAAAACTTAATAGTGATCACGAGGTCAGGTGGTAAGACACTGCAGAGAGAGACAGCTCTGAGAGACAGCTGGCAAGGCTGGGAAGTCACACAAGTGCAACCATGGAGACCAAACACTGAGCTAGGGCCACCCTCCTCACAGCTGTCCAGGGTGAGAGAGGAGAAGATTCAGGTACCCTCTAGTGCTCCTGTTACTCTCCTCTTTTTCCCTAGTAAATTCATGCCCAGGAAGTGCATTTTCATTCATTTTTCAGTGCAGAAGCAACCTGAGAGTAAAGCTTCATAGGGATGAAACATTCAGACTAGATACAAGGACAAAAATGTTTTACAATGTGGATCATGAAACACTGGAACAGGTTGCCCAGAGAGGTGGTAGATGCCCCATCCATGGGAATGTTCAAGGTCAGGTTGGATGTGCAACCTGATTGAGCTGAAGGTGTCCCTGCCCATTGCAGGTGGGTTGGACTAAATGACCTTTGAAGGTCCCTTCCAACCCAAACTATTTTATGATTAGCAGAAGTGGACCTCTCTGCTTTCCTGGATTATACATAGAGGAAAGCAAATATATATGTATATATATTCTTTTCTATATTCCTTCCACCTGTGTCTTGATAATTGGATTTTCCCAGAAGGATTGCTGGTGGATATAGACCTCAGTCAGCTGAGGCCTGAGAAGCTGAGGTACTGTGTGTGGGACGGAGACAGGGGACGCAGGGCGCTGCTGTGTGATGAGTGATACCTGCTCCTGCATCTGCATCTGAGGGGACATCTCAGCAGTTGAGGTCTGAGGAGCAGCATAATTTCTCCCCACAGCAATCCGTCCAGAAGTCTGCTGGGTGTTGAGAATATGGATCTCCTCCTTAAGGACTGGCACCCCATCAAGGAAAGGACTGTTTTTCACTTTGTTACCTTGGACCTTCTGCATCAGCCTGGTCTGGTTTTGTCTGTCCTCTCTTTCAGCTTTCCCTGCAAGCGCCACTTAAGGTACTTACCAAACTCCAGCATCTAACACAACTCGCAAAATGCCCTGGCACTTTGAACTGGGATCCCCTGCCGCTTCCAGTACAAGCCAGAAATCCATCGGCAAAAGGTCCTGGAGAAAAACCCAAAAACTCTACTAGAAAAAAAAAATGATCCCAGCTATTACTCGGCTTCCAGGTGACGCCGGTAAATGGGGTGCTGCACGGAAGGCACCGATGATGCCGAGGGAGCTGTGCTGCTCCCGCGCAGGGCGACAAGCGCCAGGACTCCGAGCCGGGCGGAGGGGCAGCCAAGGGGCAGAGGGAAGCCCCGTCTGGAGGCACCGATGCTGAGGGGATTGAGGCCGCTCCAGACTTCCCGGAGGCGGGGAAGGACGCGCACGATACTTCTCCCTTTCAACTTTCCGGGATAGCCGGGCTCGGCAGCGGCGCGGACAGGTGCACCGCGCCGCGGGCAGCGGGGGCCCGGCTGGGCGCCCTCCATCCCCCGGCGGAGCGACGGGCAGCACCGACGGGGACAGCGCTGAGGGCCGCGGTCCCCCCCGGCCGATCCCGGTGCTGCCGTGCCCGCCGCCCGCCCCGGCCCCGGTGCCGCCGGTGCCGCCGCAGCAGCGCCCTCTGCCGCCGTCGCGGGGAGCGGCGGGCCGGCATCGCGTGCGAGCGGACAGCCGGCGGCTCGCCCTGTCCCTCGGCCGCCCGCCCGCCACCTGGATCACGAGGGAAGCGGCGCCCGAGCATCCTCCCCACCCCCGGCGCCCTCCGGCCCGCTCCCGCCGCCCGCTCCGCACCTCCGCCCTGCGCCGCGGCCGGGGGCTGCACCTCCTCGCCCGGAGAAACTTTGCACCCCCGGGTCGTGGCGGGGACCGTGGGGTAAGTTGCTGCATCCCGAGAACTCGCGGTGGGCAGCCGAGGCTTCAGCTTGGGCTGTGCAGGGGAATCAGGGGACCGTCGGGTCCGGCCACGTCGCCCCTAAAGCAGCACTCTGTCCCAGGGTGTCGGTGGTCCCGCTGGCCGCTCTGGCGGCGGTGGGACAGCAGCCGCGCCGGACGAGCCCCGCTCCTGCCACTGGGGTGCCGGTCATGGCCCGCAGAGCTCCCAGGCGAGAGCCCCGGGAGGTGCCGATGCCCCGCCAGCCCTCGGGTGGGTGATACCCGAGGGGTGCCTCGCTGTCCCGAAGGCTCTGCCGTGGCACCTTGGCCACATCCTTTCCACTGACGCCTCGAGAGACCTTTCGAGGGGAAAACAAGTGAAATAAAGTTTCACATCGCCTCTTTCGAGCCTCAAGTGCACTCGCTTGGCACTGAGCACGGTGGGTTTGCTTTGGGGTCAGCCACTACTTGCCCTGAAAATCATTTTCAGCGTTTTATAACTTCAGAGCTACAAATCCTTGTTGTGTTTCAGTTTGACATACCAAAGGGCGAAAAAGCAGTGAGGGAAAAGCGAAGCGTGTGCACGGGCTCTGGTGCTTTTTCTGACTTTGTGTTACTTTGTTTAGTAAACAAGAATTCTGTACGTCTTTGGGTGAAGCTGTAGTTTTATGTCTTTTTAGAGAATAACGCAAAAGCATAATACCAAGTTATATCACGTAAAAAACTTTTTTTTCTGAAGATGGGCACGAACAATGTTTATGCGTCATTTAGTGAGATGGATTATTCAACTAGAAAAAAAAAAGAAACAAAACCCACCAGTAAAATCCAAGAATATGCTTGACATTTGGTAGTTGGAGGTTTCAAAAAGACAACTGGGACTGGATTTAAATAAAATTGAATGATCTGGTTCGGCTCAGAAGTAATCTTTGAGAAGAATGTTGATACACATATGTTTGCAGTATATAAAATAAAACAGTTCTCCTTTATGAACTGTAAAGAGTGTTATTAACCAGGGCTAAGACTGAATAATTTCACTTAAATGAGAGACTTAATGACTGACAAGATTGAATTCACTGGCAAGACCCTCGGTTAATTTGCAACCAAGGGCAAGAATTTATTTCCTTGAAAAACAAACTACCTAAAATATTGTAGAGATTAAAATCCAGAAAGAGTTACCGGTGAAGGTTTTGGTAGTGACTTTAATGTCGTTGCTCCTGCCGGCGTCCCCTGCCAGAGCCCATGCTTAGACCGTCCTCACTTTTCACTGTCGCACCCACCGTGTCTCTGCATCAGTTTATGTTTGGGACAACGTAGGTTTTTTTCTGCAGCTGACCATGAAAGTATATTTCGGGTATTCTTCAGTCTGAAGGAAAGGACTGGGATTTTAGGGGCAGCATTGGGCAAGTGTATAAGCACCACCAGTCTTCAGCTCGGGAAGCACAAGGTTCCACAGTCCATAGGGTGAAGGTGTACAGAGGGGAACTGTTTCTGGAAGAGTGCTGGGGAGCAAACTCTCATATGTGGAAAAGTCAGGTTGTTGTGGTTTCAGGATTTTAATTCCAGTTGAGTCGTGGAAGGGGGAGGTAGGTTATTACCTCGGCTTCCCATCGATTCAGATTTCTGCCCGGGAATTGTAAGGAGGAAATGCATTGCTAGGCCGTGTTTGCAGTGCGAGTGCTTACAAAAACCAGCCAGCCCGTCTAATATTGATTCATCTGTTTCAGTGTATAAACAGATTTAAACTCCAGCAAGGAGGATTTAGTAGTCAGAAACGATTTTTCCATTAGGTTTTCTTTTCTGTAGGTATATAAAAAATACAGTAAAGATGCTTTCGTTATCAGGACCTGCCCATATGTAGTTGAACTAGAGTGAGAACTTGATATGGTTTTTACTGTTGTGTTTTCAAGAGAGTTGATCCAATATAAAACCCCATAAATATTGGGGCTCTGCTGTTGAGTTATCAAGGTCCAGTGCCAAACCTTTCCTTAATATTCCTGGTAATTACTGCTGACTCATGCTGACATGTGAATTCAATTAGCCCCAACTGGAATGTAAAGGATGTGGGAGTGTCTCTTTGTGCCCAGAGACAGCTAGGACAAGGGAGATTTTGGAGGAAAATTTAAGGAATTGCCAAGTTTGGGTAGGAAGTGTCAGCCAGGGCTTTTTGTTACAGTAATGTTTGAATAACCATTGAAGTTAAATCCTGGGAAGGGGGTGAATTTGGATAACATGGACTTGTCTTCACCATGGAGTAACTATAGTCCTAACTCAGACATTGCTTCTAATTTGACTTGTGTCTACACACACAAACTCATTGTTGAAGAGTGGTGATGTTTTAAATTTGATTTGGCTTACCCATGAGAAGTAAACTATAGCTCAGATAACCACAATTCATCAGCTGCTAACCCAATCTGCCTGAACTGCACAAGAGGGAATTTGCTCAACTCTGGCTGCTCGCACTTGAACAGGGTTACCTGAACAGAAGGAAGCGCCTGCCTGTTTCCCCGGTACAGGCAGAGCAAAGACATCGTTGCTGTGGCTGTGAGGTAGGCAGTGGGATGTTTGCCGGCCTGAATGTTCCCACACAATTACTGCCCAGCTGCCATGTTTGTGACAGCTCACTGGTGTTGGGCACTGTCACCACACGGCCATGGCAAGTGGGCCAGGAGGACTCTGCAGCAGCCTGGCACTTGCCAGTGCTTGGAATGGGGCACCTCTGCAACAAGGCATGAAAAGAAAAACAAAGTCTTTGCCCTAGAAATTAATTTCCTGTCAGCTATTAGCTGATACAAGATCACTTATATGTCAGAGGTATATGCTAGTATATATATAAATAAATCCAGCCATACTTGGCTGGCAGAAGCAGGAGTTGCTGCTTTTGAGAGAAGCTGTTTCGTTATTGGCCCTCTATGCAAATTGCCTCTAGGAAACCACAGACCAAGATTTCTACAAACATTTTGAGGTTAAAGCAAAGAAGGTGGACATGAAAGAAAATACAGCCTAAAGGGTACTGAGTCGATGCTTCTGTGTTTTTTAAGAGGAAGATGACCCTAATGCAGACTTCTGGCTCTGCACAAAGAAGGAAAATTTCAAGGTACTTTGTGAGGAATTTGACTGAGAGTCAGGAACCAGATGAACATCCTGAGAAGGAAATGCTTTAGGAATATGTCTCTGTCAGTCCAGAGCTCCCACAGAGCTTTTGACAGTCATTTTGGATTTAGTTCAACTTACCTTCAGAATCTTGAACTTTAAGGTTTCTATGGCAAGATCTGTTTGTGTTGTGCTGCTGTCAACATAAAAAATACACCACAGATAATTGCAGAACTCAAATGAATGGACGTAAAGGATTGCACAGGTGGGGTGGACAAAATGATGCCACCATTATGCCAACATAATGCCAACTAAATGCACCCCAAATACGTATGAACTCCCAAGGTCCCTAGTTCCAATGTGTGATAAAACTATTTCAGCATAGACCAGGTAGGACCTGTTCACTCAAGTGCAACCTTCAGGTATGCAGGTGTGCAGCTACAATCACAACAAAGCCGCTGTATCTCTTACATTTTTTTAAACCTTATTCTGAATCTTATCTTTCCCCTTTGATAAATCTTACCTTTCCCCACTGCATGCCTTCCGGTTTGCAGTGGCAGGGCAAGTGCAGGATGGTGGTGTAAAATTGTTCAAGATGGCAGTGCTTAGCAGTCTATGTTTGTGGAAGATCTTTAAAATGAGCATCTATGAACAAAGCATTTAGTCTGTAAGCAGGTACTTGTCACATGATGGCTGGACCATACTGTCTGTTTCTGAATTAAGGCTGCATCTGCAGGCAATGCATAAACAATTTGCATGATGCAATCTATTAAGCTAGGACTGTAAAACTTGGTGTTTGCAATCATGTATTTGACTTGTCTTGTGACTGCAGTGCTGCATCAGAGCTATTGCTCTGTATTCGACAGCAGTATCTGTGCATGCACTAAATACATTAAATATTTATTCCTTACTCTTAAACTTTATTAGTATTGATACTAAATGGCGGTCATTTCAGTGGGTTTTGCTTGCTGAAAATATGTGCCAACATAAAATCAAATTTTATCACTTGTTGGGCCTGTAGAAAACCTCTGTTGGTGGATTTCTCCCTCTTCTCTAACACGGCAGTGGGATTAGAGTGAAGCTGAATATGTGGCAGTTTTGGAGTCATTGTCTTGCTTTCCTGGGTGCTGATGCTGAGCAGCTTTTGAACGTTTTCCTTTGCTGAAACTTCAAATATTGTGCTCTCACCTCTCAATCAGGGAAGCATTGTTTGGAAAGCAGCTCTTGGCCTCGTTGTCTTTCCTAGGGATTTGCTTCTCCAAAATGTGTTTTTCTGATGTCTGAGATCTCCTGGTGCACTGGTCAGATTGCGTCTCTCTCTCCTTGTCCTCAAATGAGCAATCTTTCCACAAACATTGTGCTTTCTTCTTGCTTCAGGCCATTTATAGAGAAGCAAAGTTTGCTGAGATTCTTCTGTGGACAAAGGCTACAGGCTGGAGAGATTTTGGAGGGGTATATTGAGAAGAGCGGCATTCAGGTTGGGACTCCACAGGGATCTCTCAGAGCTGTTCCCTATGTCATGAATATCCCAAATCAGGGGTCAGAGCATGTGGGCATTTTGTCTGCAGCGGTCACCAATCTGAAACAGGCTTCATGAACTCTGGAAGACAAGTCAAATTCCCAGTGACTTCTGACAGTCACAACCTCCAGAAAACCAGGCAGGATGTAAGTCTGTATGGTTTTGTGCAAAGGTTTATCTTCAGTCAGCAATAAATCATGTCCTCAAATACGGCATGAGGAATGGCTAGGAAGAAAAGGAGGTGGAAATTTGGTGGATCACAAACTAAATATTAGTCAGTAGCATTGCACTGTTGTAAAAATGGTGTGTAAAAATGGCAGTGTTTCTTCTATGATACATGAACAAACTTTGTGTCCTGCTCAGCCCAGGTAGGTTCTTAGCTTGAGTACTGCACTCATTTGGGAGCAGGGTACTTTATAAAAGTGCATATAAAATTAAGAGTCCAGAGGAGAGTAAAAGGAATGATCATATGTCTAGAAAACATCACCTACAAGAAAAAAATTTAAAAGTTGTTTAGTCTAGAGACAAGAACAGTAAAGGGAAAGAAATTAAAATCATTAGAAATAAAGGGTTAACTGCCAAGTTAGTTGAACTTAAATTGTTATTCAAGTTCATATTAGCTATGGCAAGAAATTGCGATAGAATCATATGTTGTAGTAAGGAAAAATGATGTTAAAATGCTTAGGAAAAAAAATTGTGATTTTAGTGATAATTAAATGCTGGAATAAAATCTCTGAGGTACTCAAGAGAAACTATATGTCTTCAGTATAAGCAGCTTTGGGGAGTAGTTTAACAGCTGTGCCATTACAGCTATGATGGCCTAAGCATGTAAAAGACTAGAAAGATGTGGTGCTCTTTTATTAAATCAATTTATTTAGCTAGAAAAAACAGACAAGTCTTTCATGCTCACAAGCCATTTCTCCAATCTGAAATCTCTGAATGGTTTTGGTACAGCTGCTTCTGTGTGAAGCAGGGAATGATGTTCTGTATGATCTCTTGAGGGTCTTTTCAGCCCCATTTGCAATGATTAACAGAATTTTTCTGTCTTGGGATAGATGGGTGTTAAGGGACTGGGGAGGGAAGACAGGCTATTAAAGCAGATAAAAGAACTCTCCCCTACCCTGCAATTGGGGAGATTCTCTTAAGATTTTCACTTCATGAAAAATGCTTGTTTATTACTTTTCAGGATTGGATGTGAATCAGTAAATCTTAAACTAACTTCTCTATTAGTGTCCAGTGGTTTTGGATGGTAACAAAGGCTTTATGGCAAGTGATGCTGTGATAGGATGTGATGTGATAGAATGTTTGCTTTTTCATCTGAGAGACAAATGAAATTCTGGGAGTTTTGAAGGTAAGAGGTCAAATTTTCTCCCATGTATTGCCCTAATATAAAGTGAAATGCTTGGCAGTCATGACTTGTTTATGAAAATTAGTATTTTTTTAATCTAAAAATGTGTGATCAAAAATTTAATGAGTGTATAGAAATACCACTGCTGGGATTATTAATGAGAATTAATTTTTATATATTAGCTACTTTATGGTAGTATTAAATATAAATAGTATTAAAAGAGAGTGGTACTGTAGGTAACTTGCAAATGTATTTAATCATTTGTTGGGTTTTGTCTGGATATGTCTCTAAAACAGTAAAAGCATTTAAAATAAAAAGTTCCATAAGATGTCCAATAAAAAAAGAAAAAAGGTAGATATGTCCACAGATCTCAAAAACATAATCGGAATAGATATATTATTTTGCTTACAGAGGAGAAATTCATGTTCCTGGAGAGAAAAACACAGAATCATAGATCACAGGGTGGTTTGAGTTGGAAGGGACCTTATAGATCATCTGTGTCCAGCCCCACTGCCATGTGTAAGGACACCACCCACTAGATCAGGTTGCTCAAAGCCCCACTCAGCCTGGCCTTGAACACTTCCAAGGATGGGACATTCACAGCCTCTTCAGGCAACACTCACAGCCTCTCCAGGCAACCTGTTCCAGTGCCTCACCACCCTCACAGTAAAGAGTTTCTTTCTAACATCTCATTTAAACCTACTCTCTGCCAGTTTAAAACCATCACCCCTTGCCTTATCACTGCATGCCCTTGTAAAAAGTCCCTCTCCACCTCTCTTGTGGGCCCCCTTACATACTGGAAGGCTGTAAGATTCTGTTCTCCAGACTGAACAACCCCAACTCTCTCAGCCTGTCTTCATAGGAGAGGTGCTCAGCTGTCTGATCATCTTTGCAGCCTCCCCTGAGCTCACTGCAACAGGTCCATGTCCTTCTTATTTTGGGGGCCCCAGAGCTGGACAAGCACTGCAGGTGGGATCTCATGAGAGCAGAACAGAGGGGGAGTATCCTCTCCCTCGCCCTGCTGGTCACACTGCTTTTGGTGCAGCCCAGGGCATGGCTGGTCTTCTGGGCTGTGAGTCGATGTTGTTTGGTCAAGTTGAGTTTTTCATCCACAAACACCATCAAGTCCTGCTTCTCAGGGCCAGTCTCAATCCATTCTCTGCCCAGCCTGTATTTGTGCTTGGAATTGGCCCAACCAACATGCAGGACCTTGCACTTGGCCTGTTTGAACTTTATGGGCTTTGCACAGGCCTTGTACAAGTGACGGACCTGCACTAAATTTGAGTAGGCATCCAAACCAAGCTGCTCTAGTAGTGCCTTGTCAGCATAGCAGACAAAAATAGCCAGATTTCCAAGCAGTATCTCTTGTTTGGCTACATTTATGATATATAAAAGAAATAGCTACATCAGGTTTTATTTTTACTTTTGTTTTCAGATTCAGTGTCTGGAAGAACAGGAACTTTTGAGTTTCAATTCTGATGTTCACGTACATCATTAAACTGAAGACTTGCAATAACTCAGCAAAAGCTTGACAGCTCACACACCAGCCTGGCTTGTGGTGTGTTTCCAAACTGTGACCTGCTTCTTTGGAAAGCACTGCTTCTTACACTGGCAGCAAAAACATTTTAGTAGACTGAACTGCAGTGGTAATAATAATAATAACAATGTCAATTTGAGCATCAAGGTAACTTAACTTTCAGAGTTCCAGGAGAAAATACTGCATGTTTCATTTCAATTTCTCTCTATATTCCCATTTTCCATCTCAAGCTTTGAGAAAAATACCTTTTTTTCCCCCTAAAATTTTTTGTCTTTTTCTTCTTTTTCCTGGTGGATCTTGAGATATCTGAACTCTGCTGAACCTCTGTTATGGTGCTCATGGCAGTTCATCCTCTGTTTCTTCCACTAAATAACTGAGGAGGAACAAGACAGAAGAGCAAAGCCAGGAAAGAACAGGATTGCATCTTCCCGATAAGCTGATGTTACATGTAGGTTTATAATTAATTTTCCTCTCCACTTTGCTGTGCCACATACACACATTTCATAATAACTTTTATAGCAATAAAGATATCAGCCCCCATTTTGTTTGCCTTAGATCCAGCCTGGTTTTGCTTCTTTTCTTATAAAAAATGCTGCACTGTGTTCTCCTGGTGTCACAGAGGCTCCTTGGAGAACAGGCTGTGTCTCTGAGCCAAACCCAGCCACTTTTGTCTCTTTCCGCACTGTCTCTAGTGATACAGAAAAAATGCAAATATATGACATATATATGACATATATATGATTTATATATATATGGAGAAATATATATTCAAACTATATGACCTGTAAGATATTTTGACTGTTATTCTGCACTGGAGTGAAACTAAAATCTTTTAAG
This sequence comes from Pithys albifrons albifrons, assembly GCF_047495875.1. Classification (NCBI taxonomy): domain Eukaryota; kingdom Metazoa; phylum Chordata; class Aves; order Passeriformes; family Thamnophilidae; genus Pithys; species Pithys albifrons. The sequence continues at coordinate 91,972,715 of NC_092461.1, forward strand.
AAGCCTTTTGTGGAAAAGAAGAGAGAAATCAGGGCAATGAGAGTACAGTTATGGTGTCTGGCAGATTTTTCCAAAGACTTTTAATTGATCTTGGCCCACTCACAGCAGTGGGTCACCGGATTACTGGCTACTGTGGAGCATCTCCCTGATTTTGATAAGCAATCTTTTCCTGATAAAAATTCCATTTAAGTTAGTTTCATTTTGGCTTTACAGTAGAAAACTCCTAAAAATGATTCCTAGTGTTTCTGTCCTTTCTGTCTTATCTATTCAATCATGTAATCTGTCTGTAGCCTCCCTTTGTGTAACTCAGGGTTTCCCACCATGCTGCTAGCACTTACTCCAAAATTGCACCACTGTAGTGGGTTGACCCTGTGTTGTTGCCAGGTGCCCACAAAAGCCGTTCCATGATTCCTGTCCACAACTGGACAGGGGAGAAAAAATACAACAAAAGACTCATGAATTGAGATAAGGGCAGGGAGAGATCATTCACCAATTATCGTCACAGGCAAAACAGACTTGTCTTGGGGAAATTAATTGAACTTATCTCCAATAAAAGTCAGAGCAGGATAATGAGAAGTAAAACAAATCTTACACCTTCCCCTCTCCCGTCCCTCCTTCCCAGGTCCTGCTTTCTCCCCGCTCAGCAGCACAGGAAGATGGGGAATGGGAGTTATGGTCAGTTCATTACAAGTGGTTTCTGCCACTGCTCAGGGAAGGGAGTCTTTCCCTTGCTCTATCATGGGGGTCCCATTCATGGGAGACAGTTCTCCACAAACTTCTCCAGTGTGAGTCCTTCTCACAGGCTGCAATTCTTTGCAAATTGCTCCAGTGTGGATCGCTTTCCATGGAGTGCAGTCCTTTAGGAACAGACTGCTCCAGTGTGGGTCCCCTGTGGTGATAACCCTCCCCTTGGGGTCAGAAGTCCTATCAGGAAACCTGCTCCAGTGTGGGCTCCTCTCTTCATGGGTCTGCAGGTCCCTGCCAGGACTCTGCTCCAGCATGGTCTTCCCCCAGGATCGCAGCCTTCTTTCAGCCATCCGCCTGCTCCAGCGTGGGCTGCTCCACAGGCTGCAGGTGGATCTCTGCACCCCGACTGACCTCTATGGGCTGTGTGGGGTCAGCCTGCTTCACCATGGCCTGCAGGGGAAGCTCAGCTCCAGTGCTTGGAGCACCTCCTCTCCTTCCTCCTGCACCAGTCTGGTGTCTGCATAGCTGTTCCTCTCACATATTCTCACTCTGCTCTGCTATAGCTGCAATTTCTTCTGCACAGTAACTTTTTCTTCCTTCTTAAATATGTTATCTCAGAGACGCTGCTATCATCTTTGATTGGCTTGGTCTTGGCCAGCGGTGGGCCCATCTTGGAGCCTGCTGACATTGGCTCTGCTTCTCTAGAGAAAGCTTCTGGCAGCTTCTCACAGAAGCCACCCCCGTAGCCTCCCCCCACAACCAAAACCTGGCCACACAAGCCCAACACAACCACACTCATAGTCTGGTGTTTTTGATCCAGGTTTATAAATAGCCTTATCAAAGACCATTGCTCTAGTATTTCAAAGAGAACCCCAAACTTCAGACAGTTGAAGTCTGATGAAATGACAAGCAGGGTATTTTAACATGGGTTGTTGGAAGACTAACACCAGGAATGCCAGTGAACTTACGAGAGGGTTTGGAGGAACAACATAGCTTCACAGTTCATGGTTGCATTTACAACCTGTGGTTATTGTGCAGCTCAAAGTGACATTACTAATTCACTCCACCACAGTGATGTATGGGCTGCTGAAACATATACCACCTTGTGTTGGAACAGGGGAGTGGGGCATGAGGATGAAACAACCCAACAAGCAGTCAGTGCACAGCCACATGTGTCTCGTGAGAAGAACTGACACAACTCATACAAAGTGATACTGTTATCCTTTTTTATCTAAGGATATTTATCCCTCACATGCAGTTGTAGAGTATTGTAGGTAAGCTAATGATCGACATAAACTTACCTAATTAGCTCTAGCAGCCCTATTATGACAGCACAGAGCTAAATCTGGGCAAAACCTGTCTGAGAAATTATGTATACACTTGACAAGCATACTTGAGTTGTTGACTTGTACTGAGCTCTGTGTTGCCAGCATAAAGCTGCTCCCAGAACCTGTACTAGCTGTAGGTTGAAGGGAGCTGAACTGAGGCCCTGCTACACTACACATTCATGACAGAAATATTTCATTGACCTATCTTAATGGGTTTAGGCAGATTTGCTATGGAAATGATGCTTATGCTTTCACATCTGATTTTCTTGTAACCTGTTAGTCACATTCCAGCAAACAGAACAGAGGGACAGAGATCTCAAAGATACTATGTTCCTGAGAGTTTAAAAGTGAAACATGCTGTGCTAATATCCCTACTGAGGGTGGGATTGCAACATGAAATTGACTGTCTTGTTAATGATCAGATAATCCATATGGTTCAGACAGTATCCTAAATGCCCCAGCTGTAGCAAAACTTTTCATTAGTGCTCACACTTTACCATGGAAAGGGTAGCCCAGCTGCTGTGGCAACCCTGTATTTTCCTCAGAAGGTCTGTGGCAAAGACAGCTGAGGACCAAAGTCAAGCCTTGGAGAAAGAGATAGCACTCTACTGACTACAGAGCTTTGTACCAGACATATGCCCAATCATTTTTTTTGTACGTGTGTGATTTTTGTATGTGTTATGATCTATATCCTTCCCTAAGTGACACAGTACATGTTAGAAGTTCTAAAAAAAGATGTATTTTTCAAACATCACTTTAAAAAGTTCAGCAAACCTGCAACTAAGGTTTTTTAAGAAGTTATTTATTTACATCCTCAAAGCTCAAAAAAAGTGTCCTTGAATTTAATTTCAGCCTTTCTTATGTAAACATATAAAGAAAGGAGGGCTGATGAGACAATTTAGTCCCCTAATGAACTTGTTTGTGAAGGAAGAATAGGGATTGAAATTACTGTTCTGCTAAAGATTCCTGAGGAGTGTAGCTGCTTACCCGTCCTGTAGCAAAGGGCTGCTGTATTTCCAAATCAAACATTTGCAAATTAGGAAGCCTGAGAGTTAAAGATGAAATGTGAAATCTTAAATACATAAATTCATAAAACATTTAAATTAAAAAAGACCTCTAAGATCGTCAAGTCCAATTGTTGAATTCCTCAACTGTGTGGACAGGCATTAAGCCTAATCTCATCCTAAAACAGAAGTTGCATATTTTGGTTTTATTATCCTCATTCACCTTATAGTCCCAGCTCTGCACTACACACTGTTCAAATCCTGTGCAAACACAGTGCTATTAATTTTGTCACAGACTGTTCCATGATAATTGTGACTTCAGTATTGAAGGATGTCAAAACCACAGCTGAGTTAATCTTTATTTTGCTGCTGAGACATACAGTCTTATTAGTACAGATAAATCTGAAAGACATATGCTCATTTACTCAGTGCCAGGCACTCAGGAGACGATTTTTCGGAAGACGCAGCCTTTGGTGTACGTTCATTCAGAGCTCAGTGCTGGTTGCCTCCAGCTGCAGTCCTCAGTGCTCATCACTTTTAGAACAGACCAAGGCTCCCAGAAAACGAGGGCTGGTGCCTCTGATGTCACAAGCTGTAGTCGCATGCCTCACATCACGCAGCCCTCATTCCTACAGCTCCTGCACAGCCCTGATTCCTTCCTTAAGCTCTCTAAGCAGGGCAGGAGTACAGCTCTGCATGCTCAGATTTCTTCTCATAACACAGGCAGCGAAGGCAAAGAAGCCACAGGAGACCTGGAAGGGAGATTACAGTAAGAAGGTGCTGGCCACTTAATTTCTGGCAAAAATCCCAATTTTTAAACGAATTGAATTCCTAACCATAATTCAAAAGCAGTGCTTCCCACTTTCTGGGATGTTTTGAAGCACAGCATCTGCCTGTAGGTCTTACGGATGGTGAGACTCAGGACTACAAGCTGTCTGCTTCTGTTCTGTCCCTGCCTTGTCCCAGGCCCTTCAGTCCTTCCCTTGTTCCTGTGCCTTATATCTGGAGTCCTTTGTTTCCCATGTGGCAGTGGTTGAAGCAGAGAGAGCACACCAGGATGGGGAGGAACAGAAAGAGGGAAAGTCTGACGCTGCCTCTGCTGCTCCAGGGGGAGGCATGTAAAGCGCATGACGATGCATGTGTATAGTGCAGATGCCTGTAGGAGGAATGAAGGGATGACGTGTGCTCAGCTCAGGCAGAAACTATAGATAACTCTCAGACTACAAAAAGTCTTCTGAGCACACGCAAACATAGCTTCAGAAGCTTCAAACATAGCCAAATTTGTACATATTTTCTTTAGGGGAAATTAAAGAGAGATGTATGTTTGTCAGGCAACATATGGTCCCTGATACTTACACCCTCTGTAAATCAAGACTTTTATACCTTTTTAATAATCTTCTAGCAACTCTTCATGTTTGAGAGTTAACCTTCTGCTTTTTCACTGGGGAAAAGATTGAGGCAGAAAAGTAAAGTTTAGGGCCAGAAAGAGCCACTGTGATCTCGCTTCAATCTCATATATACGTGGACCGTCTTAAACAAATTCTTCACCACACAGGTCCAATAATTTTCTTCAGAAAAAATTCTTGAGGATAAAAACTGCCCAGTGAGGGAGAGTTCTCAACAGCATTGGATAAATTATTTTGATAGTTACCCTCATTTATTTGTAATTTGAATTTAATTAGCCTCAAATTCAGTAAATTGGATCTTGCTAGAAATGTTTGTTTCTTGTCACGAAATGTTTGTTTCTTACATAATGCAGTTACTTATTATCTGGACGTTCTCTGGTGCTGTTCTTGATGATAACCCAAACAGTATGAGCTCCTGAACACTAAGTATGGGGCTCTTTTCCACAACCTTTAGTCATTCTTTGCTCCAGTTTTTTTTTAAGTGGGGCTGCCTCAGCTATAAACAGTGCTACATGATATTTGCAAAGATATACCCCAAACTGTTATCATATTTTCTCCTAAAACATGACTGTTCATTAGAAGCAGAAAATTTGGCAACAAAATGCTAATCACAATGAATTTAGTGACAGCAGGCAGGTAGATTTCTGTCCAGCTGATGAGCCATTGTGAGTGGAAGCCTTTTTCCAGAGTTGCTCTTCCTAAGGTAGACACACATAATCCTGTGAGAAGCCAAGCCACACACCAGCCCCATCCCTTTCTGACTTTGTTGCTAGAACTGCTCTGTGGTGCTGCAGCGTGGTAGGGATGAGAACACGACCTCCTTACTCCCAGGCTGCTTCTTTGAAACCTGAGCTGCTTTGAAGCTGTGGTCTGCACAGCCCCTTTTGGTAGTTCAGGCATTGAATGCGTAGTACGTGATCACATTTGGGCAGGAAATGATTCATAAAATTTAGTGAGAGATCATTGGATAATGTAATTTGACCTCCTATAGCTCCCAAAGCTACAAAATATTTTTTTTCCCTGAGAATGCCTGCATTCAGCTCAACTGCTTCTATTTAATTTAGGCATGACTTCTGTTAGGGTAAAGTGCAAATTACAGAAACACTTCTAACTGTGGTTTCAAGACAACAGGATCAATTAAATCCTTTGTACCTCGTCCCAGTGCTTAAATGCTCATGATGCTACAGATTAATGCCTTATTTCTTACTTGGATGTATCTGACTTCAACTTCGCTTTCTAAGTGCTTGCTCTGTTTCAGATTAAAATAATTCAGTAGTCATATCTTCCCTTGAAAGTACTTCGCTTTACTCAAGTCACCTAAATCTTTTTTCTATGCAAGGCAATTTCTTCAGCCTGCAAGTATTTATTTTAGGTTCTTTCCTCATCCTTTTGAATATCTAACATTACTAGAAAAACACTTACACGGAAACTGTACACACAGTTCCAGCATCAATCTCATCTTATCTATAAACAGAGGTAGAATCACTTTACTTAGGTCGGCTACTGCATCAGCTGCCTTTGCAGCAGCTCCTCCCTGTCAGCTCAGGCTGTGGATGCTATTCATTTTTGCTTTGATTCCTGATTCTTCTCAAGAATCACTCACATTTCAGGATGGAGTCCCTATCCAATAACAATGATTTTCACACAATATTCTGAGATGCAAGTGTTTGCTTTTTTCTTTTGTACACTGTAATACTTCATTGTGGCTTTTAAAAGCAGAATGTTGTGCTGCTAACTTAAATTACTTACTAATACAAGTAATTTTTTGAAATTTTGGCAGCCAGAGGTGATAACTTCTCAGTGAACTAGTTTCATTCAAAGAGCTCGATAGTCCATAGAACTGTGCTAAGTGATGTCATTAATCTTTCTTATCAACTTTTTTGGTATTTTGCTTGGGATGGGTGTCAGGCTTGCCATCTGGTGGTTAGCTGGATCATTATGTTTCCAGTCTCTGAAGATTATCATATAGCAGCTATCTTTCAGTCCTTTGGCTTTCCCCACTGTTCAGAGATTAATTGCAACTTAATGTCAGCAGTGATTAAAAGCATCTGACAGAAGTGAATGATCATGGCCTGCACCTGCCCTTTCCTCCTCCAGAAGCTCCTCAAGCTTGTAAGGCCCCTTTCCAGCTGTTGTGAGTAGTGGAAGGTTGCTGCTTTGGGCTTGTCTTCATCCTGCCTCAAACACATGGAGACAATGTGAGAACTCGCAAGTGTTAAAAGGGAGAAAGAGAAAGGAAAGAGTGCAGTTATTCTGAGCAGCTGAGAGCTGTCCACTTGGCTTCCTTCTGCTTCTCACTTGAATGTGAGGCAGGTGGGCTGGCAGGGGAAGGAGCCCCCAGCCTCCTTCAGTGGTAGAGATGGGCTATTCTGTCCTACTGGTGGAGAGCAGAGCTCACAGGTGATCAGAAGAAAGCATGATCCAGGTAGGACGGTGAATACTCGCTCTTGTCCAGTTTTTAAAATAAATATTTTCTTGGTTTATGAATCTGTGCAGCACAACAAATTCAAGTGCTGTTTTCAGATGTACTTTTAGGAGTATTTGCCATGAACCTTCTGACTTTGTTCCCATACATACATTCTGAGACTCATTTCAACCGTATGCCACTATTGGCATGAGTGGTGGTGGCAGAAGCACCTCTTGGCTGTATGCGTGTCTAGGACGTTGATGTTGAGTTGCTGGGGCAGTGCTTCATACCATGTTGCTGTGGTAACCCCTTGTCCTAATTCTGAGAAAGTTCCTGTAGAAAGCCTGAAGAGTGCATGGTTTATTCTTGTTTAATATGACTGCATGATTCTCCTTCTTTTCAGAGACTAAAAAGAAATCTATTGCATTATTCTCTTACCTTTTATGCAGTTTTAACATAGAGCCCTCTCCATCTAATAAGAACTGTAGACACCTTTTAGAATTATTTTCTTTGTAATAGTCTTCTAAAAAAGCACACTATCTTTTGAATGTAGTGTTGCAAATTGGGAATTTTCCTTTGGGCCTTTATCTTTCCTAACCAGCATTTTACACATCATAAATTGTAACTCATATTGTTTGCTGTTTACTTCCTGGTTTTCTGTTTGAACACTGAGGTCTGTCTATTTATTTCCATGTGCTGTCACATATTAATAAACTAACCCAGGATGTGTTTTAAAACAAAGTGTCCCTTTTGGGAAATTGAATGAACTTAAAATTTTCAGTTTTCAGTTGCATTATGCTTTCCAAGCCTTTCTCCTTCTTTTAATTTTTCTCATGAAGGCAAGAGAAGGGAAGTCTAGCATGTGACGCTGTTTTGAAACAAGAACTGTGAGTCATAGATTGATATTATGGACAGGAAAAACTCAGAACGCAAAAGTATTACATTATTGTGTTGTGTTTGTGTGGCAAGGTTTTGGAAGTGGGGGTTTACAGGGGTGGCTTCTGTGAGAAACTTCTAGAAGCTTCCCCTGTGTCCAGTAGGTCCAAGACAGACCCACCTCTGGTCAATGCCAAGTGATGATGGTAGCATCTTTTGGATAGAGTATTTATGAGGGGGGAAAAAACCTGCACAGCTGAAATTGCAGTCAGAGAGAGGAGTGAGAATACGTGACAGCAACAGCACTGCAGACACCAAGGTCAGTGACAAAGGAGGCATAGAAGATGCTCCAGGCGCTGGAGCAGATTCCTCAGCAGCCCACGTTGAGGACCATGGTGAGGCAGGCTGTCCCCCTGTAGCCCACTCTGGAGGAGGTGAAGGAGGCTGTGGCCTCATGGGAAGCCTTCACTGGAACTAGCTCCCAGCAGAACCTATGGACTCATGCTGGAGCAGGTTTGTTGGCAGGACTTGTGGTCCTGCAGAGCACCCATATTGCTCTGTCCCTGACAGACTGTACTTCGTGGGAAGGACCCACACTGGAACAGTTTGTGAGGAACTGCAGCCTGTGGGAAGAGATCACATTGGAGAAGCTAATGGGAGGAAGAAAGAGTGGCAGAATGTAATGAAATGACCACAGCCCCCATTCCCTGTTCCCTTGTGCCACTGCGGAGGGAAGAGGTAGAGAAAACAGGGTTAAGCCTAGAAGAAGGAAGAGGTGGGAAGAAAGGTATTTTTGAGATTTGGATTTATTTCTCATTACCCTGCTCTGATTTGGTTGGTAATAAGTTATACTAATTTCCCCAAGCTGAGTCTGTTTGGCTGTGAAGGTAACTGGTGAGTAATCTCTTCCTGTCCTTGTATCATCCTATGAGCTTCTTGTGGTATTTTCTCTCCCTTGTCCTGCTGAGGAGGGGAGTGAGTGATAGAGTGGCTTTGGTTGGTACCTGGCATCCAGACAGCGTCAATCCACCAAAAATATAAAGAAAATATCTTTTAATGTAAGGCCTCACAAGGAAGAGCGGCAATTCTTTTGGCATTTTCACATCACTTTAGGTTCCCAGTGAAGGAAGAAATCCATGAGGGTAGATGCAGTCTGAAAAGTGGACAGATTGTTGGGAAGAAAAAAGAGCTTGCTGATTAGACTAACTTAACAAGGTCTTTGAAGGTGGCAAGAAGGCTTTATCTAAGCAAAGGCTGTGGGATAAAACTTTCTTAACTTGAAACAGTGTTTATTGCACTGTATCATATCCATCATTGACTTTGTACAGGCGGTTCACCAACCTGATGTCACACAAAATCATTTCAGTAATAGTGAAAAAATTGTTTATTTCAGGAAGAGCTTTATGCCTGATGCTGCACCAGTTGGGGAATGACTGGTGTTTCCACCATAAGCTACAAATAAGAGAAGGCAACTTGTCTGATTTCTATATTATGCATCACTTAAGAATGAATTCTCAAGAAAAGAATCATTAACAGCTGTGGTTAGTTGCATAATAGAGTAAAAATTGAATGTACGTTTAGATGATTCTGACAGAGTAACCTGATAGCTATCTGTTGACACAATGACTAATTTTCCACATGAGGGAAACAGAGTAGACACAAGCAATCTCAATATAGAGAAAGATGTTGAGCTGCTGAGGACCAGTAAAGAATTGAAGGGTTGGGGAAAGGAACTGGGTAAACAGTATGTGCTGAAAGGAAAATGATCAGGAGGGAAACTAACAGCAGAGTTCAATAACTGTAATTTTTGAGGCAATTGCATTTTTACTACAAAATGTCATGTTAAACGAGATGTGTACCTATAAACTGTTTCACAGAATATTCTGCATTGGAAAGGGACGCACAAGGATCAAGTCCAACTCTTAAGTGAATGGACTGTACAGGGATCAAACCCCACGACCTTGGTGGTATTAGCACCATCCTCTAACCAGCTGGCTAATCCCAAGGTCTATTCCCTGTGCCATCAGTACAGAAGAGGATACAATTCTCACATAGTAAAAAATAACCTGGAGATTAATTGTGTGATTGAGATGGGTAGGCACTTGAACACATTTCCTCCATAAACTGCATTTATTTGTTGGAAACTCTACATGAAGATGGAGAACTGTGTGTATTAGATGACTACATCTAATTTGTTAATGGTTATGAGAGAGGAAAATGCAGGGATACAAATATCAAGTGAGATAATTCCCATAAAGATTGAGTGATTTGTCAATAACTCTGTGTGTATATATCTGTCTACCTATATCTATATATCTCTATCTGTGAAATACTTTCAGATTTTACTTAATATACTGTGCATGATTCTGTTTATCCATGTTTTAGACAGATTGACTGAAATGAGAAAACTAGGGCTCCTAAGATGATAGGAAGAATAAAGAGTTTGTAACATGAGAGGGAAATAAGAGTTTGGGTTGTCCCAGAATAGAAAAATGAAGGCTGACTGAAGATTTGACTGATATTAAAAATATATGCCAATGAGTAAACACAATGGAGGAGGAAGAGCTATTTAAACTAAAAGACAATGTTGGCAGAAGAACAAATGGGCATAAAATGACCGTGAACATATTTAAGCTGGAAGGTGAAAGGTTTCTAGTTTTCAGAAAGCTGTCTTTCAATGAAAAAGAAGACTCTTCTAAACAGTTTTTAAATCAAGGTCAGTAGGTTTATGATTTGCATTACATGACAGACGTGTCTTCAGCAACATGGGATTGATTCAGTGACAGAGAAGGTCCCTTTAATTTTACATCTTTCACTGAGCAGCAATGACATTTGAGATATACTAACCTCTCTGGCAGCATGAACCCACTGTTGAACAGCACTCACATGACTAAAATACTCTTTCACTCAGAAAATTGAGAGACTTCTATATTCAGATTTAAACAGACTGAATGCAAAGACTTGCTTCTGAGCTTGCAGCTTTTCTAAGGCTTGCGTGCTCAAACAGATCAATCATAAGGCTAAATTTTGTCTGAAAATTGTCATCTCTAGCAGCACTGACTTGGGGCTTAGTGCTAGCCACAATACCGTGTGTCACATCTTGAGCTGCTGACAGATATCTTTTCAGTCTTTAAAAATGAGGATGTGAGAACCTGGAAAAATGCTAATTTGAATAATTGCAGCCTACTACTTACAATGTCAGTAATGGAGATAATATTACAGTGTATTTTAAAAGCTGTGAAATCGTCCCTGCAGATGATGGGTAGTATTATTCATTCTTATTTGTTTATGTGAGTTTAAAAATTAGCCTGGAAAGGAAAAAATTGGATATCCAGTAAGCAGGATGTTTTTTATGCTCATTTTAGATCATGTGTAGTATACTTAATTTGAAAAAATGAAAATTGGATATAAACATCAATATTCTAACAATATTAGGGTAGGAAATTTGAATTAGCCTTAAGCTTCTATCTTAACTAATGCCACTATGCTTTTTAGTGTTGTTGAATGTCACACTCAAGGAACAAACATTTTCCTTGGTCGAACTTTCTTGGTCCTGTTATTTTGTACAATGGTCTGAAATATAGAGACCTCTAAACTAAAAAACCTATTCCTTTTGTTTTTCAGTGTCAAAGCAATGATTCCTCCAGGGGAATGCCTATATGCTGGGAGGAAAAGGAGAAAACCCATTCAGAAACAGTTAAGTATCATATTCATCAGGGAGTATCTCCCTCCAAATGTACATGCTAGAAGTGAGGTAGAAGAAGGGTTCCCTTTTTCCTGTGGTCTGCTGTTGCAGGACAGACCCAGTCACTTTGTCTCCACTGAGAAACCCTTGGCTGGGAGGCTTCTTTTTGAGACTGTCTCCAGAAAAGATGCCAAGCCTGAGCATGCATCACTAGGTATCCAAGAGGAGGCCAGTGCTGATTGTGGTGTGTACCACAATACACTGCAGAATGCACTGCCGTGAGGAGTGCAGAGGAAGTGTCTTTTCGTAGGCTGAAGATACTGGTGGTCTAAATGTCAGCTGAGCAATGGGCTGGAGAGGTGGCTGCTACCTTTGTGCCCCTGCGCTCCCTGCAGCGTGTTCAAAGACACTTCTGAGAAGCCACGTGTTGAGTGGTGCCAATGCACTGGCACTGGCTCCCCCCTTTGCCTTTCCTTGGCTTAGCCTTGCTTGGGGCAAGCCCAGAATGTGGGTCAGTTCAGCCAACTGAAAAAGCAGACTAGTGATTCACTTTTTGCATGAAGAACACATAATTTTCAAACCGCTGTTTACTATGAGATCACTTTCATGAGGAGAAAAATGTGAGAGAGGAATTGTACGTGTGAAGGCAAAGCAGAAAAAGAAATATGCAATGGGAATTTGTTACCAAAAGATGCTTGAAATGAGAAGGAAAAAATGGTTGCTATCACTGAAATGTAAAATGATTTCCGGGTGCCATAAACCTCTCTGTGAAATGAAGCTTTTAATATAATCATCCCACATCTTGTGTGTTACACGAAATACACGTTTTTACTGTGTTAAAATTATGAACTTGCACTGGTGTCCTTCACAGACAGTTTAAGGATGAGAAGGTAACTAAAATAGATTCCCCTATTTTTGGTTGCTCAGAACTTCTAAAAATAACCTACTTGGCTTAAAATTGTGTATATTGGTCTGGAGTCAAGGGGAGTTTCTCTGAATGTTTTAATGACATCTGCTGATATTGTTTGGGATTTGGGCAGTATTTCCTCATGAACCACTTGTTCCCACTTAAAAAAAAAACTAGTTCTTTTAGTGTAAAATATATCACAGGTAACAATTTCAATAGGCAAAGATAATGACATTAGAAAACTATTCTTCCTGCAAGAATCCTGAGTGTTGAATCCAAAATGTATGTAGGATTTCTGCACTACTGTTGAAGTATGGATGTGGATATTTAATTTTATAACTGCACGAGGTATGGAACCACTCCATGAAACATGAAATTACCTCTGTGCAGAACTGTTCATGGATCATTACTTATGTGAGAAAGGAAAGTTGCAGTTGCTTTAATAAACATTAAGCTTTATATTTGGAGTTTTTATGCTAGCTAGAACTTGTCTCAAAGATTACTTCAAAATAAATGCAATGGCTAAGAAAACTACCTGCTAACAAACAATGGAAATTATCTTATTAACCTGTTTTGAAGTTCTGGCTTCAATAAACTCAGAAGCAGATTCTCTCTTACCTTGACAGAACCAAGTTTTCATTTTGGGAACCTTTACAAGTAATGCTGCCTTGAAAATAGCTTTGCTGTGACATTACAGTGCAGGTACTTGAGCATGAGCTTATCAAGCCAGGACATAGACAATTTTGATTAAGAAACATGGTTTTGGTTAAAACAAAGGGAAATGTTTGGATTATTAGAGTACTGAACTCCCACACTGGAAACAGCAGTCTATTTTCTGTGGTTAGTTACCACTTGCTGAGGATGATTTCTCAGTTCCTAGTAACACAGGTCTCTTCCCCAAACCTTATCTGTTTGTGGGCTTAGTCTCTGGTAAGCCTTTCCTGTGGCTATTCCCTCACTCAGGAACTTGCTCTCATCTGAAGGGACTCTGAATGCTCCGGACAGATTGGCAGACAGAGCTGCTTTCACGCTCTGTGTCCTTCAGTCCTACTGATTTTACTGACATTTCAGGACTCCCAGACATCCTTATGCTGTCTTGAATAATTTTCTTGAAGTCTATTAATTGAGCAGCATATTGAACCATTATTTTGACCCATGTTGTACCATGTTTGTTACAACTTTTTTTCTCCTGTTTTATACCAGAGCACAGCACATTCTTCTCCTCAGCCTGATTCTATTTCCCCCTTGTCATTCTGATAATGAGTCAAGGTAGATAAGCCTGTTCTGGGTGGTGTACTGTTCAGTTGTAAAACCTGATTTTTCACAGCAACAAAACTTAATGGGTATTCTTTGGTCAGTCCTAGTGATGAATCCTCTCTTTTAAATGTGAATAATATCTAGAATTTAACTTCCTCTTGACAAAGGAATAAGTGAGAGCAGACGCCTCAGTCTGAGCAGGATACTTGGATTTCAGTAGGGATTCATGGATTAGACTTTTCAAAGGTCAGGATTTAAAGGACAGAAGTGCAGCTTTCCCCTCTGTGGAAAAACTGGGACATTTGTGTACCCTTACTCAGTGCATCCCAGGAAGCCAACTCTCTAATTCTACATCAGCTTTTCGTAATCAGGCTGTCAATCCAGGTGGTGATCCTGCAGCTAGTTTTTAATCTGGGATATCACAGAATGAAATTGTTGAGTATGTTCATTAATGTTTTTCAGGAACAGAAATTCTGTTCTGGGGTAGTTTTAGAGAACAGTCATGAAAATATATGGAGAAGCTCCACAAGAGAATGCAGAGACCCACAACACTGTGGACAAATGTGTGGAAAATTTATTTTATTGGAAGGAGCTAATATGTTTCAGTCTTCTCTACAAAGAACTAGCAGGGACTATCTTCATTAGGTTGCCACTCTTCAGACAATACCTCAGATTGAAGTTATCCTTTTATCCATGTAAATTAGAAGCCCCTAGCTGCTCTTCTTTTGCCTCAGCAAACTTCCAAATAAACCCCAATAGATATGATCTACACTAAGGAATTTTAGTTTTTATGGACACACTTCAAACACCTGGAGCTCAGACTGATTGAAAAATTTTCCATCAGATAGGCTTTTCAGCCAGACAGCCGGCATTTTGACTAGAGGAAACATTCTCTACTAAGTGTTTATTTCCTGTGGAAATCTAACATTTTACTGGTAATTCAAGCATCTGGAAATTAAAGAGATCTTGTTCTTTAACCTGAAGCTAAAATCACTGTGCTGAAATAATACTTACAAAAGCTGAGGCAATGCTTCAGGACAGTTACTATTTGAGAACTTCAGCCACTTCTTCATCTCAAAGCCTGGCATTTTGTAAAACCCTCTCCCTCCACAAAACCTTTATTGTAATATTTTACAGCTCTTTAAAGCAAGCTACAGCTGCCTTTACTCTGAATGTATGTAGAGCTGCTACAAACTGCCCGCTTCAGCCAGAACCATACCCGTGCCAGAGTAAACAGAGACCTTGGGAGGTGCAGGTCTCTCCTGCTCCCTAGTTCTCATTTTAAGGCCCTCTGTGGCATAGCCCTTCCTCTTACTTGATATCGCACTATCCCATCTCTCATCTGCTCTGCCAGTGTGATGTCTCCCTGACCATCAGTTCTGCTTTTGCCTTTCCTTGCTGTGAAGCGGCAGAAGAGATAGAAGGTGCCAAAGAGCCTCCTTTCCCTCAAACAGCTTTCTCTCATTCAGTCCTTTTGGTTCATAGGAGATGGTGACCATCTGCACATACACAGCAGTCACTGGAGCCCAGCTCTGCCGGGATTCCTATGCCATGTCCAAGCACAGCTCAGTGGCTGTGGGTGCTGGTCGGTATGTTCACGATAATCATCTTGCTGCTACTTTGCACTTAGCCTATCTGTTGCAGCTCATGGTCTCTCTCTTCCCTTTGCCTTCTTACTGAAAGCATGCTGCCACAGTAAATGATTAGATTTTTCTCAGTTCGGATAGTCTGCTAGTTTAACACTTCATCATACTTAAAAAAACTTATCCTAAGCGACCTTTTCGTTAACAGGGAAAGGCTCCCGCATAGGGTAGGAAACAGCAGTCAGAGCTGCAGTTGCAGGAAATTCCTCTGCCAGCTCACCGAACTGGTTTACAGTAGTGACGGTCTGTGTGTCATGGGCACCCTGAATCATTAACGCTCAGATGGCTCAATCCTTGTATACCACCGAAACAGAGAAAGTTCTCTGCACCAGCTCTCACACTCCGCTCCCGCCACGCAGGGACTGCCAGTGGGGGTCCTGTAAAGGCACAAGTACTTGTTGCTGCAGAGCAGAATCTGGGAAGTTTAGCAATGCAAAGAAGGAAAAGCCACTTTATTGTTTTAATTACATTTGCAACTCTACTGTAGTAGTGTTGTATGGAAAGCAGAGTAAATGAGGTATAGAGTGAGTGCTGCGTCTCTGACAATCCCGAGTTTAACACAAACACAACAAGCACCATCTCCTTTGAGCTCAAAATAAAGGCCAGAATTTCCATTTGCCTCAAAGCAGCCAGTTGAAGAATTTCTCTGCCTGTCCCTTTCTTTTTATGGCTAGCTAAGTTAAGTTTGCCTTTCCATGGAACTCGCATTGTTTTAAATCGAATCCCCTTAACACCTAATTACCATTTATATCAAACCCTTGTTTGTTTGGATTTGCTCCCTTACTGAATCATTTCCTCGACTTTACAGGAAGACTTTGTCCTGAACTTTCTCCTGTAGTCTTTTTACACCATTCCAAACTATTTCTTTTGCCCAGTACAAAGATAGTCCACTTAAATTGCCTCAAACCGTTCTTCTCTGGCATAATACGGTCACTGTTTTATGCGGTATAAGTGCTTGAACAACTTCTGTTTCTATCCCGTGTTACTCTTAAAATTTTCACTTCTCGAACTCATCATTTTAATTTTCTTAATAGGAATTTATTTTTTCTGTCCTAAATTGCTTCCTTGCTTCAGCTGGTTTGTCAGATGTAAAGAACAATTACCAAAAACTTACATTCTTTAGCTTCTGCTCAGCTATAGGCTACATTCCCACAAAATTACCCTCCACAGGTCAGACATCCTTTGTGTCATAGTTTTACTGAAAAAATAGTTATCTCAGGAAAAGTGAAAAGGGGTATTCCTTCTTTGTTGATTACATTATTTGTTGCATATTTACTCCTACTAGTAGAGGAAAGTTGTTCATTGATATCCATCAACAAAGTCCTCTCCATGTCTTTGAAAGTAACTCACTGTGTTGTTGAAGAGCCATATTGCAGTATTGCCAATTTTGAATGAAAAAGCAGAAATTGTATATGTTCACTGGCATCTACATCAAATATTTTTTTCATTCACTCTGACCATTGATGTTGTCCTCTTAAAATGAGGACAACTCTCAAAACTAGCGATGAATTTTTCATACATAATTTGCTTTAAGAGGTTTTCAGTTAACAGCAATCACATGTCTAAAACATTGATTTTTGTTTTACTAATTCCTATGCATGATTTTTTTAGAATCTCAATTATAATTATAGATTAATACTGTTGTAATTCAGCACATTAACCACCTTGTAAAATACTAATGCTCGAAATGAAAATTACGATTGAAGAAAGTAGTAAATATGTGATCCATAGAAATGCAGTAGTAAAGTGCAGCAAACAATTATTCTCATTCTCCACTGGGGTGCCAGCTAGCTACATAAGATTATGAACCTTGACTTTGGTGAGGTGAAACTGGAAACTGTTAGCACAACCATATTTTTCTTGTCCACTATTTCCTGTTCTTGAGTATTTTTCCATCTTTCCCTCCTTGATTTTTCTCTCAATGTCTCTTTTTCTGGAGAAGGTACCTCAGGAGGAATGTGTCAATGTGAAGTTGAACATGGGCATTGCCAAAGAGAGTGGAGGACCAGCTGACAGAGCACAGAGATCCCTGGGAGATGCCAGCTCAAGTACAGCACTGGGTTGCTGCACTTCCTCTGAGGTTATGGATCCGTGTAGTTTATAGCTCCAGTGTCCTGTGGCTTTTACCTGGATAATGCATTTGACTACTACTGGGTCCAGCAATAGCTGTCTACTGAAAGGAACCACCTTCTCAAACTTCTGCTCAGGTCTTCCTGTTTCACAGACAAGTCTGTGCTCCAGCACTGAGCACCCTTCCCTGTCATGCAGGAAATAATGTCCTCATTTCTGTTGGCAAGTGCACCACCTTTTCCTTTTCTCTCTTGAGAAAATCGTCTTAAATGTTCTGTGAAAATATCAGCAGACCCTCCAAAATTGAGGTTCCTCATTTGTGATGTATTTCGTCTTAATGAATTTTCCCGATAGATAACTTTTATCTAGATGACCATTGCATGAGAGGAACACAATATGGGGATGAACTGGGAGTGCTGGCCTAGAAAGCTGAGTAACATTAGTCTTCATGTTTTTTTAGGAATATCAATGTCCTTAAGACAGAAACCAAATTTTTATCTTTGCTATTTCTGATGTAGGAAGATAAATGCAAGAGGGTATACAGGATATTGAGCTTGAGGAAAGAACATCTTTTTACCTTGACTCCTGTACTTTTAAAAATCAAGTCTAAAGACAGGCTCTTTTCTTAATTATCTCCTGACCTACAGGTTAACTTTGAGTCATTAAGTGGAGAGAACTGAGATGCTTTGCATGAATACAGTGGGAACTGAATGGGTTCATGCATTAGTCACAGTAATTTTCCTCTGCTGTTCTGCCCCTTATTTGTGCAACATAGAAGAGAAATTCTTTTTCCTGGTATTGACTAGAATAGAAAGACAGTACCCACTCCCCTAAGGTGAGAGGGTCCTGACTAAGAGATACCAGTTCTTCATTTGTTTTTCTCTGGGCAGATGTGAAAAAAGAAGCCAATGTCCATGTCTTTGCACTGTGGCAAGTGCAGAATGCGAAATCTCCTTTTGGCAGGGGACAGAAGTTTTACAGATTTCCATAGGAGCTGAGTTAAGCATTCCTGTTATCAATTAATTGCATACAACATCTCGGTCTCTGGTTGTTCTACCTGGAAGTAAAACAGGTAATCGAAAATGTGTTCTCCACCACAGAAGGCCTGCAGTGGGGAATGAAAAATCGAATCCTTCCAAGAGACACAGGGACCGTCTGAATGCAGAACTTGACCATCTGGCCAGTCTCCTGCCTTTTCCACCTGACATTGTATCGAAGCTGGACAAGCTTTCTGTCCTGCGCCTCAGTGTCAGCTATCTCCGAGTCAAAAGTTTCTTTCAAGGTAAGTTTCCCTAAGTTACCAGCATCCCATTAAAAGCATCTCTCTAATTTATTGCTTTATGCTAAGCCTGAGTAAAAGTAATGAGCAGTATGATATTGATAAAGGCATGGAAAAAATCTAGTATTGAACTTATTTTGTGCATGGGATGTTGCATTGGAAATCTCGTGCATTTTTTGCTATGATGTTTGTGTGTTTTTCATGAAATAATGGGACAATCCCCACCTTTCCTCAGCAGGCTTTAGGAAAAGGGGGAAACATGACTGTAAATTCACTAAACCAGCGAACAACCTTGGGACCTGTAGATACTTTGAACTCCCTGTTGGAGCTGCTTATTATGCACGTTCAAAATGCCTGTTTAAGTATGATATGGAACTCAAGCAACTCCTGTATTTCTTATGTTTGCCATATGCCAGGAGGGAATGGGCTTGCTTGAAAAGCCAAAGTGATCATTGTCTTTTAGGATAAGAGAGGTTCAAAGTTTAAAATGTTGATTAAAGCTGCACTAGGCTATGATTTGTTTTTTAGCTGTTTGGCACACTGCACAGTGAAAGCCAAATGTACATTTTCAGATGCACATAAAAAGAATTCTTCAAAATTTGAAGATAGTTTGAGTTTCTTCCGTTGCTGAAGAGTTCACAAGAACAAAATCCAGATTAGGGATTTAACCATGAAAATCCTTGCTAGGGTTGTTTTTTAAAAAACTTTAAAAGTCCATTTGAAGAGGTAAAGTTGACCAAAACTTACAGGTGGACTGCGGAGGTAAACAGAAGTAATTTTTATGGACATTATTCTTCCTTTACTGGTCTTCGCTACTTCTTCCTGTGACTGTTCCTTATTATGCACAGTGTATGTATATTTTTTTGCTTTGCCTGGAGAAATATATCTGTTAACTGGTTTCTTGCTTTTAAAATACATTTTAGTATAAAGAAATGCCAGTTTGAAGAGACTTCGGCAGGCTGCAGGGCATTTTACAAGCTGACATCAGATTACAAAGGATGATAGTACTGATAGCAGGAGCCTCCCACATCAGCTGTGGCAGCTGCCTGCCCAGCCTCCAGCATCCTGCAGTTTCCAGAGTGCCTCTTTCTCTTTGAACACATACCTGAGTGTTATGGTCCCTTCCTCTGAGTTTTACTTTTGTTTCTCTTGGATTCGTAAGCAATAATATGTCTTCAGCTGCCTTTGGTACTCTTCTGCCAGAGTTTCTCAGATCCATTGTCTCTTTTTTTTTAAAGGGATGAGACAAAAGGAAAACAAGTAAAGCCAGACTTCATTATGCTGAAATGTTCCGTGTTTCATGTTTTGAGAGATTTCATTTAATTTAATCCCCAAATTACCTAATTGAACACATCATTTGTGTTCCCTTCATTCTTATTTTTAAATGTTTACATCATGAAACTAAGGTTACAATTAGCATTGTTTATAGTAAAGGAAGGAAACTACATGCCATTTTAAGACAAGAGAGCAGGCTAGAACTTCAGAAGGGTGGAGTGCAGGAGAGGTGAGCTGTGGAAACAGAGCTGCTTGAGGAAGGGTTGCTAGAGTTCAGGTAGAGGCAGAAGCTGCCACATCCTTCGTGGATATCACAATCTACTTCCTTGTAGTTATGGAGAAATAAGGCACAATCTGGGATTTTTTTAAAGCAAAAACTTTGGTAGAAAGTCATCTAAAAATAAAGAAAAATACCCATCCCAGTCTTTCAATCTTTGTTGTGATGAAAGAGGATAGAAGAGCAGAAATGGCTTGTTTGTGGCTTTTTAAATCAAAGGATGACACTGATTTGGGAGCTGTTATAAACATTGAGGGCAGACAACAGACCAGTGCCATACAGAGATGTTATAAAATTGGATAAAAAAACTGTTTCTGGAAAAATGGCTTAGTAAATCTGTACTAATTCACTCAGGGAAAATTAATCCAAAGG
Source organism: Pithys albifrons albifrons (assembly GCF_047495875.1). Lineage (NCBI taxonomy): Eukaryota > Metazoa > Chordata > Aves > Passeriformes > Thamnophilidae > Pithys > Pithys albifrons. Next base: position 91,993,188 of record NC_092461.1, read on the forward strand.
AACTGGTGTTCAATAGAAAAGAAAAACCTGGAAAAGAGAGCATAAAAACAATAATCAAAGAGGGACAGTGGTCAACAAAGTGTTCCATGCCTGTAATATGATCTGTTGACATAAGCAAGAAAACCAAGTGTGGATTTTGGTCTGTTTGCCCAGAGGCAGCATGTCACTACACAGGAAGGTTATAATCCCTCTCTGCATGAGAGCAGCATGACTCCATCTGGAATAGAGCTTTCTGTTGTGGGCATCTCCTGGTCACAAGGGCATTAGTACATATTAAGGGGTTTGGGATAAACACAAGCAAAACTATAAAGTTGGTTGGACAAAAAAAAAAAGAAAAAAGGAGTAAAATTAGCTCAAATGTGTACACATTTGTATTCTTTGGCTGTTTGTCTTCATAGGAGAGAAACATGAGAAGGTCAGAAATTGCTTAAGATATTTTAGAGTGGTACAATGGAGTACCCAAGGAATGATGATGCCCAAGATGAACTTTGACATGAAATATCAAACAGAACATACCTGTAATGAGTTCTTTTTGGCTATCTGGTATTCCTAAAATGGGCTCAGTGGAGATTCAGGACATTCAAATTCGTAACCTTCTGTGACACACAGCTGAAAAAACTGTTCTTCAAGTCTTGACCAAGTTAAGTGTAAATTCCAGGTTTTTAAAATGTGCTTTTAAGAATATTGTTTGCCATTTTTTAGAAAATATGAGTAGTGTTATTTGACACAAAAATTCCTGTGTTACATTGCGGATTCTACCGGTAACAGTTCATCAATTCCTGTTACAGTTTTAATTACACACCTTCAACAGTCCCAGCGGTATTGAGACACACTCATTTACTTCCACTAGGTGTCCTTTCAGTAGCTACTCTGAATAGTCAGTGTGCAGCACAAACACATTTATAAAGATCAATAGCCAACTGGAGGGCATGGAGTGACCTCATCATGTTGACTTCAAGTATGAAAATAATTTTGCAGAGAATTAGGTATTAGGGAATGGATAGTATCCATCAGTCATTTATTCCCTTTTTAGTGAACATTAGATGTTAATACCTTGAAGCATATCACCAATTCATCATAGTTAAGGTGTTTAAGCCAAAGCCTGGTTCCTTTCCAAAATTTAGGTGTGGTTGTAGAGACAGATATTCCTAGAATTCAGTTTAAGTCATTGTGGTTGATTCCCTCCCTCATTCTTGGAAACGTTCTCCTTTTGCTTCAGAACAAGTCTTCTGTCTACTTGTTTTAAAGTCTTCATATCTCTGTTATCAGTTGGCAGAAGCTCTATTAATAGCCCTGCTCCCTCCAAGCTATATGCATTTAGTCATTTTGCATTTTCCTGATAAGCACTTAAAAATGGCTTGCAGCAATAACCTTCCAATCTCACCAAATCTCTTGTATAAAGCAGCATGGGTCTGAGACAGTGCTTAGACCGAGAGACATCAACTGCTAAAGGAAAACGTAATGGTCATTTGACCCTGACAAAGATTTGCCTTGGGTGGGGCTCCTGTGAGAGGGGAGTGGTACTGAATGTCTGTGACCACTTGAGTTTGCTGGGCCTCTATCTTGGACATTTTCCATCTTGGTTAATTGTAGTCTGTCTTCCTTTACCACGCTTGACAATACCTCCTTTAGTACCTCTTATTTCTCAGTTTTTCCATTGGTGGAAAAATGATGGTCTTGCTCCACTTCAAAACCAACTCCCTTTTGCTGGTTGTTTAAATTGTTCCCTGCTAGTATAGGAAGGATTTTGTAAATAAACATCAGGAAGAATAGCACCATGTTCTTTTAGCATCTTAGATCCTGTCTGAGAGAAAGCTAACTTAAGTTTCCCGGTACCTGTAAGGAAACCAGTTACAACAATTCTGATAGGCCAACACAATTACAGTTAGGGCTGTAAAGCTCCTCATCTTTTGATTCTTTAGTGCAAGTAACCTTGTATCAGTAGGCCACTCAAAATTTCCTTCTACATACTCCACATTAGTGTTAAACCTTTTAGCCATAAGCATTCCTGATAAATGATAGCTGATCTTGTTGAGTTCAGTCTTAGATTACAAACGTAGAGACCTTGATATGGATCAATTTTTTGATTATCCAAGAAGTGGGAGTGTTTTAAATCCTTCACTACATAATTTATATAAAGCATAATTTAATTCAATAGCTTGTGATTTTTCCCATCTGGACATTCTTTGCATTCACAACTGTGTATTTATACACACATATACATATGCAAATGCAGAGACATGCATGCACACATGAGAACAGTGTCATCCCAACAAAAATTTCCTTCACAGGATTATTTTGAACCTCTGTATTTATTTCAGACTTCACGGTCTTCTCTGTATTTACTTACTTCCAGACTTAATTTGATTTTGAAAGCTAAAAATCTGATAGATTTATGGATGACTAAAAAAGGAATATAGAGGGTCACAGACGAACTCTGCAAATAGAAGTTTATTCAATATTAAAAGTTTCTGTAAGTCTTATATTTGAACTGCAATCCAGATCTTTGCAAAATTAGCAACAGGCAAGCATGAAGACACATTGACCTGCCTTAGACTAAAGCTATATGGATTTTAAACTGAATTCTAAAGGCAAAATAAAGTTTGAAAAATGTATCTACAAATGTTAGTTCATCTGCTTCCACACAGAATTAACAATTTTAGAAAACAACCCTGTAATAGATTTTCCTAAGCAAAGAATAAGCTATATGTAAACCTGACAGTCATTGTCTAAGGTTTTTGTAAACCTAAAACATGAGTGATTCAGCACCTTCCTTGGCAATCCCTCACATCCAAGCTGGAGCTCTCCTGCTTCAGTTTAAGCCCTCCTTCAGTAGAGAAAATAATGTTTCCTTTTCTCATGGCACCTCAGCTTTTTCAACTTTTACAGCCATGAAGTTGTCCTGTGTTTCCCTCACTCTTCGTCTTCAGATGAAATAGGCCTGCTTTTTAGTTCTTTTTTCCTCAAGGTTTGTATTTTCTTTGTCATTCTTGCTGAGTTTTTGTCTTTTTTTCAAGACTGCTCTAGGGTATGTGCAATGCATCCTTTCATTTTGCATCAAATGACTGGTACCTTTTCTCATAGTATGGTTTCTTAATTAAACTTAGTCCCCCTTTCAACCAAAGTGGTCTGTATACTTATGAAAACATTGTGAGGCAAAAGAAATAGTCTTTTAAAGTAATGAAGACATATAAAAGCTATTCTTCCCATTCACCTGTCCAGTTATAGAAGGTAATTTAGTTTTACATGACAGCATATCCTTTACAGACCTGTTGATTTCTAATTTTATTTTGTATTATCGTTAAGTCTTTATAAAAAGGTCATTTGATGTTTTTCTTCAGGAATTTTCTAGGGATTGAAGCTCAGTTAAGTGGTCCCAGTACTCTTTGGTTTCCTCTTCCCATGCTTTCTAAAGATAAGCTCTGTGTTTATCCTCTTTTAGTCTTTCAGAGTCTCCCCTTTGTATCAAGATTTCTCATAGATGAATAGGTAATAGCTCTGAATATGCTTTAGTGCATTCTCAGAGTACACCACAATGAGTCTGACTAGATGCAGCTAAACTCATCCAAGCACCTGAGATCCAGCCTTGGTTTTGGTGTTTAGTGTCAGTATGTCTGATCTTAGCTGATGGAAACAAAAAGAGGCAATAAACATTAAGCTTTTTTGTTTTCATTATGTGTAGCCCCCCTGTGCTGAGTAATAGAAAATTCTTTTCCCAACCTTGTATGGTTGAAGGTCTTCCAGCATGTTTTTTATAACTTCCCTTTCTTGCTACATCTGATTTTATGCATTGGCTTTTCTGTATCTCTTCTTAAACATTTGTGCTTTATTTTACTAGTTTTTAAAAATACTTTCTGCGAGCTTCTAGTCATCAAAGAACTCAAGATTTTGTTAAGGTGATCTGTTCTTGTATTTCCCATTTTTCACTGCTACTGAGATAGTTTACACTTATCTCTTACTTACTGGTTTGTTGAAAGAACATCCAGTTCCTATTTCCCTTATATATCTTGTCTTCTGGGATTTTTCCAGGTGTACTGAGGTCTCCCTCCTGTAGGTCCACTGTCTTCATGTTGCTATGCCTTCGATTGCTGCTGCTGGAAGACCCATTGGTTCCAGGATTTCCTGGGCACTTTCACCAAGCTGCCCTTCCTCCTTCTAACTCGTTTCTCTCTTCCAATTAAATCTTTTTTATGTATTTATTTTTTCATTTTTGGCAGGATAGCATACACTGTGTGTTTTCTGTCTTTCTCTGATCTTGTGTTTATGTTAGTGGTTCCTTTCCTTTTACTCATTTATGTCTTTAGTGTGATCCAAATCCCACCAATATTTATCTTCAATGGAAATTGAGTTTATCCCTTTTAAGAAGAAAGTAAGAAAGGACTCCCCTGAACAGGCCTGATTTTTAGTATGCTCAATTACTTGCAGTCTGTTTCAGCTTTCTTCTCCTCCAATACTGTCCATGGCTGTTGCTCTCCCGGCTCAATAGCATACTACTGTGACTGAGATTCCTTAGGTTCACCCATTAAATCCTTTAGGGTTGTAATACTTGAATCTTTAGTGCTGCAGTCCCCACTGCAGACCTGTTTCTGTTGTGACATGCATGACACTGCAGTGACACTCACAGAAAATTAAGATACTAGAACCTGAAATGGGTAAGGAAGCAAAGACTGATCTTGCTTTCAGTGCATAATCTGCACCTTAATGCTGTTCAGCGCCACTGTGTAAGTGCTGCTTGCCTGAACCAAACCTGCTGGTCTGAGGATCCAACATTCCACTGCAGTGCATGTACTGGGTTCCTAGGCATCCCTTTTTACTCTGTTGTTTCTTCCTAAACAGTTCTGTTTTCCCAGCTCTCAGCTAAAGAGTTTGTTTGTTTGGTTTTGGTTTGTTTGGGGTTTTTTCCCCCTGGATTGACAAGTTCTGCTTCTTTGATATAAATGTTTTTCAGATTTTACTTTACATAAGCATGGAAAATTTTTCCACAACAAGATACAACTGACCCTGAAACTAAATTCATACTGTTGAGTTTATTACAACAATTACAGCCTATACTGTATACAATTCCATGGAAAAATTTCTTCTTTCATTTGTTATCCAGTTACAGTAGCCCGAAGTTTTCCTTTAAATTTAGAACCATAATCTTAGTGAATCACAGATTCACAGAAGAGTTGAAGTTCGAAGAGACCTCTGGAGGTCACCTGATCCAACTCCCCTTCTCAAGCAGGGCCACTGAGAATCAGTTTCCCAGGACCATGTCCAGATGGCTTTTGAATATCTCCGAGGTTGGAGGGTCCACAGTCTTCCCAGGTAACTTGTGCCAGTGCTTGGTTACCCTTTCAGTGAAAACATGTTTCTTGACATTCAGAGAGAACCTCCTGTGCTTCAGTTTTTGCCCATTTACTCCGATCCTGTCACTGGACACTTCTGAAAAGAATCTGGGCGTTCTTTGCACCCTGTCCTTAGGTATTTATAAATGCTGATGAGATCCCTCCGAGCTTTCCCTTCTCCAGGCTGAACAGTCCCAGCTCTCTCAGCCTTTCCTCATAGGAGAGCTGCTCTAGTCTCTTCATGATTGTCATGTCTTTTCACTGGACTCTCCAAGTATTTTGTAATGGATCTATTTAGAACAGATACAGAAAAAGTAAAATAATAAAATATCTGAAATACCAATAAATATTATAAGAGAGGCTATGCTAAGAACAGGTTAAAATACCTAAACAACCATGGAATTATACTTCCTTGATTCTATCTCTTAAATCCCAACAACCTTTTCTTGGTATGACTTACATACTTATTTCCACTATGTAAATAATTAGAGGCTTTCAGATTATTCATAAACTTCTAGCATTTGGTGAAACCTGTACTTTGAGTTACAAATGTAGGATTTCAGTTTTGTTTCTCTGCTTAGTTAGGGTTGAAGCTCATACCTTGAGCCAACAATTCCCCAATGTATTTGAATATTTTAACAATTACAAGTTCATTTTTTAAAGACATCATCTAGTGATTTAGAGCATTCCCAGTCATCTCCTCTGAAACTGATGCCTGTATGATTTCTTTTTTTGGAAGAGAAAGAAGGACTTCTCTTTTTTGAACACATACAAGATGTCTTTAGCATGTGTATTGCTGTAGTCCACAGTGACAGGTTTTTAGATTGTCTGTAAACATTCAGGTTTTTTAGGTTTCTTAGGACAGCATATTGAAGGGCTTGCACTGAGAAGAAACGTTCATGGTCAGAGTGGGTAACAGGGAAGGTTATTCTTGTGGCTGTATTTGAGCCAGCTCCACAACATTCAGAGTGTTTTGGCCAAAGGGAGACTGTTCATGAAAGAAACATTTTCCACTCTCTACTGCTCTCTAATTTTACCGTCTTCATAGCAATATAGCAGTTGAAAAAAAGGGAAAAGTGTTCTGCTGCATAAAAGGTACATAAGTAAATCATTGAAGAAACACTTACTGCCTGCAAGTCGTTATCTAATCAAGGGCTAAAATACTACATCAGTGAACTTTCAGTAGAAGTGTCGAGACTTTAGGCAGGATAGCTGCATTTATTCATCCCTGAGATCTGGTAGGACTTATTTTTGGAGAAGTAGATGCACATTGACTCCCCTCCACACTACCCATTTTCAAACAGTGGATTATTTCGACTAGATTTTTTAATATATTTAATTGTCAGGAAGACCATTTTTATGGGACATATTGCTTGTACTAATGGTTCACTCATTTCTTTTCCCCTTGTTTACTGGGGACACTGTTCATTCCACATAACAAATAACTGAGGCTGTTTTGTACTACACATCCTCTCAGATAACCTGAAGCTCTCCTTGACCTTAGGAGACCTTTTCTGACTCTCAGAGGAGAACTGTGTCTCCTCCTTGTGCCTTTTGGTAGAGGGGTGGACCTCCTTGTGCTGGCTAACTTTTGCTTTAGTTTCCTGCAAGCAAGATGGGTTTTACAGGAGTGTTGATTTACAAGCATAGTTTACTTCAGAATAAATCTATATTCAGGAAAAACAAGACAGCTTTTAAATTGCTTGAATTCCTATCACCTTTGAAGATCAAGGGAAAGCCTGTTAGTGCAACACCATGTTCAGTGTCATGTTCTGAGACTGGTTCTAAATTCCATACCTTTTTTTTTTTTGTTTTTAGGAATGGCAAATGAAGGATCTTAGTTATAAATAAGTTTCAGATCTTTTCAGATACTTTTGCCCTGTACTGTGGGTTGTTTGTATTGCCAGACCTCACAAGCTCAGAGCTGCTAGGCTGAGTCAGTCATCTGCATGAGGAGGGCTGAACTATTCAGATTTGGAGCTCTCTTTGGGAAGCACAACATCATTAGGATTCTTCTTGTAGAATATCCTTTTGCAATTCTGGATCTATATTTTATACAACTTTTTTACTGCTGGATGCCATTCAAATGAACATCCCTGTAGATTTCAGAGTTTCTCCTGATATTACCAAGACTGATTAGAAAACCAGGGAGCTGGAAATGACAAGTGACATGAGGGGAATCTTTGGCAGTTAGATTTCTCCTGAGGGTATTTGGCTTTGGGAGAATTCCACTGTTTCAGCTGAGAGTAGAAATAACACTCAGAACTGAACACACGGTCAGAGAGTCACACAATGCCTGGTTTTATAGGTGTTCTCACAAACCACAGCTGCTATATTGGTCCAATGCTAGAGAAAGTCCCTAAAATACTTCGAACCATTAGGTGCAAATTTTTGTCTTTCTCCAGCTTGCTTAGTCACTTCTAACCGTTCTGACTTGGTAGCTTTTGCACTTGGTGCATTTGGTTTGCTCACACTGTGCATGTCATGTAGCATCGATGTCAGGCAATGTAGGCGCAGGGTAAGGAAAAAGCTGGGTCCATCTGATCGAGGAGACTGGCATACAGACCTTTGTGTGTTCTGTGATTTTCATGTTCCTTCTGCACTGAGCTTGCCTAATCCTTCCTCCACAGCTAAGACCCTCCTTGGCCCAGCCTGGTACCAACTGTTGAAATACCCTTGTATTCCCCCATGGATCAAATTCTATTATTCTATGCTACAGTAGATGGACTTTCATTGATCTTATTTTCTTGAGTTAAATTGTGTTTGGATGTTGGAGACTGGGAAAAAAACAGTATAAGTTTAGTTACACTGTAACTCATGTTTTCCTTGGAAACAAGACTGGTTTTCATCACAAGAAAAATGACATTTTTACTGTAGAAGTTGCTAGCAATTGCAGTGACTGTAAAAGATAGTAGTGATTGTTTTGTCCTAATCACTGCTATAGTAGATGGGAATAGGAAAGCATTCCCCCAGGCATGAACTTTGGCTTCGTTTACACTTATTCTCAGCTTCTTGTGTGATTACTATCTCTGAGAGGAAACGTGTATCTTTACTGTCAAGAAAATGATTTACTTTGTTTCTTATTTTAAACATAGATATGTTTTAAATGAAAGACAATACTTACTAAACAGAACAAGGAATTTGGCTTGGCATATTATAATTTCATACAACTTTGAAGACAAAGAAGACAAATAGTTTTAGGCTAGAGAACAGTGTGGGAGATTGTCCTCCTAGCTTCTCTTCTCACTTTGCTACTGTCTGACTTTTGGCTTACAGCACATAGAAAAGCTCTGCAGAGAACTCTGAAACAATGAGATCACAAAATCTCAGAATCATTTAGTTTAGGAAAGATCTCCAAGATCATTGAGTCCAACTTATGAGTGATCATCACCTTGTCAACTGGACTGTGGCTGTAAGAGCCACATCCAGTTGCTTCTTGAACACCTCTAGGGATGATGACACCACCACCTCCCTGGGCAGCCTGTTCCAAAGCTTAACAAACCTTTCCATGAAGAAATTTTTCCTGATGTCCAACGTGAAACCCTCCAGGAGCAGCTTGAGGCTATGCCCTCTTCTCCTGTCACTAATTGCCTGGGAGAAGATGCCAGCCCCACCCTGGCTACAACCTTCAGTCAGGGAATTGTAGAGGGTGATAAAGTCTCCCCTTCTCTCCTCTCCTGCAGGGTAAACAACCCCAGCTCCCCCAGCCACTCCTCATAGGACTTAATCTCTAGACCCTTCACCAGCTCCATTGCCTGTCTCTGGACATACTCCAGCACCTCAATATCTTTCTTGTCCTGAGGAGCCCAGAACTGAACACACGATTTGAGATGCTGCCTCACCAGTGCTGAGCATAGGGGGGACAATCACTGCCCTGATCCTGCTGGCCACAGTATTTCTGATACAAGCCAGGATGGCAATGGCCTTCTTGGCTACCTGGGCACACTGTTGGCTCATGTTCAGCCTCTTGTCAAACAGCACTCCCAGATCCTTCTCTGCCAGGTTGCCTTCCAGCCTCTCTTTCCCCAGCCTGTAGTGTTGCACTGGGGTTGTTGTGACACAAGTGCTGGACCTGGCACTCTGCCTTGTTGAAACATATAGCTGACCTCGGCCCATTATGATCCAGCCTGTCCAGATCCCTCGACAGAGTTTTGCTCATCTCCACCCAATTTCGTGTCATCTTCAAACTTACTGAGGGTGCACTTGATGCCATCATTCAGATTGACAATAAAGATATTAAACAGGATGAGTACAGCAGCAAAAGCAGAGTGGCTATGTCAATCTGTGGACAAGACTACATGAATTAGTCCCTCTGAGAAACACAGCCTACTAGAGAAAATGCCTTGCCATCCCAAAATAAGCACTTTTTTTTCAAGCTCCTGTTATCTTCATGTAGCAGTGTAAGTCACTGTGTGTCCATATCAAAACCCTTAAACCTAGGTCAGAGGTCTATGTATTGTCTGTGCCGTACTCCATCATGTCCAGTACAGACTTACTTCTCTGGTGCTTGCAGGTACCTCCATTCTTTTGTGTATATGCAATTACAGTGGCCAAAGCACACCTCAGGATGACACCTGTGGTCCAGGAAGATGAAAAACTGTAAGTGTAGTTTCAGACCAAGCCGGCAAGCACATTTCAGTAACATATTTGTCAGTGCTCTGAACCTTCCCCTCCATGAAAACAAAGCTTTTTTAGATGAGGCACAGCAGGTTTCCCCTTTATAAATCCAGTTTTCATTTTATTACAGCTTTTGGTACAATAATGTAGTTAGTGTAACTGATAAATTTCCTAAAATCTTGGCAGCCATATGAGTAGAAGTGGAAGCAGAATGCATAACAGCAAACGAAGTTAAATGCTCACTAGGAGAAGTTGCAAACAAACTTTAAAATGTCTTTTAAAGGAGCTCATAATTACTTTTGTCTAAGTTCAATTCTATGCAACAGTCTTGCCAAATACCTATTTTATGAACTTACTGTGTCCCTAAAATTCTGTTGAAATCCGCTAAATGCATTCCCTTTTTATATCTGCATGGGATACATCAAGTAGAAGGTAAATCTTTGCCAGTAGGTTTTTTGTTATAATAAATCAAATGTTCTCTATTTCCATCTACCTCTGTACCTGCAACATGAATTGGCTACTTACATATTGGAAACAGCTGAAAGAAGTTGAGAGAAGAGGACTGAAAACAAGCAAAGATCAAATCTAAACCAAAACCCAACATATTTTAAGTTTTCTTTTTCTAGTCCATTGACAACTTCATAACCACTTCAGTATTATATAGTTGCAAAACATATGTGATTTTATATTAATCTTATATATTCCCCTGAGTGTTTCAATATCTGTACAGAAAATGCTGTCTTCCATGTGTTGGTATTATGTTCTATGTCAGTGTCAGTGAAAACTTGTCATAAACCCTCTATATTTTGTTCCAAATAATTTATTAAACTGATATTGTGCCATCAAATGGCCCCTATAAACCTCATACAGAGACCAGAAAAAGAAATAATTCTTTACGAAAACATTTCTTGAGAGAATAAGTAATTCAGCCTAGATAATGCATCTTGAGCTGATGAATGTAAAGATTTATGTGGAAAATATTCTAATATATTATTATAAGGACAAAAAGAGTAAATGGAGATAAATGGAATTGTATTTCTTCTTTCCATACTTTTCCTTTCAGGTCTTAATCTACATTGCTCCATATAGAAAAAGCCTGTACATCTCAAAAGAAGTAATATTTGTGAGAGGAAGTTAGCGATGTTTGCAATTAAGTAGTTCTTAAAGGTGCAGTCATGCAAGGTGCAGAGCACTCTCACATTGCGATGTGTTCAACAGGTGTTGATTGTTTTCAGCACAGAACTGTATTAATTCCCAGCAATGTAGTTCTATATATCCTTCTAAGTGAAAGTTCGTTCTTGTGAGCCGAACATGCTCAATAATACGTCAGAGACTTTGAAGGTATTGCACATTGCAACATCTATTCTTCATTTTTATTGATGTTAGCAAGGACTTTAGAAGTATGTAATAAATTCAGTAGTAAGTGCCATATAACCTGGAGACAGTGATATACCCTACATTTGTTGCTGCCAACTTACGGTTTGTAAAGCAGACATAATGTCAGTTTGAAGGTTACTTTGCCATCACACCTTTTAAGTATCGTGGTGGTAGCTGATAATGTCTTCAAAACCAGTGATGTGACAGGGAGAATGAGATGGGAGGAGAGGTCGGTGTTTGGATGGAAGATGTGCCCCTTGCAGCAACAGGGGCACTGAGTTCCAAGAGATCATTTGGACGAGGAGTTTATTTATTGTTTCTTGTCTTTATCTAGTCAAGTCAAGTCATGATCTGCACACATGGGTCAGCTTGCTTACTTTATATATTCTGGCCTCAGCAGAGGTTCTGTCTTCTGAATCTCTGAAGACAATGTTCAACTATTTTAGTTTTACTTCAGGAAATACAGTGGCACAGTTTCTCCAGCTAGAGAAAAGCTGCAAACTACAATGTTGTGACTCTCCATCACTCTCTTGCCAAATCCCAGTACAACAGCATGTGAAAAACATGTTGGGGAAGACTTTTAAGTTGTGTATTTCTGTGCCCTAAACTGCCTGTAGTGGAGACTGGGAAATGTAACAGAAGTTTCCAAGAAAAGAGGACATTGAGAAACTTAATCTCCTTTCCACTGAGGCAATCTGCCAGGAAAGACCTACTGTAGACAAGATTTGGGCAAAAAGCCTCTTCTCAGAAAACAAGTTTGGTTGGGGAGGAAACATAAAGATAACTGGTCAAGTCCTTAATTCCTTGTTATGTTTTGCTTAACCTTGGCATTAGTGGAGTAATATAAGACAGGCTTTCAACATCTGGCCCAGTGTTTCAGAAAAGGCATTGCCTGAAGTTAAATGTACTTTTAGGAATGAAAGCAAAAATGCCATTGAAAAGGTTGATGCCTGGGAAGGGTGAACTCACACCCTCGCCACTCCAGTAATTTAGCTGGAGAGTGTTTCATGCTGTTTAAATTGGGGACCAACTAACCATAGCCATATAGCCAGATTAGCAGTGGTGGCAGGCTCCTGGAGGGAAAGAACATTGGAAAGTGTACTGAGATCTACATGAAGATAATGGGATACATGTGAACAATTTTAGGGATTTTATCAGTGTCTTTGCCTGTCAACCTTTTAATTAAATCTGCCAGTTTTACTTCTCCTGTATGCACTTTTGCTGTTTACCTTAGTGACTTTCCTTCCCCTTTTCAGTGTCTGTAGTTTGTTAACCTGTTTTATTCTGAAATCCTTGAGAAATAGGTTTCACCTCTTTTTCTCTAGCAGCCTTCTTAGCAATAACCCACCTTACCTCTTTGTGAAATTTTCTTTTTTCACATGTCCTCATTTGTAGCTTTTCTTGTTTTCTCCATATAGGTTTTTGGCCCCACCTTTTCCCATCTTTGCTACAACATTCTCCCTTTTCTCTATATTTCTTGCACCATTACTAAGAGCTTTTTCTTACATTTGCCCTCTGCCATTCCAGAAATGGATCTCCATCTCTCCTCTCAAGTAACAAACTGACTTTGGTGGGAAAGTGATGATCTCTTCTTTTTTTTTTTTTTTTTCTAGCAAGACATTGTTCTCATCTCCTGTTGGGCAAAAGAAGGGCCAGGCAAACCTCTTTTCTATTCTGCTCCATGCAGGCCTTTTGCCCTATGTGGTCTGGGTGTGGTGAGCTCAGATAGCCTGCTGATGCTTTCATTGCATGGGCCACAGGGAGGGGATGTACCTTTCATTCCCTCCCCTACACAGAGCCCTACCACAGCGTCAAGATGAGGAGAATCACTGAAGCAGAGGGATGAAGCCTTGGGGCGGGAGGGGGGAATAAATAACGGATTGTTCTCAACCCTCCCTACTGCATTAGGCTGCCAGATGATTGCTTATTCCTTGCTCCCACCCACACGCTTCATGCCACCACCAGCATTTTCGGTCCTTTGTGGCTGAGGTTGTGGGCTAGTCAGCTGATGAGTCAGCTCTGCTAACCAGTGCTTTTCCAGCTCCCCATGGCAGGGATAGCTTTGGCATAAGAGTTTCAGCCAGAACTATCTGCACGAAAGACGGGGGCCGCTTGGGCACGTTACCATTCTGCAAATAGAGAGCAGGTTTCCAGGGGTGTGCAATTCATCTCATCTTGTTCTCTTTGTGTGTGCTCTGATGCAGGAAGTTTTGAAGCTACACCCTGTATACCATGTGTTAGTATGGGAGTGTGGAGTTAATGGGAAACTCAAGCTTTGAATAGGTCAGGAAATTCAAAGATTTGTTCTCACAGCAGTTAACTACATGTTGGTTTCAGATGGTACTTTAGCTCATTGGGTTAATGTACAAAACAAATCTTGCGCCACAGCTGAACTTGACACAGGGACTGAGTGGGAGAAGAAAGGATCAGAGCTTCAAAATACCTTTGTGCCTCCTCAATGCTGGGCAGGCCTGGGCCTCTTTAGTGCTTCCCAGGGGTCAGAACACCCTCCAGGACTGGCACATGCAGTGTCTCACAGCTTATGTCAACTGGGAAACATCTGGCAATTGGAAAATACATCAGGCAGAAGCATGTTCCAGCTGCCCCATTCCCAGCCTGTCCCCTTTTGCCTTGACTTCATCAACTCCTGGCTGTGTTGCCATGTCTGGGGTGCAATGGTTAGGCACTCCAACTCCTTTTCTCATTCTCATCAGGCAAAGGCTGTGGTGTCCTAGAACAGGTTGTAGGGACCACCACATGTGGAAGGCTCAGTCACAACTACTTGCTTTAAACCAATTTCTGCAGCTGCATTATTTGCTGTCCTTTTCAGTCTGCCTAGTACTAGAATAGTTCCAGGCATCCTTCAGCAGTCCTGGACAAGCTAGATCATAATTTACATTTCAGTAGAAAAGACTTTTTTCCTCCTCTTCCAGACAAAGCCTGTCTGGAAAACACAGGGCCATTATAGAAAGGTAACTGAGCATCAAGTATGTACAGTACATTGGGGCATCATGAAGAGGGTGAGTGTAGAAGTGAGTTTGGGAGTATGCTTACTGTAATTTCTGTAACTGAGTTACTCAGAAATCCTTAAATTTTGATTGTAATGACTGTAATTTGTCACGGTACTTAAACTTATTTCTAATGAAAGAATACCTCTTAGTAGGTATTTAAAGTCAATTTATTTATTAAATAATGACTTATAGTACACTAATACGAAATTGTTTGATTTTGGATTATTAGTTGAAGTGTAAGTGAACTGAATTATATTTCTCTAGATAATTTTAAAATTAAATAAACCTCACTGAAGGACTAAAAAAAATCCTGTATAGGGAGATTTGCAGCTAATCCAAATTACTGTATGCATGTTCTCCTATATATATAGGTGATGTACTGATCCTTGACTGTCTAGTGCAAGATATTAGAGCTGAGGAGAGAATGAGGAAAGCTTGCAGTGATTATTTGGAAATTGTCATATGAGAAGTCATTGTTTATCCTGATTTCATTATATTAAATTACTGACCAATTCTTTCTCTAGAATTGCAGATCCAGTGGGACTTAGGCACATGCATGCCTTCTTACATCTCCTTGAAACATGGAGCAATTTATGACACTGTCTTTGAGTAGATGAGGTCATATTCTTGACAAAAAGATCACAATTATTTTATTTTCGTATAATAAGGGTTAAAAAAGGACTCTCAATAAGGCAAGACTTTTTGAGTACCACCTCTGTGGCCAGACTGCCAAGCAGAACAGAGCTGAGAAGCAAGTATTCTAGCAGCTGTTTACCCTGGAATGCCCATATGTAAACTCATTCCTGCTGTTACCAATGATTTCTTTGCCAGCTGTCTTCAGAAGAACAGTATAATTTGTTTGTAAAAGCAAGGTAGCACAACAGCATTCTCATGTATCTCTTTCCATAACTAAAAGGAAAAATTGCTATGTTAATTAAATATTTGCATTACTATCCTATACTCTTTCACTTTAGATAAACTTCATGTGCTTTAGCCAGAGTTCATAAATAGAGCCAAAGTCAAATCTCTGTTTAGGCAGGAGTTGATCCTGTAGATTTTTCATTTCCATGGGAAGTTATTGTAGTAGTAAGTGAACAGGCACAAATCAGTAACATAGGACTCAAGGCAACTTCTTCAGAAGTCTGAGAAATCTTTGAAATGTGGCCTATCTTCATAAATGACTTCAGCTTTGTCTGCACTGGTACTCTTACACTCAAGGTCACTCTGGAGGCTATCAACACACTCCCTTTTATGGACTGGTGTCTCTGTCTCATTGCCTCCACCAACACTGCCTCGGACAAAGTGAGCTGAGAAGCTGTGGTGATGCTTGGTTTCTTAGGGTAAGCCTCCCTTGCTGCTCCACTTTCTCATCCATGATGGGGGTGCCCTGGTCTCTGACAGTGGGGTGCACCAGCAGTAAAATCACAATCCTCTGTCCAGCTTCCAACCTAATTCATCTCCATAAATACAGGTGAGACCTGGAGCACAGATGAGGCCAACATTGGGCTGTCATTAGTTTCATATCAAAGGTAGAGTGGTGAGTTGTCTTCTGTGTAAATGGCAAACTGCTGTGCAGATGGGAGGGCACCTCTGCCATTGCTTGAGTTGAGTGAAGATACACATCAAGGTCAAGCCTAAAGTGTAAAAAGCTGTCATTCTGGATGAAGGCAAGGGTACTTCACAACCTGGGGGTGCATCTCCAGAACCCCAGAAGCAATCTGTAGCCTGCATGGGCACACCTGAACAAGCTTTCACCTGTTTAGTGTGTCTAATAATAGCAATGAACTTGCAGGACAGTGTTCAAATGAGTCATCCCACACTATGAGTCCTCAATAAGCTTAGTGCTGTGCCCTCATTCCTATTGTTGCATACTTAAGCTGGATTATAAGGATGGTTTGGGCAAGCCTGTTTGTGCTGCCTTTAAATGAAATGTGTCTGTATACTAATCCTCACAAAATAGCAGTGAGCAATACAACCACCATAATTTTTTAAATTGCAGGCTCCAAAGTAATTTAGGAGCTTTTGAAAACCTTATTTCAGGTAATTAGTGCAAATAATTAATGATGGAACAACAACGGTCGCTTTCATAGCGTTAACTGCTTGTGAAAATAGGCCAAGCCCCCGCTTCGTTCGGTAAAGTTGATTTACCATAAGAGGAAAAATATTTTAAACTTTTTTCTTTACCTTCCCAACTGCCCCTCATTGCCCAAAGGTTATTCTACCTACCACCTGCAAGGCACATCCCTACCACACATTACTGTGTTGGTCATTTGCGGAATACTTGGCTAAAACAAAGTAGGATTACCTGACCTAGGGACAAGCTCTAACTAGTACTTGTATTTTCATAGCGTTCCTTCTAAATCAATTTGTAGGACTGTTTCCTGGTCTATCATTTCTGTATCGTTGTGTTCCTAACACTGCAGCAGAGCAGTGTTTAATTCAGGGCAATCATATCTGTTGTTAATTGAATGTAATGTTTGTTTGACTGTTTACCATGGCTTTTAAATATCTTAATTAGCATAATTCACAGTAGCGCATGGTTGGCAGACATGGACCTTTAAGATAATAAAAAGGAACAGGCTAACTAAATATTTGTAGAAGGTGCCGGTATAGTTTAGCTATTTGACTCCAGCTTTTATTGAATTCTACTCAGGCAACTTTATTGCATCCAGATAAAACTCCAAGCTATACATTTATTCCCTGCTCAAACTGAAATAAAATAGTGTGATGACATACTTGGGGAAATCCCATATGATAATATGCGTGTGCCTTATATCTGTGTAGGTCGAAAGGATGAGTTGCCTCTCTAAAAGGTTTCTGTGAACCTGTATTGTTATAGTAAGCACTGGTAGGCGAGGGGTTGCGTGACTGCAGCAGACTCATTTGTGACCTCAGAGAAGTGGTTATGAAAGTGATCTCTTGATCAGAGGAATAGAGCTCTGCTGCCTGCCAGACCAGCAAGGCAGAAATGAGCCTACTCCCTGCAAATCTGCCCCGGCAGGAGAAAAAATCTTCCTCTTTTGGATGCAGCACAATGATTCCTCTGAAAAATACTTGGGATTAAAACAAAGTGGGCTCTAGAGTATATATTGCCTCCAGTTAGCTTTCATGTTTTTCAAGAACATGTGCAAAAGCATCTTTGCTTTTTGCGATTTGCAGTTTTCATTTTCTGCCTTAAACCTACTCATATTTTCCTTAGTGTAGTGCTAATAAGTCTTGTTTGGACTTATTAGTGGTTGTTGGACCAACTCTGACAGTAAGCCACGGTGTGTATCCAGTGAAGGTCATATTATAACTGGTGAAAAAGCAATATAAACTCATGTTTGCATCACATAATGAGTGTATAACAGATCTGATCAGTCAGTAAGTAAGAAATCACTGCTTTTCATCCAGAGGACCTTGACAGAATAAGAAGCACTAGAAGTAATTTATGTATAATAATTGTTTTTATATGCACTATTCACCTAGCGTTGACCACTCAGTGAAAGCTGCAATTTGCTATAATTGCAAGAAAGTTGAAGCTACAATCCTCTGTGTTTCATGAATATGATTCTAGTCCTTATCCCATAAGGAATACCAGTTATTTCTTTGGTAACGTTCTATGAGTCAATGTAGTAGGCACCTTTGTTGGAGTCAGATTTGCCTGTTCAAGTTAATAACATGTGCAGAGGAGTTGAAACCAGAGAAAGGGTTATATTTTATTAGCTAGGACTTTGTTTCTGAAATACAGAACATTGGTTGTTCCTTATCTTCACATGGGACAAGTCTGATAAGAACTCTGTGCCTGCCTTTTAATTTTATCACCATATCTAAATAATCTCTGGCTTAAAATATTGAAAAGCAAATCAAAGCAGGGACATAATTTACAGTCTTAGAGCATTCAAGTGCTACCTTTCTTGCCTTTTGTAAAGACAGTATTTTTTATTATGCTTAGAAAATTTGAAGAGTCTAATTCTGGTTGTTGACCTAGGGATGTAGCACTTTTAAAAAAGACTTAATTTCTCTGGTTCTAAAGGGGAGAGAACATGTCAACCCACTACTGGCCTGCTTAGGGTCATTAAAATCTGCTTGGGGTCTTTCTCTGAGCCTGAAACCTGGCTGTCAAAAAAAGCAAAGCAAAAACTTTGTGAGGAAGTAAAAAATAAAGGTTCTTGTAGTAATTTAATATATTGTGTGCATGCATTTTCTACTTCTGCAGAAGGTTCCTGTTCTGCAAAGCAATTTATTTTTGGACAAACCATAATGTCTTCTCTGCAGACCCTCTGTCTTACAAGGGATTCCAATTGGGAACAAGGTCCATCTGTTTGGATAGCTTTGCAGGACTAGTGTTTAAATGCGTAAATTAAAATCTTGCTGTGTATAAAACCACATTTAACAAATCCAGAAACTGCAGCATTATCAGTTTAGGGTTCTGTCAGTTCAATTTTTGACTTCTGTTGTTGGATAGTTCTTCATTTTGAGCTTTTAGGTAAGATTGTCATGCTATTGGTTTTCCTCAGCATTCTAAAAGTCTCTGGAATATAGTTGAGTGTTTTAAAATTACCCTGGAAATTGATTCTGATATGATTTTTTAAAACTTTTAGGTAATGCTCCTGATGTGTCGTTTGCCTGTATCTTGTCTCAGCATGGGTTTTACTTCCTGAAGCAGAAAAGCCAAAGCTCAAGGACCTTCTCTCAGGCATATTTTTCCAACAGCTTATTAGGTTCATGTGGGGAAGTTAAATGCCTCCCTGACATCCGATCCCGTCAGATCTCGGAAGCTCAGCAGGGTCAGCCCCGGATTAGTACTTGGATGGGAGACCTCCTGGGAAATGCCGGGTGCTGTAGGTTCTAGTCCTGAGGACTTCACTGGCACCGTCCAAGCTCGCTTGGCCGTGGCAGATGAACCTCAGGACTTAAACGGTGGGGCCAGTTCTGCGCATGCTGAGCCTCACCTAAAATCCCCTGCGCAGGCTGGAAGGGCACACCCACGTGGGGGGACAGCCCTTCCCAAATCTTCGTTCGCGAAGTTTGGCCATACATATACATTAGGTTCATGTAACCTCCAAGGCTTCATGTAGACCATCTCATCATGGCAGCCTCTACAGACAGCAGAAAAGACCAAAGCAAAGCAGCTTTGCCTTAGAGTGTCGTGTTTTGTGGGGTGTGTGTGTTTATTGGTGGTTGTGCAGCAGTGTGCTGTGATATCCAGCTGACTTTAAGGCAGAGATTCTCATATTTCCTCTGTCAAGTGCGTTTGCTTATTTAAAGTACACTGGAAAGCAAATGTGTCTTTGCCTTTAATATTGGATACAGTATGGCTGCTATATAAAGCAGATATTAAAGAATTACTCTTATGATATTTCAGACTCTAAATCTGTTGGATCCAGATTTGGTTTTCTGGGTAACATATGCACATCCTGTGTGCTAAGGTCTCAGTGTGAGTATTTTAGATGCAGTGTTTATTTCATCTTAAAGGTTTCCTTTATCCTCTCCAGATCGTGTGCACTGGCTATTTTTAAACAGTCTCTTGGATGATATACTGGCCTACTGACACATGCTCTTTCAACTCTCTTCTAAAAGGGATACTGACTTAAATTCCCCTTGGAGCTAGCAGGTGTGAATGTAGCCTGCGCCTTCCCATGCAGAATGCTGCAAACAAAATTATAAAGGGACAAGCATGTTATAGAAGCACTAGAAATTGAGGAGTGGAAGCTCAGGACATAGTCTGTTTGAAACATAGGCCTGGAAGAGAGGTTATCAAATCCGAAAGTCTAGCAAAGACTGTGTAAATCTCAAATAAGTTGGTCATTGTCAGGTTGCTTTAATCAAAAAGAGGGGGAAATGCTTTCTCATACACTTTCCTAGTTGCATTTTTTTTCATGGTTGTTTTTTTTTATTTGATTTCATCCTTCAGGGATTGTTGCTAAATGCTCTAAACTGCAGACCAAAATTGAAGAGGGTAAAATGGTGCACATCTTCTGTAGCCAATAGAGACTAAAAATGTTCTGATATTCTCAAGGTAAATCTGTTATCAGGACGTCATATCGTTTCTTCTGGAAGATGTAATTCTTACAACTGTCTTTTCAAAAGCGGGAAAGATTCCAGTAGACTGCAGTGGCTTACTTACAAACGGCTTTTCTCTTAGCTGTCTCTTCAGTAAAAATGGTCTCATTACTGATGTTTCTGAAAAATATTTCAGATTCAAATTTATTTCAATAAGCTGTTTATCATTAAAGAAATTTTTTGTTGTTGTTTGGATGCAATGATTACTCACAAGCTGGTCTTTCATCATATGCTTAAATTTAGTCACATACAGGCTTTCTCATAAGGTTCTGATTTTTCGTATTGTCACTTCTGTGATATACTTTGTTTCGAGTCACAGATGCTGCTCATGTTCATCTGTTGTTTATTTTCTGTCTGCAACAAATTTTGTGGACAAGGTCGTGGCATTGCAGTGAGAATATAACAACATAAGAGGTGCACTACTGTGACACACCAGTGGTCCATCTTGTCTGGTATTCTCATCTCCAAAACTGATGTCTTTTATCTACTTTAAAGCATTCTTGTCCTGGTGTTACCAGGCACTTCACAGCCCTCATATTGTGGGGTTTGGTGAACAGCAGTTTTGCATTCAGTTCATCCATTGCCCTTACAATTTTGTAACCTCTCATCCTCCTCTGTAAAGCCAAAGCCATTTTAGCATCTCAAAGGGCAACTGCCTCTGCTGTGGACACCAATGTCCATTGTTGTATTTTTTCCTTGAGAGAATTGATCCTGGAAAAATGGCCTAATGACAGTGAAATAGTATGAGTCATGTCAAAAGAGGATGGCACTCTTGGTCATAGAGAAGAGAAATGCTGGCAATTCAGAGGATATAAAGTCCCCAGTTTTTTAAATATGCCTGGACAAGGGAAAAGATGAACAGCTATTCAGCCAAGAAGCCATTATGAAGGACATTTAGGCCACCTGCTCCATAGGTCCTAGAATCAATGTGTTCTGATGTGCTGTTTCTCTGACTACATGTATGTGTTATGATGGGTGGGATTTGCTGAGTTCCCACTCGAGCAGTCAGAATGTAACAGGTCAGAACACACTGCAATACACTTCAGGCTAATGTGGATTAGTTTGGTGAAGTCAGGAACGAAAACATAAAGTTACATTGATTGTACATTCTGAGGTCTTTAACTCTGGAACTAACCAATGTTAAGCAGGCTTTCTAAGGACAGAATAATTATCTTAAAACTTTTTTTTCTACTGTAAGCTTATACTGTATATCTCAATTCTGATTAATGGACATGTAATTTACAAACTTAAGGGGCAAGAAATTTGTTAGAATCATCTTAATTTTTGTGAGGGATGTGGGTATTGATTTGAGAGTGGACTAAGTGGTTGCAGATTTCCTACTCAAGTTGTTGATAAGTCAGGCTTGCAATCCATTTTGTAGTTTGACAGAATAACCCATTTTTATTTACCTTTTATGTGTTTATTTGAAAGGGTGTGCAAGCAAATACACACACAGACAAGCTAATGTATTACAGCTTAATTGAAGAGTGGAATAGTACACAGATAAAATTAAGGCCCTAGGACTGAACCTATAAATCAATAAGTTTCCATCACCAAATCATCATATTTAATTCAATAGGTAATCAAATGGAATTGTGAAGATAAACAGAATAACTTGGAATAAGTCTTATGCCTTGGGATAATTTTGGAAGACTACATGTCTTCAGTGGTCTTATAGCCAACACAGTCTACCAGACCAACTGATAACTCAAATATTTACTCACAGTGATGCAAATAGATCTCTAAAATACCTCTTTTGCCAATGCACAATGTGGGCTTGGGCTTGTCTGTTGGGTAGATCATCTGTTGAATCACACGAAGGGAGAAAGGTTGCAACAGTAAGCTAGAAAAGAAATGTGCTTTCAAGACAAGTTCTTTTGAGTCTTTGTATAATTAGCATGTAATTTGGTTTCACAGGGAGACACAGCTTTTAGTTGGATCTGTGATCCCTCTGAAATTCTGAGATGAGGGAGATGTTACAGTCTTAGACTACATAAAAATGTGACATACACGTGTGATTTCTTGTGAGCCAGTTGTGTGAGATACAGACAGAATAAACCATCAAAAAGCATTACATAGGAAGAGCTGATAACTTATTTTGCATATTCTCTATTTACACAAACTTTTTATGATGGCTACTGCACCATTCAACATTTCTTAAATTATTCTACATGTTTTATAAACCAAGAATTGTGGAAACAGAACTTAACCTATGCTAATTCACCTAAAATATGAAGCAGCTCTTTACCTTACCGAATTGATCCTGCATATAAAACAGTGAAAGGGTTCCTGGAGGGAATGTGAAATGTCCATTACTGAAGATACTCAAAAACCCTGAGCAACCTACCTGACTGAAGTTAGTTCTGTTTTGATCATGGTGAGATAGACCAGATGACCTTCAAAGGTCCCTTCCAACCTACAACTTCCTAAGTCTTTGTGAATCCCTAACTTGACTGAATTAACAGACCTGAGTTTCCCCCAGGTAAAACACTTTCCTAAAGCTTCGCAGGACTCCTTGAACCACAGCACAACTGAACTTTAGCAGGCAATTGTTTCAGCTTCTCAGCTTGCCTTGTCTGCACTGCATTTTCCCCAAGCACACAGACCTCTTTTTCACAAGCGAGAAAAAACAACCTGACTTGGTTACCTCTGCAAGAAGTCCTCAGTTTGTGTTTTTTCTTTCAGCTGCACCCAGATTTTGATTCTACCTTTTCACTGAACTACCTAGGACTGCATGTCCTGGTGTCACACCAGCTCCATGCCAAAGACTTGGTCTGTTGGTCATAAATTCCTAACCCAAAATGATTCCCCTCCTGACACAACCTTGCTTGAAAGTTAGGTCACGAGGGAAAAGATGAGACTGATGAATGTAAGAGGACAGTGTGAAGAAGATGGTGGATTTTTCTGGGAACTAGATGAAGTCACACCAGGACTTGCTCAAGCAAGAGGCCTACCCTTCTTCCTTTCTTGCCTGCTGGAAATGCTCCCTGAGATCTCATCCTTAATATCTTGTCTGATGACCACTAAATCTTGTAATGAGCCAGATCTCTCAGGGCCAAAGTTTGTAGGAAAACTATAGGAATGTGAGTTTCCCCCCTTCTTTTCTATTTTTTTTTTGTAGAAATAATTTCCATGTGTACTCTTACACACACAGATGGCAGTGGCAGCTTGATTGCCGTTTTAGAAAGTTTATCTGATCTACGATAATTTCTAAAAACACAAACCCCTCCAGTGGAATACAGCAAAAGCGACCGTATTGATGCTCACTCCAGCAGAGTGTTGGACTGTTTGCAAAAGGATTTGACTGCAGGGCAACGCTCCTCACCCTGCGCGTGGTGGGCTTTTCTCCCCTCTCCCTGCTGCACCAGAGTTATTTTGCTGATCCTTTACTTTAAGCTCCTTTGCTTTTTTTAGGCAACTTCCAGATATCTGATACAGTATATAATGAGGAATTAGGTTCCATTACATGAAGGCTTAACCTTCTCGAAAAGCATTCAGTGCTTGCCAGGAGTCATCAATATTTAACAGCTGTTGTTATTATGAAATACTTCATAGGGTAATGTGGCTCGTCTGCTCGCACGCAAGGGTTTGAACGGGCGCCAGCGCCCTGTCAGAGCCGCCGGCAGATTGACAGGCAGCGAGGCTTGCGTGACAGTGGGACTGGGGTTAGTCAGCAGTCTGCCTCCTCCTCCTCCTCCTCCGCAGCAGGGACCTCTCCTCCCCCTCGCTCCCCCTTCCAAAGGGCTCCTCCTGACGCGGTGGGACACGGGCTGGGGGCTCGGAGGGGCGAGGTGGCCCCACCAGCTCCGCGCAAGGGCGGTGGGGAGAGCAGGCCTGCCGGGCAGTGGCATCTCTTTGATGCCCCTCGTGCATGGGGAAAAATGGATGAGGCTTGTTGGGAAAGGGGAAAAGCAGTTCTGAAAGACAGAGGGAACGGGATCTGGAAAGCAAACTGTTCGGTTTGTACCTTAAATAAATGTCACGCTGTACTTGAGAAACTTCAAAGGGAAGTCAGATTTCAAAGCATCTCTTAAGAAGAAGCAGACTGAGAAAACCTCTAAGTTGGGAAGAAAAAAACTTTGCATTACTGTTAATATAATTTCATCTGGCATTCTGGTAGCTTCTGCAGCAGGACTAAGAACCATACAGCTTTTATTCAGAGGGTGCGTTTTGGTGCCGATTTCTTTCCTGAAGCATTTGTGCAACCTGTTTGTTGTGGTGTTTCTAAGTGCAACAGTCGCCTTCATATTGTTTGTCAGTGTAAAATAACTGTTCCTTATGCTGTATATTGTTTTATTTTAGTGTGCATTTAATGACCCCCATCCTAATTATCACTCAGTGTTCTCTGTAACACAGCCAGAGGAAACAGACCATTTCGGTTCACAGCTCTAGATTTGTTAAGCAAAATTGTTCCACGAGTGTTTCCTAGTCAATTTGTTTTGTTTTCTTAGTATTCAGAGTAACATGCATAGCTGATTCTTCCTGCAGCTAGAAGATCCAGGAAGAAAGACCCTATTCTCACTTCCTTTCAAGTAACAGTTACCAAAAGTAAGACCTGCATTCATAAAGTGGTATCTCTGAACCTGCAAGCTGGATTTGGGTGTTTCCATCTGCCTGTTTTAAGACATAATTTATCCCCTGGGCATCATTGGAGAGAAATGGTCTCACAGATACTCTGTAAAGAAAGGCTTGAAACTGATTGACCTGTGTGATACTGAGTCTGAAAAAGACACTCCCCCTCTTACACCCCAAATCAGCCCAGGGAATGTGTTCAGTTCAGAACCTGCATCCCTTCTCTGCTCATTTCTCACCTGTGCTGTTGCTTAATGCACGAAGCCTGAGTAGTGCAAGGTATCTGGGTGGCTGGGGTACAGTTTGCCCACACATTAATTTTTTTAAAAGCTTAACTTGGCAGGTAATTTCTCTAATTATTTTCTGAAGAATGAAGGTCATACTTGTGTGGGATGAGGTACAGAAACACTCTGGAGAATGTAATCCCATGGATTTAAAATGTATGGCTTTACGAGAGTTCTGAAATCTCCATCCCTTTGAACTAAAGAGTATTCTGCAACAAATAAATGTTCTGTTATTTCTGAGGGAAAGGGAATGGCTGGTTTCACAATGCTTCTGTAGACTGGGTTAGGCAGCTTTTCTCTTCTTTACAATATTCCAGGTTTGATTTTCAAGCCAAGGGGTTGGCAAGTGCAGAAAGCAATGCTTGTATCAGAACTGGAGGCTCAAAAGAGATCTCGGTTTTTTACTTTGTTCTGGGCAGAGACAGCACAGCTGTGAAAGACTCAGCAGCACTGTCTGAGACAGTCTTACGCTCCTTCAGCCAAACTTACCATCCCCTTTGTGGACTTTTTTCTCTCCATTAATTAACTGTCGATTCTAACTCTACATTATTTTTTTGCTTTACACTCCTTTCAATGCTTTCAGATCAGAAATTGAAACAATGTCCTCAGATCTTTGACCTTTTTTCCAGGAAATTGTATTGGCCATTTTTATTCTTTTTTTTTTCTCCCTTCTCTTCCTAGACCCCTTTCCCGTTGCCCTATGTATTTCCACAGTCTTGTCCTCCTGTAGGACCCAGCATTTCCAAACTTATTGGCTTTTAATGTTGCATGGGATTGCACCACTAGATCTCTAGATTGCATGTCCTTGCAAAACTGTCAGCCATGGTATATGTATATCTGGTGTTTATCACTCTATGATATCAATATGCTCATTCATCTTCTTTGGCAGAACAGCTCCATCTTCTGTTTTGTTTCATGTTCTGGAAGCGCAGGCTCAATACGAGTGCTCAGAAACAGGTCTGTTTTTACCACTTCCCTTCTCTCAGTTTGCTAGTTTTGAACCTAGTAGGTGGAACATTCTGCGCTGAACTGCTGACCATTCAGTTTAAAGAGTTGCCTCTCCCACAGAAAGCAGTCTAAGGCTCCATAAAGCTAAATCTCTTAATTTTTTAAACAGTCGGTGGCATTCATTAGACTGCCTGCAATATCTGCTTTTTTCTTGCCTGGTTCTTGATGTGTAGGAACTCCAGCAGCCTGTTTCCCCCTCAGGTTACTGAGTCATCCTTTGCTGTTCTTTAGCTTTCATTTTTCTGCAATTTGCTCCTCCCTGCTTACCAGAGACAGTGCTCCTGCATACTCCAATCTTTCATTTGTTTTCATCATCATAGGCTCCAGTGTTGATTCAGAGAGGGAGCATTTTATGTGATGTCTAAGCTTGATCACAGCTGTCTTGGCATCAGGGCCTTTGCTGTCAAGACACTCATGATAAAGAATACTTACTGTCCTTCAGTTCTCTCTCTTGATTCTTGGTGATGACAGGGATATTGTTAGACTGCTCTGTTTTCCCTGTTTTTCTGCCTAGTCAGATAACATCTTGTATGTTTCCCTCATTGACCTGTCATGTCTTGCTTTT
Organism: Pithys albifrons albifrons; assembly: GCF_047495875.1. NCBI lineage: Eukaryota > Metazoa > Chordata > Aves > Passeriformes > Thamnophilidae > Pithys > Pithys albifrons. Next base: position 92,019,994 of record NC_092461.1, read on the forward strand.
CCTCCTCCTCATTTGTTTCAGTGATCAGTTTCTGCCTGTCTTGTTCTGCTTTCTCCAGGTGACAGGCTATCACCAGCAGCAGTATCTCGCCCGAGCTGTCACTGCTGTATCAGCCCAACTGTGGGTGGATTAATCAAGTATTTCCTGAGCAGGGAGGCAGGAAAAGAATGAGCAGTGAGTGACAGCGCTGTTGCCACCGGTACAAGGAGCAAACGTTCCCATCTCAGAGGAGCATTCGCTTCTTGGTGCAAAGGGTGTTATTTGTCTTCGATGGTGCGATGGGTCTCCTTGCAGTCCAAGCCAGTAAGCAGGGCATGTTATGAAATGGATGTGTGTGGCCTAACATATGGGTGACTCTAACTGGCAAAATAACATTAAAATACTTTCCATTTGGAGATGGAATTTATAGTAGCCAGACGAACTGCGGAACAAACATCTCTTGTACTTCTGCTGCTGTGTTTGTATGAGCCTGAAGGCTAACAAACAGGCAGGGAGCTCTGGTCTGCTCAGCTGGGTAAGATAATAGTTTCCACTAATCGTGAAGTTCAAACGGGTGGAATTTTCACAACGCCAAGAGCGCAGCAAGGAAATAAACCTTCGTTTCCTCTCACTCCTCCCTGTCTGTCCTTTAACCTGCACACAGATCGCAAACCACCATGTTGTTAATTACTAAAACATCTTTCCTATGGAAGAGGTCATTGAAATAGGAGTTGGACTTTTAAAAGTTGTTGTCACAAGGTATTTAAAAGACCTGTGGATGTGGGACTTAGGGACGTGGTTTAATGGTGGACTTAGTAGTGATGGGTTAATGGTTGGACTTGATGATCTTAAGGGTCTTTTCCAACCTAAATGAGTCTATGCTTCTGTGTCTATTCTTATAGACTGGAGTAGCAGAAGGCTTGGCTGATCGGGGGTGGGGGGGAAAAAGCAACCATCTTCAATTCGTTTAAAAGGTATACCAAAATACAAATTTAAGAATCTATATCCTATTCACAGCAGTCTAGCTTACAAGTCTGAAATTCCAAAATTATTTTGTCTGGAAAACATGGGTAGGGATCTGTTTTAGGAAGTTTGGGGTTTTCCTTATGTGTTTTCCATTCCCAGTGGAGGGATTTATTACATCTAATTGTACGTTCAAGATGGTTTCCTTGGGGTAATGACTGACATCACTTTCGGCAAATGGTTACGATGTCAGCTAAAACACATAACGAATATTCAGTCAGTGCTGTTCTGTGTTCCCATCATCTGTTGTAAAATGCTGATAGATCTTGCAACAGTCCCTCACTAGGCTGTTAAATTGATAAGGGGCTCTTGCACAGGCCCAGGAGCTTTAGAGGCTTGCTGTCTGTTTCCTCTTCTTATTCTGACTTGGTATAAACTATTCCTGCCCTTTTTTGTTTGTTTGTTTTGTTTTGTTTATTAACATCTCTGAATGTCGCTATTCCAGCTTCCCTTTAGCTGGAAGAGAAAATGTGAATCAAATGTCCCAGATAATCTCACAGTATGCTCTTCTCTCTTATTCTCTCTGTGAAAAGGACAACAAACAGAAAAATGAATCTCTGTTTGCTGCCAGTGTATTCCTATGACCCATCTCTGGAATGTGGCAGTAGGAGTGAAACTGACTTAATTTTTACTGACCAAATGATAAAGACAGGTTCTTGTTGTATTCCCTAGATGATGCAGAAGCCCAATTATTAAGGGATGTCAGTCTTCTCAGAAATTCTTTCATTATCCTCAGAAATTCGATTGTATTTTAGGGATTTTTCGGTAGGATATATTGATAGAAAGACTTGGGGTGTTCAAGTATAATTTAGATCAAGCAAAGTGCAGGATGAGCACTCACTAGTTTAGTCTCCCATGAAAGCTTTCCTCATTATTAGGAAAAACATAGAGACTTTTGATCTGTAGTGAGAGCTATTTACGAATTTCATGGTGTAAACGACCTGCTAAAAACAAACTTTAAACCTCTATGTAAAAATGAAACAGTTTAAGAATATTCCCCTGAATCTTATAGTCTGGCTCAAACTTGTAGAGGTGAGTAGGGTAAAGTGAGACTGAGAATAATCTGATGTCAAGAAGGTCAGCATTGAAAATAAGAAACTTATTTCAGTCCTATATCTTCTGAGCTATATAGACATTTTTCTGTATTTTCATAATACATATTTTCATAAACAAAACAACTTGCTAACTTTCTTTTGTTTCTCTCCTGTGGGTTTTGGTTGTTGCTTTTTGTAGAGTAGACTAATAGAAAAAATATGTTTAATAAAAAATGTGACAGATATTTAATACAAAAAACATCTGGACTTCAAAATATGTATCTATCTCATTCATAGCAAAAGAAAGTTGTCAGTAACTAAGTTCCAGAAAACAAAGACAATGACTCCCAATTAAGTCAATGCATGTTAAGTGCCAAAATAAGAATTTCAGTCTAGCGGCCCTAATCGCTATGATTTCTAAACTGATAATAACTCTTTCCAACAGCCATTCAAGAAAAGCACTTTAAGAAGCAAGTTGGCCAAACAATAAAAGAAGACAATATATGCAACAAGACTGCTGTACAAGAAGGTGGACTTCTACTAGAAGTGAGTGAAAAACTGCTGTTTTTTCTGGATGTAATTTATTCAGTTTGATGATCTCTTTGGGCTGATGATTTGTGGCAACTTTGAACAAATGGTCAGTCTTGGTGTGAGTCTTTTGAGAATCACACTTGTGAGTGCTTCTTGCGAGAGCAAAACTGTCAGTTCTGACAGTCAAGGTCAGTCTCCATTTGGGCAGTTGCACCTTACACCCTTACATCCTCAAAATTACCAGTGAACCCCAGAAGGCCAGTTCACTGTTCTTTTTCACTTTTAGGTTTATTTTACTTGGCCCATATTTTGAGGATGTCAACATCAGCTTTCCTGGTTTCTGATCCGAGTTGAGAATATTTTAGGATATTTTAGTCTATACTACTTCCTTGATTCTGTGCTCTGCACACAGACCATGTGCGCAAAAGTTATTCCCTCTGTGTATTTTTATCCCCTTTAGGGTGATTTTATATTGACAGAGCAGCATAAAGGGGCCATACTGTTACTGAGAATTGGATCCGTTTATCTGAAGGAAGAATTAATACTGCTATGAACTACTGAACCAGCTAGAGCACAGCGGTCCATCCTACATATATCTGCATTTCAAACACATGATGTAATAATGCCTTTTATACACTGAGGTCCTTGGAAATTCCTATGTGATTAAGACTGCATATGTATAGTTGTTTTGGATAGGATAATGTTCACAGTCTAAAAATTGTGTTTTAATGACAGCTGCAAGATACATGTAAATGGTAATTAAATAGTAGCCTCCAGCAAATAATTGCTGAACTGTTAAATTAAAAATACATTTTATCATGAGATCCAATACCATAAGTCATTCAAGTCTGTGGAATGGAAATGGGCACCCTGCTTTCCTTCCTCTTAATACTTTGTAAGATTTTACTTTTGTATTTCAAAGCACATAAACACAGAGGCATCTGAATAGTTAGTACTAGTGCCAAAACAAGATGTTTGGCTATCAGGTATTATTTTGCAGTTATTTCCATTCTGAATGAATAGCGAATACAGGGAGGACAATAAATGATAAATATAGTGAGTATATCATTTTTAATGAGGGTCTCCTATATTTAATCAGTGTTTTGTTGAGTTTATGTTACATGCCTACAAGTTATAATCATTAGGGTTTTCCAAACAGTAGCCCTGCTGCTCTGAGTACATGAAGAGAACGCTTGCACACAATTTCATGCAGGTCACAAGAATCTGATACAGAGTATGCTAAAGGTCTGCTTAGTGCTGGGTATATAGGAGTAATATTCTCTTTGAATATAGGGGGGATATTTTATCCTGGATCATAGTTCATGGGGATCATTAACTGGTTGATTAAGTGCATGTTAATATGAATGTCCTTGCCAGCTCTATTTATGGGTGTGTCTGACCTAAAATAAGAGGGTGAGTTTTCCTTAGGGTTTGTTGGGAATGTTCTCTGGGGACTGAGTTTGACTTGAATTATCATTCAGTGGTTATGGCACATAAAGAAAATTGGGGTTTTATGTTGTCCAACCAAATTCACCACGTTGGTTATTAGGGACTGTGGGATTTTAACTAAATAGTCACATTTGTGATTCCTTCCAAGGAGAAGCAAACAATGGTTGCTGTGCTTTGTATATTGACTTGTGAATCTGACCACTTTACTTACTCTCACAAGATATTTTTCAGCTGTCTAAGGTCACTTTGCATCTCTTGGCAACCACCTTCCACTGTGCAACCTCTCCTAGATGTTTTATATAATACAAAACAGAATAATGTGAATCACCAAAATATGTGTGAATAATACTGTTCCTGGGTGCAATGTTAGTGGAAAACCAGGGATAATTGCTTTTATTTCTTTCCTAATGGATATGATCACTCCATGTATAGATAGAAATGTGGAATAGCAAGAACCCTGATTGCTGGTAAATAATGTATCTGTGACTCTTGAGTCTTGGAACAATACAATACTCCCCTTTTGTATTGAAAACAAACAATGGAATTAGGCTGTCTTCAAAGTATGTTTAAAATGTTTTTTATTTCTAAAGGCCTTGCCACAACATGTGTTTTTTATTCAAGATTTTATGGAGATTTTTTACAGCTATAATCAAATAGCTTTCATCAGCAATAACAGAATAAACAATGATACCAGTTTATCAAAGACTTTTTAGTGGAGCACAGCAGGTATCTAAATAAATAATTTCTTTCAGTGGATAAAAGTGTCTTTTCTTGCCATCTTTGTTTCCCTTTGGAGGGAAGACACACAAAGCTCTAAGAATCAAAGTCTAATTTTATTAAGCTTTTGGGGGTATACCTCATTTTTGCAATCTTTACATTCCTTGGAGACTTCAGATTCCAACAGCTTGACTGCAGTAATGATTTTTAACTTTACACTTTCCAAATATGTTCCAAGACAGGTGGTTTTTCAACCCTTTTGCCACATGCCTTCTGGCAGAACAGGGCCACATTCAGTTTCTGAAGCCTATTACTGGATACTTAAGAAACACTGGGCCAAACCCGTAACCAGAAAAATGGGGAAATAAGTTGTATTGGCAGTCAATAAATCCAGATAGAATTTATGGGGTGATGGGGTGGAGAAACCCAATAAAATGGTGACTTGGAAAAATAATGAATCACTGGTGGGTATCTAGGCAATAGCCTTGATTGCAATAACCATCTCGTGGCTGTCAGCCACCTCCTGCTTTTCCCCCGACCTCTGCTATACTTGCAGTCTTAAAGCCAGACTTGAAGTCTGCACTGCAGTGCAGGTAATTCCTCATCCCAAAGGCACATGTAACTATCTTGTGTTATGCTCTCCATTGGAAGAATTAAATGTCTGTTGTGGAGAGGGAGGACCTATATGGACTTGTTTTCCCATGACATGCAATCAGGCCTCTGCTCATCCTCACCACCGACACTGCTTCTTGAGTGATCTTCACTCATATACTGAGCAGCACCCTGCTGAAACTGTCACTTGGGCTTTATTGACCACTTCACAGTTTCTCTTGCAGTTTTTTTGCTTGTTATGGAGGAATCATTGATGTTCAAATGTCTGTCAATCCTTGCTGCTGAGGGTGTGCCTTGATGAGCTTTCTTTCCATATTTGTTATGTCTGCTGGTCTTCTATTACACTGTTTTAGGCTGCAGCATAGGATTTATGGTATCTCTGTCTCTAGATGAACTGGGCATAATTCTTCTCATGTGTGAAAATAGTGTTTTATAACCAAAATGTCATAAAAATTACAAAGAAATATGAATAACCCAGGCAGCTCCCAAACAGGTGCTAGTGGGGTAAGACTGCCTGGTTCTATCATGCTCCCTCCCTCTGATGAATGCTAATAAAGGCCAGACCTGGACTGTTTTGTCATTTCCATCCTCACTGGCATCTCAGAGCCTTTCCATGTTGATTTCAGGATGTTCCAAGCTACTCTTTTGCATAGTTCAGGGTCAGATATCCAGAAGTCCTCTACTCTTAAGGCTTCAGGGCACAAGAACTACATTTCTGTGGTTTTGTCTCATGTTTTTCTTTATGGCTGCATTGAAGATGCCAGGCTATCCTGGTATTTCTTACTCAGTGACACTGTACATTGTGTTTAGTACCTTTATCAGTGACCTGGATAAAGGTATCGAGTGCACCCTTAGTCAGCTTGATACGACAAAAGTTGGATGGGAGTGGTGACCTGCAGGAAGGCTCTGCAGAGAGATCTGGAGAGGCTTACTGCTTACTTACTTACTTAAATTTTTAGACAAAGACTGTCAGGTGCCTGGCATCTTAAATATCTTAAAAATCTTGAAGTCACAGTTGTATTGTCTGACTTTGTCTCCCAGGCACTCAGCAATAGGACAAGAGGGTACAGGCTCAAGCTCTGCCAGGGGAAATTTAAGTTGAATATCAGAAAAAAATTCTTTCCAGAGAGAGTAATCAGGCACTGGAATGGCCTGCCCAGAGAGGGGGTGGATTCACCATCCCTGGAGGTTTTTAACTGAGATTGAACGTGGCACTGAGTGCCATGATCTGGTAAATGGACTAGAGTTGAACCAAGGGTTGGAGTTGATGATCTTGGAGGTCTTTTCCAACCCAATCGATTCTATGATTCTATGATTCCATACATAAATAAATAAACAAATAACTTCTTCAATGTAATGAAAACAGGTTTGATGATGCAACCCTTATAATTCTCCACTGGTATTAATAATTTTAGCTTCATTACCTTAGCTGCTTAATCATCTAAAGTTGGGCTTTTCAAACTGAGCTACCATCTTTTCTAGGCATGCTTTTGTTCTACCACTGAGCAGATGAAGTTTGCTGATTGGAGTTGTAAGTAACAAGACTAGTGAGGCAACTCAGGTTATCTAGCTACTGAGCCAGCAGCATCTGTGCTCTGATTGTTAATGCAAAGCTGTGACATAATCAGGTGTAGGCTCTTTATCATGCAGAACAGGCATTTTGTCACACAGACAAGTCCTTTACAGATTGCTTCTTTGTTCCGTATCACAGGTTTGGGCACTATTGTGAATAGGAAATTTTGGTTCTTACTTAGTAGCTCCTACTGAAATCAGTCAAGGGTCTTTTTGACAGCTTTAATAGCAAATAGAGCCCAAGTCTTGTTAATCAAAAGTGATAAAAGTCAGACTTTTTATGCAAAGAAATGATTCTGGATTTAAGACAATGCAAGTTTGAAGCATATTATTTAACATTATGTTGTTACCTTAAAAGTGAGTGCAAATAATAAGCTTTCTGGGAGTTCCTTTGAAGGTCCATATGCACATTTTGGCACTGAAAGGTATCTCCTGGTGGCCTCTACTAACAACTTGAACTAGAGTTCAAGTTTCATTCGGAGGGAGTTGGAAAATGATACATTAGAAAACATCCTTATTGATGCTGTTCTTTACTCTGCATAAGGAAATAACATAGGAAACCCTTTTCCCACTTGGTTTCCTGTCATTTTTTTAAACTTGTTAGTGCAGTTCCACTTCCTCCTTCCAAACTGATTTATGTGATCAGTTCTTGATAAAACTGTACTCTTGGAAAAGGTACTCCAGTTTGAATTTCAGTCTGAGAGCAAAAGATTTGACCCTTCCTATTATTTTTTTAATTTAAACTTGAAAAGGAAAACTGGGAGTCCAACAAAAGTGCATGATTATTGTATGGGGCTATGACCAAGGCACGAATTTCAGAAACAAAAACTGGTAGACAGAGAATTTTTGGTTTATTCTGGTCTGGAATTCCTTTTCAGCTTCTGATGGTGATGACTCTCTTAACACAGTCCTTCTAAAGTAAATCCTGTCAGATGATGATACAGTGCTTCACTTTTTAACCTATTGGTTTAAAATGACACCATCAAAATAGGAAATTCTCACAAAAAGCTCATAGTCTTACTTCAGTTTTTTTTAAGTTAATACAACTTTTAAAAGTTACCCAAACAACCCTTTTGCTTTCCTTTGTTTTCAAACACCAACCTTCTCCCAGTGATTCAGATGACATGATTTAAGCTGACATTAGTCACTTGGTATGTCTTACAGAGAATTTATCCATGAAAAAAAGCCCCATAAATGGGGGTAGAAGTGCCGTTTTATTACATGCATACATTCACTTTTTTCTTGCCAGGCACAGGCAAAACACAAAGGAACACTTCAGAGGCCCTGGTCCCTTTTTTCTTTCTTGCAAATACGCATATTTCTAAAATCCAGACTTGAAATTTGGCATGGCCACAGCTCTGTGCAAAACACATCCTTTCTGTTGCCCTTGAAACAAATAACTAATGTTCTCTCTTGTTCCTTTCTTCTTCTTCTTTTTTTCTTTCTCCAACAAATCTGTACAGAAATGCCATGACTGCTAAATACCATTTGCTCTCTCCTCCAGTCCTTAGTGCTACTGTTATGACCATAACAATCATGATGCTGCCGCAGTGCTGAGATTTCTGAAATGCAGGAGATGGCACCATCCAGCTTGATTGGAGGACAGAGCAAAAAAAAATCATGTTATCCTCTCCCTTCAGATTTTCAGCCTAAGTTTGAGACAAGTGATAAAAGATGAATTTCGATGGGCAACACCATGTGGTAATAATGAATAAAACCATAACCATGTTCACCAGTGTACATAGTGTCCAAGCAGCTTGACCTTTGCCAGGACTTTTGCAAGAGTTATAAGGAGGGATTTGAAGAGGAAAAACAGGTACTCCTGCAGAGGCTTGCCTGAAGCCTTTTAGTAAAAGGGAAAATGCAATTAAGTGCTTGTTTGTAAATCTTATATATGGGTGACATTTCGGGCCGATGAGAGTTAGTACTGGGCTTCTCCAACCTGAAATGACAGATTATAATTGAGAGGGGAGCAAGCTGGGTGTGGATTAGAAAATGAGAACCATCAGCTTATGTTTGATGTGATAGAGCAGGGGGAGAGGGCAGCCGGCCCAGGTGTGCAGTGAGCAGAGACAGCATCCTCTGATTTGCACTGGCATCAGGGAAGACGTCTTCCATCCATCAGGACAGGGGAAAACCTACTGTCATATGAAGAGGGCTAGCTGAGAAATTTTCGTTGTACAGTGAACAGAGCAGCTGTCCATCCACAACATTAAGGTAAGGAATAGATAAACTTTGGTCACAGACCAGAGAGATGTGGATCCCAATTTCAGGCCACTGTTGCTGTCCTCCAGACTGTTCATCACAGCCAACTCCACCCGAGCTCACTTTTCACAGCCGCTTCCTCTGTTTCTGCTCAGGCTATTTCGGTGCCTCTTGGAGACAGTCCAGTGGCCACATAACTTCCTCCGCAACAAAACATATTCTCCCATTTCAGCTCTGTTAGGTTTTTTCCTCTCACTGACTACAGAGCTAATCCTTCTCATCTGTTTTCACCAGTCAATAGATTCAGTACCTGTATGTGAACACTGCATTGTACAGATGCACTGGGACTTACTCTGCTGCTAGAACTGACTTCTTGTATTAAAGTACCAATGGCAATCATAGCACATTGTTCATTTCCTAAAAATTTCTGTATGAACATTTGTTTTTGAGTGTTTTTGAAGATGGCAACGTCAGGTATTGCACATACCGCCCGCCCCCTTCCCCCCCCCCCCCCAAAACATAAAAGAAATAGGAAAACACTTTAAATAAATAATGGCAATCTTACATTGTTTAACTTGTTTTCAACTGGTTGAAGTGATAAGTGAGCAGCTTAAATTGTATTTACAGATGATACTTGCTTCCAGTATTCTCAACTTAGAAAAGCTGATGAGCTGCAGCCTTGCTGTCTTCTTAGCAAAGTGGAGTGATGTGCAAGAAAGCAGATCCAGTCTAGACTGTGTGCAGTTTTGAGAAATTCTGCAAATTCACAGTGATTTTGTTTTGTGGGTATGGAGCTTTTGAAAGAAAAACTCACATATTTTACTAGAAGTGTTGAGTACATTTCACTTTTACTTTTTGTCTACCTTACATAAAACGTAAATAAATTTTTCATGGATTTGAACCAAAAAACCCCTTTCTATTAAAAGCATGATGCTGAGCGTTAAGTGTACTCTTTCCTATTAGTATCAAATATATAGTATTGATTTGGAGACAGGAGAACAGACAGGCACCCTTCAAACAGTTCAGTTCTCATTCAAAGAACTTCAAGAAAAATCACCATCATTCTGATTTTAACTATTCCTGACATTTTATGAGTAAAAAACCTAAATTAGATAGTTTTTTTGTCCTGCTATAACTGCAGTGCTTCCAGGAATTCTTAGCTGAAAAAGCTGATGGTGACCAACAAACAGGCATTTTTACCAATCTGTTCTGCACCTTCCCCACTCCTCTCAGTACTGCAATGCCGCAGAATTCTCCAGTAACTGAGACTGGGCTTTTCTTAGCATTAAGCAAAGAAATGTCTCCTCAAGCTAAAGCAGGGCCTTGTGGAAGAGACCTGGGGAAGGGTTTGTTTAGTCTATAAATGCAGTTTAAGATTTGCAGTTGTTGCTGCTGGCTTGGAGGAGTTGTCCCTTTCTGTGCTTGTCCTCCTCCAGGTGACACATTGTCATCCACTTGATAACTGGATTAGAATAAGTATTGCCTGCCTCTCTGGGTCGATGTACTGCCTTAATAGCAGAATTCCCCCCTGCTGTCAGTATGGGACAGGGTGTGCTTGGTACAGGATACTCAGAGGATACAAAACAGCATAAGATGGTAACTCACCCAGTACAACAGTTCCCAGAGTCAAATTCAGGAAGACCACACTCCCTAAAAATTCTACCGACTTGAAATGGTGTTTATAAAAGCTGGTTTAGATATATTATTAAACAGAATGTGAAATACAGATTGTTTTGCTCTTCTTCCCACCCCCTGAAATAGTTTTGTGTTAGAGAATGTGATATATGGTGCTAAATACACATAAAAATATTGCTCTGAAATTAGGACGTCACATTTCTCTTTTAGGTTTTGATTCCTTCCACAAAGAGATGGCTGCCTTTCATGCTCATTGATAGTTTGCAAGTACAAATAAAAGTCAGCTGTGAGTAGAATATTATGACGGCTTCTTCTCTTCAGAACTTGATGCACTTACATGTAAATAACACTGAAAAAAAATTCAGACATTTGTTGCTTACATATGTCTAATTGTCCAACATGTTGGATAAATATTACTTGAGACTCTTCTCAGTAAGTTATTTCTGTGAAAGATAATGGTTAATCTTACTACATTTGTTATTGCAAAGTCTACCTAACTAAATTTGTTATTACAAGTGCAGAGTAGTGAGCAATTAATGCTTCATTTTGAGTCTTCTCAAATGGACTTAATCAGGCTTGCATTTTCTGTATTGAAATTGTTGAAGAGAAGATTGAAAAGCTCAGAGCAGCTGCAGAACTCAGAAAAAATGAAGAGCTGAAATTGCACTGAAGATATGATACTGCCCCAGCTTTGCTTTCATCTGTGAATACAACATCTGCTTTTGAGGAAGTGAAATGAGAAACTACATAAATCAATATAAAGACTGTTTCTATTTTCAAGTGTAGTCCAGGGCACAGTATTTGTGAAAGAGCACTGACAGGAGGGTTCCATTACAATTTTAAATTTGACATCATGATTAATGAGGAGGCTTAAGGAAAAGATTTGAAAGATTATGTCATAATTTAGTATCCTTTCATGATAATTGCTAAGGTAAATGGTATGTTACTCATCCAAGTACTCACTAACATATCTGGTAATCATCATACATATATCTATGTATTAATAAATAAAATATGCTTTTCCCCAACAATTTTAGAATTAATAATTTTAATATTATTCTTTTTTAGATTATTATAAATTTGTCTCCAGTACTTGTATAATGTTCATTAACTTCAGGCAGTATTCATATTCTTACTTCCCATATGAAATCCTAAATGGTAATTCAAAGAAAAGAATCATGAAATTTTCACAATTAAATGGGAAATGATCCACCAAACCTTGCCATCAATGGAAACCATTTTTTGTGACAATATTTTATTCTAAACAAACATGCCATATAACAAATATATACTCAGGTGTTTGGTGTCACCCATTAATTCCCTTTTGCAGCAACAAAACCTGTGAGCTGTTAGTCATTAGTACTGCTCCACTTGGGAAGCATCGTCTGTACTCTCATTGCCAGTGTTTGGTACTTGTGAAAAAAAGGGATTTAATTGGAATGCATTTCCTTCTGGTATGAACATCACGTTTCTAGACTTACAAATCCAACTGATGCTTCAGCTCTTGTTTCTCAGTCCCACCTTGGGCAGCATAGCTGGTTTTGAAGCCCTGGGCTCTTTGGGGGCCAGCAGTTCATGCATATAGTAACGAAGAAAGGCCCTATCCCATGGACCTGACACAGACTAACTAAGCTTTGTTACAAAATCTTAGTTTGGAAAGAAACTATAATGGAAGAAAAACTGCTTTTACAATTTTGCGTCATGCGTTCAAAACAACTTCAAAGGCAAAGTTGTTCTTGGTTGTGTCCAACACTTATTACATATCAAGCATATAAAAAAAACATCACCATGGTTTAAAATGTGTTTACATGTGTGCACACACTGCAATCTCACCCTCCAGGGAACTACTATGTTTTCTTGAAAGTTTATAGCTCACAATTACCGGAGTCTGATGACTTACATTTTCCTAACTGATTTCCAGGAGGCCAGTTTTGTCTCTGCCTCTTGACGAGCCACAGTGTTCCAGCTCCCCTGGTAGACTGGAGGCATATATAAACAAGTATCTCCAAGGTTTGCCTAATTTCTTGGTGGAAGTGATAGGATACTGAGGAATGGAATAATGAGAAATTTCACCAGCTGAATGATTCACAATCATTTGTGCCTTTCAGATGGCACAGCTGTTCCCTCTGACAGTAAACAGGAGGGCCAGGGCTCAAACTATCTGGCATTGTGAATGATCTTTCTGCTTTTGGTAGTGCAGCACTAGATGGTGAATTTCCATATTGAAAGAAGCCTCAGATGATATCCAGGGTCAAGAAGACAGACAGAAACATGAACTTTGTTTTGTCTGGGCTGTCAGGAGGAGTGAAAGGGGCATAATCGTCATATGTACATTTTTTTTGTATTTGAAAATAGACATTTTTGCTGTCTATGAAAACCAGTTTATCAGATTGAGCACTTTCTCTATGAAAGGCTACCATGTCTGTAGACTTCAGCCTGTACTTCTTTTCCTGGCTCAAATGATGGAAATTTGTCTTCTGTTTTGTTTCTTTTTCCTGAAAACTAAGTAGTACACGCAAGTCCTTGATCAAAACTGAATGCTAAAACAATTCTGTCACTCCCCTTTGCAAGAAGTAATCCTTACTCATAGAACTATTCCTTTTGAAGTTGCTTTGTAGATACCAGAGAAATACATAAAAGTCCAGAGGGCTAAGAGATGCTGTACTTGTGGAGCAAAGGCCATATTCTGATGTCACCAGATATGCCATTTCTGAATAGTCTTTTATGTGGGGTTTTATTTCAGGGTTAAGTAAGAGTTAACTTTTTTTTTCTTAAGTTTATAAAGAGAACCTCAGGGATTCTAGAGGGATTTTTGACAAGGGCAATTATGAGTCCTAAAAACACCAGTGGAAAGAAACACTGATTCACTAAACAATACAGTTGAAGACAGAGGACATATTAACTGTCTGCATTTCCCTCCTAATGCTCATAAGACAAGAACAAGTATATAATTTCCAGAGTTTTTAAATAGCTATTTATTTAGATCACCAGAAAATTGTCCCATCCCACATAGGATGCAAAAAACCCACTGATCCACTGTTAAATGAAGCTGTTCCAGATAAACTGTGAGCCAACTGACCCTGGAAATTTAGTACCCAAGTTGCGTGACTTGGAAATCTGTTCAAAGCAAGGCATGGCTGCAGGCCTTGACTGTTGTACTTTAGTAGCCATAGTAACATGGTCTCTGGAGACCTAAAGCTAGTGAATTTTCCTTTATTTCAAGGAAGAGTAATAAGAGAAATGTGGATTAGAACTTGTTCTCTCTCACTTTTTTTTTCTTCCTCCTTATTTTTTACTATGCCATGACCTTGACCAAAATATCTTTGAAGTATTTTCTGGCCGATTTTGTGCTATGAGACCAGGAAAAAAAAATCAGGATATATAAAGGGTCTTGCCAAAGGAAGCCCTGTCTTCCTCAAAATATTAGCCTTCATTCCCAAAGAGAAACTCTTGACTAATAATGTTTCAAAAACTTTTTAATGGAAGGAACTGATAACTTTAATCTCACAGCTACTGTGGCACTAGAATAATATCATACTTTCTTTGAACTGACAGATTAATTGTTTTTTTTTTGTTTCAGTAGCAGGTGCAGCTTTTCGTGAGTGCATAATTGGATGTACATGTTTTTTCAAAAGAACACAGACCCCTGTCTGGTGCCAAGTTCTTTTTTTTTTTTCTTTTTTTTTCCCTTTGGTTAAAAAAACCCACGTGATTTCATTTTTTAAGTACAATATAGAAAACTGTCGTAAGTGTTTTTAAAAAGCCAAATACAAACAAACAAATGTTCACAATACATACTTAAGTCTGTTGCACATGTTTCAGCTATTATCCTGGATTAGAAATTCCATCTGTCATTGAATCCATATGGTTTACCAAATGGCCGTTCAAAACCATGTATTATTTGCAGATTTGAAGTGAGTTGGGTTTTGTTGTAAAAGTTTTAAGGTCCATATACTTTTGTGTGTATTTTTTTCTGTTTGTGCATGTGTAAAAATATGCAATATTGCTAAAAATTTTAGTATGCAAGTGGACTTTACTGATTAAAAGATGATAGTTGTACACAAAACAAATAGCACTAGTGAAGTAGTGGAGTTTGGTTATTTCATCCTCTAAATACAAGAGCCCTGTTTTGGCTTTCCATTATTCCTGCTGAAAGGATTAAAGTGAAATTAGGGCTGCCTTTACTTCTCTGTGCTGTCTCCTCAGTGTTTTGAGCAAACACATGCTTACATCAAGGACTGTGAACTGCACAGGTATGAGCCTGGTCTGCATCCTCTTTCCCTTTTCCCCTTCTGAAGTTATTGATTACCCAGGCAGTGGCTGCTGAGTTCTGGCACAGCACACCACTGCAGCCTCCCATTCACTGGGAATCAGAGAAAGCTATTGTTGAGAATTATATATCAATAACTGAGAGTGTTTAAAAATTATAAGTGAGGCCATATACTTTGTTGTCCTGTTTAACGTGACGCCTGGTAACTTGGGAAAAAAACTCTGGGAATAGTTTTTGCTCATTCTTGACTGAAGTTGTCTCTCTCTTCATTCAATCTAACAAATTACTAGGCTTATGGCCAGAAAAAGGGAAAAAACTCTATGCAGTGGTACTGCAAAGGACTTCAGTATGGAGTTGTATTTGGTACCTGAGAGATTCATCCAAGAGGCTGGAAGAGATATTTTCCATCTAATTTGCAATCACCATACCTGTGCTAGCAAACAGTCTCCTCCTTATCCCCACCTGTGGCAAGTAGAAAAGTATAAATCCCAGCCCAACTGTGCCTCTATTCAGAATTATCTGTGCTACAGATGTCTGTTTTAACACTGAATTACAGTTTAGGATAATATTGAGAAAACTGAAGAACTTGCCGTCATGGATGAGACTCACTGGTTATGAAGTTTTGCTTTTTGTGCTCATCTTGTCTCTTTTTAACATGACTGAAGCAGCAGGTTTCCCAACTAAAGGGAGGTTTAAACACATGAAATTTGTGCTAATCCTCAGTGGACTCATGTAGCTCCAAAAAATTGTTTTTGCACCAAAATGGATATTGCTTTTCCTGTGTGCAAGGCAGAGCATCAGATGTCTGCATTTGGGGTCATGGAAAGCAGACAGTGCTTAGTTAAGAGATGTAAACTCAGGAGAGGACACCAGCATTTTGAGAACAAACCAAAAGCAAAGCAGGTGAAGTTTGTAACTCCTAGTTTATATACATGCCTCAAATCCATACTTGTTTCTGGCTTAACTTGAACATGTGGCTCCTTGAACTTTTTGATCACTTCTTTCCTCTTGCTCCCTCCCATCCCTTTCTTAACACCTCCTCCAGCCTCAAAGATGTAATTGCCAGTGCACTGATTTGAACCCTTAGAAATAGACATGGTCCCATTTCCCCTTCCAGTTTTTATAAACTGCTGCACCTAATCCAGACTGTGAAAGAAAAACTTGTGGAAAGAAAAATGTTGCCTTCTGCAGTGGGGGAGCAAGTCTTATGTTTTAAAGGTAGAGGTTGATCTCTTAGGTATGTGTCTAGGCCTAAAAATTACGTACCAATACATCGAGGAAGATTAATTTTTGAATAGGGAAATTTATATCTTGATTTATACAAGCAAACCTTGGCAAAGGCGGATGTTCCAGGGCTATTTCCTACAGGGGCTGAAAAACTCCAGCTTGCCTGCAGGGCAATGGAAGGTACCTTTTAAGGATGTTCAGCATGATAACTTGTGAGATTCTTGGATCATATTCAGATCTTGTGGCCATTGATTAAGCCTTTCCAGACAGGGCTTGGTGCATTAGTTTGCACATCTTAAAAACTTTTTTTAATTAAAAACATTTCTTTCATTTCTTCTCTGTTCTTAATTTCTACCTGTCCCAGCTTCATGGGCATGTCTGGAGATGTTTTGTAATATGCATGGTAACAGCCACAGATATAAAGGAGGTCCCTTGTCCTGTGGTTATCTTTGTGGAAATTTTCAGTCTATCCAAATTAAAAGGCATGCCAGATATTAAAAGTGTAGCAAAACTCCTAGTATCACATCTCTGATGGTTTCACTGCTGTGAAGATGAGTCCAAAGAGACAAGATACCAAAACTGGTTTCTTGTCTCCATTTGACACTGGAAATGTATATGACAGATACCATCTATAAGATTCCTCTCAGTGCAGTGAAAGGCACAGATGTGAAGGTGTAGAAATCTTGACACATTGTCTTCTGGTTGGTGAGGTGCTGGGGCAAATTTGGGCCTTATTTAGAGCAGAAAACAGCCACAGTTGAGCAACTGCTTGTGCTTGAAGAGTTGACAAGGATAACTAGTATTCAACACAAGCCTGTCTAGGCAGAGCTAAAGCTTATTCTGTATAGAATCTGTACCTATGGAGCTGACCTGGCACAAAACAAGATTTGCCCTTGACTATTCTTAGCAATTATTTATGGTTAGCATTGACTTGATTGAATCAGTTGCTGCTACAGCTCTTTCCAAACAAAGGTGAGACATTTCAGACTCTCCACTACATTTTTCCTGTCATCATTTCACAGGTTCTTCAACGCACAGGGCCCCTGGCCAAGGGTAGTCCCACAGGGCCACGTTTCTAAAGGTGCTCCACATTTATGATTGGGGCAAACCTTCTGAGGAGGTCAGTCTATTGTGCACTGAACTTTTGAAATTCTGCCCACCATTGTCACAGAGGGAACAGCCTTCAAGCAGTCTTGGAAATCTGGTCCTCATTTAGGAACTGAAAAGGGAACCAAACTCACAAAAATACGGCAGTGGATCTGGTTACTGAGCAATTGAAAATCTGTCCTCCTTGTGCTTCAGGATTAACTCAGGATTAATAGGCCTATCAGTAAATTGAGAGTAAGGTGAAGGATGGATAATAATAATATAGCAGTATTTTCAGCAACAGCTATTTGAATTGTCATCTCAAAAAAACTCAAAACCATCACATGAGAGGACCTAAACTACCTTGGAATGCAACCTGCTGGAGCAAAGATATGTTACTGAACCTTTATCAAGGGAAGAGAGACAAAATTATCAGTTTTCATGCATCACGATCTTAACGTTCACATCATGTACCTAATTTAATCCTTCCTTTTATTTCTGGATTTCTCTGGTTGCTTTCCTTGCATCACCAAGTCTACATGAATTGTTAGCTCTTTTCTAGATTAAACATTGTTCTATACCAATGAAGTATTTATCACCTACTTTTTATATTCGTTGCATTTATGCAATTACACCATGTATGTATTCTTATAGAAGCTTAAGAAAATAGCCATACTTTGAAATATAAATGCGATTTTAAAGTTATGTATTTCATTTTCATGTTGGAGATTATGATATTATCTGTATGCATCAAAGCATACATATTCAAAGCAACTACTGTGGAATACAATGGTTTAAATTAAAAGGAAAAACAAAGTAGTTGGCTTGCTATTAAACTTTTAATCCAATGAAATAATGACAGAATACAATTCTGCAGATAATTAGGAAGACAGTAAACTAGTAATGTAATATGGTAGTTACACTGTAATTAACTATCTTAACTTTTTTAATAAAGGGAAAAAAGCATTTTCCAGGTTGTTATTTGTTTTTCATGGTAAGAAAAAAAAAGGGTTTTCTGCAAAATTTTGGTGTCCAGCTTTTTGCAAAGTGGTTTTTTTCATATCTAGACTATTCTTAAAATGATTACATTTATACCAATTTTATTCTTAATTTTCTAATTATCTTTTAAATTATTTTATTTTCCTTTTTCAGTCACTGAATGGTTTTGCGTTGGTGGTGAGTGCAGATGGAATGATATTTTATGCATCATCAACAATTGTGGATTATCTAGGGTTTCATCAGGTAAATATATTTACAAATATTTACAATACTTAGTCACTGTCTTGACTTTCTTGGTGCCACTTCTGCTAACTGGCTTTCTAAAATGTAGCACTGTATGTTGCTACCCTATCTACCTTATCCTTCTACTGCTGATTAGACATACACTGTTACTCAAATGAAGTTATTTTACTGTGCTATTTCAGACTAACTTTTTTTTGTGATCTGACAGGTGAAGATTTATTTCTTATAGTATTCTTCCTTTTTTAAAGCTTTTATTAACAGAAATGTGATCCATTATAAAAGTAAGATTTAGCTAAAAGTTTCCTTTCAATTTCAGTATAAGATGCTGCTTTTCTAGGCTGGTTGTCTGTGTGTAATAAATATATTGTAAAGTCACAGAATTATAGAACCATGCAGTTGGATAGTACCTCTGGAAGGCATCTAGTCTAATCTGCTCAAAGCACATCCAGCTAGAGCAGGTTAATCTGGGAGTCATCTAGTCAAGCTTTGAGTTTCTATCACCCCTCTGGAAGTTGTGTTCCAGTGTTTAATGATGCTGACTATAATTATTTTTCACTTATTATTAAGTTCCAGTTTCCCATGTTGCCATGTGTGTCTGTTGCTTCTTGTTCTCCCACTTTGTTCTTCTGAGAAGAGTTGGACTTGGTCTTCTCTTTATTCTCTCATTTGGTTGATGTAGACAGCAGTAAGTTCTCCTGAGGTTTTCCCTTCCGAAGGCTGTTCTTTTCTCCTGCTACATCATGTGCTCCAGCCCTCTTACGTGTTTTGGTAGCATGCTCCTAGGCTCATTTAGACATGCTAATATTTTTCTTTTCCTGGGGTACCCAAAATTAAAAGAGAACTTTGCCTTTGTTGAACTTCTGAGGTTCCTTCCTGTCAGCTCATCTTTACAATCCATCAAGGAGTTGTTCTGCTCTTTTCAGCTGGTACTCTCTGCAAACCTGCTGAGAGTGCACTCTATCCCATGATTCCTTAATCAAAAAATTAAACAGGGTTTGTACCAGCATTAATCCCTGGGGGATGCCCGTTGTCAGTTGGATGTTTTTATGACTCACATTTGCATATGTACAAAAGAGTTAAGAATAGAATGAATCATCTTAGAATGTGAAGGGGAAAAGCAGATGTTGAAAAATAGGGGCCTCTGAAATAACTTTCCTCAGTCAGTCTGCTCTCAAGGTGTCCTACACAGCCATTATTTTAAGGAAGGCATCAACCTAAAGATAAGTTTCTGCCCCCCTACACATACTAATTAAACATTCCTTGTTGTAATTGTTTCAGACTGATGTAATGCACCAAAACATATATGATTACATTCACGTGGATGATCGCCAGGATTTCTGTAGACAACTGCACTGGGCCATGAATCCTCCCCAGATGTTGTCTGGACAGCAGCTACAAACAGAAACAGGTGGGATTGTGTGTGTTGGTTGAACATACAGGCACCACCGTACAGAGACAGAATTGCACTCCACCGTGTCAAGTCAGACTCTTCACTGGAAAGCTACATAGCAGCCTTTATTTATGTCATTGTCTCATAGACGACATTTCTTCTTGATCCTTGGAATTTATTAAGTAGTGTGTGCCATAGAGGCCACAAGGTTGTGTTCTTTATTTCTCTCTGACTAATGTACCTACAGATATTCTTACACATGCAGAATGAACAGCATCAGTCTCTATCCTGCCAGCCTGTTACTGACACTGATCAGGACATGAGTATTCCTCTTATTAATGCAAAAAAATCCCATGAGAAATGTTTGTGTACAGAACCACAGTGGCAGCATCATTACTTTCTGCCCATTTGTTTTCCCATGCAAAATTATGCAGACAGGAGTCTTGTGAAGCACAAGTAGTTTAGCAATGCACTTTTTGCTCTGAGGCTGTATTTCCCCAGGATGGCAGCTGGATGCCTGTGCTCAGGGTTTGTTCTACATGAGGCATTGAGCTGACATCGCAGCTGCAGAACATATAATCAGGTTGAAATTGCTAACTGTATAAAAAATTATTGATCCCAACAAGCTGTATGCATTTCACCAGAGTGAGAGGAAGTAATTAAGGAAATAAATTGGGAAGCATAGTGACCAAATGGGTGAGGAGAAACTTGCAAGAAATCCTTCAGCAACCTTTATGAAGTCCTCAGGAACACAGTCGTGAAAGTTGCATTTCTTTAAAACAGTTTCTGTTTTACAAGATATCTGAGGAACTTGGCAAGATTTTTGTAGGAAGTATGCAGAAAACAAAATAACAACATGCACTAATATTTCAAACTATAAAATTTACAAATTTTGGAATTTTTGCTCTAATGTATGTTATGGAGAATTTCAGTTCTTGAGTTCATATTTTTATAGAAATACTTGTGTCTTTTGGGAAGTATTTCAAAAGCTGTTCCCTTGTAGTCCAAAACTGGAAAATGCTTCATTAAAAGCCAAGTAGGCAACAGCTGAACATTAGCTAATCAGCCACTTTCCATTTTTATGTTTTGGTTTGGGGTTTTTTTGCATTAGCATTTTTCCTTATTTTGTTCATTTTTCCAGTGCGTTTTCTGTGATCTCTGATCTCAAAACCAGCAGCATCTGTTACCCTGCTTTGCATCATTAAAAATTACAAAACTCATGAGATAAAGTTTCTGGAGAAACTCACCTGAATCCCATTGTAGAGCTTTTATTTTTCTTTTAGTAGGGCATATGCAGATATATCTGTACATGGTACAATTTAATATTCGCCCACCCATAAAGCAATTTTTAGCAATTTCCGTAACAGGTTCTTCAATTGGCTACAG
Organism: Pithys albifrons albifrons; assembly: GCF_047495875.1. NCBI lineage: Eukaryota > Metazoa > Chordata > Aves > Passeriformes > Thamnophilidae > Pithys > Pithys albifrons. The sequence goes on from NC_092461.1 coordinate 92,041,352, forward strand.
AACATTTTCATTATTCCTTAGTGTGATCTGATACATTTTGCCTTCACTGTTGTTCCTAGGAGAAGAATATATTCTCAGTAAATTGTTTAAAGCACAAGAGAATGACAGTATAGCACCAGATTATTCCTCCTTCTTAACTCGTTGTTTCATCTGTCGAGTTCGCTGCTTGTTGGACAGTACTTCTGGATTCCTTGTAAGTACAATTTCACTAAGATTACTGTAGTCATGACATACTGGATTTTAATGACTTCATATGAAAAATTCTTCAACATAAATATTAAACATAGATACTGTGGAAAGCCATGGACAGGATACACTTTTCTTTTGCTGTACACTAACAAGAAATACCTAAAGATAGTTATTTATATGTGTAAAGAGTGATGGGAGACAGTTGTCATATTTGAAATTTAAAGAATCTAAAAGGTTTTATGTTTCAAGCTCTTCTGGGCAATATCTGTCCTCAATTTGTACTGGGCGTAGCACAAGGGTGGAAACCCCGAATTTCAACAATTAACATTTAAGCACAAAGTATTTGCTTTAAGGAACAGGAAGAATAATGACCTGTTTTCCCCTTTTGTGAAGAGTCCTTTAATAAGAAACTCCATAATGAGAAAGTCTCTCACATGCTCCTTGCTAGGAGCAGCTCATTTCTAGAAATCACTTCTCCATTTGCTTAGAAAAGACCAGTGCTCTTTCTACGTATGGGAAAGTATGACACAGGCAAAGGAAATTAGAGGATCAGCATGTGATGGGGAAATACAACTTCTCTCTCAGATGCTCTTCAGTTTGCTGGAAGACTGTGTGCCTTAACAGCCATACCAGTCAGTCATTTCTGCATCACTGTTTTAACCTTGTAGCTCTGGAAGATGCCCAAGTCAAATGGGCCAGTTTAATTCTGGTTATTTTTTGGTAGGTAATTGTTTCACTGAGAGACAGAAGCTTGCTATTAGCTCGATCTCTGCCTTCTGACTGTACAGACTGGTTCCTCCCAAGCTATGTACTTTGTATCCGGCTGTCTTGGGCCTTTCTTTTCCCCTGGCATCTGTCTGCACAGTCCTTGAGTTGTGTCAGTCCATATACTTCACAGAGAAAGTGCAGGGCAAGAGGAAAGATACTAAGAAACCATCTCACTGGAGAGAACAGAGCATGGAAAAATAGTGGTTCCAGCTTCAGTGAGGCACAGAGGAAATAATTTGCACCATTATACAGTGCCCATCTTGGCGAACAGAATGTAACACAGAACTTCTACTTTGAGTACACAGGAGAGAGAAAAAAATCAACCAGCTTCAGATGTCTCATTTTACTGTTGGGAGAATCTCCACCCACAATGCCTCTGAAGTGGCATGGTTCAAATTATATGCAGATAATGAAATTCCTGTTTTTTCTCCCTGATTCAAAACTGGTTTTGCTGTTAAATAACATGGTCCAGACGTCGTATTAGTATTTTAAATGTTTATACACTAAATGCTTAACATAACTTTTTTTTTGTATACCAGACAATGCAGTTCCAAGGCAAACTAAAGTTTCTCTTTGGACAAAAGAAGAAGTCCTCATCAGGAACAATATTGCCACCTCAGCTGTCCTTATTCTGCATAGTGGTACCACTTCTGCTCCCTTCTGTAACAGAGATGAAGATGAAAAGCCTGCTTGTGAAAGCAAAACACAAAGCTGATGATGTAACAGCAGTGAATACAAAGTATTTACAAGTTAATCTTTTGGCATTTATGGTCTTCATGTCTATTAAGCATATAAAATTATGCTAATGAACTCTCAAACTCTTTCTTACAAAAGTGAATAATTTATCTGGATTTAACTAATATAAAATAAAGATAATACAATTACTATAATAGAATATAATGCAAGACAATACAATATATTGTACTTATAATACATGTTAAGTATTATATTACTATATATAAAATTTTATATTAAAAAATGGAGCATTAGGATATCTTCCTAACCTTCAGAAATTACCAACACAGTAAAGTCATTCTACGAGCTGTAAAAATGGAAAAGAAAAAGTATTTTTACTGGGAGTTTTCAAATTTCAGTATCTTCTGGTAAGACAGCTATTTGGACTTGGGTATTTTGTTGACAAACAAAGGAAAAGGAAAACTTCAGAAAGCTGGATGTGCATGTCTGGGGGTGTTCACATGGAGGCTGATGAGTTGTACTTGGAGTATGCTTTTATCTTTCAACAGAAGTTTTATGAACACATAAGTTTAAAAATGCAGTGAATGACTTGGGGGTAATAATTTGGTAGCAATCACAAAAGATCAGGACAGATTGCATTCAGACTCATTTCCTTCCTAACACCCAGTTTTGTTACTCTTCTATGATTGAATTTTAGTTGATCTTTGGGCCTAGGGTTATGTTTTGCCTTATTTGGTTAAATAAAATATTACTGTAATGAGGTCGATTGCTGTGAAGCAAAGTGCTTGTCAGTAGAACTGACAGTATCATAATTTGGCTTTTGCTCACTTTGTGTTTGTGTATGTGTGGATTCCGTATCCAGACGTATAATGTGGTTCTAGAACACACATGCTTTTGACAAGAACTAAATTGCTGGAAGGCTGGAATATGCAGGCTTTTGGAGTAGAGGTGTGAAGTCATTTCTGCTTGCTAGTTTTTTCAGAGGCCCAGGTGAAATTACCTGATGATAAGAATCCAGCTCCTAGAAGAGAGGTGCTGTACTTAAGCTTTAGTGTCTGACTGGACAGTGGCCAAGGATTTGACAAGAATGAAGTAGTCATTTAACTTGAGTGTTTTCTTTGTTTCAGGCCTGAAGCATGGGTAGCCAAGGATGTGGGCAGATCTATGTAGTAACCTTTTTTATGATGGTCTTAACAAAGGGAAACATTTGTAAAAGTTACAGACATTGCAGTCTTTTCAAAGCCTAATAAGCATCTTCAACTAAAGATTGAAGATCTTTAAGTCATGTGGTGATTATTGCAAATTGAAGTCATACAAACTCTTAAATTCATTGCTGGTCACTGTGATTTATGTACCTCAAATGTACTTTGAATAGACAAAGCAGAATATGCACAGCATTTGTCTCAATTCAAGCTGAAATTTATTGTTCCAGATATAGTAAGTCATGAGCAGAATATTCCTAAACATAGTTATTTCTCTTAATTGAATACAGAACTCCAGTCACACACTAGTTTGAGCAACTGAATGTTGCAGGAAACAGATAATTATTAAGTGTTAGTTACTCCATACTTAAACAGTATGTCTGTGCTAATGGTCAACAGCTTGAAGATCATATTTTTCAGACTCTGTTATTCCACCGTGTTGCCATTCACTGACAAGGAATTTTCCACATTTTCTGTCCTCTGCAGCTCCAGTTCAAAAGGCAGTTCAGGGCTGTGTGAACCAACAGAATTGTATGGAAGAAACAGTCACCATGAAGGTGCTGCTTTCACTAATGCATTACAGATTGCTGAAAATCAAATCAAAGGTGTGTCTACTAAGTACTTCTGGATTATATACAGTTTATGGAAAAAGAGCCTTTTATTTTCTCCTGCTAGGATTTACAGATTTTTGTACCAGTGCTCCCTTTTTAATTTTCTCTAACATCTCTTCTTTAAAAAAAAATATCAAAAGAATTTGTCCCCCTCAAAAGATAATATTGAATCAGTCTGTGATTTCAGAGTGGGCAGAAAAGTTTACAGAGAAATAAGCAATCACAGTAAATAAGAATACTCAACGTATGCTTTCCTGAAAGTGGCAGCACTGAATTTAATAAGATTATATGAAAACCATAGTAGTTAATAACAGTATCTATCCCTCTTTGAGGAAAACTGGATGATGTTACAAATGCCAGTTTTCCCCATAGATTAGAAAACAGAGAAAAATTAGTCTTTAAAACTCATGAGTTGCTCGCAGCTTTAACTCACAGTTTTCCAGTGCCTGGCTGTGGAAAAATTATGGATCCATGCTGTAGTTCAGATTTTACAGTGGATAAAATTTCAATGTGGAGTCTACCTTGTTGGGCAACTTCTTCCTGAGCAGAGTTGTACTCACCCTTCTATCATATCTGTTGGAAATCTTTAATGACTTTAAAACTGTTTCTCTCTAATAGCCCCATTTTTCTTGAATTTTCCTATTGCTTTAGTGCTACTACTGCTGAGAGGGAAAAGTTAAAAGGAATGGGTAATACTGAGAGATCATTGGTTGCAGTTTAAGTGTCTCATTAGGTTTTTCAAATTTTAGTTTTACAATGTAATTTACCTCATTTTGTGACTTTCCTATGCTGATGATTCCAGGACAGCAAACAAACCTGTGAACATTCAATTGTAGTTTAAGTAAGAAAAATACTAAACACTGCTTATATTAAAACAGATTTTCTTTTAAATTATATAGCAAAGAATAATGGAGAAAATGGCATTTCTCTAGTCAAAGTACAAACCAATGAAGATCACTGGGTCTGGGTTCAAGCTAACACTCAACTTCTGTATCGAAGTGGTTGTTCAGAATATGTCCTTGCCCAACAGCAAATGTTAAAGTAAGTATATTTTGCAGTACTAAAAAACAGTTTTTAAAAAATTCAGAAAAATGAATGTATTCTTTATGTATGAGATCTTTGAAAGGACTGTAGTGACCTAAGAGGAGAACTGAATGAGAAAAATTTAGTTTACTTATGATATGGAATTCCATTTCTGTCTTGGAACACATGAAATGACTGTTATAATCCTAAACAATACTTATTTTCTGTCTTCAGTCTTTTTATACTCTGAATTTCAGCATACATACATAGTAAGAAACAAAATCCTTGATTATTAACATGTTTTGACTTTCTTGCACAATAATGTATTTTGGGGGTTTGATTTACTTTGCTACTCAAATCTAGGGTCTAGTTCTTCTAATTATCAACATTTGATTCTGTTAAGCTTTTTTTTTTTGTGCTAGACAGTTGAGCTCATGTCTGTAGTTGTGTATATGCAACATAATGTAATGAAGTGTACTCGTATCCATTGTATGTTTGGAGATGGATACATCGAGTTGCCTTTAGGCTCAGTCATGGACTGTAAACTAATCTTACAGATTTGCATTCAAACAGGATGTCTCGTCTGAGTTTTACCCTTTCCTCACAAATAGGCTTTTCATGCTTCCCCAGTAAGATTGTTCCTTCCAATTCCTGCAGGCCTTGTTCAGGTATCTCTTCCAGCTGGTCTGAAGGAGGAGATGAGACAGTGGACTGAATGAGCAACCAAGAGTTGTACATAGCCACCATCTGGCCCAGTGTTAAAAATGTGGCTGTTTTTACAGATTTTTCTTTTAGAACACCTTGCAGATGGAAGAAATAAGTGAAAAAGTCTTCACATTTCCAGAGTAGATAGTCCTTGCAGGCAGTGTGTCTTCCAGGATCCACTTGAATAGCAGAGGAGCTCCCACTTGAGGATGGGGGGATTTTACATTAATTGGGATGGCACAAACTTCATCTTGCCATGTGAGGGAAAGAACTTCTATTAAGAAGCAGATTAAAAGGGGCTGTTCCTTGTATGTCTCTATGTCTAAATTGTGTTTTTGTGAAGTTAAGCATGTTTATTTTGTTACGTTTTTGTCCTCTGAGTGGTTAAAATCCTTCCTTTGTGCTTGATAGTTCCCGCAGACGGAAGTATTACAAGATTTGGCCTTGGCAATCATATTCAGTTCTGTCTTCCTGATAGTTTACGCTGGACCTTGTATTTGCTGCTACATTTTTTTTCTTTTTTTTTTTTTTTTTGTTAAAATATATGCTGTCTTCCTGGAAACATACATTCTTTTGGAGAATTTTCACTAGATACTATTTCACTGTAAAACTCTTCATTTGGGGGTTTAACTTTTTTTGACTACTGCATTTTGTTCAGTCCTTTGCTTCCCAGTTTGATCAATTTTCTAGTTCTGCAGCAAACTTATATCAGATCATTCACATCTCATTACTGTCAATAATAACAATATTTAGAAGAGGACTGAAAATATTTAATACCTCATTAAAAAAAAGGAGAGAGAAAATATTCTTTTTTTCGTGGTGTACATTTATTACAGCAGGACGTTCTCCTTTTGCAACAACACGGACTCCCTCTACTGGAAAATCCTATACTTGCACATCGATTTGATACCCAAGGAAAAAGTTCTATTTATTGTGAGCTAAGAAAAACCCTTCTAAACCCCTTAGGTTGTCACAGTTGGTTTCTTACTGAGATGTTCACTTCTTGTTTGGAGAGGGATGGGGTGGGTTTGTAGCACTGAACCTGTGTCTGATTGGGAATCAGCACATTAGTGAATTCAAGACCCAAACCTCAAGATTTGGACTCCATGTTCTGAAAATTGCTGCATTAGGCATGGAATGCTCAGGCAACCTCCTGTGCCAGAGCTCTTCACTAATGTTGGGTACTTCAGCTGGAGGTCATGGAAAAATAAGTCACTGGCCATGTCAGAACACGAAAGGCAACATAAATTAAGTTAGACATGTAAAATAAACCTACACACAATGTGAACATCTGTGACTATTCGGACATTTAATTCATTACTTTTATTTCCTCTCAGCTAACTCTACATTCTCAAATTATAAAACCCCCAAATGGTTCTCCTTCAAATCACATGGATCAAAAAGTTCTTACGTGTCCAAATAGTTCCTTGTTAACAAAACACATCTCATTTAAGATATTGTATTTTATATTTAGGATTTCCTACACACAAATATTATTTAGATATATTTTGAGGGAAAAACAGAAGTATAAGGTAATTACCATATGGTACTACAATATTTAAGGTGTTTGTGAACTGTATGTCTGACATGGAGGAGCAAATGCATGAACAAACTTGAATGAAGCAGTGCCACAGAAAGGTAGCTGTGCACATGTACTGATGCTCAGATTCAGGGACATTCTTTTTCATTCTTGAGCAAATGCAAAGGTTATATGGACACGAGTGTGAGAGTTCCATATGGAGGACAAAGTATTGCTTGTAACATATACAAAGCCACTCTGTTTGTATCCCAGAAAAGAATAATTTAGAAACCTCTGATTGACTGATATTTTTTTCTACTGTTATTGAAAGGGAAGAAGATGAACAACTGAAGATACTAAGTGGTTTTGCCAGTTTGAAAGGAAACCTGGAGGGTCTTTCCCGGAACAGTGCCATTGAAACTCTGGGTCAGTGGAAGCATCTTAACTGGGCAGGAGTAAAAAATGAACAAGATAATGTAAAAGTGAAGTTTGAGCCTCATACTAATGGTGAGTGTTTCATGCAAGAGGAACCTCTCAGTTCTAACACTTCAGTTTTAGGCATTCAAAACAACTGCACCACAAACAGTAGCTGGACTTTAAGGAACTCGAGCTCTTGTTCCATGAGCCAGCGAATGAACACGTCTTCAAACAGGAGAGCTGGATCATTCTACAACAGAGACCCAAATTTCATAAATTTGCCATCAACTTGTCCTTCCCACTGGGGGAGTGCAGAAAACAGCCAGTCTTACTCGTGTGTCCAACAGCGCTGTGCAGAGAACTACGCAACAGACCATCTGAAACTGCAAAGACCATTTATGTCCTCAGAGTCTCCCTATGACACAGCCATTCCCTTGGAGATGCCTATCAAAATGGAATATGATTCTGATTCTGAAAACATTGCTGATAACTACCTGATGTCGCACAGCCGAGCTTGGCTGGATGAGAACGGCTCGGTGAGAAAGCAGGTGTGTAGCTACCCCAACAGAGTGCACCTGAAAACAGAACCGGACCTCTGTGAGTCAGCCTTGCCTTGCCAGAAGCCAAGGCATTGCCTTTACGCGCCACACAATTGGCAATGCATTGTAGCAAATCATCCAAACAGCCTAAACTTGAACAGATCTTGCAAGGGTTCACGTAACAAGGAGGTGGCCCCGTTTTGCCCTCAGAACTCCTCCGTGTGTTTGGAAAGCATGCCCGACCTGCCCCACACAGCTTGCTATGGCCATTTCTACAGCCCCAGCCCCGGGGAGGAGAAAGAGCAGAATAACGAGGTGTTCAAAATGCCATGTGAATTTAGAAACCCCTGCTTGGTTCAAGCCATCAAGCGTGAGCCCCTGGATTCGCCACCGTTGTCCAACAGTGGACAGAACAGAGTACATGCCAGCTTCCCTGAAAATACATTAGCAGGTCCTGTGCCTCATAAAACCACTGAATGTACATTTTTGCAATAGATTTTATAACATTTGAAGTATTTATAATGTTAAAAGCAAGGAGTTGTAAATTCTCTTCCAGTTGGGTTAAGTGAGTTACTAAAATTAAAAGATTTTGAGTGTGTGTGTGCACCTGCGTGTGAGAAAAAAACAGACACAGATACACACACCCTACCCCTCCTACTGCCCTCCTCTTAGTGATCTTTGCAAAGAGAAAAGGAAGACAAAACCTCAGGCACGGAAAAGTAATCATTACTCGCTGCACAGTACCTGATAATTTGTCATTATCCTCTCTCCTCTCTTGTCTACAGTTCATTACCAAGGTCTAGAAATTTCTGTTTCTTGCTTTTGTTCTGTGTTTCTCAAGCTGATGTGATGCCTCTGTGCAAATCAATAATGTTTATGGTCTTCAGTGTGGCAAATTTACCTTAGGAGTTTTTGCTTTTTATTTTTTTTTTACTCTAAGAAAGACAGATCAGCTATTCCTTCATTTCAGCATCAAATTGGTGGGAACAGTCAAGGGCTTCCCAACACAACTTCTTAATTTAGAAGGACCACATTAATGAAAAGAATGACTTTCATAAAATCTATTAGGAATTATTTCACTTCAAACTGAAGTTATTCCCAAGTTTCCTTGATAATGTTTTAGAATCCATATTTTGCCATTTTAAAGGCATCAACCTTTCATGTTGCTGTCTAAAAGACTGAACAATGGGATGTAATCCACTTAATTAAATGAGTTACAAAATGCTGTTAAGTGTACTTGAGAAGAAAGTATGTCTCCAATTATTTTCCTGGCTGTTACTTGTAAATTAACAGAGGAAATGCACTTTTAAATTTGATAGTATCTTTTTGACTGCTAGCAGCTTGTTAGACATCATCACCTGACATCAAAACCAAATCCCATACTAAGGTTATTTTCAAAAGCATCCTAGTTTCAATCCCAAAAGAAAACCCTAATCTCACCGAGAGCTAACTGGTGGATGTATACCTTTCAAAAGCACTTTGGTGCACTTCAGTGCTTTTGAAAACAGAGTGTATACTTTCCTTTGAACCCAGGCAGTAATGTATTTCCACAACAAAAAAATCTACAACTTATATTTTGGGGTTTTTTGTTGTTGTAATTTGACTCCTGCACTAACTTTTGTTTTAAAATTGCACTATTTCAACTCTATATCAAGTTCACCTTTATAAAAACCACATCATTTAAAGAAATGCTTAGATGTATATGTGCTTTTTGAAAGGAGCCCTGTAATGAATGTCTTCCTTTTCAAAATGTTATAATTAATTATAATGTCTTCATTTCTATATCTATTTGTCAGTAAGGGTGTGGCCAGAAGAGTGGTGTAAAATTCTTCCAAATGCTTTAAATATGTGTGATAAGTGCCGTTTTTAGGTAGTGTGGTGGTTCTGCACCTAGGAGGCTGCTCTTCTCCAAGACTGTCTGTCTTCTCTGATAGAAATTACTGCCTGTGCATTAGAGTTGACAGATGTAAAAATATATTTTCTCTGCATGTCAGATGCTTATGATCAGTGGTTTGATCAGAAATGCTGCACTTTGCACTGAAATGGAACTTCCTGATGCCTGTCCTGCACCAAGCAGTATTCCTAGCAGAAAGGCAAGACTGGACAGTAAAGAGGGGCAATAATATCTTACTGTAGCTCAGGTTAAATCTGTCGTAGTCTAGCTGGCCATATTCAAGTCATGAGAATATTACCTTTTTTGTGTCTGAGGTAAATCAGCTCCCTGTTGGCTATGTGCTGCCTCTTATTTCAGACAGTCTTGATGTCCTTGCCTTAATATTCCTGCCAGTGGTTGCAATGCAACATCAGAACCCATTCTGAAGCGAGACCACAGTGGTGGAATTTACACTACTCTCCAGAACATCACTGTTCATATCACAGAAATCCAAGCCAAACTTCAGAAGTACTTGTAAAGGAGTAAACTGGTCACTAAGGTAGAGTGAGACTGCCATAAATCAGTGTTGCTGCTCCAGCTCTGCCTCAGATTCACTACCCACATAGTTGTGAGCAGCTGTTCTTTTAGACTCTCACAGAGCTGCTCTCATAGTCTTTTGCTTGGCATGTGGCAGTGGCACTGCTTGTGTCCTGGTGCCAGACACTGTGCTGTGGCATCATAGCTGCTGGTAGGGGTGTGCTGTGAACCATGTAATGTTCTCTAGTGCAGCCCATGTGCAGCTGCCTGGCAGAAATAAGATAACAGGGAGACAGGGTAGTGTGGGAATAGATGGCTTGGGGCAAGGGGAGGACACTCCTGCATGACTGCAGAAAGGCTGCTTGTTTCATTCCACGCTTGGATTCGCTGTCTCACCCCTCTGAAGGAGAGTACTTGGGCTTGGTTTCACACTGCCTTGCACCTTCTCTCATAATTTGCTTTGATGAAACATGACTGTAGAACACTGCTACCTTCATCTGGATGTGCTGGTGCCATTTTGCAGGATGGGAGGGGTTCCACCTGGTGCAACTCTGTAGAGAATCCTGCCACTGAATGCCTTGTCTGTGCTTAGAAATATTTTCTGGTGTGACTACAGAGGGAGTACTCAACCAGATTTCTCTCTTCAGTTAAGAAGCAATTTATACTAACGAAAGAGGTTATCTAAAATTCTCTTACAGAATAAATGCTTTTTTGTTGACAGAATTCTGGCTTATGTCAGTTAGAATTACTTTTCTCCTATTTCCGACAAACCCAGACACATTTTACACATCTTGATTCATATTATAGAGGCAGATGAAGCTTCTACATGTAAGAGAATCTAATTTGATACAAGAGATGTTAATAGCTGCCTAGGAGGAAGGATGAATGTGTGACTCAAAAGTGAGATGTCACTGTTTAAATGCAGTCAGGTTTGTTTCCTGATCCTTCCATAAAGTCTGAATCCAAGAAAAACACATTTATCCTGCACACCACATTGGAATTTAGAGCCCACTTGATTTGTGGCAGAGTTGTTATTTGAGGTCTCACATGAAAATATCAGTAGATTCTTTCTAGTCTAAGTTAACACACATGAAGTGCAGCAATCTCTCAAGAACTCAGCTTATGAAGAGATCAGCAGTTTATCTCCTTTTTGAACAATTGCTAACCACTATTGATAGTAGACAAAGCTCAGCTCCTTCTAAGTTCTTGGAAAGAACAGAGGAAATAAATCTTTAAAAGGAATCTCTCGCTATTTGTGTTTAAGGCACAGATATTCCTTCATCATCTCATTATGACATGTACCCTGGCTTGACTTCGGACTGAAATCTGACATTGCATTGTACCCTCTTAAATTGCCACTGATTTAATCTTATAAAATCTTTTTGTTTTGACATTAACGACCCCCTGGTGCTGATCCGTAAATAGCAGGAAAGACAGAGCAGTTCTTTAAAATTGTTACATTTTCTAGGTGATGGTTGTTGCTTTGGTATTATTCTGAAAACTAGCACTGAAAAGTAGGGTTTAAGATGTTTTCAATCACTTGTATTTAGTTTATATCCTTAATGAAGTGCTATTTGTATCCCTCAAGTGCAACCCTAAAGTCTGTTTCAGGAGCCTCACAATGTGTTTATTGTAGCAACAATAAAATAAATATTCTTGTAGAAGAAATGCCTAGTCAAATGGTTGCCTAATAGGAACTTGGAGCATCCAGGCTGAGAGAAATGCTTGATGAATAATGGAATTCAACTTCTTCAGCCATAAGCTCTCCGGAGGCTGAGACAGAATGAATTTATGTGTACTCTGATCTTGGGGGAAGGTATTTTTTGGTGTGGAAGGTGAGCAGTTCTAAGAGGTATAAGAAGAGCATGTTACTTGGTCGGCAGATAGCCAAGACTACTATCAATGCCACAGCTGCTGGTCAAGGTCATCAGTCTTGACTTTACTGAGAGTGTGGCCTGGTTTCAGCTGCCAGTGAGCAGCTGCTGAGCACCATGAAAATGCTTGTCCCAACACCATTGAAAGCAACTATTTTCACTGAAAAACAACATGATTTGAGATAGGGGTAAACTTGTACAGAAAAAAGAGTGGATTTTCCTGCAGTTACACTGGTGACTGAAACTGGGGCAGATCTCCACTGCAGATAACACTATAAATAATTCATATTCACTATACAGTCTTTGGATGCCTAAGTAGAGCTTTGTTTCAAAAATCTAAGTAAGGGTAGTACTGTGCAAGCAGCAAACTTGTTTCAGTTGTCCTCAGTTTGGAGGTTCAACTAGGGAAATGAAAGATAAAGGGACTGTACCTAAATTCTCTGTAGGAAAGACTTCCTACTCCTTGATTGTACATGGTAATACTATGTATACCTTCATGGTTTAACCACACTTTATTAGAACACAGAGATGGATTCTTAAAATTCTTGGAACTGAGGCTGCTCTGAATGGTATAGGGAAGTCTGACATTTGAGCATTAGCCAGTTCAGTAAGATGTAGGAGCTGATTCTTTGATATGGTATTGAGATCAACAGGGCATGTGCAATTCTTCCAGAAATTCCTAGTACTTAAAATACATAAGAGGCAACAAGCCTGAGGCAAGGAATATTCTGTGGGATAAGATCAGCTTCTGCTGCCTAGAAACTTTTCTTAACTCTTTATGTTGAAGCCATATTGGAAATGAAATAGGACAGCCTCACCCACTGCAGTTATTTCAGAAAAGCCATTATTTTGTCTTAACAAGGTGTGATGTCTTAACTGAAATAGTTAAAAGACACCATTTCCCCTGCCTATGAATACATATATTGTCTTAGGTAGTGGTAAAAAAAGGTTAACATACTCATTTTCTTTCACTAGTGTTATGTAACTATAAAACCCAAACTCAGAATGACAGGGCTATAGAACCACTGTACTACTTTTTGTCTTCTTTCTGCTCTTTTCCTCTCTCTGTACCCTCTTAGTGTAAACATTCAAAACGGACATATTTTTCTGATCATATTGAGACAAAACCCCTAAACCTAAACTAGATTGTAGAAAATTTCTTCTAAGAATCAAAGTTTCTCTCCCTGGAGATTCTTCTCTTTTAGATCTTGCAAAGTCCTATGTGAAATCTCATGTCACAACTGAAACAGGTGTCTGTAACATGTAGTGAGCAAGAGGTTGTGGCTGTGCTCAGGATACAGTCACAAGGTTTTTGTCTGTCTGGAGATGGATGTGAGAAGGCTGCACCTGGTAGCTCATGTTCATAGCCGCTAACACCCTGGCAAATACATATTTGTCATGTTTCCATGGCATGTGGGATATGTCGTTGTCATTACGAATACATTACCCTGTAATGTTACCAGAAATGCCTCTGAACAAAATCATCAGTCAGGATGAAAAATATACTGAACCCACAAAGTACTGTTTTTTAAAAAAACCCAAATATATGGAGATCCAAGCACTTGCCTGTGCTTAGGCAAAGAGTTCCTCTGAATGGAGGCTCAGAGGGAAAGTAAAAAAAATACTGTTAAGAAAAAATTTGGGAAGAGAACATATCACCACAAGATATATTGCCATCAAGGTGTAATAATTCTGTGACTACAGCATTAATTCTTCACCCACAATTAAATACTCTGTGGGTCTGAAATCACATTGTTACTTTTTTTTCTGTAGAACGGATTTTGTAACAAAATAATTTCTTGAAAACAAGGCTTGAAGCAATTCAATGCTAAGTTGCGTTTCTCAATCAGGCTGAAAACATCATTCTGGGAGGTCTGAAGTGGCTTCTGTTCCTTTCCTGGGGTTAGTCTTCCAAACTCTGGCAAATTCAGTGTGTGCATTAACTCTCTTGCTGCTGGTAATTGTGAAGCTGATGCTCCAGCTGTGCAGTCTGAAGTTTTTCAGGATTTCTTTGATGCAACAAGACTCCAGGGACAGCTCCAGTTTCACATTTGTACTGGTAGAATTACGGTATTCCAATCACTAATACAGAAGTGGCAGAAACCAACAGAAAGAACATCAGCTGCTTAGCTAGTTTTAGTAATTGTATTTAACTAATTAAAAGGCTATGCTAAAAAAGAATCAGGTGAAGTTCTGGTGTAGAGCTCCTCATTTTGCACCACAGGAGGGTGTCAGCTCTCCCTTCTGAACCTCTTTTTGTTTTTAAACTTTTGGACCATATGTATCCTCTCTTTGTTAATTTGAAAAGCCATGCATTAACAGTTGTGTGGTTTGGGTTTTTCTTTAGTTTTGGTTTTCTAAGAAAACTTCAAAAAGGCAAAAGTTAATTAACAGTTAACAGTATTCAGTTTTGCTTCTACTCTTATCATAACCAAGAAGATTCTTCCTCTGCATGGTCGACAAACTTCCCTCTTCTGATTCTTCCTCACATCCTTTCCCCCCAAAATCCTTCTTAAGAAAACCAAAGAACACTTTCTTCCTTAAAGGCAGTTCCTTTTTCTTCCTCTAGCTTTTCCACCACTGTATTGGATAGTAATGGTACATTTTGGTCTTTTGGTCTCCACCCTTTGTGTTTTCTGTGTCTGTACCTTTATTTCCACTTTAGGCACACTTCAAAAGTTTTGCCAAAAGAACAGTGTTAAGCAGAAGTGCAATCCCCCGTTTTTCCCTGACCTCCTTATTAAGACAGAGGTACTCACTAATTACAGCTGTACTCCTGAAGCAGAAAAGGTCACTTTGCTGGTGAAACGTCCTCTTTTCAGGAGGCTGTACTGTCAAGAAACTTTGAGCCACCATCAAGTTTAGTTCTGCAAGTGTAAATACACTGCCAAATCCTTTTTCCTTAAGACATGTTATCTCTTTCAAAAAATCAAGGAACCCCTTTTCTCCTTTTTTTGCTTCTCTTTTTTTCTACATGTGTTTATGCTTTCACTGTGCAATTGCACTTTTAATTTGTAATTTTTTTTAATAAAAAAGGGTATGGAAGCATTACACAACATGTACAGTGCAGTGTTTTCAATTAGTCCATTTTAGTCCAAATAATGATCAAGCATGTTAATGTCACTCCATGTAAAAGACTCTGTTACAGAAAGGCCCATGAAAAAATAAAACTACCAATAATATCATCACCAAAAGGGTATAATCTGCCGTCAAACTTCAGTAATAATCCTGTATTAGGAGGGCCATTGCTGCTTCTCCTGAAGAAACACAGTGGAGGACAAGACTAACTCTGAGCAACCTGCTCTAGAGGAAAGTGTCCCTGCCCACAGCAGGGGGATTGGAACTAGATGATCTTTAAGATCCCTTCCAGTCCCAACCATTCTATGGTTCTGTGGTTAACAAACAGATGCATGGAGTTCTACCAACAGTTTTGGCCTATCTGGCATTCCATGATCCCCTGAATTTTGTTTTGGGAGGGCCTATTTCTGGAAAGAAGAGCACGACCACCCCTGCACTACTGGGGAACGTGCTAGCTGAGGCAGGTGGTGCCTGCACTGGGGCAGTGGGGTGTGCATGCTGCCCACGTGGAGAGGTGAAGCATTCCTGCAGGCCAGCAGCAGGGCAGGCACTGCTCCAGCCCCAGGGAAGCCAACCCAGGGAATCCTGTGGGATCACCTTTGCTAACATGTAAACCCAACCAGCACCACCGTCTGTGTCGCTCTGTGTATCACGAGTGTCAGCAGTCACAGTGTATCCCTGATATACCTATAGAATGCACTGTGGCTGGTGGGAGCCAGGCAGGGAACTGTGGGTCCCACCCTCTGGCATGTTGTTTGAACCCGGAGCACTTTGCTGTTGTGTTCTGTACTGTCTCCTCAGCCTCCTTTTAGAAGGAACTTTCAAGCGTACTTTTTAAATTATATTTTACATTTATTACCAGCCAAAAGCGTAAAGCTGAGACATTTTAAAATAAAATATTTGCATTTAAATTAAAGCTGCTGCCATGTGTGTTTCCTGCCCCTTCCCGGCACTGGGCCCAGCAACCCTCCTGCACTGGGCCCAGCACTGCTCCACCCCAGGGCTGGTGCCAGTCCCAGCCTCACCTGGTTCCCAGTATCCCCTGTGCACTGGTTCCACCATCTGCCAACCCTGGGCCCCTTCCAGTATCTGCTCTGGATTGGTCCCAGTACCTGCTCCCAGCCTGAACTGGTCTCAGCATCCACCTTAAACTGGTGCCAGCATTCACCCTTGGCCTGAACTGGTCCCAGTATCCTTAAACTGGTCCCAGTACCCACCCTGCACTGGTCGTAGTACTCACTCGCGGCCCGAATTAGTTCCAGTATCCAGACTAGACTGATTCTGGCACCCACCGTGGGCTGAACCGGTTCCAGTATCCACCCCAGCATCCTCCCCTTGAACTCCTCCCAGCATCCCTCCTGAACTGGTCCCAGTTCCAGTATCCACCCCAGCATCCTCCCCTTGAACTCCTCCCAGCATCCCTCCTGAACTGGTCCCAGTTCCAGTATCCACCCCAGCATCCTCCCCTTGAACTCCTCCCAGCATCCCTCCTGAACTGGTCCCAGTATCCATCCTAAACCAGCCCAAGCCTCCATCGATGCCTGGAGCTGGTCCCAGCAACCCCTCTTGGTCCGCAATCGCGCTGCCCTGCCCCGGCCCGCCTGGGACAGACGGATGGACGGACACACAGACACACGGACGGACGGACAGACAAACGGACAGACGCACAGACGGACAGACAGGCGGATGAACAGACAGACGGACAAACAGACAGATGGACGGACACACAGATGGACAGACACAGACTGACGGAGAGACACAGACGAACGAACGGACAGACGGACACAGACGGATGGATGGACGGACACATGGACAGACGGACACACACACACAGACACTCGGACAGACGGACACACAGACAGACGGACACACAGACACACGGACAGACGGACACACAGACAGACAGATGGACACACAGACACACGGACAGACGGACACACGGACAGACGGACACACAGACACTCGGACAGACGGACACACAGACAGACGGACACGCAGACTCAAGGACAGACGGACACACACACAGACAGACAGACGGACACACAGATGGACACACAGACGGACAGACGGACACGCAGACACACAGACGGACACACAGACACACGGACAGACGGACACACACACACAGACAGACGGACACACAGACGGACACACAGACAGACAGACGGACACACAGACACACGGACAGACGGACACACAGACACTCGGACAGACGGACACACAGACAGAGGGACACACGGACAGACAGACGGACACACAGACACTCGGACAGCCGGACACACGGACAGACAGACGGACACACAGACACACACACAGACGGACACACAGACACACGGACGGACGGACACACGGACAGACGGACAGACGGACACTCGGACAGACGGACACACGGACAGACAGACGGACACACAGACACACGAACAGACAGACGGACACACGGACACACAGACACACGGACGGACAGACACACGGACGGACGGACACACGGACAGACGGACACACGGACAGACAGACGGACACACAGACACACGGACAGACAGACGGACACACAGACACATGGACGGACGGAGGCGCGCGGCGCGGCGCTGTCTCCCCATTGGCTGAGACGCGCGCGTGCCCGCCAATGGCCGCCCGCCTGGAGCGCTGCGGTGGCGGCGGCGGAAGTGACGTTGGCGGACGCGGCCGGCGGGGGCGGAGCGGGACGCGGTTCGGTGCCGGAATTCAACAGTAACGCCGAAATAACCAAATCGTAGCCCAATTCCCCCGCCCGGCCCGCGCCCCCTGCCCCAGCTGATCGCTGGAGAGCACCGTGCGAACAGGAGTTGGATTTATTCTTGGCTTGTGTGTTTCCTCCCCCCGGCTGTGCGGGATGAGCGCCATGGCTGGGGAGGTCAAGGCACCAAATGGCAAAGCGAAATTCGAAAAGAAAGTGTTTTATTGTGACGTGAGTGCGTGTCCTTGTTGCGCTTGGGAGCGGAGCGAGCGGCGCTGGGAGCGGCGCGGGGCTGGCCCGAAGGGACGCGCTGGGATTTGGGATGTGGGATGCGCTGGGATAACGCGGTGGGCCCTGCAGGAGCTGCCCGGCTCGGGCCGCGCTGAATTCGGGCTGTTCTCGATCAGCCGCCCTTGAGGTGTAATGGGTCTGATTGTCGCCTGCCCAGTCTCTCTGGTCGGTGTTTCTCATGGGCGGCTACAGAGGCTCATTTATCTTTAAAGGCTGCGACGTGCTAAATTTATCAATATCCTATTATTGTTCTAGCTCTGAGTGCTTTTTAGCGCACTGAAGTTCTGCGAGAGTATGTCAAGGGAATAGATAATATCAGCATGCATTAGTCGTTGCTTCTTTTAAAGCTAAAGATAGTAAGCAATATTTGTACAGCTGCATTGTTTTCCATTCGTTATTGCAGTGGGGTGTGTGTGTCTGTGGGTCTTAATGAAATGCAGTTTTCATCCTCCATTGTTCCTCTGATCACTTTGATCTAACAATGGACGGAGTTGCAGTTATTCTAGAGCATAATTTTGCCTCTGTTCCTTTCTAATCACTATATGAGCATCCATTTTTGAAGCTTTCTAGCCTGAGTAAGTTTAGAAAACTAAGAATCTAGAAAGTGGTGGTAGAAGAGGGAGACTCTTTAAAACTTCTTATTTAACTATTTAGATATGTATGTATTTAAGCTTCATTTAAGCAGGTTTAGGATACTATTCCTGGTCATTTTAGTGGTGTGCTGTTCTCCTAAATATCATGCTGTAAAGCCAGTGAAGACCTTGAGAATTACACTCTAGGAACTGATGTATTTCAAGTTCTTATAATTCACCTTATAGTTCACCAACTACAGAGTATCTGTAGCATAACTGACAATGTGCTTTCAAATAATTTCTTTCAGGTTTGTAAAGTTTCATGTGTGAGTTCTATAAGTCTTCAGTCACACTATCGTGGTGCAAAGCATAGAAAGGTAAATCTTTCCATACTATATGTATATGCAAATTTGGTCATAAATCTGGGACTCTGTTGTCTTCAAATGCTTGTCTAACACATCGATAGATCTGTAACAGTAATTTGCTTGAAATATCTGAAGAAAAAGGTGAGGTGAGAATCTCACAACTGTACTTTGTTCAGCAAGTTACTCAAAACATCAGCCATACCTAAAGGTAAATGTGTGCTAATTGTGCAATTAACATTTTAATTACATGGGAGGCCACAGCTGGTGGAATAATGTGAACATCTGGTTTTGGATTCAGTTGGTAAAACTGCTGTTCTGTTTTGCCACTTTAGGTAACTCACCTGTACTGTGAATAGAACTCTTATTACTTTGATGGTAACATCAGTTCTGATTTCCTGAAGGAGTTACACGGATTCCACTGGCAAATCCAACAGTTCTGTTTTTTTTGAAGCATCTCAATAGCAGCTCCCTGGTTTAAGCACAAAACAATCCAAGACATTAGATTATTAGACAACATGAGGATGTATTTAGAGATGAGGCTTTTACAAATGTTGTTTGGCTGCATCTTTGGCTGTTGACTGGCTGATGATTTTCTTCTATTTAGTTCCACCACATTCTCAGTCTGTAAAGGTGAGACAGAGTTGTCTGTACTCCTCTACTCTCATCAGATTGTGTTGTTGTGGCCCTGAAGGGCCTGCTCTGGTATTTTCTTAATGGAATGTTGTTCTTCCTGGAAGGTTAAAGACCAACTCCAGCACTGCCTTTCTCAAGTGTTTGTGTGCCCCCCCCTTTTTTTTTTTTTGTTGAAGATAAGGGACATCTCCCCACCTCTAACAGTATTTTGTTACCTGCTTGCTGAGCACTTTAATAGCATTGATTCTTATTTGAGTCAGTGGCTCCATTTTCTCCAAACACTTTTTTTGCCCAGGATTGAGTCTTCTTGTGCCCTGTTGATCCAATAACAATATCCAGCAGTATTTTCATGTTCTTTCCAAATGCAGCAAATTCCTTTGGTTTTGTGGTTGTTTCCTTTTTTTTTCCTTATCTACCTTCCATTGCAATCCAATTATTGCTCTTTTTCCCTTTTAAAGTAGAAAACCCAGTGGTTATTTTCTCAGAAGGTCTGCTTGTAGTTTTCCTTCTGTGTCAGTTTTGGAAATTAGTGTGTGCTAGGCAACATCTGTCAGAGTTTCTGGTGTCAGTGAAGGCCTGCAAAGTGACAGCAAACAAGAATTGGGCAGGTTGAAGACCAGATCCTTGTTAGACTTTACGTGTTAGTCCTGGTGTGGAGTCCTGGTACATTGCATGGCATTTCTGTAGGGATAACTCTCCAAGATCACCTCATCATTCTTTTCAGTTATCTGTAATTTTTTACTTCAAATTATGAAATGTATGTTTTGGTGGAGGAGGATCAGGACTCATGGAGGTATTTCAGGGTTTTTTTGTCACTACGTTTGAAGTAATCGTGAAGGTCCTGAGCTTACTTTGCTCTTTGATACAGGGTAGGTGTTGATAGTGTTTTTTATTGAAGCCTTTTCCATTTGCACTTTGAAGTTTATGTGGATATTTTTCTGAACAAGTCAAGGTGGTTGAACTAGTCAAGTGACAGATAATCAGTTACCTAATTTGATAGAATTGTTGCCACTTGTATTCTGTTGTATGTGAAACTGAAACATAGGAGTTCTCAAGTCTGAATACTTAATTTACAAAATACTAACTAGTGTTTTGATTCTACATAGTGTATCTCTTTAGAATTCATTTGGTTTGTATCCCTGAGGGTTGGTTCTTTGTTGTGCCAAGAGTTTGCACTCCTCCCTGACTTCAGTGTTCATTACTGTGATGCTTTCCATGTCCTTAACCTGGAACTCAAGGAATAAGAGTACACATCTAATTTTTGATTGTGCTGGAAGCTCATGAGGCCAAACCTGGTAGAAAGTGCTGCTCAACAAAAGGTTGAGTGGCTGGGGGATGATCACTGTACAAGGAGTGCTGTGTGTATCGTTGCATAATGATGGGGTTTGTGGTTTCATTGCTGAGGAGGTGTTAATAGGATGGGGAGTTGTGGAAAGTGACATAGCCAAGGTGCCATTTATTCATATGTTTGTAATTCTTGTCTCTGGAAACTGGAATTGGGTTGTGTGATACACTTTGGAAAACAGTTGAATGTTACTTTTAGCCATTATGGTAAAATATTTAGAAATTATCTGATTTACTAATGCTTTTCATTGAACCAAACCTGGGAGAGTACTGGGGGATATAATGCATGAAGGGTGGGGGGTTTTGCCTTTTTTTTTGACAGCTGAGTAAAAGCTTAGGCCTTTTGAGGAACAGTCTGCAGTTAAAATATACCTGCTGAGCATATACCTGGAATATGTTGGTATGTGATGTATTTTAGTCTGGTTTTGTAAATATGCATTAGCCTTATTGTTCAGTTTGCTAGAAAAGAATCCCAGAGTGGAATGTCTTTTTTCCATGTGTTTTGAATGGTCCTTTGCAGGTGTGGCACCAGCAGAAAAGTTGCCTCTTTTGTGTACTGTGTTTGGAGCAGGTGAGGATTGTTTCTGGGTCTATCAAAGGCTGAAGGTTCCTTGTCCTCCCTTCATATCTGGAGTTAGATAGGTAGAAATGCCTGCCATGTCCCAAAAGGAGAAAAATCTGTATTCAAGACTCTGCAAGCTGATTAGAAACAAGAAATGTTCAGATCTTTGAAGAGAGCTGTTAGTCTTTGTCTTCACCATTTCAGGGTTCTTCTTCCTCTTACCTCTGCTCACTGTGCATCAGAATCTGTGGTTGAAAACACCTGATGTACAGCAACTTTTCTGTTCTTTCTTATGGCATTAAAGTCAAGAATGCTGGAAAAGCATTTCAGTCAGATGTTTTTGTGTTGGTGCTTGGGATGCCACATAGCTGGATTTCATTACAGGAACACTGCCTGGATGCTGTACTGTTTGTATTTGGTCTCCAAAAGCTGTTGTGTTCTGCAGCCTGTCTTTGTGATCCAGAGAGATTTCAGTTGTGGAGCTTTTCTTTTGAGGGAATAAAACCAGACAGAAAACAAACAAACAGCCCAAAACTCGATTTGCTTAATATGAGCTTGCAGAATTAAAATAAACAGAATTTCCATGTATAGGCTAATGACATCTAACTGATGTATTTCAAGAGTGTATATGTTTAAGAACAACTAAATTATGTGTATGTAATGCTTAACTATGCACATGAAACTGTTCTGTGAGGTAACCCCTGAACTGGAATTGTGTGGAAAACTTATATGCAGGACCTCTTACAGATTGTGGTGTGCATGGCAGGTTTGAACCCTTAAAAACAGTAGTTTTTTGAGCTTTGGCTTCCTGAAGTTAGACACTTTGTTAAAAGTTAGTCTACTTTTCATAGTGTTAGCTCAAAAACAGCTGTTGCAACACCTGACCCAGAACAGAGAATAGAATTCTTACCTGGTGTGTGAGAATCTCAATTCCTGATGGACTGGAAAGGATCACAAGTAAAATGGACTCTTAGCTTCAGTTGTGAAACTCCATTTCTGATATTAGCAGTAACCTAAGTCAAAGCTGATTGTCTGAAAATGGTCAGCAGGAAAACCTCCTGAAGGAGCAGCCAACAGTTGCTAATGTTTTCTGCACTTGTCTGAAAAACTTGGTATTAGCAGCTGTTTGTTGTAAAACTGCAAAATGGCAAGTAACAAGAACTCTTGGAGCAGCAAAACTGCAAAGGAGACCGTCTGTATTCTAAGTTCATGAAATCCTGCTGAGCTTATGTAAAACCATCTGTGTCGATAGTGGGACTTGGGTAACTTCCTTTTTTATGACTGCCATGAAAGGACAGCTGTTTGTCTTCTCAAACAATTACCTGTTGTGTCAGTCATGCTTTCTATTGAATTGTCCCACCCGTGTGCAGCATCTCTTCCATCCACTGAATGCTGAAAATATGGCTCTAAAATCCATGCACTGCTGTGGACAGACAGCCACTTTATGGGTACAAAGATGATGCATAATTACTTCATTTTTGCAACTGGCAAGTTTGTATTTATTTGCCAAAAACTCTCAAAATTAGTCGGGATTGTTTTAGCCGTGTTCTGAAATGGAAATTTAAGTTCCTCTTTTCCCTGCATTCTGCCAAAAAACATCTGTTTGGTTTCAGCTGATGAAAGCCACTTTTCTTGTTCTTCATTATGTGATCTTCCCTGAGGTTTGACTGGTCTTAAGGTTTAGCCAAATCCCCTCAAAATGATGGGGGAGCTGCTTTTAGTTAGTTTGTTTTCTCTTTTATTGAGGGGTTTTCTTTTTTCTTTTTGTTTTGTTGAAACTGCTGCTTTTGAAAGCTTAGGAGCTGCAATCATGCAGAACTCGAGGTTTTCCTGGCATCCTTGAGATGTTGTGTTTCAATCCATAATCATCTCTTAAAACTTCATTAAGTAACAGGGCTTTCTTGAAATTAACCTTGTGTTATCTCTAAGTATGCTTTTGTCAGTACTTCCAGCTTTTGCAGAAAATCATAAAGGCTCTGATTTTTCCTATTTGACAATGGAAACTTTGGCCTGTGATGTAATTTTTCTGCAAAGGCTTCTCAGGAAGTACTGGGATTTTCCTTCAAATGGTGCAGCACATTAATTTCTTTTTCTTATTTTATTTTGGGATGACTTGCATCTTCATAATTAAAGAGAGAGAAAGCCCTGAGACCCGAGACTGTCTTTTGTAAGTACACCACTTTTTTCTTTCCAGCCTCCTAGGACAGATATTGCTTGGGGTTTTCTTTGTATGTTGCTTTTTGGGTATTTACATTTGCCAGATTTATATGCCTATAACTGTGTTTCTGTTTATATGCTGAACATTCTTCTGAGATTTCTGTCTAGTAAACTGGAGCGAGGAGTTATTTTAGAGCACAAAGCCTTAATTATGCCTTTCCACATGTAAATATTTGTATAGCTGTGTAGTGGAGGGATGTGTAGTCAGTATTCTGGTTTCTCAGCTTCCCAGGGTAAACCAGCTCCCACTTGCTGTCAGCTTTATGCCCCCAATGCCAAGCTTCAGGCAGTGTGCTAAGAAGCCAAATCAGCACTCTAACACAGCACTGCTGCAGTTGCAGCTCCAGCCCTGCTGAAGCTGCTTGGCTGCATCACAGGAATGTTCTACCTCTCGTTGTTGTAGTAGACTTGGAGTAGGAAAGATGTATTCCAAGTGAATTCAGTTGTTGGGGTGTCTTTTCCCCCAAGAACTGGGAATGTGAGCCCAGACTGTTATATGTCAATGAAAATAAGAGTTGTGGTGAAAGGTGGAAACGAAAATCTTGTTGTAAAAGTACTTATGATGATGTACAGGAAGCAGAGGACACAGGCAGATAAGGGAATACTGATAAAAACCAATGAGATTATTAAAACTCCAAATGGTCCTACAGTCAATCATCACGAAAAATAAGCCTTTCACTTCTACTTTGTCTTCTTAGCCTGTTCTCCCAAGAAACAAGGCTTATGTTCCAGCTTTGTCATCTGTCCCCCTGTATCTTTTGAACCTCTCAGCTTTTTTGAGCCAGTTTGATCAAGGGTGCCTGAAAATACCCATCTGCACAGAGGAGAGGGATGGTGTCAGTCCTGTGCTGAGGGAAGTGTTGCAGGCTGAGCTCACTGCTTACTGGACCCTGAAGAATCAACACTCAAGATAAGATTTATCAAAGTGCTGGTCAGAGGCGATTTTCTAAGGGACTTCATCATCTGCTCTCATGGTTTTGTGTTGAGAAGAGACTTAGTGCAAGACATGTCATTCAAGTGTGTGAACAACTGTGAGATTTTGCCTCAGCAGACATGACTGCCATATGCATATCTTCTGTTTTTAGAAGTGCTGCTCATGAAGCTCCTTGACAGAATTTGAATAAGTTGTGAAAATGTGGAGGTCTTCTCAAAATCCAGAGGATTCAAGCACTCCATAATTGTATTTGTACCTCAGCAACAAGAACAGATTTGTTTGGCTGTGGGCAGGGGTTTTTAGTGAAAGACACTTTCTGCAGATTTCTTTAAAGTTCTTGTCAGAAATGATGATTAATACAGACTGAAGAGGTTCTTTCTACAAGATCATAAAACCTTGTTTTGGAGGAATAATGTAAAGGATGCATAGAACAGAAAGTGAGACTTGAATAAGGCAACAGAAGGTGTGGCAGCAAGACTATGAAAAGAACAGTGAGATGCAGGAGCCTGTTGCAAAGACCTACATGTTTAGAAAACAGTACTGTGTGTACTACAAGCTCAGCACCCCAAGGAGAATTTGGGTTAAGATTGTGTGAACACTACAAACACTGTATCTTTGGAAATGTCATGACCTGGAATCTCTCAGCTGTAATGTGTCTTACAGAACGAGAAGATAAAGTTGAAATTATTAAAGTGAACAGTCTAGATGTGAGACTTTGGTAAACAAGTTAGCTCCAACTTCTGGAGGAGTCCCAACATCACAGGGTACCTCAGTCAGAAGAATTGCAAGGTGTGCTTTTTCCAGAATGGTCTCTGCCTCAGCAATCATTTTGAAGCAATCAGAAACTTTTACGTCTAATACAAAATGATTATCAGTGCTATTGGTGTCTCCTTTATCCTACTCTATCAGTATTGCATTTTGCTTCACTGAAGATCAAGATGTGGGAGGCCAATTTGCAAGCCACTGGTAGGGTTTTTTTGTCCAAAAGAGACTGAAATTTGGCCTCTTTGTTTTTGTTGTGATGGTTTGGGTTTTTTTACAAGTAGAAAAGCTTTTTGCTTGAGTAAGTTTTCAGAGGTGGCAGTTCAGATTTAGTTTTGGAAACTGTGATGCAGATTTATACAGCCAATAAAACTCTCCCATGGACATATTACCAGTTATATAAACAATTCTCCCTCGAGATCCAGCAGATCTAAGAAATTCATTGTAATCAGTCACTGAGATGAAAGAATAAATTCTGAATTTGCTTTGCTTATATTTTTTTCATTTTAAATAGCTGATTTCTTTTCCTACAATTTGCAGACTTATGTAATAAGCATGAATAAAAATTATACTGCATTTGTGGAATTAAGTAATAAAGTTTTGGGAGTGAGCATAGGAAATATGGATATTCTCAAATTAGGTGCTATATGTAAAGTATAAATCTAATATTATTTCAGAATAAAAATTAATGAGATGCTTCTGTTATTGTTGCTGGATCTTCAATCTTATTCTAATGTTCATTTTATCAAATATTCCAGTGAGAATGAAATGTGAAAGAATGTTCAAAGACCCAGGAACAAAAATGTATGGATGTTGTCGAAGTGAAGGATGAGTTTTCTTGGAAATCACTTGGGGCAAAAGCTGTCAAGTACCTGAAATGTACACTAAATATCTAAAGAAGAACAGGTACTTCAGAGGATGAGGCTTGACATATTTAGGATGTTTTACACCAACATTTGCATTTTCTCTCTTACTGCAGAATTAAAAGAAGTTCCTTTGTCAGTAGGGACAACTCCTCCAATGCTGCTGTCATTTGTAAACCAAAATTTAAAAAGACAAATGATTGGATTCTGAGTGTTTCCCAGTGGGACATGCCATGTTCAGTATCCTTTCTGAACTCATCAAAAGTAACTTGGTAATCCAGAAGGGGTGAGCACATGTAACCTGTGTTACTGTACAGTCACGTTGGCTTTGAAGTCACTTAAGGGAGGAAATGCCTGTTTCCAGATGTTTGTTTTTGGAGGAGTACTGCTTTCTGCAAGAAAGGCATCTGCATTCCATGTGAGTTTCCATATGGCAAAACTATCAACAATTATTTTTGTTATAATGACAGAATTGGATACCTGGGGTAGTTTTGGGTTGTTTTTTTTTTTTTTTTTTGTTGGTTGCTTGGGTTTTTTGCCTCCTCTTCAGCAGTTCAAAGTAGAGCAATTTAATGGAAGATATGGGGATAGAAGATGCTGAAGTTTTAAGACTTTAGTGAGAGAGCTCTGCTCACTAAAGAGAGCTCTGCTGAGTATAAGAATTTCAGTCATGTGATTCCTTTGTGTACTGATAGATGTGATACTTGTTTCTGCTCTTTTTGAGGCAGTTGCACATGTATTCAGGGACAAGGAGGGGAGGAGGCTGAACGTTGCTTTTTTTTCCTGGGACCTATTGGCCAAAATAAAGAAGTTTGGAATACTTTTTCCTATGAGCAAGAGGCATTAAATGCTGTGGAGATGCCAACATACATGTTAGGCAAATGTTTGCTGGGCAATAACGAAATCCAGTGGTTTCCTACAAGTCAGCTCAGGCAGAAGCCATAGTATAGGGCTTGAGGCCTATTAAAGCCCTTTCTGGCTGCCTGGTTTTATTGGTGAAAGGAATTTGGCACAAAGAGAAGTGGATTAATGAAATTTTTTTCACACAGCCTGTGGAAATTTTTTTGCATTGCAGTAAAGTAACTTGCAGTACTGCTCTTACAACATACAAGAAAAATGTAATAAAGAATGTTGCAGGTGCATAGTTACTAAATGTACTAATCTGCATCTACATCCTTCAGCTTAAAACCTCTAAGTAGCACCATGAGTAAAGAATTCTGTGTGGTTGTTGATGTGGAGTCAGGGAAGGAATCCAGTCTGAGGACAAGCTGCAGTTATTTAACAGCACTGATGACAAGTTCTTTCTTCAGTGAAAGCACAAACATCATGTATTCTGTCCTGTGGTCACCAATGGCAACCTTATCAGTATCCTGATCAGCATTTCAGCCTTATGGTATAAGAAATTTATTTATTTTAACATGTCCCTCAATATCTGTTAAACCTTGATAACCATCCACGAGGCCTTGGGATGTATAACTACTGCTCTGGTTTCAAAGAAAAACCTGAAAGTTCTTTTCTGAGTTGAAGACTAGAAGAGGAAAT
Source organism: Pithys albifrons albifrons (assembly GCF_047495875.1). Lineage (NCBI taxonomy): Eukaryota > Metazoa > Chordata > Aves > Passeriformes > Thamnophilidae > Pithys > Pithys albifrons. Next base: position 92,069,181 of record NC_092461.1, read on the forward strand.
GTATCAGAAGCCATAATAATAGAAGTATAAGATTGAATACAACTTCAACACCCTTAACCCACCTCTCTCTTGGGGAATTCCCCTAAGCAATGGACTCTTGTGTCTTTGTACACTTCCCTGTTTGTATTCAAAAGGGAGTCTGCAGTGCTGAGCCCTGTACCTGAATTGACAATGTCTGATCTGCCCTTAAGTTTTGAAACATGGTTGTTTTATTTCTGGCAGTCATTAGCAATGTGTGCGTATTACAAGTACACATGGACGTGTTTCTTTGTTCCCACCTTTCATATGTTCAGCACTCTGTAACTGAATATTGAAAGGAAAGGGATTTTTTTTTTGTATAGGTAACTAGTACTTGGAAAATAGCCCCTGCTAAATAAAATCATTGGCTGGAAGGGATTTCCTGATGCTGAGATTTCCCAGCTTCCTGATTGAAGCAGGACTACTGCTGCTGCTGGATCATCACGTGCTTGCTAAATCCTTGGACATCTTCACAGGCACAGTCTGCAACGTGTTTTATCAGTCCATAGTTGCTTCTCTGTCTTAAAGAGGAATTTTATCCTACCATCTAATCTTTGTTTCTAAAGCAACTCTTTCTGACTGCTACTTGTTCATGCTTTTGTCACACCACATTTTGGGCATCTCTATAGCTGCTGTTCAGGTGTCCATGCTGTTATATCTGCTCTTAGTCTCCACTTTACCAGACTAAGCAAGTCCAGCTCCCAAAACCGTTCTCATAAATTATTTGCCCTGGGTTGTTTATCTGGCAGCCACTTTGGTGGACCCTCCTTCTTTCTCCATTTCCCACTTGAACTGAACAAGGATGGTACTGGCCAGCTTTGCAAGCCCCAAATAATGGAGGGTAAGGTATTCTGAAGGAAGCTGCCCTTGGTCTGTCTCAGTGTGGGTTTGCCTTAATGTTTCCAAGGTCCTGCTTAATTGAAGCTTTGACATTGGTTGTGTCCCATTAAGTGACTGCTGTCTGTGAATTTGCTGAGGGTGTTCTGTGCATTCTCAACCAAGTTACTGATGTTGGTATTTATCACTGGGAGCCCTTAAATCCATCTTTAGGGCTCTCTGCTGCTTATTGAGCACCAGGAGGCTGTGCTGTTGATTGCTGCCCTTTGAGCCTGGCAATCCTGCTGATTTTCAGCTCATTATTTAGTCTGATATGCTTTAGGGAAAACTTTGTGTTAGGGTTTTGGGATGCTTAAGAAATGTAACTTACATTATTAGTATTATTACAAAGCCATGTGTCTAGTAAGCATGAATTACATGTTAGCCTGGAAACCTGCTGTTGCTGAATGGGAGTGTCTTTGAGATCATAATTGCTTTGTTAAACTTTTGGGGGGAGCAATGATACTTACTAAGTGCCCTTCTTTTTTTAATAAAAAAAAATCTCATCCCCTGCCCCCAGTCTGCTGCCTTTGGTGATAGTAGCAGCTGTCACTCAATCTTTAGCTTGACCATGTTTGTAAACTGTAACCATATTAAGACTGACTGCACTGTGAACTGCTTCTAGTGCAGTTCTCTGTAAATGCAGTTTGTTCCTAGAAGTAAAAACAAAATAAAGCACTGAAAGTCTTATTTCACAGGTATGTATTTGTGTCATTTAGCATTTGGCCATGTTGTCAGTCTGCAGATGCTGGAACCTGCAGATGATATTTTGCTCTGGCTACCAGAAATTTTGAAGAGTTTAACTGAAAAATATGCATAATTTATTGTAAGAAATCAAGGGAGATATGCTTTCCTATATTCCTCCTTGTGTTAATATTGCAGAGCTGTTTGTAAAATGTTTACAGCCTTGATCTTATTTGATTTACAGCTTTGTTACTTAAACTGCCTGTCTTGTGCAGAAAGAGGGAAAAAAATTGATGTATACAGCATGTCGTGTTTGCCATGACTATACAAAACTTCTCAACTTCAGGAATTACATGACCAACTATATAATTTAACTCAAACTTTCACTTTTTGAAGGAAATGAGTATTAGTGTGTCACCTTGTTTTAATCTTGGATGCTGTGACTTACAAAATACTGACAACATCATTTCAGTGTGGTAGTTTGTTTGTATCTTTGGATTTGAGGGAGAGTGGGCTAAGGGAAAAGTTCCAAAGGGAGTAGAAGTACCTTTATAAAAACACATCTGAAAATTCATTCTGAAGCTCTGAATGATTAAGAATATAAACAGAACCTTGTGTAAAAGAAGATGCAATGTAATGACCATATTAATTGTGTCTGGGACTGTGTTTAGGCTCTGAATGTTTAGACCGGAGGTTTTTTGTCAGGTTCCTGTAACACAGATTAATTGTCCTGCACAATACCAAATTAAAATAATTAAAATAAGTAGCCAGAATGAAAAGCACTTAAAAATCAATTAAGAATTGAAAATTCTGGGCTTCTGTGACATTCATGTGTTTGGTGTGGTGTGTTGGTGTGGAAGGGGAATGCAATGGGTTACTTTCTGAGAGCAGTGAAGTTATAAAAAAACAGTATCAAAATGAAATACTGAGCCCATATTAACCATAAAATGCAGATAACTGTTCTGTTCTGTAACATGTTTGGATGGTCTACTAGGTACTTAATAAAAGCAGGTGAGAAGAAGTGGTCTGACTGTCAAACTCTTATCCTAGGTCCGTCAGCTCCGGTCCAAACTCCGATGAAGGATGAAGAACAGAGCCCAGGTAGTTGAAAATAAATGAGCTAATGTCCTTTTCAGATGCAACTTTGAAATCAGTTGTTTTGTTTTAATGATGACTAAAGCAGGTGGTTATTGTGGTCTAGAGAGAAGCAGTGCAAGCTCCCAAACGTCTGAAAAATTGCTTTTCCTTTGTGTGCTGGTTGATTTTCTTTCCTAAGAAAAGGTCTTAGGAGAATATGAAATTACCAGTGTTTTCACAGAAAGACTTTGAAACTTGAGACATACTTTCTGCCTTCATGATTACCTGATAATACCTTAGTGGATGTAGTGAATTTTATTAGTTGTTGAAGTTTTCAGTAAAAAATTCTGCATCATGCTCTCTGTATACAGTGGAAGTTTGACAAAAGCATATAAACCAAGAACAGTATGGGTTGTTTACTGTTAAGATGATACTGAGACAAGAATATTGAATTTATGTTAGGAAACAAGAAGAAAATTACCTCGAAGAGACCTTTAACTTTTTTCTTTGCATATTAAGTCCAAAGACCACATGCCTTTGTGTGTCAGCTTGGCTACAGCCAGCTCATACAGAGAGCTGCACAGGCACACAAGTGCATGAGAACTGCACAGTGCATTTAAGTTGAGAAGAATCTGTTTATGGAGGGGAATTATGTGGCCCCAACTTGTTACAGGACAACTCTGCCACACTGTGCTACTTATGCATGTCACCACAGGCAAAAAATCCCCAAAACAACATAAAAAGATTTTAACAAGACTGAAATTTTGGTAGGAATGGGCCACCCTCTTGCTGTGACTGGAGGTGTCCCCACGAGGTGTTTTCTAGTTGCAAGAGGTTTTCCATCTAAATTAATGCTTGAACTTCATGAAATTCTTCTTTGTGTGCAGCCCTGGTGTTTGACTTGATGGCAGCACAGGCATATTCCTAATGGAATGAATATTTAAGAATTAATATGGAATTCCCTATCCCTGTGAAGTTTGGGGGGATTTTAGGAGTTCTTTTAAGCTAATATGGCATCCTAGTGGGAAAGAATAGGGTAACAGTTCAGTGCTTGTGGTATTTCTACTTGTTTGCTCTGATTTGAAGGAACTAGCAGTGTTTGTGACTCTTCTGTAATTCATTGGTCAGTTATATCTAATTAGGAAGATGAGTTCTATTTCTGCACTTCTTTTCTCAGATTAAAAATACATATTTTAACACTTCATCATGTTCTTTTATAATGTCCAACACTGGAATACACTGAATGCCTCTTTGAGATTGTTTTTCAGATGCATTTAGCTGAACCCTGCTGGTATTCTGCTTTGACCAGGAAGTGCAAAAACCAAGCTATTAAAACTCAGTGAGGAGCAAGATGCAACCCTGATGGAAACACTGCTAGTTCAGACTCAGGAATATACTAGAAGTGTTTGCTGAGCTTTTTGGGCTGCCCAGAGCGCAAGAGGCATTTGCTATATTAGTGAAGATTGTCTTCTTTGTTAGACTTAAGGCATTAGGATTCTTGAACTTCAGATTCCAAAGAAGCAGTCCTAGAATGCTTTATGAGTATTAGGGTTTTAAAGGGAGGAAGAGGTTGGTGGTTGCTTTTTTTTCTCCCCATGAGAACTGACACACACTGGGACATGCTATGAATGTGAACTTGGTTATCCTTTCTCAGCAAATTGGATTGTGTTAGAAGTTTGTTTTGCTTATTTGGCTCTTTTCTTGAAGACATTAAATCATAGAATCATAGAATCGATTGGGTTGGAAAAGACCTCCGAGATCATCAAGTCCAACCCTTGGTCCAACTCCAGTCCATTTACCAGATCATGGCACTCAGTGCCACGGCCAATCTGCATTTAAAAATCTCCAGGGATGGTGAATCCACCACCTCTCTGGGCAGCCCATTCCAATGCCTGATTACTCTCTCTGGAAAGAATTTTTTTCTGAGGTCCAGCTTAAATTTCCCCTGGCAGAGCTTAAGCCCGTGCCCCCTTGTCCTATTGCTGAGTGCCTGGGAGAAGAGACCAGCCCCCACCCGGCCAGAACTTCCCTTCAGGTAGTTCTAGACAGTGCTGAGGTCACCTCTGAGCCTCCTCTTCTCCAGGCTAAACAACCCCAGCTCCCTCAACCTCTCCCCATAGGGCTTGTGCTCCAGTCCCTTCACCAGCCTCACATGTAAAATTGTTGTGAAAGACAAGTATTGGAGTCTTTCGGGAGTGAGGGACTGAGATCTTGCGTTTTCCTTATGCATTTCAGAGTGCAAATTTTGTGTGCATTAAAGTCTCCATTAGAAACTCCTTGAAGATAATAGACATGCAAACTGTATAATGTGTAATGTCTCTTTATGTGTGTGTTTTTTACTTTAGGGAAGAGTGGACTTACAAACTGCATAACCTGTCTGAAGGATTTTATGAATGATCCCCAAAGAGAAGAACCTCTAGTTGGTACGTTTTTTGTTTTATAAATTGTGTGCCCTTGAATTTATGACCAAATGGCCTTTTGAAATAAAAGGTGGCATTTTAGATACAGTTTCATTTTCTGTAAATGTATTCAGTAACTTACAGGATAATATCTATCTCTGTCTCTTAAATGTTAGCTTATTGCACTGCGTATTATAAAGGCCCTCTTTTATACACTGTAACTGTTAACTAATTCCTGAAGGAGATGTCTGAGTAAAGGTGCTTTTCCCAGATCACTGAATGGTTGAGATTGGAAGGAACCTCTGCTGGTCTTAATCTCCTGCTCAAATACCAGAAGAGGTTCCCAGGGACCATGTCTAGGTGGCTTTTGAATATCTCCAAGGTGAAAAACGCTGCAGTCTCTCAGGGAAACCTGTGCCAGTGCTCAGTCATCCTCACAGTCAAAGTGTGTTTCCTGATGTCCAGACAATATCTCCTGTTTGAGTTGTGCCATTGCCTTCTGTCCTGTCACTGAGTGCCACAGAAAAGAGCCTGGCTCCCACTGCTTTGCACCCTCCCTTCAAATATTTATACATGCTGACAAGATCTCTCTGAGCCTTCTCTTCTTCAGGCTGAACACTTCCAGCTCTCTCAGCTGTTTCTCATAAGAGAGATCCTCTAGTACCTTTATAATTTTCATGGTCCTTCATATGTCTCTTATATTGGGAAGTCCAGAGCTTGACACAGCACTGCTGGTGCTTAGTGGAGCCTGCTGTCAACACTGCTCTGTGTCCAGCTCAGGACACCATCAGTCTTTGCTGACTCACCTTCAGCTTGGTGTCCACCACATCTTTTCCTGCTCTTCTGCTTTCCAGCTAGCCAACCCCCAGGATATGCTGGTGCCTGGACTTATTCCTCTCTGGATGAAGGGCTTGGCACTTCTTACTGATCTGCCTGAGATTTCTGTCAGCTCAGGGTGTCTGCCTGGCAGCACAACCCTCTGCTGTGTAGGACATCTCTCCCGGCTGTGTGTCAGCAGCAGCCTTGCTGAGGGGATGCTCTGCATCCACATCCAGATCATTCATGAAGGCATTGGACAGGACTACACCCAGTAGTGACGCCGGGGTACACCACTACCTCCTGGCCTCCAGCTGGAATTCAGGCCACTGGTGACATTATCATCAGTCATGGTTCTTTATGTCTCTCCTTTTGGGGGGATATACCGATGGTTCTGTCTAGGGAGTTATTTTCCCTCACTGTCCTTGGGAATACTAAAACTAATGAGGTTAATTTTAAAGCTTTCTTTCTAAGTCCTGTATTGGGCAACCCTTAAGAGAGGACAACCAGTGCTGCCTCTCAGTGGTCTTAGTGTTCCAAGTATGAACTGGTGCCCTAGAGAAACGTGTTCCCTCGTCAAGACCTAAGTAGCAAATTTCCTAGTAATAGCAGAAAATTTCTGTTTAGTGCATTGGCTTGTTGTTACTCCACATAAAATATTATTATTCAAAAGTATAGTAATTTATTACTATAAGCATTTTAATAGAAAATAGTTCAGTTACAAGAACACTTTCAGTTCATTTGGTGATAGTTTATTTTCAGAGCTAAGATTTAGAAGTAGCAGGTCTGAGATGCAGTTGAATTTTTTCGTAGCAGCCTGTATGTTTTGGATTTGTGGCTGAAGCAGTTTTGGTTACACACCAGTGTTTTTTATTGTTGCTCAGCAGTGCACTGGGCCAAGACTGTTTGGTTACTCTGGGTCCCCAAACTCACCCCTCGAGTAGGCTGGGGCGGGGCAGGAGTCTGGGAGGTGACATGTCCAGGACAGTTGGAACAAAGAGTATTCTGTGCTCAGCAATCACAATTGAGACAAACAAGGAAAAAGCAGAGGGTGAAGAAAGCAAGGTTTAACTTCCACGGTGGCTGTTCAGAGACTGACTGGATCTTGGTGTGCTGGTGGGGAAGTGAGCAATGGGGATCTGCATAGGCTTGGGCTTTTTAATCTCAACCCATGGGTTTTGTTGCTTTTGTTCTCCTGTTTTCCTCCCACCCTGCTGCAGGGTGTGTATGTGAGTGAGCAAGCAGCTGTGTGGGTCTTGGCTGCTGGCTGGGGCCAAGCCATCACAAATACAGAGTACTGGAAATTATGACATAAGGGAACAGCTGCTGGTTTAAGCTGCTTTTAAATTTGTTATGTTTAAGCTATTCAGAGTAATAAGCCTCAATTGTGGGAGATTTCTGAATATTTCTAAGACAGTAATTTTAGGCAAAATGAAGAAAAAATCCCATTTTTATTCTTGTAATTCTTAAAAGTTTATGGAACAATTTTAGATTATGAAGGACTCTCATTTTGTGAAGTGATTAATGTCTTTCCTACATCTGCTTTTTGCTACTCAGACACCATCCAAATTATGTTTGACTAAGTAGTTTAAATTCAGGTTTTTAATTTAGATGTTTGTATGGCATTTCTATTCTCATTCTCTTTCTTAGTTTCTTGAAAAAGAATATCCCACATTTTCTTTTGCAGAGCTTGCAAATCTGCCAGAGATGGTGCATTTCCTTTAAGAATAAGACATTGGAAAGTGATAAATTTAACTGATGTGGATAATAAATCCACAGAAGTGTTGAAGTGATCCTGAAGGAATGTCAAAATCCTGAAAATGGAATATTTTTATATATTCATTTTTAATGAGCAACATGGAAGAGAATACATTTGTTTATAGTAGTCTATAGTAAAATACAGATATTTGTAACTCCTGCTTTTACAGGTTTAGAACATGTGGTTGAAATCAGATTTGAAGGAAAAAAAGATCCACGTTATGAATGCAAGCTGTGTGAGCTTAATACAGAGATGGCACCTATGATAGAACATCTTAGTGGATATAAACACAGAAGAGCATATATTGTGAGTTAATTTTGATGCATTTTGATCAAAATTTCTTCATGTTACTCCCCCTCCTTTTTTCCACTCTCTAAATAATTTGTTTAAACCCCCATATGATAAACTGCTAATACTTGTGTGGTTGACTCTTCAGGGGTCAGATCAACATGAAAAGCTGTAATGCTGTGAGCTGTTGAGGCAGTGCAGTCCAGAGGTGCCTGTCTGTATCAGCTCAAAAGTCTGTTTATAAGTGTTTGGATGGCTCGGGATCAGGTTCCCAGAACGTTGTGGTTCTTTCTTATTCCTCAGCTTTGTTGGATTTGGTCCAGTGTATGTTTCCTTTTGGTAGCAAGCTTTGCATAGTATTCATTCTTTGTTTTGAAACCTACTTAAGCAACTCTAAAATTTATTAAGTTGTGTTAGAGTGAAAAAACTTAAAATGCTCAATTCAGTGTTTATTGGTATTTTGGAAGCTCGTCCAAAAAGTGAAATTTGTCAGTTTTTTAATATTGTGATGAATTTTGATATTGATCTTTTCAAGCTGATTTTGCCAACAGTCTAAAGAATTTCCAGATAAAATGAAGAGAAAGATAACACATGTGAAAGAATGCAAAGTCTCATTTCTCAAACGGATGGCAGGAGAGCTGGAGAAGACTGAGGGATTAAAAATGTATCAGGTAATTGGAAGTAAATGAAAAGTATCTTGTTACTGTGACTTTTATCAATATGTTTGTGTTCAATGTAGTAAATTTTAAAAGTACAGCTTACAAAGCTTATTAAATTTCTGTATGTTTCTAGGAAGTATAGTATTCAGTTGAACTAAGGCTTAACTTGAAGTTGCCCTAAAAATCCCAGGAAAAGAACTGTAGTATTGAAATTAATCTGAAAATAAAAAATTGTTTATTTTGAGGTTTTAGATTTTTTTAAAATTGAAAATGTCCAGTCAGAATTCCATGGTTCAGAAATTTCATTGCTCTACTTCAATAATTTGTAGTTTTTGCAACTTAGATTTTCTCAAATGGAAGCAAATTTTCTCTCAAGTTTCATTTATATTTACAGGATTCTGTGTGTGTGAAATCAGGGGTTACACTATGCCCACATAAATTAAGGCATTTGCAGTAGAGACTTGTTAAGAAATTTCAATCAGTCTAATATGAAACTTTTTCTATTTCTAGATTGAAGGTTGCATAAGGCCAAGTACTGCACGTGAGTCTGTTAATTTCTTGAATATAATAGATTAGATATTGTTGATATTTAGTCTAGCTTGACTTGGTAGTTGAACTCAAGGGTTTAACTGATTTAAAACATTCATCTTCTAATAGTACAAAATGTTTTCAGAGATTTTCTGGCTTTTGTGGATTTGAAATGAGAAAATAAGGAAATTGCCAGACTTAGAGTATTCTTGAGATGTTTTTTAACTGCTTGGTTCTGGAGGTATTCATGATAACTACAGTAATTTGTTCAACAAGAAAAGTGGAAAAGTATGGAAAAATGGTGCTTGATGGCTCTCTCTGAACAAGCTGATAAAGCCTCCTCCACCTCATTTCAGTCATCAACAGACAGACATTCTGAATCACTGGTAAAAGTGGAAATTACTGTTCTGTAGCAAATCCAGTGGAACAAACCATGGAAACCAAACCCATGAACATAAACGCAACATCTTCCCTCATGCAGTAGGTTTGACTTGCACCCTTTGTTACTGTAGCTGTGCTGTAAATGCTTAATGATGCCAACCTGAACAAATACCTCCTTGCTACCTTTTGACCCCAGTACTAATACCAGGAGGAGGGTAGGTTTGCTTGAAATGGGTGAAGATTGCATAGGTAACAGAATTTGGCACTGTGAATCCTGCTGTAGGTGCCTACCATAGCACTGCTATTTTTTTTTTGATTGATCCTTGGTGGCTTCTGCGGATTGTACTTTTTAATGTTGGTCTGCAAAACAAGGTAGCAGAATCTTTCTGAGCTCTATTTGTGTCTCCTGTGAAGAAGAATAATTCTTAGTTTAGAGTGAATTGACATCAGTGAAGTCAGTAGAGTTCTGTAGAAGCAGAAGACATGGTCAGATACCCATCTGGAACATCAAGAATAGTGATCCCATGCAGACCTACAGGGTATGATGAACTGGAGAAATGGACAAGAGTGAAGTTAGCTGCAAATGCATTGTGTCACTCAGTACTAAGGTTTGCTCTAGTTAGAGGATAAGGTCAACATCAAGTGAATTCCAAAATAAAAATACTCTGGGTATTTAGAAGAAAATCATGCTTAGTGATTCAGCAGCTGTGTGTCCTTGGACTAGATCATACTGGCAAATTTCAAAACTCCCTCCCGACAGCAGCAGTGAGTTTGAGGGTATAATTAAGAAAGGCCTTTTGGTGACATGTACTAGTTTGGAAGCAACAGAATGGACATTAACACCAAATTTTGGCTGCTGCACAGTTCACACACAAAACTAAGATAAGATTCTTTCTATATGTAGGTATACACACACATGCATATGTATGTGTCAGAGACCTTGAAGTGATGATTCGTTGCTTTTGTTAAAGGAAAAATTACAGAACTGCTTTATTCTTTAAAGAGGAGAGTTTATCTGTATTTTGTCTTGGGCTTTGGATTAAAAATACTGTCTTGTTAAGGTAATTCCTGTAGCCAATTATTCAAAGTGCAGAATTGAGCTTGAAGGCTTGTGCCATGGTATAAGCACAGTGTGGTAGTAGAACATATCAAGTTCTGGTCTAATTTAGTCTCTGAATTGTGCCTGTGTAATTTTTTTCCTTTTTAAAAACTACTCTTAATGCTGCTACTGAATACAGCAGCAAACTGGAAATATGTCCAGAAATTGACTTGGCTATTTTGGACCAGGCTTTTCAGATTGCAATTATAGCAGATACCTGGAGATGCTTGTCTTGTATCTTTGGTGGGGAAGTGGTAACTCCATGCAGCAATACAGGATAGGAAGTGATAGACTGGTCAGTCTTGCTAAAAAAGACTTGAGGGTTATGGTGGATGCCAAGCTGAGTATGGGCCAGGAGAACACTTTCATTTCACACTAGGCAAATCTCATGTTGTGATACTCCAGGAGGAGGACAGGCAGAAGGCTGAAGAACAGTCTTATCCCCTATTATTTGGTGCTGTTAAGACCAAAATTGCAATACTGTGTCCAGTTTTATTCCTTCTAGTTCAAGGGGAAGCTGAAGAAATGGGAGAGGATTATGAAGCTTCTCAGGGGTCAAGAGCCTGAGTTTAGGATGAGGGTCAGAGGATACTGTGCTTGTTTAGAGTGGGAAAGAGGAAATGTAAGGAATGATAACTGCCTGTAGGCTGCTACAAAGATGACAGAGCCAAAGCTGTTGGTAATTGCAGGCAATGTAATGAGATGGCAGCCACAGATGGCAGCTTGAGAGGCTGAATTCCGGAAAAACTTAGTTCCTAGAGGGTAGTACAGCACTGAAACAGGTTATCCGTAGGTAGAGAACTCCTCATCCTTGCAGGTTTTCAAGACTTGGCTATACAAAACTAGAATCTCATGTTGCCAGTAGTCCTGCTTCAGGTGGAAGGTTGAACTAGACAGTGGAACTGGAAGTTACTGCACAGTGAGTCAAGCATTAAAATTGTCTGTTCAAAGAGATGAAAACCCACCATTCTGGAAGACTTGTAAAACTCAGCTAGACTCAAGCCTAAGCATCCAAGTCTGATCTTGAGGCTAGTTCTTGTCAAAGGGAGCAGAACTTCAATTGTTGCTGGAGTGCAGTGAAGTTTCCAACAACTGAGTAGTACTTCTTATAACCACTCCTCTTCTTTTAAAACAGAGTGGATTTTGGAGGCTTACTGAAAAAACACAAATTTAATAATTCAAGGAAAATTATTATCAGTGTCCTCACAGTTAATTGGTTTCTATTACTTAGCACTTCTGTGGTGTTTACCTCTCAGGCTGGACTAGATGACCTCCAGAGGCCCCTTCCAATGTAAACTTTTTTTGATTCTGTCATTCTGCCTGCAGAGATCCCTTCCATCCTACATTGCCATGATTCTTGATTCATTGGATATTTGCTTTGAAATGGTGGCAGTCCTTTTCTTTCCTGACATTTAGAAAACTCTGAGACCTACAGTGCAACTTCATGTTACAACTCATCAGTATGTGATAGCCATGTTAGCATGGGGAGGTTAGAACAGTAACATAAGTCTTTCAGGCTCATATTGTAGAGCCAAAAATGTCACTTGTCCTGAAAATTATTATTTGTCCTGTTGCTTGTCCTGGAGCACCTGTGCTGATAAATGCTTCAGAAGTGATAAGCAGCTGATACTCTGAAGCACAGTTACTGTCTTAGACTGCCTTGTTTTGCTGAGCTTACCCTCCTCCTCATGCTGTACACTGATAGAGATGAGATGATTGGACATTCTAATCCTCATAACTTCTTGTTGGAGACTGAGCTATTATATGTGCAGCTTTGAGGTTCATTGGTATATAAACAGAGAGAAACCTGCCAAGCCTTTTTACTGTTTGTGTGGAGGAGGCATGCCCACCTCAGTTCCATCCATTCTTGTGTGGGACTCAGCTGCCTGAACAGAGGTGCTGTAGGGCACCCTGGAAAGTTGGTAGGACACAAGTCTCCCATGGATTTTCCATCAGGGATGCCTTGTGGTTTCTAAAATGGCAGTATGTGCCTTGGTTTAGGCTGCTGAATCCTGCCCTTTAAAGAAACTGCAGCCACTTTGGGGGCAGTAACTGTTCTGTGTGTGTAATGCATCTGTTCAGTAGTGTGGTGGAAACCCTGTGATGTTGCTAATAATACTTTTTCATTTTCTAGCCCCATCAAAGAAGAAAGCAAGGTGAGAATACTGCCCCCACAGGGGAATCCAAAGATGTTTTTAATCTACTTTTCTGTAACAAACATCGTGACATATGGGGAAAATATTTTATATTGTCTTTCCACTGTACTTACTCCTCTTTTGTAAATTGTTTATTTTTTTTTGTCTGTGAGGAAATAGTAGCTGCGGCTTTTGAAATATTGCACTCACAAACAAATTGCAATTGAAATTTCAAGCTGTTTCCATTCTCTTTGGGATGCCATAGGCTGAGTAAGTTGTGTAAAAGGCACTTCTGTTCATACAGGAAGACAAAAAATCCCACCATTACTTTAGTCATCTCCTTTAGCTGATCTGTAAAGAAGTTCATGAGTACCACTGATCTCTTTGAAGGTCATTCAGAATAAGGGCCTTTTACAGCATATTTAAAATACTCTTTATTTCTTAGAGAAAGATTTCTTGTATTGGAATTTGGAAACTGAAATATTTTGGTTCTAACACTGTGGGTATAACTAACTTTTTAGTAATTTTTAGAATGCATCCTAATATTGTAATTTCCTTTTTTTTAAGGTGGGAAGATGACTATAAGCATGAGGTATGTAAAGGTAGTACTTCTGCAGGTGCCTTACATTGTAGCAGTTTCCTTATGCTTGCTTTTAATTTTTCTAAAAAATGTTAACTCTTTGACTTCATTTTCTCTTTCATTAGTATTATTACAGAAGTAATCGACCTATTGACTAGAGTTTTGTGTTCATCACAGCAGAGGGGAAGTGAATACTGTACATTCACCTTGGCTCTCATAAATCCTGTTCAGAGTCCCTGAGACTCAGACCCAATATCGGCAGTGCAGGTCTCCCAACCTATGCTGCAATCTCCCCTTCCCTGTTTTGCCACTCTTCAGATCAAAGGTGTTCTATATTGAAGGTTTGATGTAAATATTAAGATATATCTGAAGGTTTACAGTCCTTTTTTTCTAAGGTGAAACTCAAAATCATCTCTCAAGTATCTGCCCTGATCAGCCGTGGGCACAAACACTGAGAACTGAGTACCTGACCAGGCTGATCAGGTACTATGCTGAATACAGCTAAACACTTGACTTGTTTAAACATGATTTTGGTCCTGAGTGAAGAAAGCCTGGTAAAGGTAGCTCCTGTAAGTGTGTGGCTTAGATGTGAAATGTGTCCTTCCTATTGTTCAAAGTAATGCAGTTTTATTTGTAGTAGCTGCTACCTAATTGATATCAAGGCTCTAAGGTTTCATGCTTGTGGCTGTGACCTGAAATTACTATCTTTTCTTTGTGTTGACTTGTTGTTGGATAAAAGATCAAAAGGTCTTGTTTTGTACAAGACGATGCAACAAATATTGTGGTATTCAGGATTCTAATTTTTCTCCCCTATTCTGCAATCCCACAGAATGATCCTGTTCGGAAACAAAAAGCTCTAGAGTTCTTGGTAAGTATGTAAAATAATTGTGATAAGAGTTGTTCTGTTTTGCCACTATGATGCAATGAATATTGTGAAGGAGCCTCTGATTCCTGATCAAACCCATTTGACCACAACATCAATTGCTAAATTCCATTTTAATGGACTCTGCTCTTTGAAAAGCTGAGTGCTGTTGTAGCAGAAAGTCAGCTCAGAATAACTTAGTGGATTAGATGTGGGCTCTTGACCTCTTCTCTGGAGCACTCTTTGCTGAGGAGCCACTCTGACAAGCAGTGTTAGTTTGCAAGCAGTGTTGCTCAAGTGCTGCTGCTGCCCATATCTGATGGGATTGGTGTTAACACTGAATGAGAGGAGCCAGGCTGGTGTTGCTGCCTGGGGTGCTGTGGCTGGTGCTGCTGCTGCAGAACCAGACAGCCAAGTGAAACTGAGGGATATCAGAGCACACCTGCTGGTGTTGGAGTCAGTGGGGAAGTTTTACCAGTTCAGTTGCTGTTGGCAGTGGCATAGTAAGCCTTGGCTTGTCTTTTGGGTTCATGTTGTTAAAATACATGACCATTCGTATTAATTTTACTCTGTGAAAGTCATGTCCTGTACCTAAGGCAAATGGAAGATTTCATTTGAGTTGCAATTGTGATTATACATGGAAGTCACAAGTAGAATGTTTTGAGATGTGTGCTTCATGTCTTTTAAGCTGTGGTTACTTGAGACTTTGGAAAGAGGGAGCAAAAAAGCAAGTCTAAGGGATAATCAGTAAACTACCAAAAATGCAGTTAATTGACTTTTATCTACAGGAATCACAGTTAATTCTTTATAGCAGACTGCCTATATTCTTTTAACTTACTGTAGTCACTTATGATTATATACTTACCAATCTGTCTGAAGCATATTTTTAATTCAATTTTCTACACAGAAAACATAAATTTAGGACTCGTGCTCTTCTCCATCTGCAACAAAATGTTCATGATTGACAGTAAGGGAGTGGCAGAAAAATCCAGGTTTATGTTTTACCTTTAATCAGCCTGTGATTATGTTCACAATTTTATATTTTGATGTTTGTGTATATGTTTATTATATATGTCTTATATACCAACTAATAGGATAAATTTGGTTATACCAAAATCGAAGTTTAACTTTGATCTGTTTGTGTATGTGCCCATTTGGCATCCTAAAGACCAACTCTAACTGTGTTTGTCAACAGGAGACTTTTCACATCACCTCAGACTCAGAAGCAACACTTGTTGTTCGCATTACACAGGAACTCACGGAGGCTTTGAAGGCCTTTTGTGAAAAGAAAGCGGCAGTAAGTTAATGTCATCTTGACCAGAACTGTTTTGCCACTGTGAGGAAAGGAGGGGTTGAACTCATTGTGTTAACACCCTGCCAGACTGTAACAGTTCAGATGTGGGTCAAACCCCCACATCTTGTGGGTTAAAGATACTTGTCATCCTTTTTTCAGTTGGTCCCTTGCTTGATAGCTGCTCTTCTAAGATTTAAGTACCACCCAAATGTGCCACTTTTTTCTTTTGTGGGCATGTGGGTACGTCTGTCTTTCTTGTGACTTGTAGCTCTGCTCTCAGTTGAGAGATTTAATCTATTAAGACTAAGATAGGCAAGATGTTCTTGACTTTGTTGGCCATTACAAACCTCTATAGCTTCTTTGCATAAAAGTTGAATATTGTAGAAAAAAGGGTCTGAAGAAGGAATGTATGAAAAAATGTTTCCTCACCTCTGGTAGCTACTGGATCACAGAACTCAGCACATGTGTTTTCTGAAGGATGTTTCAGACTGTTTTCTCAATAATGTTCCATATCAGCTGAGCTGCAGTAACTGTCTCTCTGCAAATGTCACCACCACTACCAGTCAAATTCTTCATTCCACCACTTCCATTCTGCATTCCCAGCTAAAGACAGGATTTGCATATGCACCTGTTTTATATTTTAGCCAGGTGATGATGGGTGATATGAGGCAATAAAGAAATTTGAAACAGGAGGCATTGTCTTCCCCAGACACCCCGTTTTGCTCTCTAGTTGCGTTCCTGTTCCAAATAATACTTGTGGTATAATGTGGTAATTGTGAGCAACAGAACAACACATCCCTTGTGTGGGATTCACTCTCAATGTAAAACTGTACTCTACCAACTTTTTATGGGGAACTTAGTATTTAGGGGTTTTTGGAATGCTTAAGATTTGAGTTTAAAAACAGACATTCTGACCTTTTGCTTTACCTAGGTTAATTACACTAACAGTGTGATGCCACTGGTGGCAGGATCTCAAGATCAATTTCCAGGAAGGAAAAGCATCCCAAAACACTATAAACCATATGGAAAATACAAAGGTAATTTAGATATTTTGTTGTACTAGTTTGTCTACTCTTGAGACTGCACAGATTGTGAAAATTTACTTTTATGGCCAGCCACAGTGCTTTTTAGCTAGCATACTATGTATCTGTGCCCTCTGAGTCAGTTCAGGGTATCATTTTCCGAAGGCTTAATGACTTCAGCCTTGACTGTCTAAGAACATTCCTGTCTCACTGAGTAGTTTACAGCAGGAAAGGTTATAGGAAATCCAAGCAATAACCCTTCCTGACCTATATAACGGTAGAATTTTTGGGTGAAGAGATGCCAGACACTGGTAAGACATAAAGGCAGGAAATGGGAAAAGAGCAGAAGGACACTTCATAGAATCTCAAAGTAGTTGTGTTTGCAGTTGATATTTTAATATTTTGCTAACTTTCAGGGCCTTTTCTGTATTTATTCAGGCAGTTCTAACTGGAATCAAAGTTTTTTGTCTCAGTATGAAGAATGCTCTGCAGATGCTTCTTTTGCTCCTGCTCACTCATACAGTTACCAGACAGATGATGGATCATCTTCCTGTCATCTGAGATCTAATGCCTTTGCAATGATGTCTACACTCACGGACTCTTTTCAGACTGGAAGTCCTGCCAGTGGTGTCAGTGAATGGCTGGGACAGTTCAACCGATGTGCCTCTGGCAGTAATTCAGCTGGTGGGGCCTCTTCCTATGAGGCAAGCCCAGGGAGAGCGTACTCAGCAGAATGTGTGTCCAACAATGTGCAAGGAAGTGAACTCCATGATACTGGACTCTCATATGACAGGGCAAATAGTCAATGGAGGAATCAACAAGTGTGTACAAAAGCATGGAGTGTGAGTGATCAGGGATTCTCTTGTCCCTATTCTACAGCCTCATATCCTTTATCTGGAAGTTACTACACAAACTATCAGTTGCAAAGCTCTTGCTCTTACACGAATGATGAGTCTGTGAACACTTGTATATCTTCTGCAAATTCTGCTGTTTCAGGAAGAGGTGGCTCCAGGTGGTACCAAAACACCAGGTGGAATGAGTGGAACCAGGGCTCTAGCTGGAACCAGGAATCTGGCTGGAACCAGGAGTCTAGCTGGAACCAGGAATCTAGTTGTCAAGGATTCAAGCATCAGCAGGCAGGCTACAAGAGTGCCTGGAGTTCACATCAGGGTTCATTTTCTGGCAGTGGTTCATACAGAGATTACCAGCAGTTCAGAAGCTCAGATAAGACGTTTGACGAAGATAATGTTGGTCTTGCTTCAAACACTGTGAATAGACTACAAGGGAAGGATATACCTACAATGACCAGGGTGCTCAAACAGTTGGCTCCACATTACCCAGTACTTCAAAGTAAGATTGTGATTTGTTCGCATATAAAATGAGTTACCTCAGCACAGTTGCTTTAACATGGGCAGCAGATTGCACGTTGTACAGACAGGATGTGCTGTTCAGGGGAATTGAGTTCCTTTTGCTCAGCATCTGTATCAGCTCAAGAAAGGTGTTATTGCCTCTCTGAGGACACTGTGACTCCTCACAACTAAACAGAGCAGGGAGCGGGAGAAAATTTGGATAGAACAAAAGTTTCCTCATCTGAGAGGTTTGTCCTAGGTCATCTTTCTAACTAGCATTTTATATCATGAGTTTGTACTGTTAGGGCTGCAATGTTACATTGCAATATGCTTACATACACTAGTTTCTGTTTAGACAAAGAAAGGAGAATGTCACAGCAAAGGGATTCTCTGTCTTAATGTGATGCTATATGAGGAAAATGTAATCTATTCTAGGGAATGTTTTGGCATAAAATAAAAATACTGGAATGCACACAGAACCAAACATGGATGGCATTATAACAAATAATCCAATTGGGTCAAACCCATTGGGATAACATAAGAGAAATGTTATCAAAGAGCTGGTTCATTATATGACAATTTATTTTTTCTAGTTATTGTAGAAATAGTCCTTAATGTTAAGAATAAAAGATTATCCTTTGGAAATAGATTATGAGAGAGTTCTAAAAGGAGGTGGGCATATGCTACTGTCATTTGGATAAATGCAAACTATGCTGCTTGTACTAGAATTAGTTAATTAAGTAGCTAGTTAACAGGAAAACTTTAACATTTTTCTATGCTGTATTATGTGAACTACCATGAAATAGAAGTAACTTTAAATGTCTTTATCTTCCCTTTCTAGAAATAAATATTCAGACATTTGTCAATGTTCTAGTAGAAACCAGAGGAAAAGATTAAGGAGCAACAAGAGCTGAACTGGAAACAGATGAAGAGTCGAGAAGCTCCATCTCTTGGCTTTCAGGAAAGAGACTGCATTTAATTCTGCATTTAACTGATTTTTGGAAGGTAAAGGGAGGTAGGGTTTCATTTTTTAACACGTGAAATATAGCTGGAACAAAAACTTGCACATAGGAGATGAACATACTATTTTGTTCAGGCTTTTTATATTGTATTTGTTGCATCTCAGTATATTACAGAAAAAAATCTTTTGTTATTTCTTGAAAATATGTTGAAGTTACTCCATCAGCAGAAATACCTTTTAAGCTTTTTAACACCCTTTTCAATTCAGAAAAAAAAGCTTACTTTTGTTACCTACTTAGAAGGAATATACATTGAAAATACAGGTTTACTTTCCTTCACACAAATGTAAGGCCACTTCTATTAATTTGAGGGTTTCTAATTAGCATATTTTTAGAAATTGATACACTGCATTTCTGCTTAGACAAAGGAGAATGTCACAGCAAAGGTATTCTCAGTCTTCATGTGATGCTATATGAGGAAAATGTATTCTAGGACTGGTAAGTAACAGGGCATATTACTTAGTTTGATTTTTGCACAGTAAAAAGAGGTGTGAAATATATGCAGATTTTATCATGTTGTTCAGAATGAAATTGTCATAAATTGACTTTAAAACTCATTTGATGAATTAATTCATACTGAAATAAAAATTCTTCATTCTTTCTACTGGCAAAAGCTTATTAAGAAGTAGTAAAATAATCTGTAAGGCAACCAGATAATATAATAAGAAAAGCTAACCACAATGCCACATACTTTCTCATTCATGTTTATCAGTGGTCTGTGTTGTTTTTTTTTTGTTTTCCCCACACTTCTGAGCCACATGCTGATGAATGCCTGGCTTTAAATGTCTGCTTTATGTAATTAAAACCAGCTTACAGGGAACTGAAGGAAAAAAGTAAAGTGAGACAGGTAACTCCCCAGTGGCTATTTTCCTTCTCACTTCTGTGTTGTGGACTATCAATTTTCTTCTCACCCACATCTGAACTGTGTCTCTGTGTGTTAAATACTGGTGCTGAAGCAGGATTAGTCTTCATGAGCTGTCAAAATGATTTTGGACCTTGTCTTGTAAATTTTAACAAAAACTCAAGAAAACGATTTATTATTGAGCATATAAACTCAATTGTCTAAAGTTCTCCTTCTGTAATTATTTTGCTTCTGCATGTGAAAAGATATGCTTTCCTTTTCCATTCCTATTCACCATTTCCTTTACTCCCTCTCATATTCCTGAAGTGCTTGGGTGGTTTATAATGGCAGACACTCAGTAGTTGTGCCCTACACTTTTATCCACTGAATTACATAGTCAACCTATGTTGGATGGTCTCAGCCCTAGTTAAATGGTCTTTCCACCTGGGCAACAGTTACTGGCCCTCCTTGATTTGCAGAGTCCTACACTGGGAAAACAGTTTGAAATGGAGTTGGAGTAGTAACCAAGTTACGAAGGCATTGATTTACTAAAGGTTTCCTAAGCTATAAATTACTGACGACTCCTTACTCCCAAGAAACCCCTTTGCCTTGTCTTGGTCCCATGTGGTAGAGACCTGGAGTAGAATGATTCCTCTGCCTGTTCCTGTTTCTCCAGGCTCTAGTCCTTCTTAAGAAACAACCTTCACCGAGTAGGCACTGACAGCCTGCAGAGCAGCACCAGGTGCTTGCCACCTGTCAGCACTAATCCAGCTACATCACAGGCTTTGGCAGTGAGGCAAGAGCTTTGAGGCTGCACCTGAGCCCCTTCCCTCCATTTCACATTTCCTTAAAAAGTCATTGATAAAAATCCAGACTAGAACAGGTACTGTGGGGTAAATGGTCTACTTTTCAGCCATTTTCTTGGTCTGTGGTGTACCAGCTTTTGCAACTTCAGAAGTGTTTCCCACTGGGAGAATTGTTCCAATCCAAAGCCACCTTGGTGCTTTTCTGCAGCAGTGATGTTCCTTTAGAAAGTGCTGAAGCCAGCTGTTTTGCATGGAAGACTGTAAAGCAGAACAAGGCCAGCTGGACAGAGACATCTTTCAGAGAAGACAGCTTGGGAAGTCTGGCAGAATCCAGCTTTTCCAGTTTTGTACCTTGGACCTATTAATGCTCCTCAACACATTTCCCAGAATTACTGAATTTCATGTGGGTATATGATCCAAAGGGACACACACCTTAGTGGGAAAGGAATGGGAAAGTTCTTTTGAGCCCAAAATGGTGAGGCTCTTCTGTTAATGATTTATTTCTGAAGAGTGATAATCTCAGCCCTCTGGGGAGAAGGTGCAAGCAGTAACTGGTGGAAGTCTTTCTTCCTTGTCTTCTTAAACACAAGAAACTTTAACAGTTCATCCAACGTTGGTGGGTGAGGTGCTTCTGACATCGTCCTGCTCCCCCTCTTCACCCAAGTCCCTTGTCCTTTGGGTGACAATGCCTGATAAGCTTTAGGAGAACTCTTTTATTTGGTGTGCTTGGGCTGTGGAGACCGTTGGTCTCTCCCCAGATATTTCACAGAAGAGTATTCTGAGTGTTACTGAACTGTCACTAAGGGTCTGATTATCACTTGACAACTTGTAGCAGCTTCTCTGCATGACAGCTTTTTAACAATTGCACTTTGCTGTCTTCACCCTGACAGCAGACACTCTATCTTGGCTGAGACACAAATCACAGAATATTGAGTTGGAAGGGACCCACAAGGATCAAGGATGCTTTAACCAACTGAGCTGATCTCAGGGTCTCCTGGAAGTAACACTGTAACTTTGAGGGGGTTTTGTTAACTTTTCTTTGCTTCCTCCAAGTTGCTACTTGCAGAGTTATTGCAGGAGATGGTGTCTGTGACACAGTCATTGCTTGTTTTGCTTCAGTTTTTCCACTGTTACCTCATCAGCTGTAAATAGTAATGTTATGAGTGACTGTCAATGCAAGGCTACTTCAATTAACTGCTTCAGCACAGAAAGGAAGACTGCTGATGTTAAATGAGATGCCTAAGCAGAAGAAACACATTCAGAGTAGTCAAAGTTCATTTTTGTGGGGACTTATCAAGGAAGATGCAGTATTGAACACAGGTGTGAAGAAGTTGTGTTTGAAGCTTGCCCAAGGATACCCTGAGAGAAAGCAGCTAGAAAATGAAAGACAAGAAAGACCAAGTGGGAGAGACCCCTGAACCATAAAAAATTAGAATACAGAAATAACACCACCACCTCCTTGAAGCTGTACAAAAGTGAACTCAGACTAATAAAGTTGATCTAGTATTTTTACTTAATTTTAAATTCTGTATTAAAAATTAATACATTAAACTCTTAAAAAAGTAAGGCACATGCAAAACATGTTGTGCAAGTTCTGACTTTCAACTCTTTTTATAAACTAACAAGCATTATTTTAATTTGGCATTTCTAAACAGTCATTCTTCCCATGCAGGATATGTGAAAGTTGCACCAGTTAAATCTAGATTCTGTGCTTTCTGTACTACAATAAGCAGAGATGGTCACGCTGTACAATAATACAAAATAAAACTCAACTCAAGTAGAGATTCTGAAGGTGATGACCAACATACAAAATTTAAGAATGTGAAGTTACATCCATTATAATACATCAATAATCTTATTCAGTACAGGATGATTTGGCAACTCCAGTCTGTGTAATGCCAGTGTGCAGTTCCTAGTGATCAGTGTCATACGATGCTGAAGACCATGGACAGATATTGCTCGTAGGACACCTGGATCCAGCCATCCTGATCAGTATCGTATCGTCGGAAAACATCCGTCAGCCTCTGAGGAAGAGGGAAAAACACACATTTTTGTTTGCTGGGAAGGTCCAAACTGACAGGCATTCCCCCTGCCACGTAGGATTCTGCAGGTCTATGAACCTTTTCTGTTCTTCTCCTCTGTAGCCATTTTACAGTCTCTTGTGTATAAAGACAGCTCTTTGCCAATAATGATACAATATCTAAGGCTATCTGTAGGCACTTCTTTACAGACCAAACAGCTTTTTATAACTGGCTTTAAAGCAGAGGGGAAAACAATTCTCCATTTGAGAGGCCTCTGGAAACAGAATTCAACACATACCTTAGGCATTTCTCACCTTCTAGGCAAATATGATTTGTGTGTCATTGGTGTCTGAGCTGTCTCTGTACAATGAGATGCCAACTGGACCAGAATAATTACCAGCATGGTTTCATTAATATCAGCTGAATGATACTCCATATCAAAATTTAAGAGATTCTTGCAGTGCTGACCAGTGTAAGAGCAGCAGCCTTTTTACTCTCCACTCCTACAGTTTCCCAGCTTTTCCATAAAGTTTTACATACATTTCAGAAAAGTCAGATAAGCATTGAGGAACCTTAAGCAATGAGGTGATTGATTTCTGGACAAAGAAATATGCCTGCAAAGCTACAGTACTCTCTCTGAAAGGTTTTTGTTGGGGTTTGTTTGAAATTATTTTTACTACCATTGTCCCTGCAGGAACTGCTGTGATGAAATACTGAATAATTCAGCTACAAGGTCAAACTCCTTTTAGTCACAGCTTTAAACAGAGAGATACACGAAAAAGTCCTAATTCAGATTATGAGAATTATGGGCACCATGGGCCATGACACACCTTTGACACACTCAAGCTCCAGAAGAAGTTTGCATATTACACTAATGGAGATATTGTTAAGTGTTTTCCTTTTAAAACATGGAGACTATTTTACATTCTTTTTGCCCTCCCCCCAGTTGCATCAAATTTACTTGTGATGCAAATGGATAACTAATGAAGACCAGTACATGAAGATGTTTCTAGCAGCTCTTGTATAATTAATTCAAATGGTTTATTCTAAATAAACCATTGGCCTTTTCTTCTAGATCCATTATTAAAGTGAGAACCATAACAGCTGAAGAAAAGGTAATTTTTTTTCAGTTGGGATTAAAGCTAATTTCTTACCTGTAAAACAACACAGCACTGAATAAAGTCATCAAAAGCAACTTGTCCTCTTCCTTGTCTGTCAAATTTCCGAATAAGGATATCGTAGAATTGATCAGACAGTCGATAACCTTGGAAAAAGAGAAATGCTTTAAAAGGTTTCAAATACCACAGTCCTTCTATATAGAAAGATCAAGGTCATTTAGCAGGCTGTGTGTCACAATATCAGAAAACAGTGAGGAGTTAAAACAGATTTTTTTCCTAAATATCTGTTAAAAATGCATGCAATAAAATCCATGCTTAATAATAACTATACCCAGTCACAGAAAATATAATTACTGATTAAGCTGACTGGTTGAGGGAACGGTTTAGGGCTGCAGCTCAAGTCTTTACAAATGAAGTCAATGGAATGGAAGTTCTTTTGCCATCAGAATGCTCTCATGGCAGACAGCTGGCTTTGTTTTAAAAAGTGGCAAGCTGTATCAAGTACCGTGGAAGTTCAGACATTTGCCTGAAGCGCTGGAAATGCTCTCAGAGCAGCTCACTCAGGAGACTGGAACTACACGTGTCAGTACATGTGTGCAATGTTTTCTCTTTTTTTCCATTAAAGGAAAGAGCTTTAAAAAAAGAAATGCTCGTGGCATGGAAATAGTTAAAAGGAACCTTATGCCTAAAAGGGTAGCTGCCCTTCACCTGCCTCATTTTCAGTCACATTTGTCACAGCAGTAAAGGCCTAACAATAAGAAGCTCATTTGATGACATAACCCAATCATAAAAACTGTAATTGCAATTGAATTACCAAAACCTGTTAGTGCTTGCTTTAGCTCATTTTTGTCAATCATTCCAGAATTGTCTCTGTCATACGTTCGAAAGACGTTCTGCCAGTCTGTGATGTACTTCCAGACTCCCGTGAATTCATTGAAGTTCACACCACCTTTGTTTTCTCTGTCAAACATGCCTGAAATAAAAAAGAAGAAACATATAAAATGTTAGTCATATTACTCAGCAACGATTTTGCCAGTATTTTAAGAAGACAGCAAGAGCACTTTGTGGAAAGTACTGAAGACAGAGAAAAGAAATTCCTAAAATACAAGCAATACTTTGGAAAATTCTGCTAAGAAAAAGCAAGGAGTCATCCACTGATGGAGGAAAAGATAAAGCAAGATGGAAGACGACCAGAATGAATTACAGAATGTTTATTGTTTGAAAATATTGAGGGTTTGATTGATCATCCAGTGATCAATCAAAATGGGCAGAGGAGTGGGTTGTTCTTTTCTAAGAACACATTTCTAAGTCTATTGATGGCCGAAAGGGCTGGGATATTCATCTGCATTTGACACACAGAAAGCATGTCACACAGCAGTGATGAATTCACAGCTGAATTCTTAGTGAAAACAAAGCAAAAAGTTCAGTCCTTGGATTTATGAACTGTGTGATTGAAAATATTTGTCCTTATGTTCTACTACGATCATTTTCCACATTAGTGGCAATTATTTTAGGACACCCAAGAAAGAGAATTAGAACACTGTAATGCTTCTGTTTGGTATTTTCTGGAGGACTCTACAGGATTAAAATGTAAGACAGGAAAAACTACTTAAAAAGACAAGCTATATAATGTTGCTTTATAACATTTAAGATTACAATTTTCCCATGCATAAATTACATTTACTATCTATTCAGTGCATGTGTGTGCACACAAAGGGCATTCCTGTATTAATCAAAAGGAAAATACTTGAATTCAACTTAATACTGCTGGGCACTCTGAGGGGAAAAAAACCTGCAGCAATTGACAGCATTCTCAATTATCTGAACAGTATCTTCATTATTTCCCATCACACAACTATACTCACCAAGAATTGACCTGACTGTTGCCGGATTAAATGGAGTCCATGTGCCTGAAACAGAAAGAATTACTTAGTTCCTCAACACTAAGTAACATTTAAAAAAATAGAACAAACAAAAAAAAATCAGGAAAAGTGAACTCAGAGCTAGATGACATGTAGCTGACATATTACAAAGTAAGGCTGCTTTGAAGTAATTACGTTCTTGACCATTCACAGATGACTTCAGACCAGTGCTTCACAAATACTACACAGAAACATTTTTCAGGGTGCAATAAAACAACAAATCCTAGAAGATCTAAGAAGGATTTTTTCATCCCAGGCTGTCAAGAAGTATTGGATAGAAACCAAGATCAAAACTGGAGTACCTCTTTTTCTACTGATAAAAGAGTTTTATAAATCAATCAAGGCCTCCTATCTGTTCCTCAGTAAGAAGCCATCTGCTCATTTCCTGTCTTACAGGACTACTCCAGGGCACTTATTTTCTGACAGAAGTAAAAAGACTTCTCTAAAATGGCATAAACTGCACAGTGCAATTTAGAGTTATCCCACCTCCACCGCTGTATCAATTAGGTGTTAGTTTAAATTAGTATTTTCAGAACAAGAAATGTTGCTGCTTGAAAGGGCCTAAGCAGCAATCATCTGAAGAGGAGCTTTGTACTACTAAGCTTTAAATTAAGAGAAGTCCTGTGCCTCATCCAGATTTCACCACCAGTTCTCTAGAGTGAGGGAACCATGAGGACGAGGCAGCATGTATTACATTAACTGCAGTTGTGCACAGGGAGCACAAGGGACTGACTCAGTGAGAGAGGGGCACTGCAGAGGCACTGGCAGCAATGCAGGAGCTGCCTGCAGGTGCCCACACACAGGAGGGCTGTGTTGGTACCGAGCTTTGCTGGGTCCAGCTGCAGTGGTGTCAGCCCACAGGTGCAGCAACGGGGGAAACCCTGAGCTGTACACACTGTATGGCTGTTTGCACATGAAGGGAAACAAGCAGAGAAAGAGTAAAAACAGCTCTGAAAATGCTTAAGCAGTATTTTATACAGAGAATATCAGTACCTTAAAGTTGTATGTCTCCCAACAAAAATAAAAAAGAATGGAATTATTAATAGGGTGCAAGCATTTAACTCTGAACAGAGTAAGAGGAAAAAGCGAAAATACAGTCTGAAAGTTAACTTGGCTCGTGTTGAAATATTCACACAGATGCCACAGAGCGAAATCTGAGCAACTCCAGAGCTGAAGAACTGTACTGATTTCAGCCTATTTCAACAAACACTGAAACACTGCTCCTGCCTCCTCTCCTGACTCTACTATTAACTTCCCACGGCAGCACAGAACAAGAAGGAAGCACAGGGTTTTATTGTGTAAACAGCTATACAGCCTGATGATCAGTCCCTCCCACATAAGCAAACTGTTCTATTTGCATAAACTTGACATGTTGAAAATGTCAAAATGTCAGAACCACACTGAGCTTCAAATTTTAATCAGCAGTATGCAGACTTTTTTTGATGTTTTAGAAATAAACACATAACATTCTTTTAAACCCCTGTTAGACTGCAGGACAGCTATGCACAACCATCCACTAGAGGATATGTGTTGAAAAGAATACAGTGAATTGTTAGTGACTTTTGTGTACAAGATCTAGAATCTCTTGGAATGAAGGAGGTTACAGCTCTGTAAATATTTTGTCTTAACAGTCAGTTCACTTGGTAGGCATTCTTCATTACTGCAAAGCACTGCAACTGCTAATCTGCACTGTAAATAAGGAAAGAAATGTAATCAGATGAGCAGATATTTAAACTGCATGAAGTTTAAAATGGCAAGTAAAGCCAGTTTCCACCAGTTCCAAACAGCACTGTAATCTAAGGGAAAATGGTGACTTAATTAATTTAACTTAGCTTTTATTAAAGCTTTTACTCAAAATACTATTCTAGTTATGGATCTAGTCTGGCAGCCACAATACACTGCTTTTAATTTATCAGATACATTATTAAATATTCTAATAAATCCAGTTCAGTTACTAGATTGCAAATTTACTGAATAGAGCCATCCAAACTTATGTCAAGTCAGGCAGTTCAGCTTGTGGGCACCACAGGGCACAACAGCAGTTTAAGCCCTTCTCAGTCAGAAGCACAGGAAGGATAAACAAATTAAACCTTGGGAAAGGAGGAACTTGATACGAACTCAAAGGTGCATAAACAGCCTCAATATGCCATTTTTCAGATTCCTAAGTGGAAACAAACCACAAAGCACAACCCTACCCAGGCTGAGTCATGAGAGGAAAGTAAAAATAGGCTACTGGATAAAAAAGTTCACTTTAATTTTGTTTCCATGAGTTATTTGACCATACCCTAGTTATTTTTTGACCATTAATACAGGGAACTGACAGACTTCCAGAAAGTTTAATATTAGATCTAGAGTACATCTTTCTACTCTGTTAGGAAAACCCCTAAACATGCCAAACTCCAAGAATGACTATCTTCAATTTCTGCTGTACTGTATGAAAAGATTTTATGTGCAGTAAAAAGGCTGGTTGTCAACAGCTGATCTTTGTCCAGGTTATACACTGATCCTGGATAAAAAACAAAAGTTCAGTAGTGATAAGTGAGGAATATATAAATAACTGGTTATGATTTCCGGGAAGCAGAGATGGAAAAAAACAAAGGGATGCCTTCATTCCTCAAAATATAAATCGGTAATGTTTACAAGAGATACTCAGTTTAAAACAAAACAAACAAAAAATTGTCCTTTTTTTCCTTCCCCTCCCCAGTCTTTTGCTGTAGATTAAATAGTATTAATCACTGGTAACATTCTTACCACCCCATACAAAGAATGGGGGCATCAAGTAACCAGACTGACAAGAAATGTAACATTAAGCTTACAATGAACTACCTGACTGCTCATCACAGACTTACCATTGGATAATGCCTGCTGAAGTTCATTGTCAGATATAATTCCACTCCTGTCTTTATCAACTCTGGGGAGGGAAAAAAGGTGGTAAGGTTTTAAATGGCTGAAATTCACAGGTTCCACTTACAGAAGACTTGAACATTCTGGTTCTTACTCACCAGGTAAGATTAACCTTTTCCTGAAATGTCACTAACTGCACTTAATTTGGTCAACCCTTCACAGTAACTGCAAATTTAACACTTCACTCAGACTGAGGAGACGTTCTGGAACAAGATAAAAGCTACAAGAAAAACTGCAAGATTTACTTATGAGTGAAGAGACACACAGAGAAACACACCCTGAAAATAAAACAGTTTAGGCATGCTCTGCACAAGAAAGTACTTTGCTATATTTAAGAGAACTGCAGAGCACACCATGCTGGTTAAATCCACAAAGTGCCTACTGTCACACTAGTAAGCTGTTTGTTTCCCCAAAACCAGAGTGACAGGTTTGGCACCCAGATTCTCTCAGTAAGATGTTGGCAATGCAGAGGGAGGCACTAATGTGACCAGAGTACTGATAGACTCAATTGGCTGCAGGGTCTTGGCCCCTTTCAACAGGGTTCAAAAATGAAAAAGGACAAGCAGGTTCCAGCTTCCACTGAGTCTTCACAGTCTATTGCCTCAGAGAATCTAGTTCTATGGCAAAAGTAATGAATTAAGTAATTTCTGCCCAAATAAAGGAGAATCTTCAGAAGGGTATCTGAAAGTGGGGGGGATTTCATTTCAAACAAGGACCTTCCCTTGGACTGACAATTTTTATTTTCCCTTTTTCCTACCATTCCAAAGCAGAGTCCTGCTCAGTTGATCCCTCTTTGCAGAAGCTGATCTTTTATTCCTTTAGTCCTTGTCTTTTGCTAAACATTTTCAGTTCATTCTAT
Organism: Pithys albifrons albifrons; assembly: GCF_047495875.1. Taxonomy (NCBI): domain Eukaryota; kingdom Metazoa; phylum Chordata; class Aves; order Passeriformes; family Thamnophilidae; genus Pithys; species Pithys albifrons. The sequence goes on from NC_092461.1 coordinate 92,098,497, forward strand.
TGCTTCCTTCCCCATCTCAAAAATTATGTAAGCCATATGCAACACTGAAGATGCAAGCACAAGCTGCAAAGATTACAGTAACAAAAACATATTACCCTTTTTAATTCTCTATTTCTTTTCTCAATATTCTGAACATTTTTACCTTCTATGAGCTTCTACTAAATGCTGATATTTTCATGAAAATGTGTTATGACCTGCATATCCTGCTCCTGAGCATCATCAGGCAGCACATGCATTTTATGAACAAAATTATGTAAGTTAAAATGGGTTTTGCTCATGGACATCAGGTGCCTACTCTGCATTTCACCTGTCACACAGCGAGTACGATCTGGCCAAGACAGGCTGATACAAGCCAGTTACTCAGGACTGCAGGGTGCTCCTGCAAACCTTCATAGGCCTCACTTATGGCAGGAATCAGCAAACTTCGTCTGACCATTAACTCTCTGCAAAGAATCAGAGTGGTTTGGGTTGGAAGGGACCTTAAAGATCATCTATTTCCACCCCCTGCCCTGGGAAGGGACACATTTCACTAGACCAGGCTGCTCCATCCAGCCTGGCCTTGAACACTTGCAGGGATGGGGCATCCACAGCTTCTCTAGGCAATTTGTTCCAGTGCCTCACTGCCCTCACAGTAAAGGATTTCTTCCTAGTATCTAATCTGGACCTACTCTCTTTTCCCTCAGTTGCTCCTGAACACATTGAATAAAGATCCCAGTACAGTTCCATCTGTCAGTGTGCCAGGGGACCACACACCCTTCAGTCAGCTTTTCACACACCAGAGGACCTTCCCATTCATTCTGCATTTACTGGATTGCTTGAAAGGCCTTTGGTACTGTTGAGAGTCCTTTTGGAAACTACAGAAATTACATGATTTTTATCAGTTCAGCCATTATATCCATACCCAATTTTTATCAAACATACTTCAGAATTTATACAGTAATCTTCCAGACAGGGACACTTTAAACAAAAGCCATGCAACTCCTACATTAAGTCTGACTAACTACAATATTTTAAATGGTTTCCACACACTTTCCTGAGTCAGACTGTCAATCTGCTTCTTTCTGGACTCTTTAAAAAAAGAAATGGCCTCATTCATGTCTGCCTCCCCCGAGTGCTCTGATGGTTTTACAGAAGGCTGGGTAGGTAAGCTGCTGCATTCCTGAGTCACTCAGTAAACACCAGCCGGTCTTGGCAACTTCAGTTTGTCTCCTGCTTAACCTCTTCTTGCTGTCACTTGTGTCACAGGACCTGTCTTGACTCATCTCCCATAAAAACAGATCCAACGTAGGCACCTCCCCGGTTTCCTCGACATGACACAAGTGTGAAATCTCCTTTAGCTGCTTTCCTGCTACAGTCCCGACGGTGTGTTTGTGTAACACAGGCTTAGTAACTCCCTACAGGCCCCTCTGCTCCAGGGGAGCTCAAGAGAATATTTCACGGAATCACTTAGGCTGGAAAAGACCTCCGAGATCACGGAGTCCAACGTTTGACTGAACACCACTTACGTGAATTAGACCATGGCCCCGAGTGCCACGTTCAGTCTTTCCTTAAGCACCTCCGGGGACGGTGACTCCACCCAGCACATGTGACCACGGTGACATCCCCGTGTCTAATCTCCCTTTCTGTGAAGAAATGCCTCCCAATGTTCAACCTAAACCTCCCCTGGCGCAGCTTAGGGTACCGATTTGTTGGCAGCTTTAAAGTCTTCCATTAGGCGTTTCTCAGATTGCCTTGTACGAGCGTTCCTGTACTGCTGCACTGATCCTCAGGTAATCCTTTCTGGATCCTCAGGTCAACAATCGCTCCAGCGTTCTCAAGGTTACCTTCTCGCTCCCATCAGCCCCCTTTCCCCCTGCGCTAAAGCACAGCCACACTTATTCCCCCTCATCCCTTTCCTACAGCTCCCCCCGCCATTCCTCCCACAGGGCCACCAGCGCCGTGTTTACCGCGGGCTGCCCGGGGCCGTGCCCGCATTCCCGCCGCAGCTTCCGGGTCCGTCCCCGCGCCCGCTCCCTGCCCCGGCGGGTCCGTGCCCGGCGGGCTCACCTCTGGAAGACGTTCCATAGGAAGGAGGGGTCGGGCAGGCCGGCGCCGCCGCCATTCGGGGGCTGGTACCGGTACGGTGCCGCCATCGCCGCGCTCGCGCTTCCGCCGCGCCCCGCCCGCGCCGCCGCGCGCCCGTGACGTCACGGGCCCCGCCTCTCCCGCCCGGGGAATACCGCGCGGAGCCCCGCCCCGGGGGAGGGACGGGCTGTTCCCCCCGGGACCGGATCCCGGGGGCAGTGCTGCGGTTCCGCCCCGCCCCGGGAAGGGAGGGACGGGCTGTTCCCCCCGGGACTGGATCCCGGGGGCAGTGCTGCGGTTCCGCCTCGCCCCGCCCCGCCCCGGGGAGGGAGGGACGGGCTGTTCCCCCCGGGACCGGATCCCGGGGGCAGTGCTGCGGTTCCGCCCCGCCCCGCCCCGCCCCGGGGGAGGGAGGGAGGGAGGGACGGGCTGTTCCCCCCGGCACCGGATCCCGGGGGCAGAGCTGCCGTTCCGCCCCGCCCCGGGGAGGGAGGGACGGGCTGTTCCCCCCGGCACCGGATCCCGGGGGCAGTGCTGCGGTTCCGCCCCGCCCCGGGGGAGGGAGAGAAGGAGGGGCTCCCGGGGGCAGTGCTGCGGTTCCGCCCCGCCCCGCCCCGCCCCGGGGAGGGAGGGACGGGCTGTTCCCCCCGGGACCGGATCCCGGGGGCAGTGCTGCCGTTCCGCCCCGTCCCGCCCCGGGGCAAGGAGGGGCTCTCCCGCCGGGACTGAATCCCCCGGGGAGTGGCGTGCCTCCGCCCCGCCCTTGCGGCGTGAGGCCGGCGAGTGACGGCTACTCCCCGCTATTCTCCACGAGCATCATCCGAGGTGGGAGCTCGCGAAAAGGCAGGAGGAGCCGATCCCTGCGGAGTCCTGGAAGCGAAACAGCCTAAATTTAATCTCCGAGCCCCCGCAGTGATTGCTGCTGCAAGAGGTAGAAGGAAGTAAAGGGAGAAACGAGGCCCGACTGAGTATCTCTTGTAAACATTACTGAGGGCCTTACACAAAGTGAAGATAAAAAGCACACAAGAACTTAAGGTGCAGGACTGAACTTGACCACAAGCCGAGTTAGTATTCCCGCGTAACTTTGAGCTGAATTCTTTCCTGAGGGCTGAACGCAAGCATCCAAAGATCAGCCTAATTCCCGTCGACCTACCCGCGATTTCCAGGAGCAGTGGAGTAAAGGAGAGCACTCTGGACTCTGAATCCCAAGGACCTGAGTTCGAGTCTCAGTGGGACCGTTCCCTGGCAGTTCAATGCCTCCCTGCCATCCCATCCCGTCACATCTCGGATGCTCAGCAGGGTCAGCCCCGGTTAGTTCCGGGTGCTGCGACAGTCCCGAGGACCTCACAGTCACTGTCCAAGCTCGCTCGGCCGTGGCAAATGGACCTTGGGACTTAAACGGTGGGGCCAGTTCTGCGCACGCTGAGCCTCACCTAAAATAATCCTCTGCACAGGCTGGAAGGGCATACCCACGTGGGGAGAGCCCTTCCCAAATCTTTGTTTGCGAAGTCTGGCCACACATACATACATACAGGCCCCTGGGACCTGGTGTGCCTCTCCAGCCTTCCCTAAAGCCTCCCAAGCACAGAGACATCAATACAGTGCCCTAGGGAGTCACCCTCATCCTTTGGGACATGCTCCCAGCAGGGAAGAAAGACACACACTTTGTTGTATACTTTGTCCAAACTGCTGCCCTGGCCTGTATCTTCTGGAGCAGGGAGGAGTCAGTCCCGGGCAGAATGGCACAAGACCTGTCTGTCCACAGGCCCAGGGAGTTGCACACTCCAGAACGCTACACAAGGTATGCTCATGTCTTCCTTAGACTTAGCTCTGACAGCTCTGTTCAGGTACCAAAAAAATGCCTTCATTGTGTCCTTCATCAAGTAATTTTGAATCCACAATTGTCTAGTACTATTTTATAATTAGATCAATCCAAAAATACTTTGGAAATAAAACCCAGCATCTTGTGTTTTCAAAAAACTATTAAATCCAATATTTATTCACACTTATAACAAGAGAAAAGATTTACATCGTCTGTAAATCTGTAAGGATGCAAAGAATCATAGTTGAACATAGAAATGGTTTAAAATTTTATTGAACTGGTGGTGCTTTATGTGCTGTTTTTAGTGAATCAATGAAAAAAATTGTACCTTATGTCTTTATTTATTTACTCAACCTATAATCTAATTGCACTGTAGCAATTTCCTTCAATCCCTTAAGTTAGGAAACTGATTTCATAGTTAAGTTTTCTGCAATAAACTATTTTACACCAAATTAAGTACATACACAAAATATAATGTGAAAGTGGATTGAGGACATTAACACTCAATGCAGTGCTATATAAAGACAGTTCTAGAGGAGTCTGCTTAGGAATTGTAAGCGATGTATGTTGGTATATCCAGCACTAATACAGCTCTGTAGGTTTTGGTGTAAGTATCTTTATACAGCATTGCAGTGCACTGTGCAAACATATGCCACAAGAAAAAAGTATTTGCTGACAGCAAAAACAGCTGTAACAAATGGGTCAGTAAAAAACCCCCATGCCAGTAGAAGCTTTGTTCTTCAAACATGACCCTTAATCTATCTTCTTTCGGAAGTCTCACTATATTTCCTTACATCCAAGTCTTTAGAAAGAAACATGCCTAGCAAGTATGAATGTATTTTGAACTTCACTTGAAATGGCATTGCTAAATTTGCCCTCAAATATTTCAAACCTGTTGATCCCAGAGCAGTAATGACACACAAACACAGAGCTGTCAATTACTTAAGAAGTTTTGGCACAGTTAGGGTAGGAACTGTAATTTCTTTAAAAATTGGCACATAGTTTGGATTTGGTTGGCTTGGACCTTGATCCAAAGTCTCAATGATAGTCTGTTTCATATCTCTGCTGGCATCGCCTCTCACGGTCAGCAGAGCCGCAATATGGTCATCCCTGCCAAAGGAAAATGGTAAAACTGGCATTAGGAAATTTTGCAGAGTAAAACCAGCACTTAGCTGGCAATCCTTTCACTGAGTTTCAGCACGCACTTTAATTCTTAATCAGATCCTTAGTCGCTCAGAACTGGCTTTGCCAGCTCCATATAAAGCACTGTTTTGTCTGCTTTTAGGACTCTAAAACCTGTTTTATCCTCCCAAAATGCAGAATTGAAGGATTTTAATTATTATTACATTTTACATTAGCTTTATTTTTCACAAGGAAGTGGTTACATTCTAAAATATGAAAAATATTTTCCCATTGTTTGAAAATTTGTCCAAGACCAAAAAGAAACTGTAATTGTTATATCTCTCTTAAATTTGAGAGCAAAGATAACTACCTGATATCTGGGTATTTACTGACTAAAGTTGAAACTTCCAGATAGAGCAGTGAAGGATCAGTCAGCTTGATGACCTCTGCTATGGCTTCAATGATGTCACAGAGTCCTTCAGTGTCCTCTCCAGAGCCCTGCAAAAGTAAAAAAAAAAAAAAAATTAAAAAAGCCCCAAAACAATAGGAATACCTCCCAAATCTAAAAACAGTCCTGTACTTAATATTTTGACTAACAACACTCTTTAATTTCCCAAAGAGCTGAATTTTCAGACATTAAAAACCCCACATATTTGTGAATTGTCACCATTAATCCCCTTCTCTCTGTCCCTGTTTATCATTCAGAGACCTACTCTCAGAATATCAGTGAAGAAAGTCAGGTCCTGCAAACAGCATGTTGTTATTTATCCACATGGTGATACATTGTAGTCTTTAACATGTGAAATCCAGATCTCTTCTGAAACATTACTTAAAAACTGGCCCTACATTAGATTCCTCCAAGTCATCTGGCCAACAAAGCAGCTTTCAACACTGATCAACTGAACTTTAGCTATTTAATTGTTGGACTATATTTAGTGCTCTTAGTTCCAGGTCATCTGGTTCTGCTAGTCTGGTATTGTCTCTTTCATTTCTTCCACAACACCTTTTATCAATGCCTTAATCTGAAAAGGATCTTACACATGATCCCACATACTGAAGGGCTCTGATGCAGGAGTTGCCTCAGCACCTTCCACAGCGAGCAGAGATGAACTCTGCCAGTTTTTCAGGCTTTATCTTTCTCTGCATTCTTTTTGCATTTGTCATCTCTTGGCCCGAGGAGCTTTCCTGAAGATTCCTGGTCCTTATGCAGTTGAAAAATCTTAGGCCTGTCTTTTGTATTTCTACTGCACTTTAAATGGGGTCAACATACTTGTCTTGTTGATCCAAATGAATACACTGCATGCTCCTTAGGTAGGTAATAAGTAACTGCATATATTTAATGCCAGATCACTCTTTCTTCTGGCCAGGAAAAGCAAAGCCCATTTTTAATGTATCTTTCTAAACAAACAACTGTTTTTTGCTTTCATTTACTATTATAACTATATATACTATTATCCACCTCTATGAAGCCATTCAAATATTCAGCTGCAGAGAGCTGTATAAGCACAAAGCAGTAGAAACTGGTACTCAGGAATTACAGCAGCAGGCCTGTGTGTTCAGAAACTCTGTGCCCTCAGCTGGCATCTCTGATACTCACAAGTCACCCAACATTTTGGAGACATGGAGATCTAACCCCAGCCATTTTCCCCAAGCAGTAAACATGTGTGGTTTATTCTAAATTACCAGGTTAACAGCATTACCCAAAGCAAATACTTACAGATGCAAGCTTCTTAAACAAAAATCTGAACTGTTCTGCTTCTTTGATCATTTTTTCTGCACCCTCTTTTCTCTCTTCTGCATTCTTGAAAGATATACGTTTTAACATGATTGCTCTGATGTATTCCACAACTACTCTCCGATGGGCCTCAAGAGTCATTGTCTGAAAGAAAAGACAAAGGTGGTGGGTTATGCCAGTGTAGGATACCTGCAAATGTATCCATTATTTTTAGGCTTTAAACAATTATCAGGCTTGGAACTGTGTATTTGCACTTACTCACCAGTATAGTTTTTGCTACTGCTACAGATTTGAGTGGGTTTAGATTTTCACAGCACTGACAGTAATGAAAAGCTGCCCTTCCCTAATGATGTGCCAGTTACGAGACACACAAACAGCAAACCCATGGCTTCTCTAATGACATGACTGAATCATTTCTGAGGAGCACCAAAGACAGAAGAACAAACGGGAAATTTGATTTGGATGATCTTTAGAACAGACCTGTGCCTGGCCTTGCAGCTTTGCTCTTTGGATCTCTAGCCAAGGAATGACCAGCCACCACAGAGGCTTCTGGTGATGAACTCCACTACCTTGCATAAAGCACTGCAAATCTCACCCACGTTATCTGTCAAGTCTGGTAAGAAGCCTGGAGAGCCAGAACAATCACTTTCTCAGATCTTCCTTGACTTATCTGCTGTTTGGCACTTGTCTTTTTATAGTAAATGGCTACTGGTACCCAGGTGAAGCATCTGGTACTGGTACAAGAGTAATGCTGAAGTTCGAAAATAAAGAACAAAACAAAAACCCCAAAACTCCATAAGCTTATTTTTTAACTTTAATGTAAGGAGAGTCCTTAAATCCCAAAAGTCCTCAGGTGTTTTTTCTTCCCCTAAGCATAGTGGCAAAGTTACTTACAATTAAGACAATGCTGGCGTAACAGGTAGTCACAAACTTTTTATCATGTTTTATTGGTAGTATGTATAAAGATTCAGTTTCAATTAACATGTTCTTCAGTCAAAATTTTGAGAAAGGTTTCAGGAAAGCAAGAAAAAGGGGTGAAAAAAGAAAAATAGGAGAAAAAAACAGATCACAAAGTACTGGGAGTCACAGCCCTCACCCAGGACACAGAAAATACCGTTTCAAGTTCTGCTTTCAAGACTGTGCAGAAATACCAGAGTTTACTGGTTGTTCAGAGAGGGCTTCTCTTGCATTGCTGGGATTGATGCCAATTACACAGAGGAAAATTAACTGTACAGAACAGACTGTGGAAGACTGACATATATGCCCCATCCTGCTGAAAAGTAAGTGAAGAGCAGCTCTACTACAACTGAGAACACTCCAGAAAAGCAAACAGTGCGATGGGCATTCACTTTAACACATTAGGAAAATGGCAAAGACTGTTAGATCAGATCCCCTCTGTCCCAGAACAGTGTCCTTCCTACTGGGCTAGTCTTCTTGCAGGTGCTTTTTGTTCATGGCTTTTAAAAATTGTATTTTCAAAACAGGGTTATCCAAGAACATTTAAAACCAGAAAAAATCCCACCACAAACCAGGGAAACAAGTGTGTCCCACTCAGTGCCAGAACATACAGTGTCTTGTATGTGAGATTTTTTTTTGTGCTGGGAGACAGTAGAATAGCAGATATGATGAATGCCCAAACAATCTGTTTGTAATGTTCTTCCCCACAAGGTGGCAATAAATGCTACATGGTGAAACATATGTGATTACAGAGACTGGTATTAACACTTAGAAACATAGGCCAAGCATGGAAAATAAAGCTCTTCCATGGATACAACCTAATTCTGGGATCAACCTAACTTATCTTGTGCACTTTTTCTGGACTGAAAATTCATACTATTCATTATTCACAATAAGGCCTCTAGGATCTGCAAATACTGAAAGTTAAGAGTTCATCAGAGACGCTTTGAGCAGTTCCCTTTATCACTTTAAAAATTAAGGTAAGAAAGATTAAGTGTATGATTTGGAGACTGTCTTTTAAGCCCTTGTACTTAGGAAGAGTTTCTTCAAAGATGTCTCCTAAGTACTGACCTTGATAGCTTCAAGCAGTTTCCTGTGTCTTTGAGAATATCACTTAAGACATGATGTTTTAACTACACAAACCTGACTTTAATCTTTTGTATTACTGTACTTGTTTCTATCAATAGAGAAATCCAGATACCCTTTGTCAGACCACAGGAAAAAAAAAGATAACCATAATAGCACATTATGCTGTTTAAGAGCACTTCAAACATAGCTATGCATTTGTTAAACCTTATGGCAACAAATTCACTACACTTCATGGTAAATATTAAAACCAGGAATTACCTGATGTGCATTTACAAAAAAAAAGTAATTCCAGACCAGCAAAACTAATTTTATCTGACTACAAACTTCTGAGGAGAGGTAGAAAAGTACAAGCTGGTAAGACTTATCTAGTAACATGCCAATAAATTTTCTGGACTAAATCCTGCAACTTAGATCTGCCTTTGACAGTATTATATGGCTGTAAACAAAAAAGATAAGAAAGAAACAGCAGATTCAGACTTTTGCAATATGATGATGAACATTTTTTCACTTCCAGTGATGAACCAATTCCAATTTTTGTATTCCAATTCTGATTTCTATTTACAGAATCACAGAATATGCTGAGTTGGAAGGACCCATGATGATGATCGAGTCCAACTCTTGGCCCTGCACAGGACCATCCCCAAGAGCCACACCCGGTGCCCCAGAGCACTGTCCAAATGCTGCTTGAGCTCTGTCAGGGTCAGTGCTGTGACCACTTCCCTGGGGAGCCTGTTCTCACCTCTGGGAGAAGAACCTTTTCCTGATATCCAACCTCAACCTCCCCTGACACAACTTCAGGCCATCCCATTGGGTCCTGTTACTGTTGACCACAGAGAAGAGATCAGTGCCTGCTCCTCCTCTGCCCCTCTCTTGGGTTGAGCTGGCAAAACACCAGCTGTCCAAGACAGAGAAAAAGTGTTCCTCCCCCCAACCAGCCAAGGGAAAAAGAAGAGGGAGAGAGGGGAAAAAAACCTTCAAACTGTGTTTATGCTAAAACTAACTACATGTATTTATACAGAAAAGAGAAAATTAGGAGAAAACTACAATATAACACACATTTACACAAGTTAGGTATATAACAAGATATAACCTCCCACTCCCCAGTTAATACAAAGTCCATTACTCTAGATTCATAAGGACTCTAAAAGACACCCTGCAAGAAAGAGAAAGTATAACAACAAATTATTTGTACTTCCCTGAGCTCAAACAAAACACAAGCAGCAGCAGCCAGAGCAGGGCCTAGCACAGTAGAGGAGCTGCCAGATGTTCTCCTCTTAGTTCAGCCATGATGGAACTGACCTAACACCTCCCACTGCTGTACACATATCTTAAGTTTGTGTCATCTGGTATGAAATACTTCCTTGGTTACCCAGTCAGGTGAGAGCTGTCTCCCAGTCCACATAGATTCTCTGAGCCTGACAATTTGAGGCCTAGCTAAAACCACTACAGCCCCTCACAAGGAAGTTGTAACTGCAATGAGGTCTCCCTTCACATTTAGCGTTCAGAAATACCCAATCAACATGATGTTCAGAGTATGTAAGCAAGGTATTGTAGAATATTTTGCACCTACCTTTTTATAAGGCTTTTTTATTCTTGCAAAGTCATTGAAATAATCCTCTACAGTGACACAGATAGTCCCCACTGCATTAGACCCCATCAACCACTTCTTCGTCATCAGCTCACTGAGGTGTGGCTGAGAAGGTAACAAACAAAAGATCAGGTCGAAATTTTGACAGTTTCATTGTATCAGCACAGTTATTAAACATGGAAGACAATTTTAACTGTCATACATTTCTCAGCTACACCCTACTCGCATCTTTCCTCATGTTAACCATTCGTTTACATTAGTTCAAAATTTTATTAAAGATCTAAGGAATCCCAGAGTATCTTTCTTGGCCCCTACCACTTCTCTAATTTCACTGTCTCCCTCCCCATACTCCCAATTGCATTTTAATAATACTTTTTTTTCCTTGATGGATTCTATACAAGAAGCCAGAATTTCTAAGCATGGAAATGTATCAGTCAGAAAGGGAGGACCTCTAGATACAGGTGAACTCTACCTGTGATGACAACTTAGGATCAGTAGTGGTTTCCCAAATAATTCTACAAACTCAACAACATAAGACTAAGTATAATCTCCTATAAAATATTAACTGCATATAAAGCACCTGCCTGAAGTCATCCTGTGAAACATAATTAACCAATTTTCCAGTATGTTACGTGCAAACTATACCAGGGAAGAATGATACTGAAGTTTACTGGCATTTTGCTAGCACATTATGTATCTTTGATGTTTATCAACCAAAAGGCTCCACAACCACTTCCTCCCTGAATTATTTTTCTTTTAAAATAATACTTATGGGGTTTTTGAGGAAAAAAGTTCTAACCTCTAAATCCATGAAGACTTCATCTAGCAGGCTAGAGCATCCTTCTTTGGCAATGATGTCTAAAGTTGCATCCATGTTTGCATGACTGATTGACAATGTGTCTTCCATTTCAATTTTCAAGTATTTTCTTTTCAGACTGATTATAGATTCTCTGTGACACAAAATAATAAAAAAAAAGAAATAAAGCTTTTCATCATCCACTGATGCACAACTGCCTAACTACTGAATTTTTAGAGTGCATACACAGAAAAAGACAAAGCAGACAGTTATGTCTGCAAGGGGAAACAATGCCTGCCGCTTGCTTTGGAAGCCTTAATAATCTCCAGCACAATTTTACCATGGTCAGCCTGGACTACTTGTGCGCTGATGGTTTGTAGACATGACAATGGCAGCAGATATGGATGAACAGGGTGCTGGATTGCTGAACACCAAAACATGAGCCACGTTCTGATACTTTTAATAGAAGGTCTACCTTTACTTTTCTCCAGTTCAGTTCACCTTGAGCACACTGCTTGAAGGTGATCTGTGAGAGACTAATGTAAGAAGAGATGGCAGCCCCAGTCAAAGTAACTGAAGTGATCTTTCTGGATTCTGAAGTTGAAGATACATTTTTCTTTGGCAATGAAATTCTTGGAAAACCAAGTGTTTTTTCACTGGTGAGGGGCAAGCACAATCCCTGCCTTAGCAGCCAGGCAGAAAGGGACCTGGGGGTACTAATTGACAGGAAGCTCAACATGAGCCAACAGTGTGCCCAGGTGGCCAAGAAGGCCAATGGGATCCTGGCCTGGATCAAAAATAGCGTGGCCAGCAGGACCAGGGCAGTGATCCTTCCCCTGTACTCTGCGTTGGTGAGGCCACACCTTGAGTACTGTGTTCAGTTCTGGGCCCCTCAGTTCAGAAAGGATATTGAGGTGCTGGAACGAGTCCAGAGAAGAGCAACAAGGCTGGTGAAGGGACTGGAGCACAAGCCCTATGGGGAGAGTCTGAGGGAGCTGGGGGTGTTTAGCCTGGAGAAGAGGAGGCTCAGAGGTGACCTCATCACTGTCTAGAACTATCTGAAGGGAAGTTCTAGCCAGGTGGGGGTTGGTCTCTTCTCTCAGGCAACCAACAGTAGGACAAGAGAGCACGGGCTTAAGCTCTGCCAGGGGTGGTTTAGGTTGGATATCAGGAAGAAGTTCTTTCCAGAGAGAGTGGTCAGGCATTGGAATGGGCTGCCCAGAGAGGTGGTGGATTCTCCGACCCTGGAGGTTTTTAAGGTGAGAGTGGATGTGGCAGTGAGTGCCATGATCTGGTAATCAAAGTGGGGCTGGATTAAGGGTTGGACTTGATGATCTCAGAGGTCTCTTCCAACCCAACTGATTCTATGAATATCTTTAAACTTGTTGCCTTTGTTCACTCAGCTAACCTATCTTAAGTGAAACCCTCTTTGTATATAAAGAGAAGGTCCTGGGAACAGGTGGCGTAACAAAGGAAATATCAATAGCTATTTTTCTCACTGCAAGAACATGCACACTTACTTAAAGGTTTGACAGTTGTTGATGACTGCAATCATGTACTGAACATAGCACTGAGGATACTGACGATTTTTAAGATGATCTTCTTTATACAGCTGTGCTTCATCTTTGTACCTGTTAACATATGCAAGGAATGGCAATAAACAGACATAAATACATAATAAGTATACTCATAGGACCAAATGCTCCATAAGGGCTTGTCAAGTATTTTACAAAGGGTTTGTTGCTCATGTGATGTTTAGTCTCTCTGTTCTGGGCAGAATCCAGCCAAGGAGGTATCTCTGTCTTCCTTAGGAGAAAAAGATGTAAGTTCGAGATATAAAAAAAGAGGAACTGACTCAAAAACTTAGAGCCATTTGCAGAGAGGAACTGACAGTGCCATTGACCATTCGCTTCTGCAGTGAAACAAGGGAAGGCAAGAAAACAAGCTTGGTTGGCATGAAAGTCATAGGAGAAATACAAAGGAATAAAGAAACATCCAAAGGAAAAACAAGTACTGGAATTGTCAGAACAAAGCAAGACTGAGGCAGGATAAGGCAGCTGTATTTTAAACATTATGTTACCTGGTTAGAAATGAATTCATTTGCTGAAGACACAGAAGGAGTACCTTTGTTTTCAAATCTTCATTAATCTGAGCAGCCACCTGAAGATTCTGCTCAAACATCTAAGATAAAAATAGATTAGTTGTAAAGAGATGCTCACTAGCACCAGCTCCACATATGCTTTTTGTTGTTTTTTATTTTGAGTTTTTTTTAGTTTGAGTTTTTTTTTACAAGCCAAACAACTGCTGGTCACTAAACCAAAAGTCACTATTTTCATAAGAATAATTAATATATTAGTGACAACCATTAAAGCATACAGCAGTTTTCTCCTGATACTGAAAACAGCTGCATTCTTTCTTTATCAAAAGTACTTAATATCTTTACTTCAGCAGTGATTTGGCTTTACAGTGTATCAAAGTATTTGGGTCAGCTCCTGCAGTTAGTAACAAACAGCCTTATAAACTCAAATTCTTTTGCTTCTCCCATATATGAAAATAGTCAGCTCACAAAGTGAAGTAAAAGGGTCCCTAAACTTTTAGAAATACAAGCAGGCACAAAGTCTAGGTATGTATGAGCAACTGCATTTAAGAGGAAGGGAACCAGAAAGGAAGGGTGCAACAGAAGGTGGAAACTTCAGCTGCTTTAATGCTGAGATGATTTTGAAAGTTTCACTACTACATGGATTTCAACACTGCAGTCTTTGACAGCATTGGAGCCAATCACCCAGTTTCTTTGACATTGTGCATTTGCTGAAAACTAGTAGATGAAGTCAAGCTTGGCAGTAATACAAATGTGAAAGAATGTAGCAAAAATCCTGGTATAAGCCAGCACAATAATTAAGGAAACAAGTGCAGGAAGAAGAGACAATCTAACTTTCATTAAAGTTACCTAACATAATATTTGTAGAGAAAAATTAGAAAATGAGCATAACAAGCTGACATTTTTCTGCTTGATAAAGATCACCTTCGAAACTTTCCATTACCAACAAAAGGGTGGTGCAGGTTTGGGTATTTTTGAGGTCTTTTTTTTTTAAGATCTTGGAAATAGTTTTATCTTTTCTGTTTTAAGGCTATTTAATAATTTGGACAGGCATTATGTGAACTGAAGTAGCATTTAAAACAGCAACTGTTTTGACTTTCAATGGAACTTCTAGTTTACTGTGTGTCTTGGTTTGACACACACACACCCATAACACTGTGTTTGTATAATGAATAAATTATAGGAACAAATAGATGCCTCACTACCTCAGCACCATGTTAACAAACAGCCCAACTAACTCAGCACTTCATTAACAAACACTGTTCTAATACTTACAAACATCTCATCTTGTAGGCTTATACTACAAATTTACAAGAGACCTGAGTAAAAGCAGTTAACTAAGCATAAATATCAACTAAATAGGCTGGAAAAAACATGTTTGTAATCTACACATAAAAAGAACTAAGACTTTAAGTAAAAAAGGCAAATAAAAACCTCAAAAGAAACAACTCCTCCAACTAACAACTCTATAGGAAAAATTCCCTATTACGCTTCAAAAGACCAGAAACAATGGCATTCCAAAATGTTTGGTTTCCCCCTCACATCCCTACACTCCCCCAGATCCATGTTCTGCTTCTGTAGATTTTTCTAGAATAACCAAATTCTCTTATACCTGAAAAACAATGGCTGGGAGTGTAGTCTGATAGTACCCATCTTGATCTGCTTCTGGCTCAGTTTCTTTTATCCAGTCTTTTTTATCCGTCTCCAGTGCTTTCCGTAGCCAGCCAATGATGTTGGACTTCATTAAATAAAGCAACCAAGAGAAAGAAAAGATTCAAAAAAACACCCTGCTACAATATCTGGAATAACAATCATGTCCATAATGAAGAGTGGAACAATCATTTCCATAATGAAGAGTAACATAATGTTGACTTTTCTCATCATTCCTACAGGATATACATACCACAGACAAATTAAAACTTGCACTGACAAAGGTTGGTACTGGTAGATTGATGCAGTTTGAGGCTTCTGCACATTTTGGAAGGTGAGTGCTCCTAACACAA
The DNA here is from genome assembly GCF_047495875.1 of Pithys albifrons albifrons. NCBI lineage: Eukaryota > Metazoa > Chordata > Aves > Passeriformes > Thamnophilidae > Pithys > Pithys albifrons. The sequence goes on from NC_092461.1 coordinate 92,113,771, forward strand.
AAGGCAAGTCAGTTTGTCAGAATAAACATGTTTACTAACTTTGGAAGCATTTTAAGGCTTTAGGTTTCAAACTGAGTTTTTCAACAGCTGAGAAAGTACAGGTAAAACTTAATGTAGAAAAAATAGCACATTTTTGCTTGTAGTTCCTTTCACATCTACGTTTTAGGAAGCTGATGCTTGTTACTGCTGGGGACAAACCCCCGGGATTAGATTGAATGGGTTGTGTTTCTTGGACCTTGAGTACTGCAGACCATAGTGATGAATACAATAGTTGGCTCTCCTCCCATCTGACAGGCTCATTATACAGCAAAGGGACATTAAGAACAACTGATTTTAGAACCAACACAGTTTTCTGTGTGACACATTACACAGATCTTTTCACAAGAGCAGATACTAAAGACCAGCATGTTTGCTAAACATGTAATTGGATTTTTTGATTTCCGTCTTGGTTGGGTTGATGTTTTCTGCCTTTATTCTACTTTGTTCACATTTGTTTAAAACCCCTAGTAATATAAATATTCTTACTTCTTTCCAGTATGTACCAGGCATGTACAGTAAGGGCAAAAAAGCTCATACAGTAGTATCTTCAATTCTGTGAATTGATGCACTATCCTTTTTCCTCATAAGCATGGGAACTGCTCTGATGAGCAGTTTATGTTTACAAAGAAGAAGTAATCTTTTAAAAGCCAGCAGCCCAACCAACTTTTTTCATCTCAAGATCAGCATTTACAAGAACATTTTTAAGCTGAGGTGATTGGAAAAATAATTATCAGCTAAAATCTATTAGCGTTTTATTTCTCATGAAAATGAGACATTTCTATTGATGTAAAGGTCTGTATTTGATAGTCACAATTACAAAATGCTTCCACTTACCTAAACAGAACTAATTATATTTGTTTATAGATGCTTTTAAACAACATCAAAAGAAATAAGGCAGAAGTGAAACAAATAGGTAGTTTCAGTATTTTCTGTCTTAAAAGGAAGATACACCCAAAATCAAAACCAGCAAAAGAAGACCACTCTGTTTAACAGAGTAGCAGGTTTGTTTTATTTAGGTTCTATATTCTATACAGAACATTTTTCAGTAAGTAGGGAAAAAACAATTCTGAAAAACCAATATGGGTGTATTTTTTCAACTTAAGCAAGGACAGAATGAATTCAAAGGCATTTCCTGAGTCAAGCCAAAGGTAGCTTGAGAAAACAAACCAATGGCTTTTTTTCCTAAAGGTAAGTGCAGAAGAATAAACTTGCATGAAAGTTTTAGTAAAGCTTATGTGAAGCAGAGCCTCTACTGACAACTTCCTTGAGACACAACAAGCTTGTGGTTCATATTATTATTATGAGGATGAGGTCCAAGTAGCTGCTGGTGCTGGACATGTTTTAGTAACTGACATCTAAAGAAGCATAAAAATTTCCCTCTTCTGCTTGGCAGAGCTCCTAAACTTAGAAGGAATGGGAATTCACTGAACATATTAAGAATAGCAAGTCCAAAGTGACAACTGTCCAAACATCCAGTTGGAGGCAATCAGTGGATCTTTAAAGAAAAGTCCATTAACAAACCTGACAGTCACATAATGATTGCTTTGCCATGTAGTTGACCAGTGTCTAGTGACTCTCAGGATAAACAAGAAGCAGTGCCATTTTATTTAAGATGCACTTGAAAGGGCATTCAACCAAAGGAAATTATGCTCATGCAGTTGGGAGGCATGAAAGGGAAAAAGCTGTTGAAATGAATCAAACTGGAAAACGAACCTCCTGATTACCTTGAAAAGACCACACCTGTAACAAGTGTTGATGTAGTTACTACAGGGACCAAGCTGCATTTTGTGTCTCTTTTAATAATGGTCTGTAAAGCAAAACTACTCCTTGGAATGTCCTGGAGTCCCATTTGTCACATTATTTTTCTCAGATGGAGGAACAGCACTGAGGGACTACAAGCTCATCTGAAGGTGCCTTTGCACTGTTATTACTCACAGTAAGTGTTGACATGTACTTGCTGAGAAGCTGGTCTACCACACTTTGTGAAATCAGAGGATCCAGAGAATTTACATCCACTTCGGGAGACAGTTCTGAATTCCCCATCATCTCTGCACTGAATTTAAAAAAAAAAAGGTATTGCAGATTACTGAAGAAAAATTAGATAAAAGGTTATACTATGCAGCTTTTTCTATGTCCACTGTAAAGGGCAGTTTTCCAATACCTACAACATGTCAAAAAGTTCTTAATAGTAACTGAAACAATCTAAGTGTTTACAAGGAGTGTAAATAAAACTATGTAAAAGAAAGAGCAGAAAGCAAAAGCTATAGCCCAGCATATAATAAAAAAGTTAGACATTTAAATGTCCAACCCTTCCATACATTCCTTACAACTTTGTACAAGAATTAGTGATGACTTAAGATCGAATAAAAGCCAACTGGTTCAATCTGTGGGCTCTTAACAGGGGACATTTTTATATGTCTTTTAAATTTCAGAGGACATGACAGACAATTTGCACATTTTGAATTCTAGAATGGGAAAGATCAGTGACAGGTTTTTTTAGTGTCCTCACATCCTCACAAGAGTTTCTATTCTGCTATTTGTACCACATCCATATAAAAATTAAAATATATTAAAAGAAAATCTACCTATGCTTCCTGTCTTAGCAGAGAATACAGCTGGTATCAGAGGAGTCACCATCTTTCATGACAATTCAAAAGTGCACTTCATGTGTTCTGTTTAACAGCACTTGCTTGCAAAGGAAAATTCTTGATTTTATAGGCTGTGAAAGAAACTAGAGCAACCCTCAAAAATATTTTGACAAGGATTATATAAAATTAATATTTTACAGTGATATTTGGTATCTTCATATAATAAGATTATATAATGAGTGGCTTGTGTAATCAAAAAAAACCCCCAAAGCTATGCCAAAGCACAATGTAGCAAGATCTCTTAATATTTCATGCTAAAAAAAATCAATAGCTCAAAACCACACTCTTCAGAGAGTGCTTTATTAACAGTTGATGGAAATACATTCAATCATACTAACGTGAATTGGTTTACATTCCATTTATAGTGTGCTCTTCACAAGGAAACCATAAATTCTATATTTGCAGTGGCTACTATAAAAACAAATAGCAGCTTAAAAATAAATTCCTGAACAAGTGACCAGTTTGTACAGTTCTGCAAGTTGAAGTTGTTCTCTGGGTACATGCAGTGAGTCAGCACAGTGGGGCTTCTGTGTCATGAAAAAAATTAAAATCTCAAGCACTGAAAAAGTCACTACAGTAACTACTTAAATACCAAAATTCTTGTCTTTAAACTATAAAAGCTACTGTGACTGAACACTCTACACTTGTATCATCTTCCTGAGCCTGTAGGAAAAGAGACTGAAGTTATTTAAAGTGGCTCAATCTATTCAGAAAACTGGATTCCATTCTGTTGCTGTTTCTTAAAGAATACATGTAATAGCAGGACCTGCTCCAGGCTGATTTAGGGGAAATGTGAGAAGCCGTTTATGGCACAGTGCCCATTAGAAAATATTTCTAACCTCATTATACATCATTATCCTTGTTCACAAGGCCACAGAGACATTAACCTTTTCTCAAAGCACATCAACTGAAACCCTAAAACAAAGACCAAAAGCTTCTATTTCTGGCCTACATGACAAAAATTCTTCTTACACACAATTTCTTTCTGACTGCCACAATCATACGTGTCTGGGGAAAAAGAAGTGACAGACGACCCTCTTCCAAGTGTCACAAGGCTTCCAACTGCTGGGAAAAGTTATTTACCTTCAACAAAAAGTTTATAATAAAGCTGAAATTTCAAACAGAACTGTATTATCTGGAAAGTAGCACTTCAGAAAACTCCTTCTGTGCCACTTATGCCACACTTGCCACCAATCCTGCTGTCTTGTAAAAAGAGGTATTTGCTTCAGAGACAGCATCCAGCCAGATACAGAGCATTCCTTCTGTTCCTTGAGGAAGTTTGCTGACACTGTAGCAATGATGGGGAACTCTTTTCAGTTTTGTCGTTACCTGATCAGTATCTGATAAAATGATGCCATGAATATGGGAGCAGGATCTTACAAGACTTATATTTTCCCTAAAGATCAGAGTCCTACCCAGTACAGTTTTAATAGCAGTACATTTACAAAACTCTCACTGACTTCAGTATGAAAGAGAAATCCATCTAGGACACTGAAACTGCATTCCACTCAAATACTAAAGGCTATTATTCCACATGTAGCATCACTTTATTTCTCAGCTATGAGTTGAGCACATTTCTAAAAACAGCTTCTAAGGCATGCTCTGATAAAAAATCCCCAACGATTCTTTAATAAAGTCTATCTTGCAAATACTGTAAACAGAAGTTACACATTAATTTCTTATCAATTCATTATGTGGAAAAAACCTCAATGCCTCTCGAGTTGGTCAGTATTCTCCGAGCTGGTTTTGAAGTGCAGCTGTAATATGGAAATACAACACAAATGTCTATTTTCCCTCTAATATTCAATTACATTTAATAAAAGCAGAGATAAAAGGTAGGCCAAAACTATCTTCCACCATACAATGTACTATAGAAGTGAACCAGGAACAAGGAAAAGCAGCCTAGAAGCTATATTGGAAAAAAGGGTGAAATATCACAGAAACGCATCTCTCATGATGTCCTACAGCTCCATCCTCCTTCCCAGTTTATTATAAACATATCCCCAGAGCTGTTTATTGTATTAAGAGATGTCCAGCAGCTGAGATTCAGTAAGCTCTGCAAGTGTCCCTGCTGAGAACTTTACTTTTCCACTCCCAAACCTGAGCTGATTTCTATTCCACTGTGCACTACAAAGATACGCAACAGTTAATGATCACAGAACCCTTAGAATGGTTTGGTTTGGACCTTAAAGATCATCTGAGTTCCAAACTCCCTGCCATAGGAAGGGATGCCAACTCCCTAGACCAGGCTGCTCAGGGCTCCATCCAACCTGGCCTTGGATGCTTCCAGTGATGGGGCATCCACAACTTCTCTGGGCAACCTGTTACTATCATTAACATCCTCCTTATGACAGTTTATTGTAATATGCAAGAATGAAATTCCTGTACTGCCCTCTCAGGGTTTTTTTCAGAGAAGAAAGTTAAAGCCTTAATTTTTTCAGAGAAGATAATTTCCATCCCACTTGTTACATGGATATACAGGGGAGAAGTGCATTCTCAGATATCCTGTACTGTGTCTGCTCTTCACTGTTTCACTTTCTTCAAGACTCAGACATCAGGTGCTAAAAGCCACATAAGCTGCTTTAGCTGGAGTGACCCTTTTTGCTTTGTTTGCTTTGGAAGTAGATGTAATGTTGGCTTTGATGGAACACACAGACTGAGAGAGCCATAGCTCTGAACTGCCTATCTCAGGAACAATATATACTCAGTTCTCTAGGGGAAGGGTAGAAAGGCAATTTTAAGACCTAGATTTGCCTTACTGGAACATAAAGCCCCAGGACATAAATGAGGAACCTGGGAGCAGGATTTCTGCCAAGGTCATGCCATTATAGGAAGAAGGACTCACATATTTCTGATTTTCATTCACTGTGGAGCTATTCTGTGGCTTTCAAAAAAAGAAGTCCAATTAACTTGGCTCCTTATTAGTGGCTGCCTCTCTCATATATCCTTCATGGGTATCTAAGTGTGCATTAGTAGGTGGCCCTCATTGTTCCTTGCAGGGAAGAAAAAGCAGGAGAACTTTGCAGTGTAGACTAAAGCCCAGAGTTCTGAACACAAAACGAATCTTAAAGCTGGTTATAAAAATCATACAGAATGCTATTGTCTCCTACCTACTTGCTTTATAGTATTATACTTTAAACCCATCAAGCATTCAACTTGTTTCATTAGTGAGACTGAACAATCGAAGACGGTAAAAGTACACAGAGCACAGAATCTGGGCCAGTGCCAGCTATTCAGAACAGGATTACAGTCATACACCACAGAAAGGGTAGCAGTACTTTTTCCCAAACAAATCAGTTGCTCTAGTAACTACATGCCAGGAAAAATTAAACAGTTGTCATTTGAGCTGTTTCTACTTGGAAGGTGAAAAACAAAACAAAACAAAACAAAAAGGCAAAAATCCCCCATAATGCTTAAGTTAACCCAACAGATCACACAACTCAAAAGAAATGTTCTAAGACTATCAGAGGAAACAACCTGTTAGCAGAAATTCTTCTAAATGAACAAACCAGCTCAGTTTTGAGAGAAAACCTAAAGGAAGTTACTACGTTCTTTCCATTTAACAGTAATGAAGCAACTGAAACACTCCCAATCTCTGCAAAAAAGAACAATAGAAAGTTCATAAACACACAGACCTTCCAGGGCTGTGGCCACAACAAATGTTTTGGTTCACACATATGAGTTCTCAGCCTCTTCTGCTCTCCCAATACTTCAGCAAACTGGTACACAAATAAAAGGGACTGTAGCTTCAAGCAGGTCTTTAACTGCATTAAAACTTTAAGCAACTCAAAATTACATATTAGAAAATGCAAACAAGTTTTAAGGAGCAATTTCCAGAATGCAAAATGTGTAACAAATAGTAAAGAACGTGTTGGTTTGATATCATCCCTTCTTTGTTTTACCTTCTTGTACATTAACAGAATGGAGTGGTCCCATGGTGTAAAGGAGAGCACTCTGAACTCCGAATCCCAAGGACCTGAGTTCAAGTCTCAGTGGGGACCATCCCCTGGCAGTTCAATGCCTCCCTGCCATCCCATCCCGTCACATCTCGGATGCTCAGCAGGGTCAGCCCCGGTTAGTACCGGGTGCTGTGACAGTCCCGAGGACTTCACTGTCACTGTCCAAGCTCGCTCGGCCGTGGCAGATGGACCTCAGGACTGAAACAGTGGGGCCAGTTCTGTGCACGCTGTGCCTGACCTAAGAAATCCCCTGCGCAGGCTGGAAGGGCACACCCACGTGGGGAGAGCCCTGCCCAAAGCTTCATTAGTGAAGTCTGGCCAGACATACATACATTAACAGATGTGCAAATATTAACACGCCAGGTATGCTTTGCATGCTTACTCTCAGCTCTTGCTAAGAGGAAAGATAAGGGGGCCTTACCTATTGTATGTATTTAAAACCCAAGTCAGAAGGCTAACAATCTCATTTGCTTCCAGATCCTCTGCAGCAAGTTCTTGCATTCGAGTGGCCAAAGCTTGATGGTACATGTTTAGCAATCTGTTGAAAATGTCATAATGTGGAGGAAAACATTGATCCAGTAGGGTTTTAGCCACGAGCAGGTCATCAAGGACGTATTTCCGTATGATTTCGAGATGCCGCACGAGCCACATTTTATCCGATTCTCTGGTATCTGCCTGAGTGCCTTCAATTCGTGTGCTCACAGTTCTTTCCAAAATGTTGAACATTTTTTCTTTCCACTTCTTTGGTCTGCCAGGGGGGATGAACCCAGTCTGTTTTTTCCGGTCTAACATGCGCCTGTCAATTTTCTCCTCTCTCTCAATTATCCTCACCACAGAAACAAGCAAGGTTGGATCCCGACGGACGGTGACCAGAGATCTTTGAACCACCATCCAAAGCTGCTTTGCCAGTTCCTCGGACAGTTTCTGCATGTCCCCGAAGTAAGTGTGGATGAGGTTCATGTCATGTGTGTTTTTGCTGTCCATGCGGTACTGCTCGTACATCAGGTTATCACGGGAACACTCTAAATCCATCAGCTTTCGATGAGCTTGCAGAAGTTCCCCTCGCTCAATCAGATCATGGGTCTCCCTGACTATCTCTGGAACTGAAAGAAAGGCAAAGAAGAAAAAAATCACAGAGAGTGCAAGACCACACAATCAAAATACAAAGAATTTATATGAGAGAATAAAAACCCTAGGAAAAAAGCTGGAGCACAACTGTAGGAATTATTTTAAAATAATTTAAAGGAAATTATTTTGAGGTATTCAAAAGTTTTTAGTAAATGCTATACTTTATACATTATTAACTACAGTGCTCCATTTTGATCAGTGGCTAAAAAAGATCACAGTGCCAACAGAACAGAATTTCCTCTCTGCCTCCTGCCCCTAATAAATGAATTAATCCAGGAAAGTCCACTATGAAACAATTTGCAGTCTAGTCTCCTTATACCTTACACAAAAAGCTTTTCACTTACCTCACTAAAAGTCACTTACTCTGCTGAACCTGAAGGCCGTATAAACCCAACAAATGCCAAATTTTACCTCCTTCTTGAAAGACCAGGTTTTGCCTGCTTAAGGCACGAAGGACAAATAGGGATAAACACCTCTATGCTGCTAAACTATTTAGAAGATTTTTCTTCTTTACGATTTTTCAGTATTTGAGGAATACTATAGAAGAGGACTAGGATTGTATATGTATGGCCAAACTTTGCAAAGGAAGATTTGGGCAGGGCTCTCCCCACGTGGGTGTGCCCTTCCAGCCTGCACAGTGGATTTTTTAGGTGAGGCACAGTGTGTGCAGAACTGGCCCCACTGTTTAACTCCTGAGGTCCCTCTGCCACGGCCGAGCGAGCTTGGACAGTGACTGTGAAGTCCTCGGGACTGTCACAGCACCCGGTAGTAACCGGGGCTGACCCTGCTGAGCATCCAAGATGTGACGGGATGGGATGGCAGGGAGGCATTGAACTGCCAGGGGACAGTCCCACTGAGACTCGAACTCAGGACCTTGGGATTCAGAGTCCAGAGTGCTCTCCTTTACACCACGGGACCACCCTAGGATTGTGTGGGGAACTGAAAAATCACAGCAGAAAAACTGTCACTGCAAAAAAGGCAGCTAGTGATAAATTTGGTAGCCACCAAAAAGGTTTAACAACTGTAATGGTCTTCTGAATCATTACCAAAACCACTTGGTTTCTAAAACATTTGATGATCTCTGTGCAAAACAACTACACTGTTTAGCAATTCCGGGGCGGGGAGGGGAATGGTACATGCTAAAAACTTCTCAGAATGCCTGAAAAGGCTTATTGTCTCAATTGCATTCATCTGTACAAAAGCAAATGACACAAACAAAACAACACAAACAAAACAACTCAGCATTTGAACATTCATAATTTTGTCATTCTTTGTTTTTAATTGCTCAACATTGCATGTAACCAGTACTCTTTAAGTTCACACTGTATCCCAGTTTGGTACCACAGCAGTTGGATACAGGCCGAGAGAAAGTAAACTCATCAACTTGGTATGTCTGGGAAACGATTTGTCTTTATAGGTACACTTTGTGTATTAGTATCAGGAGATAAGAGGAGAGAAAAGACTATTTAAATAAAATCAAATTAGTATGATAGGTTTAGCCTCTGTTATAGGGGTAAAATATTTAAAATTATTTATAAGCAGAAAAGTCCTGGCAAGGAACTCATTGTGATTCAAGATGGAATGTAATGTGCACCAAAAAGGTTGCACAGAATGACAGAAGTAATTCCATTTTCTTTATCTTCACAGTATCCATTGTATCACATTAGTTCTATGTAATTTTGTAAACCCTCACAGTTGTGCAGTAGTACAAAAACTACGTGTCTTCCATGTGTAATTTCTTTATGCACAAGTTATTTTCTGTTACTGTGCTCTCTAACTCTGAAGCAAGGACTATGCACAGTTGAAATTAAACTTCAGGTAGTTTATACTTAGGCTTACAACACTCACAGAAACCCCTGAGGCTCCTAATTGCTGTGTGAGAAAGACTGTCAGGGAATCTCTGACTGGAGATCTTGCCATTTCGTATTTTTGTCTTTGTTTGTGAAATGTTTTTGCCTCCTAAAATCATTTTTATACCCAACTGGCTTATGTAGGTGCCCAACTCAGGTGGCAACATACCAGAACTTTACAAATATTCTTTCTGTATTCTTTGCTTGTCTATTTCAGTCTTTTATACTAAACATGTTACCCCTGCTACTGATTGCTGGCAGGAAATTTGTGAGTTTTGTATGATGATGAGATAGGCCAGACTAGAAGGTCCTACAGCACAATTTAGCCTTCATCTGTATTAAATGGTTACCAGCTACTTCCCTGAATGTGATGTGTACGCAATTCTTCCTTTAATTCTTCATTCCCAGTGAGGCTGAAAGTTCCTGACATTACTTGGGAACCTTACAGCTGTCAGCACCATTTTAAAGAGCTTTCAGTACGTGCAGGATCATGTAAAGATGCTAAATTACCTGAAAATATGTTCTTGAGATTTTCTACAGCAGCTGCCAGTTGGCTGTGTTGCACTACAGCATCCTTCACATCCTTGAGATTTTCTATAGTGTTGATGCTCTGTCTCCAGTCCTTATTGACATCTATCAGAGACTGCTGAATGTCCTTCACATCATTCAGTGCATTGTGCAGTTGGCTTAAGCCTGTTCGTACTCCATCTAACTGTGACTGTATTGCTGCCTTGAAAACAAACAAAAACAACTCATATTAGTCCTTTAAGTTCCATATTTTCAACATTTCTCAAGAATTAATTTTCATTCCAGCATCTATCATTTTCAGAGTAAAAAAACAAAAAGGAAATATTGTAATTTATTAGAAATGTGCAAATTCATGCGTGCACAACTTTGTGTCTATGCACATATGGTTTTTTTCAAGTTTTGAGGTTTTATCTAGTTTAAAAGGACCTAGATACAACTGGTTCACCCACAAGGATAACACAGGAGCTTAGGCAGATAGATCATCAGCTTTACAAATCTGTATTGAACCAGGACCATGGGAAGGCAGAATGAGATTTTTTCCATTTCTTTGATAAATTAATTTCAAAGGGGGATGTCAAAAGAAATCTGATCCAGATGTTCCAACAGAATGTATAGATTCTCAAAGCATTTTAATAAGGAAATTACAAATTTCTGCAACTGTCCTGGACTGAGCTGGCAAATCGCCAACTGTCCAAGACAGAGTGGAAAGGGTTCCTCCTCCCCCCAACCAGCCAAGGGGAAAAGAATAGGGAGAGGAAAGAAAAACTTTCAAACCAGGTTTATGCTGAAACTAACTACATGTATTTATACAGAAAAGAGAAAATTAAGAGGAAACTACAATATAACACACACTTACACAAGTTACATATATATAACAAGGCATAACTTCCCACTCCCCAATTAATACAAAGCAAAGTCTATTACACTAGATCTGTAAGTACTCTGAGAGACACACAGCAAGAAACAGAAAGAGTAACAACAAAAATGTTTCTACTTCCCTGAATGCAAACAAAATGCAAGCACAGGCAACAGGAGCAGGGCCTAGCATAGTAGAGGAGCTGCCAGATGTCCTCCTCTTAGTGCAGCCATGATGCAACTAACCAAGCCACTCCCACACACTGGATTTTACACCCTTTGAGATGATGTAGTATGGTATGGAATACAATATTATTGGCTGGAAGAAGTCAGCTGTGAGCTAGCTCAGCCCAGCTTAAATCAGTTGACAATCCTAGACCTAGCTGAACTTTAAAACCTAAATTTAGGTCCACCTGGCTAAATCCATAACAGCAACTGGAAGTGCTCTTGAAAAAAAATTTAATTCTGAAATGTTCTAAAAAAACTTCAGCAAACTCAAACCAAAACACCCTCCAGCCTGTCATGCCTGAAGGAAAAAAATATATCAAAAGTGATTCAGTCAAAACGAACAACAAAACCTCAAACTGAATAAAATTTTAATTCTGTGAAACATCAACAATCAGACCAACAATCCAACTACTAGATTATTTTGGCATAAAGACAGGTTATTGATCTAGATCTCTTGTGACATGTGACACTTGAAATAATGACTCTACAAAAAGGCTATTCAGCCTGAATATCATTTGACAGTCCAAAACCTTACAGAAATGCATTATAGTGCATATCTGAGTGAAAGAAATCAAATCACATCCACAGCATGTTTTTTATATACGTATTTTTAAAAAGATGTGAAGGTGAAATCAGATGAGTGGAAAATACAGCTATAAATAACAAACTTCAAAAGACAAGCCAAAGACAAGAGGTCAATGAAAACGCAGTTGCACATTTCAAGGAATTGAAGTAACCAGTAAAGAAATGAGGCATTACTGGTTTTGCTAAGCTCAGAACACATTTTTTTTTGCCAGACTTTTAAGGCCCAAAAACTTGGACAGTTATGGAACTTTTTGTCTGATACTGGAAGCCAAAGAGGAAATCCTGGTAACTGTGAACAACATTTATTGTGTTTTAAATGTACTGGGAAAGTCCCGGAAAAATGCAGCGATTTTTAAAATAGTGTTATTTATGTACTTTCAAATTATGACATGCTGATTTTATTGATAAAAATGTATTTTCCTGCCAGACTCAGTACAATTAAGCAGAGGTAAGGCATTTTTATACAGTATCTGTCTATAGTCCTGCTGCATTAACACATTTTTCCCTTACAGGAACTATGATAATTGGGACACTCAAACAGTCAATACAATACTCATACACACTCTTCTGCAGCTGACCATAAAGCACTTTAAAAATCACATCATCATTAAATGTTCAGTACTTTCATTTTGATATTTCAGTTTCTTCTGAGGCAGATGATCAGATATTCAAATTCTTGCTTTTTAACTCTGGCAGAAGCTTGATTATGTTAAACAAAAACAATTCTGATCTTGGTTTCTGACACCAATGGACAAGGAAAATTCTAAAAACAGACATCCACCCATGTTCAGTTTGTCCTCTAATAGTCAGCTGGGGTGAGGGAATGGGGTGTGGGGGCAGGGAGCAAAGTATCCATGCACTGTGGACTTTGCTTCCTACAATGCATATACATCTCAAATTGGACTGACCAACACTGTATTACAGAAATGAAAACAAACGGTGCCATCCTGGGAACAGGGCTCAAAACTTCCTTTTTATGACTTTTCAAGTGACAGCCCTCACCATGAAGCCACAGAAACAGGACTCTGCCTGCCTGGTCCTCTCAGAGACCTGTGGTTCAAATTAATGACTGCACGGCAGCCAAGAATCAAAATGGAGAGGATTTCATGCATGTTCACACTCAGGAAGACCCACGGCCTCAAAACTCTCCTAGGATATATATACAGTATTTCTCCCAAGAGAAGTTCTCCCATTGACTGAGCAAGTGTACAAGGACAGCTGTCAATGTTTATAATTTCACAGGCTCTGGAACAGAGTGTGAGCAGCTCTTCACCTTGTTTTGAACAGCACTGCCCAAAACCTCGAGCCTACAGTGCAAGCTGGTGCTCCTCCACACATCATTTCAGAGTTCTGCTACCAAAGCTCAGAAACCCTGCTTACTTACCACCATCAGTCTCATACATGGAACAGAGGAGTTTGATACATTTGAAAGGAGCTCTTTCTATAAAAATTTATGTCACACAGGAAGAAATGCAGCAAAGGATGTAATAAACTGACATAATTAAATATTTGGGAGAGGATATAGAGAGGGTATGCAGATTCACCTGAAGGAAATGGTCACAAATATGAAAGCATATCTGGTCAGAAAGAAGCACTAACATGTTCACAGTGAAAGATTTCCAGCGTGTTCATTCACACAGATGAAGCAGTAACACAGCCTGAGAAGCCAGCAAATCCTCTGGCTGATGATTCTGATGTCTGTGTCTCTCCATCTTCCACACCACAATTATATGAAGTTTAAATGCAGAGCAAGAGTATTTCTTACATCCTCTCTGTGCTCCCATCCATTACAGTAATTCTTATGGGAAAACCAGCTTTGTTATCCATTGCATCACTAGCCATCATCTGCTTCAGGAATCCATCCTCAGTTGATTAAGGGATATTGAACTTCTTTTTGTAACGGGTATTTCTGACCACCTACAGATGACTGAAGTAACTTAAGGCAAGTAAGAAGAAAACTAGCTATAAAGTGGATTTAGGCATTACACTGACAAAGTTTAGTCATGACTGTCTACAGAAGCAGCCAGGAAAAATGATAAAGTACTCCAGGCAAATGACTGTGCTCATATATTATAAATAGCTCACAGTAACTAAACAGCTGATCCATTATTAATAGACTCCACACTATCTGCTTCCTGACTTTAATCTGAAAAAGCCAAATCATCAGAAAATGTTGCTTCCATTCCACAGACAAGAATAAACATGTAATTTGCTAACAGATTTCTTCACTGTGAAAGAAAAGTGGCTTTCTTTTACATCATGCAGAATCCTACAAGGAGCATTGAATAGTCGTAAGATAAATCACCTTATACTGAAATACACAACTCAGTAACAGTGTCTACCAGCCATTTTGATCTGAGAAAATTTTGTTTCTCAAAGCACTTTTCTAAGATTCTACTCCATGTACTTAATATAGTGGTCTAAAATGACTGTTGGCTAGGGAGTATCAGTGAAGGAAGAAAAGAGAGAACTCAGTAAGACATGGACAATAAACACAGGATAACCATACTCATGTTTCATGCTAAGTCTGTGTATGCACCGACATGTGCACATGTGAAGGAGGGGGAAAATCATGGGGCAGATTTCCAAAAGAGACAAGAATGTGAAGTATTTTTGCTATCTTGCCTAAATTCCCCATGTAAAAGTCAGACATGAAACCAACTGATCCTTTTCCAGATGCAATCATCAATTTTTTGTATTCAGTCATTGAGACAAAAGTCTGTTGGCTGCCAAGCTCTACAGCACAAGGGTGGCTGTCCACAGGTACTGGACATACTTGAAATGCTTGAATAAAATGTCAGTAAGATGTCCAGCATTAGTCTGCATTACTGTCAGGATACAAATTTTGTTTTGGACACAGAGCAAAAACTGATGTCCATGGTTTAAAACTACCTATCTTGATGAAAATGTAGAATCAAAAAACCAAAAGAAAAAAAAAACAAAAAAGGACACTCATGCTACACCACAGACACTCAGGTTTATCAGTCCTTGTACCTTGAGTCGAGCTTCTACTGATGCCTTCTTACGAGCTTCCCTCCTGCGATACTGCTCCACTTTATCCAGCTGATCGGGACGCTGCAGCATTCCTGCCACTCTCTGAACAGCTGTGGCAACAGCTTCCCTGTCCGTTTCCTCCATTGCTGATTGGGGCCTCAAAACGCCTTCATACCTTAATAGTACTGAAAAGAAATAAAACAATTTTAGAAAATACTTCCTTTTCATTTGATGGCTATGTGACATTTCAAAGTTGCATGTATGGCCAAACTTCACAAACGAAGATTTTGGAAGGGCTGTCCCCACGTGGGTGTGCCCTTCCAGCCTGTGCAGTGGATTTTAGGTGAGGCTCAGCGTGCGCAGAACTGGCCCCACCGTTTAACTCCTGAGGTTCATCTGCCACGGCCAAGCGAGCTTGGACGGTGCCAGTGAAGTCCTCAGGACTAGAACCTACAGCACACAGCATTTCCCAGGAGGTCTCCCATCCAAGTACTAATCCGGGGCTGACCCTGCTGAGCTTCCGAGATCTGACGGGATCGGATGTCAGGGAGGCATTTAACTGCCTTCATTTCAAAGTTAACAACTGGAGAATTAACTTTGGCAATAAAAACAGTGCAACTTGACAGAAGCATCATCAGACTGTGTTATAAAGAGGAGTAACTGGAATTCTACAAGAATTGCATTTAAAGTCACTTAACTCTCTTTCACTTGTTTCCTTGAAACATTCTTTGGTTGCTTTTCTTACATTTACCTTGCTCACTGTAAGTTTATATAAAAAAATCCCTAAAACCCAAATCACAAAAAACCCACCACCACGAACAGCAAAGTTTAATTAAAAAAACCAGATTCTATCAAATCATAGAGTAAGTTTGCCTATCAAAAGGTGAATGAGACAAGCATAAAGGAATCTTGTAGATGGTTGAAGCAAAAATCCTAACTCTTCCTGAATTTGAATCTGGCGGAGCTGAGAGAATCACAGTTCCCCTGCAGGAACAGGTCAAATTTGCTACCAAAACTGCAGAGAAACAGCTATGAAGTTCTAAATCTGGAGACTTAACTATAAAGCACTACCATTTAAACGTCTGATGGATAATTTTTTTATTTCCTACTCTTGTTTTCAGTTCTTCACACAGTATCAATCCAGTCCATCAAGGGTGTAGGTACACATGGAAAAATTAATCAAGTATTTCGCCTAATTCTAATTTCTAGTTTAGTCAAGACATGCATGCAAACTAGTGTGCAGAAAAGGTAAATTCTGCCAATTGTCAAGCCTGACCTGTTCTCTCAAACTTCACTGGCTACTAACAGAGAGCAGGGAGGACCCCAGACAGCAAGCATGTTCACAGAACTTTGAGGGACGTATCTGGAGCTCCTCATTGCTTCCAAATTATTTCCATCATTTTGTGTCTTCAGCCTTGTAATCAAAACAAACATTTTAGATATTGCTGCCACAACCAGAGATTACACTCTCTCATATCCATATTATTCCTTGAAAGTAGATACCTACTTTCAGAGCAGTATGTGTTCACATATTCACCACATCACTTATTTTCAACAGAATAATGATCTGATGAAGAACTGTGCCAAGGGCACAGCACTGAAAGAGCAAAAGCAAGAAAACTCATGGCATAAGAGAAAGACAGCTTGATAAATGAAGGGGAGACACTCTCCCACCCCCAAAAAACCTGAAAAACTGAAACAAAGAAAATTGCTCACCACCTCTCACAGGCAAACTAATGCTCCAGTTGGTCTCTGGACAATGGCCACTCTGGAAGCAAAACCCCAATATTTTATTGCTAAGTATGACATTGGGAATTTCCCTTCAGCCAGTCTGGGTCAGATGTTCCAGCTGTCCCCTCTCAATCTCTTGCCTATCCCCAGCCCACTCGAGGGGAGTGGAAGGCAGGATAGGAAAAAGCCTTCACACTGTGTGAGGAGCCTTCAGCCACAGCCAAAACACTGCAGTGCAAGCAGCACTGTTTTAGCCAAAAATCCAAAACCATAGTGCAGTACAGGCACTTATAAAGAAAGTTAACTCCATCTCAGGCAGACTCTCTAGAGCATTAGTAGAATGAGTCACTTTAGAATCTACCAGGCATTCCAGGTAAGGTTTGCCCATGAGCCAGCCTGCAAGACCCTAAGTCTATGTCTCAAGTTCCCTCATCTGAAATACCAAGATCTGTATCTCCAGTACCTTCAAAGGTTAGATGCATAAGCATGCACTTATTCCAGAATTATTTCCACAGCACGGACTCCTGCCCTCCTTTACCTCCCAGCTGTGCAACCAGACCCATCACTTCTCTACCACTGGCCTGTTCGGCTCAAACCATGTCTGATTTCCCACTCTTCATCTGAAGGCGCAGGTTCTATTTTTGCCACTCATATTTTGGAATGAATACTCCTGCTTTGTTGGGCTCAATCCATTTCCAAGCTGTCTGAGCTCTATCCACAATAAATAAAAGGTAGTTACTTTCAGATATTGATTCACAACAGAAACAGTATTCTGCAGCAGAGAGCTGTATTCTGAATTACTGCCTTTATTAAAAATTGAACACATTCCACAGGGTTTCAACAGCTTCAACCCACACAAGCCACTACCCAGGCACATCAATCATACCTTGTGAGGAGAATCAGCAGCCAAGCACACTGGAACCGACCTGCCGAGGCAGACAGGCTCTTGCACAACCACCAGAGGAAGAGGAAACTTTAGGAAACCCTGTCAGCTTTACACAGAGGCTCTAAGTCAAAACTACCAACACCGTCAGAGCGAGGGACAAAACTAAGTCCCCAGCAGTCCTGGAAAGGCTCCATCTGCAAGTGCACCCTTATGCTCGGCACTCACTCTCCAGAACCGAGCCAGCGGGGACAGGCTCACAGGCCCCTGCCCCTCCCGAAAGGAGCTCCGGGGCTGGAGGGCTCAGCGACAGCGGGGAGGGGGCACGGCCCCTCCGGACTCCACATCTGGGAGGAAGCAGCCCCAGCCCCGCCCGGCTCCTCCCTGACAGATGTGGCTCAACTCCAACCCTCCGCCCCGACGCAGGTGCCGGTCCCTGCGGGGCAAAGGCCGAGCTCCCTCGGCCCGCGCCTCGGCCCCGGGGCGGGAGGCGCCCGGAGCACCCGCTCTGGCCCCGCCATCCCGAGTTGCTCCCCGCATCGCCCCGGCCCGCTCTGCCCCACCCGCTCCGCTTCCCTGTGCCAGCGCGGGGTCGCTACAGCCAGCGACAGCCCGGCAGGGCCCGGCGCGGCGGCGCTCGCAGGCGGGGACAGCGGCGGGACAGCAGCGGAGACAACGGCGGGGACAGCGCCGGGACGGCGGGGGAAGGAGGCGCGGCCGGCACTTACCGGGGCCGCGGCCGCCCCTGCTCGGCGAGGCGCTGACAGGCCCCGCTGCGCCGGCGCACGCGCGGTCGCGCAGGCGCAACACGCTGCCCGCGGCAGCGCCGCCTGGTGGCGGGTTGTGGTTGTGGCGTTTGCGAGTCGTGTTCGCCGTGTGGGTGTAAAAGGGTAGCGAGTGCGCCTTGGGGCGGCGTCTGGAGGCACCTAGATGGGCTGAAAATATAAATAAACTGCGCGAGTGCTGTGAGGTGTGGGCTGGAATGGTCGCCTACTACGAATTTGCTGGTGACACCAACTTGGGTGGGAGTGTCGACCTGCTGGAAGGCAGGAGGGCTCTGCAGAGGGATCTGGATAGACTTGAGAGATGGGCTGATTCCAATGGGATGAAATTCAACAAGGCCAAGTGCCAGGTCCTGCACTTTGGCCACAACAACCCCATGCAGCGCTACAGGCTGGGCACAGAGTGGCTGGAGAGCAGCCAGGCAGAAAGGGACCTGGGGGTACTAATTGACAGGAAGCTCAACATAAGCCAACAGTGTGCCCAGGTGGCCAAGAAGGCCAATGGGATCCTGGCCTGGATCAAAAATAGCATGGCCAGCAGGACCAGGGAAGTGACCCTTCCCCTCTACTCTGCGTTGGTGAGGCCACACCTTGAGTATTGTGTTCAGTTCTGGGCCCCTCAGTTCAGAAAGGATATTGAGGTGCTGAAACGAGTCCAGAGAAGAGCAACAAGGCTGGTGAAGGGACTGGAGCACAAGCCCTATGGGGAGAGGCTGAGGGAGCTGGGGTTGTTTAGCCTGGAGAAGAGGAGGGTTAGAGGTGACCTCATCACTGTCTATAACTACCTGAAGGGAAGTTCTAGCCAGGTGGGGGTTGGTCTCTTCTCTCAGGCAACCAACAGTAGGACAAGAGGGCATGGGCTTAAGCTCTGCCAGGGGTGGTTTAGGTTGGATATCAGGAAGAAGTTCTTTAAAGAGAGAGTGGTCAGGCATTGGAATGGCCTGCCCAGGGAGGTGGTGGATTCACCATTCCTGGAGGTTTTTAAACTGAGATTGGACATGGCACTGAGTGCCATGATCTGGTAAATGGACTGGAGTTGGACCAAGGGTTGGACTTGATGATCTTGGAGGTTTTTTCCAACCCAATCGATTCTATGATTCTATGATTCTATACAGTTGGTATCATCTGGAAAAAATGGAGGAAGCGTGTGCCATTATTTCCTCACGAGGGAGTTGTTAAGCTTGGGAATGGGTGGCCCAGGGTGGTGGTGGAGGCGCCATCCTGGAGGTGTTTTGAGGCAAGGCTGGACATGCCAGTCCGTGCCCGGGTGTAGCTGACAGGGAGGTGTTCGGTCAGAGGTTGGGCTCAATGGCCTGGGAGGTCTTTCCCACCCCAGTGCATTATCATAGAATCGATTGGGTTGGAAAAGACCTCCAAGATCATCAAGTCCAACCCTTACTCCAACTCCAGTCCATTTACCAGATCATGGCACTCAGTTCCACGTCCAATCTCAGTTTAAAAACCTCCAGGGACGGTGAATCCACCACCTCTCCGGGCAGCCCATTCCACTGCCTGATTACTCCCTCTGGAAATAATTTTTTTCTGCCATCCAACTTCAATTTCCCCTGGCAGAGCTTGAGCCTGTGCCCCCTTGTCCTATTGCTGAGTGCCTGGGAGAAGAGACCAACCCCCACCCGGCTAGAACTTCCCTTCAGGTAGTTGTAGACAGTGATGAGGTCACCTCTGAGCCTCCTCTTCTCCAGGCTAAACAACCCATTCTGTGGTTCTCCAAGGGTGCCGCAGGTGGGTAAGCTGGAAACCATGCGGTACCTTCAGGTCCATGTGGAAGTGCCTTTGCCCGTCAGAGGAGAAGGGAAAGAAAAAACCCCTCTCTCAGCGCGCTGTGTCTCCTTAGGCACGGGCCGGACCCGAGCCGAGTCGAGCCGAGCCGGGAGGAGTCTGGCAGTGCTGGCGCTGCCCCGCTGCGGCCCCGCTGTATCCCCGGCCCGGTCCCGCGGCACGGCCCCGGCCCGGCCCCGCTGTATCCCCGGCACGGTCCCGCTGTATCCCCGGCACGGTCCCGCTGTACCCCCGGTACGGCCCCGCTGTATCCCCCGGTACGGCACCGCGGCATCCCCGGCACGGCACCGCGGCATCCCCGGCACAACACCCAGCCACGCCGGGGCCCAGGGGAGCTGAGTGCTTAGGGTTTAATTTGTATGAAACAGAAAAATATGGTGCTTTTAAAAAGACAAGTAGTTACGAAATTAGCACTGGCTTGTTGGGTCCGGTGGGAAATGTGGGCGACACGAGGTGTGTCCTGGGGACGGAGTTGTTAGTTAGCCGGGTTTGTGTCGGAGTTGCCATAGCAGCTGCCAGCAGCGCCCAGGCAGAACGCAGGCTTAAAAACCTGCTGGAGATTAAGCAAAGTCTCAGCCGACCCTCGGTGCCGAGCACCTCGCAGCGGCACCTGCAGCAGCCGTGTAAGAAGGACCCTGACCTGTCCCCCAACACGTGAGTTCCCACCTGCAGCAGTGTGACTGGAGAGAAATCATAGTTATGCAAATAGAAATATAGTTTTGGTAACAGGCAACCGTAGATGAGCTTTTATAATTCTGAAAACTGCTTAGATTGTCTCTTTTTAAATCAGCCACCAAAAGTAGAGATTATTTCCTTTCCATGCTAATCTAAAATTGATGCTGTAACAGGGATAAAATTACTGAAGTACAATGTTACATTGTCCAGTCATTTTCTGTATTGTTGATTTAGGTTGGTTTTTGTGTGGTGGTGCAGATGGAGGAGACTGTGGGAGGTGAGACGGAGTTGGGGGAAAGAGTCAAGCCTAGCTCCTCTCATGGTCACTCTGCACCGCAGGAATCAGAACAACTGAGAGGAATGCAACTTTCTTCCAAACCTCATATTGATCTCTGTCCACCTCTCATTTCTATAAGAAAAGGTAAGGGAGAAAATAATAAGTGCTTCATGTTGGCTTTGTATGGAAAAGAAATCCAAGAAGAAAATGGGAATCCAATTATTAAGTAGAGTGTTTAAGTTTATATATACTGACTGGCTATCTGCTATTCTGAATGTGCCAGTGTAGGGACTGCAATATGCAGTTTTCAGCTTTATAAATAAATATGTACAAATAAATAAACATGCATATATGTTTATATATATATATGTATTTACAGGGTCATGTTTTATGTATGTGTATTTACAGGGCTGTCCACAGTGCAACTGTGATCCCTTAGCAGATTTCTTAGTGTTGAATAACATTAGTGTGATTAGAACCATTTTTATGGAAGTAAAACGAGTGGTACTCTGTGGTATGGTGTACTCTACAATATGGCTTATGATGTGGTATCTCCTTTATATTAACAGTGGTAATAGAGTGAATAGTTAGTTCAAAGATTATTGAACATGGCCTCACAATGACATCAGTCAGCTTCCTCTGTGCCTGCATGTGCATCCCTTATGTATGCCCACTTTGCTTAAGTATTCCCTGACCTTTTGGAAGATGATCATAATAGAAAGTACTGAATAAATAAGTATTTGTGGCATCTGGGAGAGGTGCTTAGGGTCTGGAGGAAAGCTGATGTCACTCCTAACTTCAAGAAGAGCAAAAAGGAGGACCCAGGGAAGTACAGCCTAGTCAGCCTCACTTTAGTCCCTGAGAAGGTAGTGGAGCAGCTAATGCTGGATATCATTTCCACCCACATGAAGAACAAGAGGGTGACTGTGAGTAGTCAGCATGGATTCCCTGAGAGAAGAAATGTGTGACCCACTTCATTTCCTTTTGCAATGAAATTATTGGTTTAATAGTAAGGGGAGTGCAGTGGTTCTGGTCTGCCTTTTCTTCAGTAAGACATTTGACATTGTCCTATAGGGAATTTTTTATTGTGCCCTTTGAGGTGTGTTAAACACATATTTGTTCTGAAATATATATACAAAAATTAATAAACAATACATTAGACAGTCCTAACCCAATAAGCAATTCTGTAAGAAGTCTGCAAAGATGCTTCATGAAGCAATTCTTTATATACAATTGCATTAGCATGGAGCACCTCAGCCCAGCCTTGGGTCCATCCCCCCAGTACGAGCTGTACTGCCCAAAGGTAAGCTCTGAGCCTGACATTCCAGGATGGCTACAGGACAGTGCTGGGACTGTTTCTTGTCTCATCACCAAGGCAAACTATACTCCCTTATAGGGAGTTGTTCTGCCTCTGGCATTCCTGCTTCCAGCCAGCTTAACATCTTCAGCTGAGCCTTTTCGCATTCCTGGGTTACAAATTACCACAGCTGAGAGGCTAAAGTTTATATTTCCCCTTCATTCTTGTAATATCCTCCTGTAGAAGCTGTTGAAATGTGTGCTGACAGAGCAGAAGGTAAGATAGATTGAAAACTGGTGGAGCAGGCAAGCTCAGAGTGTGGTGATCGGCAGCACAAAGTCCAACTGGAGCCCAAAGCATAGTGGTATACGCCAGGGGTCAATACGGGGTACAGTCCTGTTCAACATCTTCATTAATGATCTGGATGATGGGGCAGAGGGTAACCTCTGCAAGATTGCTGATGACTCACAAGTTGGAGGGATAGCCGAGACACCAGAGGGTCGTGCTGTCCTCCAGAGGAACCTCAAAAGGCTGAAAAGACAGGCTGACAGAAACCTCAAGAGTTCAACAAGAGAAAGTGAAAATTCCTGCACCTGGGGATGAACAAGCCCATGCAACAGTACAAGTTGAGGGCTGAATAGCTGAAAAAGAGATTGACAGGAAGGAACCTTGTGGATGCCTAAGTTGAACATGAGCTGGCAATGAGTGCTTGTGGCAAGGAAATCTGATGATGCCATGGGCTGGATGAGGAGTATTGCCAACAGGTTAAGAGGCCTGATCCATCCTGTCCTGGGTTGAGCTGGCAAATCTCCAACTGTCCAGGACAGAGTGAAAAGGGTTCCTCCTCCCCCCAACCAGCTAAGGGGAAGAGGGAGAGGAAAGAAAAACCCTCTCCCCAGTTAATACAAAGCAAAGTCTATTACACTAGATCTGTAAGTACTCTAAGAGACACATAGCAAGAAACAGAAAAAGTAAAAACAAAAATGTTTCTACTTCCCTGAATGCAAACAAAATGCAAGCAGAGGCAGCAGGGGCAGAGCAAGGCCTGCTTCAAGACAAAAGCTGGGTCACGTCCGGCTTGTACCTCGGCCATGGCAGAACTGACTAAGCCACTCTCACACACTGGATTTTACACCCTTTGAGATGATGTAGTATGGTATGGAATACAATATTATTGGCTGGAAGAAGTCAGCTGTTAGCTAGCTCAGCCCAGCTTAAATCAGCTGACAATCCTAGGCCTAGCTGAACTTTAAAACCTAAATTTAGGCCCACCTGTCCAAACCCATAACACATCCTTTGCACTCAGCACTGGTGAGGCCTCACCTGGAGTACTGCGTCCAGTTTTAGGCTCCTCTGTACAAGAGAGACATCGATATGCTGGAGAAACTCCAGTGAAGACGATAAAGGCACTGAAACACCTCCCCTGTGAGAAAATGCTGATAGAGCTGGGTCTGTGTGGGATCTTTTCTGTGCATATAAATACCTGAAGGGAGGGTGTGAGGAACAGAGAGTCAAGCTCTCTGCAGTGGTGTCCAGTGAAAACATCAGAGGAAATGGCACAAACTGAAACACAGGAGGTTCTCTCTGAGCATCAGGAAATATGTTTTCACAGTGAGGGTGACAGAGCACTGGCACAGGTTGGTCAGGGAGGTTATGGGGTCTCCATTCTTGGAGATATTCAAAAGTCATATAGAAGTGCTCCTGGGTAACTGGCAGTAAATAATCCTGCTTGAGCAGGGGTAGCTGGACCAGATGACTTCTAGGGACCCCTTCCAATTTCAACGATTTTATGATTCCTTGAATAATACATTATAATCCGGGGTAAAAAGATAAAGTCTGTAAGAAAATTTGTAAGGAAATCAGTGCTATTAGAATTTTGGTTTTAATTGCAATCTTATCAGATATTTAGAATGAACTAAACAGTAATTCATGAAAGTTTAGTGAGCTGCTTATTAGCATTACTGCATGCTTCACTGGTGATCCTATTTGCTGCTAGTGATGGAACATAAACATCATATTTGGAGAAATAAAATAGACTGAAAGCAAGATGTAGAAATTACAAATAGCATTGTTCAGTGCTTTCAAATAATTATCTTTTTGAAGCTCATTAAAACAGTATTTCTGTTAAGGAGAGATAAAGCAATATTTAGGAATGCTTTGGAATTAAAATTTTTAAAAGAGAAGTGGCTTCTGACTGGAGGTAAGTTATTGTACTTAGTATCAGGAAAACATAAATACTCTTATTTGTTACTCAAATTACTTAAAAATATTCAAATCCTAATTTATTGAAAAAAACCTATAGGCATACAATTATTTTCTTATTAAATAAGTTAAAGGGCTTCAAAAGCTCTTAAGGACACTTAATAACACACCCTAAGATAGTTACACACCCTAACAATATATGTCTTGTTTTTATTGCAAAAATTATCAGTCTTTATTCTTCAGATATTCCATATGCTGAACTTGTCTTGCAAGTCTGTGCAAGTAGCAAGTTTGCCAGCAACACATGAGACTGATAATGAGAATTTAGATACAGGAGAGGAGTAACTGGGTGACAATAGCAAGTGTGAAAAGTGAGAGTATTGTAGGGTATCTATTTTTTCCAGAACTGATTTCTTCAAGGTAGTACCTTAAATTGTTTTTTCTTACCTCTTTTGCTATCTGTATGCATTGCTTGAAATTCAGCTTGAGATGAAGAGCATTATATATCTGTTCCTCCTAGTGGCTTCTAAGTCTTTGTGCTGAGGTGCATGTTTTCTAATGTTCCTTTCATGTCTCATTTTCCCCAGACTGGAAGAGGTTAGCCAGCAGATGTGAAGACACAGTGCTGCAGGTCTTGTAAATGCATTTGTTGTGCATATACCTGAATAATTACTACTTGCCATTTCTTTTAACTAGACACAGAAAGTAAATACAGACATGGAGGGAACCTGAAGACAAGGAGCACTGAGCTAGGATCTGTTGTCATAGGATCACCTTTGACTGCTGTTCTTCCGGCAAGTGTTTTTATTCTAAATTAGGTGGTGACTCAAGTACTTTTTGCCTGCTGAATTTTCTTCTATACAGATTTTTCTTGAAGTCTTCACCAACAAACACTTGGTCTAATACTGAAGCATGCTGACTACCTTCAGTCTCTGTTAATTGCAAGAAGAAAAGAACAGTGAACCACTCTAAAGTGTCTACAGTGTTAGGCCTCTGACTTTGTGCTCACAGTGTGTGTTGCTGGGATTTTTGGTTTCTGTGATGTATTTTGTTTTCTATAATCCGTTGCAAGTAGAGACAACAGTAATGTAAAACATGCATTCAGAGTCTGGAGTACAACCAGATTTTGTGAGGCAAAGGTGGACTCTGGCAAACTCTTTTGCTTTTTTAATCCAAGAGTAGAATTGATCATTGCAATTCCTAGTTTAAAGTACTGGAAAATGATATGATTTATCTGTTTTTTCTCCAGTAAAAACTGTAAGATACAGACACACTTCAGACATCTCCAAACCCCAGATACTCATGTCTGTGTGTAGACGGAAATGACGACATGGTGTTTTTTTTATACAAATCTTTAGCTTTCCATATAGCTTCTGAAGATTTTCTGTTGACTTAAAAATGTTACTTAATATATCTATTTCCAGTGTGGTTTACACTGATGTGAAGATTTTGAAAAATCTTTTTTTGCCTAAATTTTCTTTGTCATTGTGCTGCTAGCTTTATATGACCTGAACATTCATCATCAATTGTATATTTGTTTCTGTGGTGACTGATTTTACAGTAATTTGTTTTATTTATTTCCTTTATGGTAATAACTTGTTATTATTAAAATGCTGGCAGTATAGAGGTAGATCTGGTCCCAGATCTGGAATATGGACACAAAGCTGACATTTGAATTAGATCCTTTATAGCACTAAACTGGTATTGTGACCTTAGCCTGGATCCACATCTGGTTCTGTGGTCCTCATGTGAAGTTTCAGATCTGTAGTTTTCATAGTAGTAGCTTTATGCTGAGAAATAATTCTGGACTAACAACTTAACTATTACTGTTCTTTCCCCTATGCATTCCTTAGATGCAATTTTTTATGTTTCTGCTTGAAGTAGTTTAAGAAATCGGCTTAAAGATCAACATTATAAAATACAGTCCTTAAGTGAGGAAAAATAATCTCTCTATAACTTTCATTTTCTAGACAACTGTTAAGAAAAGCATTGTACTTTCCAGTGAAAGTAGAAAGGAACTAGACAAGCAAGCCAAAATAACCAAAGAGGAGAGAAGAGCTCAGATAGATGGAAGACACAAGTATTTGATATCAAGGTTAGCAGATGGGATAGACTTGAGCGAGCAGCATGTGGAGGAAGCCATTATTTCTGATGACAAGGTAAACATCAATTAAAACTAAAATATTTCAAAATTTTCAGTCTTTGAAACTACTTCCCAATTAAGTACAATTGTAATTTTTTTTTTAGTTTCAACTTATAGAGCAATTCTTTGCCCCTAGTGGACTTAAGAAGTTGCTCTTCTTTTACCAAGATGTATTGCAGGTATGTTTCAATTATTACTTTTGCAAAAGCAAAGTTGCATTCTAAAAAATAATAAATCACATGACTGTTACAAAATTCAGAAAATCTTAACAGATTTTTTTTTTGGTATGTGGAAAGAACTTGGATCTCATTGTTTAGATTCTGCCATCCTGGCTTACATGGAAATGGGATGTTGCATGATTTGATATTGTTCTTGTTTTCACAAAAGAAAACTTGAAAATGGCAAAGTAGGGTAAAAATCCAGACTTCAAAATGATAAAGGTAATTGAGATGAAGTGTTTACGATATTCAGAGTTTAAAATACTAGATTAGCTAGCATAAGTATTACAGGAATGTGAGAGCTGTCTAAGAATTATTTCATCTTCTTTTGGTTTGAAATGCATTAACTCTACTATGGACAAAGCACTCATTCAAGAGGGCAAAAAGAATGCAATTTCTTTCTAAATTAAGGTGGCTTCATATTCAGGTCTGTCCCATTCTGCAGAAAATAATTTTAAGCTTAGAAAGGTAAGACTAGAAATAAGGCAGTTGTGGTCCCCAAGCTGTATTTTTCTCCCTTTAAGTTTGGAGAAGGAGAAGCCTCTTCATTAAGAGCAAAATAACTTGTTCAGCTTCCACCG
This sequence comes from Pithys albifrons albifrons, assembly GCF_047495875.1. Classification (NCBI taxonomy): domain Eukaryota; kingdom Metazoa; phylum Chordata; class Aves; order Passeriformes; family Thamnophilidae; genus Pithys; species Pithys albifrons. Next base: position 92,141,174 of record NC_092461.1, read on the forward strand.
AGTGTGCAATATCAGAAGGTGCCAAGTGACCTTGACATTGTCTAACACAACTACTGTGGGCTTCCAGAACTGCACAAGTCCTTCATCAGTCCTCTCAGATTATGCTATTGAGTGGCCATGATAGGGAGAGCTAACACACCATATGGTGGTATTTTAGGTTAGCTGAGGAGAAAAACTGATTGACAATGCTTCATCATCAGCTATGTGCAAGAATGAATTACAGAATCATTATAAACTAGCTAAATTAACAGAACTTTTGAGTGTTACTGGAATTGCTTAGAGACTTTGCAATGCATAGGATGAGCTCAGCTGTCAAAACAGTTTAATCAGTTTTTCATTTCCCTGGGACTGTGCGTGCACATTTCTGGGATGAATGTGTTGTTCTCTGACTTAAATGAAGATTAAAGTAATAATCTTGACATTGTTTTCCTTAACTGACAAGTCAGAAATAAATGCCCAGCCTGAGTTAAATGAAACATTGCATTTCTGCATTTAATTTTGGTTTATTTTGACCTTTTTACTCATTAAAAAAATAATTTGAGAGAATTCTGTTTTAGCTGCAGCATAGCGTAAAAATAAATGTTTCCGATGGAAAGTATAAATGCCATCTCTAGCATCTTCCACTGCATTCTGATGAGTGAAGAGAGCTCTTTAATTTGACTTTTCTGTAAGCAGTTTGATTTCCAGCATATTGGAGTATTGAATATTACTCAAGGGCAGTGTTATAATGCTTTCCCTTTTTTTAGCCATTTTTGACCATTCTTGGAGATAACATATGGGACAGGGCAGACCATTGGCCTGACAAGTAGGCAGGTTCTTACCAAGATCTATCAAAGCTCCTGTCTTTGCTCCTTCTCATCTCTCTTTTTCACCAGCTTAGGTGCATGATGTTCACTTGAAACTGTGTAGGGGTCAGCAGATGATGATTTGGGGTGGAAGGGGGAGCCACCACTGTGTATCACTCATCACATATTTTGTCTAGCAGGAGCTGAACACTTAACTTTTTAGAAAGAAGGCTTTCCTCAACTTTAAAGAGAAACACACTTGCAGATTTCTTCCACATTATTTTCTGTACATTTTTCCAAGTTTCAACAGATTGTTTTCCAAAATGCATGACACAAATTTAGAGGGAAGCAGGTATTTATTAGGCTTTAAACTTTTTTGTTGCTTTAAAGAGAAGAGGTTGTAGATTCAGATCAGTGGAGAGGGACCAGTGGCAGCAAGAGTTCTCAGAGAGAAAGTTTTTCAGTGATGGATGGTTAAAGAACTAGGCAGAAAGCTAAATTTTTTTGCCTTGTTGGCAGGACCTAGCTGACAGTGTTGCTTGTGAGTCCCAATCACAATTACATTCTGACTCTGCAGACCAGGCACATGACTTTTTTTGCAAGACATCCAGTTGGTTATCACAGAGGAAGTTGCTCTAGGAAACACTTTAGATTTAATTTTCTTATATTTTCTGAGACTTTCCCCCCTTCTTATTTGATTTTTGTTTTTCCTGAAAGAATGGGGCTATGAAACTCTTTACTGGGGACTGTGAGATTCATAAAAAGCTGATTCTTTAGAGAAAGCCACCTTGTGATTTCTGTATGGGAGGTACTGAGTCAGAATGAGCTTCATTTTAATTCACATGTTCAAATGGATAAAGTATTTGTATTATATAGTTTTTATGTTATTAACCTCTTATTTATAATTTTGCTAGCAAAAGTCAAATGCATCATTGAGGTCAGAAGAGTCAACGAACAGTTTGCCTCAGAAGAAGTTATTCATTACCATGGGTTTCACTGAGGTATGGTTAAAAAATTCGTTAGATGACATTTAAAAAGTAAAATGTTAAAAAACCATAACAGTTGTGCAGTGTTATATGACTTTTTGTATTTCTTGTATAGATATTTAAGTACATAGTCTCTGTCCTCATAATGCAGGATCTCCCAACATTTCCTGAACTGAGGTTGGTGTTCACCACTATCTGAGAGGACAGCAGGTCAAATAAACCCTTTTTGAAAAATCACAGACCTTACCACTTTTTAATGACTGCATGTTTAGTATTGTCCAGTGGTTGTGCACTTCCAGTTTAAAAGTACAGTTTTTCTGTGGTTTTGTATGTCTCTGCATATAATAAAACTGCACATTATTCAAAAATACTCTTAATAAATCCTTTATTTCATTCAAATTCTTATAACAACCTCCTCACTGTAGTGTCTAAGCATTATTCAACAGCGTATTTGGAGTAGTCATTGAGATTTCTGATTAATTTTCTTTCTTTCCATCTCTTTTGGGGGAAATCTGGTATTCCATATACAATTTTCTTTGAATAAGGCATGGTGATGCTTTGGTTTTTTGTTTTCTTTGTCCCCAAAGAGCCTGTATTAACATTGTAATGTTAGAAAAGACATAGCTGAGGGATTCTCTCTTGCTTTCAGGGGAAAAGTGAGGTTCATTCCTCTGCCAGTTCCGCCAACTGTAATGGCTTTTTGAGTCCCTTACAGTTGAATTATTATTAGGTTTAATAGACTGAAAATAAGCATTGTTCAAGTACTGATTTGAAACTTCTATATTACTTCAGTCCATCAAAACAATAAAAATACATGTTAAAAGGTATTTGGATCAGAAATTCTTAGCAAATTTCCTTTTTCTAAATTCCCTTTTTAAAAAATGAAATAAATCTTATTCCAAGATTGTGGTTTAAGTATATATGGAAAGAACTTTAAATGTTTGAAATGTTTGAAAGCTGAGAATATCTGTGGGGTTTTCAGTAAATTTATGTAGGCAGATTCGGAAAGAGATTAGACAGTCTCATGGATAGGTCCATAAATGGATTCTAAAATGACTAGACAGAAATATGTCATGTAACAGCTCTCACACAAGAGCTGCAGGTGGTCAGGGAGTACAAGAACAGAGCCCAGAAAACAGTCTGACTCACAGGCTCTCCATGAACTGCATTTTCTTAGTAGAGGTGTAATACTGAGCTGGTCTGTCCAGAAGGGCATTCTTGATGTTCTTATGTCAGAAGGAGAAAACACAGTATTTGATTTGAGAGGCACAAGTTTTCAAATATCCTGCAAACAGTTCACTACTGTTTCGAGCAATCAATTTTTTAGTTTTGTTTTTAGTACATCTTCAAGTTTTAAGTAAATTACTTTTACTGTATGCATGGATTCTTTTTCACTGTATGCATTTTGTCCTTTTTACAGGGCTTTACAGGAACCTGTGCATTTTTCCTAAGGACATCAGATAAAGCTATAACTGCATCAAATGTCTCTCAGGTCAGTCCAAAATCATGCACTGTTCTCCATGTACTTAATATTTTCTCAGATCTTTATTCACACAGCTGGAGTCAGGAAAAGAAGTGGGGAATGCTTTAATGAAAATGTCCAGGTCTATGTTTAACAGAAGTTCTTTTTCATGTGAATAAGTATTTGTGATAAATTTCTACTTATTTATAAATTAGATACTGCAATATTATTAAAACCAAGATCCTAATTAATAAAATTCATCATTAATTAATCATTAAAATATAAATTTTAGTGGCAGTAGGGAATAAAGACAAACCAGGAGATTTTTTTCTAAGTAATGAGCCTAAATTATGCAAGTGATACCCTTAAACTTTATCTTTTAGACTTTTGAAATAAAGATGATACCTGAAAGTAACTAATGTAATGTTTTCCAGCCCCTCATAGCTTCTTGTGTATAAGAAATGCTGTAACAGCCTTTTCTGACTTTCAGAGATACTCACGTTGTTGGGAATTATTTGCAACAGAAGATCATCCAGATACTACCATCTAAGAACAGACATTAAAGAAATAATGGTTGTCCAAACTCTTCGCTTATCTGCCTTGGTGCTTTCTCTCTGCAGTTCTCTTGTGATCATCTTCTTTTGACAGGGCCTGTCATGTATCTTCATCAAACTTCATTCTTTAGGCAAGGCAATATTTTTAGGTGCTATAGAAGGTAAAACAAATTTTGTTTATCCTGAAGAGCTCTGTAGGAAGATTTAGAAGCAGAACTCCCTAGGAATATGTGGTGTTGTCCCCTATTGCTCAAGAGGAAGAGTTGACTCTTCACTATCCACTGGAAAGAAATGGATCAGCTAGTATGTCGCTAGAAATGCTAGAAATTATCATAGAAATTCCGAAGTCTTAATTTTCCCTGTCTCCCCTTTCCTGCAACAAATGTAAACACTGTCATATGGGAAAAATCAGCATTGTTAAAAGCATCTGAAGGGGAAAAATGGAGTGCAGTTAATTTCTTCAATGTCCTTGTATTGCTTCCTTCTGCTATTTTGTTAGCACACCCTCTTGTAGAAGGAAGTAGTTTAGGAGCACTTTCTTACCAAGAATCTTCTGGGCATTGCCTCCCAGGGAACATGTTTAGACATGCAAAGAAACCTGGTCTTCCTCATAAGCACTTCTTCAAGCAGAATGATGCCTTGATTGTAATCAGTAATTCCTCTGCTTTTTGAGAAAAAGCTCTTTACCCTCTTGCACTCTAGTAGGATTATAATGCTGTAATATTGTTAGGATGTAGTATTTCACCCATGCATAAAAGCTAAATGTTTTAAGTGCAGTTCTTTTGCATGCCAGTGGAGAACTTGGAAGAAAATATTAGTGAAATTAATGACCGAGATAGCCAAGAATGTCAAACCCACTACAAAAAAATCATTTGTACTTGCCATTTCTAAACCAGTATGGAACTGGTGTCTTTGCACAGGCCAAAGTTGGGAGTAAAAGCTTCCAGGGCAGACCTTAGTACACTTTTCCCCATATCAGTGAAGCTGTTATGATGAAGGCAAAATCAATGTGTTTGTGCAGTTCAGAAGTTCCAAATGAGTCCCCCTTTCTGATAAAGAGGCATATCCAAAGCCAAAGTGGCTATTCAGCAGGGGCAGCAGAAAGCACACAGCCCATGTACAGGATGTACACATTTCTAAGCAAAATGCCAGTTACAGAAAAGCCAACCAATCCATAAGTGGGTAGTGTTGGGAAAAGATGCAATCCCTCACTTCTTCCAGTTTATGCTTTGTGTTCTGCAGTAAAACTCCACCCATCACTACTGTCTTTTGCTTTCCCCAGCTTCAGCAACTTACTACTTCTTTCTTCACATTAACTACAGTAAGATAGGATAGAATAAAATAGAATATTTCAGTTGGAAGGGACCATAAATGACAATCTAGACCAACTGCCTGACCACTTCAGGGCTGACCAAAAGTTGAGGGCATTGTCCAAACACATCTTAAACACTGACAGGCTTGGGACACCAACTGCCTCTCCAGGAAGCCTGTTCCAGTGTCTACCCTTTTGGTAAAAGAGTGCTTCCTAAGTGTAAGCTCATTAACAATGAACTTGAGAAAACTCTGCAACCAAGAGAGACATTTCTTGCCTGATATATTTGTTGACCTTCTTTAGGCATTTATGACAGATGGAAGGTGTTCCTGTAAATGAGAAACATGGCATGTAATTGTGTTAAGATTAATTCATACATTGATATTATACATTCAACTTGAATTGGTTGCTGGAGTGTTGCTACAATTTGAGACTGATTTTTCTGGTGACTCGAAGGCAATTCTTGGAATTTTTAGTTGAAATTTAGTCTGTGTCTAATCCAAATTCGATGGCTGAGGGGCAATATCCTCATGGAACCTGTATGGTTAAGAACTGGCATATGTCTGCCATGCATCTAAATTTCACTCAAATAGTGTAATGTTGCAGAAGTTTGTATGTGCTCTGCTAATTTTTGTTTCTTCCCTGAAGGAAGTGAATTTTGGTATGATTGACTGTACCAGTGGAAATATCCTTCGGGGCCTGGAATTTTTCCTGTCTCAGATCATGATACCAGGACTTAAATCCCAACAGGTAATCAAAAACTAGTCATTTTTTTTCTTCATCAAGAACATTTGGAATTAAGGCGAGTGGCTGCTTCAGTTCTGTTTGTGCATCAGTTGGACATAGAAGAGAGGATACAAGATGATACAAGTTTAATACAGACCTTTATGGATGTCATGCAATTTGTATACAAATGTTTGAAATGCATATAGTTATTGTTTATTTTCAAGCAATAGCAGAAATTGTAATTATTATGATAAAGCAGAGCATACCACAGCAACCATACCAAGGTAAACTGTGATGACATTATTAAAACTGGTTTAAACCTGGACTGAAAGAAGTGTCAAATCCTTCTGGTGGCACAAGGGGTCAGTCCATGACTTTATTGTAGAGCGTGGATAGCAAGCACTGCATCATAGGCGGAATATCCAGCTTCTTTGAGTTGTGCTTACTCTGTGGCAATCACAAAGCATCACAGTTGGCTCAGTTGTATCTGGAAGTACGTGTTCAGAGGTGGGAAATATAAAGAAGCTCAATGTCTGTCAAGAATGATGGTACTGTGTGCTGTCCCCATGTGCTGCCATTTCCTCTCACCCAGAAGCAGGAAGGGAGATTAGAATGTGTTTTCTCTGTTCAGAAAAAGAAAAATCAAGCTAGAAAAAAATACAATTATGTCAGTGAGAGCAGGAAGACATTTTTATTTCTTAGAGCCTTTTGCTAGTTTGTCTCTTCTTCTCTAAAAGAAGAATTAAATCAATGCACACTTTAAAGGTGAATGTATTTTAAAGGGCATGTTGATAAATCTTTATATACTGCCATGAATAAGAATACCTTTCTAAGGAAAAATACTTTTTGTGGTCAAAACCAAAAGAAAGTGTGACTAATTTTTTTTTCATAAATGATAAAATAATCAGAACTGGGGAGCTGTGAAAGAAGGCTTGAAGAACAACCAGATACAAGATTTTCTGTATTCAGTGGATAAATTTGTGGGTACTTTGTCATCATCAAGACAGAATATAGAAGATAAAATTCAGCTCACAAAAGTGGATATTGATATTTATGTCAGCAACTTACAGAACCCATCTGACTACATAACTGCAGGTGAGTAATTCCTATACCACAGCAAACACAATGGTGCTGTTTATAAAATAAATGTTATGTCATTAGTAAAAAATTACTTTGAAGAATTGATTCATCTTCCCTGAACTGTATACATTTTTCTGATTACTCTTGCCAGGTTCCTGACTGCATAATCATATGCATTAGTCATTTGCCCATCCTTTAATTTGTTGACCTTAAAGAATTAGGTGATTGCTTTATATATCATGTAAGCAGTTGTCTTTGTTCCCTAGTTTGCCTGCCAAGTAGTTGCTGAGTGAAGCCATCTACTAGTGGGTGTACTATTCACTTTCTTTGATACTGGGAAAATCCTATCCAATTTTAAGTCTGACTCTGTGAATAAAATCAGACCTATTTATAAAAATTTATATATACACATATATGTTTATGTAATAAAAAGAGTAGTTATGTCTCTTTCAACAATAGCTTTTCACCATTACTTATCACCATTGCCAAACCAGTCAGTAGCAGTCACCTTATTGCCAAATTAGTCAATACTTTGCAGTCCTTCTCAACCCTACATAAGCCTATGGCATGACAGCTTCCACAGAACTACTGAGGCTTAAGATGAGATAACAATGTTGTATGATTCCTAAATATAATGCACCAAATGAACTGGAGTCTTTCTGCTGCTAGGGCAGTCTAAAAAGATATGCTGACTTAAAAATCATAGTGTTTTTTGTGACTGTTAATAATGACATCTGTTAGTCATACTTTTAATGTGGAATAGACTGCAGTGGCATAAAGAGAGAAATACGAAGTAAGCCTTTATTTATGAAACATAAGCAGAAAAATATACACATAGTTAATGCATTTCTTGGATCTATGAAACATGATTCTCCCCAACCCACATTGCTATATTTTTTTTCCTTATGAACTTGCTGTACTTTTGACTGTTTCCATTGTGAAGGGATATGCAATAGTAATGGTAGATAGAAACAAGTTTTATGTGTGTGCTTCTTGTTATTACAGTCTTAATCTTTTCCTGTTGTTGGTCAGTACTTCAAATACACTGTTTACATAGTCTCAGATTATGTTTGGCAAGAACATTTTACTTCTGTAGTTTAAGATTCTGTATTTATTTCCTGGTGCTTATAAGAGCATCCAATTCTATAATTTTGAAGGCAGTAACACGGAGGTCGCTGAGAAACTTGAAGAAGTGGTCAGGATTTGGACCAAACAGATCAGACAAGTTTTAGTGGAGAGTGAACAAATTAGAAGAGAAGCTGATGATGTTGGTCCATCTGCAGAACTGGAACACTGGAAGACAAGAATGTCATCCTTTAACAGGTCAAATCCCTGCATTATTTCTCACAGAGTCTGGAGAGGAGGGGAAAGTATTTTAAAAATAAATGTAAACTTTCATTCCAAAGAGAGTATTAAATGTTTTTCTTTCTTCAAAGCCTTTTAGATGAGATAAAGAGTTCAAGAGTAAAGAAAATTATAAGTATTCTTCAGGCAGCAAGATCAAAGACATTAAAGCAGTGGAAAGAACTGGTAATTACTACTTTCTAATTAAAGTTTTATATTATTGCAGAACTGTATTTGTAATATATACAGAACTAAACACAATGCTAAAAATAGTTTTGAGTGTTTACGTGGGTTTTGTACTGTGGTTAATATCTATTTGCTGGAACATACAGCATCAATGATTCTGCAGTTAAATAGATAACTTAAAAACAAGTCAGTGCTTTTGTTATGTGTCCTTCATTAACATAATAGGTGGAACAGTTGTGCAAAAGTAAAGCAATGCAGTAATACAACATTTTCCTGTCTCTCACTACCTGCACCCTGCACAGGCCAACTGTAGAGATGTCTGAAAGTTTATCATATTGCTTTTAGAACTATTGACAGCTGACTTTCTGTAGCATAACTGCTACTTCAGTAAGTGGATATCTGTAATGTAAACTCATCAGCCAAATTGTAGGCAAGTCAGAAAATAAGGTGTAGACTGTGTACAGTCAGTCAGACAACCACTCACCTACAGCCCCAAAGACCAGAATGTAGATCTTCTAGCACTTAAGAAAGTGCTCTGTTGTTTTGAAAACAGAGCAGAAAACCCAGAAAATAGACCAGAAAAACCTAACAAAGTTTTTTATTTCGTGCTTAACATATTTGCACTTTTATGACAAGTGGAATTTGGATGAAAATGTCTGTACAGAGCCAGTACAAGCTAAGGATGATGAACAGGATTTCTTTCTTCATACAAATTAGCCCCCTAAGTACTGGATGGTTCCACCTGACATGAACATAAAAATATACAGGCATTAGTTAGGAACTCATTTTTCCTCACAAATGTTTTTTAAAAAATGTTGGGAAACACCCCAGTACATTTCAGTTTTGTAGAATGGGTACCATGCTGAAACCATTCTAATATTTAAGTTGTATTATTGAAACCACATTAGTGTACTTTCACGAGGAGGGAAAAGCCTTGGAGGGTCTAACTAAGGACTTCCTTTAAACCACATCCAAAATGCTGCTGATTGCCAGAAAGCTCTTACTAATTTTTGCATGTAAAAGCAGTTATCTCCTGTGGTAGTGTGCGCTGTAAAAGAGCAAGAACCTGTTCAGAAAATTTTCACAGTAAGAATTCTAATTTTTTTTCCTCCCTTCAGGATGGTAGTATAACAGTTGCTGCCAATGAAGCTAAAGACAATGTGAGATATTTATATACATTGGATAAATTTTTTGGTGCACTTGCCAATGCTTCACCTGTAAGTAATACTCTAAAGGCACTTAATGTGAAATTCAGAAAAGAAAGGAAAGGCTTCTGCTGCTTTAAAAAATATTTCTCCTTTCAATTTTAACTCATGCTAAGTGACTAGTGGGCAGCTTAACTCCTTAAGATTAGTGAATTGAGTTTACAGATTTTGTATTAGCCAAAGATAATAATATTTTTTTTGTGTATGTAGGAAGTGGTTGTCATTCCAGAAAGGATAATTGAAGGGCATGAAGAAACTATGCATGACATTGTGTTTTTGAAAACCTGATAATGAGCTGGATTGCCTTTGTGAGCTTGGGCCTTACATATGGTACCTCTTCTTGTTAGGAGTTACTGGGGTTGTTTTATTGCAAATGTCATAAAATTATCTTAAACCTCTGGTTCAGCTGGAATTAGTTGTCTTCCAATTATTTTACAGGTTAAAGCTGTTTCTTTTGCAGGTAGCACTGTGATTCTGGTTAATAAAACTTATTTTCAAAACCATGTGGGCCCAGAGTTAATTTTTAAGTAAGAATATAAACTTTGAATTTATAGTCACCAGGCAAAATTGTCTAAGCTTCCATAGTTCAGGACATTTACACATAATCCAGCTGATGACAATTTTTCTAATTAATGTTTTCTAAGCTCGAGCCCTTTTGAATCCATTGTGCTATTTTACACTGCTTTTCTTTTGCAAATATTCATCATTCTGCCATATTGGACTTTCCCAGACCAATCTCTGTCTCTTGTTCTGGATTCTCAGTGTATCTGGCTTGCATGCATTTCTGTGAAATGCATCTGTGGGAGAGAAAACTGTGTAGTTCAGTATCCTCAGTAAGAGTGAGAATATGGTTGCCTTGCCTCCTCTTTCTGGATTTCTCTTCTCTACAGGTCCAGGCCAAATAAGCAAAGGCCAAGTTTCTTCTTGTCCTTCCTACAGCAGGCCAACTCTTTTGTAGCAGTGCATGACTTCCTCAGGTAGCATGTTCCTCTGCAAAGCAGCCTACAGCATCTTCACACACTGGAGTAGAGTAGAGCCTCTCTTTTATCTCTGGAAAATCCCACTCCGGAAAAAGACCTATTCATTTATTCATTACTCTTTTCCCACTGTTTTCTCTTGCTCCTAGTGTGATAGGTCCCCATAAATGAATTGGGTGGTTCAGTTTATAATGAGAGTTTATAATGAGTTTATCTACAAGAGCAATGTGTTACAATCAAAGAAATGTTTATCCAGAGTCAAACATATTCCCAGAGCTGTCACATTTTCTACTGTGTTAATTTTCAGGAAATTCGAATTGCTGACTTTCCCATTTTTTCCTGTTGTAGGTAACAGTGATGGAACACATACCCAGTTTAATGAATACCATCTGTATGATCTACTGTACCTCACCGTACTACAACACATCAGAGCGCATGACATCTCTTTTTCTTAAAATCACTAATCAAATGATTAACACATGCAAGACATATCTATGTGAAGGTGTTTCAAAAATCTGGGATCTGGACAGGTGATAGATTTTTAATAATTTCATCTTCATTTGTTGACACTAGAAGTAAAATTACAGATTAGTCATCAGTATTATTAATAGGTAAATTTAAGCAGCCTTTTGTTCTCCTACCAGGCACTGATTCCCGTGTTAATTTTAAGCTTGTAACTATTAATTTGGTGTAGAATTAAGTACTCTGCAAGATCAAATTTACTATGTGTTGCAAAAAAGCCCTGTATACTAGTATACAACACTTGATATATTGTCGCCATGGATATTTTTAGACCAAAACAGCAATTAGAACTGTGATCTAAGGTTCTTCATGCAAGAGTTCTAAGGACAGCCTGACAAACTTCCATCTAAGATGTATATTTTGCAGTTAATGGACAGAAAAGTCAGTTTGAGAGAGGGGACAATATATACTAGGACCAGAATCACAATTCACTTGTACTCTGGAGCAAGGTTTGTGAGTGAACTCAGACTTGTATTTTCTGAGTATTTTGGGGAGAATGCTGCATGAGGAGCATAAATGGTGGTAATGAGGCATCTTAAATTTAAAAAGCTAGACTTAGTGTAAGTTGGCTAGTTAGACATGCCTAAGACTAGTTTTGTTCTTCTTTCTTCTTGTTCTTAGTACAGTGATTAGTATGACACTTTCAGTAAATGTTAGATGCTATAGAGAATATGAACAAAAAGTTTGCCTCAGCTCTAAGGAGCTTGCAATCTAAAACATAAGCAGAGCTTGCAATCTGAAATACAGGAGTTGAACAGTGAGATGGTGAGAGAAAAGAGGGATGGAGAAAAATAGCAATCATATAGTATTGGTCAGCTGGAGCGACAGTGTTTTCAGCACAGATGTGATGCCCTTGGATTTTTTGTAGGAGACATTTCAAAGAGGAGATGAGTTAAACTGCGTGTCCAAGTGCTTCATTCAGCATAAGCTGAAGCACAGAGGTGGTGAATGCTAATGTCACTGGCAGAACAAATGTATCTTAAGGGTGAATGTATAAAGTGTAGCTCCCTGTGGCCTAAGGAACCAAATTCCTCCTAGTGTATGTTTTTAAAGAAACAAGGTTTTCCTCAAGCTTACTGTAGTCTGGAAAAATACTTTCACAGTCTTGTCTGCTTAGAAAAAAACCCAAAGAAACAAGCAAAGGAAAATCTATCAGCAGGACTCAATACAGAAGATGGTAAATGGCCTGGTATACATCCTTTCTAGGCTATACTGTGTAAATTTTGGGTTGATGACAATATGACCGAAACTAAAAATATCTGATCTAGATAACAGACTGAAACCAAACAATTTTCATGCAAACATCATACTTGGAATGTTATTCACATAGTGTGTAATTTATATGTTTTTATTTTACAAATTGCATATCTGACTGAAATATTTTATTTTTGTTTATATTCTTTCAAAACATCCTTAGGATGAATCTCTGTCTTCTGTACTTTCTTCCTCAGGCAAGAACTGCTAAAGAGGATACAACAGTGCATTTCCCTCAAAGAACAGTACCAAACATCCTTTCAGAAAATTAGGAAGGAGCTAAAGGAAAATCCAAGTGACAGACAATTTGATTTCAGGTAAATAATTCACTCTAATATTGAATCATATTGATAAATACAATTTATAAATGGTATGGCATTTTATCTGCTGGCTATCAAAAAAGTTAATTTCTCCATTAAAATGAAGTATTTATTGTAATCACAACATGATCTTGCAGAGTTTTGGGGTTTTTTTTAGATTTTGTTCAGGAAGAAACCAGTGACAGGTTTTTGCCAGTCCCTTGTTTAATCAAGCGTTGTCCAGAGAACTTCAGGGGAATTTATACATGTTTTAATTTAATACAAATGTATGTGTACAGTCTGAAATCCTAACAAATTAGAGTAATAAATGTAAGTCAATACACTCTAAGGGAATTTAGTCAGCTTTGGGCTGGGTTGTCTATCACAGTATCAAGTGAACTTTTACCTGTATTGGTACTTAAAGCATGGAGCATTTCTTGATATGGTTCATCCACATTTTGATCTCCTGCAAATGTCTTATTTAAAAGAGTAACTCCTGTGAAATGCAGTAAAGGCTTTTAATTGACATACATAGGATTAAGCATTTTCTCGTTTATGTCCATTAGTTTAAAATTATTTTTATTTGGTTTGTAATTATTACAGCATAAGGGTTTTTTGTTTTGGTTTGGTTTTTTTTTGTGTGTGTGTGTGTGAAACTTCCTGGCAGTTCTGGTAGAATGTATGCGGGTTAAATAGAAAAAATCTGTTGCAAAGAGATTTGCATAACAATTCCTCTGTTGCTTTGTTATTGTTAGTGAAAACTATATATTTGGCAAATTTGATGCCTTCTGTAAACGTTTGGAGAAGATTTCAGATATGAGCAATATTATGGAAAGCCTTTTAGATCTCCAGTGTGTTAAAATAGAAGGTATTGAAGAGATCACAGCTCATTACCAGAGCATTGCTACAAACACCAAATCCAAAGAGTATGATGTTCTGGATCACAGAAAAAAAGAGGTACATAAATTCAACATTTGTGTGTCAATCACCCCCTTAATTCTGTGCTTCTCACTGGAGCTACGCAAACAATGTTAAATATTATAACAGTGCATATATTATTTTGCTGTAACAATAATACTCATAATTTCATACCTTTTAATACAATTTGAAAGTGTTAAGGTAAATTTGGGGTTTATTTCAAATGTTTTTGTGTGACAGGTAATGCTGCAAACAACTTTACCTAAACTTTATTGTTTTGATATACATATAGTTTGAATTGAATAGTGAAAACTAATTCAGGAGTGTCAACACATTAAATTGTAAGAGTTTCTTAGTGTTATTCAAAATACTTAATGAAATAGTAATGGCAGTATTGTCGTAAAGTTAATAAAAGCACATAGTTTCACATTTTGAGGGGAGAAGGGAATGAAATCACTTCCAGTGCTGAACAGAATGATAAAAACTAAAGTGGCTTTTCAAATGTTTCAGTCTCATGTTTTAATACATCCCGGACATGCTAGAATTGAGCTGCCTTTATTTTCGTTATTGCTGTTGCTATTTTGAACTATAGCCTGCTTGCTTTTCAGAGGTAATAGTCTCACAAAAGAAGTCCTAGAAGTGTTGAATTACTCTTCTGCCTTCCTGAACTACAGCTTGTAACTGTCATTAACTTTCCTTTAAATGTTTAATTTTGAAGTACCTTTGGCTTTCTTCTAATGGGTTGATGGCATGTATTTCTCTGGCTTGTGTTGGTTGATGTGCTTGTTATGTTGGCTTGTGTGACTTGCTAGGTGGCCCGTTTCTGAAAAAGCATTTCCTGTTAACTGGAATTTGGAGGTATTAGAAAATTAAAAAAATTATGAGCTTTTCTATATGTAAATGGTTTGATCTGCGTATCTTCTTTTTGTAGGCCCTCAGTACTTTGTAAGTTTAAGAAAAAATTATTACTGATAAATACCCAAACTACTTCTAGTTAGGAGCTGCCAAATTTGGTGATAACCTCCCTTAGTCTGTAAGGGACTCTAGAGAGTCTGACAGTTTATTCACCTTTGGTGGATTTGGTACCTGGACTGTGAGCAGAGTGCTCTCCTGTGGCAATGCTATTAGCTGGTGAGTGTGCTATGTTGTCTCTGCTTAGGTTAGGAGATTTCCTCTTCCTGTTTGTCTTCCTCTATGCTCTTTTTCGTTCATGAAGATGAGACTTCAGTCACTTAACCTAACACTGTTTGTATTTTGTTTGCTTTGCTTAGACTGTAAATGCCTTTGTTGCTGATGTTCCTTTTTAATTCAGTGCTGAGCACGTGCACTGAGCAAACAAAGCAAATTCCCCAACAGCTACAGGGAAAGGATTTTGTATAAAATGAAGGCAGCATTATAGATAATTTTTTCTTTTGCTCTTATTCCAGTTTGAAAGAGATTACCTTGAATTTAAGAACCAAATTGCAGCACTGTATGATTCCATACAAGAATTTGTGGATTCCTGGTTTGAGAAGACCCGAACTGTGAGTGATGTTACAAATGCAAATTCCTCGTTCTGGTGCTTAGAAAGCCTGAGTACCCATAGCTCCTACTGAACTCCTTCATTACTGCCAGGGTTCTGTGCTGTGCTGGTGGCTGAGATAATGTTGGAGGACATCAAACCCATTACAAATGCATTGCTACGTTATTCCTGCTTGACTGGCAGGATTAATGAAATAATTTCTGCCATCTGTTTCCTTAATGTCAGGACTGTTCATTGGCTCAGGCAGTGATCATGATATGAGAAGTTAATGAAGTGTGAGTAAACACGTAGGTGTTCTACCACAACTGCTTGCAAAAAAATAGGATTTGAGAGTCAGAAAAAAAATTTACTGTAGTGGTAGCAGTTTCTTGGTTCATACCATAGTGAGTATATCCTATATGGGGCAAAATATAGAAGTAAAATCCACAAATTTTTCTGGATGGACTTTTCTGTGTTTCTTAGAAAACAACTTACATATTTACACAGCATATTCTAAATTAATAAAATAGTTTATGAACAATGGCTTTCTGAACTGTTAACAACTTCTGTAAATTCTCCATCTTTCTTTTCAGACTGAACAGATGCTGGTGCTTCTGAAGAAGCTTGAACAAATAGGAGAAAATAATATTGATCTTAGTGAGAAATACACCCTTGTCCTTCGGCAGTACAGCCAAGACTTAGAGTTTATTCAAGAACTCTACCAGAAGGAAAAGGAAAATCCACCTATACCACGTAATATACCACCAGTAAGAATATAATAAATGAGAGATAAAAATTACTTTACTTCTCCAGTGTTCTTAAGTTAATGAAATGAAAATATAACCTCATATCTTCTGTGTTTTAGGTGACAGGGAAGATTATGTGGGCTCAGCAGTTATTCAGAAAAATTGACCATCCAATGACATTCCTTAAAAAGAAAACCACACTATTGAAGGTTGGAAATTGGTAGAGGAGGATTTATGCTAAACTTTCAAGGGTATTATTAACAGACATGCAATTTATTTTTATGCTCCCACACTCACTTTTCTAGCAGCTTGTATCCAAGCTCATCCAACAGGAGCAATAGGTGTTAGCATTTCCCCCAGGAAATGCAGCATTATTATTCTGTAGCTCAAGGCAGTGGCTTCCCTTGGGACATGAAGCTGATGACTTAGACCGGTGCTTTTGTCTCTTCTGGGGTTTGACTCATGTTTATGCTGATAGGAGGGAGCACTCTTGCCTGTGCACCTAAGCTTAGAGCCTTCTTTCTGATGTGCTCTGTAATGAAGAGGACCTCAAACACTTGCCACAATTCATGAAAGAATCTAATCTGTATATCTTTCTCAGTGCATTGTATAGGTCATAGTATAGTCTTGGTTTTAGGGGCAAGAGGGGGAGGAAAAATCAGGAAACAAGTTATGTTGATTAGAGCAGTTGAATACTTCTTAATAATTGAATTCCTAAATATACTGCTACATTTCTGTATTTTACCTTGTCTCTAAAATAGCACAATTTGGAACTTTCTCTTTCTTTTCTTTTCTTTTCTTAAGAGTGGAGAGGGAAAGTCTAGTGGAGGGCCTTTCTCTTATGTTAGATTCATTGAATTATTTAAGTGTTGTTTGCTTTTTATCTTTTTTCCCTAAATTGCAGACAGTGGAAATGAAAAAGATTGCTAAGAACTACAATAAAATGGCTGCAGTTCTTTTAGAATTTGAACTTATTTATCATAGGGCTTGGTGCAGGTTTGCTGACCAAGCTAGAAATTCTCTGTATGCTTCTTTACTTGTCAGACACCCAGAAACCAAGGTAAATATGATTTATTCTTTGTATTATTGTTACATGATTTAACATTACACATGCGACTTTAATCATATCATAAATAGGCAAGAAGGCATTAAAATAACCTTAATAGAGTTAAAAAGTTAACTGCTTGTATTGGGATATTGCAATATTATTTTCTATTTGTTTCATCATGTCTCTTCTTTGTAAGTCTTCTGCCTTATTTTGCATCTGTTTATTCAAGCTATAAAAGAGGCAGTATGCAGAAAATACATATCTACTATTGACTTATCTACATATTTTTAGATATTGTTTCCTGGTTTATTTTCTGTGCTAACCAGAATTTTAGTCAAGTAAGGAATTTTTAATTAGATCATGGCCTTTTCTGTAGTGATCAATATCACTGTGTTGAATATATTGCAATAATGCATTAGTTTCCTTTCAAAACTGATTGCTGAGACAGAAAATCTCACTGTTCTTACTTCACAGATTATTTTTTCTGCTGTAGTGCAGAGAAATTATGATTAAAATGTGGCATTTTCTGTACCAATGATTCCATAATGGACAACTAGAACCTAGTTTCAAATTTATTTAGCATCTTAGTAACATTTAGTGCTCCCAAAAGTGTAGAGATTAGATTAACTCAGTATTTCACAATATTTCACAGTATTTCTCCTTAGTTACCAATGCAGAAACTGAAAAGAAAAGGCAAATTGTCTTCCACAGAATGCAGCTGCAGAACTAGAATTAAACTTAGGAAGTCATGAAAGCCAAGTGGTTAAGACAAAGTGAAAGAATCACAGGAAATTGAAATCAGTTTGTTGATTAAAACTTTGGAGAACCTATATATTTGTAGAGGAGGTTGAAGATTGGTGTACAAATATGGGTATCCATTTAAAAAATCTTCTCCAATCATCTACATATTTTTATGTGATCCAGTTATATTCATTTAACTACCAAACTAGTGTCTTATTTTCTATTTCGTTTTTCCCCCTGTACTACTACATGCAGGAATTGTTTGTAAACTTAGACCCAATGGTGCTGGAAGTACTTTATGAAACAAAATACCTGAAAAAAATGCACTTTGAAGTTCCAGATGTTGTCCTTGGCTTGTGTGCAGATGAAGAACAAATTAAAACACATCAAATGGAGTGAGTAAACACTTTTTGGATCTGTTTCTCACCTGCAAATCTCTGCCTTTGAGTCTGTTGCATTTATTGCTTTTGATTTATTGTAATTTTTCTCTTTGATGGAGTTTAATTGAATTTTAATTGTTTTCCCCTGCATTTCCATATTAATACTGTTAACATGCAGTTGTTCCTATTCACACACATATCACTAGGAAATGTCCACCTGCTTTTGTTTGGTTACTTCAGCAGCTGCTCTGGAGGTGGAGCTCCTGGGTACTGCTAAGGCACCCATGCACTGGAACATGGGGATTACACTCCAGGATATTACAGTTAACATCAAAAGTTCTTTTTCTATTGGAAACACAAGCTGGAATTTTCCCCTTGATTATAATACAACCCAAACATTTATATAGGTAATACATTACATAAGTTACAACATGCTCCCTCATGTTGAATATCTAAAATAACTTTTGTTCGTTTTAAATAATTTCTTTCTGTTTCCTGTAAGAGTTCAAATCCCTGCTGCAAGAGTTCTTTTCATTCTCAGGGGAGCTGATTATTAATTCTCTAAGAAAGGATGAAAGATCTTAAAAAAGCAGTGCTTTGTGAGGAGCGTTTTTAAATAGAATTGGACAAAAAGGGACATAGTTCAAAGAGTTTCATAAACAATTCAACCACTCCTCCCTTTTTCAATTGTTAAAGTTTTCAATCTTTCACTCTTACAATGTGACATTTTTCATTGATTTTCTGTGGAGTGTTTAAGGACAAAATAACCATAAATTCTTTATGTGCAAGACAAACTCTGTGTTACAGACCTTCAAAAAGCAACGGTCCCAACTTTTGCTATTCAACAGCAAAAAAAAGGTGCAGAAAATATTTGCAATAAAAACACAATTTACCTTCTACTCCAAAACTTACCTTCTGCTCTAAAAAAGACTTCAGACTGACTCCCCAGGCAAAGGAGAAATATTCAGAGGCTGTAGATTTTTAATGAACAGCACCTGACAAACAGTTCTGGGTGCATTGTGAGTGGGTTATCTTAGTAAATGGTTTGTAACAGTGGTATCTAAAGTCATGATTTTAATCTGTCACAGAACACAGCTATTGCTATTTTTGGGGCAGTTTTTGTAAGGAACCCATTATGTGTCTGACTTTGAGTTATATTTGCTTCTAATATTTGTTTATGCAGCTTCTTTGTGTAGCTCCAGTTTTATGTTAAGCCTTGATTCAGAATTTGGCCTCATTTTCTTTGGGATTTGGTGTTCTAAGTCATTTGGATCTAGCTTTTGTTAATAAACATAATTTCACGCCATATCTTGTGAGATGGGAAGAAGGAAACAAATATGCCACGTTTTCCTCTTTCTTTTTCTTTTTTCTTTTTTTTTAGCTGTAATTAATTTTTATGGGAGGAAAAATTCTCGGAGTTGATTACAGTCGCTTTATTGGAGGTACTTATTTCTCCACTCTGGTTTGGCTGTTGGCAAGGAGAAATAGCCTTACTTCAAGCTTAGGAAGAACTGGGAAGAATTCTTATTTTTAAGATGGGATCAGAATTTGCAAATCTTATGAACAGAAAATGTGCCCAAACTTCTGTATGTTTGAAATATCTGAGTTAAGCACATTATAAAGATGACCCTGTCTTTCAGACTCCAGAATCTGTTGATCAGTTACAAACAATGTCTGAATGGGATTCCTGTTATGCTGAAACCACTGATGAAGCCATTCATAGGACAAGTTGAGGATGCCCTTACTCCAGGCCTGACACAGCTGTCATGGACTTCTTTGAACATCAATAAATGTATGTGGTAGGAGAAGAAGTGGTCGACTGTTGATATCATTAGGTGTCTGCATTTTATTTTTATTTCTTTGTGAAAAATATGTTTGTGGACTGATCTCTTCACTTAATGTAGGTAATTTTAGCCCAACTCTTACAAGAATGTGAGACAAGAAAATGACCATGGGTGTTTTGATACTATATCTTAAGGTTGGAGATTTCTGCCCAAATCCTAATTTTTTTTCTAAGAAAACGTTTTTCCTTAGGCATTGAGTTTTTTCCGCACAACCAGTAAGGCACAACGTTATCAAATACGGCATAAAATTGATTAACTGTTTTAAAAGTGTCATTGAAACTGACATACAGGAAACCATCAGCAAAACTTTTATGCTGTAGTGAGAAAAGAGTAGCTCGTGCTTGTAAAGCAGTTTTCAGTTGAGGTTGATTGATGTTAGGCTTTCACTTTTCTTCTTCAAAATGAAAAGCAGCGAGATAAACAGGAACAGATATGGTCTAAATCTGAAAGTGAAATGGGCACAGGTTTGTGCAGCTGTTCATTTGTGACTCTGCCATGTGGCACTTCTGCACAGGGCTCTGACCAGTGCTTAAGGCAGGGCTGGTCAGCTTTAAGATTTACTTCACCTTTGCCTGACCAGAGCAAAAAACTCCAATGACAAGTGGGTTTTGATATTTGTTTTATAGCTCTAAAATGAATTTTTGTCCTTGGTTTGCATAGTTTAGTAACGCATCACAAGAAAGTTCCTTGCAATTTTTAAAATTTATTTGTTTGTTTGTTTAAGTACTCTCTGCACTATATTAAGTAACTGAAAAGCTATATTTCAGGCTGTATTGGTTCTCTGTATCTGGTCCTTTTTTTAACAAGTTAGGTGTTATGTAGCAGGATTATCTGGGCTGTTTCCTGCTGCTACAGCTGAAATGGAGTTACCCCTGGAAAAGAATTCTTTTCTTGAGTGTATGCACCATATCTTTTTGAAGATGTGCAATGTCTAACATGCCCAGAATATATGTTGGACACTTAAAAATTAGCCAGTGGTTCAGTATAAACAAAAGAGCTCTTAACTGCCAGCAGTGTGCAGAACTCACTGTCCATGAGCTTGACATTTCATCTAGAAGTATGGGGGCCCAGAGTTGCCTTCTAGAATAAAACTGAGGAGACAAGGCAGAAAAATGGACTTGGGATTACCTAATTTATATATATATATATTTGTGTATATATATATATATATATATATATGTACATAAATCTAAGCGATTTGTTGGATTATTTGTCTGTTTTAGTCAACAAAACACATAAGCTTCATCATTAATTTCCTAATAGCAATAACCGATGTTTTCCTCTTAGAGCATCAGTAGTCAGACTCCACTGTCACATTGTCCTGCCTTAGATATCATAGTGATTTCTTCCTAAGTAGAGTAGAAATATACATGACACTGATGGTAATAAAAGAGACAAAGGGTATCAGGTGACATATTCCTATATTGCAGTGAAAGTATGAAAGGGGAAGAATTTTCCAAGTCTATTCAGAAACAGTAATTTTTACCTTTATCTTAATGAATACATTTGTTATAGCACTTAGTTCAAAAGTTGAGCAAGTCCATCATATTTCTGTTTCAGGCCTTCATTGCATATTTCATTGTCATTAAATCCTCCTTTTATAGTAATACCTGGGAGGACATGGGGGGTGTGGTGAGAAGGGAAGATGAGATTTAAGATTTCTTCTTTTGCATTATTTATTTTCATTTTGTTTTTCTTGCTTAGTTATTCAGAATGTTTATAATAGCCTGAGGGACTTGGACTATGTAGTGAAAGAAGTGGCTGATACCCTGGAATGCAGAATTGAAAGAATTCTGGAGGACATGTCGAACACTGCTCTGATAATTTTGCCAGAAGATAAACCTATGGATGTGATCTCTTTCCTGGAACAAATAGAAAAGCTTGCTATCTCTGCTGGTTGCAAACTGTCTCAGTAGGTTTATTGATTGCACAGATTTGAAAACCATTTTTGGGAGGTTTTTTTTATGCAGATGGACTTCACTTTTAAAATGTTATTATAAGAGAGTATTAGTTTAAAGCAAAATTATATTCTTATAATGAAAGGGAGAAACTCTAAAGTATCTTGGACACAGCAGTTATGAAAAAGCATCTGTAATGTTTAGCATTTCTTATATTTCTTCTTATGCCATTCTAATCAGTAGCAAGAAAAATGGTGATAGATAAGACTTGAAATCACATCCACATGCTAATTGCTTTGAAATCTCATTCACATGTTAATTGCTTGTTTCTTAATGCTTCTTTTGTTTTTATTTTACTAATTCTGATTTCACAGATTATCTTACTGCATCATCACGATAAGCCTGGTTTAGTAATTATAGCTGGAAAGAGCTTTTTTTTTAATTATTATGAAGTCCAGTTGAATCAGAGATAATAGAGTCTAACAAATGGATTGCTTGCTAGTCTTAAAATCTCTGCATGTCCAAGCAATAGGAACAAACTGTAAAGCATGAAAGGGCATTTTCCTGCACATAAAATTCTTCATAGAGCAGTGCGACTGGGGATATGTGCCTGGAAAATAATGAAGGGTATTCCTTATGTTTGATTCCCTGTGGATGACCGTAAGATTGTTTTTGTAGACAGAGTCAGCAAGTGGAATGCTCTGTGAATGAACTTGTAGATATTCTCAAACACAGGCTGAAAGCAGATGCTGAAAGAACCCTGGAGGTAAGACCTCTACAGTGCAAAAAGTAACTTTTTATAACCTAATCAAATATTTGATATTTCATTTATATAGAGAGTAATATGATTGTTTTCCTAAGAATTTCCCTTTCACTCTTCAGGATTCATATGCCTGTGCATATCTTGACATGAAACAGAAAACTCGCTGCCAAGAATGCCTGTCCTGTAGTTACTATAATCTGGTGGGACAGCTTTGTCAGAAGAATACTGACTCTTTGGTCAGATGTGAGTCTGTCTTTCCCACATATGCTTAATGTTTTAAATAAAATGTCAATATTTTCCCCAAAAAACTTATTGTGGTATAAAAAAACTTACCTCACTAAATACTATTATATTTATTTAGGCACAAAGATTTCTCTAGAATCCTTAAGACATCGACTGCATTTTATTGACTCCAGGTATCAGATGACTAAGTTTGTAGAGACTCAGAGAGTTCCTTTGTTCAAAGCTGAAATTCAACTGGCTATTCCAAATGTTGTCTTGAGACCAAGTCTTGAAGATATTCAGGTAACAAAATAATTCCACATCTCAGTAATTTATAATAAAACATTTATAAATGCATTGGTTTAAAGCAACATGTGCAAATTTAATCTGGTATAAGAATTAAAAGGTGAGGGAAAAAAAAGATAAAGACTCACTCAAGTTCATGACAACAATGGGTGCTAAGGACAGGAAGCCACGGTTCATATTTGTTATACAGGCCATTAGAAGGAAGATTTTTTGTAAAAGCTAAGTGACTCAGTAATTCACAAACCTCTACTTAGAGGCAAACATTCCAAAAGAAATGCAAAAATAAAAATGAATGGCATCAATACAATCCGGTTGACTTCTTGGTCTCCTTAAACAGTTTCAGAATAAAAAATCAGGTTAAAGTGTCATTCATAAGCCAGCATTCTAGTGAAATGTAAACAAAATTATTACCAGCCTGTGAAAAAATCTGAACACTCTTTTAAACTTACACTAATTCAGCAACATTCTTACATGTATGCTTGCAATGTGCTATGGTGGAAATTGTTCTGAGTATCAGTTGTTTATGATATTGATTTGTGGTCTTTACATTTAGCATGATGACTGTCAAAATGAATGGCTGAATTATTTCTCAGATTTCATTTGTGGCCTTGTCAGTAAGAAATCAGACCACAAAGTGTGATTTTAAAATGCCAGAGATAGAAGAAGTTATACAATAATTTACATAGCTGCCTGTAAAGATTACCATCACAAATTCAGACAAATGTATTCAGGTATTCTGATGTGAATGTGTGAAAACTATTATTAATAATAAATAACTATGGTTATAACTAGTTTAAGGGGAAATAGTAATATAAGTTATTATCCCCAGTGATTCATGATTACTGTTCACAAAGTCTCTTATATTCTTGTTTGAAAAGCACGTAAACTTGGAAGTGCAGTGATAAAACCTTATGGAGTACTCTTTCCTCTTACAAAATGTATTTTGAGTATCCTACTTCATGCTTATTTGACTATTTCCTGTAAAGATAGAGATATATTATTTCAATTTTGGTATGATTTGAAAGATTTTCCCCCACTCACTGTTAGTCATAATATCCCCTAGTGCTCAAGGTGAATGTTTTGCCTTTTTCAGAGTGCAGTAAACAAAGCAGTAAATACCATATTATCAATAGCCAAAGATATTCCTCTGTGGAAATTTGCTTACTTACATCATAAACAGCAGCAGGTAAGTATTTTATTTTGATTAATTAAATAATTTGGTATTTTGGTTGACATTTCTTAAGACTATATTCTGTGCCAATACTTTGACTTGTTACCTGGTGGATCTTCCTGTTAAGTGAAAGCCTGGTTTTCAATTTCTCTACCAAGTAATTAAACATAAGAGTAATAATTCATAAACCTTATGTTTGGTGGTTTCTAATATTAAAATCAAAAGTTACTTTAAAAATATTTTAAATATACTGTTCAAGTATGATGATAATAGCATAGAACCAACATTAGCAATAAGTACTATCAGCTGAATATAAATTATCAGTCTTCCCAGGCAAAGCCTGTATCTTAAATTAAACTTTTGGCCTCTACGTGGCATCTATAATTATCTGTAATTATTTTTGTATAAATATTTTAGCTGGACTCAAAATTATCAAAAAAACCTTAGGAAGTCTGAGGTATAGATAGAAACTCAAATTTTTTGAAGCACAAAAAAGATCACTAGTGATAATCATATGGCCTTAATTGTCTCACCTGGTAATGCAATATAGATCTATGTAGATCTGTGCTAGAAGTATCTTTGTAAAAACATTTTCCTAATTTATCTATCTGATATGAAAAACAGATCAGCTTATTTCAATAGAAAAAAATTCAAGTCCTGCAAATATATAATTAAAAAAAAAAAAGGACTAGGAGAAGGTGGACTGAACTCAGTTTTGTCAAGCAGAATTGTTTGGTTATTTCCAAGCAGCCAACCCTGCACTGCTTCCAGGACCATCTATAGCTAAGAATGGGTATAGACTGTAATTCTACACTAAAGAAAACAGATCTGAGCTGTTGTGTAGGAGGATAAACAGCCCAATTGTGCTTATATAAGGCATATATTTGACTGATGTAATTCAGAGATAATTAATACAGATAATTTTTTATAAAATCAGCATTAATGCTAGAACTGGAGTTCTGTAAAAATCCCAGCTAAGAACAGGGGACCTCCGTGTGGATGGTATTTCTGCATTTTCTATCAGTTCCTAGAAGTACTTATTATGTCTGTGCTATTGGGCATTCCATAATTAAGAAAACAAAAACAAAAACAAAAAAAAACCCCAAACCAACCCCCAAACAAACTAGTGGACATACGTGTTTTCTTGTTTAATTTATGCCAGGTTGAACAAGCTGTTGCTGCGGAGCTGGGTGATGAGAGCAAACTCACCAGGATGGTGGCACTGAAACCTTTAGACAAGCAGATCATTGAACATAAGGATGTAAACAAAGTCGTGATCCAACTGAGTACAATTATTTTATCTCTTAAAACTGAAGCACTGGATCTTCTAAACAGCTTCTCTGATTTTTCAGGCATCTGGAACAAGGTTAGATGCATATTTAATATAATATGTTGCAATGTTGTGATCTCTAAATAAATTTTTTAAATGGTATTGGTTGTGTAAGGAGTTTGTGCTCAATCGGAAGCATTTGTTTCATGATAGAATCCATATACCCATAATTCCTCTTCTTCTGTTGACCAGAACTTGCCAATCTTTACCAATTAAACCATCTAAGAAAAAGCAGAACACAGAAGAATGCTGGAGGATAAAGAAATTTATGCTTTTGTATGTTTAAACATCTTTCTCACAGCATCTTGTCTGCATATATTATAAAAAGAATAATCTATCAGAATCTCTGAGACTCCAAAGCTATTCCTGAATATTAAACTGACTAGTTCTTCTCAAGTAACCATTGCTGAAAGATACTTTTCTATTTCTTCACAAAAAACCCAACCAACCAACCAACCAAAAAAAAAAAAAAGCGAAAAGCTAGGAAATCTTTCAGTAATAAGGATTCCAAAGCCAAAGTGAATTTGGGCTGGTGGAGTATCTTCATTTGGAAGTGGGTCCATAAATGGTAACACTCTGAGGAGTATTTTGACAGGAGATACTTCATGAAATAAAACCTTTTCTATATTCTGACCAGTGAAATTCAGTTCTGTATGGATGGACAACTACTGGTCTTACCTATCAAAGATACTTTAGTCAGGCTAAGAGACAAGCCATCAAAACAGTAGTAATCTTGCCTTTGTAACTGCTCACTATTTTTAACTTCCTCTTCCTAAATCAGTAAGAGTAAGAGTAAGGAAAAGCAGTTCAAGTGAAATAATTTATGCTTATATTAATTAATGCTTATATCCTCAGTTCTTTTAGAGAGGGAACATTTGCTTTTCCACAGTTCATGAGGCAGCTGTGGACCCTGTAGGTTGTTGTAATACCAATGCGAAATAGTCATTAAAATCACCTTCTCTCACATAGGATCCAGAGGAAAAATTGAAGGAATTTATAGATACTAAACCAACAATGGCTGAATTCCAAACTCAAATCAGATACTTTTCTGTAAGTATGTTATCTTTAATGAAAATGAACTGTTCAGATAAATTTTTGTGAAATTAAAAGCTGAACATTTGTGTTTGTCTTAGCAATTAGAAATGCAAATTAGAGAACTGCCCAATCACTGTGCACTGCAATCAGTGGATATTGCAACAGAGTCATTGAAAATAGCTTTAATTCAGGAATGCCGGTCAAGACAAAGAGCATTTGGATTAGCTTTGAATAAAAAGTCTGCCACAGACATGGATGAAATTTATTCATTCATTGAAAATGTTAGTAAAAGGTTAAGCAGACCTATCCATGACCTTGATGATGTACGGGGAGCAATGGAAGCACTGAAGGAAATTCGAGAGAATGAGATGAAAATTGACGTGACAGTTGGACCTATAGAAGAATCTTATTCTGTGCTTCATAAACACAATCTGCTCTTTCAAGATGGAAATACAGAAAGAGTAGATGGATTGGCCTATGCCTGGAAGAACCTAAACACACAGGTATGACAGTTGTATTATTTCTCAAATCATTATTGTCAGGCCTCTTAATGTTGAAATGCTAGAACAAACCTATTTTCCTGATTAAATTATTTTGTGCTTTGTTTTCTGCATGTTTTGTGGCTGATTTTTCTCTTTGTCTGCATATAGGCACGACAGGTTGAGGACCTGCTGCTGAAGGTACAGCCGGACATGAAAACAGATTTACTGAACAGTGTTCAAAAATTCCAGATTGATACTGCAGAATTTTATAAAGACTATAATGAAAAGTAGGTGACCTCAAGTGCAATACAATTATACTTCATTAGTAATTATTTGAAACTGGTGTGTCTAAAGGGCTTCAGAAAATAAACACAGCACAGCCTCATTGTATGTATGACACCTGAAAAAAGGCCTAATTTCATATTAATATAAAATAAGCACACAGCCTTACTGATTCATTACCATAATTTCAATGCTAGAGCCAGTAAAACTCCATAAGAGTTAATAGGTTGAGGAAAAAAAAATCAAATTCCCAATCCAAATCCAAATTTAAAGTTTTTTCATGAGTCTAAGCTCAACAAAGCACTTCAGCAGATATTTAATATGAAGTTTTTAAGTGGTGCCTTTAATGTGAGTGGAGATTCCAGTTTGGGGTATTTCTAAATTCACTGAGTCTTAGTTTTAATCTAAACTTACTTTGGCTCTTTTGAAGATCTAAATTGTGAGATATTTGTGGTTCATTGGATGCTCTAAAGTAGCAACAAAGAAGGAAAGACAGGACTCAGTCTGCTGTGATCTATTAGGGTTCTAGAACAGTACACGCACAGTAAGTAGGTTTTGGCAATGAAGTTGATCAGCAGCTGGCCCTGGACACCCACTGCACACTGGTAGCCTGTGGGTGGTGTGAAGCAGCTTCATGTACAGCCCCTGGAGGCTGCCTTGGTCTTATGAGCAGAATTCAGTACACACACAGAGCACACACTCCTGGATGGCCTTGGAGAATATATACTCTCCTCCTGGGGTATTTTCTTTTGCATTGGTGGTCCGAAAGGTAACCAGGTGCTTGGCTTCCACCTTCAGTTCACCAGGAGTGAACGTTCTTGCAGGCATACTAGCACGGCATTTGACCACAAGCTTCAAGGTTCCAGATGTAGAAACAAGGTGAAATTTGCATCTGAAAGGAACGCGTTAGAGCACCAAGCTGGTAATGTGGACACATGCATACATACTGCTGCCTGCAGGTCTGCTCTCAGAGTTGTCCAGAGGAATTAAGGGAAATACCCTGTGGCTGAAACCAGTTGTAGGGACACTGAGAGCACCCCCTACTCCTTAAGGTTCAGTTGCTTGGGCTCAGGGCCAGCTGAGACCTGGTGCCTCATAGGGCTTCCCTCCTTCTTTGGTGACAGGGGACTCCCATGCAGCTCAGCCTGGGAGGCCTCGGCAATGCTGACACCCCATCCTGTGGGATCTGCTTTTATGTTGAGACTTCACTGCTTGGCCCTTGACTACAGCTGTGCCTGGCCATGGACCCTGCTGAACTGAGCATGGACCCTGACACACCGATTCACTTCTCAGACTGACCTCAGAACAGTCTGGAACCCACTGGTCTGTGTCTCATCCTGGTTACCTTCACTGGACCTGCTCCTGACCCTCAGCTACTGACTCACCTTCCCAGCTTGATCTTTGTCCTGGACTTATATAAAGATCTGGACTATCATTTGAACCTGACTCCCATTCCCTGGTCTGCCCTGCTCCTCCTGCTGACTGGGCTCAGGCTTTGGCTGCCTCTGCTGACTGTGTTAGTGCTTTCATCTCCTGGTTCCATTTTCCTTGCCCGTTCTGCTTTGTGGTGCCCATTTGCCTGAATATCTTTCTAGAAATAACCATGGCACAACAGATGACGACAGAGTTCTCATCCCAAAATATTACGATGTAGCCAAGAAGTGGTCCCAGGAGTGAGATGGGGTTTGCACCCACCCCTACAGCTGAGATGGGCTCATTAGGGAAAATAATTTTTTTCTTATTTTTCTGACTACTTCATTATGATTATAGTGCCAGGTACCACAGTTTTCACTCCTGAATTATATGTCTGCTATCTTTACCTTTTAAAAATACAAATTAAAATAATTATTAAAATGTGTTTTACAGAAAAAACCAGAAAATAACAAAAATTAAATATCTGTAAATTATTTTAGGTGTTTGTAACATGTATGCTGACCTAGATGAATTTTATTATTAAAAAATAAATTGGGCTTTCAGGGACTACTCAGTATGCAATTTTGGTGCACTGAATCTAGGTGGCATTTTCTCTCTTAGTGTCTTAATTTTTAGAAAAAAAATTAGAAAATATTACTCTTCAGTAAGTATGTACTGTGTTCCATTGTGCTGCTTCATGAAACCCATATGGTTGATACTTGCACTGAATTTGGTTTGGGTTTTACAGGGGCCCCTGCAAGGAAAATATTCCTCCCCAAGAAGCGAGTGACAGATTACAGATCTTTCAAGCCAAATTTGATGAACTATGGAGGAAGCATATATCACTCTCTGCTGGGGAAGAATTATTTGGTCTTCCTATCACAGGTAGTTTCTCAGGGGATAAGGATACCTATTACTAGGCCATTAAATTTTTCTTGTGGTTCCTGCTAAATGCATTCATTGTAGAACAACTCTTTGCGGTAAATTATTATTGTCTTTCCTGTGAAAAGTAGCTGTGTGAAACTGTCTTTCAGTCTGCACATACATAATCATCAGGTGGAAAAATACTGCAGAGTTCTGTGTATCTCAGGGTCCAGATGCTTAGATCTCCTGCTTCTTCTGTTCAGAGCTAAGCACATCTCCTGTCAGTATTATGCCCTGTAGAAATTTGGGAAACACGTTGCCAAAGTACTCAGATTGTCCCTGCTCCAGTTACATAATGAATTCCCTTGGGCTGTGCAACTGATCTGCAATATCCTTATGTCTAACAGTCAGACACAGTTCATTTGGAAGACTGTGGTGTGAGAACTGAAGTTACAGCAGAATGTATGATAAGCACTTTAATTCATGCATACTAAATTGAGTGTATTTTCCAGAGTACATATGAAATAATCACAATATATTTAACTAGGAATTCCCAAAAATATGAGAGAAACAAAATGAAACATTTCTGTTAGAGGATGTCCATTTTAAATACTTAATTTTCTAGTATGTTCTAGATTTTTATTTTTAAATAAATCCCCATCCCCAGCCTCTACCTCTTAAGTTAATAGTATAAATTGAGATATGGGATATTTCAGTTCTTGTCTAAAATTATATTGTGTTGCTTTGCCATTTCATATACTTTTTCAACATTGTCTCCCTCACAGAGTACAGCATCTCACTTATAAGCATATGTATTAAAAAACCAGTAATCTAAACAATTATTGTGCAAATCAAAATGAGTTGTCCTTACATCATGTAACTGGAGTTTTTCTTACTAGACACTGTCTAAAAAATAGCAAGTTGGATTTCATATATTTATTAGATACCATTTTTAGAAACACATGGATTTTTATGTTCATAAATACATTAACACTCAGATTTATGATTTTAAAATTTGAAACAGAGTATCCTGAACTGCACAAAATTAAACGTGAACTTTCATTACTTCAGAAACTTTACAGTCTTTACAATACAGTTACTGCCAGTGTTGACGGATACAATGAAATGCTATGGAATAATATAAATATTGAAAAAATTAACAATGAACTTCTGGATTTTCAAAACAAGTAAGTTAGTTTTTTTTTTGTTAAAGTGCATGCAATTTTTTTTTCTCAGCTCTGTGTGTTAAATAGCTGTGAAAATTGCTCCGAACAATATCTGAAGCAAGGTACTACCAGTAGGTAGTAAGTGCTTTTTTTAATAATAAAATTTTAATGAGGTACAATCCTTCCATTGGCAGCTTGCTAGCATTATTGCATCAATGTTTTGTCTTTAAACCTCGAGAAATTTAAAGTGTACAGGGAGTACACACAGAAATAGCTAAGATGTTATGCTGTGCTATGAAAGAAGCAGGAACACTGGAAATGCAATTAGTGTTTCAGCCTAACTATAAAGATACATGTAGTTCTTTACTGTATTTTTTTCATAGTCCTTTTACAAATATTAATGTAATTGAAAACCTAGAATTATGAAAAGAAGAATCAAAAAAATAACCCTAAGTGAAAATAAATCCAATCAGAAAGCAATAAAAAGGAGAAATATTTAGAGAAAACATTGAGGCATAGAGCATAATAGATATTTATAATAATAGCTAGGGAGAAGTTTCCCTTTATATTTTACTGTAATATAAAGAGAATGTTTACTAAATTTAAGAAGGAAATTTATATCTGGTCAATGGAGTAGTTTTTTAACATAATGTTTGAGACATACAATTTGCTGTTAAAAATATTACCGAGACCAAGACAAAGTTATTTGTAATAAAAAAATTGCCATTTTCATTATCAGACTAAGAGATCCCATTCCAATAGCCATCCCAAGACAAGGTTTGTTAGAAAGTTACTTGCTGTGTCTCAGGATAGAAGTAGCCAGGAATTGCCTTCCTAAAGCCTTATTGATACAAGGCAGAGTATAATTTCCCATTCTGCAACACTTTTCTCTAGCATATTTAGTACTATCTATTACTGGATTCAGGATGAAGGACTACAGCGATTACTGTAGTGCCATGACAGGATGCATATGTTCATCTACCTCTTTATTGCAAGCAGTGAAGAATTTGCACAGGCTCCAGCATTGTGTGACAGATCTGCCTGACTTTGAACTGTGAAAAATAGAGAATTTCTTTGAAGTATATTCTCATTATGAGTTGGTTTTATGCAGCTTTTAGTTTCTGCAATTGAGCTGTAAGAGTACTGCTGTCAGTCTTTGGTCTGGAGCTTTGGCAGATGAAAATTGGCATGACTTGTTAGAAGCAAGAGGAGCTGTGAAAATTCACAGTACAAGAGTTCTCCATTTTCAGTTTTTTTTCTTCTTAAATTGTGCATAAAGGAAAAGTTTAACTCTCTTTTACACCAGCTAGATATAAAATAGGACTTGTTTGATTGAAACATAAGTATTTTTCTGTTTGCAAGCAGGCTAGTTTTAATTTAGGGTGTACTTTATTTTGCTTGAAAAATACCCATTTACCTCTTTACAAAATCAGGTACATTTTCCAATTTTTAATTAGGCAATGACAGTGCAAAAACTTAAGTTCAGGCTTGGGTTGCACATGAAATTAACTTCCTTTAGTACAAACTGAACTAGAAAGCAAACCATTCCAATGTGACCTGTATTGTCTTTAGCAGTGTTTCATGCCTGCAGTCACAAACAATCAGTTATACATGATGTTGTCAGCTTGCAACTGGATTTTTATTTAGTGTCTTCTGGTCCACTGGTTGAAAAATGACAATATATTGTATTTTTAAATAGTGGATTGTGCTTATTAAGAATAAAATATTTCTTTTTTCTTTTTGTGCTTTTGAAAGAATCCGAAAGTTGCCAAAAGCATTGAAGGAATGGCAAGCTTTTCAAGACCTAAAAAAACTAATTGATGACTTCACAGAGAGCTGTCCTTTGCTTGAAATGATGATGAACAAAGTATGTTCAGCATAATAGTTTGGAGAGAAGATTTACTTGAAAAATTCTGTTGAAGGCTATGTTATATGACCACAGGATGTTTTCCATAATTCTTTTTTATAGATAAAATAAGCTATACTTGTGGCAAAAATCTAGTTAGGCTTAGTTACAGAAAAGTAAAACAAAAGACTTCATAATGTGATTACAAGAACTATTAATGCTTTCGATGGAATGGAAATCAAAACTCTTGTCTTTGTTCAAGAGATGCAGTGTGAAAGTATGTCATCATTTTAGTCCTAAAAATAATACAATTTTAAACATATCATCCCTATGGACTTTTCTAGGCAATGTCATCACGACACTGGGGAAGAATTGCACAAGTGACTGGGCATCACTTTGATGTTGACTCTGAAAGTTTCTCTTTAAAAAGCATAGTGGATGCCCCTTTATTAAAATATAAAGAAGATATTGAGGTACATGTACTCTTCTGGTTTTTTTTTCTTAATAACTTGTGATCTAGGAGGCTGCTTTTGAAATCCTGTTTCTAGTCCACTTTATAACATTAAAAACAATGGTTTAGTTGAAGAATTCCTTTGAAAAAATGGAGCCTGGTAGTTGGTAGTAGCACTGATGGTTAGTTTATTTCCTTTTTATTCTGGAGAAGGATTAAATGGATAGATGGTATTACATTAATCCTTCCATGGAAGGACTTCTGTTGTTTTAAGTGTAGTGTGATTCTGTCATGCTTCTGATTTAGGATCTGCCTACTTATATATTTTTTCTTCCCTTTAAATGTCTTATCAGAGAGAAAAAAGAGTTGATGTAAGCCTGATCCTGTTAAGTGCTGAATATTCTTGGAACACAGGAGAAGTGGAGGATTTAGGATTAAAGGAGAATGAGGTTCTTTTGTATTTCAAAAGTGACTCTTCACAAGAGTACAGAGAGATGAGAAGGCTTATGTACTGTGCACAAGCTCAAAGCTATTGTCTCCTCCATTTTAGGGGCAGTGGTTATCTGGCAAGTCCATTAGCTTCATGCTTGCTACCTTTTACCAGAAAAAAGCATAGCTAAAAATAAGTAAAACTCCAACAATTTCTGATTTCAGTGCCACCTAGTTAAATCTGTGATCCCTCTAGAGGAGTGATCTGCTTTGTCTTGTTCCACAAAGGAACATTTTTAAGACAAAAACATGAAATGAAACTTCTGATGTACCCGATTTCCAGACAAGAATTTAAGCCATATGAAAGGTTCAGAGTTCCAGCCTTACACTTCAGGAAACACTTTAAACCTGTGATAGAATCCAATATACTCCTGAACCTGCATCTGGGGTCCTATCTGAGTAGCTGGGCCTTTTCTCTCCAATTTTATTACAGTCTCGTCCTCACTGTCTTCAAGAAGTAGCAGACTTGTTATCCATCTGAACACTATTGTTGGACTTTTTGTTGGTTTTAATTGGTAATGTGTAATTTCCTTAAACTCTGCCTGCAGATTCACTGACTTAGTGAATTTTGTGTGTGTAAGGTGCTAGTACTAGTGAAGATGGAGTATAGCCCATGAAATACACCTGTTACGAGTAGTACTGGAATATAATCTCATTTGTAATTTAATAACTGAGAGCTATCTCGTTGTATATTTTCATTACCTGGAACTTACACTGAAATCAGGATCCAGCCAATAAATTTTAATAGTCTTTATAACTCTGCTTTATGTTAGCCTTACAGGAATGTAATTTGCTATTTTAATTTCACACAGGATATCTGCATCAGTGCTGTTAAAGAAAAGGATATTGAAGCAAAATTGAAGCATGTCATCAGTGAGTGGACTACTCATGCTTTCAGTTTTGGCAAATTCAAAACTCGAGGAGAACTTCTTCTGAAAGGATCGGATATATCGGAGAAAATCGCTTTGGTGGAAGATAGTCTGATGATACTGGGGTCGCTCATGAGCAACAGGTACAACATTTAATAAATGCACACATTGTGTAAATCTAATTAACCCCCAAGGTAAACAATGATCATGTTATTTTTTTCCCCTTTAACTCACATTCATGCAGGTATAATGCACCATTTAAGTCCACTATACAACACTGGGTTCAGAAGTTGACCAGTACTGCAGAGATAATTGAAAACTGGCTCACAGTACAAAACCTCTGGGTTTACCTTGAAGCTGTGTTTGTTGGTGGAGATATTGCAAAACAGCTACCTCAGGTACACTGATTTATGGTAACAGTATGTTGTACCAAGAGACTGCCACATCTCAGAGTTTACTTGCCAGTACAAACAATGCAAATAAGCTTTGTGGTCTATGCATAGGCAGTTCAGAAGAAACTTTGCCAAATTATGATCTGTCTGGTTTAACTGCTTAGAACTCGGCCAAACCCACAGGAACAGGATTGTTTGTAATTCAAGCTCAAATGTTCCCATCAGCTTGCAATATTAGAGAATCTCATGATAATACAGGGCTCCAAACTGCTTAATAGCACAAAAGGAATTTATCACTTTTGCCATATGTGCAAACATCCCCTTCTCCCTGTGTGCACATTTATAGGCTGAAAGTTATGCAATAATAGTACAACAGATTTTCTGTATGAATTTTGGACTTGCTAGGACTCAGTTTAACAAAGTCCCAGAGAGATGTTACAAGGCTTGGAGCTGCATGTGTGTGAATCTGTGTGAACTATTTCAGCCTCTTCAAAAGACTGTTGTAACCTTCCATGATCTGAAATTTGTTAAGGGATGACCAGTTAAGGAATGATCTCACTTTATGCAGTAAAGAAATAGCAGAAAAAGTCATCCTTTTTGTTGTGTCTTCTAATGAGGGGTTTTCATATAGTTTTAACACACTGGATCAACTAGTTCTGTAACTTATCAGAACCACAATTACTGGAAAATTATTAGATATTAATTTCATTTAGGCCACATATCATTAAAGGCTTACAATTTCCCAAATTAACATTAATTTTTGTAAGTTAAGTAAAGCTTTCTTAAGTGTTGTTTAAGATTACAGTACTTTCCTTTAGGTCATGAGATTAGGTCATAATGTTAATGCTTATCAGAGAATCAATGAGCAGTTTTTTGCAGATGAACAAACGCTAGAGTGCAGCTGAGGCATTTGATAACTGCTAAAGTGACTTCTTCCAAGGATGATAGATACAGGAACCAATATTCTGGAAAAAACGAAATATGGTGACATGAAACAGTATTCTAGAAAAACAGCTTGGTGGAGGAGTAATGATAGATGAGTGGGCTTAATTGCAATTTGTGGATGACTATTGCAACAAGTAACTGTTAACATCTGGAAGTTAACAGGGAGATGAGTAACAATCAGCGTGGATTTGTTAGGGTGAAAAAACATGTCAAACAAATCTAATTTATTTTTAGGGTGTGCAAGGAGCTTTGTGGTAGAGGAAGAAGAGTAGTTGCCATATATCTTGATAGGCTTTTGACCCTTTATCTGATTGTGCTACCAGAAAATGAGTTTTAACTTGGTGGTGTGTAAAATGAAGGCAGAAGAGTGGAATGCATAAAGAGCAATAACCGATAACTAGAATATTGTACCTGATTTTGGGCAAAGAAACACACAGACAAACTTGAGACAGCATAGAAGAAGGTGGTAAGAATGAGGAACTACCCAGAAAGGAGGATGCACAAGAAAAATTTTGACAAACTAGGTTTGTTTGATTTGAAGGAGAGGAAAAAACTGAACAGAAGGTGTGATAAGTTTTTTAAAATATAAGGGTTGCTCTCAATAGGAAGAAAAATGTGTTCTGAATCTGATTAAGCTTAGATATTAAAACAGAGTCATCAGTAGCAAAGATTGCCTGGAGAGGCTTCTAAATTTCATCACTGAGCATTAGTTAACACCTGACAGACAGATGTTTTGGGTATGATCCTACCTTGTAACAGACGAATTGCTTTGGTTGGTCTTTGGAGATCTATTCTAGGTCTCAGATAATTTATGACTCAATTGCCACTTCATTTGTTTTAGATGAAGATAGAGTTTTTAATGTCAATATACTCAGTGTATAAAAATATTTATTCTTCAGCTCCCAGTTTGAGAACTTGTCTTTCTTCACCTACAATACCTTACGAGTGTGGCAGCTTCAGACTGTTAATACTGGTTTTGTTTGTCAGGTATTGGTACTGACATCTTATATGACATTGTGTATTGCTATTAAGGCTGTAGTTTCTGAGAAGGCTGCTGTTTGGGTTTTGTGGTGTGTGTTGGAATCCCTTTATGTGGACAATTTTGGTGCCCAGCATGAAGCAAAGGAATCTTCCAGAACTGCCCCATTGCAGTCTTTCTCTTGCAATTTGTACTCCGGTCATTATTGGCGCTTGACATCATAAGTGTGCCTATAAATAGTCATACATCAGTTCTGCAAAGAATACCTGAACAACAAGGGAAATATTAAACTGTTACCTCATCTCATAGAATTATTTATTTTTTAGAATATGACAACCATGAGAAAAAGCTAATGTCTTTATCATGTACTTCAGGAAGCCAGAAGATTTCAGAACATTGATAAATCATGGCAGAGGATTATGCAGAGAGCCCATGAAACATCAAACATTGTGCAGTGCTGTGTTGGAGATGAGACTTTGGCACAGCTATTACCGCATTTGCTGGAACAGTTGGAAATCTGTCAGAAATCACTGACTGGCTATTTGGAAAAAAAACGGTTAATATTTCCAAGATTTTTTTTTGTATCTGACCCTGTGCTTCTGGAAATCCTTGGACAAGCATCTGATTCCCACACTATTCAGGTATAAGTAATAAAGCAATAATGTTTTTGTGGTCGATATTACTAAGTGAGGACCATGGAGAACTTTGTTATTTATTGGAGAGAATTTCTTTCACTTGCAGCAAAATTTACAGAATCTTCTAATAGAGCATTTAAAGACAAAGTAAGAATGCCATATCTGATCAGTTTATAGAGGACTTTTTTCTGATCCTGTTGTAGGCACATTTATTAAGTTTGTTCGACAATGTGAGCCGAGTGGGATTTCATGAAAAGCACTATGACCAGATTTTATTCTTTGAATCTCAAGAAGGAGAACAGGTCAATATTATTGAACCAGTTTTAGCTCAGGTAATTAAAATATATATTGCAGTTTTTCATAACTTGATTTAAAGTAGAGTTGTGTTTTAGAGACCAACAGTCTCACATCATGCTGTTATTTGACTAGATGAATGAAAACCTTCCAATGGGAACAGCAAGAGCAAAGACTAGAAAGGTCAGGACATTTGTGTCATTTTGTAACGATTGCTTTACCTGTTTTCTCAGCAGTACTGCTGTGAAGTGCCAAATCCATCACATATGTCTAGAAAGGCAGTGGAGCAGAAAGAGGAAAGGAATCTTTTAAAGATTGGAGAATAATGAAGAGGGAAATGGAAATACAGAGGGACTGAGTGACTGGGAAAAAAGTCACACAGAGCTTTTGCTCTTTGTGAATTATTCATAAACTAATTCTTTAAAAGTACTTTCTTGTTTATTTCAGGGCAATGTGGAATTCTGGTTAGGTCGGCTGCTGAATGGGATTAGGAAAACAATCCACACCATCATTAGACAGGCATCAATGGTCATTAGCGATTCAGATTTTAAGATGTATGACTTTCAGGCCATGTTTCCTGCACAAATAGGACTTCTGGGAATTCAAATGATCTGGACCAGAGATGCAGAGAAGGCATTGAACAGTACCAAAACTGACAAAAAGGTAGTATTTAATGAATCTTTGGGGATTTATTA
This sequence comes from Pithys albifrons albifrons, assembly GCF_047495875.1. Classification (NCBI taxonomy): domain Eukaryota; kingdom Metazoa; phylum Chordata; class Aves; order Passeriformes; family Thamnophilidae; genus Pithys; species Pithys albifrons. Next base: position 92,179,571 of record NC_092461.1, read on the forward strand.
AAATCATCATTTGTAACAGTGCATATTGTGAAAAGTTAAAAGTAGCATGTAGGAAAAAGCACAAAGTACTAGTTAATTAACCAGAATAACAAATAAACTAACAGGGAAACAGAATGATAAAAAAAGTGTTAAGAAGGCACACCTCCTCATTATCCCTCAGCATGTGTTTTAGAATTGTTCTTTGTCCTGTGATTTTCTCTATTGTTCTGTTACTGCAGTTATCTTGGGAAGCGACAGTTTCTCAGTTGGGGAAAATAGCAAGTCTTATCCTATTACTTTCTCAAAATCAAATTAGGAAAGAAATAAGAGCTCCTAAACTTTGGGGAAATAACTGCTTGTGTGTGTTGGTCTACTCTAACTGAATATATTAGATTCTTCAGTTGATGAGCTCTTTTATTAGGGAAGGGAAATAACAGCAACCATTTGAGGAAGTGTTTGTTTAATCTCAAACGCGTGGAGAAGATGCTGTTAACAACCAAGGTGTTATTATTAACACTGAATCTATGAAGGAGGAAGGAGAGGATGTGAAATAAACAGTTGCAAATTACTATTAATCAAGAATATACAGTCAGACGGAACAAAGAACTAATAACACCATCCTACCATAAAAATAAATGCAAAGCAATGGTGCTACACTTTACTTTGATAATGAAAGTAAGGACTGTAGACTATGCAGAAGACCGTGTAGTGCTACATTTTCTGCATTGTACAAAGTCTGAGAAGGGCATAGACTTGGTTTTAGTCCACTCCAGTTCATAGACTAACTAGATGCAAAGATTCTTTTGCATTAACTAGAAAATAGGTTTTGGGTTGGGGTTTTTTGGCTGAACTGTGTGTGTGTGTTTGGGGGGCAGGGAGGTTATTTAATTCTCTGTTAGTTTTACCAGTGTTTTTAGAATTTTTAACTCAGCAAACAGTGTGAGTTTTAGGCTGAGCATATACTTACAGAAAGCTAGTGTGGTTGTTCGCTCACACATTTGAAACAAGAGTATAAATGAGCTGTTCTTTATGAAACCTCAGTGCTTCGTAATTTATTGTGTCTTAGGTGCATCACTGACAGAGTCTGATGCTGTTTACTTAAGTCAGTATATAGTCAGTATTGTATTTTCTGGAATTCTGTAACATATCCGGTACCAAAAAATAAATTATTATTTTAGCATTGACATCTAAAATTACACTACATTTCCCCTCTCCTCTGCTTAGAGGATGTCATAGATCTCCAGTTTCCTGTTCCCCTTAAAGAGTAGATACTGCTTGGGCTGATGTATAATACTTAAATTCAGAGACTGATTGTTCTGAATATATGTTGGGGTGCAGTCAGCTGAAGAGATAATGTGTAGTAAACAGAGCAACAGTCTTGGAATAAAATCTCACAATGTGACCTGTTCACCTAGTCACAACCTTATTGTACTCTGTTGGGTAAGAATGCATGCATGGAGGGCAAACTGCACCCCCCAAATTTAGGATTCCAAACCTAATAAATGCAAAGCAGTTATGTTGATATGTTTGCAATTGTTTATTTATCTTTTATTCTAAACATTAGAAGAACAAATGGTGTTTGTATTAATATGTATGTTCCTGCTATGTGCAAAAGGTAATGCACACAACAAATCAGAAGTTTTTGGAACTTTTAAATTATTTGATTGACATGACAACACACAATCTGACAAGAATGGAGCGCACAAAATATGAAACTTTAATCACCATTCATGTACACCAGAAGGATATCTTTGATGATTTGGTAAGTTTTGGTAAACCTTTAAAGGACTTTCTATAGAAGATTTTGCACATATTAAAAAATGTAAATCTTGCAATCTCTTGCCTTTAAGTAGCTCTGATATTTGAGCTGTGATAGAGCATATCAGATTTAGTTTGTTTTCGTATAGATGCCATGCAGAGATAAGAGTGAATTAAATATGGGTATGTTCATAAGTTCAGACTTCAGGTTTAAAATGGTTGTTTTTACCCATCATGCACAAATTCACTGTGAGCAAAAAATTTAACTTTATAAATTAAACTGTTCTCTCAATTTGAAGATTTAATGCATTATTTGATAGAAATGTAAGCATAACGAAGCCCCTTTACTGCTGCTATCATTCATGTTCTTTCCAGGACAATCTGTGTATTGATTTAAAGTAATAATTATTCAAAGGTAAAAGGAGTGAGGCTCCATATATTTGCAAAGAGTAGCAATAACAACCAGAACAGATATTTTAAATATTTTAATAACTGAGTAGCATCAGGTTTCCTTTAGATAAGTATCTTTAATAAACAAAAATATAATTATAAAAATGGAAGTAAAATAACTTTCAAAAAGCTTGCATGATGCAAAGGTAAGTAATTCAATACTGTATTGCTTAATTAATGCATATGTTAGGAAGATAAAAATTAAGTGCATGTGTAAAAAAAGAAGGAAAATGATAAAAAAATACTGAAAGCTAGAAAGAAAACTGCTGGTTTCTAATATAGGCGTGGGGTTTTATCCTCTGCCTGTAATTTTCAATTAATTTTAATAATTATTAATTGGCCATTTCATTATTAATTAATTCAGTGACATATTACAATAAAATGAAATCACAAAAATCTGGTTAAATTTGTAGGGCCTCTATGTAAAATGAAAAATCAGAGGCAAGTCCAAATCTGGGGAAATGGTTCTTAATTACTACATATAATATTATCCTTCCCTCTCAAACCATTCTCTTCTCTGCTAAACGTTTCCTTTTGTGGTTGAGATACAGTATGGGTAAGTGGCTGAGATTCCAGAACCTCCTCTTCACATTACACTGTATTTACAAAGCCAATAACTAGCACCACATGGTCTGTAAAAGGCCAGTGATTTTGAGATCAAGTGTCAAAAATAATGAATCCAGATCTACTAATTTACTGCAAATTTAAATATGTGTATGGCAAATTTGTACTGAAAAGTGCATCCCAAATAAACAACACATAGATGTGTGTACAACGAATTCAAATGTTGTCCTCAAGTTAGTATTTCTGTGAGTAATGGCACAGATACTGTACTGTATTGTGTAACCAGTATTGGTACTTGGGATTTTATTAAGTTTTCCATCACTGTTCTTCAATATCTCTGTAAGACAATTCATAATTTCTGTGCCCAGTTCAAAGGAAAATCAAAGTGGTCAGGAGATTCAGACCATGACATAGACAGGTTTGAAAAGATAATTCTGCATGTCTTGACTCTTGTCAGATTCCATGCTTGTTCTTCCAGGTCAGGAATTTGTATTAAGTAGGGTTTTGTTGTTGTTGTTGTTGATGTTGGGGTTTTTTGTTTGTTTGCTTTGAGTTTTTGTTTGTTTCATTTCTTGTTGTTGTTTTTTGTTGGTTTTTTTTTTAATGTATGGAATTTAAGATTCATTTGTTATACAGTTTATTTCTGTATTAATGATTTTTCTTTTTCCTTATAGGTCCGTATGAACATTAAATCCCCCTCTGATTTTGAATGGCAAAAACAGTCTCGATTTTATTTTCTTGAGGACTTGGATAAATGCATTATCAAAATCACTGATGTAGAGTTCACCTACTGCAACGAATACCTAGGGTGTACAGACAGGCTTGTTATAACTCCCTTAACTGACAGGTAGTTATAAAAAGAACGCAGTGCATAGTATTGGAGCTAAGATTTAATTCCTTGGAGTTAATTCCTTTAACTTTCATGTGTGTCAGAATTAGGTTGCACAACAATGCTGTAATAGCGCTGGTGAACAGCAGAGGCCAGTGCTCATATGTTCAGCTATCAAATGTGAGTTGAATTATCTTTGAGTTGCATGAGGTTTGATAGGCATCGGAAAATGTACTTGGGCTCAAGATAAATATAGCTGAACTCCATACACTTCACCAGCCTAAACAAAGAGTTGATACTTTCAATAAGGCAGTAGCTGCATGAGAATTTGGCATTTTGGCAAATGATTCGTTTGAAATCACCCTGGAGTGAAAAACAATAACTCAGGACATAGGATTGAATAACTAATTCCAGTATGGTTTTAGACAAGGCCTATAGAGAATTATAGGACTGCAAACATTGAAAAAGCTCTGAGGGCAAACAACAATTTTTTATTGCTGAAGTGTTACAGCACGTTCAAATTGCATTAGATGCCTGAAGTATTTAGTGCTTCAGCTGGGCAAGAGGCAGAGGTGTTTGCTATGCCAGAGCTTCTTCCTTTAGGTGTGGATAGGAATGTCAAAATACTGTGCATATTCAGTCATTTATAGAATCACATAATGATTTGGACTGGAAGTAACCTTAAAGACCATCTAATTCCATCCGCCTTGCTGTGGGCTCGGACACTTTCCACTAGGTTGCTCAAAGCCCCATTTCAAATTAATGTTGGAATTGTCTTTGCACTCTCTGTGCTACTAGATTTTAACTACTAGTGAAAATTCAGATTTTTGTAAGTTTCTGAACTAAAATTATTCCCAGTGAGCTGTTTAAGACTGTCAAAACCCTTTACTTGGATATCTGCCTTTTAATATGTAACATACATCTGCCCAATTCTGTGTTATGCACCCTGCTCTTTTTATGCTAGATAGAGGTCAGTGAAAATGCAGTGGATTAGTGGGTATGGCAGCACCACTATGCTGACAATATTTTTGCCTATCAGGAGAGCCAGTACCAAGAAAATGTAGTCATTCAAAATTTGTTCACAGAATTAAAATGCAGCCAGGGAAGTGGTCACAGCACCAAGCCTGCCAATGTTCAGAAGGTGTTTGGACAATTCTCTCAGGCACGTGGTTTGGTTTGGGGGTTTGTCCTGTGCAGAGCCAGGAATAGGAGTTGACAATTGTTGTGAGTCTCTTCCAAATCAGGAATTCTATGATTCTACAAGGTACTCTATCACACGAGGCTGAAAACTAGCACAGGGTGACATGATTGAAGAAAACAAGTTTTTGAATGAATTTAAAATAATAACAACAAAAAAGAACAGGTGTATCTGTCTTTGGACAAACCTAGAAGAGCCAAACCAAGCTGCAGAGATTGAACACTATCCACTGTCACTTGTTGAAAGGGTATTTGAAGCTGAGATGTTTTCCAGAGTTAACATGGGAAACTTGCGTACCTAAGCCATGTTGTATAAGAACAGATTTGATTCTCCTTATGGGCTTTTTCCATTTTAGCACTTTTAGTATTGCTATATGGAGTTGTATAAGCTTCTGAAAAATTTCAGGTAATGGTATCTTTGCTTTCCATTTATCAACTCGGAGTCAAGTGCTGTTTGGCTAATGATACCATGTTGAAAGAGATTCCTGATAAATACACACTGTTGGTAGTACACTGCATTAAGATAATGTCACTGAAATTAAATACTCCTAAACATCATGTCAGACATGTCCTTGTCACGGCAGATACAAAAAGTGAAATGGAAGTTCTGTGTAAGACTTGTACTGTGTACAGAGTTTGTCCTTACCTCATTTTCAGTAGCAGAGTTGTTAGGAGTGGTACTTTTTACCTATTAAGTTGTTGCCTGTTAGCTGAACACTAAGTAATAAGGTGATAAAGCATTCTTACTGCTATTAGATTAGAATGAGTATTCTGTTGTTTCATATGAAGTGGGACTAGGTGGTATCATTTGGTGTTTTTTCAGTGCCTATTTTATCTCCCCACATATATCATAAAGCTATGGAGTTTCACAGTATTAAAATGAGATTACAGTAATTTTTGAGCATAGTAAGTTAGAACAACAGTCTTCCTACACCCTTCAGTAATTGCCACAAAATCTGGGGAGGCTGAGAGTTAAAATCCTGAGGATCTCAACCCAAGATGAAAGCTGAAGCAGAAGGTCTTCCTAGCACCCTTCTTCTTTCTCCATTGCCATTACAATCTTCCCTCTTGTCTATTACCCTCCTGGAAATCAAAGACCTCATGTGACTGGCAGGACTGCTGGGGTTTGGCATGCTGGTGGAGAAATGACAGGAATGTGAACTGTTTCCAGCCTCTATACCTTGCTATAGCCAGATCAGAGAGCCCATCTTGTGTGCTCTGGGGAGAGAGAAGGAGGATGGGGGGTGAGGGGGGGGAAAGGCAGAAGTGCAGTGGGTCTGGATGCTGCAGAATGAGGCTGAGTCATGGAGGGATGGTGTATGACAGTATGAGTAAATCACAATACTACAGTATTTTGGTATTCAACATTTAGAAGTGACCTGTGGATTTCCTGGGCTGTTGTAGTCATTGCAGTGCTGGATGGATGCTTTTCTGCAGGTGGAGCAAGGTTTGTACCTGGTAACTCAGCTTCGTGTGCAGGAAGGCAACAACCGAGAGCTTACCACATGGAAGCACAGCCATTTCTGCTCCCTTCCCCAACTCTGTGTAATACAACTGTTGTGGTTGCATTCATGGACTTCAAGTAATTAGTAGCAGGAAAAGATTCATAGATCTCTTTGTTCTGTCTTTAGGTGTTACATCACTCTGGCACAGGCCCTGGGCATGAGTATGGGTGGTGCACCAGCAGGACCTGCAGGGACAGGGAAAACAGAGACAACGAAAGACATGGGCAAATGCCTGGGAAAGTATGTTGTTGTTTTCAATTGTTCAGACCAAATGGACTATAGAGGACTTGGTCGTATCTATAAAGGTAAGAAAATATCTGTTTTTTTCATTTTAGAGTTATGAGGTTTTGCCTTTTCAGTAGTGAGTTAGCAATGATTAGCAGGGTATTTTTGTCTCTGTTTCCTCTTATTTCCAGGCACTCATCAGGTTTATCTGATATTTGTTTATTTCTCCATGTCATTTTTCCCTTTTTCTTCCTGCATACTTGTCAGTTTTGTTTTTGGTTTGTTTTTTTTTTCTTCATGTTCTTAGATGGTGTCTGGGTTTGAGGGAAAAAAAACCAAAATGTTTTACCCACAAGCAGGGGAGGGGCCTCCTCCACGATAATCACACCACTCTTTATCAAATTTAAGAAAAGGAATTTTAATACAAGAAGGATAACTGCTATATATATATATGTAAACAGACTAGTGCAACCCACTTCCCCAACACCACAAGAGAGGAAAAAAAAAACAAACAAAAGAAACAAAACAACAACAAAACCCAGCAGGTTTTTTCTCCGGGAGAAAAGGTTATACTTAAGTGTCCTTGTCACAGCCCGGCTGGCTGCAGAGTGAGTTTCAGTCCCTCTCCAGCGAAACAGACGAGCAGTGGGCTTTCAGATGGACTCAGTCTCTTCCCCCTGTGTTCCCTGTCCAAGAAGCAGAAAGGTACGAGCAACCAGCAGCAAATCCAAGGCAGGCAGCAGCATCAGCACAGCACGAAAAGTAGTCCGAGGTGGGCAGCGGCAAGACAGCCAGGCAAACCCCAGCAGTAACCAGCAGGGCAGCCTGCCTCCTTCGAGCCCCCACTCCCCCATTCCGCCGAGCCAAGACTCCGGAGAATATCCAAAAAAAAACCCAAAAGAGACAAACCTGCCCCCACCCCAGCGATCAACAGTTAATTGCTTCTTTTGTTAACCGCTGGCCTAGGCAGTTAAGTGGCAGGGGAGAGAATTTACATAATAATCCCAAACTACAACAGATGGTTTTTCCTATCTATGTCTTCTTTCCCATTTCGATTTTAATAATTTCTATTGTTTGGGGTATTTTTAATGCCTCTATCATACTCATCCCAAAGCAGGAGGATTTTTACCCCTCCTTTGACATTTTTGTGTCAAACAAGACAATCATATGTGAAGTTCAGTGATGTTGTGCAAGGCAGGGAAATAAGCAAAGTGGTGTAGTGTCTTATTTCAAACTCTAGAATTTTTTGAAACTAGGAAAATGAGATAGTTGTCAAACTCTGATAACTTTGTTGTCTATAGCTACTATTTTTAAGTAGACTGGCAGGTCACAGAACATCACCATTTTCTGTGAGTGGTGGAACACAGGTTATCATAAATGTGATTTTCACTATTGTGAAGTGAAGGCTAAAATATAGCCTGGAGATAATTTCTACTTTTAATTAAGAAGCCAGCAAAGCTGACCAAAATTTTTTAAACAGAGGAATACTTCTAAGCTAGAAACTGAACTAACTGTGCATGTGAATATCTTCAGTAAAGGTCCCAAGATTCTCAAAGCATCTCTTGTAACCTCCAGAGCTTTGGACCAACTTCTGTTTGCACAACATTTTTCATGTGTGCAGACCTTTAGTGTTGCAGTTTATTTTATTCATTGTAATAAGCAGAAGAGGGCTGGGACCTGCTTCCTGTCTGACTGAGTGTATGTTCATCAAGCAAAGTCATTTACTGGTTTCTTCTGTACCTGTAGTCATCAGTTCATAGCAGGAATATCAGCCTTTGTTTCTCTTTGGAGTGAGTTTGTCTTTGATCTCAGCAAGCTGTTGTCATCTTCCTCTCTATTCCTTCTGTAAGAATGTTTGTATCTCTTTGTTACCACCTTTTCTCCTGACTTCTCAGTGATTTCACTTCTATCTGTTGAACTGTTTATGATTTGTATAAATCCAAATATCTAGCCTCTTTATCCTTGCTTTGTCTCTGCCGCCTTATCCTGACCACTTCAGTAACTTACCCTTTTCCATCGCAGATTGAGGTCTTGCCTGAGAGTCAGATTTCCTAACTCCATGCAGCAGATGGCATTACAGAACAAGTGAATTTTTTTCCTTTCCCAAGGAAAAACTATTTGGTTAGAACTGAACCTCACCATTCTATAGAAAAATTAATTTCAAACCCCTTTAAGATACAGACAATAAGTGTAAGAGGCAATATTATATGGACCTAAGTTTCCTAGTTAAAAAGTATCCAGTTTAGAGCTTTTCCTTGTTGCATCCCAAAGAGCAGATACTTATGTTTAATAAACACAGTACTAAACCCCACTTTTTTGTGTTTCTTTTTAGGATGCTTCCTGAGAGTCATATAGCACATGTAACAAAAGGGAATAGATGCATTTGAAAAACCTTTGCAATAACTTTTTTCTCAGGGAGCAGCAAGAATAGGGCAGCTCCCTGAGGGAAGATAAGCCAGGGTGACCACCATAAAGGCAGGGGCAGGGACTTCACTTATGAGAGCACAGTCCCACAGTGCCTAAACAGGGCAGGTTGTCAACAGCTTGCTCCATCAGCTGTCCAGTGACTATTAGACAATGTGAAATAACCACTTGGATCCAGGATCCATCTAGGAAGTTCAGTCAGAAACAGCAGCAGGCAGGACTGGAGATAAGGCTATGCAGTTCTAGGGTCCTCCAGGAAGCTCAGTCAGATGTCCAGCATAAGAGGAGGTAGAACTGTGCACAGCCATGCACACAACACAGTTCAGAAATGCCTGAGCTGAAATGGAGCTCCTGGACTGTAGAACAGTGTGGTAGAAGCTCCAGGTAAGGCCGGTCAGGGCAACTAAGGACTCTTGTTGCATCCTGGACCCTGATATTCCACAAACAAGAGGGAGAACATCAGTTAAAGGACTTGGTGCCATACCAGTGAAGTCAAGGAACATTCTGCATTTGTTTTCAAAGACAGTAGGGTTGTGTATTTCTTGTTTTAAATTTAGTAACTGTCTGTAGAATTACTTTAATCTTTGTATCATTATGACATTGGGTAGTTGTATATACTCCACTTGCTCTCAAATTTTTTAAGTCACTGAAATTTTTTATTCTCCTCAAATTCTTTTCCTTTGGAGTATCTTTTCCCTTCTAGTACCAGAGAAATTCATTAGAAGCAGTTTAGGAAAAGATTACTCTACGTATAGAATTGAAATGAATTTCAGGGGAGATCTGCAGTATTTGCCCTGACTGAATCAAATCTTAAGGAGCCAATTTTGGCTGTACTACCACTAGTTTTGATCTGGTTTGACTCTTTTAATTATTTGAAGAGTTCTTCCAAAATTACATGGGTAGAAAAGTCAAATCAATGCAAAAATATTAAAAGAATTTGTTAATGGACATGAAAAACAACATAAAGAAGTGAATGTAAGAAAATAAATTTAACAGCAGCCTCAATGGGATTTGGAGTAAGATGAGAGTTCCTAGAGGAACACCTTGAAGGATAAGAGAAGATCAGACAAGGAAAATAGAGGGAAGGGAAGTAGAATAATATGAGCAGAACAGGCAGAGCAAAGACAAGAGAAGAAAATACATGAAAGAGAAAACAAGGCAAAGTGAAAAAGTATGTCTTCATCGTATTATTATTGATTTTTGAGTACTTTCTCTTCAATTAGCTTGAGTGTCTTGAGGAATTAACTTTACAGATAAACCATCCATTGATTTATTTTACCAGTGCTATAGGCTTTGACATATGAAGTATGGGGACTTGGGGGAGCTCTGGGCAGAGTTATTCAACACTGCAAACACACAGATGCCTTTTCTTGGACATATGTTTTTTCTGCATTTAGCACTGCCTTCAAACAGCTTAAGCCAAGCTGAGCTCCACCAGTCCAGTGGAGTGAATTAAACACCTGAACGTTTGTAGGTATTGATCCAGATCCTTGCTGGCCCCAGGCAATGGGAAATACTAGTCCAGCGTGGGCTTTCGGAAGGGAGAGATGGCATCCAGGAAGCTCCTGCATAGACTTACTAGCCTTTGTCTCTCGTGAAATGGATGTGGAACAGAAGAGTATTACATCTTTCCCACTACTGCTCTGGAAAGCTGCCACTGTAGATCTCCTATTTCAATGCTGCTAACATGACACAGAAGAAGGAGTGCTTGAATCTCCCAAAGGCCATTCATTTCATGTTTATGTGTAATTCTGTCTGTATAGAGCTCCATGTCCTGTTTCAAATAGTGGTTTTAAGTGTGACATCTCATTCCCCTCTCTTGATCAGCAGGATGCTGATCTTCAACAATATTTTACCTATTAATTAATTGTTATAAAATGCTACAATGCTTCTGTCAGAAATGTAGTGATCTCTATTTGATGTTGTACTTTTCATTTAGATAGGTATCTCTCAAGCTCATCTTTGACAATTTCACCCCTGCATAGATGAGTTTCCATGCTACATGCATGTTTATGCTACTAGGTACTACATTATTGAACAATTTCCACCTTGTGGTTGCTATAGAGGTGTAGCATTCTTTGTAATAAAATTGCATATCTTTCTTTCAAGGGGTGTTTCTTTTTGTGGTGTCTTTAATGCAAAGCCAAATTTATTTTGAGTTTTTACTTCTCATTTTACTCTGTGTTCATGTTCTCTGTTCTTCTCATGTTACATTAAGCTGTATAGAGCATGCTCTATTGTATATATAAATTACTCTTGTATGATCTGATATTTTAACAAAATATTTTCCTTTTTGCTTTTTTTTAGGTTTAGCTCAGTCAGGTGCATGGGGTTGCTTTGATGAGTTTAACCGCATTGATCTTCCAGTTTTATCAGTAGCTGCTCAGCAGATATACATTGTACTTCAGTGTAAGAAAAACAAGAAACCTCAGTTCACTTTCACTGATGGTGACGTTGTTGACATGGACAGAGAATTTGGTATATTTCTTACTATGGTATGTCTATAAATATATGTCAGTGACATCGTTGTGAAAAATCTTTCCTGTTTCATGTCCTGTTGAAATTTCCCTGTTGAAATTATTGGGATTGTCTTTTAGAAAATAGTGAATGCAATTTGAACAATAATTTGGTAAAATAATAATGGTGTTATTTTCTCTTGCCCCTGTTTTTAAACTGGAACTTAGGACTTGAGGTACACAATTATCATTAACTACATATTTTAAGGAATTTTTTAGTTGAATATTTTACAGATTGACTTTAAACTTGACCTTCTCATATTTTTAGTCAAAGTCTGTCAAAGTACACCAAAAGTAATTGACCACTGCAAGGACTACCGTAGTTGGTCTGGTCAATATTTTACCACCTGTGAAGAACTTTTGACTACAATCCTACAAGACAGCATGAAGGAAACCACCCTCGCACTGGTTCACTGGCCTGCTGGAGGTTTATGTTTGGTGCCCTTGGACTGCTTCTAGCAGTGCAAGAGGCAAAGCAGCAGAAAAGAATGAGAACACCTTAAAAGCATCCTTGTATCTCCCTCTCCTTAGCTACCTACATACCCACAACTCCAAATAGAAGCATTTATCTTAATATTAGGGTGTACTACCTTTGAAAAGGAGTTAATATTATCACTGTAATTTGAAAAAGAGGGAAAAGTAGTGGCATACTGTAGGGGTGAGAGTGAGTGCATCCCTTAAGGAAAGCAGTTTGGAGTTCTGCCTTAAAGACAAGAGAGCTACCTGGAGCGTGTGTGGTGTCTTGTAGCCAATGAGATGATTTGGTGTATGTGAGGTGAATTGGTTAACCAATAATGTCATGACGTGTTGGATGTGAGAGGATATAAAAGGTGTGGATGTTACTGAGAATAGAACTACTTCTACTAGAACTACTACTACTGCTATTACTACTACTATGATCCATGAGCTATGAGGAAACTGTCTGTGAAACTATCTTGAATAAACACTTGTAAGCCTTCTGATCAAGCCTGCTGTGCCTGAGCTCTTCTTCATTCACGCTGCCCCCTTTCTTGGGACAAGGGGACCCCTGATAAATGGTGACCCCTGACATGCCCCAATAGCATACAAAGCCAGTGGGAAGATGGTTTGTAAAGAGCTGAAAGAGTTTAAGAAGTTATCACTGCACAGCTAGTGACTACTGTTGTCACAACTGAGCTGTGCGGTAGCCACATGAATGACTTAGACATCTTCAGTGAGAGGTCAGATCCATTAGTTTAAATTATATTACACTGCTTGATTGACTTTGCACTGAAATGGTCTGGGAACACTCACAGGGGACAGTAACTTCCAGCACTGGAATGCTATTAAGACCCTGAGAAAGTAACCGCTTAAAACAGCTCCAGCAAGATCTGTAAGTGGTTGTATGTGTGTCTTGGATATCTCCAAATAACACGTTTGATACCCCATACTTTATGAACTGCAGTATTGAGGCAACTGTGTAGTGATGTGTAATTGTGACATACTCAAGTTTCCCTTTAAATCTCACATGCGCTTCTGTATTTGTCAAATAATTACCAGAGAAGATAAACCTTCCTATTCCACTTTCATGATACAATGTTTTAGTTTATATATTCTAATTTTCAGAACCCTGGCTATGCAGGACGACAAGAACTTCCTGAAAATCTGAAGATTCAGTTTCGCACGGTCGCTATGATGGTGCCCGACCGTAGCATTATTATGCGAGTCAAGCTGGCAAGTGCTGGTTTCCGAGACAACCAAATCCTTAGTCAAAAATTCTATACACTCTACAAACTCTGTGAAGAGCAGTTATCTAAACAGGTAAAAGAGATGTTTTTTCCTACTGTAAGCTGTCACTGAAAGGATATGTAGATAATATACTTTCATAGACTTATATAATTATTTTTACACTTATGAACATATTAATTTTTTAAGGTTTTCAGTTCTAAACTCCAGGAACAGAGTCTGTGCCATTCCATCATAACTCATCCTACATATTCACTCTTCCTACTTATACAGTGAATTCTGTGTTACTTCTTCCTGATACAGCGTGTTTTCTATGTCAGTCAACTGAAAACTTTAATTTCTTTACTAATTCTTCTTCAGTAGGGTTCATCTTTGAGTGTGGAATCTGGCTTTTTGGCACTGTATAGAAGTGCTAACTACAATGGAAATATCTTTTCAACTGACCTAAACAGGAGACTTCTATTTTTATAGCCTACTATAATTGTAGATAAGTCATTGGGGAGCTTGTGGCTTCAGTCCAATGTCAGGTATTTTACACAAAGTTATTTTGTGTGAGGTGTCTTTCTGCACCTGAATTGTTTTTCAACTCAATGAACAGGAGTTGTTACTCTTTATTTGTGCAGTTGATTGTTTCCGTCTTTTGTATTTTGCACTTGCCTTTATTTAATTGCATCACACACAGATAATGTGTTGAATTTCTCTTGGTAATTTTAAACTCTAGTTATGGTCTGGTTCACCAGATGCATATCATCTGCAAATGGAATCAATAAGCTATTTCTTGATGGAAATTCTGGAGTTTATTCAATGTATTGTTTCAATTTCTCTGTCTGGAAAATAGGGATGGGAACTGTGCCAAAGGTGCTGTTTTAATTAGTCTTTGTTTCTCACCACACAAATATATTCTAATTGACCATAAATTAAAATATTTCCCCCCAAGTTAAGTCTGTTTTGGCAACTGGTAAGTGATGTTTCTGTCTTTATATCAACCCATGAGCTTTCTTTTTATCTTTCCTCCCTCTGTCCTGTTGAGCAGGGGGAGTGAAAGAGTAGCTGTGTGGGCATCTGGATGCTGGACAAGGTCAACATACAATAGATAGTGTATAAAAGAGTCTATACACTTGTCTTCAAAAACATTTCTGATCAACCAGAGGGAGCAGATATTCTCCAAACACAATATTTTGATTATCTCCTTGCATATCTGCCTTTACCACTTAGTTTTCTGAGCAGCTGGAAGTAGTGGAGACTCTGTAATTTAAAACCTTTAGCCTGATAGCCTTCCTTCTAAGACTTGCAGTGAAGGGAAAATATATTACAGAACATTTTCTTGAAGAGAAAATATATTACAGAACATTTGTATATGCTTTCAAGTTATGTTAAATAAGATTTGTATGTTCAAGTACAAGTGCTAAAATTAGTTGAGTATGTTTGTACGAATCTACAAATATTCAGCTGTGCCAGTAGGGAAAGCTAAGGTAGTCTAGACCTTACCTAAGTCCAAAGCTAGTTAGACACAACTCCAGGGTGCACATGGCTTTTGGAAGTAAATTCTTCTGTTCTGAACCAAGTTGTTATGAAACCACCCACAAAGCAGAAAGTCATTGCATACAGGATGGGCTAGATTTAGATGTAACAAATTGTATCTGAATAATTTCAGTGTGTTTCTTAATACTAGCAACAGATTGTCCCTTTTAGTCATGAATCCCAGTACTGTATATCAAGATGCCCTTGTGCAAGCAGAAAACAGAGGGTATAATCTGGAGACGTGTTTTGCTGTTTGTGTATCTGACAAATTAAGAATTTAGCAAAATGCTAGAAGGTGCAGCTCTGTTACAGATGACTTGTGAAAATGGTGGTCTGCTACCAAAAAGGACACATGGTGGGTATGGACATTGAATGCTAGAAAATATCTGCGGGATTTGATAACAACAGAACTGGAAATCTGGTCGTTCCAAAGATGAAGAGCTGTGAATGTCATAATATTTAAAAGTTCAATAATATTTATTTATTTAATGAATTTAGTTTTCAGCCCTCTCTTGATTTTAAAGTGTTTGATCTTTACAGTACCAATTGTGTTTGTGCATTATTTCAAGGTTCATTATGACTTTGGGCTTAGAAACATCCTGTCTGTATTAAGAACACTTGGAGCAGTGAAAAGGTCTAACCCCCAAGAGCCAGAGAAAACTGTTGTGATGAGAGTTCTACGGGACATGAACCTCTCCAAACTGGTACTGTAACACTGGTGACTTTCCCCAAAAGAGTATTTTGTTTGGATTTTTAAAGGCACTTATTATGCACTTTGAAAAACTATCTTTGAATATATTATTTTCTAGTTTTTAATGTGATCTCTCAGTGAATGGAAAATCAAAATACAGTTGGCTGTGTGAGCACTATTTGTCTTTTAAAGAGAGGAAAACACACCAGAAGATTTAGCTGAAAAAATCATTGGAAAAACCATCAGATCCTGAGGGATCTACCTGTTCCTCTAATTGGCTCTTGTTTTTAATTCTTTCTGCCCTAAGGAGAGAAAGGGAGGATACATTGTATTAACTTTTAATAATGTCATCAAAGATCCTTCTTAATCCACAATTTCAAATTATACATTTCTTGGTATTCTGTTGCCTCTTCAGAACACTGTAAGAATTGCACTAAGTGAGGTGACTGGAAGTGGCTGACACCTACTTTTATAGCCTGATGTCTTTCAATAGTACTATTCAAAGTATTCATCTTTTTTATTACATTAATTTAAAGGTTATAGCATGTCTAGACTGTGTATTTGCCTTGGGAGCCAGTTTGTGGTGGAGACAATTACTCTTTTTCTGATATTAATCTTTTCAGTGCAGTGGTACATGTGTTCAAACCTATAGCAATGTTTCGGTGATTTACAGAAGGAAAAAATTACAAAAATTCTAAGGCAAAATATAATTGGAATAAGTCTTGCTGGATTATGTAACAAATGAAGAAATGTGTGTGTGTATATATATATTAAAGAAAACTATTAATTTATTAACATTTTTATAAGCTTTAAGTATTTAATTTAGAAAATACTACTTTTGATTGCATTGTACAAAATTCCCTTCATAAAACTGATGTATAATTATAATATTTTCTTTGGAAAAGATAATATTTTCTGCTTCCCTCTTTTAAATGGTATATTTGAAGATTGTTTACAGCTATAATAATTTCGATAAATAAATAATATATTTCCCACTGCTTTATCCTTGACAGGTGGATGAAGACGAACCTTTATTTATGAGTCTCATTAATGACCTGTTCCCTGGAATTACTCTGGATAAAGCTGGGTATCCTGAACTACAGGCAGCCATCCAAAAACAGATAGAGAAAGCAGGGCTTATTCATCATCCACCATGGATGCTTAAACTTATTCAGCTGTATGAAACCCAGCGAGTCCGACACGGTTAGCATGCTAGATGAGCTCTTGAGACTGCATAAAAGCAATACTTTTTATATAATCTGCTACAGAATGCAGATTATTTTCATGACGAATGTTTTTTTAAATTGAACAGATGTAATTTTTAAAGCCTGTGTGGATATTTTGCTAGGAAGCAGTTATGACCTTCTTTTAGTGTGTAATGCGCACATAGTGAGATTTTAGCTTTGTTGTGTTACATTTTTATGGGAAATATGAGTGTGGCCTTCAGGGATTGAAATTTCTATAGAACGAGTCAAAATGTATACATTAGAATCCAGAAACAGTGCTTTTGTTTAGTGTTCTGAAAACAGTTGTTGCCCTCAGAGTTCAGTCATGAAGCTAAAGTTTAATGTTACTGTGAGATGGTAATGCTGAGATTGCCAAAACTAACCTTTCAAACCCATACTTTAAGAGATTCTACCATGCATGCAATATAATGACACACTGGTTGTGGGTTTGATCCCTGTATGGGCCATTAACTTAAGAGTTGTACTCAGTGATCCTTGTGGCTCCCTTCCAACTCTGAATACTCTGTGATTCTGTGATTAAGATGTGAGAGCTATACAAGTTCAAGTGTTCTCTTCATGATCGTTCTTGCCATTTATACTGAGGAGACATAAGCCCCTGCTGGACCAGGGGAACTGGACAAGACAGGCTCCAGAGATCCCTCCCAACCTCAGTCTATAAAAATGCATTTTTACAGGGCAGAAAAGGCTATTGAGTAAAGTTTATCCTGTCCTAGGAAGGGTATCAAAGATAGCAGTAAATCCAGATTTGCAGTTCATGGCTGAGTGGAACCCTCCCCCCCCCGAATTTAAACGTCCCCTATATCCCTAAACTCTATCAACTAATGATTTTTAGTATAACAGGGGAAAAATACAAAGGAAATGTAACTAAAGGAACAAAGATTTATGAAGACGTTTATATCATGTCATATAAAAGAAGAGTAATCTTAAACTAATGAAACAAATAAAAGGAAATACCCATTCAGTAGTACAGTCTGAGCCCTTAATGCCTTACAATTTTAATTCAGATTATTGGTTAGACCAAAGAACTGATTAGTGGTGGGCAGAGTTAGTAATTTACATCCAGATAGCTGGATTCAGTGTTCCATATCAAACTGTAACAGCTGTTTCTATATAGGAATCATGGGAGTTTTAATGATTTCAGTCATTATTAAATATATCTCTTGTTATATCTCAAAAGCTGTTTGACCTGTGAGACACCACTCTTCCTCAAAAATCTTCAGGATCCACTGTGCCATTATGCTTAGATGCTTCTTCTTTCTGCACATCCCAAGTATTCCCAGGTCATGCAGTTCCAATAGGTGGAACAGTTGGATACTCAGGCCTTTCTATGACAGAAATTATTACATGGAGGGGAAAAAAAGTTTTGTGACTTCCATTTGTCCTATTCATGATGCTTGGATTTGTGGAGAGGTCACCATGGGATTTAAAATAATCAAGAAAAAAATCTGTAAAATGTATGATTTCTCTTACTTGAACTAGAGGCAGTATGTACACCCAAAGTGCTTGTACACACACAGAGACACACACACGTACGCATGGAGATTCAGTGCACGGATCCTGAAATCTGCCTGGCATAACAACTTTGATTGAAATACTTTGGAAACCAGTAGAAAGGCCATTCTGTTAACGTTGAAGGGCTTGTATTATATTTACTCATATGTAACACTTTGCACAAATAAATGATTTTCTGGGGGTCCTCACAATGTTCCGGGCAACATCCATCTCCCTTCAGTTTTAAAGAAGGCATCAAGCAATCTGGATTTTACTGGATTAGATGTTTTCTTTTTCAAAGCCAACTAAGGATTATGTCGTCCAGTTGCCTTTAGTTAAAAGGAGTTCTCTGACTCCTTTAAATGACTTCAGAAGTGTCAGTTTGAATGTCCCATCTGATTTTGGACAGATTCTGGGCCACTTGAATAGGTGACTTAGAAAACATAGCTAAGAAAGATCTACTGTAGGGTCAATCTATTGTCGAAGACATGATTCATTTTCCTTAGGCAACATATGTATACACTGATGAAATTAAGTATGGTTTCTGTTAAGTGGTTTTATGTAAGATGTATTAAAATGTCAGCACAGATGGATGCAGGTACATATTTTTGTTACTTTTGCTTCAGAAAGATGCAGTCGATTTTTTATATCATTGGGAGCTACTCATTCTCATTAAATACATTTAAAAATTACTGGTTTTGTTTTCCACCAGTCATGTCAATGTCATTGCATGCAAACATTAGAAAAAGGAAAAGAGCTGCCTGAGGGAGGATGCAGACCCAGATAGGCTTGCCTATCATAACAGAGCAGACATTTATAGAGGCCTTTTAATAATATTTTCAAATTCTGTTTCAATCAGCATTAAATGGAGTGAGAAACATCCTTTTGTATTGGCTTTTGATAAAAATAAAACAAGGATCGTTGATGCAATGAAGCATTAAATGGTCGCATGACATATTGGCATTTCATTTTAAACCATGTTTGTATTGTTTTAAGGTATGATGACTCTAGGTCCAACTGGTGCAGGAAAGACAAAATGCATTAATATTTTGATGAAAGCAATGACAGATTGTGGTGCTCCTCATAAAGAGATGAGAATGAACCCAAAGGCAATCACAGCTTCCCAGATGTTTGGTACCCTTGATGTTGCTACAAATGACTGGACAGATGGTATTTTCTCTACATTATGGAGAAAAACTTTAAAAGCAAAGAAGGTAATGGATATTGTATCACAATGGTTAATAAAGACATTTAATACTGTTTTCATAAGGTCTTGTTACCTGCCATTTGTCTGAAATATCTTCCATTACAAAATCAAGTGGGAATATGTAGTTAGTTTTGCTTTGTGTCTGATGAGTTCAATGTACACAAGAGTCAGAATTATGTATATATGCCAGATAACACTAGGCTTCCCAAGCATTTGAGGTTCCAGAATTGATTTGGAATAGATTTTAAGGTATTTGCTTCCTTGTCTAGACAGGTAGTCCTACCGTTCAAACACAAAAGCAAGGTCTGTTCATACTTTGACATGAGAACAGGAAAGTTAATTTTCTACTGTCTAGTTTTATGTCATTGCCACTATATTTCACTGGTTATATCAGAATGTCAGAGGCTTTGGCAAGAAATCGATATTAGCATTTCCCAATTCTTCTATTGAACCTGCAGATCATGTTTCATGGAATCATACTTGCACTCAGGTCTTCTGAAAAGTCTCAATTCTCGCTTGGAAAATGGGAAGCCTGACTTGGGTAGCATCCCACAAGGACTCACCTGGTGCCTGTTTCTGTGACTGTATTTAATGGGAAATGTTTTCATCCATCTTGATGGATGCTGGGGTGGATGATGTACTTTTAGAGAAAAAAATATACTGCTTTATGATTAGTACAGCACAAATTAGTTTTTGTCACTATTCCTTAATATCGTTTTTTGTGTGACACAAGATAAAAAAGAAGGATTAAAATCACTGAGCAAATGATAAAAATAGCATTTCATGCTGACTACCAAATTATGACTCCTTATTTATATTTAAGCATATGTTCTCTGGTATTAAGTAAATGTGTATTTTTGGTCAATGTAAGTAAAACTGCATGTGTGCGTCTCTCTTTTTTGTAGGGTGAGCATATCTGGATAGTTCTGGATGGACCTGTTGATGCAATATGGATTGAAAATCTGAACTCTGTTCTGGATGATAATAAGACCCTTACTTTGGCCAATGGAGATCGTATTCCAATGTCCCCCAACTGCAAAATTGTTTTTGAACCTCACAACATCGACAATGCTTCCCCTGCCACAGTTTCTCGGAATGGGATGGTTTTCATGAGTTCCTCAGTGTTGGACTGGAAGCCTATTGTAAAGGCTTGGCTGCAAACACTACCTCTTACATATTCTGATGTCCTATGGAATTACTTTGATGCTGTATTTCAGGTACTGAATTAACTACCTCAGGAAAAAAAATTGCACTTCGTTATTTAATGAAGCATTGTTTCTTCTTAAGTGCTTTTTCAATTATTTACATCTCTTTGTTTATGTAAAAAAATAAAGATGAAGGATTTAAAAAAAGAGAGAAAATTATCTCTAACATTAATGAATGACTGAAATTGTAACAGATGAATAATTTGGATGTTTTGTTTTGTTTGCATACTTCAGTTGGCAAAACAGATATTCTTTTTGCTTGTAATTGTTACTGTAATTTTAATTCTTGTTAGGATACACAAAGGAAATGTGTAAACTTGTTTGTTTTAAATATAAAAAAGTAAATTCAGAAAGAAATTAAGATAGATTTACTCTGGGAAAACAGGAATGCATTTGTTCCATTAGTTAGATTTAAAAGACATGCTATAATTTGAATTAATCTGGGATAGTTCTGTGCTCTGTGTTGTACAGAAGCTCAGCGTAGGTGACTATAGTTGTCTCTTGTGATTTTATTATCCATGTTTCTCTTCTAAAGGAGATTTTTGAAATGGTGTCTCTTTCGTTACATTGTCTGACTAAATTGTGTTCAATCAGTAGATCCAAAGCAAGAATTCTGAATGTTTTTCCATCTCCATTTGGCCTTAGCTTACTGAATCATTAGAAAGGTTTCACTAATATTGTGGATGGTTATACTCAATAGTGGGTATAAAAGCATAGTCTCTGTTGTATACTTTTTCCATTACATCGAGGTATTTATTTTTGCTTTGGGATTTTTTTAAAAGAAATACTTATGTCTTTGCAATTCTTTCACTGTTGTTAACTTCTGATTTCCTCAACATCACTGTAGTAAATGCAACTGTCCCTACACCTTGGCTTCCCATCAGCTTGCTCCTGTCAGTTTACTTACATAATTTGTGTTGAATTTCACAGGGGTTGTCTCCTGTAATATTTTTCATTGCTGTTGCATTTTAAAAATGCAGTTTTTAATGAACTTTGAGTGACATTTTAGGAAGGTTTTTCTATATGTCATGATAAAAGCAATGATTGATATAGGTTAGGAATGCCCTGAAATGTTAACAAATTTCTTCTTACAAATGTTTTTCATTTCAGTGCCCATTTGCTTTAAAACCAATGTTTAACAAGCTATTCATTTTGTTCTACCTCCAAAACATAATGAAACAACATAGTATTTACTGCAGCAGCAAGAAAAACAATTCTGATAATGAATTTTAAAATATGTTTCCAAAGTAATGTATATGTAGGTCAATTTACTGCTTCTTTGTCACCATTCTATTTATATTTTATGCTACAACTTGCTCTGAAAACATAATAACAACATTTAAAATGCCCAAGCCTGAAGCAATTGCAATAAAGTCCAGAAAAATATGTATTTTATTAGATTGAGAGATGAAAATGCAGTGAAATATGAAGTTAGTTCAGTGCTGAAGGCTGCATTTAGAACTATCAAAATGTAAATGAAAGCTGTCATGCTGTCAGTTTTCTTTCACTTTTAATGTGCTGTCTTTGCTTCTCAAATAATAGAAGCAATAAAAGTGATTTTACAGATGAGAGTAACACTACTGTTGTGTTCACATGTCTCTTTTTATAGTTATTTTCTCCCATATAAAAAAGGGTAAAATTCAAAAAGAAAATTTTTGAAATAAGATGCATCAGCAGTAGTAGTCAACCCCGAAATATAGATCTTGGTGAATTTAATGCTAGTATTAAGAAAAGAATGGATACAAACATCCTACAAATATCTGATTTTTCAAAGAAAATGAATATTAGGCTATAGATGGAAATAGAGTAATTAAGGAGACTCAGTCTTTCAGTAGACATACAGAGACTTTTTGAAATCAATTTAAATTCAAAATAAATGTAAGACAACTGCTATAGTAATTCTAAATGCCTTACAAAAAACTCTCATTATTTATCCTAATCAAAATAGTATTTGTCACTGAAAATCTTCATGTTGGATAAAATCATTGTTAGTAAAGATAGAGCAAGTAGCAGTAATGGAGGAGGAAATGGCAGAGTGTCATAATTGTGAATCAGTGGAAAGAACAAATTTTTTTCTCTTAATGTGTATTATAAATTACACTGTAATTCGTCAGTTTTTATGCATATAAAAAAGGTCAGGAAGCAGTCAAAAGGATACATTAAAAAAATCCAAAATAAAAAAGACAAAAAACCCCCACCCCAAACAAACCCCCAAAATTAACCTTGTTTTGACTTAACATTATCTTATAGACCTTTCTATTTCCACAGGATTTTTTAAAAACAGTGTTTGAGGGATTTTACTTTCACCCTTCCTTTCTTGTCAGCAACATTTCCTGCTTAGCAGTAATTTCCAGTAAACTCCCACCCCTATAAAAGAACTCTGCTTTTAAATTTAGAAGCTCTATTGCCAATGCTTTGTCTGTGAATGGTACTGCTACGTGTAAGCAACAGAATTGCTTAGCTAATGGAAGTAATTCTCTGAAATAGTTTCAAAGAACTGAAATAATTAAAATAATTACCTGAGTGGTGTTATTAAGTTTGTCTGGAAACTGTGAAGCTCAAACCAGTGATGGATTCTATGTGAGTAACATAAGTTTCAGTATGTCTATGTATTGTTTAAATGAAAAAAGTCTAGTAGGAACTGAAGTTTCAGGTATGATTAATTCCCCCCTCCACATTAAATCTCACTCTAAGCCAATTTGTGTAAAGCCTGGTATTGCTGCTGGACCACAGAGATGAATATATAATCCAAGGAGTTTCTTTAATATTTAAATGCTGATGTTAAAATTAAAATTACAAATATTAATAACTTTACATTATGGAGTTGCTCTTGTGCTTGTCTAAACCCTTTTAGTGTGTTTCTAACATCCTGTCCTGAAGAGTGTTCTACAGTCCAGTGAGGTCCATAGTGATCCTGCAAAAGAATCTTTTTTTCATATGAGTTTTTAGCATCTGACTTCATTTTTCAGTCTCCTTGTAAGGGATAGCAAGTGTCTGATCCAAATTCTTCACAATTTATGTGTATTTGTTACAACCCAACTCATTTTTACAGTTTTCCTGTCCTAACAATTCACACAAGTTCATTCATGCAAATTTTATCTTGATAATGCATCCTTTTTTCAGCCATGTATTGTTTTAAAAATCATAGTAGTAATAAAATGCTAGCATATGTGAAACTGATTTTTTTTTTCATAAACTCAAAGAATAAGAATTACAGAAACCTCACTGGAATCATAAGCACCATAAAACTAGTTCTGGTGAAAATTGGGCTCTTGATAGTACAGAATACTTTGATGCATGAAATATCTTTATTCTGTGTGTGTCACATCAATTATTAAACAATTTACAGTGCCCTATGAGACATCTAGTCTATTTTACAGATTAAGAACCTGAATCTCACTGATATTTAGGTCCAAATTCTAAAAGTCTTTAGACTTTAATTTCCCACAATGCTTGTGGGCACTCCCTTGTGGCACTCACAACCCCCACAGTAACTCAGCTGAGCATCCTGTGTACTCTTAGGAGAAAACCAGGCATTTTTGAGGGAAAGCACAAAAAGCAACACACAGAGGTGGAAGCATTTTTGCTACACAATAAGAAGTATCAAAAAAAGCAAGCTGACAGTGGCATCCCTGTTTATGGTGGGGTGATGGAACTAGATGAGCTTTCAGGTCCCTTATAACCCAACCCATACTATGATTCTATGCATGCCCACATTAAGATTGTCTTTTTAGACCACTCATCCATGGGCCCAACTCTAGGTTAAGATGCATAATGGAGTTTCTTTCAATCACAATATGTATTTTTGTTACATGTGTTACCTGGTATTCTAGTGAGATAGAACTCAGGAGAATGGGTAAAAATCTTAATTCAGTCTCTGTGCCAATAAATATCAGCATAGGGTACTTGGAAAACTTTATAGAAACAAAGCTGGTGAGTATGTGGGTGAACAGCTCAGTAATTTTTAAAAAATACCTGGGTAATTGTTTCCATATTTTAGTGATTGAATGTTTTTGTTAACTTAGCTTTCTCCCTGACAGGATGTAATAGCTGTAAGTGGAATTGCTTCAAAATTACTATCTCCCAGTGTCCCTGTTATACCTTCACTTCTCAGAATGAGGGGGCAGTGTTGATTTCCAAGATTATGAAGGCAAATGGAATGCATAGTGAGGAAATTACATTAAAGGCTGTTACATGAAGGTGGAAATAGGCTATAATTTGCATCAGTCTGTACTATGGGTGGCAGCTGATATTTTAAAACAGTTGTGCACTGCAAAACTCAGAGAGATTTGAAAATCAATTTGAAACATCAGTTTGAAACTTTGCTTAAGATGTTGCAGAACACTTGACAAAGGCAGGCATGGTAGCCATCACTATGAAGAAACCTGAGGAAAGTCCAAGTTCTATTAAAATCAATTCCAAATTCCCTTTGGATCCTGTCAGGATTCTACAGGAAAATGATAGTATTGGTTTCAAAGGGAATGTTATGGTGCAGGCAGAACAGATCAGATAGACAGGAATTTGTAGTGATGAGGTTATGCATTGGACTCGATGATCCTTGTAGGTCCCTTCCAACTTGGCATCTTCTGTGATTCTGTGTTTATATATATATTTATATACATAATTCTAGTACCTATTTCAAAAAATGGCAATGGTAGATTAAAATCTTCACTGGAGAGCACAAATGGCAGATCCCTGATGTAAGTGAAAAGGAGCCTTCAAATTGCTCTTCAGGAAATTACTGTATAGAGTTTATATGAATAGTTCTGCTGACGTGGTACATCCAAGTTGTTTCTCTAATATGTTGTTGTATTAAAAAAATCATCATCTAAATCTGAATATTTATAATCCCAGAAATGGGGAAAATATTGTTTGGGATTAAGTTTAGATTATATTTGAAATTAAGAAATTGGTCCAATCCAAGAATAAATCATACCATTGAAACTGATAAACAGAATCTTTAATTGAACCTTTTTTCCCCCCCAGGATGTGCTGGATTTTGTTTTCTCTGCTGTGACACCAAAAATGTCAATTTTAGAGTGCATGTACATCAAACAGGCTATTGACCTCCTACAGGTAGATACAGCATTCTATTTTTCCATCTCTGATTCTGTTACTTGTGCTGGGACACTGTTCTGGGAGGGCAGTAGTTATATATTGCATCTGCTTTGCAGGGTTTACTGTCTGACCGAGATGAGAAGCAGCTCAGTGAGGAACATCTTGCTCGCTTGTTCGTTTTCGCTGTGATGTGGTCAGCTGGAGCTCTTTTGGAGCCAGATGACAAGCTGAAAATGGAGCTGTTCCTACGGAAGCACTCTGCAGTGAAAGAACTACCAGCTGTGAAGGGAGAAGAAACCATGTTTGAATTTGGAATCAATTCCTGTGGCCAGTGGGAGCACTGGTCAAAAAAGGTTTGTATGCTGCAACATGTTAAGTTTTCCTAATGTGTATACAAGATGTATTTGGTAAGAGCCACGTTATTTGATTATTTCAAACTTGATATAATTCGGTTAGGAAGATTAATCCTACCAAATGCTCATGAGTTTCATTTTTGAAAGATGTTTTTCTTTTTCTCCATAAGTATCTTTGGCAGAGAATAGAAACATGTATTTGAATTAGCTTTGGAAGTGAAACAAAGGTGACCTTAACTTTGCCTACTGTATTGCTCTACTGTTTAAGAACTCCCAGCAAGGAAGAGGTTTCATCATGTACTAGAGAATAGTGGAATGAAAATATCCTGTCAGTTTAACATCCCTTTAGAAAAGCTTGGCAAGGGACTGATTGATTACAAATGGATGCTTGGTTTTCAGGAAGAAAAGTTTTGCTAATGTAAATTTTATAAAGTACATTTGATTTTGTGTTCTTATGTAAAGTGATTGTGTGGGCAGGTAAAAATTCTCCAGCTTTATGCATGTCTTTCTAATGCAGGTTCCTGAATATATTTATCCTAAAGATTCAGTACCAGAATATACTTCCATTCTAGTTCCAAACGTAGACAGTGTCCGAACAGACTTTCTAATGCATGCTATCATGAGGCAAGGAAAAGCTGTTCTGCTAATTGGGGAACAGGGAACAGCCAAAACAGTTATGATTAAGGTAGGTGGAATGGAAAAACATATGTAATGTATTTGTATGATCACATTGCGATAATTGACATTGGCACAAATGTTAAATTGAAATGGAAACTTAGTTTGATTTTAATTCAGATTACATACTAGCATTCTTACTGAGGCCTTTTGCCAGTACTCACGTGGACTACAACAAAAAAACCTTAATGTCTACATTTTAATATAAAGTTTTCTTTTAAACTTTGCTAACTGTGGCCACGAGGTCATGTGATAAATACCCTTTTACATGTTTCTTTTCTTTTGAGAAGTCAGACTGGAGATTTGCTAAGAAAATATTGATCCTTGGGGAATTTTTTTATTTTCCTGTGCGTTGTCAGTGGTGCCATTTATGAAGCGATCTTTTGTAGACCCTTGTTGCACAGCCTTTCTTCATAAGCCAGACTGAAGAGAAAAAACTTCCTTCTTTACTCAGAGTTGTTTTCAAAGGGTAAATTTATTGTTTATTGTCTGCTTTCTCAAATTTCTTCACTGAAAATGACATATTGTTCTTTCTTTAGAAGAAAGTCACAACAGGATTGCTATTAAATAAAGAAGTACATGTGTTCTGTATTATTAAATGGTGCAGACTGAACATGTCACTTACAAATATTAATGACTTACTACAGAAAAGTCAATAATCAAAAGGCAGAACAACCTCAGATGTCATATGAAACTTGGCATCCCCTACTTGAAAAAATATAAGTGTAATGGTTTTCAGCATGATGTCTGTGTTTTCCAGTGGAGTCTGTAGACTCTTTGTTGAAGGAGAGGTAGCTGAATGAAACTGATCTGCTGTTGGGACAGCTGATTGTGCCATACAGGCATCTGTACCTCCACTGAAGGATTTGCAGAGGTCTTGAAATTGAAAATAGCTGAAAAACACTGGCCTAAACTGACCTTTGGCTTTCTTAAAATCTGGAGCCATTTTGTGCCCTCCAGCCATGTGCTTTCTGAGCCCTGACATAAAGTGAGTTGTACCCATGCCAGCAGCCATTAATAACTACTTTTTCAGCTTGGCTGTCGATGCCAATATGCATGCCGGTGTAATGTCAACTTCTGTTCCTGGCACCAGCTGGAGAACTATTTTAGCAGAGTGAAGAGGTGGGGTCTGGGTGCTGGTCTTGATATTCCGCATGCTGGATTTTGTCCAGATACTGGCAACCTCCAGCCTTCAGCTGCCGTTCCTGTCCCTAAAAATAATTGGAGCTGATTCTTGGGAGTTGCTTACCCTGAGTCTATGCTACAGAGCAGAGTACATTCCTTGCACAAGAGAGCATAATGCCAGTAGATATTTGATCTCATTTAAGGTTAGGAGTGAGTGTTATCTGCCTTCACAACTGTTCCCCTTTCACCTGCTGTAGAATTTTGCTTTACTACACCTTGTGGAAAAGAAATTTCCAGATTAAGCGGTTGGTTTCATGAGAAAAAAAAAAGGTTTTAATATATAACACTTCAGGTAGTAATCTAAATTAATCTGAATAATCTTCAATGTTAAGTAAGGCAATATATAAATTGCAGTATAAATTATAAAGAACTTACAATGGAATGTTAATTTGTGACCTTTGTTCTCTATACTATTAATTCACAAATTGCAAACCCCAAAAATGTAACAAGAAATTGGTATAAGAAAGTTGAAAATTTTCTGACAGTTAAACTAACCAAAGCAATCCCATTCAACAACCTGTTATTTTTCAAAGATAGTTCTCATTTATATATTGTGCAATATTATAGTTACCATGTAAACATTCTGAAATGCCATAATGATTAAAACAAAAGCATATTTTTTGAATGATTGGAAATTCCTAGTTGCAGTGGGTTGACCTTGCCCAACTGTAAGATCCCTGCCCGGCTACTGGTTCCCTTCCCTCCCTCAGCAGCACAGGGGTTGAGGTAAAGGCAGGGAAATCCCAACTCACCAACTGCTATCACAGGAAAAACATTTGTCTTGGGGAACTCTACATTTGACTTGGGGAACTCTTTGAAATTTATTTCTAATTAAAAATTGAATTGGATGGAGAAAAACAAAGAAAGTACTAAAACCACCCTGTCCTCACCTCTCTCTTCTTCCCAGGCTCACCTTCGATCCTTCATGTCTTGACTCCTCTACTAGAACAGAGCAGCACAGGGGAGATGAAGAATTGGGGCTCTGGTCCATCCAGAACAGCTCTAGTCTGTCTCTCCTTTGCCCTCAAGTTGTTCCCTCCTCCAACATGGGGTCCCTTCCATGGGATACAGTTCTTACCAGGGCTGAAGCTCTTTATGAACTATTCTAGTGTGGGTTTGCCAAAGGGTCACATGTCCTGCCAGAAAACCTGTACTAGCCCAGGCTTCTCTTTCCATGAGTCTGTAGATCCTTCTAGGAGTTTCAGTGCAGGCTTCCCATGGGGTCACAGACCAATTTGGGCATTCACCTGCTCCAGCATAGTGTCCTCCATGGGATCATAGAATCATAGAATCATAGAATCGATTGGGTTGGAAAAGACCTCCAAGATCATCGAGTCCAACCCTTGGTCCAACTCTAGCTCATTTACTAGATCATGGCACCCAGCGCCACGTCCAATCTGCATTTAAAGATCTCTAGGGATGGTGAATCCACCACCTCTCCGGGCAGCCCATTCCAATGCCTGATTACTCTCTCTGTAAAAAATTTT
This sequence comes from Pithys albifrons albifrons, assembly GCF_047495875.1. Classification (NCBI taxonomy): domain Eukaryota; kingdom Metazoa; phylum Chordata; class Aves; order Passeriformes; family Thamnophilidae; genus Pithys; species Pithys albifrons. Next base: position 92,208,842 of record NC_092461.1, read on the forward strand.
TTTCTGATATCCAACTTAAATTTCCCCTGGCAGAGCTTAAGCCCATGCCCCCTTGTTCTATTGCTGAGTGCCTGGGAGAAGAGACCAGCCCCCACCTGGCTATAACTTCCCTTCAGGTAGTTATAGACAGTGATGAGGTCACCTCTGAGCCTCCTCTTCTCCAGGCTAAACAACCCCAGCTCCCTCAGCCTCTCCCCATAGGACTTGTGCTCCAGTCCCTTCACCAGCCTTGTTGCTCTTCTCTGGACTCGCTCCAGCACCTCAATATCCTTTCTGAACTGAGGGGCCCAGAACTGAACACAGTACTCAAGGTGTGGCCTCACCAATGCAGAGTACAGGGGAAGGATCACTTCCCTGGTCCTGCTGGCCACGCTATTTTTGATACAGGACAGGATCCCATTGGCCTTCTTGGCCACCTGGGCACACTGTTGACTCATGTTGAGCTTCCTGTCAATTAGTACTCCAAGGTCCTTTTCTGCCTGGCTGCTCTCCAGCCACTCTGTGCCCAGCCTGTAGCGCTGCAGGGGGTTGTTGTGGCCAAAGTGCAGGACCCGGCACTTGGCCTTGTTGAACTTCATCCCATTGGAATCAGCCCATCTCTCAAGTCTATCCAGATCCCTCTGCAGAGCCCTCCTGCCTTCCAGCAGGTCGACACTCCCTCCCAACTTGGTGTCATCAGCAAATTTGCTGATGATGGACTCAATCCCCTCATCTAAATCATCAATAAAGATGTTAAACAGGACTGGAGCCAACACAGACCCCTGGGGAACACCACTGGTGACTGGCCGCCAGCTGGATGCAGCTCCGTTCACCAGCACTCTCTGGGCCCGACCCTCCAGCCAGCTCTTAATCCAGGAGAGGCTACACTTGTCTAAGCCATGGGCTACCAGCTTTTCCAGGAGTATATTATGGGAGACGGTATCAAAGGCCTTGCTGAAGTCCAGATAGACACATCCACAGCCTTCCCCTCATCCACCAGGTGGGTCACCTGATCGTAGAAAGAGATCAGGTTGGTCAGACAGGACCTGCCCCTCCTAAACCCATGCTGGCTGGGTCTAATCCCTTGTCCACCCTGAAGGTGCTGTGTGATTGCACTCAGGATGAACTGCTCCATAATGCGGGTGGATATCTCCTCCCCTGTGGACCTCCATGGGCTGCAGGGGAACAGTCTGGCTCCCCATGGTCTGCATCATGGGCTGCAGGAGAATCTGTGCTGGAGCACCTCCTGCCCTTTTTATTCTCACCTTGGTGTCTGCAGGGGTGTTTCTCTCACATTTTTCCCACTTCTCTCTCTCAGCTTGCAGGCAGCATTTTGCCCTTTCTTACATAGGCTGAGTGTCTTCAGTGTGTCTGCTGGAGGTGGCTGGAGCCAGTTGTGTCTGACATGGGGAAGACCCATCCTCTTCTCCCAAGGGGCTACCCCACAGTGCCCGCTGCCAACACCTGGGCACCTGCACCTGGTACATCAGTGTTGTACAAATTGATGGAGTGCTGAGAAGAGGTCTGAGCAGTGACCTGCACCAACACCTCCAAGACTACTCACCAAATACGGGACTGTTGCATATACACTGTGTGTGTAGACTGTTCTTTGTGTGAGGTCTGAGTAAAACCTTCTTCTGAAGGGCACTTTTTCTTAAGTTATGATCACCATATCAACAAAATTAACAGTTTGACAATATTCATCTAAATATTTTAAAGGTGTTTAGCTGTACCTTCCTTTCTGTTGTCACACAGATGTATGTCTCAGTGGAGTTGTTCTTAGAGCTCTTTATCAGCAATGGGATAGATTTATTTTTCAGAGGTACCAAAATGGGAACATTTCTAGGCAACCTTCTTATACAGATAAGAATGTAAGTGATTTTCAACTCTGTCATGTTTGCAGATGAAAAAAGTTAAAAAGAAACTATGTTGGAAATACAGAATTTTTAATACTATTTTTAGTGCCCCAGGACATTTCCTATACTCTCTCTATATGTGACTCTGGGGTTACGTGTTTTTATTATGAAGCCTCCCTAAATATGAACAGTGGGACTTTGTTGCTTTAGGGCATCCTCAGCAACCGTGGGAATTGCATGTATTCATAAAATTCAAGAATTCCTTTCTTCACTAAGAGAAGATGACCATCAGTAAATGCAATGTAACTGGGTTTAGTTTTAAACTACTCTTCCTTTACACTGCTTTTGCTGTAAGGGATGGTGCTGTAGTGTAAACATGAAAAAGGATTCGGATTTTCACTTGTTCCTGCAGTCTGCTGAAGTAGATCTTCATTAATGGCTTGAATTTACAAAAAACCCTGACAACTGCTAATGCAAAGTTTATTTGCATCTTGAGTTGGCACATATCTATTTGTTGTAACACTAAGTGAAGTCTATTAAACGCTTATAAATTTTAATACTTAGAAATTTTATGCAAAGCATTAACTGACAGTTTGTTTGAATTTCAAGTTGCAGATGGTATATTTATCTTAAATAAACTGGGTTTTGAGGTTTTGAAGTTAATCACAGGACTGAGATTTTTGCAGGGCTGCTGAGCATCTGCATCTTCTTTTGGCTGAATTAATCTGAAATTACTTACTGGTGTACTTCACCTAAAGTTGGTTTGTCTTGCAGAACTATACAAGCAAGTATGATCCTGATGTTCACTTGACCAAACGCCTAAACTTTTCTTCTGCAACTCAGCCAAATATGTTCCAAAGGAGCATAGAAAGTTACATAGATAAAAGAATGGGCACCACATATGGTCCTCCAGGAGGGAAGAAAATGACTGTCTTTATTGATGACATCAACATGCCTGTGATTAATGAGTGGGGTGATCAGGTAAAAGGAAAATACTAACATTTGAGAGTTGGTGGTCTTACTGTTGTTGCAGATGGAAATACTGATCTGTGGGTTACAAATATAGGACAGTTTAGAAAAAAGATCATAATATGGACTAGACCAAGTATGTTTACTAAAAACAATTTCCCTGAGCTAGTTTTGGCAGGACTAATAAGCTGTCATTCCCAAAAGATCAGGAACAGTTTCTAGCTGCTTGGTGCAATCACTGTACCTTTTAAGCCTTCTGGTTTGGTTACCTGCAGTAGAATTTTCAAACTAGCAATCCTCAGAACCAGTCTGGGAAAGGAAGCATGCAAATACAAGAAGCACTCAAGAGATTTCCTTTTTCAAGCTGCTCTGGACTTTAAATTGCAGTTACTATGATAAGAAACCTAAGCTGGCAATGAGTCTAGAGAACAAGACTTATGAGAAGAGGCTGAGGGACCACTGAGAAAAAAAGGCTCAAGGGAGACATTATTGCTCTCCACAATTGCCTGAAGGGAAGTTGTAGCAAGGTGGATACTGATCTCTTCTCCCAGGTAACAAGCAATAGGACAAGGGGAAATGACTTCAAGTTGTGCCAGGGGAGGTTTAGATTGGACACTGGGGAAAAATTTCATCACCAAAAGGGTTGTCAAGAATTGGAACAGGCTGCTCAGGGAAATGGTGGAGTCACCATCCCCAGAGATATTTAAAAGATATGTGGATGTGGCACTTAATGACACAACTTAGTGGGTGGGCTTGGCAGTGCTGGGTTAATGATTGAACTCAATGATCTCAAAGGTCCTTTGCAACCTAAAAATTTCTTTGATCATAGCTGACATTCAGGACTAGAAAGCTGTCTTGTGGTATTGATAAATGAATACTTATAGACCTATACTCTGAAAATCTGACTTAAATTTAAAAAAAATACTGCTGAGAGAAAGTAATTTTTTTGCTTCCAATATAGCTCTGTAATCCTGGTCTCTCACTGCCTCTATAAAAGTGAGTGAGTGACTAAACTTTGGGCTAAATTAACTGTTCCTTGTCAGTATTTAAGTGCCGCTGTCAATCTGAATATATAGTCTGGATGGAAAACTCTAAGTACTGAATTTCCTTAAATTGAAATCATGCAAATCTAGCTGAATGTCTGACTTCCTGTCCACAACTACTTATCACAGAAAGCTTACATGTGGCCAGTCCTCTGCATCTGAGTGCTTGGTTGCCATGTTGCATGCTGAGAACCCTGAAACACTTAACTCCTCTTTTTTTTTGGTTTGGGGTTTGTTTTTTTTTTTTGATATCTAGATCACCAATGAGATTGTAAGACAGCTGATGGAACAGGAAGGTTTCTACAGTTTGGAGAAGCCAGGAGAGTTCACGAATGTGATTGACATCCAGTTTGTAGCTGCTATGATTCACCCTGGAGGAGGTCGGAATGACATTCCACAGCGCCTGAAACGCCAGTTCACCATCTACAACTGCACACTGCCTTCTAGTTCCTCTATTGATAAAATATTTCAAACAATAGCTGAAGGTTATTTCTGTGAACAGCGACATTTCCCTGCAGAAATATGTAAACTGGCTTCAGCATTAGTATCTACAAGTCGAAAGGTTTGGCAAATAACAAAAGGAAAGGTAAAATTACCTATTATTATCTACTATTATTACCCATTAAGCCCTTGAAACATGTGACCCAGGCCTTTTGTACTGTCGTGTGTGTTCATACTTTGAAGCTGTGACCCATGTGTAGAACTGCTTGCTGGTGCCTCTGTTCTGAATTGACTACACTCAGGCCTTAGTTAGCTGACTAAAAACATAGTCACATGCAGTGTCTTCTATAGGTAATAAAAGAATTTGTGTGTATATATAAGAATATATATGTACAACAAAGGAAGCATAGCTGATAAGAAGATTCAGAGATCTTCTGGCTGAGAAAATGTTGAGAGCACAAGGAACCAGAAATTAAAAATTATATAGGAATCTTCTGTAAAGATGTTTGGTATTGTGACAAAATTTAAAGATCTGAATTAAAGAAAAGAGTCAAGTGCGGCAAAGAGGAAATCAGTTCAAAACAAATGAAATCCGGTATTTAGTAGTTTCTAAATATTGACTTTTCCCATTTCAAACAGATTGTTAAAAACATTTAACTGCAATTCCAAAGCAAATTTTCCTTTGAAATGGAGAAATTTAGGTATAGAATGAAATTTAAAAAGAGTAAAATTACAGCATACAGATGTCTGTCAAATTTGTTCTTTTAAAGAAAAAGGTGGAGGAGAGTGGTGGAAAGATAGGGATTTGTTAAATGATATTTTCTAGTCCAGACAAGATTGGTAAGAATTTCACAAACAACTCTTTATAGAAATAAAATTGGTTTACACAGGGAAATAGAGAGACTTCTAGTGAAACTATTGACTCGGCAATATTGACGAGTATATTCAACAGAAATGGTGCTTATTACTGCTAATTAACTTCCTATGGAGAAAATGTAGCTTTTGCCAAGTTGTAATTTTTCCCCCAAATATTATTTTCTATTTTTTCTGCTCTCTTTAGTTTTCTTTTCCTCATCTATATTCCCTTTTCCTCATGAACTTTTCCTCACATGCTCTTGGAAAGGACAAAAGAGAGTAACAGAAATGATCTGGAAGAAAGGGCAGGAGCAACACCACAGGTTAAGCAATGCTGACATTTTTAATGTGGACTTCAATGCCATCATTAACTAACCTGTCTTGGCTACCCTTCAGTGCATGTTCCTGGGACTTGAAAGATTCAAAGAAACTCAAGTGAAATATATGTGAAATTAAAGAGCTGGTCATTGCTAATGTCATTTCTTCATTTTTACCTTTGTCTCTTAAATGCCAAGCATGTATTTCTGCTTTAATGGAAGACTGAAGTTTTTGAAAATTTCCATATTCATTTAATACTAAGTAGAAAATAATTTTCTTTAGCAGTTATTCAAGTGTAGTTTATGACATTATTTTGCAGATGTTACCAACTCCAGCTAAATTTCATTACATCTTCAATTTACGAGACCTCAGTCGTATTTGGCAAGGAATACTTACAGTTACTTCTGATGTCTGCCAGAACATCAGTGTTTTGGTAGCCTTGTTCCAACATGAATGCAGGCGTGTTATTGCAGACAGATTCATCAGCCAAAGTGATAAAGACTGGTTTGAAGATACAATGAAAAACGTAAGCAAATAGTGGTTTAGTATTTGCCATAGAAAGAGGCCAGTGATGTATTTCATTACTGAAGCAATCCTTAATGTATTGTTGTAGATTGTTTCTGCAGAACATGGTCAAAATCTGTTTGAAGATAAATCTACAGAGTTACACTTTGTGGATTTCTTGCGTGATGTCCCAGAGACCACCGGAGATGAACCCAATGAGACAGAGTTGAAGGCTCCAAAAATTTACGAGCCTATTCCATCTTTGAATTATTTGGCTGAAAGATTACAGGTGTTCATGCAGCAGTACAATGAAACTGTCAGAGGAACAAAGATGGATTTAGTATTTTTCAAGGTATTACTGCTTGTAATTATATTAGTACAGAAATTGTTTGGTCTTTTGCACTTACTGATACAGAGATTGTATATATTTCCATCCCATTATTTTGGAGACAGCTCAGGATGGCTAGTTCTGTATCCAAAGAGCCTTACAAATGAACTCTATAAAGCCACGCTGCTGCCTTCAGCTGCCTACACTCCCACAAACGATCCCATCTCTTTGCAAATCCTCATCTTCTCTTTCTCCTTCTTTGCATGATGCAGAGCACAACTCATTTGTTTATACAGTGCACTTTGTGAATGTCTTCTTGCTTTCCCTAAAGTTACCTCCTTCTCAAAGGTCTTGATGCAAGATACTTTAGACTGGGTGGTTCGGTAGGTTTTTAGGGCCTTTCAGATTAGTTCTTGCTTTAAGATAAATACAACAGTTGAATAAGAAATATTTATATTGTATTTGTATTTCACTTTTGTCAGCCTGTTTAGAGACCCTGGAAATAGCTCAGCTAAAAGGCTTGGAGAGTCCTTTCTACTTTTCCTTCTGTCCCCTTCTGTCTGCTCTGCTGACTACGAACAGCGCATATTACATTGTTTCATATAAGAACATTTCTCTTGGGCTAGCACTTCTGCCCACTGAGGTCAGGGGGAAATCTGTTGATTTTGATAGCTATAGGACTGAGTCTTTGGTATAGGCTTCAGACTATTCACCTAGCTGTTGAGAGACAGTTACTTGATGACATGCTTCTAGTTTATTATATTTTGCATTATTTTTATATCTCTTCATCCCCTTTTCTCTCAATATACAGGATGCAATCATCCATTTGATTAAAATATCACGGATTATTCGTACTCCACAAGGAAATGCACTGTTGGTGGGTGTGGGTGGATCTGGAAAACAGAGTCTGACCAGACTAGCATCATATATTGCTGGATATGAGAGCTTTCAGATTACTTTAACAAGGTAACACAGTACAATGTACATAGAGATTAGCTCCTTAATTTGCCACAGAAATGAATGTCTCACAATAAACTTAAAGAAATGCAAACCTCTCAAACATTTTATCCCTTGTTGTAAACAATATTTTTGATCAAAAGTATTTGTGCAAATGAACAGTCTGTAATGGACAGATTGTGGGTCTTTATTTTTCTGACTTTATGCTTTTCACAAGATTTATGTCTTTCCTTTGGCGTCTGCAATGCACCTCTGTGATGTCCCACTAAAATACAATTTTGCACTAAAAATAACATGGATTAATCTGCTGGTGTATGCTTCATAGTAGGCAAATTCTGAAATAGTAACTTTTTCTATAGAGTCTTATGTAGTCAGACTATATTATTACAGCTACTGTCAATGACTTAATATTATGTAGTGCTGCAATACAGTAATTTATAAAAATTGGAAGGGTTAGAAAGTAACTACTGTCTTCCTTCTGTGTCTGTTTTGACATAGGGTGAGCAGTGAGGACCAGCAAAGTGTATTTCACTTTGCAAACTATTTAACATGCCGAGAAACATTCCTTAGAGACATATATCAGGTCTTTGAATAATGTTATGTGGTTTCTGGTGAAAGGAAAGAGAAAGAAAGATATATCACGATCTTTTCCTGTGTCCCAGAAGCAGAGCAAATGAATGGTGGGAACGAAAATAAGAGGGAAAGAAAAAATGAAGAGTAACAGAACAGAGTCCCTAGACTTGCAAGATTCAAAATGCATTAATAAGGCTAAGATATATGATTCAATCACTTAGAAAGGTTAGTTTGTTGAAGCTAACTGGAGGCAGGCTAAAAGCAGGTAGCTAAAAGTGTGTATTCACCAAGCAGATAGTCAGCTTTTGTAAATTGCCACAGGAGGCTGTGAACCCAGTATCAGCAGATTCATAATGGGACACTGAGAGGACAAGATGGACATACTTTTTAGCATTCATACAATGGCAATGAATATGGAGGGGGAAAGAACAGAATGAGCAGTGAAAAGTGGATGCTGGCTCATATTTTCTTTCTAAATATCATTTCCCATTGCTGGTGTTAAGATTATTGAATTAGATAGACTGCTATTCTGACTCAGCAGAGAAATTCTTCTGTTCTTATCAGAATGCCACAAATCACTGTAAAAACTGTAGCTGACATATCCAAACTGAAGAGCTAGATTGTTTTACAAGCTCTGCAGTGCTTGAGTTAGGGGTATTTATAGAACAGAGGTAAGATGGAGCTGAAAGAGAACTGGGACACTTTCTGTATGGCATATTTAATATAAAAAATAGAGGCTATCAAATAGGGAAGGATAGGTCATGCATGTATTGCAAGAATTACTTAGGACTTTGAAGATATTCTCGGAAATAAGAGAATAATTTCAAAGAACAGAAGGTCCTAATTTCAGCTTTAATTAGGTAAGGACAAAACCTGCCATTTTATTAACCTTACTTTACTCCATTTTATATTGTACTATCTGAAATCTGTAGCTGAATTTGTGTGGGCTTCATCTGAATGTTACCCGTGTGCACCAGCTGTAAGACGCATAATGACAGAACCAGTCATTGTCTTCATTTGCAGCAGAGTTGATCAGCCCAAGTGATAATGTTCAAACACCATTTCTGGGGTTTGATTTTAGTTTAACCATGTAACACAATAAACCCCTCAGTTTTGTTTTCTCTTGTCTCTTAATGATTTCCTCTAACCTGCTCTCAATATCTTCTAAAGATAATCCAGCTGTACTTATGTAATGGTTTACAGGTATCAAAACATACTTGACAATTTAATCCAGCTGTATTAACCTACATGTCTAATAAAGAATTTACATCTGCAAATGTGGGGATGCAAAGCAGCATTATCATTACCTTAGACATAGTATTGCTCTCACCGTCGTTTTTTCTGGCACATTACTTTGTTGATTTAACCTCCTTTCACATGATTTATGTTACTGAGCATTCACTTTGGGAAAATGTTTAAGAAAAACCTGAGATATGTAACCAGGAGATATGGTATTAACTTATTTTCTAGATGTTTTTTCTTGCCTTAGGGAAGCTGATCCTGTTGATAGATAACTCCTAAAATGATCTGTAATTCTTATTCTCTTTAATCCTTTTCTATTCTAGAACATACAACACCACCAACTTCTTGGATGATCTGAAAATCTTGTATCGCACTGCTGGCCAAAAAGGAAAGGGCATTGTCTTTATATTCACGGACAATGAACTCAGGGATGAATCTTTTCTTGAGTACTTGAACAATGTTTTGGCTTCAGGTGAAGTCTCCAATCTTTTTGCACGAGATGAAATAGGTGAAATCACACAAGACCTGATACCGGCAATGAAGAAGGAGTACCCAAGGTGTACTCCCACTGGTGAAAATCTTTATAATTACTTTCTTACTCGAGTTCAGAATAATCTGCATGTGGTTCTTTGTTTTTCTCCTGTTGGGGAAAAATTCAGAACTCGTGCACTCAAATTTCCAGGTCTGATTTCAGGCTGTACCATGGACTGGTTCCAGCGCTGGCCTAAAGATGCTCTTGTAGCAGTTGCACAGCATTTTTTAGCTTCCTACCATATTGAATGTACAGATGAAGTGAAACAGAGTGTTGTTAACTCCATGGGAACAATTCAAGATATTGTAGCTGAAAAATGTACTGAATACTTTGAACGATACAGGCGACGGACATTTGTGACTCCAAAATCTTACCTGCACTTCATTGGAGGCTACAAAGCTATTTACAAAGAGAAGTTTGCCAGTGTTAGATGTTTGTCTGAACGCCTGAGAACAGGTACTGTAAAATCTGTTTGATTCTTTTCTTTGTTTGTTTTTAAAAGGTTAAGAAAAATCTCAGTAAAAGAATGAACTTTAATTGTGAGCTCACTTTCATTTGGAAACAGACTCATGTTTCCAGTTGTGTTGCGTGTGATTAAAAAATATGCAGAGGCTTTCTTTCAATGAACTTCATGAATGTTCAGATTATTAGTTAGCAGTTAAAATACTTGAAACTTCTTCTTTGACATGTATGCATGGCAAGGAACTAATGAGATCCCAGTTTTCACATTTAAGCATACTAAAAGTAAATCTTATGGAAGGTAAGTAAATGTTCATATTCAATCTCTCTGAAAAACCTTTTGAAGAAAAGAAAAATACAATATTACCCCTGCTTAATTTTAGTGTTAACAAATGGAATCACTCACTGGCATTCCTAAATATGAATCTGAGTGACTCGTTTTAAATATCCACATTGCTTCACTGAGGTTTCTCTCTTAGTAGATCTTCCTGTTCCTAAAATGGAATTTGTCCACCACAGGTCTTGCAAAATTGATGGAAGCTGAGGTTTCAGTAAATCAACTCTCTGAAGAGTTGGCTATGAAGGAGAAAGATTTGGCTGTAGCTTCAAAAAAAGCTGATGAAGTTTTATTGGAAGTAACTATGAAAGCACACGCTGCTGAAAAAGTGAAAATGCAGGTGCAAAAAGTAAAAGACAAGGCCCAGGCTATTGTTGACGACATTGCCATTGATAAAGCAGCTGCAGAGGAGAAACTTGAAGCTGCAAGACCTGCACTAGAAGAAGCTGAGGCAGCCCTGCAGGTCAGAATTCTGAACATGCCTGTAGTGAATCATTATCATTTGTAATAATGTGGCTTATGCTTCTGACTTGGGGGAAAAAAATGAGGTTGAAAGAACTAGCACTGGCCTGTAAATCCTTGTTGAAAAAAATGTGAAAACTGAAAAGGCGAAGAGCTAAGATGAGACTACTCTACTATCAGATAATAAAGCAGCTACTGGGTGGTACTACCTTTAAGGACTTTCTGTGGAAGTGTATCAGAGTGACCTGTAAACCTGCAATAATTGCATTCCATATACGGTCATCCAAAATAATTTTTCTTTGCAATTGAGTGACTGCTTAGATAAATGGACTATTTTCTTTTATAATTTTTCAGACAATAAAACCTGCTGACATTGCAACTGTTCGCAAACTGGGTAAACCTCCCCACTTGATAATGCGGATTATGGATTGTGTGCTACTTTTATTCCAAAGAAAAATAGACGCTGTAACACTGGATCAAGAACGCCCTGGTGTGAAGCCATCATGGACCGAGGCTCAGAAGCTAATGAATAATTCAGGATTTCTTAGCATGTTACTTACTTTTCAGAAGGTAAGAAGTTAATAGGGACACTACTGCTCCCGTAACTGTCTTCAGAGTTTACATGAAAGTGTCTTCTGCCGTCAAAGGTAGTTTGAAACAGATGAGGCTTTCATGTATCTATAGTTGTAGGTACCTTTGTGACTCTACTCCTCTTCAATTTCATGGTTCATTATTTCAGTAGTTTTTCTCCTGGGCCACAGAGTTTTGATGGCAGACAGAAGTATCGCAAATGTTAGACCAAAACTTGAGAAGCTTAGTGTTATCTTTATTCAGGCAGTTCCTGCTTCTAAGTAGGAGTTTGCCTTGGAAGGACTCACTCTTGATCATTCAAATGGCTCACCTTCTCCAATGTTATCAGGCCTGTTTGCCTGTAAGGCACTCTAGAACTCTGTCTCCACTTTGGTAGGGAGCTATCAGAAAACAAGGAAGAAAATGATCATCATGTCAGGAGAAATACTGACATATTTGGGGACTTTTGGGTTCTTTCACTAGAAAAGTAGCAAAATGAAGAATGATCTGAGAATCTTGATACCAACTGTAAGAAAAATAAAATCAAACACAGGCTTTTATTTCTGTCAGAACAAAATCTTCTTTTTATGGCAAGATTCTCTGAGCTGTGAGACAAGGGAAAATTCTCTGTAACAAGGACAAGAAAGATGTCACAGGTAGCTGGACCAGAAATATACCTAGGCTGGAATATGAAACAGCAGAATCATGGTGCATCTTTTAATTTCAGAAAATCAACCAGGTTTCAGCAAAACCTGTGGTTTTTGGCAATGTTGCAGAAAATAATCTTTCATTTGTACACTGATTTTTAAAATCTATTTCAGCTGTGAATTTTGCCAATGCCTTTTCTAAGCTGCTGGAGTGTTTTTGTTGTAAAGTTCATTCTCACTATCCCCAGGAGCCATTTCTCCCAGGGAGCCATATTGTCGAGACACCATGTGGAAACTTGCACTGCCTCTGCAGACAGTTTCTTCCTGAGGCTGTCGATCTGGCTATCTTCAAAAAGAGAAAGAGGAAATGAGTTTAAAGATAGCAGGGACTAATTATGCACTCCATACCCAAGCCTCTCTCTAATGAGACTTCCAGTTTTGGCACTTATTAATAGTGTATGTATTCCTGCTGGTGGTTTGCAAAACATTTAACTTTACTCAGAGGAGTCAGAACAACTTCTGTGGGACCAAGTTCTTGCAGAAAGTGATACTGATGAATTTGGTGTAGAATACTGGGCTGCTTCTGTGCCTGGTGAGGTACTTCACATGCTGTCATCCTGTGCTGGTTTAAAGGTAAACCTCTGTGAGAAATGAACCCAAATGAAAAAGAGATTACAAGTCAGAGTTACAATTTAATAAAAAGATTGCAATAAATACAGTGATAGAGAAAGAATTGGTTTTAACCCACAAAACTCAGAAGTATAACCCAGCACCCTAGAGCATGAGCAGAATGGTGTTCAATAGCCCCTGTGCTGAGACCCACATGGTCCCCCTGAGTACAAAGTAAAAGAAAAGGAAAACCTCTTGGTGAGGATGATGGTGACAGTCACAGTTCTGTTGAGGTTCTGGTCCTCTGGATCTGATGAGTGGCACCAGGAGTCCCAAGACCCAAAGATTATATATGCTCAGGTGAGAATGCCCAGTACCTTCCCCAGGGCAAGAAGTTTCACAATGGGTAATTTAACTTGGTGGGTCCTGGGATATTTTTGGAATCTTTTTGATGGCCCATTAGCAGATATGACCCTTCAGGCTGGGTGTGAAGGTGCTAATGACTCCTTGGAGGGGAGTTATGACACCCGCATCATTGATGTGAAGACCCTGTCTCACAGGGTTCTCTAACACCCCCAGCTTGAAGCCTGAGGGGTCAGGTGTGACCTGGGCAGCTGCTGCAAATGATCTATTATTAACAATTTGTTAGAAATTAACAGAGGATGTAGAATACACTGTTTTGGTTACACCCACACAGTGATAAGCTGGTCCCAGCCCCTGTAACTAGAACATCTCCTCCTGCCTCATTTCTCTTTTCTGACGATATATGACAAGAAAGTTTATTCTGTTTGGAATTCTGAATAGACTACACTGCTTACTTATTTGTGAGATTTTTATTATTTCCTAATTATTTTAGGCTATGAAAATTAGTGAATATACTAGTTCTTTGGGGTTAAAATTCATTGTTTTGAAGGAAAAGTGTGACATTTTCCAAATTTTGAACAGAGATTTGTGCCATTGCTGACTGGTCTTTGCTTAACCTTTGCAGCTTGCTAGCTCATAACTGTTTGGAGAGAAAAAAAGGCAGCATGTTTGTCCAGCTCTATTTTACAATTTAGCAAATGATCATAGCGAAAACATCACCATGGCTAATCTTGGGAATAATATGGTGAATATCTTTGTTATTAGCTTAGCTAGGGATCAGACAAGTACAAGGCAGTGCTTTCTGCTGTGCAGAAAACAGGAAAAGGGTAAGTTGCTTGACAGTACAAATGGTGGTTGATTTTTAGATGCATGAAAAGGAAAGCATTAATACATTGCCAAAAGGAAAAAAAAAAGAGGATGATTCTTAACACCTCCATTGTTAAGCAACCATTGTTACCCTGTATAAGCTCTTCTACTCTCTACATTGCTGAAGGAGATGAATTCCATTTTATTCTAACACTTACATAATTATAGATTAACCACAATCATCAAAGATCTGCCTTTTCATGTTTTCAACAGATCTTGAAAGGGAGAAAAAAGCTGATATTAGAATAACAGCTGAAAAGAAATCTCTTCTAAGGTTAGTGGCAAGGGTTAGCTTTAGGGAAGTGAAGTCAGTGCCTTGCAGTTTCACTCTTTTCCTTCCTAAAGCTGCATGTCTGACTCCCTTAGCTGTGTTCACATTGGTGCCTGTAAGATGCCATGGGGAGCTTGTTCTAGGAACTAGACTAGAAAAAATTTAATCAGTAGTTCCCTGACTTGTGTTTCTGTAATTATGATATTACGATATGCTATTATGATAACTTCCAAGCTAAGTCACTGAGCATTGGTGATGGTATTAAAGATGGGGCAAGAACATCCGGTTGAGGGGGAAAGGAAAGGAGGTATAGTGTTGCAGCATCAATAAATTAGATCAGCTTAAATTGTAATGGAGCTGTGAGTGCAAGTAATGTCTGTAAATCTTATGGGTCAAATAGGGATATTAAATGCCAGCTCAAGTCAATCTGTTGAAATGGAAGTAGGAGTTATTTTCATGAGTTCATAGAAAACTACTAATCTGTCCCTTATAAGAGTGAAAGACAACAGTGCTGCTTTGTTAAGAAGTGGTAGCCCCATGATTTTAAAAATAAAAGTGTTTCTCTGAAGCAAAACTTAATCTAAAATCCATTTTAAAAATTATCTTTCCTTTCCATTGACTAGGATTCAATTACAGCAGAAACTGTGGAGCTTTTAGAGCCTTATTTGGATATGGAGGATTATAATCTTGAGACTGCTAAAAAAGTGTGTGGAAATGTAGCAGGTCTTTGCTCATGGACACAAGCAATGGCTTACTTCTATGGTATTAATAAAGAAGTTCTTCCTCTTAAGGTATTTCATATTGTTTATTTTACTTTTTTTAGGGATGAATATAGTCAGGTGGAAAAAATGTTGTGTTACCTTGGCTAAAAAAGATTATGAGTTACAAGAGATTCTTGTTTCTTCATATCTGTTTGTGAAGTCAAGCATACACAGTTTTAAATATGTCCAGCCATTTTTTTTCCCCTTGCACAGCTACCCTGTGGTACATTTGTTACTTGTGTGAATACGGTAATTTTTCAGTGGGTTCTTTATAGAGCCTGGTTAGTTGTAAGTGGCAGATAATGATACCCTCTCTGCCCTGGGACTTGATGCCAGGCACTATGGCTTCAAGAAAACTCCTCGGTCCTGCTGGTCTGGGAAGGAGCCTACTCATTGTGAATCTGGGTAGAGTGTGGGAGAGGAGAAACCACTCTTGGCACAGAAGTATTCTTTAATGAATTTAGCTGGAATTCATCTCTCTAAAAAATTTTGGAGTTTCAAATTGCTACATTCAAGTGTACATAGATAATAAAGTAAGTAGTGACTGGGCACAGGATTCTGTTGTAACACTGAACTACAGTAAAAGGGGATCCACTGCTGCTGTCTGCATTCCTACAGACAGCTTATTGTCTTGGAAATGTTTCATTTATGAGCACATTGAAAAAAAGGGCTTTGAATATTTATATAATGATTTATAATCATTGCTTCTACTCTTTTATGCTTCTACTTTTTTATGGCTCTTTTCTGAAGAAATACATTCAATCAGTTATGCTTCTGCTGTACTTATGTTCAGTTTCTTATTGAATAAGCCACTGTATCAATGGTATATTCAAAACTCTTGGCATAATCTTTTAGCATACCTAGACAGATCTGATTCAAATTCTTTAAAAGCATATTTTTTATTCAAGTAACTGATAGAGAAGGCTATATTTCTGTGATACGTAAGTAGCTATTCCCTTTTCAGATAATGGGATGTTCACTAATGAAAACAGAATTTGAAATGTTGCGATTGAGAGCTATAAAAGAGAGCAAGACCTAGGGGAAATAGTGGCTTTGTATGCAAATGCAGCTCTGAAAGCTAAAAAGTGTTCTTGCAGTTTTATTTGAATATATATGACTTAGGATTACTTATAAATTTAACTTTGTGTTCAAGTATTTGCATTCTTGTCACACTGCAGCTGATAAAACCTGAAATACACATTTCTTGGCAAAGTGGTGCCTACTGTCAGGTATAGCAACAGTCACAAATATTTTAAAAATTGCAGATGACAGAGGGAGGGAGGAACTGTTAAAAGTATGCAGGAGATATTGCAGGAAGCAGCGGAGTAATGCTAAGAAAATAATTGAAAATAAATGTGCAATTAAACTGCATAAAGTACTGGCACAGGCTAATTCATCGAGTGCTGAAAGCAGTTTTACTGAATGAATTAATCAAACTGCTTTATCCTAATGGCTGTTCTAGGATCTAGGTCCCCTTGAACACCTGCAAAATCAATACAATATATTTTTAAATTGCATCTGAAGTGAGGCTCAGTGCCTTGTTTATCTTAAATAAGGCAACTTGCAAAATCTAATTAAGTGACTTATATTTTAGTAAATAAAGTGTGCAAAAATCAGCTCATTCCTAATGGATGCTGACATTCTTTAGATACGTGGCCTGAAGCCCAAGGGTCATTAGCTAGAATCAAATACAGAAAGTATAACCAAATGTTGCCTGCAAACACAATGCTGTGTAGTTGCTTATCATACAATGGTCACTGTGTTCGTGTGCCTTTCCTTCAGGATGATGGTGAGCTGTTCTGCTCTAGCTTGCTACTTAGTAAAAAAGCCTGTTGGATTAACCTGAGAATTTTGAAACAGCATCTGCTATTTCTCTGTTAGTGGAAGAATATAACAGCAAAATGCAGAAGCCCTGACTTCCTGTGGTTCTGTTAACCTCCAATTAAAATACTGTGTATAGAAGTATGATTTCCCTTAGAAATGTCTCCAGTGATTTTAGTTAAGTTTTCCTTAGTTATGATGATCAAGGGAAGTTTGTCTATAGTTTATAAATTCTGTTTGATATTGAGTATTCTCCCCATCAAGCTCAGTTTTAAATCTGAGACTTTATTGCCTTTTCTGCCTTTGTCTTCTCCATGCTGAACTAAAAACCACAGCAGGCAATAAAAGGAAATTTCTGCTCAAGGAAGAGGTAATAGTCAAGAAGTGTTGAAATTTGATAGTTGTCCATTTAAATAAGTGTGTCCTTGTCAAGGTGATGCCCACTGGGCAGGAAAACACGTATGCAAGTCTGAATTCAAGGCCCACAATAACTGTGGAAGGAAAGCATATACTCTGGCGGGGTTGAAGGGGAGGATTAGATCACCTAAGAAAACAGAATGGAGTCAGGACATGTAACTGAATGGAAAATATTGGAAAGTCTTTCAGTAGCTAGTAAAAACTGTGAACAGCAGCTAAGAAGCCTGATATCTGTGCCTTTCCGAGGTTGTTTTAATCCAAAAGAATGGTCAACGATAGCATAGAAAGTGAGGCCAAGATTTTATTAAAGTCACTCTGCATTGATCTGTTTGCATGTGTACATATGTATATATGTATGTATATGTTATGTATGTATATGTATATGTATGTGTAGGGGGAGTTGTTTGCTTTTTGGTTTTCTTTTTTGTTTTGGTGTGGTGAAAACATTGTTTGTGGAATGTCTGCAGAACCTATGTATGTGTGTGCCTCTTTTACAATGTTTCCCTAAATAACAGCGTATACAAGTGTATCATGATATTGAGTCTCTGAGAAAGCTGAAACAAAACTAATGGAGTGTCTATAGGAAAAATCTGCAGTAATCGGAGACAGGAACTGTTATGAGATTGCATCTCCATGGAGAGTTTCAGACAGATGCCATGTGCCCAGAACAGGACTGAGGCAAAAGGCAAAGATGACCGCTCAGCACATCCCCTGAGACTCAGGAGCAGAGTGAGAGTCCAAATTCAAAAAGCCTCTGGCCTAGTCCAGCAGCAGTGAGTGCTCAGTGGACTGTAATGACAGTGAACTTTGAAAGCTAAACTTCTTTAAACAAGATAAATGCTAGGAGAGCTCCAAATCTTCCTTACCTGTAGTGGACTCTAAAGTTTTGTCTGCTTTAAAAAAAAAAGGATTCTCCTAGTACCGTTTCATGAATTTACAGAGTAGCAGCTCCTTTTCAGAGGGATTTGGGGTTGGTCTGGCCATTCCATTCAAGAGCAGGTATGGCATTAAATGATGTGAGGCTTTTTTTGTTGGAGAAATCATTTTTATTGAACTGCCTTCTTGGATCTGGGTCAGATATACTGAGTGCTTTGCAAAATTGTGTTTGCAATGAATCAGAGAGAAATTTAATGGCTATGTCAATACTAATAAATTAAACAGTACCAGTGAATTTTTCTAAGCATTGGAAACTGTTCATCTGCACTGTTAAATTATAGAATGATCTCTAGTGTGAATTTGGTCTTGGATAAGCACCATTTTCTCAGCAATGTCTGGGCACCTTTCAGGAGCTGGCCTGGTCCAGGGGCCATTTCCATGAGGCTGTTTGCATGCAGTCATACTGTTTTAGAGACTAGGAGAGCTTGACATGGGCTGTTTTATGCTAGTTAACCTCAGTGCCAGAAAAAGCTCCAGGGTGTATTTCATTTAAGAGTGGAGCTCTGACTCTAATTACATGTTTATTTGTTCTGGTTTTATGAGGAATACAAAAAGGTTAAAGGGGCAGGATCACCTTACCACCTGCACTCAGGTCCTCTGTGAGGATAGCTTGAAAGAAGGCAAATTGGCTGTTTAAGTATCTAGTCTGTGGTCCTTGTTGGCACAGCTACTGTTTCCATACTTGCCCCATGCAGACAGATCCAGAGACGAGGCAGAGGCACTGGCTGGAACAGATGTTGAGAGGATTGTCTGTCTGGTTCCCTGCAATGCCAATGGCAAGAAAAGGCTGAAGGTGGTGTTCTCACATGAGCCTAGGTGTGTTCTAGTGTAGCCCCACCTCTCTGGGAGCACAAATAAGAGTGTGGATCTCATGCCTTGAATTCTCATGATTCATTCACATAAAATCCATTTATTCAGGCTTTCACACTGCGTCCAACTGGAACAAATGGTGAATCCTTCCTTTGCTGCGTGACTCAGAGGGATGAAATGAAGGGTGTGAAGCTTGTTCACATAGTAATGCCACTAAAATTAGAAAGGCTACAGTTGTTCTTTGTGGCTGGGAAACACATTTGCTTCCTGCCTTCTATTGGCTGGAAACCTTTGCATGAAGCTGCTTGCATCTGTGATAGTTTTCTTGGGCAGAAGATTCTCCTTGGCAGCAGAACTCACCTCCTGCTCTCATGGCAAAGCCCTACACAGGAAGCTGCCAGCCACCCTGCCAGTGATGTCAACACAAAAGCTGTGTTTGTACTCATGCAGTTTTGAAAAGCTGAGTTTGAAAAAAAAAACCCAACCAACAGGGAGAGAGCAAATAGTGATGATTTCAAAGAGTAATATGAAACAAGTAGTCTTTCTGCCTTTGGGAATAACATAGCTATATCCTATGTATAGGTATAGGTATATCCTGGTACGTTAGCTGTCATTTTTGTGCAACCAACCATTATTCACCACATATGATTAAGTAACCTAGAAATAGAGCTAATACTAAAATGTCTTATGCTTTGTTACGATTGCCCTAAAACTGGCAGAGAACTTTGCTTAAATTGTCTGTAAAGTAGTTTCTTATTATGAGTTGTATTCTAGAGAACCTGTAAAGTCTTGGGTAAAAAATTTTGGTATTTTTTCAAGTTATAATACAATACAATATATTTTTTCTTTGTATTCATTTGGAATATTTTTTACTGCCCTATATCTTCAAAGCTGATAGCCTTTTAAGAGCTTTTAAGAATGGGGGAGTCTGTTATAGCAATCTTTTGCACATTTCTGGGTAGCTTATAGCTGCACAGAGGTCTGCTTTTCATATTTACAAGGTATCACTGCTCATATGTGTTGGGAATTCACATGCTCATCTTTTTCCAAGTTCATATTTTGCTGTGATAAATGTCAAGGTAAAATATGAATCCACACAGCCAGGTGTAAGTTCTCTGTTGTTCCAGCTGTTCTGCCTAGGTTGTTCTTCCTGACCCTCCAAGGGTCTTGTTCTCTGTGTAACCTAACTATTTGTCAGCTGGGGCTGAAACAGTGTGTCATAACATCACTTTAATCTCATTTTTAGCCCTCAGAGAATTTGAGGGAAAGAGGATGCTCTGCAGTGGGGAAGGTGGCAGGAGGAGGTAGAACAGGGCTCTTTCTGGATCTCAGTAAGAAAGGCCTGACAACAGATGGCTTAGTGAGGTAACTGCTTTAATGAGACAGAATAATAAGAGGAGTTTATAATAGCTTGAATGACCAAAAGAGTTTTCTCTCCATGAACAGGATCTGCTCTGCACAGTATGTCATGGGAAAAACTAGTCAGGCTCTGTCTGATGCTGCTGAATGCCCAGCATCTGAAGCGACATAAAGTTTACTCACTGTGTTTGCTTTCTTCTCATGAGTCTTTTTAAAGCAGTTATCTTATTAAGCCATTTGTTGTCAGGTCTTTCTTATTAAGATACAGAAAGAGCCCTACATTGTGTGTGTCTCTCTCTTTTACCTCACCCTCCCCAACTCTTCCCTGGTGCAGGACACAGTAATGGTACATCAATTCCTCAAAACTCCTTTACTGTATAAAATTTTCCTGATAGTCCAAGAATCACTAAAAAATAACAGCAGTGGTTCTGAAATCTGCTTAGCTAGATTTAAAAAAGACTGAGGGATTTAACAGTATTTATCTCTGGGAGATGCTGTTTAATGTGCTCTTTGATAAACACCGAAGTAAAAGTATTTCAGCATTCTTACATGATGGAAATTTTATGAACAGCCATTTTACTGGTCTATCTTGATTCTGAAATACCTTGTTATCCCCAGGATCTGTCAAGAGACAAGATGGCTACAGAAAATTGAGATTTGCTGACAGTGCTATTCCCTACCATATACTATCTACATATACTTAGATTACTCATATACATCTACATAGATACATGTGATTTTCCTGTATCCAATATACATTTGCACAACATACAAATATCTACATGTTTGTAGATATTACTAATCTAATTCATTGATTAGTACATATGTGCTTCTCTAATTCCCTGGTCACAGACCTGTCTTTTCAAACACACCACTCCTCATTTTGCATTTTTTGCTATACCTAGAACTCAAAATACAACCTTGGCTTCTCTGTCTTTTTTTTTTTTTTAATTTTTAACTTTTTTTTCCTTTCCTATGGAAAACAAGAATTGGCTGATTTGTTTTGGTAAGAATTAGATCTATATTTTTAGTTAAGATTTTATGTAAAAGCCCAACCCATGGATATACTGTTCAGTAACAGTCATCTCAGAGATGCCTTATACTGATACTCTTATAGTGTGATATAATGTGAGTGTCAAGTTTCATACATGTAATAAAACAGTTTTTACAGATTCTTGGTTTCTGTCTTCATAACTCTTATAGAAGAAAAAAAATAGAAATAAGACATGATATTTAAACAAGTTTTTTAAATATTCAGAGTAAATGGAAACAACCTTTATCTCTAAGTGTGAATTTCATAAGAACTTTGTCAGGCTCTGATCCTTTGCAAAGATATGTATGGAAATGCATTCTGAATTCACAGGATATTTTTTGCCCTGCTGTTAGGAATATAAAAGTTGAGAGGCCACATTTAAATGACTGGTAACTCATCATGTAAATTTATATAGTGATGTGAGAAAAGTCTCTAGAGGTTTATTTTCCAGAGGAGCAAAACATGCATTTGTTATGTTATTTTGGGGAAGTAATTGATGGGAAAAGAGAGGAGAAGAGTACT
Organism: Pithys albifrons albifrons; assembly: GCF_047495875.1. Lineage (NCBI taxonomy): Eukaryota > Metazoa > Chordata > Aves > Passeriformes > Thamnophilidae > Pithys > Pithys albifrons. The sequence goes on from NC_092461.1 coordinate 92,230,683, forward strand.
TTTCATCATCATTACTATTATTTTATAATCAGTGAGGCTGATCTTAATTTTGTTTTGCTCTGACAACGTAGTACAAACAACATTGTGTTGGTACCTCTAGTATACTGCTATTTCAAATGTATTGTGATTTAAAATCATTGGTCATTTATCATTTTGACAATAGATCACTCTGAAAATATTATTGAAACAATTTAGGATTGCCTTGAATAACTTTAATGCTATGCTTTTGTTCCAGAAGTGTAAAGAAAAAAATTCTGTCATCTTAAACATATATATTTTTAAATACAGTACAGTATGGGCCACTAAATGAATGTCATTTGCTCTTGCCAAAGAATAGGAATTAACTACTCTTTACTTTTAAATATTTGTAGGCAAATTTAGCCGTACAAGAGGGAAGACTTGCAGCTGCCCAAACAGAACTGAACTGTGCGCAAACTCAACTGGATGAGAAGCAAATGGAACTGGATGAAGTACAAGCCATGTATGATGCTGCTATGAAAGAGAAGCAGGCCTTGCTTGATGATGCTGAGGCATGCAGAAGGAAGATGAACAATGCCACAGCTCTGATTGAAGGATTAGGTGGAGAAAAGGTATTAACACATATGAATAGGTTTCCAGCACAAAGTAGGTGGACAGTTTTGAGACTACGCCACAATGATCGTTATCATTGCTCAAGAAATTCAAAGCACAGCGACATCTCGATATCGGCAACACTTCTTTTAGTTATATGTATGGTTGTTTTGCTTGAAGTTAATGTATCTAACAAAGTAAAACATTTTCTTTTGTTAATTCTTCTGTATGAAGATTTATGTCATATCATATGACTCATATTAGGATAAAGTTCAGATTTAAAGCCAAGGAGCCCAATTCCTTTTAGCTTTAGTAAGAGGAATTAGGCTTAACCTAAATAATTGCCCTAAAATATTTATAAGAAGGATTACTCTCTTTTTCTCACCAAGTATACAAGAATACAAATTTGAAGCTTGACTGATTTCCTGAATTATAATTAAAGTTCAGATTTCTACTGGAGCCTTTTACAGAATTATGGGCTAATGGTTATCCTCTACACTGAGCTTGAAATTTACCTTTACTATGCAGATGTTTTTGGCTTCAGCCTGCAGGTTTTCAGAGGAGACAGGAAACTCTTTTTTCCCCTCTGACTATTTGCTAATTCCTTGGTTGATTTCACACAAAGTCAAAATTGATGGGAGCTTTGACTTCAACCACTGTGTCCTATGAGGCTAGGACTTCAGCATTTGTTTGCATAGCTGCACTTCAAAATGCATCAGTCAAAAATGTTAGATGCTGTCTCTTTTCAAGGCTAAACAATCTCACTTCTCTCAGCCAAGGCTGCCTCGAACTTTACATTCCTGACCAGCTCATTCTTGTCTGCAAGAATGAGGTTCAGCAAAGCGCCTTTCCCTCATTAGATCCAGAGTTATCTGTGTTCAGAATTTTTGTTGATGCACACCTTAAAACCTGCAGGATTGCTTGCATCTTGCTTTGTTGTCCCTTCAGAAGATACCAGGTGGTTGAAGGCCCCTGTGTAGAGCAGGTCTGTGAATACAAGGTTTCTTCCCATTTTCTGAAAAAGACCTCATCTACTTCTTGCTAATCACATTGTCTGGGACAGGCACACAAGCATCATCCACTCAGGTCTGCCCTCTAATTCTAACTCATAAGCTCTCAACTGGCATATTGTCTATCCTCAAGTGTCAGATGCAGAACTCCAGCAGCTCTCTCATGAAAATGAATGAAAACTCCTCACCTTTCCAGCCTGTCCTTTCTACAGTTGTTGCAGCTTCCCCATGACATCATGACTCTGCATCTGCATGCAGAGTCTTTGTTCTCCTTGCTGTGCATTTTCATTTAGAAGCACTTCAGAGAGGTGCACAGCTGTCCCTCCCACTTCAGAGGAGGCTCCCATAATATACTCCTGGAAAAGCTGGTAGCCCGTGGCTTGGACAAGTGTACCCTCTCCTGGATTAGGAGCTGGCTGGAGGGTCGGGCCCAGAGAGTGCTGGTGAACAGAGCTGCATCCAGCTGGTGACCGGTCACTAGTGGTGTTCCCCAGGGGTCTGTGTTGGGTCCAGTCCTGTTTAACATCTTTATTGATGATTTGGATGAGGGGATTGAGTCCATCATCACCAAATTTGCTGATGACAACAAGTTGGGAGGGAGTGTCAACCTGCTGGAAGACAGGAGGGCTCTGCAGAGGGATCTCGATAGACGTGACAGATGGGCTGATTCCAATGGGATGAAGTTCAACAAGGCCAAGTGCTGGGTCCTGCACTTTGGCCACAACAACCCCCTGCAGCGCTCCAGGCTGGGCACAGAGTGGCTGGAGAGCAGCCAGGCAGAGGGACCTGGGGGTACTAATTGACAGGAAGCTCAACATGAGCCAACAGTGTGCCCAGGTGGCCAAGAAGGCCAATGGGATCCTGTCCTGGATCAAAAATAGCGTGGCCAGCAGGACCAGGGCAGTGACCCTTCCCCTGTACTCTGTGTTGGTGAGGCCACACCTTGAGTACTGTGTTCAGTTCTGGGCCCCTCAGTTCAGAAAGGATATTGAGGTGCTGAAGCAAGTCTAGAGAAGAGCAACAAGGCTGGTGAAGGGACTGGAGCACAAGCCCTATGGGGAGAGGCTGAGGGAGCTGGGGTTGTTTAGCCTGGAGAAGAGGAGGCTCAGAGGTGACCTCATCACTGTCTAGAACTACCTGAAGGGAAGTTCTAGCCAGGTGGGGGTTGGTCTCTTCTCCCAGGCACTCAGCAATAGGACAAGGGGGCACGGGCTTAAGCTCTGCCAGGGGAAATTTAAGTTGGATATCTGAAAAAAATTTTTTCCATGGAGAGTAATCAGGCATTGGAATGGGCTGCCCAGAGAGGTGGTGGATTCACCGTTTCTGGAGGTTTTAACTGAGATTGGACGTGGCGCTGAGTGCCATGATCTAGTAAATGGACTAGAGTTGGACCAAGGGTTGGACTCGATGATCTGAGAGGTTTTTTCCAACCCAATCAATTCTATGATTCTATTGATTCTATGCATCCTTTAAAATACTTCTGACCAGTTTGGCTAACTTGTTGGAAAATACACTTTTTCTCCACTTGGTCAGGTGGTTGCCATCACTTCCAAGCAAACTTTTACTTCTGAAAAGAATGATTTAAAGTCAAAAATTCCAAGAAAAATTATTTACCAGAATGGGATAAATTCTGAATTTAGATTATTCCTGTTAGTTTTGTATCTGCTTAAACTAACTTCTTTATAATATTTTACATACAGCTTCGCTGGACAGCAAGCAGCAAAAACTTTCAAAGTCAAATTACAAATTTGGTGGGGAATGTTCTTCTGGCCACCGGATTTCTCTCTTACTCTGGACCTTTCAATCAGAAGTACAGGAATTTGCTGCTCCTATTGTGGAAGAAAGAGATGGATGAGAAAAAGATCCCATACAGTAACGTAAGTGTTCATGCTCTGTCCTGACCTTACTCTGCCTTGCAAGAGAAATAATATGCACAGCATTTCATTGCATAAATGTGCATAATTGGAAGATTAGATGTGGGCTGTCATAATCCATCACATTTTTAATAAATAAAGAATCTGAACAGTTGACAACTGATCTTGTAAGCCAATATGTTTGAAGTTCCTCGTTATACTGTCAGGTATTTCATGATTGATATGTAGGCCATTGCTCTGGCAAATCTGAGAGAGAGATGTTGTCTGAGGTTAGCTGCCCTGGGAGGAAATTACCTAATATGGGAAACAAAGTAAAATTTATAAACTTAGAATACATTTACCTGTTCATAAAAGGATACATCACGTCTGCACTTCTGTGTATTATCAATAAATACTCTCCTGTCATATCCTCTACTGTATACCCACATAATTTAGTTCAGTTTATCTTGAAGTATCTTGTGGAAATGGTTAGCTTAAACAAAACCTGGATTTTGCAAGGCTTCCTTTATACCACTTCAGCTTTCTCCAGTCTAAGCTTTTAAATCCCATGTACATTTGTCACCAGTGAGGCTGTTGCAGTGAGTCTGACATTACATCAGCTGGCCTGTGTCTGTGCAGAGAGAGATGGTCTAAAATGCAGAAGCTAGGGTTCTATCAAGCAGCTTCAGTTCCCTGCCTCTTCATATACCTCCCTTATTAAATTGAGCTACCTGCAATACTGGTACTATGGCACAGGGCAGGATCCTTTACATGAATCTTGTTCCCTCCCTTTGGCCCATCTTCCTCAGGAGTGTCAGACTTGACAGCTGTTCTGGTGCATAAGCTTTTCTCATGGGCAACAGTAGTCTTGTTGCTATTCCATGAATTTTAGGAGGTCTGTCTAATATTCTTTCTTGCACTTGGAAGACATATTCATGCAGAATGGAGAATTTAGGCCATAATAATCAAAACTGTCTTTCTGAGTAATCTGTGTTGTCTTCCACTTGATTTTGTGAATGCCTGTGTAGATTTTCTTCCACAGTACAGGTTGGACAAATAGTTCAGGGACTCCCTCTTAGTCTTACTATGGAAGTCGAGGCATTAAGCTCAACTGGTTCCTGTTCTCAGGTGTCAAAGCATTTGGCAGAGCAGGTGCTGCTGACAAGTGTTGTGAGGTAATAAGCAACCTGTGCACAGCAATGGTGTATCATTGTGAAACAGTTCAAAGTAGATCACCATTGCCTCTTCTTTTCAGGTTTTGGGGGATTTGGCACTTAAAACCTCCGTCTCTTTGCTCACAGAGGTCTGTTCACCTCAGAGAAGTTACTTATGAATCTCTTCTTTATTATTTTTTATGTTGGATGGTGCATAATACGTTTTGTAATGCTGACTAACCTCGACCTGACAGAGTGAACCTTGCAGTCCAGCCCAATTTATGCTATGAATTACAAAGATGAATGATTCTGACTTGCTCAGCAAAGATCTTGATTAGAAAAAGTATGTAAGGCCAAGATGGATTTATTAACAAAGTACCAGGAGCAGTTCAGTTTCAGGCAAGATTCTTTGCCAGTGTCATATGGGAGTTATCCTATATACATTCACCCCAGGGAGGCGCTTTCTCAAATTCCGTGTGCAAAATGTTCTTAAAAGCTACTTACCTTGGGAAGTATCTGTCAAGATTCTTACCATTTAAGGATAAGAAATTGGATGTATAATGTCCTTAGAAAGCAAGACATAAAGAACTAAAACTCTGCCTCTACGAAGGTCTTCTGACCACATTACTATTCAGCTGCATCCTTGAAAATTTGAGTTGATTGTTTCTGTGTTGCTTTTTCCCCTCCCCCCATATGTCTGGGTTAGATGAAGAATGCCATAATTAACAAGTTTCAAAACGTAATTACCATTCTGTTTAGATAGTTCTCATTAAAGACAGAATTATGATTTCAATGATAGTGGATGGAAGAGAGTTTTAATTTTTTTCCAGTGAATTAAGTACTCATAAAAGGCAGCATATGGGCCTTTCTTGATACTTCACACCCCAGGAAAGACAGCAGCTTTGCAGTTCAAGCAAAAGGCTTGACATCTGCCTTACTTCGTCACAGACTGACTGCCCGTATGAGTCATTTAGGGATAACAATTTAAAAAGATCTATTTAAAATCAGTTATCTATCTGTGTAGTTAGGCATTTAAATTACCTGAGTTTCAGAGTTGCAGGGTGACCGATACTTTTTGCTGCAGTAAGAAAAAATTCAAAGCTGTTTGTATCCTACTCATCTGCTTAAGGAGCTAAATATGGTTTAAGATTCCAATTGCTGAAAAATTTAGCTATTAAATGCTTTACTGTCCTTTGCAGAAATGGAAATTGGGTTCCTGAAGTTTCTCTGTCTTCTGAGAATGGTTTGTGTTGCTTCATTCAGAGTCCTCACCAATTATAACAGTAAAAAAATCAAAGGGGTAAAAAGGCTTTGGAGTCTTGCAACCACTGGTATCAGTAACTCCCGTGATTGTATCACAAGTCTCACAGTATTTGAAGTTTTGCTTTAGGCTTCAGATGCTGACTTCTGGGATTTTTGCAGGACTTGCAGGGGTTTTCTTTCTTTCATGTCTTTCTTTCAATCTTGTTGTTTGTAGAGAAAGCTTACAAATAGGAGTTCCTGAAAGAAAAATGTAAGGAGCAAATAAAAAATTCTTCCATTTTATTATTTTCGAACTCTCAATCCATAGGAAGTTAGTTTTCTAAATTAAAGAGCTTGGGTTGTTATTTTAAGGACTGTTTTCATGTACATACTTTTGAGAGGCCAATCACTTTTCATAGTTAATAAAACAAAGCAGGTTAGTTGACATGTGCAAATCAAACTTTTGGAGAGTATGTAAACTCTGAAAGGTTTTGACTTAGCAAAAGTAGCCTTCCATGATAGCTTATGGTTATTGATCCATAGCACATCTCCTTCTCTTTGTGTCTCACAAGCCATCTTATATTCATACACACACTTGGAAGGCACTTTCCAGCAGGTGGAAGCTCTTGTGATCAAGGTGATGCTTCCTCTTGAACTAGGAGGAAAAGAGTTTGCTAATGCCAAAGTCAGTTTGTCATTAGGTATTGAACTGGCTTTAGAGTTTTTTATTATACTCTTTGATGGACATCAAAGCCTCAACAGAATTTGCTTTCATTATTGCTCAGCTGCAATGATTTAGCAACTGAACTTTAAAGAAAAGAAACACTAAGCAATAACTATCACATACACTCTATCATGCATTACGATCAGAATAAGAACTAAAGCAATCCATCAGATATTGTAGAATATCTCCTCTAACTTGTACTAATTTTTTTAATTTCATATTTTCTATTAGAACTTGAACCTTGCTAGCATGCTTGTTGACAATACTGCAGTAGGTGAATGGAACCTCCAAGGTCTTCCAAATGATGACCTTTCAATTCAGAATGGCATTATTGTCACAAAAGCATCTAGATATCCTTTGCTGATTGATCCACAAGGTCAAGGAAAGATCTGGATTAAAAATAAGGAAAGGAATAATGGACTTCAGGTAAATGGTTAATTTACTCTTTTTTTCTATGTGTGTGTCATTTTGCATTATATGATACATGTTTATGGTATAAAATTAGGCACAGAATTAAAACAAGACTGACACAGAAAATGTAATCAATATCAGGGCAAAATAGCTTGGAAAAATATGTTATGCCGTATCTATTTTTATGATGAATCTCTTAATTGCTTGCCATAGTCAGAGAGAAACAAAGAGGGAAGTAAAAGACTTGCAAAATTATGACCTGACAGGATCAGGGAGTTGGTGGTGCTTGGCAATAACATTTTAAGGTAAGCATTTGAAGAGTAAAGTAGGGAAAAGAAAAAGGGAGGAATTGGAAAAGAATGGTGAACTGAATAGAATGGAAATCTAGTGATTTTTGAGGCATATCAAATGCAAAGACTGAATTCAGACTGCATCTTGATGATTAAATGCACATGAAAAAAGTTTTTATTGCTTAATATATCCACCATCTTTACTTTCTGTCCAGCAGTGTATCCTGTTTGGGATCTGGGTCTCCTGTTTAATTCAATATTGTCTTTTTTTTTCCTGCCTTCTAATCAGCCTACTCTCCATGCATTTTTCCAACAGTAAGGGTAAGATAGGTACCGATAAAAAATTAACATAGAATATATCTACAGGACAGATCAAGCATGATACTAAAGAGTTAGTTGTTAATAAATCAAGTCTGTCATACAAATGTAGATTATCACATTAATACCATGGTATACGCTCTTTGCTCAAAATGACAGTAATGGATGAGAAAAGGAAACCGAGAAAGAATGTAAGGATGGTGACATCCAGAGAGCTGTTGGCACCATGGTGATGTCCTTGGCTAAAGCCTCAAATTTGTAGAGCTTTATCTAGGTCTGTTTTTCCCAGAACTGTTAAGAAAGGTCAAACATTCAATACCACACCAAATCCAGTTTCTTGTGAGTTGAATATGTTCAAAAATGGTGTAGAAACAGGAATTATAATGTAAGAAACAGCAAAGTAATGTACAGCATTCAAAGATCTTGGAAAAATGGGTGTATATATTTAAAACATGAGGAGAAGCTCTCACAAAATGCCTAAACGGAATTGTTTAGGCATTTTGTGAGAGTGTGAAATCTACTGTCTTACAGTAAATAACATGGCTTCCTCTAAATTACATCAGACCTTAGTTTGGCCACCAAAAATTGGAATAAGAAAGGCTAGTGTGAGTAACCAACAGGAAACAATAGAGAGAAGGTTGTATCTCACATTACATCTTCCTTGAGACTTGTATCTCTTATTCAGGCTTTCAGAGCTGCCAAACTGAGGTCAGGAGTGGCAGCAGTGAATCTCCTTCAGTTAAGGACCTGCACTGACTCTTTCTGTCATGCTGCAGAGCCTTTTCTCCAGTAATGTTGGTGTTCTTCAAGCTGCAACTTCCTCTTCCCTCCCTTAAGGAGCACTGAGTCTGTTTTGGTGCTCTCCAAGGGGCTGCACTTGCCATGTGCTGGCAGGGTGCATCCTGCAGCAGGGGATTGTGAACACACAAGTTCCATTCTCTGGTTCAGTAATTCCATAAGGATCGTAGATCATGTACTTCCCAAAGCAGGGACTGGGAGATGTAGATAAAAATATGACTTCCTCTCTCCTCACTTTTCATACACTATAAGTGACATCTGACAGCTAAGCCAGAGAAAAATATCTACCAGGCTTGCCTTGTGTTCAGTATGTGTGAATATCCAGGCTATGAAATTTGTGAATCCTGGTGGGGCTTAACTACTGAGCTGCTGAGGACTCTCAAAATTTACATGGTTTTGAATACACACAGATGCAGGCTCGAAATGCAGAGGAAGCTTTTACTGATAAAAATTCAGTCATATATGGGATTTTAGATATCCTGGCCCAGATGTCAGCTGTTTTAGAAGAATCTGAGTTCTCTCTCATAAAGTCCAGGAGGAACAGGGTTATGTCAAGACTCTAAATACCCAAGTGTTTAGAGTATGGCTTTACATAATATTTTTAATTTGCTATGGTCTGGTTAGGGTTAAATTGTTGGTCACACAGACACTGGCTTTATTCCTCAGTTTACTTTAAAGTAAAAATGTAGGCAATAGGCTTTTTTGGTGGATACACGTATGCCTACATTATAACAAATGCATAAAGTGGAGAGAGGTGAAACATAGTATTAGTTTTTAAAAAATATACTGGTTTAAGATTGTTTAATGTGTCTCTAAATATTTTAAATATACTTTTTTTTTTTTTTTTGCCAGACAAGGGTTTATTTTAAAAACATCTACCCTATTTTTTTTTTTCTGGTGAGAAGCCACCCAAAATCCTTGGCTTTTAATAGAGGCCTGGAAAGGCTATTCTATGATCATCTCAAAGACTTATGTTAAATTTAAAATGAAAAGTGTTCTATGTTATTTTTAGCAATTTTAAAATTGGTGGAACTGATTTAGAAATTCAACATCTTAGGTCAGATCAGGACTCCTGTGTAACACCAACTCCCTGTCTGGACCCCATAAATATTTCCCTGTTTCACACTAGTATTCTAAGCATAAATCCATTAATATTCAAAAGGTATTAAGATATTACAGTGGTCAGATAGATATGTAGATAAATAAGTAAATAGATAACAATAAAGAAATGTGAGCTATTCTGTTGAGTTTAAAGCAAAATTTCCATTCATTTCAGCAGAGGCAAGTGTTGGTCCCTAGAATGTCATCATTTGTGTACATACTCCAGACAAGTATAATTTTTTAATTTGCTGTAGATTTGATGCTGTTTTCTATGTGCTTGCAAATGTGTGCTGTCCTGTGAATCAATCTTCCTAGGTTACAGCTATGAACCACAAGTTCTTCAGAACTCACCTAGAAGACTGCTTGTCCCATGGCCGGCCTTTGTTAATTGAAGATGTTGGAGAGGAACTTGATCCTGCTTTAGATAACATCTTGGAAAAAAATTTCATAAAATCTGGTTCAGCACTCAAAGTAAGATGAATTGTAAATGTGAATTTAAAACCCGATAAGACAGATATTGGCTATCAGGTGGTCTGAATACTGATGAGATTCATACCTTCACAACAATTAGAAAATTAATAGTGAATTCATGTGATTTTTTGAGGGTTTTTTTTACCCCTTAAGCAGAAAGTTTTAAAAGTGTTAACTAAAATGTGAAATAAAGATTTCATAAGTTTTTCATTGGATAAAATAACTGTTTTTTCTGAATTCAGCTTTTGAAAATTGAGTAATATATTTTATTTTCAGGTGAAAGTAGGTGACAAGGAGGTAGATCTGATGAAGGGGTTTACCCTCTATATGACAACAAAACTGGCTAATCCTGTCTATACTCCAGAAATTAGTGCAAGAACAGCTGTGATTGACTTTACTGTTACTATAAAAGGGCTGGAAGATCAGCTCCTTGGCCGTGTCATCCTCACAGAAAAACAGGTATCTAGTGGCTTGCTGTATTTGTATAAAGAGAAAGTTTGTTCAGTATTTGAACTATGCATGCATATATATTCAACATCATGGTTGAAATCAAGTGCAAGAACAAAATTTTGAATGAAGGTTTAAGGGCTGTGCATTTGCTGAAACTGTTTTTTAATTGAATGGAGGAACCTAAACATTTATTTTAAGATCTGGCCTTGGAAAGAGAAGAAAGAATATTATTCATTAAAAATACATCACAGACATATACATGACATACATAAAACATTTTTATTCCTTCATATATTGCAAAGGCTTCTTGTTCAGTCAGAGATCTCTTTTATTTCTGAATTCCTTTTTAAACTTAATTTGAATTACATGAAAAAGTGCTTATGAACTTGAACTATTTTTGCCAGCCAGTCTTTAGTGTGCAAGGAGATAAAAGATTCTTAAGGAGCTCTGAACACTGAGTTGACTCTGCTCTTACTAAAATTTGCATTGATTATGTGGAAGTAAATATAAGGAAGAAAATACTCTCTCAGGTGAGAGAAAAAAGCCTAAGGTTTGGTTTAGCAGAGCTGCTGCTTTCAGTAAGTAGCTCAGGTAGACTTGCTTGTGTGAGAGCAGTTAGGGAATTCATTCCCCATTCTTTGACTTCCCAAACCATGTTCTAACCATTGTGTTTTAGTGGTGCTGTCATTTTCTCCAGCTAATACACTTCCAGTTTGCTCAAATGAGCATTTACTGAAGTAAGGACTGGAATTTAAGTGCTTGTCCTTCAGTCTGACAGTCACAACCAAAGGCTGGAAAGTCATTGTTATGCACAAACTTCCTGTGAATTGTTCCATGAAAAATGGAAAAACTATAACAGCAGGTCCTGGGGAAAAAGCTGTCCATGAGCAGGGTGGGACAAATGCTATGGATGCAAAACTTTTAATCTTTACTCCAGGAGATGTAAATTTATGTAAGCAAAATTGTACAGCATCAGCAGGAGTAGATGGGACTATCCTGACTCCTGACTAACTTACCTCTCATGGGAGAGAGAGATCTAAATCAAGGTAGAAGTTAAAGAAGTTCCTCATGACCTATGTATAAAACTCCTCTCCCCACACAGAGATAGCATTGTGCTGTGTTGCTTTAATTTTTTTCCTGGACAGAACTGCTAGGGAATTCATAATGAATATATGTAGCAACACCTAGACTGCATTTTGTTTCAAAAATAGTCACTGGAAAATATTTATCCAGTGCTTTACATCAGCTGAAGAGAGCTGCAAGGGTAACTGGTTAGTATCATCACTACTTGCTGAACAGGATTGTGATTGCAGCTGATCAACATTTTTTAAACTTCCTCCCTTTAGCAGATATGAAGACATCATGGTTGTTCTGTCTCTTCTGTCTCAGTAAGAGATGAACATCCTGGTGTAGACAGCCAGAGCCAGTGGAATTCTGATAAATTTAGTTCAAAGAAGATATAGAACCTGAACAGAGATTCTGAAGAACAGGTTTTCTATTAGAAAGAGACAACTTTATGATCACTGAGCTAAAGTAATAGATGAAAGGAACCAAGACATTCTTAAAGATCAATAGTGATCAGTGAAATATGATCCAAGAAATGTTTCTTTTTCTCAGCTTTATAGTTTGCTCCTGTCAGTAAATATTAAAAAAAATGTTATCAGCATCTTTTTGTACTTTGATAATGAAGTTGCTGATACTGTTTGTGTTCAGAACAGATATTTTTTATGTCACAAATATGGTTGTGAAATTCTCTTGCAAATAGAAAAATTGCATCTGGTATATTTGCTAATTCCAAAAGATACCTTTTACAAGATTACAAATAAAATGGGTAACGTGTCTGTTATTAAACAAAGTATGTCCTTATATGGAATGTAAGCATGTACTTACATGCATGTTTGAGTGTTCTGTAGAACTATTTTTTTTGTGTAGGTTTTTTTTTATTTTGGGGGGAATTTTGGTGTGTGTGTGTGTGTTTTGGTTTGTTTTTTTTTTTTTTTGTTTTGTTTTGTTTTATTTTGCATTAATGGTATAGAAAGAGAAGTAAATACAGCAAATTGCAAGCTGAATGACTGATTCTCCTCTTTTGGGATGCAGTTACTTTTAGCTTCCACGTTCTATATCCCTAGAACATATTTCAAACAGGTTTCCAAATCACAAGCTTGAGAAACTAACAAAATTTGTCACTTCTTTGAAATATAAGAAAACCTCTACTGTCCAACTCTGTACATCTCCTTTTCCCCTCTTTTTGGTATGTTGGCAAGAACGAAAATCAAGTGAAGCTATAGGTGTAGGTAGACTATTATTAACTATCTTTTTCTTACGGGAAGGTTGGCTTGATTGATTAGATAAAGGTAGCCACAAGGGTATCCCTGAGCTTTGTTAGATTGTGCAGTAGAGATGTCTCATTTCACTTGGCATTGTGTTGAACTGTCTGTCATTGTTCCCTTGTCATTGTCTGTCTTGTAGGAATGACACAAACATTCCATATGGCATAAATTATATTTGTTACATTTCCTGTTTTATAAGCAGTAGAGGATTGTCTCTTTTAAAGTCACAGAATCATAGACATTAGAAATGGAAAAGGTCATCCAGTCAACTTTGCTCACACTGTAAAATCCATCCACACAATGCATCTTTCAGTCTTTGGTCTGATTTAATTTTAAGTACTTAATGTGATGTGGCTTTTATCACTTTCCATTCAAAACTAGCTTTAGTGCTTTTTACATCTTACTCTCAGAAAGCTTTGCCTGATAATTCTGATGTTTTCATTCCCCAGTATGCTGCATTGATCAAATAAATACAGTGTACCTATACATTAATTTGGTATATATATATATAGTATACATATAAATTGCTTTAGTGCAGAAATATTTAGTAGTATTTCTGTATTTTGTATTTTGTGGAAAAGGCAAAAAAGACCCCAATCTGACATGCATGAAATCAAATGTTTTCTGTGTCTTTATGAGAAATCTTTCTTTGAATTTATCTTAAATATTCTATGGAAACTTTCTGAATACAGGAACTGGAGGCAGAAAGAATCAAACTGCTGGAACAAGTGACATCTAACAAGAGGAAAATGCAGGAGCTTGAAGATAATCTCCTCTGCCGTCTAACCAGTATGGAAGGCTCATTGGTTGAAGATGAGTCTCTGATAGAAGTCCTACAGACCACTAAAACAACAGCAGAAGAGGTGAATTTTTAATTCACTGCATATACATTCTGTAATTGTAATGTAAAGATTACATGCAGACAGATTTTTGTTCATTTTGATTTTTTTTCCATTCGGGGACACTATATGACATCTAACTTCTTAACAAATAAGTAGTGGAAACACTGTAATATTTTTCTACATAAAATGTTGCAAGATTAAACCGTTACCTGGATACTGTTTTATATTGCCAGCATATTTTGCAGGTGTAAATTCAAATAAATTCCTATTCTGCTAGATGTGAGAACACATGAGGACACAATGTCTCTGTTTAACCCCTGACAGTGGGAGCTCAATTAAAAATAATAATATGATCTTAATCAAGACCTTTTCTTTTTGCTTGTGCAGTAAAAAACACAAGAGACACAACTTAATCTTCATGGTCTTTTCCATTAATTTTAAGGTCAGTGAAAACTTAAGTATAGCGACACAGACAGAGGTGAAAATCAATACTGCACGTGAAGAGTATCGGCCCATTGCAAGGCGTGGTAGCATCCTTTATTTCCTAATTGTGGAAATGAGCTTGGTTAATGTCATGTACCAAACATCCTTACGGCAGTTCCTTGGCATTTTTGACTTATCAGTGAAAAGATCTCAGAAATCTCAGACCACAGCAAAAAGGGTAATATACATAATGGAGCATCTCACCTATGAAGTGTTCAAGAACACCGTCCGAGGGCTGTATGAAAATCACAGGTTCCTGTTTACTTTCCTTCTGGCACTGAAGATTGACTTGCAGGCCAAGAAAATTTCACACGCTGAGTTTGAGACACTGATCAAAGGTAATGTTCCTGTTTACATGTGTCTGTTAACTGCAGAGCTGTCATTAACAATGTGTTAAATCCCATGGATCCACTGTTTTTAACTGGTAAATGAAAGTATTTATAGCTCAAGAATGAATTCAAATTTTCCAAAACAAGAACATTATTTGTTATCGAAATAATGCTTAGATGAGGATTATTTTAACTATTTCACACTGCAAAACAAAAAAATAAGTCCCATTACTTTGTAAGAGAATATATAGTTTCTACTGTCTGCCTCATTTCCAAGTGGCCACATAGCCATGTCTGAGACTGTAGACCTTAAGCAAAAGCTCTCTGGATGGCCAATGAGCAGACATGTGAATGCATGAGGACTCTGTACCACAGTTAGGTATCAGTTTAAAAATTGGAAGTCTGTTACGTGTCATAAAACACTGTTACATTGCATTGCATTGTGCCACCACTGTATGCCACTACTCAGACACAAAGAAAAATTTTAGTAAGGTTTATAAAATTGGATGGGGGTCAACCCCACAGTATTCAAAATATTATGAATGCAATCTGGTACAAAGATAAGTACAGTCAGGTACTTGGCATCCAAATATCTCAGTTTGTTTGGCAGACACTGGTTTTCTGTACAGCTGCAGCTCAGCTGTGTTGGTGGTGCAAATGGGCAACATGCTGAGTGGTGGTTGAACTAAAAGGCTCTTGAAGTTCCACAGTCCTGGAAAAGAATGCACCGTGTGCTTTCTTTTTCTTTAGTCCCAGTGAAGGGAGGCTTTACTAACCATAGGTCCTTTCTACATCTGGTCTGAAGAAGAGTTTGAGTATCATTTTAGGTAGTCAAGTTTTATTCCAGCTCTACAAATGGCAAAGAAGCAGCACAGAAATTACTGGGATATCAGCTTTGGGAGGGACTGAGACCACTTCCCCAAAGGATCTTTGTTAAATGGTTGTTCCATGCAAATTCTAGATCCCATTATCATGGTTTACATAAATTTTTCCTCCCTAAATTATATAAATATTTTTTCCTTGTAATTTTTTTCTATTTAACCATGTTTGTTTTTCTCTATAATACAATTCACTTTGCAGGAGGTGCCAGTTTGGATATGAATTCTGTGGAACCAAAACCAAAAAAGTGGATCCTTGACATGACATGGCTCAATCTTGTGCAGTTATCTAACTTGTACCCTTTCAATCAACTTCTGGTGCAAATTGTTCAAAATGAGAAGTCTTGGAAAGCTTGGTTTGATGAAGAAGCACCTGAAAAAGCTGTTATTCCTAATGGGTATGACAACATACTAGACCAGTTCCATAAGCTGCTCCTTGTTCGTAGCTGGCGTCCTGATCATACTGTTGCCCAGGTAAGATATGATTTCCATGGTTATGTCATGTGGCATCTCCCGTAGAACTGCTAGTTCCAAACTTAGATTCTCTGAATTTGTTGTTACCATAGTTTGTTGCACAGTGAGCTATTCTAAAAACAAGATATTGAAATCCTCATAAAAAAATGTGTGAAAACACTGATTTATTTAATTGCAATGAGTGAGAAAGCAGAACATGAAACAAATTCTGTGGGAGCTGTAAGAATAAATTCATTTTATATGGCACTTCTTAAGTCAAGTCATGAAACCTGTAAAGCATTTGTGCTTTTCTGATGAATCAAAAGATACATCCCTGGTTTTTTTTTCAAAAAGTGAAAGGAGAACAGTTCACTTTTATGACAGATACACTAAAATAGCAGATAAACTGTTTACTTACCCTCCATACTGAGGAAGTAATAATTAAGACTGTCTCATGACAAATATCATAAAAAACCCCTGCAATAGACTAACAGGTTCTCCACAGTCTCTGATGTTTGGATTTTTCTTCTCTGTGGAGGTGTAAAAGACATACATGAGCCTATGAGTATCCTCTTTAAACTGTTTTTTTGGGGGGAAGACAGGGTTTGTTGGTTTTCTTGTTTTTGGGTGTGGGTGTGTGAGTGTGTTTTGATTTGGGTTTTTTTGGGGTGTGTTTTTTGGTATTTATACTGTAAAGTAGTACTTTTCCTTTCCTACATATCTCAGCTTTACATTACATGCTGTGATACCATCTGTGTTGTATTTAGGGGACTTTCTTTTCATGGACCTCTTTTTCAACAAGACTCTCTCCATCCTTTTTCTATTCTTAAGCCAGCAAGTGGTAGAAAAGTATGGGGGCTCCTTCTGCCACAATTCAAACAGAAGGACATAATACAGTTGCTACTGCTTATTTATTGATGCTCTTATTGTCTTACATAACCATCTTTGAGAAAGACTGTCTCTGAACAATGGCTGCATATTATCAACGTTTAAATTGTTGAAGAAAGAGAGGATTTTTTTTTGTTCGTATCTTCTTTATCTCTTCTTTTCCTACTGTGTTTTCCCAAGTATTAAAAATTTTACCTGCCTTCTCTAGGACAGGAGTTACACTTGACATTGGATGACTAATTTTTTTTTTCTCCTCTGCAATTGGCAATCTTCCTCAGTCCACCTTGTTCCTGGGTGTTTCTCTTCATCATGCGTATCTCAGAATCTGTGCTAGTCACTGCATAGCTAGGAAATCATGCCAGTCAAAAAAGAATTTCATATACCAGGGTAGCTTTAGAAGTTCTTTTAGAAAATGTCTTAGAAAAGAAGACAATAGGGGCATAGGGAGGTTTTGACCTTTAAGGATAAAGTCTGAGCTGTGTTTATGGTTTTTAGAAATAGATACTCAGTGTAAGAGGCTTGAACTGGATAACCACTGGACAGGAGAATTTGTTTGAAGTTCCAACAAATACATGGAAGATTGTAACTGGGTCAGATGAGAGATCTGTCTAATCCACTGTGCTATAGGGACAGTGTCAACAATACATGCTTAGAGGAGCTAAGAATGGAACTGGTATAGAGAAACTCTTTTGTCTGGCTACCCACCAAGTTTCAGCAGTCAGTAATTTAGAGGCAATGTCTGGGCTGTCCTCAGAGCTGACAGTGGATCTGTTCTGCATGAATTTTGTTTAAAGTTCTTTTAAAAAACCCAAACATTTAGCATCCTCTAGCAACAATGGTCTCAGAATGGCTGTTGCATGAGCAGAATTCTTTCTTTTCTTTGTTTGAAGTTTGCTCTCTGAGAATTTCAATGGTTACCTTCTGTGGACTGTAACTTTTGTTACATGAAAGTTGAAAATGAAAGTTTAGAAAGCTATTGCCCTCCAATGTAGGTATTGATAGACTCCACTTCAGGGATTAATGTTAAATTAAAACAAGTAAATTAAAAAAAGTAAAGGTACATATATTTCTGGTAACTACTTTTTTTTTTTTTCCAGGCTCGACACTACATTGCAGAATCACTTGGAGGGAAATATGCAGAAGGATTTATTCTTGAAATGGAAGCAATGTGGACAGAAAGTGACTGTCGAACACCTTTGACATGCCTTTTGTCGGTGGGGTCTGACCCCACTGAAAGTATAGAACGTCTTGCAAAATCAAAGGTATCCTCTAAACTGAGTTGTCTGCAGCTGATAAAGACAATTTTAACTGTCTTTTGCACTAAAATGGTATTTACACATTCTATAAAAATTCAGTAATGATATTTGTATTCATACCAGAGTTCTGTGGAAGTTAATTTTTGAACAGTAGCCAAAATGGGTTTCCTACGAAGTGGAAATGTTTAAGTCTTGCTTTTTGCAATTGTTTGAGTCCAGTGAGCCCTCTGTATTCATCCAGCAGACTATGATAGTCCATTACTTAGGAAAAGTACTGAGCTATGAGAACAAAAAAAATATTTGTGGTTTGCATCATGTTGCATTCACTGTAGGAGCTGACAGTAATGACAATTATAGGAAGATACACACAAAAAACCCCCACCTGTTCACTTGATGGAGACAGTAAACATTTGTTGGAGCACAGCATCACTCTAAGGCACTCTGTGCTTTGTGTTATGGTTTGCAATGTAGAGGCATGTAAAATTTTCCCAAGAGGAAGTAATTTACAGCAGATCTCCATAATTTTTTCCTCTTTTCTGGAAAGCATCTTCATATAATGGTGCAGCATTTTGGTATACCCTAAGTAAGATATACTTGCAAAAGTGGGGAGCACCTGTAAATCTCTTTAGCTTATTAATTAGAATTTGTAGATGCTTGTTCTCTTTGATAATCAGGACTGTTATTTGTCTATCTGTGTTGAAGACAGCTTAAATTATGATCTAACTCTACTTAAGTGTTTAAACTTAGGAATCTTAAGTCTGAAGTCATTAATCTAATCCTTGTCCCCCAAAACTGTGCAGACAGATGGGATGGCCACAAACACATACATATAGGGAGGGGGAAGAACGGCAGTTGGTTGAGCAGGATTTTTAAGCTTACTGGAACCAATGCATTGTAAAAATGCATCACAAAGAATTCTATTTCCTTTTCCTAAGATAGGAGACACATTTTGACTTTGGAAAAGATTTGAAATTTATTGAAAGAATATTTATAAACTGGAAATGGGCAAATTTTTCCAGCTGCTTTTCAAGTTCAAGTAAACACATTACATGACCGTAGTTGGATTCCTGTTTTCATGGCATGTGGTATGAACACAAATGGAGTGTCACCTTTGTGGTGGTGTTTTCATTCACCTATCCAGCTTTTCAACATATGTGTCCTGTGAAATGGACTCCTAGAGGGGTACACATGCTGTCTCCAGTAGGAGTTAGTTTCTGGAATCAATCAAGAGAAGCACTGCCTCATTTGAAAGCAATTCAGAGCATACAGCTGGATCTTAACTCTTACTTGCATTGAGAAGTTGAGTATTTCTATGCCATTAGCCATGTAAGGGGATGAGGGACCCTAACCTCCTAAGAGAGTAATTTGAAGTCATCCTGTCACTTAGAATCCCTCTTGCAAGGAGTGGAACAGAATTCTTTCCCATTATGTCAAGTCTTAAGAAAGGCTTTATGCTGTCTGGGGCAGTTCTGGTAGGTAGAAGTTGCTCTATGATTGTGACTGTTAAAATATAGAAGTTTTTGCTGGCAGTCCAAAAGCATATTGCAGTGGACAGTCTTAATATGTTTCCATGCTTTAAGGAAACTTGTATAGAATAAATAGAAAGTGAGCTTGCAGAGGAGGTGTGTTAATTCACGTACGTTTTATGAACAAGGCAACATCAGCAAGGCTGTCATAACCTGAAGTTCAACTGTAATGTCGACTGTAAATGTAAAGTCAATTATAATGTTTAACTGTGAAGTTCTTGTCTAATCTCTGTAAGTAAA
Source organism: Pithys albifrons albifrons (assembly GCF_047495875.1). NCBI lineage: Eukaryota > Metazoa > Chordata > Aves > Passeriformes > Thamnophilidae > Pithys > Pithys albifrons. The sequence goes on from NC_092461.1 coordinate 92,250,300, forward strand.
GATATAACCCCACAGCATATGGAAACATTTCAGGCTTAACTAAAGCCATCCAAATCTGGCAAATCAAACTACAGATATTTTTTGAAATAAAAATGTATATTACCGTTGTGTTACTTTAGGAGCATTTCAGTAGTTCTCTAGCTTTTGATAAGTGTATCTAGAAATCACTTACAGTTTTCAGAAACATTCAGAAGAGGGATTTGTGTTTGCTTTGCTAGTTTGTCAGTAAATTGTACCTGGTTCCTGTCTTTCTTTCAGTTTTCTCTGCTTTTTTCCAGACTAAATCTTTAACAGACATTAGCTGTACCAAGGATCTGATCTTGATATATATGCAATTCTATACCTCCAAAGTATCCTATTCATTGGGTGGAGGAGGAGGAGGAAGGAGGTGCTGGGGTTTTTTCTTCTTAATGAAAAAAGTTTCTGAGATATACTCTGGGCTTATTTTTCAAGGATTTCTCTTTTATAGGCGTGATTTGTAATTTTAAAATTGATTGTCAGTACTGATGGTACCTCTAACTATAATATTAGCAGTATAAATCAATTATCTGCAGTTGGGAATGTTCAAATTTGTGTCCAGCATTTATTTTTCACCCTAAAATTTAGTTGTTCAAGTGGCCGCCACCCCCCAAAATGGAAACAGTATCAGTGACTACTGAGCAATATAACATTGTTTATAAACCAATTAAGTTCTATCTTAAAACCAGTTGCATTTCTGCCCCCTTTACTTTCACTTGAAAATGGAGTGAAAATTTAAATTTCAGTATTAAAATGAAGTTCATTATGCCTAGCAATTTGACTCCACTAAAACCAAGTTTTCTGGCGGTTTTTTTGTTTGTTTGGTGGGGTTTTTTTGTTTTTTTGGGTTTTTTTTTGTTTTTTTTTTAATTGTAGAAGTAGTTTCTTCCTTTAGGGAATGCTGCACAGAACCTTTAACAGAACTGTCAGGGCCACTGTAGTGACTAAAATGTATTTTCATCTGAATAGCAGTATATTAAGATGAGACATATATATTGGTATGGCTCACTATTGAAGGAAACATTGTGTGTGCAGACATATTGATAGAGTTCTTTCAGGAGGAGTAAAATGAGGACAATCCATTGTGAAAAATATATTTTCCTTCTTTCAATGTTTCTATAACCTTTAATGATCGTACAAATGAGAGGTCACATTGCTAAGAAGAGCAAATAATGAGTAGATGCTTTGTTGGACAGTAATGTATCAGCTGAATATTTATGCACTCTTATGCAGTACTCATAGTCTTTGATTTATGGGAGTCCTAGCTGTACTCAGGTGCATCTTAGAAAAGGTAAAGTTTTCTACCCCTGCAGCATATAGCCAACTTCACAGGCTATTTAACTTTGCTTCTTATAGCTACAGTTTCAGGTTTTACTGACCTGAGAGTAGGATTTAGCTGCTTTCTAACCATGCCAGAATGTGAAGGATCATATACAGCAACTGTATTTATACTGTTCTGTAAAATCAGGTCAGGGCCCATTCTCTGACTCTAAGGCCAAATGACCCAGCACAGCTTCTGTCCATATGCTTAGTTTTCTTCTCTTGCAAAAGTAGGATAGCCTTGTCCACACTGTTTAGGACAAGATACCTTCCTTCATTTTTTTTTTGTTTTACACTAAGAGAGTCTCAGTAGCAGTAAATATCAAGATTAACCTTTGTAGCTCTGAGCCAGCTGAAGACAGGCCCACGTTGTCTTTATGCATCTCATTGCTCACAGTAGGAGAGATACGCAGCTAAAGATCTTGAACATGAAATTGTCCATGAAACAAAGACTTTTTATTGATTCTTTCTGCCCTCAGTGTGTATATAGAACAGTATACTCAACTGGGTTTGATCATTCTGGTTTCCCTAGTAGGAGCCAGGCAGACAACCTAAGACAGAGGGCTGCTTACAAGCAGACAAGAGTAGTAAGAACAATAAGCAAGAGAGGATCTGTCTGCACGTTACCGACAGGCTTGCATGATCTTGACTACAGCCTTGTCTTGTTCAGATCCCCTTGTGACTACTTGAATCATCTGATTTCCTGAACAACTGGCTTTATTCTCACATAGCTTCTGGAGAAAAAACTCCATAAAATTTCAGAAGTCTTGGGTTTATATTTATTAGCTTTTTCTTTTCTGAATCAAGATCTGCTCTAGATCTGCTAGAGGTATCAGATCACCAAACTACAGTCCTCTGAATCAGTGGCTCCACAGCTGCCATTTAGCAATACAGGATGTTTCCTGAGGAATGATTAAATGTGAACCAATTTTTCCTGTTCTACCTGCTTCATTCACAGTTCAATTCTAGATTAAATACATATGTTGAGACAGTAAGAAGACACAGGAATTGTTTGGTTTACTCTGTGCATTAATTATGTGAAGCCTTAATATCCACCTATCTCAAGATAGTCCATGATAGTCTCAAAAATGGTCAGACAGCTATGTTGCTGTGTTTATGTCTTGCTTTATTTGAAGAAGTGGGGAAGAAGAAGGGAAAATGTTTCAATTGTCTTATCCCATTGGTTTTCTTAGACTAGCAAAGCAATTATTGTGTCCAGTGAGTGTAGTTTTCGTTGAACAGGTGGAAGATAAAAGGAATTTGAAAGGTTTTAATTTTTTTTAAATTTCTGTTTTAATATAATCAGTCTTCATTGATAACACTGGCTTTCTTTGTGGCACAATGTCACTACATGTAGACCTACAGAAACAATACACCATATATACAATCGTTCTAAGGAACTACATATAAAAGAGACTTTCTTTTTTCATTCCAGGACATTCCATGTCATGCCATTTCAATGGGTCAGGGCCAGGAAGTCTATGCAAGACACTTGTTAAATCAGTGCATGCAAGATGGAGGATGGCTCCTTCTACAGAACTGCCACCTTGGCTTGGACTTTCTTAGTGAGTTAATGGACACCATCACAACCAGAGAGTCTGTGAGTGAAGATTTCAGAACCTGGATCACTACAGAGGCTCACCCAGAGTTTCCTATTAATCTTTTGCACTCTTCTATAAAATTTACCAATGAACCTCCTCAAGGTAGGGAACCATGCCTTTTTTGAGTTTTGGGTCTTGCTTTTCAACCCCCACCTACTCAGTATCACTATACTTTGTGCAATGTTTTAGGTTCTATTCTCTGTTTTTTCATCAGCTAAGTACAGCACTGTGTAAGTCAATCTTGTGATGTGTAAAGCATGACTCTTTTGGGAAGAAAATGGATATTGTTTGGGTTTTGTAACAGAAATTGATAGTGATTTTGTTGTTTGTGTAGAATTTGTGGAGAATGCCAGGACATTGGTCCTTTAAGTTTAGTAAACCTACGTCAGTCTTTTCTTTGTGTTCTGTTGACCACACCCAAGGATGCAAACATTCTACTGAATAAGGAAAAGGGAGGACTCTCTGAACACCTAACCTCATCCAAAGCTGCAGTATATGGTTGTGGCTGTTGCTTCTTGTTATGTCATCTGGCAATGCTGACTGAAGACTGATCCCAGAATCTTTTATTTTGTCCTTGAAGTATTTGTGAGCTGCTACTGAATCACCCCTTAGCCTCTGCCAAGACAGTAAATAACAACTCACAATGGATCTGAATACTGGGGTTTCCTTAAGGACTGGTGAGATCAGGGCTTTTATGCTATTTGCTTAATTTATACACTCACTTTATCATACTCCCAGCCTTCTGTATTGCACTTAACTTGACTTCCTTTCCCACTGGAAAGATCGCTGCTGATCCAGGAAGGTTGAGCAGAAAGTAATTTGGGTTTCACTGTGCAGCTGCTTGCAGCTACAATTCTTGGATATCACTGGCCTATAGGTCCCTGGGTATCCCCTGGCATTTACCTCCATGCACATCCCTACATGCAGGATCTTTCCCCACTTCCAGGATGTTTCTTCAAACTAGGATGCTTTCTGGGTCTAAGTTACTTTTCCTATGCTAAGTAGTTTATATGCAAAAGCAAAATACATGTTCTTCATCTTAAGTGGAAGTTTGGAGTCATGTTCCTGTGCTAATTGGAGTGGAAGAAAGACATGAGTGGAATGAGTCCAGTGTGAGGCCACAAAGATGCTGAAGGCATTGGAGAACATGTTATATGAGGAGAGGCCAAGAGGATTGTTTAACCTTGAGGAATAAATATGCAGTGGAAATGAGTAAAGAAAACAGCAAGATTCTTCTTAGTGGTGCCAACTGACAGAAAGAAAGGTGATGGACACAAATGGAAATCCATGAAATTCCATTTCAACACCAGAAAAAACTTAACTCACAGTGAGAGTGGTCAAATATTGGCATAGCTTGTTCAGTGAGTTTGTAGGCTCCACCCTCAACCCCCCCGAGCTGCAGCTGATCCTGCCTTGAGAAGAGATGTTGCACAGGGTGACCTCCAGGGGTCCCTTCCAGTGTCAACTATTTGGTTATTCTATATAATATGAAAACATCCAGCTTTTCTACATATTCTCTAACCTGTCTTCTGCTGTTGAATATCTCTCTCTTACCCAAACTACACTGCAACATGCAGACATTCTTCATTTGTTTATAGAAGCAACATATAACTCTGCCTTATATCTACTCATCATGTATGATGAGAGAGGTTTACTTTGTATTTTGGACTATAGCAGAAAGGAATCCTCAGGCATGACACTAACTTTATTTTTTAACTCCCTCATTGTTAACAAACTGTGCAATGTATTAACTTGCTCTTTATTTATATATGTGTTGCCATTGCTTTCAGTTATTGTTGTCAGTAGGAACTGAGAATTTTTATCCAAGGTCATATTTAAAGCTTCAGATATTTAAATCTCTTGTTTCAGTGTTTATCTTCCTTTGAACATTAGTAAAATGTCTACAAAATGTGTGATCTTGTGAAAAACATCCTGTTTCAGAACTCCACTCTCAAGCTAGTCAGTCTGTTGTTAAAAATTTCTAACTTCTTCCTCTTCTCCTTTCCTCCTTTTTAATTCAGTGCTCAGCTTTTCATTGTACTATGGCCCCCTCCTCATTATTCTAATGGTAACAACCCAGAGCTCCAAGAGGTTATTTTAGAGGTCAAGTTATAGCCAATTTGCAACTTGCATTTCGAGACAGAAATACACGTGGTGTGAAAATGTAATTCAGGAAAAAATAGAAACAGTTTTAGTTTTCTAATACTGACCTGCCATGTTGGTAACACAGTGTGATAAGGTACTTTTGTTTGATTTTGGAACACTGTTATGATACCCTTATAGTATTTGGAAAAGCTATGTGTTTGAATATTGTTCTACAGATTCTTTGTGAAGTAGGAAAGAAGGAAAAGTACTTTTATTGTGTCACAGGAAGTGTGATGACTTGGACAACCTATTCGCTGCTCTTGAAACCTGACCTTTTAGACATGTGTTAAGCTGATTAGGTGGAAGACATCGGAAGAGGGACCTGATGTCAGTAACTCATGCTTGGGTTGTTTGCCAAAGGCAGATGATGCTGCCTGAAAGCATCTGGGAGTATTCAGGCTTATGTATTCCATGAAAGCTCAGATTGTATCAGCATCAACTGTCTAAAGCTGTTCCTGGGATATGAGATGTCAGTGCTCAAGCAAACCTCCCCAAGTATTAGTATTTCCATGATGAATTTAGGTTCTTGTCTCATCACCTTAGTGTCTGTAGGCCTACTGGAGAACCTGGATACAGAATTTTGAGATGTTAATAGTAATCAAATCTAAATAAAATTATCTTGGGTATAACTAAAATCTCATTTTATAAGTAAATATCAAAACAAACTCTTGGATATCCAGTGCTATATTTCTTATGATGGTGTATTTTTGATTACCATGTAGTTGCTGAATAGTGATTATATTTCAGTTGTTATTTGGAACATTTAGAACATGATTACTTAATTTTAATGCCTTCCAGGCTCCTGAACTGAATTTCATGTGTTATCTAACTAAAACAAAACATTATTGAAGTTTGTCTTCTATGACCAGCTGAACAGATAATTAATTCTAAGAGATTATTTGAAGGCCTAAGTAAGATGATGCTGTAAATAGAAATAGAAATTATGCTTAGCAGACATTGGACTTATGGGTTTCATACCTTTTTTTTCTCATGTATTCCATTTTTATACTTATTTTCTAGGTGTGAAAGCTGGCTTAAAACGAACATACTCAGCTGTTACTCAGGATCTGCTAGAAGCAACCAAAATGCCACAGTGGAAGCCATTGCTATATGCTGTAGCATTTCTTCACACAACTGTTCAGGTTAAAAATATATTTCCTTTCATCTGTCACAAGCCCGTGTTTCATTTGTTAATGAAACTTATTATTAAATGAAAAATGTGTTTAAAGGCAAGTCCCACTTGATAAATTAACACAAATAAAATAAGAAAGAAAACAACACACCTCTATTACTGCAAGTATTTTATAGCTACAATTCTGCTCATGTTGGTCTTGTACCTCCAACAGAGATGGTATTTCAGAGGAAAAACAGGGCAATCAACCGGTAATCAAAGTATTCTTCTGTTAAAGTTTTTGGGCATGACTGTGTGATGTCTTTTAAATAACTGTTTTTTCACTAATGTTTTAAATCATAAAAGCACATTAAAGAAACTTACAGGCTGGTTTGGAAAACCATGATCTTAAACTGCTGTATTCATAATGAAAAGGTCTAAGGGGGTTACTGTAAGTCCTTTCTGCTCTGAAATCTGTGGAGGAAATGTAAGTGGAAAAAGATTTTGGGTCTTGACTTTCAGGTGCTCCAATAAAGAAAGTCCTTTATGGATTAACCACAACTTTTTGTGTTTCTATTGATAGATTTTACAGTATCCTTATTTTATATATGCAGCCCAGTTAATTAAGTTTTATGGCATCCACATTGTGGTCTGATGGAAGCCTGTTGTATGCTTTTCTTTGACCCACTTCTTTCTTGGTGGAAATTAAAAAAAACATTAATTACCAGATATTTCCCTAACAGCTACATACTTCTAGCTGAATCTGTAAATGATCCACTAAGAGGCAATCTTTTTCTTCTGGGCATCTTCACCATGCAGAGACAGCACATGATATGAATATATCTAGTCCACAGGACGACTGCAGACAATTATCTTGGCTGATGAATTTGGGCACCCTTTCCTTGAACAGTAGCTTAATTTTTGACATTCAAAAGCTATAGTTCTAGAGCCACATATTTGCTGCACTTAAAAAAGATGACTTTTATTTTGTGAAAATGTTAATATTCCCATTATTTGTTTGTATGAGGAGATATTTAGCTACTAGATAATTAATCAAGAATTTGGCCTTGTGTATGCTAAAAATGTATTTTTTTTAAAGTTGATAAACTAGAGGTTTGGCTGGACTACTGCATTCTTAGCATGTTTCATGTATTCTTCTGCACTTAAGTTTCCTTGAAATTACTGTCAATCAGTCTTTTACCTTTAGTTGTGTTTATTTTACAGGAAAGACGAAAGTTTGGTCCATTGGGCTGGAATATTCCATATGAATTTAATCAGGCAGACTTCACAGCCAGTGTGCAATTCCTTCAGAACCATTTGAATGCTATGGATATTAAGCATGGAGTGGACTGGAGCTGTGTTCGCTACATGCTTGGAGAAGTGCAGTATGGTGGCCGTGTAACTGATGACCTTGACAAAGCTCTGCTGAATACGTATGCAAGAGTCTGGTTGGGAGAGCACATGTTTAGTGAAAAGTTTTGTTTCTACAAAGATTATGTTATTCCAAAAGGGAAAACAGTTGAAGACTATCTCCAGTACATAGAGCAATTGCCAGTGATTGATACACCAGAGGTAAAATATTTTAATATTAAAGGGAGCTTTTGTCAGATAAATAGCTTAGTCTGGTATATTTTTCAGAACCATGTGTGTATAGGTCAAGATAAGCAGGCAGACCATTTTAGTGGGTATTCAGTGTAGACCTGCTGACCAGGAACAGGTAGATGAGGCCTTCCTTCTTCAAACAGTTGGAAGAATTCTCATATACACAGTCCCCAGTCCTCTCATGAAGGGCTTTTAACAACCCTAATTATCTGCTAGAAGGGCAATACAGCAAGGTTCAAGTGCTGCAGGAGAATTCTTGAGTGCATTAGTGTTGGCTTCCTGGCACAAATAACTGGATTTTACAAAAAATATGAAATGATGACTAGGGAAAATGTGGGACCATTGCTGAATGGTGTCAGAGAACTTCTGAGAAATTATAGGGAAAAGGCCAAATGCCTTCTTGGCCTTAGTCTTTACCAGTAAAACTGGCCTCCAGGAATCCCAGATCCCTGAGATGAAAAGTCCAAAACAAGGAACTTACCGTGGTAGTAGAGGACCAGGTTGGGGAGCACTGAAACAAATTGAACCTCAGTAAGTTCATGGTACCTGATGGGTAGCACCCATGAGTGCTGAGGCAGCTCACTGATGTACAGTCAGGTTTTTCCTGATTACTTTTATATGGTGATGGTTGTTGGAAGACGTTCCTGAAGAATGGAAGATAGCAAATGCCACTCCAATATTCAAGAAGTGAAGAAGAAAGATCTGGGGAATTACAGACTGGCCAGCTTCACCTCAGTCCCTGGGAAGGTGCTGGAGAAAATCGTCTTGCTAAGCATTTCCAAATATCCAAAGGACAAGAACATGACTGAGAGTAGCCAGCATGGATTTGTAAAGGAGAAATCATGCTTAACAACCTATCGGCTTTCTACAAGGAGACGACCAGCTTGGTGGATTAGGGGAGAGCAGTGGATATTTTTTAACTCAGCTTTAGTAAGACCTTTGACCTTACTTCCCATAACAACTTCATGCACAAATTGATAATGTATGGGTTAGATAAGTGTAGGATAACACATATCTGTCATATGATGGACAGAGAGATCAGGAACTCTTTAGCTTGGAGAAGAGGGTGCTCATGTGGGATCTTATCAATGTGCATGAAAGCCTGTTGGAATGGTGTAAAGATGGAGCCAGAGTTTTTTCAGTAATATACAGTGAAAGGACAAGAAGCAATGGGCATAAATTAAGCAACAGGAAATTCCACCTGAGAACAAGAGCACACTTTTTTACAGTGAAGGTGGTCAGTCAATGGGAGAGTTTGCCTGAAGATGTTGTGGAGTCTCAGTCCTTGTAGGCATTGAAATCCCAGCTGGACACTGCCTGGACAGCCTGGTGACACCTGCTGACCCTGCTTGAACAGGTGGTTTGGATTAAATGACCCTCAGAATGACTATTTTGTGGCTTCACAATCTGTGTGGGATTGAGCAGGCATGCAATCTGAGAAATAATGAAAGTAAAATAGCCCTATGGCCTCATTTTGCAAGTACTAATTGAGAGATTATTCCATTTTGACAACAGAAGGATATGGATGTTGCCATGAATTGATGGGGTAGGGTGCAGGGTAGCTCCTGGTTACAACCACTTTTATATGACCCACCACATGGATACTGCAGTGGTCACAGTGATGGACGGTGGTGACTTCCTTCTCCCTCTAGTACAGACACACATGATGAAGTTAGTTAAAATTGAAAGAGAAGTGAATGCTCTGGAAAACTGAAGCAGAACTGAATTCTCTGGATTTCTGTCTCATTTCTATCAAGCTGATAAATGCCATTGGATCTAAGTCCTATTAAAATTAAATAGACAGAACTGAACAGAAAAAACTGTTTTTCAGTTACTGATAATATACTGGCTGAGAGGGTAAGGAGTTTCCAAGGTCATCAACTAAGCTTGAAAAGTTCTGAATCTCTGAAGGTAGTGAAAGCAGAATGCACAAGTATTTGTGCTAGCGATGATGCAACTTTTCCAACTGAGGGTAAACGTGGACATGATAATGCACCAGTGGGATCCATTTGAGTGCATCTCTTGGAGTGGTTCCTATCAGAGTCTGAACCTTGGCTCTATCAGATTTCAGGTGCTACTTTCATGAGTCTGCTTTTCTAAGCACTTGGGGACTTATCTCACAATGCTGCAATGTATTTTTAAAGTGTTTTGATGCCTGTAAAAAAATCTGTGTGTATGGTTTGAGGTAGGGGAATTTTACCTTTGGCATTTATGTAAATAGGAGCAAGTCCAGGAATGCAAACATCTTTTTGTCCTTCACATTTTCACTCCTCAGGAAGAAAGCTATGACTTTCTTCTGTCATTCCAAAATCTTTCAAAATTGCTTATGAAAACCTTTAAGCTTTCAATCTCCCACCAGTCTTCTTCATTTCACAAAGGCCATTGTACTAATGAAAACAGTGTGTCTTTGTTTCTTCCCTTTCCAGTTTTGGTTAAGAAGGAAAGACTGAAGCAGTCTGCTTCCCGTGTCCTTACCCTTCTGATGAAATTTCATCCTCTGAGCAGGATGAACACTGACTTGTGAAGAGGGCAGTGGAGCTCAGTGTACTCGGTTTGTGTGGCAAGATTTCAGTAGTGGGGGCCTACAAGGATGGCTTCTGTAAGAAGCTGCCAGAAGCTTCCCTGTGACTGACAAAGTCAATGCCACCCCAAAGGTGACTCATACTGGAGCTCCCAAAGGCATGCACCCTTTGAAAGGGACCCACACTGGAGTAGTTGATGAAGAACTGAAGCCCACAGGAAGGACTTGCATTGAAGAAGTTCATGGAGGACTGCCCTGTGGGGGAGGGACTCCCCGCTGGAGCAGGGGAAGAGTGTGAGGAGTCCTCGGCCTGAGGAGGAAGGAGTGAGAGAGAACGTGTGATGAATTGACCACAACTCCTGTTCCCCATTCCCCATCTCCCTGTGCCACGTTTGGACAGAGGAGATAGAGAATTTGGAAATGAAGTTAAGCCCAGGAAAAAGGGAGAGTTGGGGGAGGGAAGGTGTGGTTAAGATTTGGTTTTATTTCTCATAATCTTGCTTTGATTTGATTGGTAACAATTCAATTAAATTTGCCCAACGTGACTATTAGTGATGATTGGTTTCTCCTAGTCCTTATCTCAGACCATGAGCCTTGTGTTATATTTTCCCTGCCCTGTCCAGTTGAGGAGGGGATGATAGACTGGCTTTGGTGGGCCTGTGGCATCGGGCCTGAGTGAACCCAACACAGCAATCACTTTGAAAATGACTTTGATTTCAGGGGATTTTAGAGATTTAGCAATTGGTTTTGAGGATTTGTAAGGCTAAAAAGATCCTGAAATACAGAATCCAACATCCTCTTTTTAATCAAAATTTCCAGAGAGTTTGGATCAAAAAGAATGAGAGATTTGGCTCCTTGATAAATATACAGGACATGCAGAACACCAGTCCACACACTGGTTTCTTTGTCCTTATTTGTTCATACATCACTTGTATAAAACCATGGAACCAGAGTTGCCTCCCAGGTAGTGGCCCTGTCTTTGTTAATATTACACCAGTATTTGTTAGCCCTTGGACTAGCACTCCAGCTTATATTCACAATAGCATATACTCTTCATGTTTCTAACTTGGGTTATAACACTGCCACAAAATCTGCAAGAGCAAAACCAAACAAATAAACCCTTACTCTGGAAGAGCAAAAGCAGAGAAGAGTGTATCTTCAAATAGGTATTTTCTTCCATAAAGAATATGAGTGTAATCAATTGCATTGGTATTTTCACTTTTTACAGCTCTAAATATTCTGTTTGAGTAAACCACTATGTGTAAATCATTAAATCCTACCTGGAATCTAATTGCATACTAGTTATAGTCATCCCTTCTCTCACATGGTCTGTACTGTGTTCTTTGTAAGGATAAGATCCCTGACTGGTGTAAATCAGTGCAGCTTTGCTGGCTTTGGCACCAAAGCAACCGTTTATATCCCTTGCCTTTGAGTTTCTAGATTTTCAAATATAACAATATTAAATGTTCCTTTGTATTCTGTCCTCAGAGTATGTAAATACTGGTTTCCAGAAGTGTCTTCTTGTAATATACCATTTTTATTCTAAAATACGAAAACATGAAAAATAAGAAACAGAAGATTGCCCGGCTTTCATGCCTCATGTAAGGACAAGACTTCCTCACTGTAGGATCAGTGATTTGAAGTTTCTGAGATATAGTTAATAGCTATAATTAAATGAGGGCTTGTGAATTAAGTCACAGTACATACAATTCCTCCTGGAGAAAAGTTGCGATTGTCAATCTGACAATTATAGGCTTACTGATATTTCAGTGGAAGTTTCTGAGAAAGCTATTATCATTCAGACAAAGGGCAGCTTTGCAGCAATTCTGTGCTAGCTATATCTTAAATAAAATAATTCAATTTCAGAAGAAAAAGAAGCAAGAAAGGGGAAATTTCAACCAAAATAGCTAAACCATAAAACATCCCAAATATATCAACATCTTTAGGTACTTTGAATATGGACAGTATTCTACTCTGTGCTATATACCTTATAAGCCCTCAGAGAAGGAATTAAACAAAACATGTTAGAAATGCTAACTGGTCTGATTATTAGAGGCATCTACTTGAACTGGTACAACAGCAATAGACCTGCAGAGACAAAGAACTAGTGGTAAGGGGTCGTTGTCCACATATGGTGTGCTTCAAACAAGCTCTAATTCGAACCAGTGGAAAGGGATCTCTTTGTACGCCTGATAGTACTTCACACATGATCCACGTGAAGATAACCAAAAGACCAGTTAAAAAAACCTCTCCTCTGATATGAATTAAAATGCTGTTGTATGGGCAGTCTCTGTTAATGTTTTTTGTGTAATTTGGTCTTTGACCAGTTAAATGGATGCATTCCCACTGACCTGTTCACATCTAGTTTTATAGAACGGAGAATTTTCTTCCTTGTTTATCCATTTTCATGCATTCTTTCATGTGTATACTTTTAGAAGAAAATTCACAGGAGTTTTTTCCTATTTTTTTCTCTTTTACTTTAAGGTATTTGGACTTCACCCTAATGCTGATATAACTTACCAGACTAATCTGGCTAATGAGACATTAAGTACAATAGTGAGCATCCAGCCCAAAGACAGCAGTAGTGGAGGAGGGGAAACCCGAGAAGCAGTGGTGCAGCGCCTTGCTGATGAGATGCTAGAGAAGTTACCTCCAGATTATAACCCTCATGAGGTATGTGCTCCTTTATAATACAGATGTTTTATGTGTGCATGTATGTATGTTTATGTTTTATGAGTTTTATTGTGCTTCTTAAATTTAACTGGCATGTGTTTTAAAAAGCTCTTAAAATTATGCATAGGGGTTTATAAGACTGTCTTGGTTTATTATCTAAAATATTTCTACATAAGAAGCATATGTTTCAAATGCCACAGTCCACCTAGTCACTTTAACTCTGAAGAGCCATTAAAGAGTTTAGAAAGTTCTTGGCTTCCTTAGTAGCTCACAGAAGGACCCCAGTACCTCTTTCTGAAGGACTATAGTGATTACAGCATTCTATTCACCTACTCCTATTGTGTAGGATATATACTACCTAATAGGACACATACCACCATAATGAAGAATGGATGCTGTCACTGACCTTTTCCTTTCGTGCCAGAGACTTTTTAGAGTTGGAGCCATTTGTTCATCTTTTCTTGCATTTTTAATTAACACTCTCATTAAATGGAGAAATCCAGCATAAAGATTCTTGTATCAGTTTGTAAGCAGGATCTGCCATCTTTGCAAGTGTTTCATGAACAGTAAATGTTGAAACACCTTTATTTCCATTATTTTATTCTTTACAATTTTGTTTTGCACTGATAGTGCTTTTTTTTGCCTCTGCTTGCAGTTCAAGCTTGTAGAGTGCTCAGTATGCAGCATTGCAATTTGTTATACATGCTTTATTTTCTTCTCTGGCCAATTTGCAATGTCCACTTAGGTAACAGTGGATAATAATCTTGGGGCCTTGGCAGTATTTCCTGTCTTCTGTTCTACTATTCATCTCAGATTGAATGTATCTTGTTTAAACAGCCACTTATGTAGTGTCATAATTCAACTCAGAACATCTCTTTTCATTCCCCTGTTGGCAAGCTACTTACAGTCTGCAACTTTTTTGATGATGTTTCCTAACATCTCTCTCAATATTGTTATTTTTTTATCCAATCCTGCTTATGTCTCTCTTTTTTGTCACCTGCTTATTGAGTGATTATCAGTGTTAGTAAATAAATAATTTATTTGTAGAATTTGATTAAGAGTGGGGTCAGTTTTCTAGTTTTCATATTATTATTAGTAGCAAATAAATATTAGAAATAACAAATAAAATGAAATATAGTAACTGTAATAATTAATAATTCTTAATTACCAGTTTATTAAAGGTAATATATTCCACCTTGGATCTTCACCTATGATTTACACCTTGAATTTTTATCAGTCCACTTATCCTTCCTATCAGGGTTAAGCTATTTTTTGGAGCTAGATTCTTCTAGTTTTATTCAGCTCCTTAAAATATTTCTTTCCATTTCCAGTAGCAGAATACTAAATGCCTGGGTAGCACATGTGCTTTTGCCATATTTTTAATATGTGTATTGAGCTACTTTTTTTCAATGTATTTGCTAGATCTTCCAAAGGAGTATTTCTTTATTCCCTTGTTAAACTGCCAACTCTTTTCCTCTTCAAGGATTTTCAATACATAGAAAACATCAAAAATTCTTACTGAACTTTGTGTTATAGCCAGAGAGTAGAGTTAACCGCAGGTTTTACCCCTGGGAAATTTGCACAGTGCCTTTCAGTCATGTAAAATACACACACGCACTTGTTTAATCCAAATTTCCCTTAAAATGGTTTGAAAGAATATTTTTTTCCTCTGGCATCTCTTCGGTTTAATCTTAGTCTCATTCACTCTCATCCCTTCTTGGTTTATTCGCTCAGGTTATGCTCACAAACCACACAGAGTAGACCTTCCCTTTACAGTCACTTTCTCAATTGTCTTCGCTTTGGACAAAACCACTTATGGAGTCAGGGGCTGTAGTTAAGGGCAAAGAGTCTGAAGGGTTTATTTTGAACATTCCATCCTTTACTCTTGTCTCTATTTTACTGCTGCATATGGGTATAAAACATACTTTACCATGCGACTGTATTAACAAAAAACACCACCAATTGTTTTCATTGTTCTTTCAGTCTCATCATCAAGTAGTATGACAAGCTATTATCTTTTCTAATGATCTGCCAATCATACATGCAGGGGTTTATTTTCTTATAAGGAATCATCATTATAATGATTCTCACAATTAGAATTTCCTTGCTTCTGTACTGCTTCTCTTACATCTTCTATGAGCTGCAAAAGAAACTTCTTTTGCCTTCAATTTTCTTGCCAGCTGTTCTGTAATGATTCAGCTAAGGAGATTTGAGTTTGTACAGAGGATGTCCTGTTGGATCTACTTTTTCCTTCTGCTTGTAAATGTGTTCTGAGTTCAGGATATAAGTTTGTTTCATTCTCTTATCAGTAAGTGTAGGTACCACCTCTTCTTGGTGTTATCTGGTTTTCTCTGGGTCTGTAAATCTTGATCAGTGAATTACACTTCACTCTGATTAATCACACCACTCTATTTACACGCTTCTTCAGTCTGCATTACTGATGGATAACATGGTACTTTTCCACAGAAACATCCAAAAAAATGTTGTATTTCTGTAATATGGTAGTCATTCATTTTCCCTATCTACATTACATCCTCTGGTCATTTTACAAGAGTTTATTATTGTAACAATGTGTTCCTCTGTATATTTCTTTGATTGTCTTAGCTGCACTACAACTTCAGATTTTACTTCTGCAGTGTTATGAGATTTGACATTGTTTCTTCTAATTCCTGATTCTTCAATATTTCTTTCTTCAGTCTGCCTAATGAATTTACCCTTTCTCCCATTCCCTAGATCTTAGGATGATTTGATCTTAGCGAATGCTTTCTTTGTTGAAAGGGAATTTCTCTTTTCTACCCTTAGTGCCCAGTTCCGCATCTCTGCTGTTGATAATGTGTCAGGAGTGTGGCCACATTGACCCAATAAGCACAAAAATCTGTATCAAATGTGTTTCTCATCTGAACTGTCACACCATTATTCTGGAACCTCTTAGAAAGGGTGGAGAGGGCTAAAGTGAGCTGTAAAGACAGCAAAATTTATAAATGAAAGTTTGCATAAACTGACTCCCTCCCTAAATGTCTAAAACACCAAATGGAAAAATATATTATGCTCCCTAACATATAACCAAGAATTTCAATAGTCAGAGCAGAAAATAATGGAGACTTTAGATACTCTCTGAGGGAAGAAGCAACAGAATTTAGTGAAAGCTACAATATGGCAAATGAAATTATGCTTGCAAGTATAAGGAGTGAAATGGATTATGTAATTACTTCCTGTGATGTCTGGAAAAATGGGAACGAGGTGAGTTCTGTTGTTTGTCAATTTAAGTTAATATTTGGTCATTTGGGACATTATTACATGCTAAATCGGTTTAACATATCTGAAACAAATAAAACTAATATCCTAAATTGTAAGAGACTGAGGGAATGTGTCAGAAGAAGAGTTTCTATGCATGCCTCATTGGATAACAGCAGTAAAAAGAGAAATATTCATTAATCCTAGCAGTGCAGCTTGGGTTTGCTTTTAGAAGAATACTGTGCTCCAGTAATGCCATGGCACGTCAGTCTTTGAAAATCCAGGTATAGAGATACTATCAGTAGAGAAAAAAAATTTAGGAAACAAATGAGGGTGATTAAAAGCAAATTCTCTTTGGGGAAAGAGGCAGGTGCCTTTGCTATCTTTGATCAGTTCTTGTGGCTCCCTTTAGAAGGTATGGAGTAAATTTGCTCAGAGCTAAAACCCCAACAGACTAGGTTAGGACAGATGGTACTGAAACCAATTATTTGCTGACATTCAGAGCTCTGAATTGTATTTTCTCTTGATACATTATGGATCGACAGAAAATTCAGGCTGTCACAGAGGGGCCTTCATTTCTCAATTATTAGCCTTTGGCAATGACTTCGGTATCAACTTTCAAAACAGGGCAACTGTTTTACTCCATGATGTATGCTGCTGCTTTTGTTGTGCTCTTGTAGTGCTTCTCACCAGTCAAGTAACTCACCCAAAAAGCTATAAACAAAATGAGTCACCTTTGTGTGCTTTCTCAGACTGCAGTTTGACACAGGTGATGGAAAAGCAAAATAAACCTTCCTTCTCACCTAAAACTGTCCTCATTTTTCTCTGAGTAAGAATTCTTCTTTCATGGCCCCTTTTGCTTCCGAGTTTCGCCTCACAGGTAACAGAGAGTTTAGTGGTAAAATGATTAGGTCCAGTCAGTCTGTGAGTGAAGACAGATGCAAGAATAAATGTCAGCCTGTCACACACAGACGTTTACAATGAAAGTGATCCCTGCAGCCTGGAAAACAGCAAGTAGGGAATAGCAAGTAGCAATGTTTTTTCCTTTAAATATTTTTTGTAGTATTGATTTCTCTGTAATGTCCACTATGGCTGTGCCATTAGCAAGTATTGCATGGAAAGAGGAGCTCCTCTGAGGACCCCAGGCCTTAGTTAGATGTTTTACTGGGGACTTTGCCCTGGTCTAACTCCAGTCTGCAGGGTGAACACCTGTGAGTGCCTCAAGTCCTTAGACTCCCTGAATCACACCTTTTGGGTTACTTCAATTTGAAGCTAAGCCACTTTTTGTCCCTGGAGTCTAGTTTTTGTGCAGATTTTTTGCTAACACCTCCCACCCACTCAGAAAGGCTATTTTGGGTAATGAGTTTTGCCTTTTGAGGTTTTTTCTGAGTCGGTATCCATCTCTTTATGTCTTAATAGATACAGCACTAGAAGTAAGTAATCTGATTGCTTGATAAGAATTCTAATACAAAATGAGTTAATCATACCTCAGAGTTTGTATTTAAAATAACCTTAGCAGCAAGATTTCCAAGAAATGCAGTATGTTACACCTAGTAAATCTCACCGCAGATCAGGGTTGCTTTGTATTCAATAAGGTAGGAAGCATGTAACTGGGGTTTTTTTGGTTTGGTATTTGGTTGTACTTTGTGCTCCAGACTGAGTGCTCTGAACATATCTAGGACGGATGAGCAAAAGTCTGCATTACTGGTTCACTCTTGTGCTGGTTTAAAGACAAACCGGCAGGAGAAATAGACCCACCACAAGAGAGATTATAAGTCAGAGTTACAATTTAATGAAAGATATTACCATAAATGCACTGACACAAAGAGAACTTGCTTTCAACTCACAAAACCCAGCAGTATAACCCAGTGTCCTAGGGCACAAACCCAAAGGGGTTTGTTAGCCCTTGTGCTGAGACCCATGTGGTTCCCCCAAATCCAAAGCAAAAGGAAGTGAGAAACCTGTTGGTGCAGGTGATGGCTGTAGTCTGGTCAAGAGCAGTGGTCTCCTGCTGTTGAGGTCCTGCTGCTCCTCTGGATCCAACCAAGTAATTTCCAAGGTCTTACCAACCACTTATGTACCCTCAGGGAGCACCCAGTCCCTCCCCCAGGGCAGGGACTCACACAATGGGTGATTACCTCTGGGAGCCAGGGGGTATTGTAGAACCATTGATGGCCCATTAGCAGCCACGCCCCCCCCAGCCTGGGTGTGAATGTGCTAATGACTCCCTGGGCAGCTGCTGCTAATGGCCCATTGTCCTTGGGGAATGAATAGAGGGGGTAGAATACACAGCTTTGATCACCCCCACACAGGGTTAGCTGGTCCCTCCTGCTGAACTAGGACAACTCTATTATTCAAAACATTATAGGTATTTTTTAGGTATGTGAAAGTATATCAGAAGAATGTTTAAACTCTTAGAATTGAGTTAAATTGTACAGTTATCAGTACAGTAATATTTTAGAATACGTATTTCATCTCCTCTATGTAGATTGATAAATACTAATATTTTGGTAAATAACACCTTAACAACATCTTCCATACAATTTTTTTCCTCAAATGGGAGAAGTTCTTTCACTGAATAATCCCCAAAAGGATCACACACTTTGTGTTTCTTATTTACAGTATAAAATGCATGGACTATATTCTATACGATTCCTTTCTTATTAGTGGCATGCACTAGACCTCCAAGTATTTTAAAAATCAATCAAATGTTTTTACTTTTTGGAAAGGGGAAGAATTACTGATTTGTGTAAATTTTTCAGAAAGCAATTTTCCCTGGATTTTATTTGGAAAAAAAAGCAGAATACTTCATTGCGTGGATTATCCAAAAAGTTTATTATCTCAGCTCTAGTCTTGTGATAGCTGATTTTAGTAATTTTTTTCTCTTTCACAGGGAGAACGCATTAAGTCAGTCTGTAAAATGTACTGTCACACTGCAAAGCATTAGCATAATTGGCTGGCACCTATTTCTTGGACATTCTGTCTGACAAACTCATGGGTCCTTGTGATTAAAATATGATGAATAACCTTGATGATAGCTGTCTCCAAAGGAGAATAGTACAGAAAGTTGAGAAAGTCTTTTATTGGTCTTGGAGTTGAAGCTTAAGAATTGGAAATTGTCAAAGCATTTACATATTTACACTAGTCATTATAGCTACTCAACTGCTATATGATGTTCACCTTGCAGACATTTGCTATCCAGTGTAATGATAAGATCTTCAGTAATGTTTACTGTGTGTATATAATGTAGAGTGTACATAATAATGTATACAGTGATATACATGAGTATTTCAGGAAGAATACAAAGAATATGCAGTGGACTTCTGGTCTTGATGAAACAGCACACATTATACCAAACCTTCTTGCTTCTACTTGGCTGCAGTGGAATTTTGATGACATTCTGCTCTTGGAAAGATAAGACTTTCTAACTCTCACTTCAAAATAGGGTCCTAAATTTTTATTTCAGCAAACTGATCCTATGGGTCAGCTCTGTTTGATAAGTTAGTGGCCATATAAGTATCTGGGTTTGGGATCTTATTTTGCTGTTTGAAATCTTGCTTTGATTCCCTTGCAGAATTTCACCTGCAGAGGGAATGAGTGACAGTGGCAAAGATCAGTGTTCAGGCTGCTTCAATATTTAAGATGATGCATGTGGCTGAGTGGTAGCAAGTACACAGAAAAGACCATTGGCTTTCTCAAAGTTGAGTATAGTGGGGAAAAACACCTTAAATTCTGAAAAATTGAGAATTCTGGTACTGCATGAGGAATAGGCACTATGATTTTTGTAGATGCCATTAAATCGTCTCTCATTCCCTGTTATATACAGTGATCTTTGATATACATGGAATATACAATGTATGTCTGAAGCACATTCTATATGCATCATACACTAAAGCAAGAAGGGAATGCTGTTGCTAGTATTGCTATGACATGTCCTTAACTAACACAGACAGCTGATTCCATTTTGAAAATTTTTCTGTTGAAGATGAGTGAAACTGTTATCTGTAAACACTAAGAAGGCCAAAGGCTTCTTCTTGCAAAATGCTGCACATAATGGTGTGACAGATTTCTGTGACATCTGTATTATTTCTGGCAATCTTGCCTCTCTAGTTAATGTATCCATGAGCATCTTGCCTTATGAACAAGTCACATGCTACTGCAAGTAGCAGCTTTTACATATCCTTGTGCTTGTTAAGTGGAACTCCATTTGTTGCATTATTTCAGCTCAGCAGGGCAAGGAAAGGTGAGAAAGTTCACTTAGCACAATTTGGAAGTATGAAGAAGTCACCATCAAACATGCTTTTGTATAGCACATGGGGTTTTCTTCTTTTAAGATCTAAAACCCTGCAGCCTAAAAAGGACAAAAGGAACTGCTGTGTCCCTTCAAAAAGAGGGAACTTTCCCTCCTTGCAATGATAGAGGAGCTGGTTTTGGTAAGCTAATCAGCCACAGTGTGCTAAATCTTACAGTTGGCACAGGACTTGAATGGCCATCTGTTACTAAAAAGTTTCTTTTCTGAAAATATTTTTGCTTTCAAAAATTAATGCCTGGGAAACAGGAGATTAGATTTTATGATCATTGCACTATTCTTATTTAGGTGAAAGCTCAGCTTCAGAAGATGGGAGCTATTCAACCAATGAACATATTTCTCTGTCAAGAAATTGACTGCATGCAACAGGTTCTATCAAGAGTTCGAACTACACTGACTGATCTCAAACTGGCTATTGAAGGTAAGTTAGAATGTTAAAAATCATAATTAGGGTGCAATAATTATTACTAACAGTTGTTTACACTATATACACTATATAACTAAATAAATCTTTCCCCTCCTTTGCTTCCTTTCTCTTTTGTTCCCTCCCTTCCACAGTTTTTCTCTTTTTCTCTCTCTTTATCATAGGCCACTAATTCTAGCCCTTAAAACCTTCTGATTCCGTCTCTAAGGACACTCCACATAAATTTATTCTTCATGCATGTGCTCCACTATTGCAGTTCATGTTCCCCAGCACTGCTACACTTCTGTGATTCTCTCTAGGATCCCTACAGAGTGCAGAGGAGCTGAATTGCGTGATTAGGCCCACAGGCCACGTACGAGAGTCATTTATGAAATTAAGCTGGGACATAATGATGTAGAACAAGGTAGAAGTGTTACTGCTAAATAATTGAGAGACAGGGCACTCAGGAGGCAAGGTAGTAAAGTCTTTAATTTAAGGTGAGGTTTTCGGCGTTCATGAAACTGGTTATACCAAATAGCATGTCTCTAAATGGAAACTGAAATGAGTGGCAGTGCCAGAAAAAAGAGAGAGATAGGGCTCTTCTTTTAGCCATCACAGGAGACAGGCAACAGCACTCTGTGTCTCTCAGAGACAGGGTTATTTGGCTGAAAATGAGCAATGGTGAATGTAGTTTAAAAATCAAGAGTACAGACAACTAGAAGCAGATGGAAAATTTGATCAGAAAAGGAGTGAGGAAAAAAGAAGGAATGATGATGTTACCGTCTGCTTTTTGTTTTCACTTCCCATTTTGCTCATCTGCAAGAGCTGAAATATCAAGGAAAGAAAGTATGCTGTTGCTCAGCCAAGTTTCTTAACAATAAATTAAAATGATGCAGTAATGGTTTTGTTCCACTTGTTAAGATCTCACCCAAGTCTGCTTGAGAGGCAGAAAATATCTGAGACAGGAAACTGTCCCCACAGGAAGCAAGTCAGAATGCCTCAAAACTAGTTCCTTATGATGGAAGTACTGTGATCCGTCTTATTAGCATTTTCTAGTCTTTTGATAGTATCTTTCATAAAGGGAAATTTTAAAAAATTTTTACTTTTGTTACGTATGAATCAAAAGGAATTTTTCCAGCCCATTTGTATGAAACACTAAGGCAAGAACACATGCTTCAGAAACATACCTACAATCTAAATCTAGGAAAGAGGTTCATAAATGTGCCCAAGGCTAATAAGCTTTCATATCCCATAATAACATATGCAAGAATCAAACTAGAAGAAATAATTGTCCTCTGTTTCAACACTGAGCTGAAAGTTCCCTGGCATATGTGAATTAGAGTCCCTTTTCCAGTAAAATTATGTTTTCCATCCAAGAAAGTATTAATCTTTCCTTGATTATGACAGATATATTCAGATTCTCAATTTGTACAATGGTCTACAAAGGGATGGATGAGTAACATAATTTATTTGCACTTCATATTCAGTTCCACAGTGGGCACAGTCATCTGCCAGATGTTTAATCAAGTTAATGCTGTAACTCTTGTGCAACTCTCTAAAATGTAATTTTCTTAGGCAAGTTAAATATAGTAAAAAATTGCTCTGAAAACAAAATTGGATGTATGGTTAACAATAACAATTAATGGCTTCTGGCAGGATAACATGGTAGATGTTTAATTAAGGGATGGAAAGAACATTTAAAACCCCAAACTCTCTTATGCCAGATTCTCCCTCAAAACTAGTCAACTGCACCCTCAGATCATCTGAGGTGCTTCTTTGTCTTTATAATGAGGTAAACTGATCTGTCTGCTCAAACAGCTCATGTGACTTTTGACATCTACTCTGGCTTTGGCTTCATAAAGCTATTAAGGCCTGAGCACCCAGATTTAGCAGGTCTAAACTTTAAAATCAGTTTTGTGTTTAAGAATATAGTCCATCTTTAGGTTGTGTCATGTACCTTTCTGAAAGTCAGTCTAATTATTTGATTCTGCAGCTTGGATGTGACTAGATGAACCTTGTCATTCTGATGTTGCTCACCAAGATACACTGGAGGTGATGTAAAGCTCTCCTCAGGGAGAGCCCATGTGCAGCTAAACATGAGGGATGTAGAGGGAACTAGCAGAGCCAGTTCTGCTGTCCAGAGGGCAGATTAAGCAGTATTCAGCTTTTAGGAGGGGTGAGGATGCTCAGCATGTGTCTGACATGTTTGTAGGCAAACATGCCCACAAGCCTGCATCTCTACCAATAAATTCTGCTGCCTGGAGTGACACCTTTTCTGGGTAAAATTGTAGTAATTAGATTGTAGCTGCACTTCGTACTGTCACTTATGTCCCAACCATTACTTCTGTTTTAATTACTTATTGATTGTCCGGAATTTATTTCACAGTTGGTTTAATACAGAGCTTCACCATTATTCAGAAAACAGCACTGATGGTTGGCCTCTCAAGAGACCTAAAATAGAAGCTATATTCCAAACAGGGAAAGATTTTCAGAGGCACAGAGCAGTAAGACATTAAGCTTCCACCACAACTCCACATCCTAATGGTTATGAACAACAGATCCTGAGCTCCTGGCAGAAGGTGACCATATTCCTTGTAGGACTGTACATGAGCTATAAGAGTTCCTGGGTACTTACCTTCTGCCTGTGGCAGTGCAGAAGCCTCTGGCACAGAATGCTGATACGCCGTGTTCATGCAGAGTGGGTACTTCCAATCCCCTCTCCCTCTAGAGAAGACAGTGTCTCTAAACACAGTAAAATGTATTGACCCATTCAGTTATTCTTAGCCTCTTAGAATTTGTTTGAGTTGAGTTTGTTCAAATGTGGCCTATCTGTGAGATATTGTGGGCCTCTCTTTATTTCTTCGTCACTGAATTAAAGAGAGGCAAGCATTTTGATGACACCCTGGTGTGTCTTTTATTGGTGATGGAAGGGAGAAGAGAGATTCTGTGGGAGCTATCCCTAGTCCCCCTTGAGTGTTTTCCATGAATCAAATGGAGCATACCTGTAGTAGCACTCAAAGTGGGTATGGAATCCTTGGCAATGGAAATAAGCACAGCTTATAGTTTGGTTTTAATCCTGGTTCTTTTTAACCCACTCAATATTCTGTTTAAGGGCTTCTTGTGAAAGAAACCAATGCTTAACTTGTTTATTTGTATCTAGATTGTTTTGGTTATAAAATTGCATCCACTTGGCCCTGGTTTCTGGTACCTTACAGCTTTGTATTTTCAAAGTAATCCTTTGTAACTGCCTACTTCATGAACAAGTGAAGACCATCTGAGAAACCTTGGATATTTTATTCTTTCATGTCATATATGTGCCACATCATCACAGAACTCCCACTGCTATTTGTGCAGTACTTGCAGAGGTAGGAGAGAGAATTCCTTTTCCTGCTAACATATTTCCTGAGAATACGGCAGGTCTGCGGCAATGTAGTCCTACATACATTATAGGACTCATGGAGAATTTTTATGTCGTCTACACAAACTCGTGTGTTAAGCCAGAGGTAACAATGTGCTACTTTTCTTCAACTCAGAATACCAAGGTCTTGAACGTAGTGTTTGTATCATGATGCTGCAAGAAATTTCTGGTCTTTGTATGTAGCACCTTAAAAGAGGATATAAATGTAGGCCAGAAGAGTCAAAAGAGGTAGCTGGTACTTTATTTTAACATACATGGCAAAAAACTGAAGCTTAGGAAAATAGTCTTGCCATAGTGCACAGGAAAGGTAACTTCCCACAAATGGAAGAAATATTAATTAATTCCCACTGTCTGGATAGGTTCTGTTTTGACTTGTAATGCTATAAGACTGCTAACACTTAAAACAATTTTAGTAATAGACTTTTGGACTGAAAGATCTTGGTCTTGGCCTTACTAAGTCTTAGAGGATGTGTGCGTGAGGCTTGTAGGGATCATCACTTTTGGATGAGGATTTGGTTGGAAAATGTTTAAGGGCATTCAGTGAGAACATTAATGGAATGTAACAATGGGGAAATCATTTGAGGAATGGAGGGGATGAATCTAGTATGTCTTGTGGCATAGTTACTCTTGGCTCAGCAGCTCTCATTCATTATTTACTTCTCATCCTGATAAGAATGCCAGAATGCATCCTGTTGTCTTTCACAGCGTGGCATGTAATTTCTGGACTTCTTAATAGATGTTACATATACTTGTCATGATGCTGGCCAGGACAACTGTTTAAAAACACACATTGCACATTAAGGACAAAGTGCAGATATAGTTTATCTATCTGTTGTATTACTGTAGCTCAGGGTGATGATTTGAATTACTTTTTGTGGTAGAATTTTGCATGGATTTTCATCTTCAAATATTGCTTTAAATTTTTTATTTTCAGTCCTTTGGTGAGTACAGTGAAGAGCATTTAGTACTGGAGCTGCTAAGTTTTCAGAACAATTTGCAAGGTTACTTTCAAATTGTCTTCTTACTGACTTAGGATTTGTGTTCTTTTTGATGTGAAAAATCACATGCTACTGAAGTGTCTCAGTTTCTTTCATCTCTTCTGACTTTAAGAATTAAATCAGAGTATTCTGAACCAGAAAAGGAAGGTGGGAAACAAAAAGAAAACAGAACAGGGGCAAAGGTTAGGTGCACCTGGAGAGAATATCAGTCTATAAGTGAAAAACTGGAGAGAGCATCGTGCATTGCAGGGTTCCGCTGCCAGATTTACTCTTCCTGTTCTGGAGACCTGGAGCAAAAGGTGGTGACAAACTGTTGAGGTTCTTGGAATTATAACAGCATGGTGGAGTTAATGAGCTTCTGAGATCTTCCTGGGAATCATCTTCAAATGCTGAAGTGTCCAAGCACTGCAAGTGAGGAAAGAGGGAAATACCCAAAGACCTGAAAGAACTGCCTGAAGCAAAGAAGCTGACTTCTATCAGCACAGCAGTGGAGGTCAAAGAGCTAGCAGAACCATACTAAAGCTTGCAAAACAACAACAACAAAAAACCCAAAACAAATCAAATTAAAAAATTTTTAGGTGTGGGGAAACATACATTAGCTTTCAGAGTTTTCATCTAGTACTCTGTATACCTTGTACCAATGGATGTAATAAATAAAGCTTTGGAGAAAACAGGCAAGTTAGCTGTTGTCATAGGCCAAAAAAGAAGGAAAACTTAGGAAGTTACAAACAAGGTGGTATTTTTAATATGTTCAGCGAAGAAGGGGTTGCAGCTTGGTGGTCGATGCAAGGTATGACTGCTTCAATAACAAAGCTGCTTGTTTGGGAGGTGAACTTGAGTGGGGATTAAAGGCTGAAAAGACCAGCTTCTGTAGCTGCAACTGTGACAGTCAATAATGGACTGATGCTTTCACTGAGCTTTTTCCTCCATGTATTGTTCAGGCTAGCTTGACAGACTCACTGTCTAGCAAGTATTGTCCTCCAGGGGTACTCTCCAATCTTATTATAATGATATCAGCTATTGGCAAACTGTACTTTATGCAGAAACTAGCTTTTTCTCATCTCATTTATATCCTACATAATTATTCTAGTTATTCTTTATTCACATCTCTGCCTGTGGGAAGAGAATCAGTCAGTGGACTGAGGCTTTTTTTGGTTCATGCTGGAATTTAAGATCCTTCCTTTGTTCCTAACCTTATCTACTCATTTAAATGAGATATGCAAGTTTTCTAGTCCAGATACATGCTATCAGAAACGTGAAATTCAAAATATAGATCCAAATTTTACAAATTCTACAGTTTTCAGATTCAGCTTGTCCAAGGTATGGTAATGAAAAGGAGCAACTCCATGAAATAATACAAGCTCCTGATGTAGTCCATTCAAAGCATTATATCTACTGAATCAGTTTGGTTTGAAAGAACAGACTATTTGCTTTAATTATCAATAAAAACTATTTATTCCCAGAACTGAGAAGCTTTATTTGGGTTGCTCACTACTCAGCAATTGGATAGATTTAGATGTGGTCTAGAAGGGAGATGGTATAACTTTAGGTCAATGAAAAGGGGAATTCTAATTTCCAAACTGTGTATACTGTGCAAAGTATAGTTACAGTGCGTATTATTCTTTAAGCATGGAAATGCCCTAATGTCTTTATCTGACCTGTCCCTTCATCAGTTCTTTTCAGATGGGCTTTATTCTATTCAAGAAAGGGAATATCCTGAAGTAACTCCACAAATAACCACGCTATAAACAGCTGGCCTGATTAATAGAACATTCAAGACTGTCATGTTAAGTTCATAGTACATTCAGTCTTTCCAGTGCTCTGAGCTTCTCAGAAGTTAAATGTGAGAAGCCTATGGTATTGTACTACTCACTCAATTTATCAAATACAGTTTTTTTGAACACCTGTATGGCCTTTTTCCAGGAAGATGCCATTATTTTTCTCCTGTGGTACTGATTTTATTTCTGACAATTATTTTATTTTAAAATTATTTTTTTTTTATCAAAAGATTCTGTCTGCAGGAATGCATCCCAACACCCACAGATGTCATTTAGTACTGAAATCCAAGCACTGTATGCCTACTGCCAGAGATTACACCCACTCGCTAGGAATATTTATGCAGCTCTATGGGCATGGCCAGAACTGTGAACATACCTCATCCTCAGGAACACTCTAGCTTAGTGCTCTCAGCAGCTGCTCTGAGTCATAACGGGCAGACATCCTAAGGGATTTCACTATGCTTCAGGGCAGAGACTGGTTGTAGCTCCCTATTTGAAAAGCTCCAGCCTGCCCAGCAGAATAGAGAAGGAAAGGAGAAAGTTGACTGTGTCATCCTGAAAACAAGAAGAAACAGAGAAGAAAGGGTTCTTTTTTTCTCAATTCAGTAGTTATGATCCCCAGGGCTCAAACAGGTTGTTCTTCTCTTGTTTGCTGCTCTTGCTACTGTTGCTCCAAAGCTGGAACTGACATGCACTGCATTACTTTTTTTTCCACACTTTTTCTGTCTCCAAAGGGTGAATAAAGTGTATGGTGTAATATTAGGCTTTTCTAAGGAAAGTGGTGAAGACATAGAGTGACTTCTTTCTTAAATGTTGGTTCTTTTGGTTGTACACTAGAAAAGATTAATACCCAAAGAGAAGGTTTACTGATTGTGTTATAAAAGACTTTTACCCCAAAACATTTTTCTGAGCCTGACTACAAAGCAATTACAGAGAATGCAGAATAGGCAGAATTTTTTAATATTTAGAGTTTTGTAAAAGTTTTTTATTTTCTCATAGCATTTGTTGCACAAAAAGAGGTGCATATAAATGGAACAAATCTTTCATTATCTGCTAGAAGAAATCAAAAAATATTTGTGATTGATATATTTAGAAAGAACCAGATTTTCACACAGTATTATAAAAATGTTTAGGTTGGCCACTGTATTTTTCAAAATTAAAAGCTGGTGTTTGGTTTCTGGATATTCTTTTCCTTCCCCTGAACTGAGACCCTGCCATACCTAATAGAAGGAATTTGAAATGTTTACTTATTACAGGTGACATTTCCTTACAGGTATGTTTGGATGGATCATTGCAGTTCTTGTTTGCAGTCACCCAGAGCACTTCCCTTTCCTTTCCGTGTTCTGTGCTAGAGCCACCTGACTCTGTTTGGTATCTCCTGGTTGCAATTACAGCAGTTGTATGTGTGATTATACATTGAACATTGGTATTACATGAACGTTTAATAAAGTGGGGGCTACCCCACACCAGGGGTATGGAGGTTACCAGACCATACCTATAAAATAATAGAAGCAGTTTCTGGAGCAGAGAACTTATCCTGAAGCATGGCCATGTGCCAGATTTCAGTACTATTTTGTGAGTATGGACTGAAAAGATGTAGGAACTTCTGACATATGGAATGGCGAGTGTCACTAAAAAATCAGTGTCGGTAAATGCCAGTATTTTAGTGGAGAGAACAGTACTATGTGTGGAAATGTAATGTATGAGTACACACTGCCACTGCCAAAAAAAGGCAAAAAATCTTGCCTCTAGCTTTATTCTGCCTACTGCTTTCCCACTGAGAATCTTGATAATGGAAATGTACAAAGTTATCATTAATAATAGTGAACTTCATGAATATAATCACTGTTGCTACATGCTTAGGATATAGATGAGTTACACGGTGTAACTCTGTCATTGATCATGCAAGTAGGAACCATTAGAATATATAAAAAAGTTTTAAATGATTAATCACATTCCAAACACTGTGACTACAATGAATATAAATAATGTGTATGAGGGAGAAGGAGTTGTTTAAGAAACATATCTTTATTTCTGATCAAAACAGTGGAAGAAATATCATTTATCTTATCACCTTTAACTTTGAATCAAGTCTAATAATTTTGAGCAAATTAACTGCAAACTGATAAGAATGCAGTGCTACAGGTGTGCAATTAAGGCACAACAAAAGAGGCTTTATTAGACTCAGAATGTCATTTGGAAGTTTTAATTGCCTTTGCAAGCTAAGGGAAAGTTCATTCTGAATGTTTTACTTATCTTCCAGGAACCATAATTATGTCAGAAGAATTGCAAGATGCTTTAGATAATATGTATGATGCTAGAATTCCAAAACTGTGGTTTAGGATTTCCTGGGAGTCAACTACTTTAGGATTTTGGTTTACTGAGCTTCTTGAAAGAAACCAGCAGTTCAGCAGCTGGCTGGAGGATGGCCGTCCAAACCAGTTCTGGATGACAGGATTCTTTAATCCACAGGTAAGATCACCAGGCTGGCCTTTATGTCTTTTGTGTAACACTTAAATTAGACCTTGAGAAAGCTTCAAGCTGACCTAATATTGACTATATGAAGTGTAATCAAAATTAAATTTTTAGCATAAATATAGGATAAATTATCTTCAACATTTATGGAAGGAATTTTGCCATACCAAAAGAATGCTACTGAAATACATCTTTTGGTTGCTTTAATTACAGTGAGGAAGTTGGGTAAGTGTATATTTTCACATTTCAATGTAATCTTCCTTTTCATCACCTCCTCTGTTACAGTAACCTGTTTCTCATTTATTGCATGAAAATCCCTTTGAGTACAAAACAAGGTAAGTTCCAGAACTTTGACACAGGAAGAAGAGATTTGGACATGGCTCAGTCCTTACAAATCAATTTTTGAAATGGAAGGTTTGCTATTTATACCACCCCAGAACTGTGCCAGACATGATCTGCAGAGACATGTGAAAAATACAGCCTCTTGTCTGCACCATCTAAAATAAAAACCTGGCATGAAATGAAACACAAAAAAGGGAACAGCTGAGAGCAGTTAAAAGAAGTAAAGTACACATACCTAGATGATGTGTAGTTTCTTTGCACAGCTATCCACAGTCATTAAAGCTTTTTGTGATTCACAGATGTTTGTGGGAAGTGTGAGTTGTAGAAATGAGTCATTGAGTATCCAGCCAACAGGTTTCTGTGAAGTCTTAGCAAAAAGCTATTTTGAAGATCTATTTTAGTCTCAGTACTTGTTAGCAATGCTAAAAGCTATCTGAAACAGCTGCTTAGACTAGAGAAAGCAATAGTGGCAAATATTCTCTAGGTCTACTGCTGGGAAATACCCATCTGTCATCCATTGTGTCTCTGTCAGCTGTCTGACAATATAACTTTATAGCATGGGAGTGTGCTCACAGAACTCCTGAGCAAAGGGTTCCCAAGTACAAGGGAGAGGAGTAGGAGTTTTGAGAAAATTACTACGCTTCCATGCTTGGTTTGCTGGCAACACAGTAATAGCAACTCTAAAACATTCCAACGTAACTTTTGCAATGATCAGGCTGGGTGCAATCCTAATAGGCTTTGGGGTTTGTTGGTGTTTGCTTTTACACTACAGAAGAGCAAGAGCTGACAAAGATTTTGTACTGGCCATTTTACCTGCCCTTTTTTTTTTTTTGTGGTGCTCTGAGGTTGTGCCAGTTGTAAAATTTTGCCAGCCCAGACTGGGCATCCTACATTTTTTTGGATCTGTATAAGTGGATTTGTCAAAAGAGCTGCCAAATAATCAATGTAAAATGTCCCCAAACAAATTGTGATTTAATGGACCATAGTAAGTGAGAAAACCTCTATAAATAAAAATCTAAACACTTCATAACCCCTGGTTCTAAAAGTCCCTAAATACCTAGTGTGCAGAGATTTAAAAATTTATTTGTGCTGACAATCACAAGCTTAAGAATCAGATGATTATTGTTGTAGTCTCAATTTTCTGTAGCCCAGGTTGTGGAAGTGGCTCATTCTAAAATAAATTCACCTGAGCAAATACTTCTTTTCTACTTAACCAACCATTATTTTGTTAATAGTCACATTGCTGTGTTTAAAATTAGTATTTCATATGTTAAGAAAATTGATTTTCATCTTCTCAAACAAGCTGAGGAGATGAGGCATTAGTGCTGCAGTTCTATGGCTTGTTTGTAACACCTGAGAAGCTGTCAGAAAAATCCTTTCATTTTTGAGTTGAAACACAGCTCCTCAGTAATTTGCCTACTTGCATATATCTCACTGTTTGCTTTATAGTCAATGGACAAATGCCATGGATAACACAAGACAGTAAAGTAGATTTATAGCACTGGGAAAATGAGGCATTCTGGCAATCAAAACTAATATAATACCTGACTCTGCCTTCTCTTGGACTATTTATACACTAGGATAAATTCAGTAATTTCCCAGAAGTTAATCTTTATTTTTAGTGATACAATAAGGGCTGACTCAAACTTCTATGTAAAAGAAACCTATGTGTCTGCATTGGGGTTAGGTAGCTGGGGCTAACAAAACAAGAAGTGCCATGTTAACCTGATGTTACTGGATTTTTTTAATCAAAAAACTTGACACTAGACATATCTCATTTCTACCTTCCAATTTCCATATTGTGGCTGACACTGTTTTATTGTTTCTTTGTTTACATCTCTGTATCCAGTTGCTTTTTCTTGTCCTATATATAGATTTTAAGCACTGTGAGGCAAAACTGTCTTCTGGTTGTGTAGTGGTCAGCATAATGAACCATTAGCCTACTTCTATGACCCTTAGATGCCAAAGCAATGTGAATATTAAACAGAATATGAAGTACAATGCCTCCATTCCCCAGTGCCCACTTATTTCTAGCAAATCTGCCCAAACTTGGTCACTGCAGAAATTGCAAAGTGAGTGACAAACAAGGAACCTCCTAAGCAAGGTAAACGAGAGACTATGATTGTGAAAGCATTAGACTTAACTCATTTCCATGTTTCTTGTCCTAGCTTCCATGGATGCCTGCTTCTCCCTCACTAGAAGGTTCAGAGTTGGTTTGCATGGGTTGCTAGAAGGCAAAGGTACAAAGCTTTCACAGGCTTCAGTGAGCTGGCCAGGAAGAAATTCAGGAC
Organism: Pithys albifrons albifrons; assembly: GCF_047495875.1. Taxonomy (NCBI): domain Eukaryota; kingdom Metazoa; phylum Chordata; class Aves; order Passeriformes; family Thamnophilidae; genus Pithys; species Pithys albifrons. The sequence continues at coordinate 92,282,539 of NC_092461.1, forward strand.
AAGGCAGGCACCCAACCCCCAGCCCCCCACTCACCCCCCAAAAACAAAAACCAAACCAAAATCAGCCCCTGTAAAACTCTAGCCAACCAACAAGCCAAACCCAACAAAATCAAAACAAAACAAAAAGGGCAAGGATTACCAAAAATCGAAACAAATGTCATGGCAAGTGGTCCATTATGTCCCTGTAGAGGGGTCTGGGGTGAGCCAAGCCCTCAGCTGTGCAGTGGCACCTCAAGCCACTTGATATTGTGTTGCTGTTTGTTGTGCCATTCACCTGCTCTGAGATACCCAGCTGGGCCTCCAGCTCACAGCTGTAAACACTGTCTAGGATTCATTCAAATGAGCAGATAAGCAATAAAAGTCCCACTGCAGACAGTATATAGGTCCTGCCATCTCTGTAGGAATAATCAGCTATCTAAATCGCATCCCTGAAGACAACTCACAGCTCTGAGCTTACTTTTTTCCCCACTGTTTCCATGGTGCCTTTGAACTGATTCTTTAATGCAGTCATTGCTCTGTCCTGTCCTCTTCAGGCTCTTCTTTCTTTAATATTTCAGTTTATCTGTGATCCACTAGCCCTCTGGGTCCTTCTGGCAGTGAACACTTCATGTATTTTAAACTATTGGTTCTAGCATGTTTCCACAAATTAAAATTCCACAAATTACTACAAGGCCTCTGCTTCCATTTAATGACATTTCTGATAGAAGAACTTGGCCTTTAATCCTGTCTCCCTTAGCTACGCACTGGAGTTCTCAACTACTTCAAATGCAATTACAATTATCTGTGCTATCACAAAACCTCTTTAAAACACTTGTCTTGGGGTCTCTGGGATTATATTAATGAGAAGCACCCAATGTCAGTCAATAGAAACACCTGAGTTCATGTAAATCATCTCATATTCTCATAACTTAAAGGGCATTGTGTGGCTACCAAGGGCTTAGAGCATGCAACAAGCACTCCAGTCCCAGCAGCCAGATTGGCCATTCATTTGGCCCTAACAGTAGCTCAACAGAGCATCAGCATCCTGCACTGTGAATATTGAAGAAAAATGAAAAACTTGTTCAATTCCCTCTCTGCTCCTTATTTCTTCCTAGTTGTGCTGTTGGCTCTCTGATTCCCACCTTTCTGTATTCCTCATGTGGCTCTCTATTCCCCCTTCTCTGTCTCTAGATGCTTTCATTCCCTGTTCTGAAATCTGTCATGAAAATTATTCTTTCCTAGTTGTTCTTTTCATTGCTCTTGCATATTCAATTTTTTGTTTTATGAATTCATCTCCTGGCTACACAAATGGGCTCCTATAAAGTAAAATAAGATGCACATCTACAGCATGACTACTGGAAGAGCAAAGGAGTCTACCCTCTCATCGCTAAAGACTAAGGCTCTTCCCAGGTACTGCACTGCATGCACATGGACAGCTGTATTAAAGGAGCTAACAAGCATCTTCAATCTGGCTTGTCTTTTGATAGCTTATAACTGTATCATGAGTTTGGAGCTCTTCAGAACAGGGTTAAATTTCATTCTGTGCTGCTGAAAGTGCTCTGAGTTTATCTTTCTGTTGCCTGAAAGAGTATGTTATTGTGGCATATAAAGACTTTTAACTGAACAAACTGTCAGAGGCATTTCAGTATTTGATTTTGTGATTCCAGTTTGTACTTCCTTTTTGTTCTGTAAAATACTTTATTATTTGTTGACTTAAAAGCATTTTCTACAATGTTGGTATAAGAAAAGGTGAGTAATATAGCCAGCGTTAAAAAAATTAGAAATTACCTGTATCTGGAACCTCTCAAAACACATTAATCTGGCAGCCTTGCAAACCTCTCTCCATCTGGTTGGTTGTAAAATAGGCATGTGAGGTGAGTTATACAGGCAATTCTGATATGTTGAATAAGCCAGCTTGGTGGCTTCTTAGCACCAACGTGTGCACACCAATTACGTAACAATGCACTGTGCTGGGACAGTGTAGGAAAGCGTTGAATTTACACTGCTGAACTTAGTCTATATGTACATGCAAATCTGTGGGATGAGGTTTTGTACAGCTGATGCCACTTAGATTGGAAAAAAAAAGTTGGAAGTAATTAAATTTGAGACTTTTTAAAAACCCTCTGTGCCATAATCCTCTATTTCTCCTTAGGGATTCCTAACAGCTATGAAGCAAGAGACAACTCGCATGAATTTAGCAAAGGGGTGGGCACTCGACAGTGTTGTTTTACACAATGAAGTGACCAAGATGATGAAAGAAGATGTTGCTGGCCCTCCCCCTGCTGACATCGGCGGGGTTTACATACACGGCCTTTACCTTGAAGGGGCAGGCTGGGACCGCAGGAACAGTAAGCTGGTCGAGTCACCACCAAAGGTAAGGATCAGCTGAGTGTGACTGACTGTGGCACCATACAGTGTGCTCAGAGAACACCAGGAAGCATGTTGAGTGCCTGCAGCAGTGGTTTCACAACAGGTTTTAAGAGGGTAAAACACTAGCAGGGCTGGAAAGAGGACAGTGTTTACCCACCAGAAGCAAACAAAAAGACTTCTGTCAGAAGATTAATTTAGGATGCATTGAACTAGAACATACCAGATCTGATGCTGGGCTTGTGGCTTCAGGGGCCCTAGAAGCACAGTTATGTTTAAACAAAACAGTGCAAACCATAGTCAGCCTTCTTTTGACTGACCAAGTGGGATCCTATCAAACCTTACAAAGCCCTGGACTGGGTTTGCTATGGAGGCCAAATAGTTGACTAGAAATCCCTGGTGTTTGTCTTTTAATATGAGGAAGAGTATTAGTTTTGAGCTTATGCTCAGTTATCCATGCATGGAGTTGCATTTTGCTGATGTGACTAAGCAGATTTAGAATCTAGCTATGCAGCAATGGTTAGATAATGTGGTCACTCTTCAGGAAAACTGGGGCAAAACATGGGAAAAAAGACAGTGGTTGCTCTCCCTCCTAGAACCATTCTGTTGCTTTTCCGCCTACTTCCATGGCATGTGGTTTTCTGGTTTTTCAGATATGCTGTCTTGCTTCTCTAATGCAGAACCCTGTGTCTCTTTTAACATTCTCAGGTGCTGTTCACAAGCCTTCCTGTAGTCCATGTGTATGCTGTTAGCATGACAGCACTAAAGGACCCAAAGAAGCAACAAAGAAATGTGTACTCCTGCCCCGTCTACAAAAAGCCTCGGAGAACAGATCTAACTTACATTTTCTCTTTGTATCTGAAAACAGTGCAGAATCCTGATCATTGGACTTTAAGGGGAGTTGCACTGCTCTGCAGTCCAAAATAAGGACAGAGAGGTATTATAAAAAGAACCACCGAGTAAGATTTAGCTGTAGTCAGTAGGAGCTTGTGTTGTTATTGTCAAAGTGGTGGCTACCTTCCTACAGGGGTGTGGGAATTAGCAAATGCTGTATAGAGATTATGTTAATTGTACATAGATCAGTTTGCTCTGTTCACAGCAAAAATACTAAATGTGTTTATCCTGGGATTATCAGAGGAACAACATCTGCAGGTGTAAAATGGGGCAACTGTTATAAAGCAAGTGAGAATATAATCAACTAACTTGCTCATAATAGAATCACTACGAAAAAACATGCTTATGATAGTGACAACTGCTTTGACATTTTTATAGTAGCTCTTTTGTAGATATTCTTAATACAAGAATTTTTCATAATATAATGCAATTATTTTTAAATTCGACTTTGTAGTTAAAAACTTATCATCCATAGCATTATTAAAGCTGTAATGGCAAGAGAATTAAACATGTGGTAAAACTTTATGTTTATCTGCATATATTCCAGTGCACAGTTCCTTTGATTTTGCATTTGTAAACTTACTGGGTGGTTTTATGAATGGATGTTACCATTTTCTTAACCAATCACTTGTTTACGTAAATGAACATAGAAGCCATACAAGCAGGCATTTTTATCTTTGCCCAAGCAGTGGCCTTTGCACATATTAATTAAGTTCAAAACCTATATCCCCTTGTAAGGAAGGTGTGCACACACCCCATAATTAGTGAGAAAAAGATTTTGAAACTTTTCTAAGTAAACACATCTGAACACCAGTTTGGCTCTCTTAGTATTCACTCCATTTGCATTAGTGCCTGAATCCTGTAAGCTCAAACCTCTAATTGTCATTCTGTATTTTGCACCAGCTTAGGTTGAAAAAAAAAAGAAAAGAAAAAAAATGACACACAGGCCATTTCTGGGAGGCTCACCTAAAATTGTTGAAGTTATTTTTGTGTAACCACCATTGCTTTCTACCCAGCAAATGAAAGGTGATTGCTACTTCTCTTTTAATAGATAGCTATTGGCAGAAAATGTGTTTGGGTTTTTTCATACCACAGATTTAAAGCAAAAGAAATTGCTGTTGGATGTTATGAAAGAAGGACTTGCAGGCAGTGCTTTGTTACTAATTTTTTCTCCTTGTAAACACTTTCAATTTTTGTCTAAACACTTCAGTTTCTTTTCAGATAGTGTCTAAGAAAGTAGTTTATCCCTTCCCCTAACCAGTTTGACTCTGCAGTTAGCAATTACAGAGCTCTTCCCATGAGGAAGTTTGATATTCACACTCCCACCCACAACTCAGTGGAAAGTGCCAGCTTTCTTCTTGGAAAACAGAGCAGGCAGGGACAGGGTGCCTTTCTTCCACTGAGTCAGAATCAACAGTGCTGGCAAGATTATATTCTCGAGTGAAACCAACTGTTCAAAAAAATACATACCAGGCCTCCCTGCAATACATCTGTACATCAACCAATTCCATTGAGAATTTAGTTTCTGAGAAGGCTGAAAGATTTGACTTCACATTATGAAAAAGGTAGAGGAGACTTCAAGCAGCAAAAGGTTGTGCTATTGTTAACCATAGTGTTCTCCTCATCCCCTACCTGTATGAGGAGATATGAAGTAAACTAACTTTGATTGGAAACTGCATCACTTCCTTTCTTTGTCAAGTAAAATAAGAACATTAAATGCCATATAAAGAAAATCTGTAGGCAATTATGTTTTAGCAGTTAGTGTTCTTTGTATAAAAATGTGAAGAAATAACTTAGGTGAACCCCAACATTTTCATTTCCATAACTAAACCTTGTTTGTCAGTTTAAATGCCAAATCTTGCAGAACAGAATGCAGGCCATATTCCTAAAGAACTAGACAAATCAGTATTTCACTGAAGATAGCTACAGTTTTATATGGAACTGGAAGAAGAACATGAAGTCAACTTGGTTCCAGAAAGACTTCCTATAACTAGTAAAAAACCCCACCAAACAAAACCTCCAATCTATCCTATAAGCAACACCGTTTTTTTTCTTTTGGCTTGTTATTACCGGAGAGTGGAGATGTACAGTTTACTGTTGAAAGAAATGCTTTCCTCTCCCTGACTCCCTCTCTCGCCCTATCCTGCCCTTCCATTCAGTGCAGTGGCTGCTCCCAATCTGACAACATTAATTTGTTTTGAAATGCCTCTGACATAGTATAACATTGACCTTCCCCAACCAGTGTCCCCTAGTTACGATTGCTAAAGCTGTTTCACTTCAAATGGGATGTACACCAGGCTAAATGAAAGAACTGGCAGGCAGAATACTTCAAATAAAACAAATTATATTTAAATTATAGATTAACAATTAGCTGGGAGTCCTCAAACAATGTATATAGATAACCAAGTTAGGCTCTGCTGTTAAAATGAATCCGAGATATTAAATACAATCATACAGTTTTTAGCAACATTGTACAAGTTTCACACAGATAGTAATGACTAACATTGCTTTAGATAAGTGCTTTGAAGGCAACTCCATTTAAGAATGAAGAGAGCAATACAGTCCTGCACCCCATGTCAGCATACAATCATGTTTACAAACATATCTGATGTCAGGGCACTGGCTCCCGAGTGTTGCAAATAAACAACATTCCATACTCCAAAGGGTGTCAGTCTCATAATCCCTGAGGCTGTGGCTAGTCAATAACGATGATGATAGGAAAAAAAGAATTGGGTTATGGATTGGCCCTGTACATCTGTGACTTTGTAGAATAGATTTTAATTGCAGTGAAGTTCAGAAAAAGCACAGAGAGTGGAAAACAAAATGATCCCCCTGTCTGGTCAGTTTTGCTCATAAGCCCTATCATCCTGTGTATAGAATAACACTTTTTTAAAAGATCTCAAGGAAACTTTGGTTACAATATTCTAATTTTTCCCTCTATTTATCCAGAACCCATGCATTCATCTTATTCCACTTTCATTGCTTCATACCATTGCCTTTCTCACAATCTCATCTTTCTAAAACATGAATACAATATCTCATTCTTTTTTCCTCCTGCTATTCCATATTTAATGCGTCATCTTCTTTTTTATTCTTTCTCCACAAGTGTAGAAAATGCATTGCTTACTTACACTCAACTTTCTTGTTCCAGAACTCTGGAAATAACCTGTAGTCATTTCAGGAGCTTCTCTTTTCCACTAAATAAAAACACAATTTACCCAAACCCTATTGTTCCTGCCCCATTTTGTCACACCTTGGATAAAACAGGAATATCCCCTAACTGCTGTTTCTGCCAGGGCCAATTAGTGATAATATTTTTGTAACTAAATGACATTTTCCATAGTACTTCTTTTTGCTAATAGGAAGTAATAGCTTTGTTACTGTTTTCTGATTAGAAGAGTTGGTATAAGAAAATGGAAATAAATTTTATACTGTTGTACATAAAACGATGAGAGTGACTAGGCTGTAAAGTGACTGTTACATCAATCTCCCTTTGACATTGCGAGTTCCATTTGGGTTAATGATGGCTATCGGCACACGCCAGGACAGATGGGGAGCCCCTTCATTCAGTTTGCATGGCTTGACTCTTATATGGAAGACAACACTACAAGACATCTGTGTAAATGATAGAACAACACCAACACATTTTGTGAGATAACACAAAATCACACATTTTTCTAAAGCTGCGTGAGTACATACTGTGCTCTCTCTTGCTCAGTAAGGACAGTATGGTGTGTTTTGCTCATTGATTCCTTATGCCGATGGCTTTAAGTCTAGCAAAGGGACGTCATCATCCCCTCCTGCTCCTTCTTTTCTTTCCTGCTTAAGAACAACTTCTGGGAGAGTCACTCCTATTTCAGTTGCCTCGGATGCACCTTTTGTTGCACTATTCTTGTCTTTCTTTACCTTAGTGATCACTTCTGTGTAAGAGATTTCTTCAGTGAAGGGCTCTGCTGCTGCGAGCTCCGAGGCAATGTGTACACCGGCTTCCTGGATCCCCTCCTGACCTTCAGCTCCTGTTCGTTCTTTATTTTTTTTATGAATCTTGAACATCTCCTTTGCTGGGGCAGCTTGTGAAATGGTTTTCTTCATCCTTATCCCAGATTGTTTCAGTCTCTCTCCCGACTGTCTGATCCTCTCCCTCCTCTCAGGGGTCACTATTCTAGTTTGAAGCCTGTTTACCTTCTTGCCAAAATTTTGTCTTGTCTTTTGGATATTTTCCTTTGAAAATGCCTTTTTGATATCATCAATGCGCCTCATGCCTGATTTCTTGAATTTGGTTGCTTTGCTTTCTTCGATATAATATTCTTCATCAGAAGACAGATCATCAGGTGGGAGGAAATCATCCTCTAGAGTTTCACCTGGTGTCATCTCTTTGATAACAGAGAGAGATGAAGGACACTCAGTTTCCTCCTGTGAATGAAAACACAGAGTCATCTTCCAGCAAGTGTGTTTCAAAAGGATAGTGATTCATGCTTTTTTTTGGTTGGCTTGCAGTTATTTAATGTAACATGGGAAGGAAGGCTTGTACCATCATACATGATCTATACAGAACACAAATGGCAAAAGAAACCTTTGCCAAGTTCTGTAAAGACATTATATGCCTGATTAAAGATTTTTCACTGTAATTCTGCCTGAAATTAATGAATGCAGTGGTCCTATGAGTACTGGCCTCTAATGGTTTTCAGAGCAGACTCGAATAGTTCAATTTTTTTTTGAGCTTATCTGCTTCTCTGGGATTGGACCAGATCCATTACTCCTCACCAATAACAGCACACACCCTGTAGACAAAGGAGGCCCTTGTGCTTTTGTCAGCTGTACACTCTCCAAACAAGTACCTCAATCATATCAGTAGCTTCAGTCCTCTGCTGTTACCAAGACAATTGCCCATTTCTGACTATTTGAAACTTAGCAAACATTTCTGTTGCTGCCCAGAAGGGGATGAACTCCACCTTAAACTTAACACGTGCTGGCTCCCTAAGGGGACAAAGCCAGTAAAGGAATGAGATGTTATTCAGTAAACCCAGTTCCATACAATTCCCACAGCACCTGCACCATTGCTGAGGTGAACGTGTTTTGTTTTTGCCTGAGCAAGCACCTCTGTCTCCTGTGGTGAGTTTGGTGGCCTGTGTGAGCATGCAGAATTATGCATTTCTGTTATTCATCTGATATGTATCAGCTGCATGCTTGGAAGTGGTGAGTATCCTAGATATCTGAGCACTACGAATTCATGCAGCCTCTCCAAAGAAATCTTGCTAGACTCAAAGCTCAAAGACATCAGATATTTCTAAAAGCTGTCCACAGTAAGCAAAAAATTTACCAAGAATCACTTAGTGGTTAAGGACATCCACTTCATCTCCCGCCCCCCTCCCCCCCACCCTCCCCCCACAAAAAAAAAAAGGAAAAAAGCTTATGGCAATGAAGGATTTTCTGAACAGGGAAAATCTCCTCCTACAGCTGTTTCTCTGATCTGAAGACTGTCTACATGGACAGTACAGATGTGTGGCTCAGTGTCAGTGAGTTACTTGTATCTAGAAGTACCAGTGTATGCAGAGTAGAAAAATCACAACCTGTAGGGGGTGTAAGAGATGGACGATGCCACCCTCTTCTTCCCTAGCAGCTGTTTACCTGTGTGTGCTCTTCTCCCAGGAGGAGCAGCCTTCTGGGGTGCAGACAGGCACAACAGCTGTATAAAACCTCTCTAGGCTGTTTCCCATTAGTAATAACTATGTTCGCTGATTTCTGAGGCATCGCAGTGTCAGGACTCTACCCTTAGTATTACCATCCTCATGCAGACAATAGGAGAGAGATTAGAAGCTGTGAAACCATGAACAGTAAGTCAGACTTACTGAGTATTTTGCTGTGAACTTACTTCCATCCAAAAAGATGTCTGTCATTTTTCATAGTGACTCATATAGTAGTGTCATGTTATTTTACAGAGTACTAGCAATACATAAAATAACATACACTGAACTATTTGACAGAAAAAGCCCATTTAAGAGTCTGTCATCATGCCTTGGATTCATTAAAAACTCTCTGCTAAAATAGTTGTTAATGCATATTAAAAATAGGGACAAATTATGCTACATTGATTACAGCAGAATGTTATTCAACTCATCTCTCAAAATCAGCAGGAACGAAACTACAATGCTTTGCTAATAATCATCTTCATTAACATGAGCAAATTAACATTAATTATATAAAGACTTCTATATATAAACAAAATCCCTTCTTTCCTGAAAATTAACTAAAACACAGCTGGGTAATAATTCCTCAAAGTTTTTAAATTATAGCCCAGTCGTTCAGCTGAAATGGTAACAAAAATGTTTCCAAAATGACTATTCTGAAATTTCAGTAAATACAGAGATGAATGTAATATGGTGTGAAAAGTATGCCTTTCATATGAAGATTACTTTTTAAAAAGAGGGAAGGAAGACTATATTCTGTGCACTATTTAACTGTATTCCTTTGGAAGAACAGATTTGTTTGTACTTTTTGGTAATTGCCACATTTTTATTGTATTTACCTTCATTATTGTATTTACCTTGAGTCTATAAGCTAATGAAGACAGTGCTTTAACTTTCATACAAACATGTTAGAATTAAAAGTTATGAACAATAACATGTGGAATGAAGATCTTGCAGATGAGACACAGAAACTAGAGCTGCCAATCCAGAGAAATGTTTTCATTCTCCTGCAGTCTCAGAATGACCTTTGCCAAATCTTGGATTTTCTCTTTATCCTTAGTTTCTGCACACATCTTGCAGAGTCAAATGTAGCAAGGTAAAAAATTAGTGTGAATTTCTATCTCTTAAGATTTCTGGATATTACCAAAGTGGCAAGTATTAGTGAACCTGTCTAGCATGTTAGGGAGGTTTCAGAATAAAAACACAGTGATTGAGGCTCACTAGGTGAGCTTTCTTATCTGCTTCCTTTCTCTCTCCTGCTTCTACCCATTTCTTCTTATCACTAGATATCAGTGGGGCAGAGAGAAGATAGGAGCTCATCCTTCCTAAAGCAGGAACAAGAACTTTTAGTACCAGGTGGAAAATGGTGTCAAAGCATATATCTACCAGCTTATAGATTCATTAAAACCAAAGACCAAACACCCACTGATTTCAGCAGCATAGAACAAAGACCTAAACTGGGTGACAGCTTCCTCCTTGGCTGGAAAGCAGATGGGACTGGAAATAGCAGACTGCACAGACCCATTTTAGGGGAGGGTGAGAAGGGAGTTGAGCCATTGATGATGCTGCTGGTGAGCTTTTAGTTAAAAATCTGCTTGAGCATTTTGCTACGAAGGGCTTGTTCCTGCCACTATCATCTCATGGGAGGTAAGGGAGGATCTAAAATGAGGACAAGAAATTATTTCACAGTAAAAGATGATACCAAACATTCATGATTTCTTGAAGAAAGAGGCATTCAGTCACATGGTCTGTGTATTGATTAATACATGACATGGGCTCTGCTTGCCTCGCCTACTGCCAAAAACCAAAGATATGCATGGGACAGAATCAGGAACAAATCTGTGGAAGCTGAACATTCCCCGTCCCTTTCATCACTCCTCCTAGATGAAGCACCTGTAGACTGTGCTCACACTGGTCCTGGTGTGCTCATTGGCAACAATTGCTCATAGACCATATCCTCCTGGTAAATTATTCACCACTCAACACACTGAAAACAGACTTGGACCTTTTAAACCAACCTTTTTTTTTTCCTTTTCTTCCCAGAAAAATGTTGGTATATCTGTCATGTAAGTGGTTGATTTGGAAGTTGTCTTGGTTTTGTACAAGAAGTGTAACATACACACTTACATTATCCATCTCTCACCTTCTCCCCCTTACACGGCCTTTCCACTAACACAGAAACATTCGGGCATTTTTCACCAACTTGAGAATGGAGCTGAGTTCAAACACTAAGAAATAAGCTCTCTCCTGTGAAGCTGGCTGTGTTTTGAGTCATTCTGTCTGTCCCCTCAGCTGACATCTGTCCTGAGCAACCAAAGTAAACATAGGAGTAAACCTCAGGTTTGGTAAAGAAGGTTGAATGAATTGCCCCAGAGAAAGAGAATATTGAAATCCAGATGTTTCTAACACTGGATTCCCAACAAAGTCTGGCTCCATCACTGACATTTTCACTCTCTGCTCTCATTTCAATTTAATTGACAAAAAATTTCCAAGGTGACATAGCCTGTGTCCTTCACACACTCTTTTTTCTCTTCAAGCTTTTCATTGGCTGCCAAAATTCTGGCTCTGCACCAACAGAAGAGGGCACTGACCAGTTTGCAGGCACTGCTGGTGTCTTTTGATCTCAAGGAAGGGATCACAGCAGTAGCATTTTTTCCTATCAGATATAGCAAGGCATTTATGAAGGAAGGCTAATGCACCTGCTCCTTAAAATGCACAAAGTGCAAGATGCTGACTTTTTCACCTCAAGAAGCCTTAAAAACAGCAGGTAAATAATCTTAAATGTGGCAATGCCCTTAATCAACACTGAGACTCTTGAGGCAGTGATGCTCAGATAGCTAAAAGCTACAGGATGAGAGAGTGTCTCAAAATGTGCCTGCTTGATAACCCTGCCTGCACAGTCAGGCTCTGCTCATCTCTGGGCAGGGAAAGGGGGGAAATGGCAGAGCAAATTGTTTAGTGATGTCTCAAGTGTTTTGCAGCAGTGGTGTCCTGGCAAAGATCAGGTTGGCTCTAATAGCACCTTTCACTCTTACTGCTGCACTGAGGAGCAAATAAGCCAAAGGGGGTGGCTGGAAGAATGTCAAGCCTTCAAGTGAGGGCAATGAGGCTGGGAAAAGGAAAAAGACTCCCTCACAAATGTCTCAGCTAAATTTCCACTCAGTGGAAGCACAGATGGGATTAGTAATTAATACCAGCAGTACTTTTATTTTCCCTAAGAAAATGTGTGTTGCTAATTTAGAGTTCACTTGACTTGCTGGATGAAGCAGTGACATAATGTCACTGTACAAAAATACTTAGGCTTTAAGCACATTAACCTTTTAATGATAATTTCAATAATAATTTTATTATGTCATTTGAAAATTAAACAAAATGGTATATGAGGGCATTTTAATGGATGTACCCAGTTCAAGAGCTTTACTTCCCTTATCCTTTCATGTTTTTTGGCACATGTATTCTTGGTGTTTATTTCAAAGTCCAGACTGGACTTCTAAAGTTGGCAAGGAGTAAAAGAAGGTAATACATTGTCTTACATGTAAATGTTTGCTAGAAATGCTATAAACTGGTTTGGCGTTCTCTTTTCAAATGGCTTCAAAGTGTAACCAACTTAAAGGCAACTGTTATCAGCTCTCAACTGTTACCTAATTTCAATCAACACCTTAGCAGAACACTGAAAATTTAAAAAGAAAGCAGAGAAAGCCAGAATGACCAAATAAATAATTCATTTTTACATATATAAAATTATATATTGTATATATGCATATATGAAATCAAGGCTCAAAATTATCCTAAAGAAACTGCTCTCAGAATCAGTAGTGAGTAGAGACTGATGAAACTCTGTAACTTGGAGTCATTGTGTGGCCCAGGGAAAAGGTCAGAGCAACCACCTTTCAGCTTTGGGATGTGTGACAGGGAAGGTGCAGGTTATGATAAGTATAAGCAGAGATAGGACTGACTGGTGATCACCTGACAATTCTAAAGCAGAGTATGAAGCAGCAAAGTGGATGAAGGTCAGCCAGTGCCTGGTCTGGCAACACTACCATGTCTCTGACAACTGGCGTTGCAAATGATGGGCAGCTTAAGGGTGGGAAATTGCATTGCCACAACATTTAAAAAAATCCTAGAAATTTGCATGCTGAATGAGTCATTTGTTATTCAAACTTGTAGCCAAGGTAAATCACTAAATTATCTCCTTGAAATTGCCCTCTAAATCAGTATGAAACCACTGATGAATAACCAATTACAAATCATTCAGTATTTTTACTCATATTCTAACAGCTTAGAATGAAGCCTTATAAATCTGAAGTGATCCCTTCATTTCTTCTGCAAATATGTCATTTTAGAATCTCTGCCATCAGGCCAAAAAGCTGCTCAGATGACAGAGAAATGGGATTACTTTAAAAGGCCACCTAAGGAATTTTATCAAATAAAGTATACAGAGAATAAACACTTCAAAATGTAAGACTTTAAGACCAAGTGCCATTTCTTGCATTTAGAATTATTTTTAGATAATGGAAAAGCAACCTAGCCAGAACAGTCAGCCCCATCATTTCTCTGCTGTGAAGCCTAATACACATCCCTTTTATTTAAATTCTGATAAAAATTCATTAATTCAACCATCAGAGCACAAAGACTACAAAGAAACTCAGCTCATTCTCTCATTATGGTTTTCTGTAGCTCACTGCAGTCCATGAGCAAGCAGTATCCAGTTACACATCAGTTGGAGAAGTCCTTGGCTCCAGGCCACCACATGCTGCATAAAAAGGACAACTGCAGCTCCAGGGGAAAACAAAAGTTTCACACTTTCTTTGCTTTGCTATTGTTTTATGGTGCTAGTCCAGGGAATAGCTGTGCAGGTCAGTGTGCAGGTTTGCAATCAAACCAGTGAAATTTCTCACTTCCAATTTGTCTGGAAGTCTGTGGCCAGCGAGGGAGAAAAAGCACCACCAGCTGTGATAAGATAAAAAAACATACTTGGTAATGTTTTGATTCCTTCATTCATCATAAGGTGACTGCTCCCACAAGTCAGGTAGACTTGCTCTCAAATACAAGTGAAAGCCAGACAGTCATCAGGAGCTGTTGAAATTGTCTGCCCAAGCGACCGTGCCTCCAACATGAACTCATTTCTGAACAACCTTTCAGCTAAATGGAGGGAACAGATACTTAAAATGTAGAAACTTATGGACACTTACAATATATCCAGAAGCAGACATCTACAATAGGTCAGGTGAATTTGTTCCATACACTTCTCTCTGCTTTCTTGAAGGGAGTCTACAGGCCAAATGTACAAACATCTGCATTACTGATGTCTAATGCCTGACAAGATGAATCCTGTCCCAGATCCTACACTTGCTGCTAGTGACTACACATATTGCTCATGGCTGTGCCTGTGCTATTTTGATCAACTTTATTCTTCTACCAAAGTGATACTTGCAAGGTTCAGTGGCCTTCAGTAGTGCTGAGAACAGCTACAACTACATGTCCCCAGTCAAGTCCATTCCTGAATCTGTGCCTCAGGAACAAAGGGTATTGCTGAATGGCTGGATTTGGTGATCTTTAGAGGTCTTTTCCAGCCTAAGAAAGTCTAAGATTCCATTTCAAGAACCACATGTGCCCACAGCAGCAAGCCACAGCTCCTGGTGGTCAGTCATTCCAGGCAGTCTCTAGGACCATGAAGAAGAGGCTTATGGTGTAACCATGCTCTTCTGCTGGCTTGCAGGGCAACCACTAGCAAAGTGCTGAACAGCTGCATCCAGTGCAAATGTAAATTAGATCCGTTGTTTCCACCACTCAATGCTGAGAGGTGGAGAAAAATCAATGGCAGCTCTGTGAAGATGAAAGCCTGTCCACCTCTGAGGATCATTGCAGTAGAATAGGTCTAGGGTCACCAGTTCAAACATGTAGAGTCAAGTTAATAATCTGCTATCAACATAGTTCTGTGAAATATGCCACTTATTTCAGTTTAGAAACAGAAATATCCCAACAGCTCCTTTTAATTTTTTTTTATTTTTTATTTCCCTTTGTCCTCATTCCTTGCAAATATGTCACTAGAAAACCCATTTTTCTTTAGCTGGTTGAAAGCTTTTGATTTTTCCCTAAAAACCACAGGTAGTTTATGACCTCATGCCTGTCTCTGGTACCTCAGGGCTGGTCCTGCCTCGCTACGAGCAGCTGCTGCACAGCATAGGGCCAGCTCTGCCCTTTGAACTAGGCTTAACACTGCAAACAAAGTGCTCTTGCAACACTCTCTGACACAACCATTTGGTTTATTTTACTGTCTTTATTCTCAGCAAAGGCAACTACCTATCCCAGCTGTAAAAATATTTATGAGGTTTCTTCTATAAGACTCCAACAAAGACCCTGTGTCATTGGGCTGCTGAGGCCAGAACTCTGCTGTCACAGGTAGTCAACTTGCATAATTTTTTCCCCCTTAAGTTTTCAGGATCCACTTTAATAGCAATTAAGGTTTTTTTCTCTCCCCATGGGTTCTAGAAGGCATTGTCCAGATCCTGATGTCTTAGAAACACAAACATTTTCAGAAATCCATCACAAGCCTCACTTCCCATTTCAATATAAACTGCTGCCTCTGTTGAATTTCCAGATCAGCTGTTTTGAGGTAAAATACCAGGTACACAAATATGAGAAAGGATAAGACCTCTCACGTTTCTGCAAAACAGAAAAATTATCAAATATGAGCTACCTAACAAAATCTGCTGTTGGTGAGCTATTTAACCCCATGCTACTAAGGATTCTGTTCTGTTGAGTCCTTTTGAGCCTGCCATTATTATGCCCAAGTGGTACCAGATTCATAGCAATGGTTCACATAATTTCCTTTGTCTGTTTCTAAATAGAAGTGTTATATTTGCTGCCTTTCCTATCATGGTTACTCTCACAGGCTTAGCCCAGAATAGCTGTAACTAAAACTCTGTGCTGATGGATGGTGAGTTCGTGAGCAGGGTCTCTCAGTGTCTTAATCTCCTGAGCTCCTGACACTCTGATTTCTACTGCTACTTCGGATGAAAGTGCCTCCACCTCTGGTTTCCATATTATTGTCCCAACCTTGATTTCACCAATTTTACTGTCCTAGTCATTTTGCCACAGAAGGACACTGGCCAGAGGATGACACTTATATTTTAATTTATTTATGTATAATATAAGTGGCAGACACCAGACTGCTTCTGCGAGCCTCTTCCCATGTATGGGATGGAGCAATTGCAGGGCAAATAAATCAGTTCTAACATGACTGTGTAGGCCAATCAAGCTATAACCTTACTTGGTTTCTGACATGGCCACTAATTTTAAACATCAGACAGCAGTGAGTGAAACAAATGTATGTGTCCCTTCATAGGAAGTTTTTATGATGCTCATGTAAAGCAATAATAGGAAAAAGTCCAGTAACCATAACATGGACTTTCTGATGCCTATACACTCTCATTCAAAGAGGGACTTGCAGAAAAGTAAATGAAACAAGTTCTTTCAGGATAAAGAAAAAGATTTCTTTTAATTTTTGAATAATTTAGTCAGAATCATTTAAATTGTTAAATGCTTTTTGATTGTAGAGAAAAGATAGCTCTCACAGCTGATTATTCAGACTAACCTGAACAGAAATGAGCAGTGACCTGTACAACCTACAACATCCTTTGTATTCTCTATTATAGTCTCAGGGCACATAGCACTCTGGGGTCAAAGACCTCACTAGAAACTCTGAAGTAATTCAGCATTTTTAATCATCCTGTCAGCCTGGGGAGAAGGGCTGCCTGCTACCATATCTTTTCCTCAACCACATGGCCTTCTAAAAATGAATGTTCTCAATTCCCTAATCATTCTGCTCAAGGATGATCACTTTGTCTCTTTTTAATGTGAGGATATTGCCAACTCTTTTCATCATTGCTGAGGTCTCTTGGGATAATCTCTTTCAGCTGATGATCCTTTTCAACCTGCCTATTCCTTCTATCAATGACAAGATCAAAGCTATCCACTTGAGAGAAAATCTTTGGTATTTAATTGGTGTTTCCTTTTTCCTCATATGCCAATGTTCTCGTAAAAGTTAAAACTAAAATCCACATGCACTCACTCATGCAGACATTCAATCCCAGCTACACACAGGTCACTGCCCTCATCACAATGTCCCAAAAGGTTCACCAGAAAAAAATTTCACTACAGAAGAGCTGTCAATCACAGCCACAGAGTAAACAACTTGTTATAACCATTTGTAACATATAGTGAAGGGAGTACACTGACTCTGTAGCTATTAACAGACTCCCACTCGTTATAGCCAAGCTTCAGTCATTCAGGTCCTGGCACTGCAGCACTGTGCCTACATTGGTATAAATCAACAGTGTGAAAATCACTGCCCTTGTGTGAAAGAGATTTTTGTAAGTGTACCCATGCCTTAAAGCTTCAATGCACTCTTGAGCACCTAGGGTGTTCCAGTTTGTGTGGAGTGATGTAGTTATCTGCCTCCAGGAAAGTGTTAAATGTCAGATCCTAGAGGGATCAACATATCAGCCCCTCCTCCGTGCAAGTGCAAAAAGATTCTTCAATCTACCTTACAAAAGGAATAGAAGTTAAAGAAGGACTCATTCATATTCTCACTGGCAGTTCTTAACTACAGTAGGAAGAGGAAGTGAGAAAGAGAACAACAAAAAATGCTGATTACCTTCTTGAAAAGTTCCACCTAAGAATTAAACATACATAATAGGGTGCAGGTCATTCTTGTCCAGCAAAACCCACAGAGCTCAGAAACTCTGACTGAGGGCAATTCTTAGAAAAGTACATATTGTGAGAGCCACTTTTTGTATCAAGTATCTGAAAAAACAACACCTTTTCTTTATAGCAGCATGTAAATCAATTTTCATCATATTTTACTATATTTTAAAATAAACAATAACTCATGTCTTGCTAGCAGGAAAATTTACATTATGTAATGAATATTGTTTTAAGAACAAATACTTTCAAAGCACTGATTCTGCTGCAGCCATTATGGTAAAGGCCTATCAATGAAATGGCATTATGCCATCAACCAGGGGAGTCAGAGATATTTATTACCCTTAGCTGGGAAATGATTTGCAAGGAAAAAGTGAAAGTGCCTGTTCTCCATTCCATCATGATGATGCAGCTTCCAATAATTGTAATAATAGGTCATATTGGGCTTGTACTTTCTCCTGAACACCCATGGTAAGTAATTCAGTCAGAAAATCTGGGAAGCACAATTTGACTGCATATGGTACTAACATAACATTAAAGAGGTAATATTTCCTTCAGCTTTTTTTTTTTTTAGCTATTTTTCCCAGTAGTAGAAAATGAAGGAGTTCAGAAAGCTGGATTGTGCAGAAGAATTTGTCAGCTGCACATGGTGGTGAATATACCCTGTGAAACACAGGGCTCCATTCATTGCAAATGATGTTATTTATGTACAAACAGATGCAAGACCAGGGTGTAAAGCTGAGCAATGGGGGTGCATTATGTTACTCATGAGGTGTGGTATTTTCACAAAAGCCTAATGAGAAATACAACAATACAACTCATTTGCAAGAAGTTTTGGTGACTTGCTGGTAAAAAAGGAGCAACTATGCTTCTGGCAAAAGATTAAACACTTACTTTCTACTCATCTAGGTAATGAGAAAGTTCCAACAAATGCAGGATCAGACCATTAAACAAATGGGTTTCACAGCACTCACTGACAAGACCACATGAACTGCCTGCTCTATTTGTATGGATCCAAGCAAGACCATGCTGTTTCATGAAACCACTTTTGAAACTTCTGATGAAACTTCTTTTCAAATGCAATTATTTGTAAGGAGAGTGAACATCCTAAAATAAGGTAAATGAAAGAAAATAAATTATTTTATTGCCTGATGCAATTGAAAGAACAGTGCTGTGATAAAATATTTACAAAGTAGAGCACGCAAGGGAATATTTGTTGTCATGAAGGGTTTGTGGGTCTGAGCTTTAGTTTGCGCATACCCTGTTATACACTGAGACAATGAAAAAAGCCCCTATTTGTCAGCAGTATGAAAGCCTGGGCAATGCTGCGAGTTAAACAAACCATGTTTTGAAATTAGTGTCAGAAAAAAGTCTGTGTACCAGGAAGACTGAAAACATTTTTGCTATTTGCACTTCTACCTAATACGGTGAAAAAAATAACAGAGATGAATGTCAGGCATGGTTTGTATGACAAGATTTACAGGCCCTGCCTCATATTACCTTTCAGAGAGGCAGCAAATAGTGCTTGCTGATCTGCAGTTAATCTTACACGACTGGCTCAGAAACCTACCAACACTAATAATAGACCCTGTGTACTGCCATCAGTAGGTTCATGCTGAAAGACATTGAGGAGCACAGCTCTGTGTTAAAGAAAGCACAAAATAACTCTTGTGTCGGACAGACTGCATCTTTTGGTTTGTTAACCAACAACTACCAGCAGCTACCAAGGAGGTGGCAAAGTGACAGGACCACAAGAAATTAAGTGTACGGTTACCTGATAGATTACGACCCGGAATTTGTTTTTGTTCAGCATCTCCTCTTGTTTCGCTTTCACCTTCCGCACGCTGGTGCTCTGCCTCTCCACGCGTGCCCGCACCTCCTTCATGGTGGAGCTCACTTTGCTGGTTTTCTCCAGTAACTTGTTCACCATGAAGCCTGTATTGCCATGAGCCTGGGCAAGCTTTAAAATGTCAATCTGTATGGTCTTGATGGCGTTTTCCATCTCCCTGTGCTTCTCCTCTATCCTCTTCTGGCTTGCCTGCACACTGTCAACAATGTTGGCCACTTTGTCCAGGACTGTCACAATTGTGTAAGCTGCATCTTGTTCCTCCTCCTCCTCGATGACGCTGGAGAGACGATTTTGGTGTGTTTTGTCAGCCTCTGGGGTGATTTCACGGCGATCCATTTTGCCTGCCTTCAGCCAGGTTGGAGGGAGGCGAAGTTTCGGTGATCCTGCCAGAGCGATTGTGGCTCTGTTGCAGGGAGCCAGGGTGACAGCTGGCTCCGGCGATGCTCAAAGTAGGGCGTGAAACGCTGCTCCTGGAGCTTGCTCAAATACTTCTGACTACAAAATATCCACACATGATTGTTCAGATACTTTGAGCAACATGAAACCCCTAAAATTAGGAAGCAATATCTGGAAAGGAACATACATTTAAAGGGTCACGCTTCTGTACTGATGAGGTTATTAGTGTTAATCCAGGAAAGTTAAGTAACTTGCTAATTAAGCAGGAAGGCAATCTTGCATATTTTAAAGATCTACTTTTGTTTTCGTGTTACTGGAGTGCTTTCCTCTGAGGGAATTCAAAAAGCAGTCAGGAAAATTTGCATTGGTGTGTTTTTTTCCAGCAAAACAACTTCAGGTTTTCAGCTTGCTGCAATTACCCCATGGGGTAACAAATAAACACACTAAACCAGAGGCAATATAGTGAAAACGTTGTATTGTGACATGCTTTTCCAGTTCAAAATGTTGAAAGCATTTTTCTTTTATTGAACAAATTATTAAATCCTACATGCAAAATTCTGAAAGCCTAAACTACATGTTAAAACAGCTGAACACATCCTATTCACATTTTATCTTGGGATCTTTCAAACGACAACTAACAGTCTATTAATATAACTATGACCAGCAGACTAATTTGGATGGATTTCTTTAGCTCTTGAAAATACTCTATACAAGAGCACTAGTAATTCATTCACTTTTATTTTTTTTATTTTAATCACAAACACTATACAACCCATATTGTCGGTGTTAAAACATGTATTTTCCTTAAAAAAGTTTAAGAAGTATTAAAACAGCTTTTAACAGTGATAAAGTAGGCTTTATTCCAATTGCTTGTGTTCAATTATTCAATACCAATTTTTACAATACCTAAATCTACTAAGCCCTACTTCTTTTGGACCTGTGCCATCTGTTCTACCAGGTAACTTCTCAAATTATGAAATTTATAATTTTCCTCTTTAAAAATAATTTGTTGGAATTATTTATGAAGATGGCAGTGCTTAGACCCAGCCCACACATTTTATAAATATGTTACAACTACACACAGCACACAGCTTCACAGTTCATGCGATAGGCAGTGTCTAAAAAATCAGTTACTAACTTCCAAAAACATTTAGATATCTACGGTATTTAAACACAGTGTTTTCTAGTTCCTCATAAGAAAAGTAAGCTGTAAACATTTTTACCTTTAGTTCATGCCTTGTTTGTTAGGTAATGTGGACTTTTTTTGTTGGTTGGTTGGGGGTTTTTTAAGTCTACAACCATTGTTGGAATAAATTCTGTGTTCCCAAAAATATTACATTCCATGGATAAAGCACAAGTCTATTATATAACCATGTGATACAGATACAGGAAATTAACTACTGTCCTCAAAAACATAAAAGTAAAGATACTAAAACAGTCCATAGCTGTTAGAGCTGATGCTTTCAGAATACAGACCAACATTGTTACACTAAAAATGTTCAAAAATAAGGCCTCTGAAATAAATATTTCCATTCTTTAAAAAAAGATATAATAAAAATGTACATCACATGGTCAATGTAGGTATAAAAAGCACTAGGTTAAACCATTCTGGATGATGTATCTGAAGTAAAATGGCCTAGGTTTTGCTTCTGCCGACGTCCTCTATTGTTTTTGGGGCATTTTCTGTCAAAAAAAAAAAAAAAGAGAAAGAAATAAAAAAGGAGGGCTGATATTATACATGCCACATAAAATTAGGCCTAACAATAACACGATGACTTAATTTTCTGTACTTAGCAATAGCAAGGAGTCTATGAGCTGTGCTGACCAAAGGATGCTCCTGCTGTCCTTACTGGACTGGGGATGTTTGTAGGATCCCACACCATCCAGAAGGGAGCTCTGCTTGAACTTGAGACTGAAACCAGCAAGGTGCTTCAGCCTTGATCCAGCATAACACATTCCATGGTAAATAATTGCATTAGTTTTACTTTACACATATTTCAAACTTAAACCTCAGTGGACGATAAGACTGGCTCAGTGAGCCCTTTGAAATGCTGGACCTCCAAGTGCCTCACTGCTCATGGCAGCCTGTGAGACAGAGACCACCCATGAGTCTCTGTGAGGTGACTCAGGTTATCCCTTTCTGGGGCCAGACACACAGCTAAGGAAGAATTCACAAAAGCCATCCATTCTGAAAGGGGAGCTTACTCAGCCTATCAGACAGCAGGCAATGCATGATGGAGCAGTCCTGCTGGGGTGCAGCAAGATATGAGAGACTGTGGGCTGGGGAATCATCACAGAGACACTGAAAGAGCAGTTACACCATACCCTTCCACATCACTGCTTTGGCCAGCAGGGTGTTGAGGGAAAAAGGGGTGACATCAACTGCATGAGCCATGGAATTCTTTTACATGCCCAGGCTGCACTTTGTACATGTACCTATATCTGCTAGGTTGCACTTCACAAGGAGTGTAGTGCAGGAGGCCTGCATTGTCCACTCACAGGGGTGGGACTCTACATCAGTGAGTTTGAGAAGCCATGCACTAATGCAGGACCAGGAAGTTTTATAGACCAAAGTAAACAGAGCTGAAAACCTGAAAGAAAACTTGAGGAGGAAAAGACAAAATGAGTCATGAATGCCCAAAGAGAGGACTTAAATGCTTCATGCACCTAACATATAAGGTAACTAAGTCATCTTTAATCTATCCCAGAGCCCTTAGCCCTTGCTTGGTTGAAGTCCTTGAACTGAATCCATTGTCATCAAAAAATCCATGCATCTCATCTCAGTTTTTACATAGGGTGAGAGTTTGAGACAACCCAGAAACCTGAACTCTGTACTTGTGCATCTTTACATTTCATAAAATAGGTTCCTATGGAGAGTGTCTAACAATGGCCCTCATTGCATAATAATTTTCAGGAAGTGTATAACCAAGGGATACTTCTTTCTCTGTGTAACACAATTTACAGTGGTACTGCACAGAGCAGCATCTTGTCAACCTCTCTGGTTTCCCTGGGTGGTGGCCAGGGATCAGAGCTCTGTAAGATATCAGCAATGCTTCAATAAGTCCAGTGAAGTTCTAACAGAGTATCTGACCTTTTGGATGTGTTTCCAGGCTGATCTGTTCTCCTGTGTATTTGGTCTGGAGATTCAGACTGGTTACTGGTGGTTTCTGATTTAAAGAAATCTGTCTTTTGTGACCAAAAATGAAAGGGGGAGATAGGATGTTACATAATCCTTCTGCTTCAGTTATTAGGTAATTTTTATGGAGGTATTTCAGTATATATGCTAAAGCAAACAAAACTTTGGGCATCATAAATTTAAGTACAGAGAAAGTATATCCATATAATGTGTAGGTTTTCACTGCTTTTATCTTTACCTACCTTGTTATGCACATGACAATTGCAACTATAATGGCAATCTGTACAGCTCCAATTATTGCTGCAATAAGGACATGTGTAAGCTTTTGTCTGCTTGGGACAACATAAAGAATACTAAAGTCTGTCTTTTCACAGTGTTGCCCAGTATATCCTGATTCACACCTGAAAAAGAAAAGGAATATTTAATGGAATCTGTAATTTGACAACAACCCAGTCATTTTGCAGATGAAATTAGAAAAGTAAGGTGACTCCAGCTGAGAAGGAGCTGGTGAGGTGGAGGTGTGGTAACGCTTGGGTTGGAGAACGGTTTGGATTTCTGTGGTGGAAGAGGAGACAGAGCAAATAGATATGCTCTGCTTTTTCTGACTAAGGTTACTAGTGGCCCTCTGAAAAGACACCAGGGTGATGAAGGCCATGATTTGTTAAAAGAAATAGCTGGAGTCATTATTATATTGGTGCAATATTTATGAAGAATGAAGCAACTGGATGAAACAAGTAGGCAGGGCTAAATGAAACACAAGGAAGCATGCTCATGAAACATGAAGTGACCATACTTGCTTAGTTCCATTGCCAATAAAGAACAGAAATGACAAAGAAAAACCTTGAAATATGGGGGGAAAGCAAGATCCCTTTTTAAGCTGAAACCTACAAAAGTTGAATCTTGCAAAAACCTGCTAAACAAGACCAGCTTCAAACTTCCTCCTGCCTTTTCACCGAGCCAAAATTTGATAGAGATTGGGTTAGAAAACCCAATGGTTCACAACTGCTCCAGTGAGAGTTCACAAAATAATAAAAAAAAAAAAATGGCCAGGGGTGGGGATGAAATGGCTGCAGACAGAAGGGAAGCAGCTGCTCCAAATGGTACCTTGCCTGAGCAAAGCAGCAGTTAGCTCAGTATGAAAGTCAGCAGAGGCTGCTCCTGTTCAGTGACAGTTCAAGCAATGGGAGATGTGCCAGTGGAAACTCTCTGGAGCAATTCATGTCCCCGGGCAAAAGTGGCTGAAGCATAGCAAGAAAAGGCAGGAGCCACTCAAGACACTGAGCTGAAGTCTGCAGAATCAAAGGCCACCACTTACAACCCTGAGCAAGTTCCTTGTACAGCTGTCCTGATGAATTTTTTTTTAACAGAATTGACTGATGCAAATGCATCATTATGGACAACTGAATCATACATTAGGCCTCCAGCTCAATAGTAGAAAGTTGGAGAGGAAAAACTCACATGCAGGCAGAGAAACGATCCTTTTGTAAACTGGATCTGACAAGCCTGATTGCAACACAAAATCAGACTCATCCATTCAAAAGCTCTGTGCTAGGGTAGGAATTAATTCTGTTTGGAGCAACAAAATAATTACACCAAAGACCTTTCTACAACTGCTAATGCAATTCCTAATCCCCCTCTGTATGCAGGGATAATAGTTGGGGTTTGTATGTTCATAATCTTGTGACTCTACTTTCTCCAGCCATAACCTGCCGTGTAAGGAGTTTTGGTTCAGGCATGAAGCAAGTTCCAGTAAGAGTTGTTAAAGAAAAACTCCATGTACTGTAAGTATGCTCAGTGATAGCCAGGAAAGGAATAAAGGGAACTCTCTATAAGCATGCAAGAAGAATGAAGACAGGGAACAAGCTGGTCATCATGCAAAAACAAACAAATAGGAAAAGTTCTCCTTGCTAGTCAAGAGGACTGAATTCTTATTGTTACTTTGGTTGGGTTTTTTTTCATTAAAGAAGGTAACAGTTGAAATGTTATCAATGTGAGAGCTGCTTTAATGCAGAGAAGGCAAAATAAAGCCTTCAGCAATTACTCAAAGATGCTTTCTCGGAAACACTGAAGTGACAAGAAGTTATTTCTGAGAAACAGTGGCTGTAGATCCAGGTAGGATAAAGTGCTATGCACTAGTTCAAGCTACCTTAAACTAGCAGAACAGATTTTAAAGCACTCTGCTGCATTAATATATAACAAGATAATATAGCATTAGCATAATAGCAAGATCAATAGAGGTCAGCAAGGATTTATCAAAATAAGTTGACCTGTCAATTAATTAAGTTAGCATAAAGAAGTTCAGATTTCTTTGTAAATGGTTGAACTGTGCCTCCTTGATGAAGCCTGCCACCAAGGCAGGGCAGAACAGCACAAGGAGGGCAGCAGGAGCAAAGCAGCTCCCAGCTGTGCAAAGGCAACTAAACTCAGTAACTATGCAATTGACTGCTACAAAACCTTCCTCCCACCTGCCTGCTGGCAGTCCTAGATGGCTGCTGTGCAATAAGCAAGAAGATTCATTGCCCCCAGTGAAAGCAAAAGTCAGAATTTTCTCTGCACTGGTATTTTCTGAGTTTTATGGGTCATCTGATACCTCATATATATCATTACCAGGAAATGAGGACCAAATTAAACAGTGTATATGTTAGATATGTATGAGAATGGAAAGCATTTGAAAATAACAATTTGCTCCTAGCTTTCACCATTACATTTTCCTTGCCAGAGAAAGAGAGAATTTTTTTCTTTGATAGAAGTACATGATTACTATGGTGGATTGATGTCTGATATAAACCATTTGTTTCCTTAATAACTCTGCTTCAGTAGGAAACATGTATAAAGTATGACACCATTAGTATTTTCATAGGCAATAAAGATCCAAAGGACTTCTGATACTGAGGATTAAGAACTGATAGTCACAAACTCTTGACTGGGACCACGTGAGGTTTGTTGCGCTACCTCCAGTGCTGAGATACTACTCAGGTTGGTTAAATACATAGCTGAAGGTAGTAACAGTAAATGTAACTCTAAAATAGGATTTAAAGGGACAGTACATTAATTAAGTTAATCAAAACATTGCCTATTAGTAATTGCTAGACTAATAATAAATATATAAATGAATATATACATTAACTCATAAATTAATATGTGATTAGCACCTTCCAGAAAAAAACTTCTGAGGAATTCAAAATGAGTTAATTCGGACAGGAATGTTTTCCTTTAAATACCTCTACTTCAAATATTTGGGGGACAAATACATTATAAATTGTGTTAAATACAGTTCTAGATCAAGAGTACTGTAATCAGATAGTGCTGCCTAATGCCCATCAAGATGATATTGGGGATGTATCCAGTTTCCCAAGAGAAGCAAAGCCATGTTGAGTTCTCTTGGTTCCAGTCAAAAAAAAAAAAAAAAAGAGAGAGAGAAAAAACAAAATAATCCTACTGGAAAGGTGAAAATAGACATGAAAGGGTCTTGCATGGGAAAAGAAATAATACGAGCTTTCAAATGCTTAAGTTGACAACCATACTGGCTTTGCCTTTTGGGTTTCCTGCTCTCTGACCGGATTGAAACTCTTCAATCTCAGCAGTGGAAAAAACATCTAAATATCATTGATCAATAAAGATCAAGGGAGAAAATGTGAAAGTATCCAATGGATTTACAGCTGAAGTTTCAAAAGCAAATGAAAGCAAAGAGTTATAGCATCTTTAGCCACATTAATCTGAAGGTACAAGCCTGCAAGATAAAAGTTCAGAACTGAAACCTCCTAATAAGTAGGGCACTGCATCTTATTATGAAGAACTGGCCTTTTCCTGCAAACAACTTTAAAAATAAATTTTCTTTTTGGAGGAAAACAAATATACAGAATTTAATTGGTTAAATCTAAAGAAAAAAATGAACTGTGAGCTAAGGAACATTCAGATGTCCTGGGAAACACTGAGTGGCTTAATACTGAGTGCACTGAGCTGCTAGATTATACTGCAGATAAAAAGGGTGGGCTAAAGAATATTTTGCAATATTTTGCTGTTATTGTGAAAAAGGGCAAGAGATGTTAAAAATAAGATACTGAGGAGGAATAGAATGTACAGATAGCATAAGAACAGACTGGGAGATCAATGGGGAAAGCAGAGTCATATAGAAACATCATGCAAAGCAAAGGACTTTTCAAAGTGTTTTTGTTTTGGTTGCTTTGGTTTTTTTCTCTAGATAGGATTTAGCAGCTGAAAATAAGAAGACAACACCAAGGCTACACTCCTCAGAGGGACTCAGCTTTTGAATCACCTGACTGACGGAGCCTCTCTGCTGAGCACCATCTCCCTCATGACTGGAGCAGTCGGGTGCTGCCCATGGCACAGGGATACAGCTCCTGTGCCACTGCTTAGATAACTGCAAAGTGATGCATCCTGTAATAATGTCTAGAGAGCATTTTGATTAAGCTCCACAGCAATTTCAATCACATTTTGGAAGCATGCAGGACTTACCGGCAGGAAGCCTTCTGAGTGGAATAAATGAATTCACATTTTCCATGTATACAGTAACCATTGAAGCTTTCTGAACAAGGTATGTGGTTTCCAATGTAAATGTCTTCTCTTTGATCACTGGCGTCTTGAAAAGAAATATACGTAAACAATTATACATGGCTATATGATACTAATTAAAAACTCCCAACCAAGAATAGCATATCCTCAAAAACTTGCAGGGAATAAAGGAATACAGAATAATAAAGCAGAGGCTTAAGGGGAAAGTTTCAGAGGCACCTACAAAGACTTGCTAGAATATATTGCACTGAGAAATGGTCCTCAGAGACATCGAGATGCGCTTTTTATATAAGGTTTCTCAAAAATGAGAAAAGTGTTCATGACAGAAACAAGCCAAAGCAGGAAGATCAGCAGAAACTTCGTCAGTGGCACTGGGGCAAGGAGCTAATACATAAATACAGAGAACTCTCTCCCATGTGTAAACAGAGGAAAAAATCCCCTCTTAAAAGGGTTAGAAAGAAGCTGAACCATTTTTTTTTTGATTACTAGAGAGAAAACCGCTCAATAAAGCCCAGATTTGCCTGGTATCACTGGTCATTAAAGCTGAAATCAAACACACTTCAATAGCAGTCCTCCTCAGAGAAACACTTTTATGGAGAGAGAAATCAAAAATATCAAAATGTGTTTAAAATACCCATTCCTTTGGGAAGTGTGCTGGTTTTGGCTGGGATGGAGTTAACTTCCTTCATAGCAGCTCATACAGTGCTGTGGCTTATATTTCTGGCTAAAATAGTCATGGTAACACACTACTATTTTGGCTGTTGCAGAATGTGCTTGCACAGAATCAAAACTTTCTCTACTTCTCATTCTGCTTCTTCTCTCAGCAGGGAGACCAGGGGTGGGCAAGAGCCTGGGCGAGGACACAGCCAGGACAGCTGACCAACGAGATGTTCCATACCATATGACATCATGCTCAGCAATAAAAACTACAGATTTGGTATCTCCAAGGTGGCAGTTGCTCAGAGACTGGCTGGTGCTCATTAGTTTGCCAGTGGGACGTTCTGCATCACTTGGGGTTTTTTCCCTTTTTTTCCCTTTCCCTTCCTAAACTTCCTTTATCTTGACCAATGTGGTTTTCTCCTGTTTGCTTTTCTGATTCTCTCCTCCATTGTCCTAGGGGAGGCTGGGATAGAGCAAGTGGCTGGCAGTCACTTAGTTACTGTTCAGGTCAGCCCAGCTCAGGAAAAGCAGTCCCTTCTGCCACAACATCTTTCATGTTTCTGTCATGTTACCAAAACTGTCCAAAGCTGTGTTCATTTTCAACTCTACTTTCCCTCAAAATTTCTCTGTAAAATGTCCTAAACACAGAGGTTGTATTTCATAATAAACTTCTCTAAAGAGCAGGCTCTTAAGACATGAGCATAATTATGGAATTTTTCATTTCCATGGCAATAGACTATAGTGTCACAAATAAAAGACTAAAATGAATTGCAGGGGCAAAGCAAAAGGGACTGTGTAGAAACAGTCTCTGAAACAATTGCAGATATTTGAAACAACACCAGCAAGAAAGAGAATATATTTGTACAATACAAAAAAATAAGGTATGCTGGTGTGTTAGGTTTTGCCTGAACATTTCTGAAACGCTTTTTAATTTGTTTCACGAGAAAAAAAGTATCAACCATCTATTAAAGGTTTTAGATATAAGGAAGTCTGTTGATTCAGGCTATGCTTTGAAGATACAGAAGACTTAATACAGGGATGAACGTTGTCTAATACTGACAATATGTCCACTACTGCCCTGACGGAATAGACTATGTTCTGTTGTGTCTAAAAGGAGAAAAATGGTGATGTCTCATCCCAAAACTACCATCTCCCTCCTCCTTCAAGCAGTTAATTACTGTCACATCTGGTCCCAATCTAAGGCTTGTAATAAGCTACAGATAATTATATTAGTCTGTTCAGAGAGCTGTGCCATGCCTGGTTTTAATATATGTACTGACACAGAATGTGAGGCCCAGTGAAAGACTGAAAGATGCATCCCCTGAAAGGTGGCCAGGTAGCCACAGCACACAGGTCAGAAGCAACACTTACATTGAGCAAAGAGATGTGGTTAAATGCAGGAGGTGATTTCTAGTGTAAAACAGACATTTACCCTCCTATTGACAGGAATCTGTTTCTAATCTGACAGATCTGCTAGATTGATTTAGACTTTCAAAGTAGATTTAACTGGAGTAGGAGCCTTGAAAGAGTGACTAGATATAGAAGTTCAAATACTTCACCAGAAGGAAGACTCATGTATAAAAACTGAAACCCTGATGCTTATCTTGGTACAAAAACCCAGCAAGCCAGCTGAATCTGGGAGGAGAGACCTCTCTGATGTAACTTGAGGTAGCCACTTGCACTGTGAGAGAAGGAGACTGTCAGGGTTCTAGAGAACAGAAGGTATTATACGTTCAGAAAACAGGGTTTAACAAGAATAACTCACAGAAATTGAAAGCAAAATCAAACAGATAGGAGTGTGAACTGTTCTCTTATCCTGGAAGAAAAAACGTAACTCAAAGTAGTTCACCCCAGGCTCTCACTATCTAAAACGACCTGAATGCTGCATTAAAAAATTCAAAACAGCTTATTTTCATGAAGCATACTCTCTCCATGCACATCTCTTGCTAAATGTGAGACTGCACAAGCTATACACATTAATAATAATAATTATAAACAGTGGGTTTTCCACTAAGTAGATTTGAAGGGCAATTTATATGCAATGAATAAAAGGCTGTTACCTCTTTGGAATAGGAACCAAAAGTGGTATTTCATTACATCACCTAATAAGATGTATATTCCATTTGGTGCCTTTTATACCTTCATAATGCAAGTGAAAATTGACATTAAATCACTCCAACTGGTACATCATATGCAGTGAAAATAAGAGAATTTGTGGAAAGAGACAAATAAATGAAGCTTTTTGGCACTAAATAACTTTTCAGGAAGAACACAAGGAATATTAAAAGCCATGGTGTGATGGCTTTACTCAGGGAGGCCATGGGAGTGCAAAACAAGTATAATGACAGAAAAAACTGAAGACCAGATCTAACAGAGAGGATACCAACCCCTTTCAACAAAATCTGCATTAAGATCAGTGCTGAGGAGAAAGAACAGTGAGTGATGTTCATTGGGGATCCCTTCCTGTGCAGAATGGAAGCACACATTTGCAGACTGGAGTCTCTTTATAGGGAAGTTTGCTGCCTCCCTGGGGCCTGAATTAGAGATGTCACCACAAGACTGAAAAGGTTATTACAAACTTCAGACTACTACCCACTCCTGCTCTTTCATGTGGCTACTTATGATGTAGCAACAAAAAGTCTGAGGTCAATCAAATGAGATTTCAGAAGTCTCGAAAACATGGCTAAAAAAATTTGGAAGCATAAATAATGTTTCCCCTCAATTCTCCCAGTAACATGGGGAGATTTGAAAGAAATAGGCGAGCCCGGGATATAAATACATGGCTCTGGGACTGGTGTTTTCACCAAAACTTTGTGAGTTTAAATCATGGAACAAGACTTTGAGAAGCAACGTTTGCTGGGGTCTGACAGGACCCACCTGTCCTGAAGGGTAAAATGCCATTTGGGGCATAAGCCAGTAGGACTGATTTAGAGGGATTTAAATCAGAATTGATGGGAGAATGGGATACCAACAGCATTGCAGTAGGGAAGACACGGGTTGGCATGGCATCACCTGAGGGTGACAAGTTCTAGTGAGAAGACTTGCACTGGCCTGGAAGTACAGAAAGCTCAAGAGCATATCTGAAATGTTTGTAAACCAACACACACACTATGAGAAATAAACAGGATGAACTGGAAGCACTGGTCAGCTCCCAGAGCTACAATATAATTGGCATTTATGTGCCTTAGTAAAATAAGTCCCACAATTGGAGTGTTGGGATGGAGGGCTACAGGCTGTTCAGCAGGGACAGGCAGGGCAGACAAGTTGAAGCTGTCATACCATATGTAAGGACAGGTTTGATTGTGTAGCA
The DNA here is from genome assembly GCF_047495875.1 of Pithys albifrons albifrons. Taxonomy (NCBI): domain Eukaryota; kingdom Metazoa; phylum Chordata; class Aves; order Passeriformes; family Thamnophilidae; genus Pithys; species Pithys albifrons. The sequence goes on from NC_092461.1 coordinate 92,314,056, forward strand.
CTTACAATTAGTGCTGATGTGGTTGAGAGCCTCTGGGTGAGCGCTAGAGGGATGGAAAACAAGGGGATGTAGTAGTGGATGTCTACTACTGAGCACTCAGCCAGGATGACAGTTATTCTATATGCAGTTAGGAGAAATTTCTGGATTGGTAGCCCTTGTCCTTATGGGTTATTTTTAACTTCACAGATATCAGCTGGGAATATAATACTGCTGTGGTGAACAGGTCTTGGAAATTCTCAATATTTGTAGGACATAATCACTTGTTGTCACAGGTATTCAGTGAGCCAAGCCCCCTTAGGCTTGTTATTTGTGAATAGATGACTCATGGTGGATGTAATTTTAGGTGTCTGACTTGGCCATAGTGATCATGAAATAGTTGGGCTTAATGGTTCCATTTTCAGTATAATGAGAAAACAAAGATATCTGAGTTGCTACCCTGGGCTTCAGGAGAAAAACTTTAGAGCTATTCATGGAGCTGTTTAGCAAAGTACCCTGGCAATCTGCTTTGGAGGGCTTAGGGTTCCACAAGTGCTGGTCAATTTTGAAGAAGGACCATTCAGAAGCACAGGAGCAGACAATCCCATTGTGTTATAAGGCAAGCAATTGGGGCATGAGACCAGCTTGACTGAACAGGGAACTCTTTGTGGAGCACAAGAGGAAAGAGAATTTCTATGACTACTGGAAGCGAGGTCAGGTCTTCACAGGAAGAGTACAGAGCTGTGGTTCATATACGCAGGGAGAAAACACAAAAGGTCCAAGATCATTTAGAATCGAATCTGGCCAGTTTTGTGTAGTATAAGAAGAAGGGCTTTTTAAAGTGTATAATAACAAGAGGAGATCTGAAGAAAGCATTGGACTGATACTTGATGTGGATGGTCATGTGACTAATAGGGATGAAGAAAAAGCTGAAGCATTAAAGGTTATTAAAGGTAAGGTAAGGTTCATATAGGTGAAACATTTTCAACCAATTTGGTTCAGTGTATTCATTTAAAACAATTTAATTTAAAACAACTTAGCAATTCAGAATTGTCCATTCTTTTCAGAAGTTAACAGAAAAGATGAGACAATGGGGAGGGAACTTGTTTTATAGTATTTCGTCAGGAATGTTACAGCTTGGTGTCTTCCACTAAAGTCATTTTCACAGCACTTGGAAGGAGTCTAATCCTGTGGCCACTGTACAGGGTGGTGAGCGGTTGGGCACCTTAGAGGAATACAGTAGGCAAAACTTACAAATCATGCACACCTTCTTGGCAGCCTGGCAATACGCTGTAAGAAAGAAGCTGTTCCCATGTTCATCTCAATTACAGAAATCAAAGCTGTAAGGCAGGCAAGAAGGGACTTGCCTGCTCTGTTTTCTCATCCTGTCAAGCCATAACCAAGTTTGCACAGTACCTTTCACTTCTGGCCGATACTGCATGCCATCATCTTTCTTTCCAACTGCATTTGTGTCATCTGTTTCTAGGTGATAAATACATGCATGGTTAGTTATTAGGAATGGCTGTTTTCCAGACCACAACATGTACACCATTGAGAAGACAGAATAATATTCAAAACATTATTTTAAATTGCAGTAAAACTGGACACATTCCCACACTGTTCCTCCCATACAACCAGGTTGGTAGCACACATGGCCAGTAATCCTATAGGTTTTGAACTAAAAACTTTCCTGCAGTATGGACCTGTGTTATTTTGGTGCCAGTCTGTTTTGGGATAGTCCAAGTTACAGATCTAGATGTAACTGGCAAAGAGATGGTGGAAAGCTGTTATTCCCATGAGAAAGTGCTAACTGCAAGCCCCCAAAACCAAAGAGTCAGCCACATGATTAGCTACAAGGCAGTAGACAGAGCATCACTGGCCCATTCCAACAATGGAAAAGGAATTCATAGAATCACTTAGGTTGGAGAAGACCCTTAAGAATTATGGATCAATATTTCTTCAATTGGGGCCCAATTCGACTCACCTTGGAAGCACATTGTACAGCCCACAGCAACAAGGGGGAACATTTCCTACACACCTATAGTCCTTTTGCTCTCCTAATTCCTACCAGCCCCTCATGTAAGAATCATTGGATAATGGTGTAGATTTTTTTAAGAGCTTTTCCTGTCTTTCCAGGTAAAAACAGCCAAAGAAAAGTAATGTAAATACAGCACATATGTATGTAGTGTGAGAAACTCAATACTGCAGGTGGGCAGTCCACTGATACCTGGATCAGTGGCTTCTGATCAAAAATGGAAAAGGAAAAGCTCTGCCACACCCACTTATGTCAGAATTTACATTTATCAGAAAAACAAAATCAATAAGTCTACCTGAACAGTGTCCAAGATGCCTGATGTCAATCTGCTCTTGCCTCAGACATGATGCTTCTCTAACAAAGCATGGATTGTTATAGGAACTTCCATCAGAAGCACATACAGGATTAAAACTGTATCCACTGCAGTCTATATTACATACACACCTGTTAATTGAAACATACAGCAAAACAAAATTGACATCCAGCACACAAAAATTAAGTCATGTTGAATCCTGAGTAAACAGTAGCTCATACTCTAATTCCAGCAGAGAAGAGCTGCTGCATGAGAATGCTGAAGAAGTCAGCACATCTCAGACTTCCAAGCAGAATGTACAAAATTATGAATAGGTGCTTCAGTGTGCTTTTTAAATAATGTATTCATGCTTCTTGTAGTTTTGCTATGATATCAATCTCATGGAATACATCTGCAAATTGGTAACACATTGATGGGAAGATCAGCTACATTAATACCTCCCTCAGTTCATGGTGTCTGTTTGCTAGTGTGAACAAAACCCGAAGAATATTCTACCTCTTTTGGGGATGTCAGGATCCTTGAGAGGGAAAACAAAAAGGACTCCCATTATCTGTTAAGAAGTAAAAGCAATTCTATTTCAGAGGCTGTATAGACTCAACAGGCTTGGTTAAATGTGTCATTGCAGCAAGACATTCATTCATACCTTTGAAAGTTAACAATGGGTCTATTATGTTGCATCTAAAACAGGATTATGCAATCTGAACTATTTCACATTGCGTTCCATTGACACTTTGGTTGTTTTGAACAAAGCATTTTCCACACAACTTGCAGCTAGGGATTGTAAAACGAAAGTTGGAAAAGAAAGACCTAGCATGTAGCTGGTTCCAAACCACACAAACATAGGACAACCAAAGACTCTGACTTACTTGGTTATGGTTAGACAGTTTTGCAGCCCCAACAAAAAATCCTGAAACTTTACATGTATGAATGGCACAGGAAAACTTTCCAGCTTTCCAAGCACTATACCCCTTGCTTATTTTAATCAATGTTCTACTTTCTAACTGTACTTCTATTTCTGAATGAAAGTTTCTGTGTATGTTTCACATTGCTCTGAAAGCTCTTCTCCATCTCTTGGCTGCAGGAGAAAAGGAAGGAGTGTGGCTGCAGAATTATGGCGAGGACAAGGAGGGCACCATGTCCATCTGTCAGTTGAGCTCCTCCTGATGTTGTGAGGGTGAGAAGAGCCACTCTGCATCTTCTGAGAAGGTGGCAGTGGGCACAAGGTCTTCTCCTTGCCAGAAAGGTCTGTGCAGAGGGCACATGATCTGCCTGCCAGGAGTCACCACTAGCCTCACCTTGATTCACTCTTGTAAGTCACAGGGTGGGGAAAATGTGCAATCTACCAATCTGTCAGGTTTTTTGTGTTCTTTCTTTCTGTTCCAGATAAAATTAAGTTATTAGACAGATGCATGTATGGCTCAAGCCAGTAATGAATCTTGCAGCATAATCCAATTCCATGTTGCAGAAACACTGGATGGCCAGCACACTTTTCACTCTTCCTCTTCTCCCACTGACATCTTCTCTTGCTTAATTTAAATATGCTAATTTTCCAAGTAATATTTAATACATGTGAACTTCAGATTGTTGCTAGACAAAAGAACATCTCTAGTACAAACAGGGTTTTAAGTGCACCTGTTGAGAGTGAAAAACTGCCCCAGTAATGAGTCTCTACACATCTTAGGTACCTACCTCCAGGTACTAATGAAGCCTATAAATATAAGTATGATAAACATATGATAATTTTTCTTACTGGAAATGGCAATGGTTATAAACCTTAGAAGCAGGATGGAAATACTATTTTGTTTACATTCTCCCACATGATTTTAAGACTATTACGGGGTTTATTAGGATTTACTGTATACAAATATAATGCTCATGGCTCAGCAGTTGTGCATATTTATTGACACAAACTAGCAGAGTTTGTATGACACTGGCTATGTGCTTACAGGTACCTTTGCTCAGCCTCAGCATTCAGGCAGCACCACTACCTGTGAGCACCCACCCTCGCCGCAGCTGAGCACATTTGCATGAATATCTCCAGATTAGTTCCATCTGTATTTATATGCACAAACAGGTATAAATCTGTCTATAGTCACCATCCAAGGTCTGCAGCATCATAATTATGATTGGGTTTTGTCATTCTTGGTGACAAAAAAAGGTGCATTTTGAAAATATTTCTTTCTTCCTCATGGTGACATTACAGGCTGGAGTTGAAACTGTTTGGAAACTGCTGACATTTCCATGCCCTGCTGTGTTTAGATAAACATCTAATGTTAAATGCTTACTTTCTTATAACTGTCAAATGCTTGTTTTAAGGGTAGTTGTGAATTTCTGACCCTGGTTTTCTGAGAAACACTCTAACCGTCTCTTCAATGTACAAAATTTCAGATTATCTGCCTGGAGCTATTAGCTACTTCTTTGCCTGCAACCATGGCCATTTAGTTACTGGTTACTAGACAGAGCTGTCTAACATGGAAAAGCAGGTGGTTTAAGTACACTGGGGGGTCATGAACAGTGGAACTGGACTGATGTACTTTTAAAAAATTGAAATTATTATTCCAACATAAACCCCTTTCAGACAACTGAAAAAGAACAAGTTATGGTGAAGACATGGCTTGGCCCAACACTCTAAAGGGATAAGGGCCTCCATAGATGCAGTAGGGTGGCAGAGGAAGCCGGGAGTATATGCCACAAAACCTGACTCGTCAGAGAATCTGTGTAGGGTGCAATGAAGTTGTCCTTGCTCACAGATGGTTTCCACTAGACCAAAAGTACAGTCAGGACTGCAGGAAGTGCCAAATTGTGAGATGGGAGCAGTGACACATGGGGAGGGCTGCTCTTGAGAGAAAACATGAAAAGAATGCTGTTTTCAACTGCTCAGTGTTTGTGAAGGAAGGTAACACCATGGGAGAGCAAGTTGCTGCTCTGATGCTGCACATCAAACATATTGAAACTAGAGCCTGAGCCCCTGCAAGAGGACACGTCCACCAGACTGCAACAAAAGAGCACTCAGGAAAGTACTGCAAGACCCACAGACAAACCTGCTATGAAATACTGAAAATATGTTACATCCTGAAGTCAGAGAGGTACAGAGGGCAGAAAATAGCTTGATCCTGAGATGACAGAAAATCCAGCAGCCTGAGGGGAGCCAACTCCCCCTATCAGTCAGTCTGAGAGCTAAAGCCAGGCAGAAGTTGAAGCTCAATGCTACCAAGCATAGCTCACAGGGTTAAACCATCCCACAGACCATACAAACAGCATACAAAGTATGTGAGAAGACGCAGCAGACAACGTTAATAAGCTGAAAGTGAGGTTTTAAAACGCCCATCTTATCAGAGACTTTTGCAGGCAGGAAAACCTATGTGAGGCACCATGGACTGTGGGCTTTGTTTTGCTCCACAGCTAAGACTGAAACTGAACACAAAATTGCAATCCTATACTGTAGTCCATTCCTAGAGAAGTCTCTCATATGCTGAGGAGAGAACACGAAGACAGCAGAGGACAATGCAGAGAGCTGCTCATGAAGGGAGGGCAGGAAAAACCTGAAATCATGAAGGGGGAGCACAAGAGGGGCACCCAGGAAGAATAGGCTCTAACCGTAAAACTCCCAACATACCATTAAACACTGATTCTTCTTTCGAAAGCTTGCAAACAAAAATGTCACAGTACTTTCAAATAGAATCATAGAATTTTACATTGAATCATTAACATTAGAAAAGACCTTTAAGATCTTCAAGTTCAATTATCAACCTAGCACCACCACCATGCTCACCATTAAGCCATGTCCTCAACTGCCATATCCACATATTTTTTGAACACTTCCAGGGAGGGTGACTCTGACAATTCCTTGGGCAATCTTTTCCAAGACTCTTTCAGTGAAAAAAATATTTCCTGTTATCTAATCAAAACCTCCCCTGATGCAACCTGAGGCCATTTCCTCTGATCTTGTCACTGGTTGCCTGGGAGAAAAGGCTGACGCTCACCTGGCTACGCCCTCCTGTCAGGGACTTGTAAAGAGTGATAAGGTCTCCTCTGAGCATCCTCTTCTCCAAGCTAAACAACTCCGGCACCCTCAGCCACGCCTCATTAGACTTGTCCTCCAGACCCTTCACCAGCTCTGTTTTACTTCTCAGGACATGTTCCAGTACCTCCATGTCTTTCTTGTAGTGAGGGGTCCAAAACTTAATACAGGATTTTAGCTGTGGCATTGTCAGTGCTTAGTAAAGAGCGACAACCCCTTCCCTTGTCCTGCTGGCCACACTATTTCTGACACAAGCCAGGATGCCATGGGCCTTCTTGGCCACCTGGGCACACTGCTGGCTCATGTTCAGCTGGCTGTCAGTCAACACCCTCAATCCTTTTCTGCCAGGCAGATTATAGTATCTTTCATCCTAGTAATATCATACTGCCTTTCTCCTAGCTCTCAATTACTTACTACTACTATTTGGAGTAACTTCCAGGAACAACTGCCTGAAGTCCAGCAGTGGCACAATAACAAATTGTTACATGAGGCAGATCTTTAGCTCCTTAAATTGAGGATAAGCACAGCAAAGTCTACAGAAAACCCCCCAAACACTAAAAAACCTACAATAAAAGGCTTCTCTGCTCTCACAGTTGCCAGTCTTCCCTGAGGCTTGCCAAAGCCCTGCCTCATTGGGTAAAGCCATCATCACATCTCAATACAAGTCAAGAGTGTGGCAAAATCTTAGTCTGAATGAAACTCGGTGTTTTGCCACTGTTGCTCAAAGCTGAATGAGGACTCCATACACTGAGCCCCACTGCTGCTCTGCTGTTGGTTTTTGTCTATGTTTGACAAATATGATCCTGCTTGGTCCCCCATGAAAATAAAGAAAAACTACCAACTGGTGCCCTCAGCCTGATATGCGGCTGCTCAGCACAACCTTCGGAAGAAGAGTTAGTCACTTAAGGAAAAGTTACTTAACAGAATTGTGTACTAAGGACGTATTGAATGTGCTTGATGCTTCATACCAGAAAGAAGTCAATGAATGCTTCAAATTTTTGTTGTAAAAGCCACACTGGAATAAAAGAATTGGGAGCACTACAACCAATTTTTTCCACTATAACCTTCCTATTGGTTTTAACCACAAGGATTAACAAAGGTAGTTAATTCTCCAAGTTGATGCCTTGCTGGATGTGGTTGCTGCTCCAGTGTCCTCATCAGACCTTTTCTCTCAATTAGCCTGGGAAAATCAACAGGACATATTCAAATGCTTTGCTGATGCACTAGGGTATGGAGAAAAAACCCTTAATTTTGTCACCTGCCATCAGAGAGCTGACACCCTAAGAGAAAAGGTACCAGCTTGCTGTGAAAATGTGCTTTTATAAGTCGCATGAGTATCACTCATTAACACCATTAGCTAAACAGAAAAGCATTTGAATTTCAGGAAAGTACAAAGTGATATAATTAAACCACACAAATTTTTCAGTTGGTTTTAATAAATAAGAAATGAGGATGTACAACGTATTTTTTAGGGGCTACTAGATGTAACAAAGAAAACATGCTTAGTGAAATGATATGACAGGCTCAGGCTGTAAGAGCACTTGCTGCTATCAGTAAATTAATTAGATCCCCAGAGATCAGAACACATTTCAAGGCTCCCTTTTGTTTTCAGGCTTCAAGGTGTATGCGGTTTGTTGGAAGTTCTGTGTGCTTAAAACCCATGGTTGGTTCAAAGAAAAGAGAGGAGGAAAAAAGGAAAGGAAAGCATTACTGATTTGTGGAATGGGCTTGGCTAGTGGGGGAGACTGGCATTTCCAGCCAACAGATCAAGCTGCTGCATTTGTGCCCATCTGGGATTTGCTCACAAATGTATTTTTCTGGCCTGGCCTCACAGGGAATGCTGCTTGCTACCCTTGCTGACAGCAAGTGAGCTCTTTCAGGTACTCACCGATATTGGCACCTCTGCTTACAAATGTAAAATGGAAACACTAGAATAAAACAAAGCGTGTGAAATGCACACAGATGGATAAGGGTATGCTTGATGGAATAAATTTAAAGCAATTGAAATATCAGGGGTGTTGCAATTGCAGGTAAGAATATAACCATGCCAAATGAAGGATTACCCTTCATTTGATGTTTCTTCCCCTGTGTGCAGTTCTTCCCAGAGGAAATCTGAACTAAGAAAATCTGGATTACAAAGTGGTTTTTCTACCTGTTCGACTAAAGTTGAATCTTCATTAGGTTTTTGGTGTGTTTTTTAAAATCCAGTTATAACACAAAATAAGTATAACTCAATTCTACAAGCTTTCCTGTGCCCTGCTTGGACACTGTCAGTCTTTACTTCTGCCCAGCAATGCAAAACAAGGTTCAGCTACTTTCCAGACATCTCTACATTCCCATTTTTAATTTCATGGCACAGCTCTCTCTGACCACTGTAGAAATGTAGCCCTTACCTGCAGTGAGCTTCTCGAAGCACACACAGTGAACTGATGTTTGCTCTCTCAAGAGCAACCTAACCTTCCCTCCACCCTCAAATAACAGGAACCTTCAAAGACTTGGCAACGCTGCTGCAAAGATCACTAAAAATATACATTAAAAAAACAGGCCTGGATTATTATCCATCTAGGATCTATTCAATCTCTTAATAGTCAGTATAATGAAAAGGCTATTATGCTATTCCTCTCATATGAGAATATCCTGTAGCCCATTTTTTCATAATTCAGTAATTCCACAACACAATCTTAAATTCCTTGTTAAGGTTGATTTTCTCTATTGTATGAATGGTTTATTTTACACATAAATACTGAGGAGGGTTTGTTTGCTGGACCAGAAAGCTGTGAATTGCATTCACACAGGATTAAGACACCCTTCTTTATGAATACCTACATAAAATATCATACCCTAAAAGGGCTAATTTAAAAAAAAAAAAGCTAGTAAATGAGTGAAAAAGTGGTGAAAAGAGGAAAGTATGAACTTGCATGCTGGACTTCAAATCTTTCCCTGGAGGACAAATTATACAGACGTGACAGAAATTAGGAGTTTGAAATGTCCACACTAGTATTCATAATTGTTAATACTTACACTTCTGAATTTCTGGTTTGACCATTGTAAAAACAGATACTGTGTAAATTATAAGCAAGTTGAATCTACATGTTATGAGACACATTTCCTTTCCAAAGTAAATCTTGTAAAATGTTAATATCAAAAGGCCTTTTTGGGGATCAGTTGTCAATCTGTCTTGAAATACTACATTGTAAGTCAAAACAGATCATTGACAGCACAGTACATTTCCGTATTTCATCTGTTAAAAAATAGGGAAAACTGTCAACATGACAAATTTGAATTTGTACAGTGAGGCTATTTTTAAGTTACTGATTTACTTATCAAAGAATAAAAAAGATGACCAACATGACCACTTGACTGGGGCATTGACAAGGTGGAGGAATCTCCAGAAGTCTGAAGTTGAGGGGAAAGCCACGGGACAGACAGCAGGTGGACTGGCATGGGAGCAGCTCTGCGAGAAAGGACTGGAAGGCTGGACCACAGGAGTGTTGCCAACAGAGCAAGGAAATTACTCTTGTCCTTTGTTCAGCACTCACAAGGTCCCATGTGGAGCACTCTCTGGTTTTGGGACCCTTCAGTAGCAGCAAGTACTTTGAGAAACTGGAGAGGCTCCATTGGGCGAGACACTGTGATGGATAGAGGGCCAGAGCACGGGTTGTGTGAGGAATGGCTGAGGCACTGGACTTGTTCAGCCTGGAGAAGAGCACGCTAAGGAGGTAACTGATGTCACCAACAACATACGAGGGGTTATCAAGAAGACAGAGGGAGGCTCTTTGCAGAGGTGTATGGTAGAGGAGTGAAAGAAAACAGTTGCAAGTTGTGGGGAGAGTAATTCTGACTGAAAACAGGGAAGTTGCTCCTTAAAGTGATAGAAGCTCAGCACTTAATTAGATATGCCCAGATGTCAAATTTTCCTTCATGGAGATGGTCAGATCTCTCCTGGAGAAGCCCTTGAGCTCCCATGAATGAACCATCCCTGACTGCAGAGCAGGGCAGAAATCCAGACCAGATGACCCCTTAGAGATCACTCCCAATCTATATTACTCCACAGTTCACTATTCCATTTTGGATATTATTTCCCCAGTTACAACACATTTTAAAACGCCTTTTAGAGCAACATTCCTTTTAAGAGTTACAACATGTTGGCATGTTGTTTTATGTGGGTATCTAGCAATGTTTTGGCATGCAAGAGGAAAGGGACACCCCACACAAAGCAGTGCAAGAGCAGAGGATATAACTCCTCATAACTAATACTACTTTTTATGCTGGAAAGATACTTCACTTTCAAAGAAAAAAATGAGAGATGAAATCCCAATTCTTCACTTGAATTAGTATATTTTAAATGTCCATATTAAAGTAGTATAAATATATAATTTTTATTAACAAAAAAAAATGTGGAAAAAATGACCAGATAATAGTAAAAAGACTTAAAAAACAGATGGAGATCAGGACCATTTGAAAACTGAAGTCTTATGAAAAATATATGTACTTAAGAGCCCACCTTTCTAATTACAGTAGTAAAAAGAACCAGCTCCATCACTATATTACCAGTTTCTGTCAGTGCTGCAGTGGCTATTAAAAAAAAAATTAAAAGCTTTATAAAAATTACACTGAAAATTATTTACCTGAGTTTCATGAAAATTCACTTGGAGTTCTTCAAAGCCACAATAGTATTACAAATATTAGACTGCTTTCATTGAAGAAAGAATTGATTTCAGTGCTACACTGATGAAAACTCTTTTGCAACAGCATCTGTTTTAATTTGTTTTGCATTAATGCCATATTATTTGAAGTGTTTTAATATTACCGACTGAATGGTTTCAGGCAGCAGCTTTTCCTGTAACACGTAAAATTTGTTTCAATTTTGTTGATACATGGTGGGGGGAGGAGGGGGGACACAGCCAAGCCACGTGATTCCTGTTGTTTGCAACCCCTTACCTCAGACCTTTGGAAAAACACTGTTCAGACAGTATGGTATATTACATGTTTATGTAACTTAAGACTAGTGCATCTGTAAGTGATTATCTATGCCCTTGAAAAGACTGACCACAAACCAACAACTCTTTAAAATGGTTACAAGTTGTATGAAAAAAGAAGAAAAATATGGAGAAATATATTTCTGTGAGGTTTCTCAACCTGATTCCTTTTCACATTTAGATAAAGAAATAATCTACCAATTTGCATACAGCTGAATACAAATTTTTGAAGTATGCTGTTTATGATGACCCTGTCCTCAGACTCTATTTCTGTGTCTCAACCACTCCACTTAGAAGAAGCAACACTGGAATTTTTCGTAGATGCAGTGGAAATTATAAAGTTGTTTATATTTTTGCATTCAGTTTACTATACATTGTTACCACCTCTGGTTTAGATAGACAATATTTCTATGAAATCAAACAAAATGAAGATACAAATCTAAAACCCTGTGCAAAACCTGAGTTCTTCAGACTATGTGTGATCTAGCCTAGTAAAAGCATATGTAGCATCTTTGATCAAGAGATAACCAAAATGCTTTAACATCAAGCATGAAAACTAAAAATCTGTACCTTTTTCAAAAGGGAAAACATTTAGGAGCAACAAAAAATAAACACAATTGACTTGTAATACTGAGTGCATCTCAGCTCTGTACAACTGATCTTGTTTAAATATATTTTGTAGAAGCACCAAATTTGGTAATTACACAGATTCACAGATTAATTTAGGCTTGAAAGGATGTGTAGAGGTCATCTAGTTCCAGCTCCTGCTCAAAGGTGGTCCCAAGGCTGTGTCTGATCAAGTTCAGACCATCTCCATGCATGGAAATGCTGATATTATGGTCAACTGTTCAACCATCACCATGGTGGAAACATTTTCCATTATGTCCTTCCCATGCTTTAACATATGCCCATTGCATACCATGATATAACTGTGCACTTTTGAGAATAAAGGACCTACTTAGATATCAACAAGTTCAACTCCAACAATCAGGAAATGCCAAATGGTCTTGCTCCTGCTTCTCTGTTGTAAAGGATTATCCCTCAGTTTTCACTGATGCCACAATTTTTTTGCATGGAACTCTCAGAGCTTTCCAGGTCCAAAAGACAGAACACAGTCTGTATGGAATAAAATTGTCTTTGGCAGGATTTTTCCATTACTGGGAGAAATTCAGCCTATTCTGTGCTCCAGGTTGTTGTGGCTGGCCTCTTGGCAGGTCCTGGCATTCCTCATTAAGGCCATCTCATTCACCTCAAACCACTCAACGCTTGATGCCATGTATGTCTCCCTCTCCACCAATGCATTAAACATTTTACCTGTAATTTAATTTCACTACTGAAAAATCAGGATTACAGATACTATTTTGCTTCTCGAGAGCACTTAGAGCAGAAGGAGATGATGTTTGTAAAGGTCTCAGATTGCATGGCTTTGAAAGGAAAATGAAAAAATGCAAAATTGCATATTTACTGCATGTATCATGAATATGGCTTGAGATTATTGACTGAACATTAGGAGACAGTTCAGCTAACTCATCCAGCTACTATGATGAAACAAAATTGTCTTTAAATGCCTACTATAATCATACAAACACTTTATTGAGTGTTTTAAAATCACAAGATGCAAGCAAGGGCTATCCAGGCCTAAGAAATCTACTTGAACAGGACTAAATGTGCTTCTTGTTTATGGTTCAGTAGACATTATACCAGTATCCAAAAAAGTTTCAGTGGCCATTCTCATGTCTTAAAAAGGAAAATCAAAACAGAACATTTTTAATGAAATCAGGGTGGTTTTGTGATTATCTAGAATTAGGGGTGAGAGTGTTTATAATATGGTGCAAAATTAAATTAAATAATAACTCAGACCAGCAATGTCTATACAAGTCTAATGAAAGATACTTGTGCTGACAATTTTGTGTTATGATATAATTTTAGGATATTAAATCCCACATTGAAACACAGTAGGAAAGGGAGTAAAAAGTAGACATAAAAAGCATTCATAAGGAGTGTCCTAATAGAGTTTCTCAAACAGAAGATTTCAATTCCATCTTGCTTCTGCCAGGTAAATAACTGCTTTCATTTTAAGAAAAAAAAAAGCCAACTCCTAAATTCTACTTCAACAAGTTTGTAACTTACTATGTGACTTCTCAAAAGCAACACTGGGAAGGCAATCTGTTAACAGAGCCTGATTTAATCTATATCTGAAGAGTGAATATCACTAAAGCCTGTTTTAATGGTCAAAGGTAATGGGGAAAAAATAATTATATGGGTTTGAAAACTGAAAAAAAAAATGGAAAAAATCATCCTTACAGGAAAATTTTTTAACTTTTGAGTATTTTCTATATAAAAGTTTTTGTTTCCACATTTTTTTTTAATGAGGACTCATTAAAGAGAACTTAGAAACAAAAAAGCCCTCCGCTCCTGTTGTCAGGGAGCAGGTGTATGGCTTCATTTTGTATGAGTAGGATGTAGGGAATAAATCTTTCACTCTTATTAACTTTGTCTTAACCCTCTTATAGATCCTGTAGCTGCAGGAATGTCAGCTTCACAGTGAAGAAAGTCTAGGCAAGCTTTTACTGAAGCTGAATGTTTCAGGATTCATTTTGCAAAGCCAAAAGCATATCTCAGTGTATATAACAAACAGATCTATACCCATCTTACTAGTCATAAATGAAGCAGACCAAGGCAATATTGCAGAAAATTATTAGTATTATAACAACAGCTACAGTTCATTTTTCTCTCCTAGAAAGAGCAAGCCTACTTTGGTACTGTGGCATTTTATGAAATGTGACGTATCATGCCAGTATTCATGAGTACTATTACCATTTTGGTTTCACTTGTATGTTATGATTTAATCTTGGATACGTATCTTGGATATTAGTGCTAAGCTGCTTTACTGCCTGAGATGTCTTCATGCTTATATCCCATAACACAATGTTGTGCAATTAAGACATATTTCAAAATTAAATAGATTTTGGCTGGAAGACAAGAAGGGAGAGTGGTGCTTCCTCCCATTAGTGATGTGAAGCACTGTTGTTCTGAGATGCTGTTCCCTCTGTGCACCCCAAAATGTACCATTTGCACATCTCTCAAACACCTTCATGGGCTGTGTCTGCAGCTGCAACCCCTGCACCTGCAATCAGCCCAGATCCCAGTTAAACTCCTTCATACTGGTGGGCCCTGCCAGGACAATGGCTATGGGAAAACAAAGCCCCATCAGATGGGACTTCTTTTACATCCCAAAGCCCCTTAATTTCTCATGGGGCTGTCTAAAGAAGCCCTTTACTCCATGGTTCCTCTGCCCTTTCTGACAGCCTGGGCAGCCAGGGTATACTCTAACCACCAAGTACCTTGAGTGCAGAAACTGTGTGCATGTGCTTCTTTATTATGGATTGTCTTTAAAAGCTTCTTGTTTCTTGATAATTTGTTTGGAACTTTGACAAGGAATTAATATTGCTCACTGATTTTCCTTTGGGTGCATCTAAGTCCCAAAAGTCACAATGAGTTTGGGAGACTGGCTCAGGTTCCTTGTTCAATTTAATGTTTAGGTCCAAGCTTTGCACTGATGGAAATAACTTCCTGTAATACTTAAGTAACAAGCAGAACACAGAGAAAAAAAATCTCAAGGATGAATTATCAGTACTTATTTTGCACTCCTGTTTTGGATTTGGATTGTTTTCTTGGCAGGATAAAACAAATCATAGTCCTTTGTTTGAAAAATATTAGAGAAAGATTGTCTAGTATAAGTCTTTTTTGTTTTCTCCTTTTACCTCACAACTACAGATGGTTTGCTTTTTACAGACACATGACAAACACATTATTACTGTACAGCATTAAAGCTTCAATTAGTAAGAACAAACACAGTCACACAAATTATCATGCACTTTTACCATTTCTCCCCTTTTGTTCAGTTATATTGTTGTAGAAAATATTACATTGTTAAGGAAAACATTACATACCCAACATTTTCTGCATCTTCATCACACTCAGCCCTGTATTTGCAAACTCCACATTTTGAGTGTTTTCTCTGAACTTCTGTCCCAGATCCTTCATACTCTGAAAAAAATAAGGTATTGTTAACAGAAAGCATGACTTTCAAATTAAGTTCTGATTTTGCTTACCTAAATCCATTTGCCTTCAGGAATCCTGTCAACATGAAGCTATCACACACTGAAGCTATTAACCTTCATAGTGCTCCCTTTTCAAAATCAGTCAATTGGAGGTTGGTAGAACCGTACCAGTGATAGAAATGCATCCCTGAAAACACTAATGCTTCATTGATTGGCTCTTCCTTTATTCCTATTTCAGTCATTTTCATTTATTCCCGCTCCACCAGACACATAACTGGCATTGACATGTGTCCCAGTCACATTTACTCTTAATTGCCACTTATAATGTATAAATCCTGTCCCTTTTGATGTCCTTGAATATTAGGAACTAGAGTTTTAATAGTATTTTCTCTGTCAGTCTTTAATTATAGATATCCTTATGCAAGGTTAATGTTTGCATTTTTCCCTCTTTTTGATTCCCAACTATGATATTAGTCACTGATCATATGTCATATATGCTGTGGTGTATTTTCCAGATTACTCTATTTAGTTCTACAGGAATAAAAGACAAAAAAGTCATCTTAACAAGAAAGTGGTAGAAAGGCTATGTATTCTAAAAAGTAAAATCACTATCTCAAATATTCTGATCCTAAAAACATCTACACCAATCTTACTGTTGACACGGACATCAAAACTCTTGAAGTAGAAGAGAAATAAGTGATACTTTTACTGTTTCACTACCATTAACCACTCCTATTTTTGATTTTCAACAAAGTGGTGAGGGAGAGCTAGATATTTGAAATGAAGGACAAGAAGCACAGAAATCTACAGAGGGAGTCCAGAACTACTTAAAGTATCCAGTACTGTGGTGGTGCATGGCTGGCTACACAAGGCTGTCGGATGGACAGAGATCAAAGTGATTCCTTTTCTCACAGCAGCTTTATGTTCTGTAGCAACAGTAAATCAAACGCCACCAATGAAACAGCTGCATTTACATTCCTTAAATGTAAACAGGAAAAAAGAAATCCACAGCAGCCCCTTTCTAATTTTCCTGGATCTTCGCTGAAAGGAATCTCTCCTTCCTGTCTGTGGGGCTGGGTTTCCATGAATAATAGTGCAGGAGAGACTCTCAAATTGATTTCTGTCTAAAGTATGTTGTGCATTTTTCAGAGATTAATACATATCAAAATTTACTACAGAATTCCCACTGTAGAAATTCTATCACCCCTCTTATCAAGTTGGAGTAGAGGTAATTTGCTTTTATCTTTACAAATGTAAATCTTAATTGATTTCTCCTTCTTTCTAGATATGACATTCCTATGCCTGCACTTGGCATTTTAAAATGTCCTTTAGTGTCAGATCTCACTTTTGCATGCCAATAAGTGATCCCCTATGGTTTGAAAAAGTTAAACAAATGGCACTGCTCACCGCTTTCATTTGTGGTATTTCCACTACTTTTGCTATTTTTAAGACCTTTGGGGCCCTTTGTCATCATGTTGACACCTCTAGGAGTTACAGGTACAAAAGCTGGATATGTTGCTCCAGAAGAGTTGCCACCAATGCCAAATACCATCTATGACAGTCTTCAATTTAAACATATAACAATCATATTACTTTTAGAAGATTTTTCTACACTGACCATCACTTTTCACATTTACTTTATTATCCACCTTATTCCCCAATGAGTCCTTTTCAGGGTCAACACTCTGTAGGAGAGAGGCCAACATCAAGGAAAAATCACCTAGACTGGACTCAATACATCTAACTCTGTCCTCAGACATTAAAATCCTTCTCCCTTATGCACACTGTTATCTCAGTGACCTGTTCTCTGTCATCCACTCCAAACCAGTACCTACTGATTTCCTGCAGGTCACCAGTGGAAGGGGCCACAAGGCCAAGATCAGTCTCTAGAAACACACTCATTTTCTAACAACTTTTTAACATTTAATGATCTCTGGATTTGCAATATTTTTGCACATTAGATGTGTGCTGCATGGATGTTGTGCTCTCTAGTTACTTAGACTTGTATGAGATTAGAGATTGCATTTGACTGGCAAAGATTATGGGTTGAGGTGGTACACTTACACAAAATGTTCTGTTGTACAAACACCTTTCTTGGAAAAATAAATTTTTAAAAAGGTGGTTTTCTCAATAAAGGTTTTCCATGAACTCATGGCAACTGGCATTAAATATTTTCTCCTCCCTTAATTCTGTACTCAGTTGATTTTTTAGTTGACCTTCTATTTCACTGTTGTGCTTCTGATATGTGCCAGAATGAGAGGTTATTGCCTTCCTACCATCACATTTATCTTTTCTGAAAATATTTGTATAGTATTTATTATTATTATTATACTGAAGAGAGACAAAACAGTCCCAAACAGCCCATAGAATTCTTTACTATCCCATTTTAATGCTTTCTGGTGTAAACCAGACAGATCTGCTGGTTACAAACCATGTCTCCAACACTCGGTGCTTAATATCCTTCTATGGTACTGATAGCATGGAAAATATTTCATCATACCCTATATATATAATCTGACTTGACCACAAATGAAACCAGAAGGCTTTACTTAGCACTTCCACTGCACTACTAGCATTTCAATTTTGTAATGGAGCAAGAGACATAGCACATACACACACATACACGTACATGCACATGCACATCCTTCCTCTCGAGCTTTTTCCTCTGCTCCCTCTGAATGCCCCAAACAACTTATTATTTTCAGAAATAGTACCCCACAACTACTTGTTCATTGTTTCTGTATACAATTTGGTGCAAAATTGTCTCTCCTTCCCCCCCTCTCTAAAATTGTTCTCTACCTTTTAAAATTAGGTTTGTTTAAAAAAATGTGGCCTTTTTTTTCTTGATCTTGCTGGACCTCATGCATAGAATTATTTCTCTCTACAGTAATTTGCTTTTGTATAATAAACATCTGCAAGTCAAGAACATCTGCATCTCGGGTACTAATAATTTACACCCATCATGATTAAGTATAATACAGATAAATGCAGAAGATGCTACATTTCCAGCTTAAGTGATAGTCACATACAATTTTCCAAAGCATCTTTCCTAGTTGTGCTCCTCCTGGCTACTGTAAAAATTAACCCTGTCCTGGCCGGAACTAAGAGAAATTCTTCAAGAAAATACAGCTTTTCCCACCAATACATAATAGATGAATGTTTATTTTCAGCCTGAATTGGTAGCAGACCTGTACACCTGGATACTGTTAGTTAACCCATTAATATCTGAGAGCATGTTTCTCTGGTGTAAATGTGTTCAAATAGGCAAGGTATCCCTTGACTGCCCCTCCCTTATCCTTTCACCCCCACATTTGATTGTTCCCACATAGGTTGTAGCCCTAATGTTAATATTCCAATCAATCACATCTTTCCAGCACATTTCAGTAATAACAATTAGGTCAAAATATGCTCCCAAATGAGCAATTGAACCCCCTCTTGTTTATTATGCAAGTTTCTAATATTGATAAAAAGATAATTACAGAATTTCTTCTCCTTGGTTTTGATGGTATCTTGATTAATTCTGTTCTTTGACATCTTAATTTCATGTTGAGTGAAAGCTCATTTTGGCTCTCTTTTCAGCTTATGTGTTTCAGGGCAGTGCCTCATTAACACTGTCCTTCAAAAGAAATGAGGCACAAGGATAGGATCAGTGGCTCCCAGTTGTCTCTCTGAGCTGCTGTGCTCCGTAACACTTCTCGAGTCATTATTCCTCTGCAGAAGATGGCCAGCTCTATCTTAGGAGCTGCAGGGTAGGAGTCTGCAAATGGACAGCAGCTCTAGAGGAATTGGACAGCAGTAAATTGCTTCCCTCAGCAACTCATTTGTGTGTTCCTACAATGGTAATATGGCTCAGTTTCTGCTGAGGGCTTTCAATCAGGCTGGAAGCAAAAGCATCCATCTGTGTCAAGGTGATGTTTGGTCTGCCCTAAGGCACAACTTGGAAAGGGAACTGTGCTGTACATCTGTATTTATCACTGCTCGCAGTGAAGTGGGGGGAGCTCGTGGAGAGCTGCAACGCCTTAGCAGCCATGTGCAGATAGAATAAAGATTCCTTTGTCTGGGAAAGCCCCTCTGAAAATCAATTCCTATCTGTTTTGGAAGTACAGTGGGTTTTGCTGTAACTAATGGGAGCAACTAATCTCAAAAGTATTTCAAAAAATAGGAATGACCGCAGCACATCCTCTTCTGCAGCCCAAAGTACGGAAGAACCTCCATCCTGTGATCAGACTGTGATTCCCTCAGTACAGCTAGCACTGGAAATTCCTCTCAAAATACAGAATCACACATTAAGGACTGCAATTCACTCAACAGTTCAGTGACTTCTCCTACCTTCCATTAATTTTTAGAGCAACTTTCATGATACACTTAGTTAAATAGAGATTGCACCCATAATTTGAAACAAAGCTGCAAACTTGCTCTTTTGTCTATAAGTATAGATTTAAAGTAAGTGCACCAACTACTCTTAGCTATCTCAAACTTTTAGCAAGTGATGTCTTGAATTTTCTTGACCACACTGCTTGATTGTATGCAGAAGCAATATTTGACAGTGTGGAAGGTCCTGCTCTCTTATCCAACCACCCAGCTGGCTTAGAAGCAATGCCTGGCTTTGTATAGCAGAGGTCTATACTCGTCTGAAAAATCCTTTCCCTGCACAGTGTAGACCACACACTGCAGCTCTAAGTGTGTTCCAGTAAAGGCACCAGCCTTTGGAATTTGATGGTGCAAGAAGGGGCATTACAGGTTTTACGCAAGGATGCCGGGTCTATTTATGACTGAGGTGCCTGGAGGAGGGGAGTTTGAAGTTTTATTCCCTAATCACAACTCAATCAAGATGATAAGCTTGCTCAGTAGTTATGATAATGATAGCATGTGAGCTTATAAGCAAAGAAAGTGAGGACGTGCACTGCAAGACTCCCTACCACCACTAACCTTGCTATGTGATACATATTTTATACACCTGACATCTGTAACTTCTGGTTTGTTTCTGTGCACATGACACCATGGATAATGTGAGACTGGATCAGCTTTCACACTGTAGAAACCTCCAACTGGAGAACTCTAGTAACCATTCACTCCAGTGCCCTGCTTCAAATGTAGCTAACTCCTTTTTCTCCAAAGGAAGACACAACAACTTCAGAGTAAGCACCAGGGAAATTATGCACAAGTAGATGACGGTGGAAAAGGACAAGAAAGTCACCAGATGCCATTTGTAGGTGTCCCACAATTTCATGAACATACTGAATGCCTTTCTGCAGGTCCTGTGCAGGCTATATGAGATGAACCTGCCCTCATTTGCTACCTGTCATCCTGCACAAGAAGCAAGAGAAATCTGTCTTTATGTGGCCCTGGCTCCAGCATCCTTCCAAGCAAGCTCCAACCCCCTTGAAAAACCTGCTTAGAATAACTTTCCTCTGAAAGGATGCCTGAAAATTTAGGTCCTTAGACTCTGACTTTATGAACCTTTGCTGAAAACATAAAAATTCTTGCAAGCTTTATTTCAGTGGTAATTTTACCTATATTGAGTAGAATCTTGACAGAAATAAATAGGGCTATTTGAAGCTAAAGTGATGCTCCATGACAAGTCACATGATAGAATCTGCACTCAAACCTTTCCAAGTCTCACACCATTATAGGAATAGGTAAAAGGTGTGATGTTAATCACTGTCGAGTTTCTCCAGACATACTAAAATACATTCAAACAAATCAGTAGCACTATTACAAATTAAAAAATATTCGAGGTTCTAAACTGTGTGTGTTTATTCCACCCTGACTGTGTGACAATTACTGGATAAGTGTTGTCCCCAGTGAGGGAAGGAACAGATGGCAGCCTGGTAAAAAGCACATACTGTATATCAATTTATTAATTACTAAATTCAATCTGCTAGACGTTCATCACAAGATACTTCAGCTATTAAATTCCAGAGGGATTAGAAATTCAAAACAAATTATTTTAATAATAATTAACTTAGCTATATGTATTGCAAGCATGTTATTTTCTTAGCTTAGAAGCCTGAAATGATTGGGTGCCATCTGTCTAACTACAAATATATCTTTTTTTATTATCAAAAGTGCATTTTGCTCAGGTACACCCATAAACACTTAACAAATAGGATTAAAAATTAATGTTATGGGCATAGAAGGACACTTAGAAATCTCACCGTTGTTGGCTAATTGCCAGAGCACAGAACCTGCCTCTTCTAGGACAGTGATTCCTTTCTGAGAAGCTGGCTAGAAAAGTCATTGCTATTTTTTAGGTCTTTGGTAGTGCACATAACAAATGCTGATGGTTTTCAACATATCCTTGCAAAGGCCTAAATATATGGCAGAGTCAACATCACAGCTGCAAGCTGCAATCCTGTTTATGTACATGTGGCAGCCAGAGGACCATTTTTCTGCCCCAGTCTACAAGCTGTGGAAGTACATTCAGCAGGTCAAATAGTTTTACAACTTACAATTGGCAGAGATGAACACAAACCTGAGCATATGTCTTTTTCTTCACCAGTTCTGCCTCAAACTCTAAGAAAATACAGTTTAAACAAAGTGGATCAAGACCTAGTTGTATGACTCTATTCTTCAGAACAGGAAAATTACAGAATGTTTCATAGGAGAATATAGAGAGAAGCCCACATCTTAAATGCAAATTTAAAGATCCCACCATCTTCAGCTGTGACCCCACCAAAGAACTCTTTTGGGTCTGAGTCCCCAGTCTGAGTCCCCATGACTTTCTGTAGGGGTGAAACATAATGGTAGAGTCCTGAGGTTATTGAAATTTCTCAAATTTCTGAATTAACAATCATATACTCTTCTGAGAAGTGACTTCAGGATACCCATTGCTACTAGTGATCAACTGCTTGGTTTCATAACTGCAATTTTTATGATGCTAATTGAAGGTTCAGACTTCTGAAATTAGAAAAATGTGTAATTTTATTACAAATCTTTATTAATGCTGTGCTATCAGAGCATAGAAAATGGAAATAGCTTATTCAAACTGTCAGAAGGCAACTAGACAACTGTGTCACCCTTAAAAAATGTATTATTTCACCTCATTTAGATGTACTGAAAAAATTCTCCCACTCTTAATCCTTTTCCCTAGTACCTTTGTAACAGTAAACATGATTCGGGGAGAAGCTGAACCAGTAGCTCCGTGGTCTTTAGTGCTTTTTTGTGGCAAATGACAACTTCTAAGGAAAAATATTGCCTGAAACAGTCTTTGAGGAAGAGGACTTCTGCATTTTTTTAATTGGTTCTAAATCTACTGGTTTGTTTTTTTTTCTTTTAAAGTTGAAATGAATGCATTTAACATCACACAGTTTGGAAGTAGGAGGGGAAGTCTGCATCAAGTGAAGTTTCAGAATCATTAATGAGCTTCTTCCATGTCTGGATAATGAAAAAGAACAGTGTGAACCAGTAGCACAAATCTTAGTTGCACACGAGGCAAACAGCTAATTTCAGCAGTGGAGGCTGTCACAGGCAGAGCTGTAGCAACTGAAGAGCACAACTTGGACTTTTCCTGTATTTTTCTTCAAAGTTAAAGATCTCCCAGCACACTCCATCCACACAGCAATCTCAATGCTTCCTGAACATACACAAGCAGCTGCACTCATCCATTCCATGTGTGCAAGCATCACTGCTGCATACACAATCACACTAATTGCATGTTTCTTAAACACAGCAAACACTGATTCTTTGATTAATATCTGGAAATGTAAATCTTAGAAAGAAAACACAAATCTCTAAGCTAGTAGGTTTGCTCACTTGCTGGCTCTCTCTCACTTACCCTTGCATGTTTCCACTACCACTGAAGCTTCCTTGTGCTTCCAAGCAGTAGCTGTACCTAATCCACAAGGGCACAGAGGCTCCCCATGCAATATGATTCCCATTTGTGCACCCTTATCCAAGAATATTATATTAAACAATCAGGCATGGGTGATTATTTTGTCTCACCATTCCTGACTTCCTCCAAAAGAAAATGGGGAAAGTTGGGCCAGCAAGGAGTTGTACTGCAGTCAGTCCCATAGCTGGAAGGAGGGAGGCAGGACTGTGGAATGCACCATGAAGAATCTCTGCCCTGCAGGTGACCCTCTGCCTGGGTTCCTACCCTTCCTTCAAATCTGGATCCCAAACAATGCATCTTCAGTAGGTTCATCATTCTTCCAGAAGTTTGGTTTTAATTCTAAATTCCCTTAACTTGTAATGGGTCTTCCAGGTTTTTAATGTTTCCTAGTAACAGTTTTACAGTTGCTTGAATTATAGAACAAAACCAATTCCAGATACAAAAATATGGTGGGTACAAAATTGTCCTTGAATTTTTGGCCACAGAAGAGTTCAATAAGCCAATCGACAGTGGACTCCATCCTTTGAAGGTTTGCTTTCAGACACAGGAAATGACTCAACATGCTGAAGACTAACCAACTGTTCTGCCCAAGTATTACCCAGCACCCAGTTTAGCAAGAAAGATGCACAGGGACAGGAATAATTCACTGTGTCACAAATAGCCTAGATGTATTTAAAAAAAGGAGTGCCAAGCAGGATTTTCAATTTTTCTGTTTTTATATTTTTTAAAAATTTTAAATTAAGAACTAAACCCAACTGGTTTAATACTGAACAGAAGTAGGAACATTCCAGTTGACCCAAAGGTACTCAGAAGAAACGCAAATAAATGAAGAGCTAATGTCACAAAACTGCTGGAAGACATAGTGGGTATGCTGTTCCTTCTTTATTCAATACCCAGGCCGTGCAGATACTCATCTGGGACCAGGGGAACCAGATTCAATTCTTTCTGCCTGAAGTGAACTGAATCTACATATCTCACATCACAAGACAATGCAACAACCACTTCTGCAAGGTATTGAGGGACCACCAAATCTCCTAAGCCAATGCCATTCTATTTTGCATAAATAATTCAAATTCACTGGCAAGCTGAGTGCCAGCTAACAAAGCCTTTCCATAGCATGCATCCTTCCTCCCCATCTCTTTGTCCCAGGCTCAATGAATATTTCAAGTGAGAACAAAAAGAACAGCAATGACAAAGAGACCCATTTGGGCCTCTCTTACAAGGAGGTGGTGGACTTGTGTTCACCCTCCTGCCCCAAGTCAAGTAATGAGTATATTTGAACATGGACCTTTCACCTCTTCAGCCGCAGCAAATGAAACGCAGTATGTTCTGGCCTACTTTTCTCCAAACTGCTCATGAAATTACCTAAAGAATCCCAACATCTGTCAGTTGGCTGCCAGTCTCTCCCAGACCAACAAAGTAACATTTACAAGGAACTTTAATGGGGTTTTTTGTAAACAGTTGGTAAATACCGAAGAAAAAAAAAAACAAAACAACAAAAATCCCAATTGCATTCAAACTTTTCTAAAATTGTTCTAAAAATAAAAATGAAACATGGACTAAATTATTGTCATCTGTCTCCTGAAAGAACTACATAGCAGTACTGAGGCAAGCAGGGAGCAGCCGTAGTGGAATAACAGAGCCTGGGAAACAAAGAGGGAAGAAGAAACAAACAGAGCTGCAGAAAGAGCATGATGTAATCTCCAGAAAAGAGCATCAGAAAAAAGTCACCTGTGAAGGTAAGAGGTAGTGTTTGAGCAGAAAATTGTTCCTTCAGACACTGTCCCAAAAGAAAACAAAGGTGAAAATGGCCATGTGACAGCAGCAGCCCAGGAATTTACTGATAGCATCCTTTTAAAAGAGAGGGAAATGCCTCCCCTTCACCTTGACACAGGAAAGAAGAAGCAGCTAGCTCCTGATCTTTGAAAAGTTAACTGTTCTGTTCAGCTACACAGAGATGCCATTGGTGGCTTTCCATAAAGCACATTTTCATGTAGCTATACAAGATTTACAATATTTCAAAACTCAGTCCTATCAGCCTGAAATGCAACATCTTCCTAATACAAGCAAAGCCTAAAAGCAACACAGTTTTGCTGTGTCTGTACACATCTGTATCTCAAATTTTTTATTCTATATGTATTCTTCCTAGAAGTATCAAAGATAGAATTAAGATAAAATTTTTTTAATCCTTGGAAGAAGATTAAGATGCTCAAAGATAGGAACACTTCTACATCCCATCTTTAAATATACGGCTTTGAAGTCTGTGTAACATTTTATATAAACAGATATCATAATGCAATCAATATATTTTAAGCAGCAAGTTTGACGAAGAGTAAAGTAATAACTAGATGTTTTAGACAGTAAGCAAATGAATGCAAGATAAAAGACAGTGAGAAATTTATTGTGACTGGACACTTTCAGGAGAGAAACACAAGCAAAATAGGGATCTAAATATTGTGCTGTATTGCTGGTAACAAATGAAAAGTTTTATAGGTCAAATCTGAAAGAACAACTTTGGTCAAATGCACACTACAACCTGTTCCTATACAAATACTGTTCTGAGGTGGTTCAGTGTTAACATTAAGGTTTATTTTAAACTGTCACAATTTTTCCTTAATTCATGTGGTATACAGCAGCCATGTACATAAAACTGACACACATACAGTGAAAAAGGAGACACCAAAAATGAGTATTAGTGGAGTTTGGTACTCACCTCCTTCTCCTGACCCAGAGCCATTATCTGAAAAAGAAACAGAGGGGGAAGAAAGAAAAGAAAACAAATGAAAATATTGCTCCAGGAGCAGCTGTTTGTTCAGGAACTTCTCACTGTAAAACATTACGCAGATGTTACATTTCATGAGCCAGCTGTAAAAACAAACATCCCACACAGAGTGTGGCATCCTTTAATAAAATCTGTCCACACTTGCAGTGCTCTAGTCTTTCTCTCCCCTGTCAAGACAATTTGACTCAAGGAACAGCATCATTCAATACTGAAATGAAATTGTTTTCTTAGCCTTTTTTCAACTGTCAGAGATTGAAATTTTTTAAACCCAAAAGAGATGAAGAGCACAAAGTCTGATTTTGGGAATGTTTATTTTTTCTTACCCTCTAGCCCTGAGAGTGGTATTGCAAGGAGTAACACATAAATAATCTGACTGCAGAAGTAGCTCCAGAAGAAAACTAGTCCTCAAAGTTGACTTAAGTCATCTAATGACAAAATAACTCCTCGCAGCTGAGTCAATCACATCATATAAAGATGCTCT
This sequence comes from Pithys albifrons albifrons, assembly GCF_047495875.1. Classification (NCBI taxonomy): domain Eukaryota; kingdom Metazoa; phylum Chordata; class Aves; order Passeriformes; family Thamnophilidae; genus Pithys; species Pithys albifrons. The sequence goes on from NC_092461.1 coordinate 92,340,541, forward strand.
AACAGCATAGTTATTTCATTGACATTTGATTGACTGCATTAGCATCTGATGAGTGACAGTTTTCGACTGGATCCCATTTGCATAAGCAGTTAAAGTGGCAGCAGGACTTGAGCTTCCTCACCACCCCAGGCCAACTAACTACTTCAGTGCACTATGGAGCTGGCTAGGGATTTAGTATGTGCATCCCACTGGGCAGCACTCTGCACAGCCTTCAGCTAGCACAGCAGTAAAGACAAGCCCTTAAACACATGTTCTGAGTCACAAACCTTCCTCAGCCTTTCTTGCTCAAAGGGGGAGGCAGAGGATGGAATGGGAAGTACTGTCACTGAATTGTTCCCCACCCCCATTAGCTTAGCTTCCCTGGAAGATGAGGAGGGGAGCAGAGCACACACACTGCTCATCACACACCTCTTTTCATGCCTGCTTTGGTGATGGAGAAGGCAGCTCAATTTATTTCCACAAATCTGAAAGAAGGAGGCCAGAGAGAGGAGTGGAGTTCTTACTTCCACACATGAGTTTGTTGTTCACATCAGAGGAAAGACCAAACCCTCTGTTTGCTCAGTTCCCTCCTCCGCTTTCCTTTAAGGACCCAAATTTCTAAGAATAATTCCCTCTAGTCCGTGGATGAAAGTGTGAAATTCCATGTTACTGGGTCACTTCACACATTAAAAATAATCTCCTATCACACGGGGTGTTAGGAATAGAGATTTGTTTTTTCTTGCCTAAATTTTCCTTTCTTTCCTCCTATACCACTATTCTTTGCCTAATAGACCGAGCTTTTTACTTTACAGCAATTAATGCAAAAACCAGAAGGTTTTTTCTTCCATTGACAGTGACCCACTTTATTGACAAAGCAGACAAGCTCATGTGAAATGTCATTACTGAATCACTGAAAAATATGTCCTATGATGTGGTATTGCTTCATTAAGAACTTTGACGGAGTATAATTTACATATATGAGTTAAGTATATTAGGCTTATTTGCAGTGGTGAAATTCTGTCGTAAGATGTTTTGGGGGAGAGAAAGCTGACATACAAACATGAGCAAGTTCAACTTATAATTCATGTGAAAAACGAAGGCTAAAATGTCTCAAAGAAAGCTGACCTGTTACATGTTTTTTTTTCACCTCTAACTCCCTGACTGCTTCCCCCTGTGCATTCAGCCCTGAGGTGAGAAATGTTGCTCAGTCCCAGCAGGAGGGGCTCTGGTTATAGCCCATGTGTTCTGTGGCAGGTACTGTCTGTCACACAAACAGTACAAGTTGTAACAGAGAGCTGTTTAAATGATAGAGCTGGTGCTCAGACCACCTATCTCTATAGACCATTAGCTTGATACACATGAAGCCCACTTGGCAGGACATCATAGCTACGGGATAGATCCATTCCCACTTCTCATGGCTTTCAGATCACAAGAAATAAACAAACAAACAAAGTGTCATCCTCTATAACACTGTATCATTTTCAACTTTTCCCTGGGAGCTGTGCTAGGACCCTCATCTCCAGGGTAACATGATAAACTAAGCTGGTGTTCCTGCTTTTTTCTGAGCCTTGGCTACATTTTCCCAAGCAGCTGCTGGTTAAAGGGGTAGCATGTTTTTTCAAGTTTACTTGGACAAGCCACCCTCCTCTTTTCAGGCCCTTAATGAATTTAAGATTTCCAAAAGTGGTCTCCAGGCGCCAAGATCTGCCAAGAAAGATGCTTATGTAAGTGAAGATGCTGAACACAAACAGCATTCTCCCAGCCACTGGTCAGTAATTAGAGGAGTGACTGACCTCTATCTTTACTTAAGCCATCCTTTCCCAAGTAGACTTATAAACAACTGAGATCAGCCCTGACAAGGAGGACATGGGGATGCTGACCTAACTGTGGCCTTCCAGTGCCTGAAGGGAGCCTACAAAAAAGACTGAGAGGGTCTTTTACAAGAGCATGTAGCGACAGGACAAGGAGAATGGATTCAAATGAAAAAAAGAAGGTTTAGATTAGATATTAGGAAAAAATTCTTTATTGTGAGGGTGATGAGGTGCTAGAACAGGTTGTCCAGAGAAATTGCAGGTGCCCAATCCCTGGAAGCATTCAAGCCTAAGATGGATGTAGTTCTGAGCAACCTGGTCTAGTAAAAGGTGCCCCTGCTCATGGTAGGGGGGGTTGGCACTACATGATCTTTCAGGTCCCCTTCTTATATACAAATGTAAAGGCTTCTGTTGTGAACTGCTTTTATTCATGAAGGAGTTTCTGGATAATATATTGTCCTAGTTCAACAGGTGGGACCAGTTATCACTGTGTAAGGGTGATCAAAGCTGTGTATTCTCCCCCCTCTATTCATTCCCCAAGGACAATGGGCCATCAGCAGCAGCTGCCCAGGGAGCCATTATCACCGTCACACCCAGCCTGAGGGGGGCGGAGCTGCTAATGGGCCATCAATGGTTCAACAATACCCCATGAACCCCAGAGTTAATCACCCACTGTGTGAGTCCCCACCCTGGGGGAGGGACTGGGTGCTCCCTGAGGGTACACCTCAGGTGGGTAAGACCTCGGGAACTTCTCATTGGATCTAGAGGAGCAGCAGGACCTTGACAGGAGATCACCACTCTCGACCAGACTACAGCCATCATCTGCACCAACAGGTGTTTCACTTCCTTTTGCTTTGGACTTGGGGGAACTACATGGGTCTCAGCACAAGGGCTAACAAACCCCTTTGGGTTTGTGCCCCAGGACACTGGGTTATACTGCTGGGTTTTGTGCCTTGAAAGCAATTTCCCTTTTGACTTATAATCTCTCTCGTGATGAGTTCATTTCTCCTTCCGGTTTACCTTTAAACCAGCACAAATATATAAAGAAGCACTTGGGTCAGACACAGTATCTGAATGCTGTAAGTCCAAGGCTACAGTCAGAATCTGCCTTTTTTTTTTCCTCTCTGACCTGGAACCGTTTCTGTACTGTGGGTCTGCTTTGGTGCATAGGCAGAAAAAACTCCTCAAACCCAAAAGAGTCTGCAGCCTCTCTCATTCAGGAGGAATGGCTTTTAACTCAAACTAGCAGGAAAATTGAATCCATCTCTTCCCCATTCAGGGCAACAGCTGCAAATTGCTAAGTACAAACAGGAGGGCAAACAGTCCACTGACAAATTTTAAGCAAGCAGACCCTTCCATGAGTCACTCCTAAGAGAATAATTTCTTCAGTCTAAAAGCTACAGTGTTTGTTTCAAGTTCTGCAAATAGCACTTTTCCATCTTTCTTTTTCTTTCTTTTTTTTTTAATCTTAGAAATCCCAACAGAAAGCAATGGAGTGTGGGTTCAAAATATATACAATACATTGAGAATCTTTAAGTGCAATCAAGTACTACATCAGTGTGTGGTTACATTTTCATGTTCATATAATATAAATCTGGCAGCAGTCAAAATCAACATTAAGACCTGTATATTCAGTCCCAAAATTTCAACCATATATTCTCTTTAATTTCTCCAAACCACCATTTTTAAAGCCAAAACTTGCATTTTGTTTATTCCTAAAGAACCTATAATTGGGTCTTTTTAAAAACACTGCTTATTTTAGAATCTCAGAAACTCTGACAGCCCTCAGACAAAGGAAATAAATGTATAAATACACTGCTAAATCACCCATGTCTGTAAAAATTTAATAAAAATATGGCCTGCCAAGAAATAGAATAATGATTTAGTGACTAAGTCACTCAGTACAGTCTGTTCCAGTGCTGTAGTTTCAGAAGGTATCAATCCTTAGCAAATGGGAAGTATTTCAGTCTTGTATGAGATTCAGAAGTCTGATGTACTTTACATATTAAATAGTTGCTAAAATACTAGGGGGGCCTTTCATCCTGTTGTCTTGGGTGCATCCTGCCAGGATGAAATTTTATTTTGAAACAACAAAACTCTGATAGGAAACCACTGAGCCTATACTTGGCTCCCATTTTCATAGCAATTTTGAAGGCATACAGTGAAAATTAATGGGGGTCTCTAAAGGATTTTTTAATTTGGGTATTTGATTCTCCACTACATGTGTAACAGATCAAAAACACAAATATGTTGCTATCTTGGTGACCTACAATCCAAGGCAATGCATGGAGAGGTTCCAGACAATGGCTTTTATTATCCAGTATTCTCATGCCACCCAAAGTGCATCAGACACTAAGGAAGCAACAAGTATCATTCTAGCAGAGCTCTGCTGAAGCACTTAGAATTGTTGTTAGAGGAATGTGTGAGTGCTCTAAGACTGTATTCCATTTTATTCCTACTTCTGCAGCATCCGGAGATAGTTTGCAGATGGGAGACTGGGAAAGAAGGTAGATTCAGTCATCTGCCTGAGAAATGCTGGAATTACACTTCTGTGCTGGGCACAAAACACAGGTTTCTTTCAGTATTAGGACCAACAACACAGATTGTTTTGGACTTCAGTAAACGAGCCAAACCTCAGTACAGGTCTGTGCTGCAGTCAAAGTCATTAAGGCAGCTGGTGTGAAACACAGTGACTTTGCATTTAAATGAGATACCTGCAGGACTGGCAGCAGCAAGGACTTGGCCTAGGTACAGTGCCAGTGCGTTTACCCAAATTTCCAGGTAAGAAAACGAGTTTCAGGCTGATACCTGTAAATTGTCATTGATAATTAACCAACATAAAGCTAGCAAGCAATGTACACCTAACCCATGGTCATGCTTTTGGCTGCCACATACACATAACCTTGTTTAGGTTAATCCAAGTAAGCATTGTGTATCCAAAGATGAGGGATGTCCCACAATTTCATTTCTTGTGTGTGTTATTTATGTACCAAACAATGCAGCTGCAGACGCTACCATGTCATTTAATTTCATCCATAGAGCCAGCCATATGTCTGGTCTCACTAGCTTTGGAACTATACAGAGGTTTACAAGAACTCTCATGGCTAAAGTTTTTGTGTCCAAGAGCATGTTGTAATATACAAGACAGTGAAAACCTGTCCCATGTATTTTAAACATGTGAAAAATCTATGCTTTCAGTGTGTGGCAAGACAAAAAAGGCCAGTCCATTAGAAAGGTGAGGTAGAATGACTTTGTTAGTTATGCATATTTTCAATGTAATGACTCAGTTTCAAAGATAATGCCTTGGATACAGGTACAGTAGCAATCAGCATGATCAGTGTCACTTGTTGGATGTCAAACTAATTCTGTATATCCAAAAAATAAAAGTACTAAATAAATTACTAATTTGGAATCTGCTCCAAATTTGTTGAAAGCCTTTTGATGAATATCAAGGTTCCTCTATGAACACCACAAAAGCATTCACAATCTATTTTCCCAGTTAAAGTATTTCAACTTTTAATGTTTATTTATTAACCTGTTAGCATATCAGAAGATATATCAGATTTCTTCTCCATAAAATATTCCATTGCTAAAGAGGACTTGGGGTTTCCACATTATTTCATTCTATGGAAAGCATAAAAATTCTAATTGCTGGAATTAAGGGCAAAACTAAAGAGCTAACCATAAAACATCATTCATTAGTGCCATAAAGTGTTGTTTTACATACCAGAATAACAGGGTCCTCTTGATACCACTGTTATCTCTTTCTGATGCTTGCAAGCAGCTCTCCTGAGGAAGCATTCATTTTGGTAAGTGTCTCCATTTGATCCACAAACTGGAATATAGTTTGTGTGACACTGAAAAAGAAATTATAGAGTAATCCAGTCATATGAAATCCTATGATTAATCTCAATTGCATATTAATATATAGGAAGATAGTTGTGTTACTGGCACTAACTTATAACCATTTTCACTAAAGGAGGATTTGAAATATGCTAGTTTTACAGTATCATTATATGTATTCCTCTCGGATCACTGAAATAATAGTCCAGCTCCATGTGGACTGAACATAGGAATTCAGTAGGAAAGATTAAAAGAGCAAAATAACTATGGTGGGGTTTTGTAATTGCTAGAGGGAATATGTCAAGCATCTTGAAGTATTTGAAGGATAAACACTGAGGAAGGAGAAAACTTCTTCAAGATAACACAAGAAAGTACGACTAGGCACAGGGGGATGAAACTGAGCAAAGGAAAATTTAAGGGAACAGTGCTTAAGGGGAGATTGGTTGACCTTTTTGGTCAGAACAGTATTACAAAGGAGGTGAAAAACAATCTTACAAAGGAGGTGGAAAACAATCATGAGTCTTTTATTTGGTCAACAACTATAATAATGCTTTTGTATTACTATACTGGAAAAATTTAAGCTTAACATTAGTAGCATTTGATACGTTTAGCAAAAGGAAAGGTAGAAAGGAAAAATTATCGTTCAGAAAAGCTTTTGGAGAAGCTGCCTGTATTTTGCTGTTTTCTTACATTCTACAAAAAAATGTATTATAAACCCCTTGTATAATGTGCATTACAATGCTGGGACCACCAATCTCCCCAACATCTGTGAATGCTCCACAGCTTCCTGCTGAACTGGAGATCCAAACCCTGCTCCACCGCATGGAAAGGGAGATGTTGCCCTGTTTGGGAGTGCGGTGGTAACTAACATCAGACACCTTTTGCATCTACAAAACCAAAAGACAAAAAGAACACAACAAAAGACCAAAAAGCAATGATCAACTACAGAGTGTAGCCACCATGTATCTTAACCATATTAAATTTATGATTAAACTGGAATAGTGCAACCAGTGAGAGTGCGTACAGAAATAAAACATTTGTAAAACTAAACTGTCCCAAAAGGAAAAGAGTTTATCCTCCAAATTCCAAATGACAGTCTCTCCCAGAACAGTTTCTTTGTGCTTTGACATATACAAAGGTCAAAATACTCATTTTTTAAAACATCATTTTGAAGGGTGTTACCCTCCAATCTTTTGTCATTCTGCCATAGATGACCAACTGAGGATGAACTATGCAGGTATGGACAGAAATCAACCATGCTGCTAGGCCTGAAAATTATTTCTAACAGTTTTGTAATATTTTCCCATAGTGAGTAGCTCTCAGACATTCAACCACAGCCATCAGTCCTGTCTCATCTCATAGTGAACACTCATCTCTAGGGAATAATTAACAGGTGACTCCCGAGGGGGACAATACTTTCCAATAGATGATTTTCTGTTCAATCTTAAAGTAGCTGTGTAATGTTTTAAAGTTGTAGGTTTCTGTCCTGAGGATAGAAAATGAAAGATGAAGTGATTCCTTTTTTATAGTTTAGTAAGCCTTTAGTGACTTGGTACAGTACAACCAAAAGTTCTCATGCAAACTTCCTTTAGAAGTACAGTTGTTTTCTTGTGAGGAAATCCTCTAATGCCTCAAATGACCAAAAGGGAGAGCATCTCTTCATGGACAGGATGTGCTCTGCACAGTGTGCAGTGGGAAAATCCATCCAGGCTCCATTCAATGTTGTGTGGCTGCTGAGTTCCCAGCATCTGAGTGGCTTATAAGGTTTGCTCATGATCTATATATATTTTCCTATTCTGTCTTATTAAAGGAGTGGTCTTACTAAACTGTCATCAAGTCTTTCCAATTGAGATTGAAAAAGAGTCCCATGTTGTCTCCCTCCCTCTCACCTCACCTCGTGCCACCCCATCTCACCTCCCTCACCTGTTCATAACACACTCACCAGGTGTTAAACAGTTTTTCATTTAGGTTTTGTAAAACTCATCCAAAATACAGCAAAAGACCTTTCCCAAAGTTTGGTGAACATGTGATAACTCCCTTTTTATTACAATGCAGGGAGACAGCAGTATCTTTATTACTTGACAAAACAGAGAAAGCCTACAATATTTTCAGAGGATTTGCAGGCTGCAGAGCTCTTGCTGTCACGACATTATAGCTGCTTCTATGACAGTGCTGAAATCTGTCAACCAGTCAACCCTAAAGGGGTTCCAAGGAGGAAAAGCTATGACTCCTTGAAGTTTTAGAAGACCAAACAGTTCAGAAATTCTGCAAGGCCAGGAGTGGTGGCAGATAAGGAGGAAGAGGGAAGACTGGTGATACCTGGAAAGCAACCGAAATCCCTATGCACTTTCCTCAGTCTGAGGAAAGTTTGTGCCAGCCCTGGCCCTAGTTCAGGGATGGCTGTGAATAGCTATGCCACTCTGCTCCCCAAAACACCCCTCTATTGGACAGCCAGGGCTGCAGCCTCACACCTGGTGGCATTTCCCCTCTTGCAGGAACATCCTCACCTGACCACAACCTGGATCCCACAACCATTTAATTACACAACTGCATTTTTTGGTGCTGCTAGTTGCAGACAAATAACTAAGGGTGAGAGTTACAGGAAGAATTTAACCTGCTATGTCTGAAAAACAGACTACCTTTTCCTAATCCTCAGACTACTTTCCTTAAAGTATAGGATAAATTTTTCAAGGAGTATAAATAAACTTGGAAGGAGTTTAAAAAGAATTCTGGTTTTTAAAATGGGCTTGTCGAGAAAAAATATCAGCTTATCACCTGGACTAGTTCTTTTTTTCAGTCTTCATGACCTGGATATTAGGAAGTTGCAAGATTTACCACCTACACAAAATAAATGAAACCTTTGCTTAGCCTAGGGTTGCATTTCTTTTCCTTTTTTTTTTTTTGTTAATCACTACTGAGCTTTGATTTTACTATTTTTCCTAAATAAAAGTTATAGACAGAATGAAGGCTGATAAAAAACATATTCTCCTAAGAATTTTTTCTTCCATTAAAAGACAGTTGGATCTCATTGTTCTTATGGCACAATGCCCCCAGCATAGGTGAACAGCACCACATCAAAAGCCAGCTCTGAAACACTGGAATCCAAAAACAATGTAAGATCACATACACATTGCTGCTATTCTGGTTCTCCTTGATTTATTATTTATTTGAAACAGAACACACAATTATTTTTAAAACACTGAAAGACAGTCCACTCCAGGGTTGGCTGATAACCATGCCATCTCTTCCACTTTTATTGTGGGTCTCATATATAATATTTGATACATTTCTCCTGTTTATAAACCGGAAAAAGACACAACTGTGTTGTCTTTTCCATAAAAAAATGTTTGGGGCAGGGAGGAAGGAAGGATTTCCATGTTAGCTATAAAAACTGTAAACTAAAGGCTCAAAAACTGGCAAAGCAAATTGAACTTGTTATTTTCTCCTTTTCAAAGGTTCAGAAGATATTTTTATCAAATTTCCACACTTTTTTCCCCTCAGTGGGGGTAATTCACTGCTTTAATTCATAAAAATTATGATCACTGGTGGTTCTGTAATTCTCTGATTTTTTAAATGCCTTGGGATGTTTCAGGGTCTAATGTACCACATTTAGGCACTGGTAGAACATGGAAGAATCCTGCAAATACTGAGTATTAGAGAAAGCAACTCGTAATAACTTTGGCATTTAAATTATAAAGCTTCATCTGATGTGTGCTAAAACACTTGGCTGCCCCGCACTGGGTCACCTCCCCTACCACCTCGGGTCTTGGGACGATGAGTCAAGGTGGGGAGGCAGAAAGTGGGGGTCACCTGGCGCTCCCCACCTTGTGCTGCTGAGGGGGCCATGGGGACCTGGCAGGTGACAGTCCTCTGTTCTTCCCCACACCATTTCTGCTGCTGGCTGACTTACCAAACTGTGCAGGGAGCTAACATGAAGGAATCTACACTCTCTACTCCCTCCCTGAGCACACCCTGGTGAAATTTAGTCATGTACCATCCCAATCAGTGCCGCTGAAAAAAGGAGCTTATGGTTAGACTTCAAAGGCTTGTTACTGACCAAATTTTTTTAAGAAGTGGTTCTACAAATACTTCAATACACTTGAAAGATTTGTCAGAAAAGGAAAAAAAAAAGGCATGAGCGGCCCTTACCTGGAACTGACATGCACATTTCAAGCCATCGCCCTCTTCCTTGCACACTCCTCCATATTTACATGACGATTCATCACACACTCTTACATCAGATTCCCTTACATTTAACTCTGAAAAAAAAAAAAAGGAGACAGAAAAGAAATTGTAAGATCAATAGTTTTGAGGTCTACCTTGTTCTTAAAGCCTCTGAGACCCCTGATGCCTTACCCAGCAATACAGAAACTAAAGGATAAAAGGCAGAGCTGTTCCCTGAGCTGCTCTGCACTGGCTCCATCCTGTCCTGGGCTTCCGCCCCAGGGGCAGGTCCTGCTCCCCAGAGGCAGCTTTGCCTGGCTGGCACAGTGTTAAAGGTTCAAACACAGGAAGGTGGTGTTGGGAGAAGACCCCTCAGAGAATTTTTCTCACCATACCAACACAAAAGGTTTAGGTTTGGAGTCTCAGGAGTGAAGACAAAAGATAGCTAATGGCTTTCAGTTTCAAGCTTCATGGTGGGTGGAGGTGAGAAAACAGAATCCCATCACCTGGGGTGGGGAGAAGTTTTTCTTTCTTTGTTGTCTGTGTGCTGGTTTGACTTGGGTTTTTTTTTGGGGGGGGTGGTGTTCGTTGGGCAGCTGCAGAAAAGGAGCCACGGCTTGCTGGTGAGCTCTCTTTTTCTGGCTCTGCTCTTTGCTTTTCCCCCTCCATCTCTGGGCACCCTGACCTTCAGAGAGAGAGAGAGAAGAGAGGAGAGACACAGCTGCTTCAGGACACTGCAGACCTTTTTTTTTCCTCTTCCTGGGGATCGATTCAGACTGCAAGGAGATTCCTGGGAACTATCACCATTTCCTCCACTCCCAGCTTTATTCCTTCTTTGTTTGGGACAAAGGACAAAGAGAGAGAGAGAGTTCATGTGAGTGCTCCTCCGCTCATCTCTGCCTTACTGGGAAAAAGAGTGAGAATTCATCTTGCAGCCAGCCAAGGTGGGACACTGACACTGTCCATAAATGTAACTGCTCCAGCAGGAATCTGCCATTTGGGGGGTTGTTCTCTTTTGTTTTTTACCTTTGGTGCTGGGGGAATAGTTTGCTCTGGTCTGTTTACAGTTATATCTATATCCATATATATATATATATATATAGTAGCTAAGAACAGTTATCCTTCTTATATCCATCTTCTAATTAAATTCCTTTTCTTAAATTTAATAAAGAGTGATGTGATTATTGTGGAGGAATCCTCTCCTCTGTTTTTGGTAGACATTTTGGTTTTTCCCTCAAACTAAGACACAGAGAGGCTGTGGCTAAATGCTGTTTACCAAACAAACAGATACAGAGCAAGTGTGTGCTTATACTGCTCAAATTCCTTTCTATGTCTCTCCTTATGGAGATGCTCCAGTACAAAACTCCACAGAAGCTGAGTCTAACAGGAGTCAGGATCTTTACACAAGTTATAGCCCATGTTTCTCACCTACTACTTCTTCTTGTTTTACTCTCCACAAAGGTCCTGAGGAAGAAAAAGTTTACATCCGAATTTCCCTGACCAGTTTTCCAGTCTCTGCCACAGCCACATTGTTATCCTTCAGACTCAAAATAAATCCAAGTGTGTTTAAACTATTATAATTTGCTTGCACTATAGGAGCCAGAGTAATGAAGCAGAGATCTGTTTCTTAGCTGCTGCATAAAAACGTGGAGCACAAATGCAGCTCCTGTCTCCATAAGCTTGCAGTAGAGGCACAGCTAGCAAGAGGGAAACCAAGGGGCTACACACACCAACTGCATAGGCTCTAGTTCCAGCGTAAAGGTCGCCTCAATGACTTCAGGCTTTTCTGGGCATCACAATCCAAAGCTAGATTTAAAGGAGAATAAATGTATTCTTTTGAAATAAGTGTTTTATTTGAACTATGTATAGGAGAGAGCACAAAAGGTGGCACCAGAAGGATAATGAAGTGGTCGGTGTTAGCCTAAATGACCTCATCAGGCTGTGTGGGAACAGTGCTGGTACTATCAATTCCAATGAAAAGGTGAAAGCGACACCAAGAGCTCTGCAAAAATCCTCTGCCACTGTTAAGTGTGCAGTGATATCAGAGGATATTCAAAGATGTCTGTGCTACAGCTCAAGCCAGAAACCTTCAGGACTGTATAGCAAGTATGATCCAGTAAAGAGATTCATTGACAGTGATGTGATTTAAAATAATGCCTGTGACTATTAATAAGCAAGCTCTATCCAGAAAACTGGCTTAAAGAAAGAACAGAACACCAGCCATTCAGAAATGGGGAAAGGTAGGTCAAAAGCAGAAGAAAATAATCCGTGTTGCCACTTAGAGTCTTAAACAGGCAATCACCCTCCTCCTCCCAGCAGTGTCAGCACTTTGGTATGACAGTGACAGACACCCTGGAATACTGCTTCTATGTGTTTATGTAACATTATACACCCACACCTATAGTTTATATAAATATATAAATAAACAATAATTACTATAATAAATTCACCATCTGACATATGCTTTTATATTTAATATAGCATTATTATGCATTTTTTTCGTAGCACTGAAGATATGGCATTACTGCTTAATGCAAAGTCCAGTTATAATCCACATATCTTTTGTCTGCTGTGAGAAAAAATTGGAAAACATTGATTCTTTTTCCCATGTAGGTCCATCATTCCCAAAGACATAAATGAGGAGGGCAATGTGTGTAACACTGGGCAAATAGGTAACCTGGTTGCCATCACAACCCTGTGTGTGTGTTCTCTGATGTTATTCTTAATGCCACCGTTTATCAAGTGTGACTGCTGCGTTGTAGGCACCAAGTTAATGTGACAGAACATTGCAGCTATTCAATTTAATGTGTTCATAACTTGCTCCTGAAGGAAATGTGTCTTTCTTCACATGAAGATCTATTCCATGAACAAACTAGAAAAATTAATTAAGGGGAAATGATTGTCATATCTGAAAGAAAGGTCCACCTTTAGGTGATATCACATTTCAGAAAATGCAATTATAGAAAGGAGTAACCAACCATACAGACAAATTAGAGCATGAACAGCTTTCACAATTCTGTTTTCATCAGGTCAGGAAAATAATGAGATGTTGATCCCCCCCTTCTCAACTCTCAGTGGAGCTTGCTGGATTCAGTGCTTTGCAACATCCTACACAGTACACCCAGTCAGCAGAAGAAACCTCTCAGCAGCTCAACTCCTGGCTGTGTTCCTTAGGGTCTACACAATGTTCAACTGCCTAAGCAAGGTAGTGCAGACTTTTCCTCAGTATCAGTGTCCCCTGGTGTGGACAGGGCACACAGACACCCAGGAAGGACCCTTTTCACCATAGTGGTGGGCAAGGGACCTCACTTTCATGCAAAGGAGGGGAAAGGAACAGTGGGGTCAGAAAGAAACCCCAGCTAGCAGTTCAGCATCAAGGCTGAACCAGAGATGTACTTGTTCCTAACTGAGCTATTGCTATGACTGCAAAAGCCAATGAGAAAGGGTAAGATTTCAGAGCAAAACTATAAGAGAGGTTGTGAAGATGGAGGTAGAGAACAGGCCTTTGTGAACTTTCCTCACCCCAAAAAACTGAGGAATTTGGTTCCTTTTTTTTAATTCTACAGGAGGAATCAAGATGACAGAACACACACACTGTTTTAATGGTTACTTCATTTCAGGAGTGGACTGTTTTTCTTTCCACATAAATGGTAAATACTGATTAAAAGCTTTATGGCATGAAATGAATGTTGAGCAGGAAAGGGCCTGCAGAGACCAGGAGCCAGCATGATTTTCCAAAGTTGTACAAAAGACAAGATACCCTGGTGATTGGCACTTGAATATGACAGATGAACTTTATTCTGTCAGGATGTCACCTAATCCCTTATTCCATTCAATGACAAACTCCAGCAGCAGCAAAATCAAGCCTCTGACACGTGCACATGTGCACAATTACATCTGATGGAGTCACAAGTACCAAGGAAGTGTGGTGGCCATAATGACTTCCATATCTACGGCATTCAGTTCTAAAATGAATAGATGTGGATGGATGTTAAGAGAGTGAAGAGAAGCTATAGACGTCTCGCATGTCTCTTTTCAGAGGATTCCCCACAGACAGAGAATTAGAGTGGAGTTTCTGCAATTATTTTCAGAAGAACAGAATCATTATCATCGTATGTGAGAACAGACCCAAGAGGGGGCAAGAACATGTAGCAAATGGTTCAGGGTAATTTCTTGCATGTTTCTTTAATGCCTATCACAACTCATTTCCTAGACTTTTAGCAGGTATAAATAAGAGAGAACCTCGGCGTGATTCATTATGTGCAGTGAGAATAAGGTATGACGGTAGGTAGTAATCCATCAATTCCCAAGAGAAAATATAATTAGTGCAATTAAATCAGGCTTCCAAATTTATGATAAAATTAATCTCCAAAGACCTGAAATAAGGTATTAGAAATGATTTGCTAGTATCTGTTCAGTCAACACAGTTGCTGGTCGTGCAAGGACTGAATGGCACAGAGCAGCTTGCAAAGATCCACAGCAAGGTCTTTTAGGCTTGGATTTTTTTCCCTTTTGAATGGAATAGACCTTAATTGATACATCACCAAAAAGGAAGAAAGGCTTCTCTATTTTGACTCCTTTCAGAGAATCTGAAGTACAACTCGATACAAGTAGCTGAAGATTGGCTTTTTGCCTGTGACCTCAAAGTGCGTTGCTCTGAGGCTCTTGTTATAAGCTAAATTACATGTGTCAAAATGCTGAACCTGAAGATGAAATCAAACTTGTAGCTTCCATCTGGATACCTCAAGAATAAAGTAAAAGCTAAGATGGGCAGATCTCTTACCTTTTCTTTTTCAAAACTCATGTTTCTCCTGGGGTTGGCAACAGGAAAGAGTAATGATGAATGGATATAAGGAACCAAAAAATACCTTTCTCGCATGAAGTGAGCATGTGGGTTTAGTAGCAGTGGTCCCAGCTTTGTCCCTCTTGAATATTGCAGCTATGCCTGAGAAAAAACTCTCTCTGCTTGCCTGTCTGTTTTCTCTTTCTATTGGTAAGACTCCAACCAGGAGAGGTGCCAGGACCCCTTGTGCCTTTTACTCTTGACCCAAGGGTTTGGTAAACTAAGGAAAGCAACTTCTACCATTTGTAATAGAGGGAAAAGGCTCACACATGTCTCACTGCTGCTTTCTAGTCCTCCAAACAGTTTATTCTTTGTGAAGCCAAGTTTTGAATTGGGATCTATGACCTCTCATGCAGGTCATATACAGACACTTGCACATGTACACACACAGACCTGGGCAAGTTCATACAGGGTCTATAACTCTACAGGTTAAAAGAACTCCCAAAATTGTAAGAACAGTTGAGTTGAGTCAAAAGTGGCTTGGGAAAGGGCTCAAGAAAAATTATGTTGAAAAGGATATGTTAAAGCCCACAAAGTCTACTGGAGATAGCAGTGTTATGACTGGATGAGCTCTCAGGACCACACAAGAGAGTAACAGAGTCAAAATCTGATGAACAAAAAACCTATAATCTACTCAGTTTTGGAAGTCAGTCTTAGGACTCTGGATTGGCTTCGGCAAATTATTGGGTTTTTTTGGTTTTGGCAAATTGTTCTTGTTTTGACAAAGTATTTATAAATGGATGGAGAACTGAATGAGGAGGAAAAAACCCTGACAAAATCTATTCCTTAAGAATTATAAAGCTGAGATGCTCACAAGTACAGTAATAACATGAATCTTGAACCTAACTCTTGAATAAAGCTTCACCTGACAGTCACACCCTTTGCCCCACAACAGACAATAGCTAGAGCCAGGCCTCTGCCCCCATAGTTCCCAAGCCCAGCCAACTCAACTTCAGTTATGAAGGTGAGTTCAAGTGGTGTCACAGGCAGAAAATCACTGCCAAAGAGATTTTCCAGGGGAGTATTTTGGATGTCCCTGGGATACCTCTGCTCACCTCCAGCTGCCAGCCCAGAACAAAACAGCACAATTCTCCCTTAAACCCTACCAACCCTGTGCAGATGTATGAGCACCCCAGCTAGTAGTGGCTTCAGTCACTTCAGATTTCCATTTCCTACAGTGACTAGGACATTGGTTCAGACACTTAGCTCACATCTACACATCTATACATAAACATTTACATTTAGATATCTGAATCTGCAAGCTCAGCCCCATCCCACTGCTTTTCCAAGTGCATCCAGAGCAGTCATTCCTGCAGTAAGCCATGTAACTGCTTACAGAGCTATTTCACCCAGGCTGTGGACAAGAGGCATAATTTTGGGAGTACTCATGAGGGATTCAGTTGTTCTGACCCTGGATATGTGTTTGAAGTGAGGCGGTGTAAGTTATTCTCCATTTAAGCAACTGGGTACAAATCTCACAGAAAAATGCAAGTTACAGCTTTGTGCAACAGAACTTGTTTCTACTTGTTTTATCGCATCCCTTCAACTCCTCACTGGCCCCTTCTACACCAGTTTCCCTCTTTAGCCAATCTTACTCTGCAGCTGCTCCACCACCCTTTCTCTGCTCCCTTCAAAACATCAGAGAAACATTCAAAGAACTCACTTCTGCTTTGAAAATTGAATTAAGAAGTACAAGGAAAAAAAAATCTCTGAAATAAGTGGGTCATTTTGTGGAGCCCACTGTAAGGACCAAGCCCAGACCCCAAAAATCAGGGCATTACACTACCCTAAGAGTGAGATTAGCTAAGAATATCTCTTTTTCCAGAGACTTTGTGGCTTCTTTTAAGATAGTGAAGCCACATGTTAGACTACTAGTTTGCACAACAGAAATGTGGTCAGGGACACAGATTCGGGAACACACATACACACGTCTCAATTCTTTGCAGCAGATGGGATGCAAGGGTTGTTTCCATGGTGGACACAGAAGGGTACTTTTATCTTCTACCAGTTTCAGACTGACACATCCACCAGCACAAACCTAACATCTGTTACCACCACTTCTCTGCTCTGTTTCTGAAGCAAAAAGGAAATCTAGGAGCCAAACTTACCTAATGTACACCAAATAGTGAAGGTGAAGTGTTCTTCCACCTGCTTTGTGCCTGTATGGTGCAGATGGTTTATTTTAAAACAAGCCAGCATGAACAGCCCAAATGTGCACATGTACACAAACTGTTCTGGGGGAAAGGAAGCCCTGAGGCTTTGCAACATTTTCTTTGACCTCTGCCACTGATGCCACTGGAAGAAAATACTGAGTATTTACTCCTGATTTTTCTCAATCTCATGGTCATAAAGTGTTTTGTTGAAATAAAACTCATCCTAGCAGAAAGTGAGTGAGCAGTCACTGCTACCTTTCCCTTGGTCAAGGAGAACAAAATCAGCAAATCATAGTGTCATAGAATTTCCTGAGTTGGAAGGGACTCCCAAGTATCACAGAAGTCCAGCTCCTGGTTCTGCACAGGACAGCCCCAAGAATCACATCTTGTGCCTGAGAGCATGGTCCAAATGCTTCTCGAATTCAGGACAGGCTTGGTGCTGTGACCATGTCCCTGGGAAGCCTGTTCCAGTGCCCAATCACCCTCTGGGTGAAGAACCTTTTCCTAAAATCTAAGAAAGGTAGATATTATGAAAAATACCTTGGAAATACCTAAGCCTCCTTTGACACAACTTCAGGCCATTCCATCATGTCCTTTCACCGGTCATCACAGGAAAGAGATGAGCGCCTGCCTCTCTGCTTCCCCTCGTGAGGAAGTTGTAGACCACAATGAGATTTCCCCTCAGTCTCCTCTTCTCCAGGCTGAACATACCAAGTGACCTCAGCCATGCCTTGCATGGCTTCCCTGCAAGGGTATTCACCACCTTCACTGCCCTCCTCTGCACAGATGCCTGGCTTTAGCACTTCAACCAATGGAGCAAGTCTTGTTTCTCGGTTTATGGGTTAGACAACAAGGTATTACTAAAATAATGTGCATTCAGAACCCTGATCTTCCCAAACAAGTATGTATCATTGACAAAACCTGAGACTGCCATTTATTTGGTAACTAATAAACAATCTGTAAATTAGGGTTTCCAGAGCAGATTAATATCCCCATGTTTCAGCAGTTGTGGATTATGTAAATCACAACAATTTGCATTGGAGAGTTTATGTCTGCTGAATTTCTCCTCAGAAATTGTCAGAGGTTACGGGTGAAGAAAAAGAGAGCAGACAAGCCCCCTCAGACAATATTAGCAATTACTTGTCCAAATAAATAATACTTGCTTGTGTCAGACAAGGCAAAGTAAGACAGAATGTTCATATGAAAAATTATGCTTTTCAGAAAAGAAAGCATACAATAAGATGGACTACTGGGAAATAATTCAGGGAGAAGGAGGATGCCATTCAGACACTGCACATCCCCTTTGAAGATGGTTGTTGCCACTGATTTGAAGTGACATTTTAGCAAAAAAAATGTATAAGAAATTAAGAATGTGGAGAGTGGAAAGAGAAAAACAAGGAAAAGAGCTTCTAAACAAAGTAATCAGAGAAGAAAAAGAGGAAAATTAAAATATGTAACACAGGAAAATCTAAAGCAAATTATTATTTAAATAATCAAAAGAGTTAAAAGTAATTTAAATGTCCTTTCTGTGACATGGTATAATTTCCTTTCACACTTGCATTAAAAGAAAGAAATTCTTTGGAACAACCATGAGGTTATATGGGAAAAAAAATAAAATTAATTTACACTAAAAAAAAAAGGACAACTGTAATCTACTGGAATGAAGACACTTGCAGCTGTTTTTTTAATTTGTCAATTAATCGATGTCTTGGGTGGCTGATGGCAAATCTGCTGTTTCAAAAAATCTCAAGCAGTATTACAGGACTAGCACAACCTGTTTTGCTGTGTCTCAATGCAATATTTAATGCTCAGTTGTGCAGAAAGGAGAAAAAACCTGTGCTTTGGCTCTTGAGAATGCTGAGTGAATAAAGCTTGAAATATTTCCCTAAAACTACTTTTGCAAGACTGCGTTATCTTTTCATTGCTTAAGTGCTGTCCAATACATCGAGGATGATTACACTCTTACATTTCCAATCACTATAGTCTCCTTTTAGAACAGAGGAAAACTGAACACACACATGCTGCTAAAGGAATTAGTGCTCTTGCACATAATAGAAAGCCACAGCAAATTTTAACTAGCACTCACACAGCAAGGTAGGAAAACTGGCTTTGAACCTGAGAGTCTCCCACACTGCAATATTAACATTACTTAATGTGCCTCAGACTAACTCTATTCAGTGTGAAAAAAGTAAGGAAAGTGTCACAGTGACAAACGTTTGTATGACAGTTCCGTCAAAATATTGGATGCAGCCGATGGAGCATTTCTGTTTCCATCAAGGAAAAAAGAAGTATTTGCAGAAAAAGTTAAGGCACTCTTTTTCTTATATTAAAAGCTTTGACAATATTTCAGAAATTCTGTATAATCTGTAGGCGAATATTTCATCAAATGGTACAAATCGACAAGATGTGCAGTTGGTTGGAGACAGGGAAAAGTGCAGTGGTAACCTGGAATCATCTTCCTCCTCCTAAACACTTTCATGTCAAGGTCAGGTAGTACAGCAATCTGGCCTTCAGGACATGGGTCTGGTGTGCTTCTCTGCCAGCAGCTATCCAGGGCACCGACTTCAAAACTTGCTTACAAAGCAGAATATGTCTTACTACAAAAAATTATTGAATGTGATTATGCAAGGCCATTATAAAAAAGTTAGCAAGTCGTGGCATAATTTACATAAAATTAAAATAAAATATTAGAAAAGAAACCTGCTCATGTAGCATATTTACAGCAAGATTGATTGCAACATAGATTATTCCTTTATTTTCAAAGGAAACCAAGGCTGTGCAGGAGCAGCAACTCTCTAGACATATCTCCGTTAGTTTGTTCCAATAACTTTTGGGCTCCTTAGTCAACTTCAGCAAAATCTGATGGTGATAGAGGCCTGGGACAATGAAATTCCTACAAGTTCATGGAAAATCAGCAGTTGCTTAGAGCAAGTGGATCCAACTTCACTATCAGTTGGAGGAACTGAAGGCACATACATCAGGAAAGGCTTATTGTGACAAGATCACAAACCATGTGACAAGAACACAGACACATGTGATGTGTTTCTTTTCACAAACACATGCAAATAAGTGGTATTGACTGTTTTCCACTCATGGCACTGTTATGGTCCTTGTATATTGAGACTTAGATCTTTAGACTTGGATCTTGTTAACACATGGACTTTTAGGATACTGGATAACCTATGCTTCTGAATGTTAATGCCTGTACAAATGGATGCATTCTGGTAGGATAACTTTAAAAATAGTGCTCTTACACTTTGCCAGACTTTTTCAACTAGTGGGAGACCTAGGAAATTTTTCATTTATGTTAAATATACTGTTTATTCCTGACATATGTGCAGCATGTGCAATTATACTCAGTGAGAAAATATTATTTATCCTTGTTCCCTTCATCTTCCCTTGCTCTCTTGCTCTGTCTCTCAGTCTGCAGAATAGATGGTCAAATATCCAAATGTTTCCAAGCAACTTTCTAAGGGTCTTATATCTCTCCTCTCCCCTGTCCCCAAAGCTGGGGAGTTTCACTTGCTTTCCAGCATCATTGCCTATGTAAGAACACAGCAGGCAAGCAGTGTGTTCCCATTGAAGCTAAAGCTTTGGCTAATGAATACTTGTCCTGAATAAATCTTTCTATGCCAGTTAAAAAATGAGGTGAATTCTTCAGTCCTGTTCATCAAGTAGATCTGCCTGTTACTTCCCTAAGCCTGTAAAGGAATGGCAAGCTGATCAAACACTGAAGCTACAGAGCTCTCATTTATACTCCTGAAAAACCTGAAGACTGAAGCAGAGTAAAATGATGACAAAAATGAACACTAAAGCAACTAGTTAGCTTCTATAAACATCACAGGGAATTTCTTCTTAGTTCTGTAGGTGACATATATAACAAGTTGACTGTAAATTGCAATATAACACTGGTCAAATTCTGATCCCATTGCTGGCACAAAACTTGAAGGCATGTAGTCTAGGGACCAGCTTGCCAGATTAGAAACTGGAATAGAGGTGTCATGCTCTTATCAAGTTTCCAGAATTACAGTATTTGCTTACAGATGGGGAATGGATGGCTAATGGATCTACCTCACCATGGTGCTAAAACCTGATCTCCCCCTGCTGTCAGTTCCTCACTTTCATTTCTTCTATAGCAGAAGAGAAACAAGCCCTGGTGAGAACAGTGCTATGATGCAAAGAAGATGTAGCCTTTCTATAATCATGGCAATCATCTCCCCTCCAATTACTGCCTTCAGAGCTCTGGGCTGCAGTCAGAAAATGGAGCCTTCATCTCTGTGAGCAAAGTGAGGGAAGCAGTAAGAGGGCTTGAAAATGAGGGTTTTGTCATTTTTGAAACGTGAGTTGAAGCCAGCAGATGCCTGAGCACATGGAAGTGTGTCCATTTAGCTCCAAGTCCAGATATTTTCTTCACTCTCAAGGTCATGTTAACACATGCTTGATTTTGGTGCTCTAGAAGTCCTAGCACAAAGAGAGACTTGGGCTCTCTAAGTGGATTTACACTTTCCTCTAAGGAAAGTTATGGAGGTTGTTTGGGTTCTTGCTGTTTGTTTTACATAATTTTAAAAGACATTTAGGGTGACTGGGAAATCAAAATCAACTCTAATTACTCATTAATCACTTTCCCTTTCCCATATTCTTCTTGTGGTTTCAGTGTCAGAGAGACATTTAAAGAGCTGCTGAGTCTTGATTCTTGAAAGCTCCACAGGCAAGTGTGTTCGTAGCTGTGGAACAGCCTCCAGGTTGTCAACTAATACATGTTGAGGAGCTGACCTTCTGGGATCCACTTTCTGATGACTTATTTGAAAAATTTAAAATAAATTCAATAATGATGTTGTTAAAAGTAAAAAATCTCCCAAGGATAATGGAAAACACTTAAGAGGAAAATGCTAGGTTTTCATGGATAAACCAACACAGCACTTACATGTATTATATAGTACAACTCAGGTTATTACACATACTCTGCTTATTTCACAAATTAAAAATTATTGCCAGAAATGGTATGTTTCACGGGGAAAATGAGGTATATTTAAAAAATGCAAAAGAAATATGTATATACATACATTCCAAACTCCATATTTTCAGTACAAATATTTTCAGTGTTCAGTATTGGGTCCTATGCTACTGTCTTTCCCTTCCATTTTTCCATTTATCACAGAACTTTTTCTTTAGAGTTAAAAAGACAGAAGAAAAAGAAAGCTAAAAGTCCTTGCATTTCTCAGCTAAGAACCAAAGAAAATCAGGTGCCTTTCGGTGACTTTTGTAGAAAAATACTGTTTTCTATAAAACGGTTTTCAAAGAGGAACAACTCTATTTGAAATTATGTTTCTCCATTTAGCATACATAATTTGAGGCTCCAGTCCTATAAATGCCTGTGCAGAGACTTAACCTTGAGCATCTGTGATATCTAAATAAGCTAAATGGAACTGATCATGTGCAAGACAGAGAGAGCCTTTAAGTGCTTTAGGACCAAGGACACAAGCAATTTTTGAGGACCTGATTTTTAAGTAAATAATAATTAACTTGACTAAGGCTTCTGTCTATTGATTACAAATGTGTGGAATTACAGAGTGGAGAAATATTTTAAAGCACAGTTAATTTCTCAGATTTTAAATTTGCTGTTTGTCTTGCAAAAGAAAATATCTGACATAAAGTTGTCAGATAGTGTATTAATCAACACTTAATTATTCACTCTCTACAGGGAAAATGCTGCAGTCTGCTAGATGACTTGATACAGAAATCTAAAATGTGGCTTCAAATAGCTTAAATTTTAAACACTACTCATTGCTCTCAGTCACTATCATTAACAGCTATGTGAAATATCGTAATACCTACAGGCTTCAGTGAAGATCAGATCCCCATTTTGAAAGGCAGGGATAAGAACCAGTCCATTACTTACAGCATAAGCACAGAAGTAATGCAAACTCTGATAAAACTTAGATAATATCATGTCCATTTCAGTGGATGTGAATGAGAAAGAGAAGTATATAGAGAGAGAATTATTTGTCCAAGGCTACAACACAAGGCCAAGGCAGGGTACCACAAAAGAACTTGTCCCTCTCCAATTGTTTTACTACAAGGTTATCTTTTCACATTCTCATCATCTTCCCTTTAATAGAAATATCTTCAATACCACAGCTACAAAATGATTATGATCACCAAAAATGGAGCAGACACAAAAAGATTTAGGGAGTACATATTGGTAATTTTAAAAAGTGAGAGAAAAAATGAATACTAACTTGCTAAGGCTACTAATGCTAACTAAAGAGCTATGTTGATGTATTAATGCGGCTTGCAGGACTCATTTGCTGTACTTAAATAGCTGATAATCGCTGCTCAGAATTCAAACTGTGCCACTGTGATAGAGCCTAATGCAGACAGTGCCATGCAAACCCAGAAACGTGTCTCACAGCCCCACTGGGAAAAAGCCTTGTTTGTTCAGGAATACAACACTGTAGGGGGTTGGCCCTTGAGCAGCAACACATGAAAAAATGCAGGAGCCTGGACACGTTTTTGGGATATGCTTTGCCCTAGGGGGATAGGACAGAGGGGCATAGACAAATAAGACAATAAGATGGGCTTGAATCAAAGAGAGATTATACCTTTCAGAAAGGACATTGTCTTTGTGAGAGTGTGAGAAAAAGGATCTCTGCTTGCTGCTCCCATCTATGTGGTCTCCTGTCACAGAGCATTTGGTGTCCCTTTGCACCCAGGACCAGTTTTCTAATGAAGACACCTCATCTCAACCCCTCTCACTTTTCAGTCACCTGAGATTTTCAGGAGCTGATCCATTCCTCAGATAAACTCTAAGAGAACACAAATATGAGTGTAGCTCAAGGCTGACTGAACATTAGGAGAAACCTGCTGCACCCAGAGTATCCAACTGACATTTTCCCAAAATGACAGTAAGTCACCTGTCATCTGAAGATGACTGGGGTAGCAAAGATTTAGATTTCCTCAGAAGGTATGGAAACTGTAAACCTGTCATATATCTTCTTTCGAAGTTTGCAAAGGTGGAAGAGCCTGGCAAACTTCCACACAAATTTCTGGGAAAAAAATAAACTTCATGTCTGCATAATCTACATACGAGAGAGACTACAGATCAGACTTGACATGTGGTCATGGGATAGGAAGATCTTCATCCCAGAACCCAATTTCAAATCTAATTCAAGTTAGTAGTGCCTGACACTGATTTTCTATCTGGAAGTCTGACTTGCCTTCACCATAGAAAATCAGCAAAGCATTTCCCATACCACCAGTACCCATTCAGAGCTACTTGTGAAAACTATTCTGGCAGCTCTGCAGAGGTGGGCCACCATCTTCATCCGAATCACTAAGCAGATAAATGGGTTGAACACTTGGCGAGGGATTCAACCTTACAACTGCCCATCTGCACTAGCATTTTCAATGTTAATAAAGACTGACAAAGTTGAGGTAAATAAAAAACTTACAGAAAACAGTCTTCTTGCAACGATAATTGTTATGAATGTTTTCCATGATCTCAGTCAAGCTCTTTGGGCAAGATCTCCACTGACACTGCAGATCAATTCTTTGTGCACAGGATTACTGAAGGGCTTGTGAAAACAAATAACTAGAAACATCTTCCCTCCAATTCCCTAATGCTGTTCACAGCAGTTTCATATAAACATAACCTTACTTGTAACCAGGTGAGGGAAATCAGCAGGGCCTCATGGCCATCCTTTGCATATGATATTCTGCTGCCAGCAGCTGTAAATTCAACACTTCGCTAGGCATTAAATTTACTCTCAAGAAACATTTTCTAAGAGAGGTGACAGAGTTATTGCGCTGTTGCAGCTGTGGAGACAGATGGCAGTATGCCAAAACTCCAACGAAATTTTAAATTAGAAATTTGACCATCTGCTATAGGTGGGAAAAGAAAAGTTTTTATGCCCAGGCTCCTCCCTTAGTTTTGTAATTTCCTTGGTACTCAATTGCATGATCTGGTGTGCAACAGATACCGTATGCTTTCCAACAATTTCTCATTTGCAGCTGATAAGCCCTTTAATGTCTTAAATATTGAAGAGAATTGGGAATTACTTCTTAAATTGCATTATGTTCTGCTATTATTCAGCCTATGACAAAGCAGGGTAGTACTTTGCAAAAACTTCCAGTTACTTTGGGATACCCCCAATAATAAAATCTTCTTAGGTTTACTTACTTGTTAGTAGAAATAGGATCAATAAGAACACAACATGTTTTGTCACCTGCATCCAAACTAGCTCTTCAATCAAAGTAATAGCTGGGATATCTGTAAAAATTAAGGTAAACTCTTAAAGAGCTTCTTAGAGATGTATGAAAAAAAAATGGAAGGAGCAGTCTCTTCAGATTGGAAATCAGAAATCATAGTTATGATACCTGACCCTCATATAAGAACATTATGAGATTCTCAATAAATACAGAACTGGAAACATTTTTTAATGTTTACCTCATCCCTTTGTGCACAGAAAGAAGATATTTGCAATATTCGCTGCAAGGAACAGTGCTTTTTTCAGAATGCTCTTTTAAAGCTGAAGATGTAGATGACATACCTTTAGAATACTAAAAAGTCACAAAAACTATTATAAACAGGCCAGATTGTTTAGGGACAGAGAAGTCACATTTCCATAGCGGTGATCTTTTAGGTTTGCTATAGAGAAATGCCAAGGAAACTTAGCTAAGTCTTATTTTTAGTACTTTCTTGGTACATTTCAGTGGCTTTTGTGAAGAGATCATACCTGATATTGAGGGGTAATTATACAGTCACTTTATCAATTTTCTAGGCCTGTTAAGTTTCAGTCACCATGTGCAAGTTTCCCATAAAAACTGACTTGGGGCTAATCTCTTTGTAGTTTGGTGACTGTGGAAAAACATTCTGTCTACGTGAGGCTGTCTGATATTGTGCCACTGCAGAACTTCAAAAATAATATTAATATGTACTCTGTAATACCTGAGATGTCCACAGGACTTTAAAACAGATGAACACAAATTTCAAAGGCAAGGTAAATAATAATTCGATTAGATCAAAATACAGAAAGAATAGATAATGAAGAGCAGTTCTAGGAGTCAGAAAAAGGATGCCAGGCATTAACAATAAAAGAGAAGAAAAACTCTTGGGAGGGGTTCAGTAGTGCCTCTTAGCTGCCTCACACAGTAAGAATTTTCAGCATTGTTTTCTGGACATGTTATCTTTTCAAAATTTATTTCAAATGATAAATTTAACATCTTTATTTTAAATTTAGACTTTCATTAAAAGGGCTCACAGCTGGGTGCTTTTAGAAGATTTTGGGGAAAGAGTGGGTTAGAAGTGCTCACTGTTTAGAACAGCATGAGTCTTTTTATGATGTCTTTTGCTGGTGCCAGGGAATTTTACACTTTTTTGTGCATTTACAGCTTCATGCCTTTTCTCATAGTCCATGCAGCTTTTTGAAACAGCCATTAACCAACACATTAACACAAAAACTAAACGTTTTTTGTTGAATGCCATCATATGACACTACTTGACATGCTTATGCAAAATGCTACTGCTGATTTCCCAGGGCTGTCTCACTGTACATGCCTGAGCTACAGTTCTGTATGGAGAACAAAAAGTGGCTCTGGTGCTGAGCACATGAACCAAAGCTGCTCTGGGGTCAGTCCTTCAGCACAGAGGAGAGGTAACATGGGACTGAACTTCACCACTTCTAAATAGCTCAGAAAGCGTGAAACCCCAGAGAGATCCAAAGAAATGTGTTTTCTCTCTGTATCCTATTCATTTCTTCTTTCTCATATTAACCTCAGCCATCTCGTATTGTTCAGCTGGACAGCATCCTTCAGCAGATGGAAAGGATCTGTAAAATTATGAAACTGTAAGATTTAGTGAACAGCTTCAGAGTACACTCATCCTCTCTCTGCTTCCAACCTCTGTTGTAAAGCTATGTGCACCTTCTCTGTTCTGTGTACAAAGAAAAAACCCACCTTTGACAAAGTCACATTTTTATTGATAACCATGCTCTTGCTTAATTAAGATGACTGAAGAGATCCATAATTCAATGCTAGTATTAAAAATATAAGTTATAAACAAAATGGGCTGAAAAGTTCCTCATTCATAAGTATCATGTAGAACCTATCAGAAATTTAAAACAATGGTGGGTAGGGATATTTTATTCTATCTTATCCGTGAATGGTCCCAACTTTATTCTTTCTTTGTCCATCTCTTATCTATCTTTTCTAAGACTTGACACTTCATTTTCTAATTTCCATAGTATCTTAGGGTCAGCTTTCAACCTGGAACTTGGTTGGAACACAATGGCAGTCAATCCTGCCTACCCTTGGACTGGGGTAGGTATTGCAAAAAGGACCATACACATTAGATTATGTCAAAAGTAAATATAACAATTTCAAAGAAAATATACTC
This sequence comes from Pithys albifrons albifrons, assembly GCF_047495875.1. Lineage (NCBI taxonomy): Eukaryota > Metazoa > Chordata > Aves > Passeriformes > Thamnophilidae > Pithys > Pithys albifrons. The sequence goes on from NC_092461.1 coordinate 92,367,727, forward strand.
TTTTTTAAGAGTATAAAAATGGACTATAGGTGGTTGTAGGCTATTCTTATAAAAACTATCATACAGTTTTAAACCAACTAGGGGACCAATTCTCATTATAAACAAATGTAGAGAATAAAGATAGTAGCAAATCTGAAACAAAATGAGCAACTATACAAAAATGTAATTGTGCAAAAGACGGTATTGATGTAATTTTAAATTTATAGGCAATGAGGGTCAGTAGATCTGTCTTTGGAAACACTGACTGCAAATAGAGCACCATATTTTCTACATGAGGGAGTAACATTTATGCTGGTATTGATGAGATTTGTATGTATTATAGAACTGAAATAACTTTTCTTGTGCAAGTCCAGCACAAGTTACTTTATCTAAGTAGCAAGATGGTGACATTCTCTGATTCTGTCTCTTGAGCCCTTTTTCTCACCTATTATATATGGTCTGAACAATTCTTCAGATAGGTTATTAAAAATAAATGTAACATTTCCATTCCTCTTTCCAGTATCTTCATTTGAGATCTAACTCTTTAATGGTGGCTGAAAGCAAAGGCCTGTACAATATATTACAAATCTCAGATATGAAAACCACTGCTACACACATCATGTGAGCATTTTTTCTCTTGCAGAGTACCTGAATGTTGTACTTCCCGAAGCCTTTCCTCACCATTATGACAGTTATGCTTCCTGTATCTGACATTTCAAATATCTCTTACAGAATCTTAAAGGTCTTGTGCTCCGATTTTTTTAATGGCATTTGAAGAGGATTCTTTGAAGGATGCTCAGTATTACAACTTTTTTATTGTATTATTTATATTTTAACTACTTTATTAATATATTATGCTACCATCTTTTTGCAATAGCTTTCTACTCCATACTTTTTACAATGAAAATGAAACACTGCATTTTTCTATGTGAGTAGGATTTAGACTTAATACCAACTCCCTCAGCTTCTGCATTTGAGCAGTTGAGACATGCTCCAAACAAGTCTCAACTGCTAAAGAAGGAAATGTGAGCACAGGGCAAAAGAGAGTCTCTCAGTACCCTCTAACCATCCAGCCAGTATAGATAACCAGGGGTTCATGGAAACAGCAGAAGGCACCGTGAGGGGCTCTTCCCTGTCATCTGAGTGAAAAGTCAGAAGATTTAACCTCCAAAAATTCCCTGGGACTTCTTCAAGAGAAAATGGGAATTAATATGGTTTTATACCTGGTTGATATAGTTCAGATTATTTTAGATCCAAAATTCTTAGGTCAAGGATCCTTCCTGCAGGTTCTGCGTGACTGAGAATGGTGTATTATGACAGAAGAAAGGGGGAAACCACAAACTATAGGCATTAAGATTTTTCAATCAATATTTAATATATAGGACCACAGTCATGTGGAAAGCACTGGTCACAAATACAACAGCTGACAGTCTGTGCCCAAGAGCAAGAAAGAGCCTACAGAAAAGACAAAATGCAAAAAGAACTAAACAGGTTCTTTGCCTGAGTGTTTACAGTGAACATGAGGAGAGGTTCAGGTTCCTTCCTTATACACAAAAGCTTGGCACCCAGTGGTGGCAAACTTTCGGTTTCCTAATTTCTGTAGGGTTCCTGTAGAGTGTTCCCAAGCAAATTAGCAGAAAAACATTCAGAATAACAAAACTGTAGTAGGAAAAAAACCCTCACAAAACAAATATGCTATCCTGTGGAATAGTCAAGGTGATTTTGCAAAAAGGAACTCTACCTCAGAAACCTACTGGACTCCTTTGAAGGAATAAAGAAGCAGGTGGACAAGGGTCCTCAGATGCCTAAATGTGCATTTGATAAAAGCCCTCATCAAAAACTTTAAATAAGCTAATCCACCAAAATACTGGTCACCTGGAGAAAGGGTTGACTAACCTCACATAAACATTAGGGCATGGAAAGTCACTTTCAGATCAGCAGGATGTACCCAGTGGAGTCCAAGAAGGGTCTGTGTTCTGCCTTGTTTTTCAATCTGTTCACAAATGATTGGAAAGGGTATGAACAGTAAGGTGAAAAGACTTTATGGTGGTGTCAGGGTGCTAAAACAGATGGCTAATGGAAAAGTTGAAGAAACCTTACAAGACTGAGTAACTGAATTATAAAATGGCTGATGTAATTCAAAGCAGATAAATGTAAAATAAACCATATGGAGGAAAATCCAACTTTCTACACACATATATATTAGTGATATGTCCTGAGACTGTTATTACCATTTAAGATCAAAATGCTGGTTGTTATAATAAGCAGTTTTACAAAAATGTCAAGTCCATACTTAATCATGATAAAAAACCCAAATCGAATGTTACGAATTATTAGGAAGAGAACAAAGATAAAACAGAATACATTATTATGTCACCTTATAATCTAGAGTGTACCCTACCTTTTCAACAATACATGCTGTCTGGTCCACTATTGCAAAAAAAAGGACAGAGCAGAATGGAAAAAATGTTCAGAGACAACAAAAGGAAGATGAAAAACATCAAACCTAGTTCTTCTATAGCAAAAATGGAGTCCAAACACAGATTTTTTTCCTTTTCAAAGTTATGTACTGAAACTCATGAGGTTTTTCTGCAGCTGCTGTACAATGAGACTCCTGATGTTTACAGCTGTAAAGCAATTACAAACATTTGGCTGAAAACCACCATGTAGATAATAACATTATTATCCAGTATCCTTTCTGAGAAAGAGGAAAACTTTTCTGAAAACTACTGCAAAGTCTTAGGGTGTTGAGTCACAAACTAAATTTAAGGCACAATCTTCTAAATTATCCTACACAATTTGTGTTTCTATGGACTGTGTCTCACAGTCTCTAAAAAAGCTGTTTAGATTCCTCCTGAGATAAAAAACAAACACACCAAAAAACCAAAAAAAACCCCAAAACAACAAAACCACAACCAAACTGCTATTTCTATTCTTGTTTTACTAAATGCACTCCTAAGTCCTAGCAATTTCCATTCCCACCACTCAGTCCAACTCAGAGAAAAGCATTTTCTCAGCATGGAAGTTAAAGAGGGAAGAGAGACATTTCTAGGGATATAATCCACATTGCTTTGTGATCTCCTCCTGACATAATTTCAGCAGCATTTTGGCTACCTTCCAAGAGGAACTTGGCGAGTTAATTTTGTCCTCGAGGAGCACAACATTCAAGCTAGGACCACACTGTGCAAATCCCCAGCAGACTGTATCTACAGGAGTTTTGCTTAAGCCATCGACCATTTCAGTCAAATACATCTGAACAACATCCATTCCAGGCAGGTGTTATAATTCCTTATCTTCCTTCACTCTCCCCACCAGGACCCCTGACTCAACTCTTCCTGGTTTTCCACCTCCAGTGGTTTCCCCAGCCCAGGCTGAGACCCTCACTACACACTACAGCAACAGGGCAAATGCCTGGATTCTTCCCATATGCTGTCTTACATTGACAGGGCATTACAAAACACAGACACATTTCCCCTTGCTATGCTAACTGTGATGTCAGCATGACCTCGTGAAGCTGGCCCAGAGCAGCCACCATGCCTCTTCTGTAAAAAGGCAACAAAAACCAGAGGACTCAAAAGAGAATAGCGAGAGAATTCTCAGACAGCTGAAGCTGCAGCCATGGATCCTCCTGCTCACAGCTCACCTGAGCCAAACCTGCAGGTGTGCTGAGCACTGGATGGCTTTTCTCAACCTCTGTTGGTCTACTTCACAAGAAAACTGAGGCATGCTGCTCCTGGTTTTAAGTGTGCAACTTTACATGAAAAGGTAAAACAACCAGTCTTATGATACATATATCTGAAAAGCTTTCAGCAGAATAATACTTTTAAGTTTTACTTTATGGAACACTCTTTGTAAGTAGGTGACGGCACATTTGAGGAAACATCTGTGCATTTCTTTGTGCAAGTCAAGTTTTCTCTATATTTCACCTCTCTAAAACTGAGTCCAAATGGCAAGAAAGATAAGTTGAAATCTTCCCTTTACCCACAGATAAACACAGTGTAATTCAAGTATTCTTCCAGCATTGTATTGATGCAGGCAATAGTAAATAAGGGTCGTCTCCCCTTCCAGTGTGGGGAAGGAAGAATGCAGTTGGACTTCTCTCTAGCTTCCTGGCTTCCCTCAGTGTTTACCACCTCCAGTGTCAGGGACATATCTCTATTCCACCTGTGACACATGTTACATTTTAAGTCAAATACACTATCTGAGGATTTTATATGGAACAAAACTGACGGTAAAATCTGAAGGAGAAGAAGCAAGCAACTATTATACACAAAGCTGAAAGCTAAGTTAGTGGCTAATGTGAGATCATATCTTCCTTAAATTCAGATGAGAGGTCTGAAGTTTAGAGTCCATAAGACTACAAATGCTTTTATCGAATTTCAGTATTTGATGCACTTAACAGAAAAACTTTCATATATAAAGATCTATCAAAAAGTCATCAGTATTATGTTACAAATGATTGAAACTAGATCACTTCACATAAGCAATGCAGATACTTTCCCAGCATCATTTTTCTATTTAAGTTACTATTGTGACTGCAGTATGACTTAAAAATGTAGAGTCAAAAAATATACAGTAGGGCAGGTGGTTCAATGAGATTTTCTCAGTATAAAAGGGTACCCTAACTGAAGCCACTTGAGAGCCTTGCAATGAACACATTTTAGCCTAGAGATAAATTCTCTGAAGAGTCGTAAGAACCTGAAGACACAGGGAATAAAATAAATAATGTCTCCTCAACCATAACTGTAGAATACAGCGAGAGATATTAAAATAAAATGCCATGACAGTTTATCAGGTGAAAAAAATGCAACCTTTTATGTTTTCACCTCCTTTTTCAATCAGGGTCTTTCCTCTGTGAGCATGGCAGTGGTTAATTTTCCTTGCTATCCCAAGAGGATATGCTGCTACCCACTGAGAACTGTGTCATGGCATACGGAGAAAGCAAAGAGAACAACAGGTTGGTAGTTTATCAGGTCCCACAGAAGCAAAGGTCTTTTAAAGCAATCAGGAGCCAGGAGAAGGAGGGAAAAAGGAGGGAAAAAGGAGGGGTAACTCATTAAGGTTGAAACAGAAGAGATATGGGCAGACAAAACAAAAGGGAAGTCCAGGAAAGCCTGGGACATGACTACCTATTTACCTTAAGGCAAAGATTCTTACAGAAGAGGAAGACAGTTCCTACTTCAGACAGACAACTTGCAGTGAATGGGACACAGCTCACCACTGTTCAGAAGCCCTGGGCCCCAGAGTGCCCCCACATACCCCTTGATCAGGGGCAGAGTCCTTTCTGAAAAACTAGACTCCCCCAGAAGCATTGCCTGGATGTTCTGAAGTAACTGTAAAATAGAAGACTATGGGGCCTATGCTGTAAAGTCAACAGGGAAATTATGAGATTCAAAGAAAAGTACCAAAATAAATAATGCCTTGTCTTTTTGATTGAGCAAACTGTTGCACATACACTCCATCAGGCATAACTTCTCACAGTGCTTACATTTTTCTTTCATTCCTGAGTTTCAAGTCTTTGTTTCTTTTTTATAAATTTAAGAATTTTCCAGGCTTGTTTTCTTTATTTTAATCAGATTGCTTGAGAGGTCACTGTCCTGTGGTGTTAGGAATTTCCAAGACAGGAGAAAAAAAAAGTGAAAAAACCCAAACCAAACCCAATATATTGCACTCCCAAATGGCAATGTTCATAATCACATGCAAAGGAAGTTCCATGTCTAACTGTGTTCTATAATCCTGATGTTAAAAAAAAGTCCTCTATAGATAACTGCATTCCTTGAATAATACATCATTTATCACAGCTTCTATAGGAAGTGCTGGAGAACAACTTAAGTTCTCAACAATACATTTGTTTTCAATTTTTTCTGTTGGGGTAGAATTTTAATATTAATTTGTCTTTGAGTTGCAGTGGGATTTTCAAGAGCTTTTACTGGCCAATTTACTCCATAGACTTCAAATAAAAACAGAATGATGAGCACATTTGAAGATCCTATCCTAGAGGTAAACTTGACTAAAAGGGTAAGTTATTGAGCCACATTTGGAAGCTGGATCCACTTACATTAAGAATACATTGGACATCCTGCTAACAATTATTTCCACATTTATAACAATTTGGGATGAGTGTTCTCCTGAATTTTCTTTATGAAAATACCTAAGTGGACCTCTTGAAAGCTCAGGTCCTAGAAAGACAGCCTGAAAGTGGTCAATTCCAGGCAGGATGAGTGCCCTGTCTGCTCTGCATGTATTGTTACATTTAAATCAAGTAAACTACAAATCAATAGCACTGTTTTAAAGACTCTAAGATGTTTTGCCTTGAACTCTTGTTTTTTTCTCTTACCTGGCCAAATGTGGAAACAAAAGCAACCCTTCACAGGCAGAGGTGAAAAGAATGCATGTGCCTTCTTTCCCCTTCCCTCCACTTCATCCTCTGAAGGAGAAAAACCAGTATCCACCTCTGAGGAAACACTCATTTCTATGCCTACCACGGTACAGCTGAGAAAAGTGAGGCAGAGACTAAGGAAAATGCAAAACAGAAAATTAACATATTTCACCTGAGATCTCATACCACATAGGCAACATTCAAGGGCGGGAAGAAAATAATCATGTCATTTTCAAAAGCCCAGGAGTGTAAAGAAGCACAGGTCATCATTATTAAAAGGCTGAAGTGGATTGCACCCTACTTGAAAAGCTTAAGAAGTCTACTCATTTACAAGTAAGAACTACAAATGATCACAATGCTTTATAATTTGACCCCATCTAAAGATTTCAATATTCACTGTATCTGGTGTAAAGCAGACTTCCATTGCAAATGTATTAAATTAACTAACGCTGAAACCTGTTCTCAAGCAAAACAAGGCAATGTCATTTAACATTTTCTTCCCCTTGAATATATGGTTATGTTCTGGTTATAGATGGTTATAGTCTTCCAGTAAACTCTAGTGCTGTGTTACAGAATGCTGCATCTGCATGTATGCTCCTGAAATCAGAAAGCTAGCACACAACTCAGTGTAAATGTCAGCAATTGCTCAGAACTAGCAATAACAGAGATACTTGGCTGAAGAATGAGATGCTTCTCTAAAGCCCTAAAGATTAGAAAGGAAATTATGATGTTTTTCAGAGGAAAAGACAATTTTCTTCAAAAGTTCCTGGATCAGAATTAAAACCTAATGCTAGTCCTGAAATCAGACCCTGTGCCAATAGTGAGTGTTTTTTCAGAGTAATTACCAAGAGGATGTTCAAACAAGGTACCTTCTAGGTAACTCTGAGGTGTCCAGATACTAAAAATGGATTTTACAATTCCCATATCTTCTCCCAAAGATATTAGGTTCTAACTATTGTATTAAATTATTATTCAATCTCAACAAAGCAATTATTTTTAGATAACTAGAAGTTACTATGGCATTATCTATTTAGCTTTGCTTGACCAGCATCAATAGGAACAAAGCCACAAGGCACCCTGGCTCTCATTAATTAATTCAGTTCTCTTGCAGCTTTAAAGATGAGGAATTATCAGCCATTCCTATGCCCTAACTACAGACACAAATCCTCAGGCCTTGCTGCCAGCATCCAACATTGCAGTTTGTAGGCTTGCACAGAAGCCAGGTCACTCAGAAATGCTACACCCCAAGGCTCTTCTCCAACATAAAGTCACTTTTCAAACCCATATACAACTAACAGACTGAAATAAAGCTCTTATGAGGGTAAGAGAAAGAAGTGGCTGGGATGAAGGTATCCCCGTGTTTCCATGGAGGAAGAAGGGCAAGGAGAGAGGCCTGGAGGAAGAGCATGGTACAAGAGAGGAAGTGTAGAGGAACTGGTAAGAAAGTGCTGATAGTGACATGGTAGTACTGAGTTGAAACATTAAAGCCAGGTTAACAGGCAAGAATTGCCATTTGAATGAAAGAAATTGTGATGCAGAGAACCAATGAGGATTGAGGTAAGGCTGTGGATGTGGTCTATCTAGACTTCAGCAAGGCCTTTGACACTGTCTCCCATAATATACTCTTGGAAAAGCTGGTAGCCCATGGCTTGGACAAGTGTACCCTCTGCTGGGTTAGGAGCTGGCTGGATGGCAGGGCCCAGAGAGTGCTGGTGAACGGAGCTGCATCCAGCTGGCAGCCGGTCACCAATGGTGTTCCCCAGGGGTCTGTGTTGGGTCCAGCCCTGTTTAACATCTTTATTGATGATTTAGATGAGGGGATTGAGTTCATCATCACCAAATTTGCTGATGACAACAAGTTGGGAGGGAGTGTCGACCTGCTGGAAGGCAGGAGGGCTCTGCAGAGGGATCTGGATAGATTTGAGAGATGGGCTGATTCCATTGGGATGAAGTTCAATAATGTCAAGTGCTGGGTCCTGCCCTTTGGTCACAACAACCCCCTGCAGCGCTACAGGCTGGGCACAGAGTGGCTGGAGAGCAGCCAGGCGGAAAGGAACCTTGGGGTACTAATTGACAGGAAGCTCAACATGAGTCAACAGTGTGCCCAGGTGGCCAAGAAGGCCAATGGGATCCTGTCCTCTATCAAAAATAGCGTGGCCAGCAGGACCAGGGCAGTGATCCTTCCCCTGTACTCTGAGTTGATGAGGCCACACCTTGAGTACTGTGTTCAGTTCTGGGCCCCTCAGTTCAGGAAAGATATTGAGGTGCTGGAGCGGGTCCAGAGAAGAGCAACAAGGCTGGTGAAGGGACTGGAGCACAAGTCCTGTGGGGACAGGCTGAAAGAGCTGGGGTTGTTTAGCCTGGAGAAGAGGAGGCTTAGAGGTGACCTCAGCACTGTCTGTCTCACTACCTGAAGGGAAGTCCTAGCCAGGTGGGGGCTGGTCTCTTCTCCCAGGCAGTCAGCAATAGGACAAGGGGGCACAGGCTCAAGCTCTGCCAGGGGAAATTTAAGTTGGATATCAGAAGAAAATTCTTTCCAGAGAGAGTAATCAAGCATTGGAATGGGCTGCCCAGAGAGGTGGTGGATTCACCATCCCTGGAGGTTTTTAACTGAGATTGGACATGCCACTGAGTGCCATGATCTAGTAAATGGACTGGAGTTGGACCAAGGGTTGGACTTGATGATCTCGGAGGTATCTTCCAACCCAATCGATTCTATGATTCTATGATTCTAACAAGCTGACGCCTCAGTCTGCTGTCCTGCTTCCTCTCAAATCATATAGGAGAGCACAGGCAGCATCAGTACTACGTAACCCTGTGCTTAAGGAGTGGCGGCAAAAGCTTTCAAATGTTCTTCCAATCCCTTATTACAAGAGAAACATAAATCCTGATCGAGAAGATATTGTTGGCAACATTTAATGGAGAAAGAGCCCACCAGTTCTTTCAGCAGCATTTTACAAAGCATGTTCTGGGCAATTTCCAATGGGAGTAGAAGTCGGCCAGTGAAAACGCCATAAATAAAATATGAAGGAAAATAAAAATCCTATCACTTGAAGGACAAGACTTAAGTTGTCTTCATTGCAACCATGATATCAAAAATTCTCAAAACCAGCGTTTTTCCTTTGCTTAATTATGCAAAATATGTTATGTTGGGTATGGGAAGAGAGAAAATAGGGGACTCCTTGTGTTCACCATTTTAAAAAAGCAGTATACTATGCATAGCGTTTCAGTGATAACAGGGAATTCAGACTGAGAGGGAATTCCCTCTTCTCTTGACTCTCCAGGATGAAAATGGATGGTGAAAAGAGGGCAGAATTCTGCACTCATTTTTTATAAATTAAGAAGCTTATAGCAAAGACAACATTTTCTCAGAAACTTAACAGGTCTGGGTAAAGCAGTCAGACTCCTGAACAAAGGAGTTTAAAAAGAATTGGTTTTGCTAATAGTAAATCATTCACTTGTACCTACACGGATTGTGCACAATATCAATGGTTTTGAAAAAAAGAAATTCCTTTCACTTGAACCTTCAGCTGATCACTCTTCACTTACAGAATATTTGTGAGTGCTCCTGATACTGTTTTGCCACTCACAGAGAGACTGCAAGCCCCTGAACTGACAAAGAGGACACTGGCTGCCTCTTTATTGCTTCTGAAGCACAATAACAGAAGCCATGAAAAATCTGTCTCCTATAAATTGTCTTGTCAAAGGTAGAGGCTCTTTCCTTTTTCATAAAGCATAATTCACAAAATGCTTTTGAATTGTAGCTTTTCATTTCCATTCGCATTTAACTGACTCATCTGAAAGAACTACCTTCAAATAACAATTCATTTTCTTTCACATATATAGAGAGCGCTAATATTTTGGCTTGGTTTTAGCATTCTGTTCCTCTGAAAATACAAATGGAATGTCTAAATTGAAACAACTGCTTGTCTATAAAACCCCAGTGAAATCCATCTGGAATGCTCACATTTACCTGTAAATAAAAAGACTCATAGAAAGCACTGTGTTTTTATATAAAATCCCATCATTCAAGTATTATGCCATTATATATTGTGTCTCTTAATTAGAAAAACATTCTTAGAGCTTACTATTTTATTTTAAGAGCAAGTAAACATTTTTTGCTGTAATCATTAGTCTGGAAAACAAATCTTTGTATTTTAAAACACAAAATTTACCCTACAATAATTGCAGAAAAGTGAAAGAGATGCTTCTTTGTTATCTTGGATAAATTACTATAATCATATTGGAAATGCAATACATTTTCCAGTATCCATTTTATCCACCTCCCCCAGAACATTACCTTAGTGCTAATTTGACGTGTTATTCACAAATCTCAATCTATTTGTATAACTAATCTCAATACCAAAAGGATATGATTTTTGAGGAGTCTTTGCAGTGTGAAAATGATAGAAAATAGAGTTAGAATACAAACAATACCCATATGTGTAATCTTCTATTATCATGTCAATTATCTGGCATTAGTAAATGCAACTAGAGTTTTATTCAGTTCATGTCCCTGCTGCTCAGGGCTGTGCATCTGACATTTGTGCATTTTGTCTATTTGCCTATAAGCTATTGTAATGGGGTTTTTTTATATAAAATGCTTTTTTTTTTACTCTTGTGATGGAAAAAAGGAACATAAATTATCTGACATTTTCTGTAATAGCTATCAGATGTTTCCTAGTAAACAGATTATAGTAAACAATCAGGGGCTCTGAAAACCTCGTCATCATGTCCATGAATAAGGATGGAGTGGCAGACATCCTAAATTTAAAATATCAGAGGCACAGACACACACTCTGCCAGCTGGCCATTTCTGTCAACAGTACACATTTGCATTGGGACTGTGTATCAGATGTTAAAACGGAACCACACAAACCATTCTGTCTCCTTCTTCCTACTAGGGATCCACTTCCTCACCTAGCATTTGCCTACCTGCATCCCATGAGGCTGTGGAAGGCAGGATGAATGGTGAAGCAAACCACATACGACACTTTATGGTATCCAATAAGGGGAATAGTACTGGTATTTTTAAAATCTTATATTTTGTTGTGCATTTGGCACCACTTAGGTCGATTCATGCCCAATGAATAAAAAAGCAGTAAACAATCATATCCGATGGTGACTTTTAGGTCTGCACAGGCTCTTCCCTGGTTTTGATGCACTGGGTGGAATTGTGATTGTGGCCAACAATGTGTCCCAGAACTGCTCTGATCAACCTGATCTTCCAGGCATGGTCAGTACATGGTCCTCCTGTTACTGTGGTTGAGAAGACTGGTCACAGGTGACGGGAAAGAGATCAAGCACCCTCCCTGCTTGTCTGCCTTTTGCAAGTCCCCTGAGCTTCACAGAAGAGGGTGGGAGCTGCTACATGACTCTCCTTCATCCTGCACAACATCATTGACTGCTCAGATGAAACCACAGATGACAAGCAGTGAAAGACCCCAAACCTGAGACAGTAAGGTCTGGTTCAGATGCTGGTCAAAGCTGGGAACAGCTGCTCACAAGTTGCAGTCTGCTTGGGTCACTTTGAAAGAACACCTGCTTACAGCTGGGAATAACAGTAAAAGTCATAGAATTACTTTTCTGGGAGGCATGAACAATTCCTTTTGTATGTGTGTGTGTGTGTGTGTGTGTTTTCTCTTTTCTCTTTTTTTAGTATTTTTTCAGAGTTTTCACTTTTTTTTTTGTTTGGATTGAGGACGGTTTCTGCTTCTGGTAACTCCAGAGTCCCATCACTTGCTACCAAAAATTAAGATTCAATCCCTAGGCTGTTCCAGGCTCAGCACATACAGATAAATATGTTTATGGAGTTTAGTGTATGCTATTGATGCAGTTAAAAGTTAAATTCCATCTGTGGTTATATTCTGAACTGGGGTAAGACTGCTGAGTTCATTGCAGAAATAAACCTTCACTCTTTATGTTAGTAAGGGTACACATCATGATGTAAATATACCTGACGTTTGTCCTTTCTCTCTGTTAAAACAAGCTTTGTGAGAAGCTGCTTTTAACTTTGAGATATCTCCTTTGGTTTGGATTTATTTTCTTCCCTTTCACAGTCCAATAGCGTACTTTGTATTCCTGGTGAAATTACTAGTGATCTGTAGCTATCTTGATAAGGTTTCAGATGATGTTGCTAATATCAATGTAGCAGTAAAATGTTTTCCTTCAGTAATATATTATCATTATCATGAAAAATAGTATTTGCCAGCAGCACTCTCTAGAAAATTTAAGTAAAAGCATGTAACTTCATCCTGATTTTAAGCTTTCTTTGACTTTTTTTCCTGCTAAGCACAATTGATCTTTGAGATAAGACCTAAGAAAGCTTTTAAATTGAGAAAATACATTAATGCTGATCTCCATTGAGAGTATAAAGTGGGGAAAGAATTGTCATCATTTGATCATGCTGTTCATGAGAGAACTGTAAAACCTGCATATTTTACAAGATCTGACTTAATTAAAAAAATTAATAACGCTTGTGAAAATCAAGATATGTATCTGCATAATTCCTTTCTTTAAAGGTACATTTTGATTTATTTCCTCTTCCTTTGCTTTCTTTCTCTACATTTGCATGAGATTTTTCTGTAGGGGCTAGAAATATTTTTTCTCATTACTTTTGCATTTGTCTCCTTATTCTCTGATATTGTGCCCTTATTAGTTGGTATGTTCTGACTCCTACTTGTAAAGCAAAGGGAATATTAGCTAGCCTGCATACTGCCAGTACCTGGTGAACTGCAATTCCCAATAAAATGACTTTGTAAAGGGCAGATCTGGCTTTCACAAGTACACATGGAGAGAAATTCAGAGAAAGAAAGAAGAGCCTAGAGACAGTAGGCTGATACTTAAAATGTTACTTCTGATGTTGAATATGAATCGTATATAATAAAGCAACCTTTTCCCTGAAATATGACTAATTTTTTATCTGTGAAGAAATACATGTATCTTAATTATGCATTCTTGGGGGCTGAGAAAGATGAATAAATTTGAAAAAACAGCTTGAAAATAAGTGAGTTTGAGAAGTCTTTATTAGAGAAGTCTTTATTTTCTCACTGTTTCTTCTTACAGAACTGTGTCTGGGCATTTGCTTTGCAAAAATCAAATTAACTTCCACGTGCATTTAATTACAAGCCAAACCTATGGAACTTTCCAGTGCACATCTAGACCCCGCTTCATTCCTTGCAAACATAATCAAACCCCAGTGCTATTCCACTAAAACTAAGCTAGCTCTCTTTTACTTTCAAAATCAAACTCTAAAGGATGATAAAAATCAGTAGTTTCTGCAAAATGCTCTTTCTTTAAGATTTCTGTAGTGATTGAAACAAAAGAGGTTTGATTTGCACCTACAGAAGAGCATATGAATAAAATCTTCACTACACTTGCTTGAAGCAGTGAAGTCACACTCAGGGACTTCAGCACAGGTATATTTTGAAGTAACCAACACAATTCCTACCAGTGATGCCCTCAAAGCCAAGAGCTTGCTTATATAGATACTCCATCTGCTGTTGTCTTTAACATTGCTTCCCTCTCTCAACAATCCCAGCAAGAAAACTTTTGAATTCCCAGGCTAAGCTCTGACCTCCCTGTTAGTCTGAACAGAGCTGTGAGAGGCAAAGGCAGTAAACCTTCACTACCAGGTAAAGTTACTGCTCTGTTTCCTTTCCAGAAAGCACCATCTGCTCTTTTAGTAAAGAAACATTGTAGTTTATTAGGATGCCATAAACTTAATTTCACCCAAAGTCTTGATATGATGCACAGATCAACAGGGTTTATCATGCTGCTACCAAACTGCATGATCTACGTCTGATGAATAGGCAAAGCTAGAGAGACACCAAACTATGTAATGCTCAGGCAATTCAAGGATAAACAACATCTCCCTGGTGATTCACACACCACCTTTGCCAAATGTTTCATCTAACAGGGAAAACCCTCATTCCTTTCCTGCTGTAAAAGGGTCTTTCTCATCTCATTTGTTACTCTGAAATACCTCCCTTTCCCTGGTATGTCTGAGAGATTCTAGAGGTGTTTTTCATCTGACAGAATGCTGGAGTGGAGGTTTAGCTACCTAACCAGTGGTTTCTAGCACCATTTTAGAAGTTCTTGGGTGGGGGGGGGGGAGGGGGGGGCAGGGCAAGGGGGGATTCTGCACATGGCTGAAAGCATGCAGTCCCTTAAATGTGGATAGGCATCCTGAGATGGCACCACAAGTGTTAGAATAGCAGGAACCACTGTACACTAAGATACCTAAATTTGCTGCTAAGTAACAAGCAGGGATGTTGCTACAACTGCTACCAAAATAGTTACCCTGTGTGCGAGGTACTTGTCATAATCTTCAATATCTAACAGTAGGCAGGCTTCAGCAGCAGAAAAACCATTCAAGAGATCCTGAAATATGAAATATGTTAGAGCCAGTGAAAAACTCTGTGACAGTGAGAGACAGTGAAAAACAACTGCTCCCAGTAACAGTGGAAACACTTCATGCTGAAAAATGAACTTGCTATCGTCTCACACAGATGATGTGATAGTCATCCCACGTCTCCAAGTACACTTGCTACACGCAATCTCGTGTCTCTCCCAACAGGAGCCTAACCATCCATTTCAGGCCAGAAATTGCAGAGAAAGTACCTGCTGCCCTCAGCCAAAATGTGACAATATCACAAACATGCAGCCTAGGGATTGGCACAACACCACTAATATTGTCACATCTACATATGACACTCTTTCTGAGTCTAGTCTGTTGACTCTTTCTGCAACTTCCTTCATATTAAACCTTTTGCTCCAAAACCACAAAGCATACTGGAAGCAAAATACTTCTTCAAGTTCAGAATTTCAGAAATCATGGCTAAAACCCAGTTTCTTTTTATTAGATAAGACTCTCCTAAATCTCAGTCTTCCAGAGTGGCACAACAAGAGGATCTGCACAAAAAAAAAAAAAACAACCACAAAACCAAAAAACAAAAACAAACATTTGGTGTTCAGAACTTGATGCCATGTATTCCCTGGAGTCAATATTTCAGACGAGTTCGGGACCGGACCCAGGTACTGAATGTCCATTAGCACTTGAAGTAAGATCAGGGTAACCCTTAACCACACATTACAGTTCGGTTTTCTCTGAAATTAACCCAATGCACACTCACCAAACCCATGACATGATGCAAATAAAAGCACAGCAAGTGGGGACAACCAGGGGATTTGCTTTGGACCAGGAGTCCATTTCTGAACTCAGATGTCAGCTTTCAGAGACACATCCTCAGCTGCAAGCCTCTCCCTCTCCAAGGGCTGGATGGAACCTCCCTGCCTTCCAAGGGCTGCCTCAGCTGCCTGTCTTCACTCAGGAGATGGAAGCTTTCTTATGAATGATGGCCTGGTGCTGGGAAGTTTTTAATTCATTTCATAATTCTCTGAGCAAACCATACGCTGTTGAGAAACATCAACTCTACAATGAAAAAAACTCAAATCTCTGCAGGCTTCAGTGAGAATGGGTGATATTACCTCTGCTCCTCCAAAGCTGTTGGCACTTTTTGTTGTATTTTAAGACTTTTTCTTCGGAATGTCCAAAATAAAACCAGCACAGAAGGAAATGCAGGAGAAGACCCTTCTGCTGCTTAGTGCCCCTGAAGTACAGAGAGGACTGGGAAGTCAACCCCAGGCTGAGTGCCACTGACTTGCTCCCAAAAATCTGCCTCTTTATTGATATTCTTGGCTGTTCCCTACTGTTCCCTAGTAACTGAGCAGAGAAACCACATAATTCTGAAAAGCAATTCATCCTGCCTGCATAGCAGGTATTCATACTGGAGAGGATCTATTTGTGCCCATTTGTATCCACATTCAAAAGAATTTCTTCATCTCTAGAAGTCGTTCTTGATAAGATCATGAAAAAGCAAATAATCAATACATAAGGCATTTACTTCAAAACTGTCAAAAACCACAGAGCTGGGTGTTACACACCAGATCAGTGATTACTGGGTCAGAATCACCTTGTAGGGGTACATCTGTGTGTGTGTGTGTGTGTGTGTGTGTGTGTGTGTGTGTGTGTGTGGGAACAAGCCACTAGCACAGTGTCCACGTGGCCAGCCAGGATGGTCACCGAGGTTTGGCCACATGGCATGAAGGCTGCACGGGGCATCCATCAGTCAATAAGGTCCGCCTGGTAACCTGCCCACACCACACCCCCTGGAGCCCCTGCCTGGCTGTGGCACCTCACCGTGGCTGAGGGGACAGGGAGTGGTCAGTGAGCGAAAAGTCCCACCTGTGGGGAGGGGCCACAATAGCCAGAGCCAGCAGGCACGCACACGTCTCCATCAGACCCTGGTCTGCTATCTTCCAAGCATCAATATGTGACCTTCTAAGTGGCAGCTGTTTTTCTCCCCTCTTTTTCTCTATTCTTTCTTTTCTTAATCTCTCTTCCTTTATTCTCTTCTTCCTCTTGAGGAGTACTTATTTTCTGTAAAGTGTGGGTACCTCATTTAAGTTGCATGGAGTTTGTGTTTGCTGGGTGTAACAGAAGTTCCTTATTATAGCAAAATTTGATAATCCTGGTAATCTGTTGTAATCCTTTTGCGAAGTTCCATGTTTTCCCTGTAAAACTCTTTTTGCCAAAACACCTATTTTCTCACCAATTTAAAAGAAATGTCTTAGAGAAAAAGTGCAGTTTTTATCCAGATGTGAATTCAAGGTACTCAAGAATCAATGGCTTTACAAGAGTCCATGTGGGTGAAATCTCTTGAAGCCTGAAATTAAAGTGTAACACCCAGTAAAGTTGGACAGGATTGTAACAGCAGGTAAATTATTTGAACATTTATTTCCATTTTAGTTTGCAGTTTACACATAATTCTGATTTCAGAAACAACTTTGAGACTGAGCTTTTAAGGACACCCTTCCCTGAAAGGAACCAAGTTTCTCTTAAATTTTTGTTCACCTGCTCACCCCAAACACAGCGGTTAGACTGAGCTCTTCCCTAACACACCTGCCTGATAAAAGAAAGCACTGAGGGCAATATTTGTGAGTTACTTCACCTCTTCAGAACACAGAGCAGATCCACAGAGTGCTCAGAATTCACTAGAACACCTTCAGAGAATGCTTTATTATTCATCAATTAATTTTTACAAAAGACTTTGCAGATGAAAATCAGTTTTTGCATAGTAAGTGTTATTGCAAGTCATTCTGAGGCAAGGAGCACTCAAATCCAGGATTAGGGAAGAAGGCTGGAAAATTCTGAATGCAAACCTGACTTAAGGAGTAGAAAACAACAGTTTATGAAGAGCAGGATGGAAGGTAACTGTTTTGGTAATAGCTGCTCATAGATGAAAGTTAAAAAGAAAGCAGAGGAGGAAAAAATGAAAGAAAGGTACAATCGGTTAAGCCTTGCAGAGGAAAGATAAGGGTAGCAGAAAAGGAGAATGATTTAATGCTAGCTAAAGTGATTACAGAGAACAAAAGAGCTCTTATAAATTCACTGCGACTGTGAAGGGGGAAGAAATACCAGTGAGAAAATATGACTGTTAATAAATAAGGAAGGAAACAATACAAGGTAGTACTGTAAAGTGGCTGAGCACATGACTGCTATCTTAAAAATCCAAGTTTTGGTAGAAGAATACTTTTCTAAGAGGTACAAGTATTCAGGAAATTAGTAGATTCTTGTAAACATTATTTCCAATAAACAAACAAAAATGTGTGTAGAAAACTTAAGTAAAAAGCGTCACTTTTGCCAGTGACTTAATTTCATCAAGGAATTCTTTTTGAATGAGTGGCTTTTTTTAGCTTTACAAAACTGGATAGCATCCATGATGGGATAATACTGGGTTTGTTTGAAACCTCTGTCAAAGCATAAAACTACTAATGAAAAAATATATATAGATCAAGAAAAACACTAGCTCAACAATAGGTAAGACTGCATGTCATTTCATCTCAGACAAACTCCATTACAGTTGTAAAACATAATGTTCAGCATAGTCCCATGGAACCTATCACTGAAGCCCTTTCAATCACACCATTCAATACAGACAAAAACTAAACCAAATTAGTCAATAGGAATGTGATAAAGTGTTAACATGATAATGCAATACTGGAAATTTAAAACATAGACAGTAAGATTCCACTGCCCTAGTGAACACAGACAATCCTCTCCCCTGAACTTCAAGCATGATGGCACTTTTGAAAGTCAAGATTTGACCAGGTTTTATGTCTGGCCCTTGGTGTGGTGGTCAGACGCTATGACAGACTACAACATGCAGGGGATTTCTCCATCCAGTGGACAGCCACACTGCCCGTGCTGCTTGAGTGTGGCTGCAGCCAACTTTCTCACTGTGCCAAGGCATGGGCACCTTGCAGCAACTCTGCCAAGCCTTCTCTGCATGTCACACATAGTGGGATTTGCAGACACAAGGCAGAAAATACAGCTCCATATATCCTCATATGACATGTCTCAGGCAGCAAAAGGATATGAGTAGTTACCAGCAAAATACTGAAATTGCAGGTGACTACTGCAGACCTTACTGCAGAAGAGGAATAAAAAGGAAGCTTGAGAAAAATTAGGAGCTTTTCTTCCTGATTTTCTGTATTCATCCAGAAAAACCCAAACACATTAGAAATTACTTGAAGGTGTTAAGACAATGAATTCTTCCCAAATTTGACCTAAAAGTGTAATAAAATAGAAGAATATAAAAATATTATTTCCATAAATGAACTTTGATTTGTAAATGCAAATAGAGCAAACTATAAAACTATTAGCATACTTCAAAGCATACAGGAAGTATGCTTTTTGTTTCATCACTGAAACAAAATGCTCCAACTCAGGAAACACCACTCAGATGTGGCAGTGATGTCCTGGGCCAGAACTCAGTGCAGACAGTGGGGAAATCAGCTTCCTCTTAGGGACAACCAAATACTCCGAATTCAAAATAACCTGTGGCATCTGTATGCCTGAATTACCATGATTAATTATTAAAACTCCTTTCACAATGCCTGAGTGCCTCTTAGAGACCTTGGAAAGGAAGAGACTCCCCTCCCCAAGGCTGCCCATGCACCTTGGCCAGGAGTTGCCCCAGGAGGGGCATGAGTGACAGGCAAGGTGACCAGGGCAAATATGCAAGGTCCCTCTAGTCAGGGCACAGAAGGAAGCATAGCAAAAACCAAAGTCTGTCTTCCTTTCTCTGTGAAAAAAAAAAAAAAAGCATGGAAGCTTCTTATGAATGGATGTAATCAACAGCAACACTGAGCCCAGTGCAGCCCAGGTCAAGGGGAGAGGTTTGGGTGAGAAGGAGAGAGATGAATGCGAACTGCAGAAGCATCTGAACAGAAAGACACAGGAGTAGGACAAAAGGAAAGCGAATCTGCTTGGCTAGGGGAAGAGTTATGGGAAGCCTGAGAACAAAAGAAGAAATTTAAGCTAGAAACAGTGTCAGTACAAGGATTCAGTGAGGGAGGTAATAAGGTCATCATGACAGGCAAGAAAGGGGATATTGACGGCTGCCTTTCATGGGACTTTGAAGTAGGAGGTGGAGGTGTCAGCAGAGATTACAATAAGTGAAACTGGAACCAACACATATATCTTGATTCTTCTGTTGGAATAGGGACAAAAGGCCAGCCAGGGTAAATGTTTTTCATGATTTTTATGTTTTATCAGGATTTAAACAGACCCTAAATGTGCAGGTCACAGAGGTGGTGGCAATGGTGCTGAGTTGCAGATATAATTCTATCAGAAGAGAGAAAGGGAGCTTCACTGTGCTTCCTGAAATTAGGCTTGAGGAGGCGGTTGTGCTCAAGAAATAGGAATAACAAAGAGAAGCCCACACCAAGCCTGAACAGACCTAGATATGTGCTTGTGACAGGCTGCCCATTAAGGTCCCCAGGGAATGCTACAATCCTTTACTGTTCCCCACACACATGTGCTGTCTGCCACTGTCTTTTCCAAAAACAGCACCTGTAGAAAGTGATGGAGAACAGCAGAGGAAAGACATTGTAAGAGAAATAAAGTTCAGGTAAGGGGAAAGATATTTGGTGAAAAAGAAAGAAAATCAAGAGAGAAAGAAGCATATTGTGGAACTGAGGGTCTGATCTCAAATCCATAAAAATATAATGCTCACATAAGCTGGTTGGAGGCTGGGCAATAGATGGACGATTGACAAGATACTGCATGAAGAGAACCAATAGAAGAGGAAATTACTGGAGGGCATGAGGGAGAGACAAAAAAAAGGCCATACTCTGAAAATACATTTTTTTAAGAAAAGGCAAGTGTTACAGTGAGTCTAAGTTACTACAGTGAAGTGACCGATGGCTGGTCCAAAGCCCTGTTCACGTTACTTATCCAGATCATTAGAAACCTCAGTGAGAGAAATTCACAGAGAAGAAATCAGGGAAATTATGTGTTTGAACAACAAAAGGGGAAAGGCGAGGCAACCATCAGGCCATCAAAGACCAAAATGACTCAGAACAGGACTATGGGAGGGAAAGGGGTTTTTTGAGGACAGAAAGAACCAGCAGTGCTTGGTTTGAAGAAAGGCATGCAGGCATATGACCTGAGCATGCAGATGACAAGCTGTAAAAGAGAAAAGCAGAAAAAGCAAGAAAATATTTTCAGCCATGTGTCCCTGGGTGGTCCCAAGGTTTATTATGTATATGGCTCACATATATGTCAGGCATGAGCCAGAGCTGGATGCTTTGAACACACAGTGCTGAGAGAGTAAAATGGTAGCCCAAGGGTTAAAGGCAAACTGGGCAGAAATGAGAGAAGTGAATTAACTAGAGCAATGATGGGAGGGATGGGGCTGGGAATTAGGTGTCAGGGATTTTGATAGATGGGAGGTCATAGAAAGGCCAGGTGAGGACAGACAGGTGGAATGGGGGGTTTCAAAAGTAAGGTGATGGTGGTCAGATGAAGAAACTGGGTTGGTGGGAGGTCAGAGTGACTCCCTCCCATCCCAGAGAGTGGAAAGGGAGGATGTAAATGTGTCATTTGCTCAGTGTTTCATGGCCCTGTGTCAAAGGGCAGGATCCCTAATAGCACAAGCATTAAAATGTGTGACAGGTTGTGGTTTTATATGATTTTTTTACTCTCACAGGTCAAAATAAATGCCTACATATTACATCCTTAATTTTTTCTATTATTTGCTATAAAGCTGCATTCAAAATAAAAAAAAAAAACAAAAAGACCCCACAACAAAAACGCCCAAACCCACATAAAACGCAAACAACTATAAACATCAAACATTTAAGCAAGTTTACAGCTAAGTAAATAGATACAGAAATAGATAGCATCACAGCAGTGCAAATGCCTTTAAGTGCTGGTGTGTACAAGAGTAACTTGATTTTAAACTATCAGTATTTTCAGCTTTTATTGTAGTCCTTTCTGGTTTTACAACATTTCTATTGTATTGAATAAAAAACGTATCACTTGTCCTGAAATTTAGCACCTATACACCCAACACCCTTTTTCTGTAAAGGAGTTGGATTGATAAAACTTCCCAGTATAATGGTAGGACATGGATTCTGTGCACAACCTCCTATTTAATTATAAAGAGAGTGAGTGACATGGGCATGAGGTGGTCCTCTGGCTGAGGGTCAGTGTAGACGGGGTGCACAGCAGCATGATTAGGAGGACACTAAGAAGCTCAGCTGGCAAATAGGAGAGATTACAAACACTTGTAACTTGATTAAGCTGTAATTAAACTAACCTGTTAGAAAGAAACCTGTTAGAAGCTTCAGGAAGATATGGAAAACACATTAAATTCTGCCTTTTTGTTCATACAGTTTTAAAATTTTAGTGCTGTTTTGAGGTTGAGGTTTAACCTTCAAAGCCTTGTTGTTAAATACTGGCTGGTGAAACCCAAGAACCTTAGATTACATTCACAGAATGGTTTTATAAATGCTATTTTCTTGTTTACTGGAAATTAATTGCTTAACTGAACATCACAATTCTCAGGCAATCCCCTCTGGCCTTTCTCCCATAGTTGCCATCACCTTCCCAGGAACCAGCAAGTAGACGCTCAATTCTGTAAATAATGTCTAAGTGAAAATAAAATGCCATGTTAGAACCCTGAGCCTCCCTGATCCACATTGCTCTGGACAAAAGGGAAGATGTTGATCAGAGACTTCATGGTTGTATTTTGCCTCTTACACATTTCCATGAGCTGGACTCATCTTTCCCGACATGGTGGCAATCAGCTTGCCTGCACTGGAAGAACTGCAACATCTACAGATACCCACCACTGCAAGCACTCATGACTTCTTATCAAATCCATACATAGAAGGAGTTGCATCTATTACTCAAA
Organism: Pithys albifrons albifrons; assembly: GCF_047495875.1. Taxonomy (NCBI): domain Eukaryota; kingdom Metazoa; phylum Chordata; class Aves; order Passeriformes; family Thamnophilidae; genus Pithys; species Pithys albifrons. The sequence goes on from NC_092461.1 coordinate 92,390,350, forward strand.
AACTTTGTTCCCTTAAAAGTATACATTTCTCTCTGAAGATGTCAGCTGCTTTATTAAGCCTATTTGTAGATAAGTAAAATGAATAGCAGATGTCCCACACAGACTAGAATTTTGAGGCATACTGCAACCCATTACATCTTGTCTTGGACTCAGCAAATGTCGACCAGGAACAGCCATCTGCGACCTGGAATGCACCTCTCTGAATTTTCTCTGTTAGCAGTTACAGCAGCAGCACTGGCTAAGAAGTATTGATTAGAAATCTTGATGGATTATTCTAGTTTTGATCAAGACAGAGGGAGCCACATGGCAAGGGAGCAGTGCTGCTGGGAACTGATCTGATTCTGGCAGGTTCTCCTGTCCACTGACTCACTGATGACTCTTCTCATCTTCCCAGGTGCCTGGGCAGCTCTCACATAGTTTTTCCTGCCATCTGAATTCACAAGAATAGTCTGCTTATTGAATGGATAGTTTTAAACATCTTTATGAGCATTCCCTGGAAATAGCTGTTAGCTTTAAAGAAAAGAACTTCCTGTCTCACAGAACTACACTTTTTAAAAAAAAGTCAGGGTGAATAGTTACAACGAAGGTGAGAACAAAACCTTTTGAACAACAGTGTTCACTTTTAAAATAAAAATTAAAATGCTAATTTAATCATAGTGTCTTTCCTTCTATTCTTATTCGACTTACACACAACCCCCCTACATTATAACTAGCTTACAGGGGAGGCATTTATAATTAACTTATTTTTGTGACAGATTTATTCTTGGATAATATCTAAATATTCAGGATGACTAAGTTCTCTGTGCTGCATGGTATACTAAAGTAGATAGATACAGGAGGCTGAGGAAGGCTGAACCTGGATGAGGCTAAGAGACACATTTTTGTTATTTGGAACAGAGAGAAAAGCAGATCTGGTTCATTATTTCAGCTGGCTTTTGTATTTTTAATTTTTTTCTAGATGAATCATAATTACCACTTAGATGAAGAAAGCTGTATAATGGAGAACACTCATTCTATAACCATATTCCTTTCAGACACCCTTTCTGGCATCACAAGTCTCAGATTGCTCTAAAAAGACTCCAAGAAGTTCATTTATTTACCATCGAAGCTAAAGGAAGAAAGCTAGAGAAGCAAAAGGCAGTCTTGGCTAAAAGAGACAATACACTGATTGTTTAGATTTGCAAGACAGGAGCACAGACACCTTTGTCAGACTATGCTCAACTCAGATGTGGCCTAGGGAAAAAAAAAACTAGAATTAAAGGACTTAGGTAAGAAGCTATTAAGAAAAACAAAACAAAAAAAAAAACCAAAACCAAAAAAAGAAGTCCTAATTAAACTGACTTGCTCTCTTTGTAGTTATTGTGGTAAAAAGTGTTGTCAACCAGTGGGTTTAGGCAACTCTTCTCCCCTCCCATCTTTAGTGTAACAGTTTGTGTGATATTCCAGCACTGGAGATACTCAATACCACTGATATCTACCAGGAAAGGAGCTGATCAGAAAATCCATTTCCCCAATTTACAAATTCCAATTTCCAGAAATAAAAGTACATGTTTCCTGCTACTATGAGACTGGTGAGGAAAGCTGAGTTTCATGGAGAAACAGGATGGCAAAGAAAAATAAAGGTATGATCTATTATTGCCAGTCTACAGCTTATAAAAGCTCCCTATATTACATATTATAGAGAAACTAATGAAATGTTCTTTGGAGCTACAAACTAAACTTTCCCACACTTGTTTTTGTATTCCCATGTTTCCAACATTTCTCTTGGCCGTTACTGACCATGTTGTCTGATCACTTACTTCTAAGAGCTGAGACTTTCAAAATCTCATCGCAAACCTTGACAGTATTGCAGACTATATATGAAACTATAGCTTAGTTTCCCTTTTTAAGCAATAGAAAAAGCAACTGAGACAGGTCTAACACCTAAGAAGAAAGTGCTAAGGAGAACGTGCCTGTGTGGTGCTTCTAACACAGGGATTTGGTGAGGCTGTCTCTGGCTGGTTTAGTCTGGAGTTATTAGGGCCCATATATTTCATTTTCCAGCCTTTGCTGGGGACTGGGTTTTAGAAGTCTTGACAAGGTGCTGCTTGCTGACTAGAAATGCAAGCTTATTCAAATGCAACTGTGGAAATTAAGATGTGAGGTCCATATAAAACCTCCAGTTACAAAGACATTTAGATAGGTGGTTGCTGTTTGTTTGAAGTAGCTGAAAACTATTTCCCTTAAAATTTAGGGCATCAATTACCTTGCTGGGAGCTTTTTCACTTCAGCTGCAGTGAAAGACTGGAAGGTTTTACCTTGCTGCCTGAAGAGGCGTCCATGCTGCACCATGTATCTGGTTTTTATTTCCTGCTGCCTCTTTAACAGCCTGTTATCACCCCACCCTTCATCTCATTTAAACTGATAATATCTGCATTGTCACTTTCCTGACCATGCCAGAGGAATTCTGCAGGAAATACTGATTTTTGTTTGCTAGAACCAACTTGATAGCAAAGCTTTGGGTCCACCCTCTCCCACACACTGAGTATTGTGCATCAGGCACTAGTTCCTTCAGTACAGATGCTGAGTGGCATGTGAATGATGTGCAAAGCTGGGCCCATTTGCTTTCCACCCAGTTGAGCAAATTTTGCTGCCATTTCACTAATTCTGGGAAAATTTACGTCAGCCTCTGATCAGGTCCTCCCTTGGCATGGAGGATTGGCTCATCTTGCTAAGAACAAGAGAGCCCCAGAGAGGAATTGTGTTTCTCCCTAGCATAATGAAAATTAAGGACAGGACAAGGTAATCAGGAGAGACTGTGTAATAGGTGCAGCTCCTTATACAAATAATAGTGCATCATACACTCCTAACAGTTCAAGTTAGGCTAGTGCTGTCCTGGGTAATATCACAAAACAGCAAATGGGCAATGAAATGAGCATGCTGCCATCTTCGTTTCTTATTTTATTTTTATTATTGTGAAGCGACAGTTTTATGACAGACAGCAAACTTGATGCTATCTCTGCTGAGATTCCTGGTTTTTTGTGAAGGGTAACTCGGTTGGTAAATAGACTTTTGCATGGCCCTTAATTTAGAATTACATTTAAAAATCATACATAGATATCTGTGATGCTTATTGACTTACAAATTAGGAGTAATTGTAAATCAGGGACTGTGATTTCTGTCAGGGCATTTTCAGTGAGATGCTTGGATATCTATTCTCAGCCTGACACCATTCAACACTTTTATCAATGGTCTGAGGGAAAATAGAGAAAATATAGTCTTCAGCCAAATAAAGTTCACAGGTCATACAACAGATGAAAGGGTGAATGGTGACAGAGAGGAGTTGAACTGCAGAATGGTATGTTTTGCCTGGTAGCTTATAGGCTTCCTTGAACTCCCAAAGGGCTTTTAATACCACAATACCAAATCATGGGCAATGGTAACAAAAAGAGAAAGAAAAAACATTGTTCATTTCTATAGAACAAGGAGCTTTGTCATGGTAAAAATGCCTCATAAGAGGATTTAGAGGTCACAAAAATGAGTTTGAAACCTGTAGCTAACAGGAACTGACATTCCTGTTCCAATTTTAACCCCTAAAAAGTGGAATCTTGTTAGAAGTCTACTAAGAGATCAGGGATGGGTGAAAAATCCCTGGATCTGCAAAGCAAAAACCCTGCTTAAACCATTACTGAGCTGTTGCGCTTACTCACTGTCTCCTAGATCAAAAGGCATGAAGATCTTCAAGATGTGACCTGTTGGGCTGCCCTCCTGGGCTGCATGGACACAGACATTACCCCAGTCAGCCCCACTCCAGCCTCTGCATTGCTTGGAAAGCCATCCTGCTGTGGATAACAAGCATTTCCCGGCAGATGATCCCATCTGACACTTTGAAATATGGGTGAGTCTTTGAAACACCCCCATTTTGAATCTTTGTCCAACTCAGAAACAGCCTGAAAATTATCATCAGGTACTGTTTAAAATTCTTCCCAATTACTGTTGAAAGGGAAAATATTTCCTGCTCCTTCTCACTGTTTCTTGATATACATGTAGCATTTGACTTTTTTACTTTGGAAGAAAATATTTATTGAACGTTTTCCTGAGTTGAGGATCATTTTGTGCAACTCTCTCCACATAGTAATGAAAAAATATCTTTGTTAGTTTTGTTGATTTTTTTTCATCTTATTGTGCCTTGAAAACATTCTGTGTTGTTCTTACCTCTGCTGGGCATTGATTTCTTATCATTTGTGTCTTCTTGCTTCCTTTTCCAACCCACAACTCCTAAGATGAACTTATATCAACATTCTCATTTTTCATTTCATAACCACATATATGTGTAATACACATACACATACATATACACACTGCCCCTCCATGAACTAGGTGACCTCTGGAAGTAGTTTGCAACATAAATATTCCATGATTCTATGACTCTACATACACACACACTATTAAATAAAATAATACAAATGAACCTGTTGATGTGCATGTGGAGACTTTAAATTTACTTGTTAACTTTGCTTCTCTCCCTTTTGCACCTGACAGTTAACACATAAGTGTATTCGAGCATTTGGCAAAATAGGGAATTTAAACTTTAATTCAATATGCATGCTCAAAGAAAATAGTTTTTCCTCTGAGCTTAATTAGTATTATAAGCTTTGTGAGACTGGCCCTTTTAAAAAGCCCAGATACATATATACATATACACTATCCTAAGACATACTTCTCTGACATTAATGCTTTCATTCTATCAATCGTGTGCAAACAAAAATTATTTGTCGCACATCAACAACTGCTTTTGTGATGAGTTACCTTTTTTCTGTGCAGGGCAGCATTCCTCTGCCACAGCCACCTGTAAGCAGGGAAACGGCTTCTGTTTTTCCAAGAGCAGAGATATCAAAGCACTGCTTTGGCCATGTCAATGACATTTTCCAGGCACACACATGGCCACACGCTTCCCCAAATCATAGGCATCTTCTTTCCGTCATTGTTGGGATTTGTCAAAGAGGAGAACACCAGCAGCACCCTGCGCACAGCCCTGTCCCCACTGCCCTGGCCATGTCATGGTGCTCCTCTGGCAGCTCCAGCCCAGCCACTGGCACCCACCTTGTCTCCTCAGGCAGCCCAGCTGTTCTGGCTCTGCCTCTCAGAAGGTGCTGCTGGGCCTCCAAACCTGAGCAGCAAAACTAGACTGAGAGGTTTTCAAAGGCTTTCCTCAGGCAATTAAATGGTCTCACCTCGCCCTTGCATGGGACTAGCAGTAGAGGAACTCTGCTCTGTAGTGTGCAGAAACTTCAAGGACAAAGCTCTTGAACCATGGCTGCTTGCGTTAAAACAAAACTTCATGTACACACTAAAACGTCACTGCTCAGTTATCTGAGCATATTGAGTTACGTCTGGCATCACGTACGTCCCCCAGGGCCATGTGGTGGTCCATGACAGCAGGGCTTCGGATGACACAACACATCCACAGCCATTGAGGACAACGTACATCTCGGCTGTCAGTGATTTGGAAGCAGGCTATGTAATTTCTGGTATCAAGCTCTAGCAAACTCCCTCTCAGCTTGAAGTTCAGGAGCTGATGATGCTGTATACAAATACCTCAGCAGAAAGATGGCTCCTGACAATAGAGATCATTTTAATTTAGGAAACAAAAGAACAATAAGGCTTAGCTGCTGGAAGCAGAAGCTTGAACGAATTCAAAGCTGCAATGTGGAGTAAGATTTCGCACTGAGGAGGACTAACCACTGAGATAACATAACTGGGGACTGGCAGATACTCTGACTTTTCAAGTCTTTAAAAGTCAAGTTTGGGATGTCTTCCTAAAAGCCACATTTTAAGTCAGATAGAAATTAAGGAGTTTTATTATAAAGGAATTACTGGATGAAAGTCTAGACCATGCACATGCAGAGGTTTGGCTACATGTTAATAGCCATACTTTTTGGCCTTAAAATTACATTTCAGATTGTTTTCCCTCCCCTTTTACATTTTGTGATTTAAAATTGCAATTTCTCCTGCTTTAAAGAAAGTAATACACACACCCATGTGCTTCAAATGAGTTTAACCAAGGCTTATGTTTGTAAACCAGCCATAATTTGAAATACATAAAAGCTGTTCAGTATTCAAATATTCAAATGGTATTATTTGCAGAAGAATTTTGTAGCTCTGCAATAATGCTATGTTTCCATTTCTCTGTATATTTTCAGTGACATATTCAAAAGACTACCTGCAAAAATCCAGCTTTAAAATATTATCCTCAGTGAGAGACTGAGGTGGAAGAAACACACCATACCTTGCGAATTCCCTTTGAATTTGTCTTTAAAGAAATAAAATAACAAAATAATATTAAACAGACCTTCAGAGACAGAAAAAAACATTCCTTTTCCACAAATAATTAATTTTACAAAGTCATTTAAAATCCAAATGCCCTATAAAAATGCTTTGTGTGCTTTTTGCAATATCAAAAATAGTGTAATCAGGCATTTAACACTTCCTGCAGTGTATCATTCAGTGAGTATCCTTCCACATATACTGTTGACAACTGAATTAATCTAATATTTCTATTTTAGACAAAATTATTTCTATCACAGGTACTATATGTTAATTATTCAATAAATATAAGTTCACAGGACTGCTGTGCCCTTTAAGTCCTATCAAAATACATTTTCCCCAGAAGTAGTTAGTACACTGGCCATTTACTACATTACAAAATAATGCCAACATTACAAGGCAGAACTAGGGAGAAAAGGCATGCTTTGCTACACATATTAGTAAATTGATGTGGTAAGTATTTTGATCTAGTAAATATTTGTCTATTTTTTTTACATCACCATTTTTTCTAAATAAAATATTTGCATTTCTTGCTAAACAAATAACATTTTTAACGCAAGTCCTCTGTGGATATTTGCCACCAAACAATTAAACTAAAACATTGCAGTGTCTTTTTTTTCCTTCCATACTATCAAAATATGTATGAGAGAGCAAGTTTAGTACTTTACAAAAAATGTAGACAATAACATCTCAATCTCACATTACAACATGAAATACTACAATATTGAATGTTTTTCTTTTAAAGTATGCCATCATATTTTAATCCAAATTCATCTTTGAAATCTGTCTCCTCTGGTACTCCTACCACTCCCCAGAAAGGATACTGCAAAATGGGAAAATCTGTCATCTGTGGGCAGGTGGATGGTTTTTGGCAGAGTAGCAGGATATACAAGGCCCTGCTAGAGAACAGGCTCCAGGCTGTACATGTCTACTGATTTACCTCTTTGGAGTGTAGAGCACTATTCTGCACTGGCAGAGCGCTCCAAGTGTTGAAACGGGCACCCCGTAGTTTTTGTTGGGAACAGCAGGAAAATCTGCGAAACTCATTGCTAAAATCCTCATTGAAACTGGTCTTAAAGCGATGAGGAATCTGCTCTCCTACTGTTGCACACAGATAGAGTCTGTTACTTACACTTGTAACAGTGCTGAGTGGGCAGGGAGCCACACCACCTCCAGAATCAGGAGTCAGTCTCTCCAAGATTCAGCTACTCAAATAATGTTTTCCAGGGTGGATCTAAACAGTGAGTCAAATTTGTCTGGATCTCTTTGAGGTCTGCAGCAAAGGGAGGAAGAGACGTAATGTTTATTTGCTCACACATCAAACACACTCAGGGAGGCTGGATATGGACAGGGTGGACAACCAGCTCTGAAAATCCATCCAAATATCCTCCCCATACAGCCGCAATCAGTATCTGCTGACTGCTGTGAGTACCTGCACGTACTTCACATACTTCAGAGAGGGGATAAGGGGATGTCAGTAAAAATGACTCAAGTAACATTATGCCACAGCTTTAGCAGCAGGACTAAAAGCAGCATCTAGAACAGCTGAAGGCAACACTGGATGCAAGTGATGGATTAAATGATAATTCTGCTTTTTCACTCATCCCAGAGCAAGCATGCTTCTGGGACAAGGACACACCATGTCTTCCCCCTGCTGTTCCAGGCACTGGGAAATAAAATCTTGCTTGATATTCTTGTGGTCTCCTGCTTGCAGGGTCACTTTCAGCTAAACATAGGGAGGAAATAATATTTCTGATGTAGTTCATAAACACTAAAAGGTCTTTGTCCTGCCACAAGAAAGTCAGCTTCTGTGCAAGATGAAAAAAGCAAATAAATGTAGAATAACAGGAGTGATTATAAAACACTGAGAGTTCTTGGAACATGCAAGTTTTGATGAAGGCAGATGACAGCCTAACACAGAGCATGCCTGACCACACAATTACAAGGAAATGCATTGCTCCTTGCATATCCAGGGATGGTGTTTGTGGTAGTCCTTAGTACAAGAGACAGCATACTCCACCTTCTGTCAAGGTGCTGCCTCTCCTGCTGAGAGGATTCGTACTGTGCCTCACACAGTTTTACAGTCTTGACTTACCTGGTCCTCTGATTTTTTTTTCCTGTTTATGTTTTTCTACTCTTTAACTTTTGCTTCATTAATAAACTCATTAAGTATAGCAATATAATCAGCATCCAATTTTCTCCAGGGCTGGGGAGAGAAAAGGGAAGGATCCTACATGACAAATGTTATCATTTCATTTAATGTGCATTAGGCAGGCACTCAAATACCACATCTGTGGGCTTGTCACAGCAATACATTAGAGGAACAAAATGAGGTGCAAGGGCTGCCTCTATCTTTTCTGTCCATAAGCGTGTTACGAAATACTGAAATATCACAAACCTAAGGAACAGAAGACAAGGAGAAGGCTGTCTGGAAGAAGAATATCAGAGAAGGAAAGGGTGTCAAAAAGCAAGACAGACACACACAAAAAAGCACGAAGATCCACTAGATCAAGAGAGATCAAGAAATGCATGGACTGCAAAAGTTTCTGAACTCTTGTGTCCATTGTGAAAAGCAGGAGATGCTGGCATGTTTCTGATGCACAGGGCACCTGACAGAGCAAGGGACAGTGGCTGAATTCAGCAACGATCTGTTTCCCAAGGGTTGCAAGACCATTTCTCCCAAAGAGAAATATTCTTGCTCAAGAATATATACTCTTTCTATCAGAATAATTCTGCTAGCATATTAGGCAAATACTGTTAGCATTAGTACACCAGTAATACTATTGCTACTTTAGTATATTGTTACTGGAGCACATCACATGGAGAACATGCCTTTATAGGCACAAACACGAGGCCATGTCTTTCATCTAACCTTTCAGGAATTATATACATACATAACACACATGCCCTCTGTCCAGTACTAATCCACTAGAGTTTTTATCCATCAGACAGCTCAATCAAACCCAAACACTGTCCAAATGTCAGACAACTTAAATCATGTTGTTTCATGGACACAAAAATCACTGTACGTACACTATAAGCACACCAACAGAGCATTTGTTTTGTCTTTCTCACAGTGTGCAGTATGAATTATGGGACCAGAGTAGGACCCAGATGGCCTTGTGTTATGGGTTTGGCCAGATGGAAAGGAAAACTATGGAAAGGAAAACTGACACTCGTGACAACACCATCTTCCTCTTGGCTTCCAGGTCCTTTTTCAGTCTGGTGGAGGCATTCAAGGGAGAAATATTCAGCTACAAGTCCTTCTGATTAATCAGTCACTGGCCTGTGTTGCCTCTCTGACAACACACCAGGACACTGTATTTCCTCGTGGCTGAAGAACCCATAACTGTGCCTCCTGTATTTAACATATCTTTTTTCAATAGAGCTGTAAAAATTAGCTTTCACAAAAGGGTCTTGGTTCCAATAGAAACATTTATTTACATCATTTTTTATCCAATCAGTTTTTCTCCAAAACATGCATTCCCTTACACTTCTACCATGCAACAAGGCATTTTGTTTTCACTAAGTGACCAAATAAAACACAGAACAATGACAAGGGCATTTAATTGTGAGCCCCTTATATTTAAAGACCTGGACAGAAAGCAACATCAATTTTCTGAAAAATATTGTAATACATAGAAAATTATAGTAATTTCTGAATTGTTTCAAAAACACTTTGCATATTTAAGCTTTATAATAAAATTTTAAATATGAAAAAATCCACCTACAGGGAAACATAATGATTTGAGAATCTAAAATCGAGATACTAAATTTCAACACAGAACCTCTTGCTATTGCCAAGATAAAATGCAATAAAGATCAGCATTTCTACATTAAGCTCTGACAGTGCAATAACATAACATTTACGTTGAATAATAACTATGTAAAAGAAAAGAGGAATTAAACTTATTTTTCTAAGTCAGAGATAAACTTACATGATCATTTCTCCATAGAGACTATGGGACAAAAATATAACATTAAGTGATTCCATCTTTTTAAATTATATTTATCAGAGGAAGAAAGGGCACAGTTTCTTTGTCACCAATTGAACTTTCTTCATCAAAAGTTTACAAAATCTAAGAAAATTATGCAAAAAATTAATTGATTTTTTTTAATAGAATGGTCTCTAAATCAGTTTGGAAACTTCTGTCATATCAACTCATTCATTTTAATATGGAACTCCAGAAATAAAATCAGAGTATGCTCAGAAAATCCTGACAACATAATTTCTTTTTAACAAGAAAGCACGACTAAATGTGCCAATGAAAAATCTCAATCAAAAATCATTAATCAAATGTTTTGAATTAATTATATATGAATGATATACACAAAAAACCTCCCATTTGTGCATATTCCATATTTCTGATTCCAAGCCAAAAATATGCCTGGTCAGTTTAAATTTAAAGACTTGATCCAGTCACTGCATATTAGGTCCAGCATCATTTGTGTCTTAATTTAATGTTTCACTGGAATATACAATTCTCTGAAATTAATTAGGCGATTTTTCAAAGGTACCAATAAACATTAACTAAGTAATTTCAGCTTTGAAAAATCTCATGAATAATAAATATATGGAATTTATTGTTGTATAAAGATATCCTGGCAAATTAAAAATTATGTGAGTCTTCCAGGGTGGGGGTTTTTTTAAGTATTCTTGATCTAATATCCAAATCTGTTAAGTCTGAAACAGTATTAAATCCTTTTGAAAGCTTCTTCATTTTCAATACTTAAAGCAGTTGAGCACTCCAGCTCTGATCTAACAAAACAGTTAAGAACATAAGTATATGAATGCAGAATTAAGCACGTGCATATTTAATGTATTAGAGGATTAATCTGTCATTTTTCCTCATCATCTGTTAAATAGAAGAAAATATATATGCATCTAATGGGAAACCACAATAACTGATAAGAGGATTTAGATAAATAAATACTATCTGAGAGAATGTTTTATTTTCTTGTTTTTTAAGAAAGACAGAAAAAAGAAGAAAGTAATTACATTTTTGATTAACTGATTTCCCCTCTCCTGCTTCCTGATGTAGGACGGTTCTTTCCAGGAATCTTCAACATGTTTCTCTTTCCTAATTATTTACTTTTTCTCTCACTTAGCCAATTCCTCAGCTAGATGCAATATCATCCTTTACTCTCTTCTCCCTCTCTTAGCACCCTTTCTCCAGTTGCTTGTCCAACACCATGTTGCTGCCCACGACCTCTCCTGCCAGGGTCTCAGGGCTGTGCCCTCTTCACTGCCTCCTGCCTCACAGCCACCCGCTGCCTCCTCTCTTGTGATGATCCAGTTTTGCTCCCCAATAGCTAGGGAGAGTTCCTGTTCTCAACCAATGCTTTCTCCATTATTTGAGGCCAGCAAGAATTTTACTCTCTCTTGCCAAGCTGATATCTCCAAATTTCCTTTTTACTATTCCTTCTGCTCCTGTGTCTGTCTCTTCCTCTTTCTTCAACTTTTACCTTGAAGTAAAGCAATTTTAATCCTCATTCACTTCTGACTGAAGACCATTCCCTTCTCACTTGTTTTAGCCTGTCTCAGTCCCTTGATCCAGAGTTAATAACGATCTTTTTCCTCTGATCTTTTAATCTTCACATTCCTTTTCTCTGAGGAACAGCTTTCCTCATCTGCCATCCTGCCACACTTTTTCTGATACCCAGCCAATTGCCCACTTCACACTCCCTTACACACTGACCTTCAGCAGACTTTTCCTACATCCACACACGCAACTATTCTATTTCCTAGGAAAGCTCTCTGCTTTCATTACTTTCCTGCTGGTCTGTCCACTTTTGACTCCACACAGTGAATTGTGCACAGCTGGCTAGGTAGCAATGTGGCTGCAGTAATATGAAGTTTAGCGTGAAATGAAAAATTTACTGAAAAGTGGGACAAACAGTCTGACATTTCACCCCACTTCATCTCCTTTCACTCACTGTCCTCTTCCTGGAGAAAGAGAGGCGCTGCTACGTCTTATTTTAAAGTCCTTGCCCTCACCGGCCCGAATCTATTGCCTTTAGAGAAGTTGTTCACCTGCTGTATTTTTCACAAGAGCTCCTTTACATGACTCTGACTGTTCCCTGTCTTGACTTCACCTTTCTGGCAGCGTGTCTGCTTGGCTGAAAAGAGTCTTAATGAACTGAAAATACAACAAGGGAGCACATAAGTGTAAATAAAGATGGTCAAGGCAGAAGGAGAACAAAAGAATTGCCTGGACACTCTAGCACAAAAACAGGAAGGCAAAAGCTCAGCTGGAGAGAGCAAGGGACATTAAGGTTAAAAAGAAACTATTCTACAAGAATGCTATTTGCAAGGGAAAGGTCAGAAAAGATGTGAGTCCACTGATGAACAGGGAAGAGACAAGTAACAGGAATCAAAGAAGAGGCTGAATCACTCAGTGTCCTTTCTTACAAGTCCTTCATAGACAAAGCCTGCTCCCAAGTCCCAGCAACTGTAAACCTCTTTTGGAATACGAAGGGCCAGCCAAAAACAAAGCAGCAATAAGTTAGAGACTACTTAGAGGAAACCAGGTATGTTCAGATCCATCAGGCCAGGTTGCACACAAGGATCCAACACAGCTGACTGATGTGATTGTGAAGCTGTTGTCAATCAACTGTGAGAAACGAGCAAGGTCCCTGATGACAAGGGAAAGGCTAACATTATTCCCATTTTATGGAAGGGCAAGCAAGGAAAGGCACCCAGGAAACAATCAGTGGGTCAGCCTCACCTCAGCCCCAAGTGAACATCCTCTTGTAATCCAGGTCCAAAGACAGAAGACAACTAGCAGGAGCAGCCAGCATGGACTTTTCAAGTGAAAATAATGCTTGCTTCCTTCATTCTCTTTCAAGAAGGAAAAGTATGAATAGAGAGCAGTAGAGGTATAATATATTTAGACTTGTGATAGTACCTCCCACAGCAGCCTCCTTTTTAAACTAAGGAAATACAGGTGAGATGGACAGATTGGCTGCAAACTGGCTGGACTGCCAGGCTCAAAAGGTAGTGGGTCAATGACTTGACATGCCATAAGTAGCCAGGTACAGTAGGGACATGTACCCTTGAATACCTTCATCCATGGCCTGTGCTGAGACAGAAGACGGCAAGGGCAAACACACAGGTGACACAAGGAAGGGTAGGAATGGAAGGATGGTGCAACCACCATATCCTCAGTTTCCCTACTGTATAGAGCCTAGCAAGACTGCTTCCATAAACACAGAGGGGAAAAAAAACCCCAAACCTGTATATATTAAAGTGATGCAAATCAATTGTCTTGCTGAAGGTGGAGAGAGTTCACAAGGCTCTCTGAGAAACAGAGGTTATTGGGGTTGTGCTCATGAGCCAAGCTGGCAGATGCAGATCTTGTAAACTCAGATGATGAAGCAGATCCCAAGAGACAATGTGTTTGAGCAGGTTAAAAATCATTAATGTTTCTATTACTCTTTTTTTGCTAGCTACCATGCTTTATTTCTATAGGGTTTTTCCTCCCTACAGCTGTGTGGTGTTTTCTTTGCTTGTTTTTGCTCCTCATAGAAGATACAGTAAATTTAATAGCTCTGTGAGGCTTATGTATATTGTTATTGTTGTGACTGCATTATCACAGCCATTTAATGAAAATGTATTCCCAGTGTTTTGTTAGCCAAACATGCAACTGCTTTTAACTTGCAATAACTGCATGAGCCCATTAAGAGATGCTTCCAATTATGCTACCATATTACTTTACAGGTTTCAAGGTTTTTAGTGGAGTAAGAAGTTTAATTGCTCCTCAATTTTGGAAACAACAGTGCATAACATCTTGGATTGGATTCCTGCCTCATCTTTTGCCATTTCACTCTGTGTCTATAATACCTTTCTTGCAGTTAAAATTCCTTTCGTGCAGATAGATTCTGTCATGTGCAATGGCAGAAATAAAAGTAAATATACTTAGTGAAGTGTAACATGAAGAACAAGGCAAATTAAACAAGAAAATTAATCATATGCAGTGTTTCTGTGCTGGCTATGTAGGACTGAAAAAGAGAACAAATCCCTCCTGTCTGATAGACCTCAGTTATGCTGAAAACCTGAAGAAAATTTCCCTGACAGTCTGACTGCCCACCACACACTACTTCCTGTTTTCAGAAAAATCATTTCTTTTCTCCACAAGATTTCTGCCCATTTTGCAGAAAGAAAAATACCGAAATTCATCATTTCAGTGTTGTGATGAAAATCTATGGCATAAGATGTATTTATGGCTGTAGTGAGATCTATCCAAGCCAGGGAGACATTCAAGTTTCACTACACAATGTGTGTTCATGCAGAAATACCAAGAACTCACTCAAAACTTACTCCATGTAAAATACATACATGGCCTCAGTAGGCAAGCAAAGAGGTACAAACTTCTTTGTGATAGTTTTTTCTTCCTCTTTGGTTAACCTCTGGAGTTCACACTGCTCCACTGGCTGGGCAGCAAAGCACTGGCAGGAGTTCCTGCTACAGGACCTTCTCCAGGCACAGCAAGGGTGCGGTTTGCAGGCAGTTCACTGGTACCAAGGTCTCACATGTCCTTGCAATCTTGTCCTGCTCTCCACCTCGTGGCCCTGTCACATCTAGTACTTGTCACAGAATCACAAAATCACGGAATCATTTAACTTGGAAAAGACCTCCAAGATCATCAAGTGCAGCCTTTGACCAATCTCCACCTTGTCAACTGGATCACAGCACTAAGTGCTACATCCAGTCGTTTCTTGAACACCTCCAGGGCTGGTGACACTAAGAACCAAGAAATAAGAGTATGAAAAGAAAATACCCACTTTTTCTGCACTAGGGTTTTTCTTCACATTTTAGCGAGGTGACCCATTTGAGAGCAGGATGCATTGAAGGCTGAAGTAGGACAAGGTCTGTGGTGGGATCCACAGCCAGGAGCAGCAGGGTGAAACCCTGGGCAAGGTCAACCCTCAATACTCATGCTCATAAAACCATACTTTGAACTGGGATTTCTGTCACATTTAAAAACCAGACCCAACCCACTCCCCAAAACTAAGCACTATAACTTTCCCTTCCTCCTCTGTAAAAGTGTTTTTAAGTGTCATCTAATGATATTATTCAGTTGATTTTTCTAAAAGGTACATAGAATAAATACTTGTTTCATTTGTATTATTTTCCCTTTCATAGCAAGAAATATGACACACTTACTGACCCTGGAAGTAAAAACTGTACAGAGCTTCTCCAGGATAAGTTGTGAGGGAATCTCATAAACATGCCCATGAAAACAAGGCTATTTGACTTATTTGAGAAAATGGGTCTCATATTCCAAAATGTTGGCATTTTCTAACTTCTGAACAGCTTCTCAAGGAAATGTGGAGTTCTTTGATTTTAATGCAATTCGCTAACTCTAAAGTTGCAATAATACATAGAGCTGAGAACTGCTCTTACTTTTAGTTAACAAAATATAACATTTTCCATCATAAGATCAAGTTTTAAGTTGCTTGTAGCACGCAGGCTCATGTACAGCCTGCACGCTTTCCAGCTGCATAGTTTCTAAGAAAGAAGTTGGGGCACATAAAGTGTTTTGTTGGGTTGTTTGGGTTTTTTTCAAAGCAGCAAAATTGCGATCATGCCATTACGGTTTTTCAGCTTTCACATTTGCATTCAGGAGCTGAGAACAAGGTGCAGTGAAGGAAGTTTGATTGCCAAGGCTCAGACCATTGTATTCTGCTATGTAAAAATACATCCAATACACCTGAAATTTTAAGCTCCTATGAGGTTTCTCTGTTACATGCCACCAGAAAAACTCATCACAGGCTCCCCTTTTCATGCACACTTTTTTCAGTGTGTCCCAGGTGAGCTGTGGCTTCAGCATCAAAAATCAGCGCTGGCAAACTTGTATATTTGTAATACATGTCATATTCATATGCTCTCAATGGTCTCCTTGCCCAAGAGCAGAAAACTGTCTGAGTACCAAGCTGAGAACTGACAGTGAAGGAAGGAGACCTGGCAGGTACAGAAAGAAGACCACAAGGAAAGTCAGAGGAGAGTGACACAGAGTGGAAGAGGCAAGGGTGGTTATAAAACAGCCAATGGAAAACATACGATGCCAGACCTGGAGACAGAGCCCAGGGTTGCTGGGTCTTTGCTTTCCAGTAAATATATAGAAACATTCTGTTTGTTTTTCAGGTGGCTGGTTGATAGAGCAGAACTACTTTCACTGGTATCCATTATGTCATTAATTCAAGTGAGAGGTCTCTGCCAGGATTTATAATGGTTTTAGCTTTCCTCACAGCCACTTAAAAATCTGTCCATCCTAAGAAATGCCTGTATTTTCCCTGGCTATTAGTGGGAAGGATTGTTCTTTTTTCTCTTTCTCTGAAGAAACGTATGTTAAGCAAAGCCATAATAAAATCGCGAATCAAGTGCTCAGAAACAAGAAGATTCTGAATTAATGTTATTCGAGCAAATGTAATTTTTATGTTCTTGTGCAATGCTAGATGGGTTTCTCAAATCAGATTTTCCAGACATGTTCACTAATTGAGTATTTCTCATCATCTGGATGCTTTTCTTCCTCAAAGTAATTCAAGCAGGATGCAATAATTCACAGCAGTGGAAGCTGTTCATTGAATATATCAAGTTCAATTTAAAAAATCTAAG
The DNA here is from genome assembly GCF_047495875.1 of Pithys albifrons albifrons. Taxonomy (NCBI): domain Eukaryota; kingdom Metazoa; phylum Chordata; class Aves; order Passeriformes; family Thamnophilidae; genus Pithys; species Pithys albifrons. The sequence continues at coordinate 92,407,274 of NC_092461.1, forward strand.
TACCCTAATCCACTATTTTCCTAACATCCAAATTTCCACCCAGACTTAAAGTCTAATTAAGACAAAAAAAAAGTGTGAAGCACTTTTCAGGCTAGTCTGGCCCATAGGTAAGTTTTAGAGATCTTTGAAAACTTATCCAAAAAAGTTACTGGTTATGTTGCTGAGGTAGTAAATTGGTCAACACAGAAATTATAAAAGCAAATGCCCCTAATGACTGTTTTCTTTAATATATTTTTTTAACAAAGTAAGACACAGTTAAGCAAATACTATATACTGGGGTCAATCAGAAAGAAATGAGTGATCATGAGAAGTAGGCTTGAGTGCAGAAATAGTCACTGAGGAGGTTCGATGCCATGGCAGATCTCTCCCAGTCACGTGGCTGACACACTGTTAGCATGACAGTCAGCGTACATGACAGCTCTTTTGTGGGAATGTTACCTTTCTCTTTACAGGAACAGAAAGAAATACCTATTTCTAAGTTTCAGAACTTAACTAGATATAGGAAATAAAACATCAACTTACTTAAACAAGTGACCTATCCAAGAAAAAAAAAATAAAGCCTGTTGCAGTACTTGTGGTCTGAAAGATTTTAGTGCCAACACTAAAGGTTCTGAAGCTACAGACTTTTTCAAGAAGAAAACAACAGGGATACACTTCAAAACTTAATTATAGGGAACCATACCACTGGATCCCCACAGACCCTGCCAGTCTACATCAAAATCAAGAATTTATAAAAATATCTTAAGTGGTTACTGATTTCAAAAGACTAAGTATCTTTTCATTTTCAGAATACTAAATAGACACTAATTGCAACAAAAGAGTATTTTCCATGTAAGAGATTAAAATGCAGCAGTTAAATCTCATAATTTCCAAATTAATACAAAAACTTCAGTTTTCCTCTGGCCGTTCAGTCTCATTAAAAATCCTTTAGCGGATCTATAAATTAAAAAATCATTGTGGTACATTCTTATGATTCACAAGCCTTTGTAAAATAGTATTAGATTCCTATTTTGTATACAGAAAAAGGCAATAAATTAACTCTTGGGTAATACCCCCGAAACACTAGCAGTATGAATGGTGCTGGAGCATAATTAGGTTTGCAGAAACTCTCTCCTCTGAACACACATACGCACACTATGCTATTTAGAGCTAGTTTTGAAAACTGTAATTAAACAGTCAGAAAACCTCTGGAAAAGAAACAAAATAACCAGCCACATAAAAGTCACGGGGAGAAAACAAACAAACAAGCCCCTGGTTGATCATTTAGTTTTCTTAATGAGTTCTGTAATTCCAGTAAGTTACAGAAGCCAGGAAGGATCTGAGCAGCCAGCTCCTTTCCTTTCAAACTTTAATAACGATATTACACGTCCCAAAAACCAAACCACTGCTCAGCTTACTGAAATAACATTTTTCTCCCATACGCATTCCTGTCAGATAAATCTATGCCTAATAATTCCTCTCTGCCTGCTTGTTTATCCATACTGAAACACAAAGACAAATACAATTCCCAGAGCTCCTGCTAAGCCCCTTCACCAGCATGGAAAGGATTTTCAGGGGCTTGGAGTTTATAGTTGGGCTACAACATGGCACCCATAGAGTAAGGCATGCTTTCCTGCTTCATCACCTCTGACAATGATGCCTGGCACCGGGCTGGTAAAGCCACCAACTTGGCAGAGAGCCAATGGCATTGAAGCTCGCTCGGAGCTGACGGCATCCATGCAGCCCACCACGCTGGGAAGCCAGACAAAGCCACTAGACCTGTAGTGCCCAGTATTTCAGAGTAAGAAAGAAGCCTCTTTTAAAGGCCAGACAGGGGGCCATCTCTTCTTCAACATATTCATCCATCTCTCCCTGTTCCAGTCATGCCACTCACGCAGTATGAAGCAGGTGGAAATTATTCACAGTTCCCTGCTGGGGATTCCCTCGGCAAATGTAACGGTGGATTAGAGAGTTGTCTTCCCAGCAGTTCTGAGGCTGAGGAGCACAGCTAGTGGACACTCTGCCAAAATACGCCTGATGTCACCTTACAGCTGTTGAGGGAGACTTCCTAATTGCCATAAATTAGCTGCTATTACCTGGTGGACAGCAGAGAATCGAGGCACTTTGACTTGCTGGCTGCCATTCTGCCCTTGCCTAGGTGCTGCAAAGGGCATCTTGACTTTGCCAGGTGTTCAAACAGCTGGCCAAGTGAGAAAGGAGTAGAACCCCATCATACCCCCCACGTATGGCCAGTCAGGACAGGAGGACTGGGTGAGGAGGGGTACCAGACACATTATCATCCCTGCTATGAGTCATGTCACTGCTGGGGCACTGATAGAGCTTGTGTTGCTGCTAATCTGAATTTAATCTGTATTTTCTGTTTGAATGCAGGACCGGAGCCGTACTCAGTTCACAGTCTTGGTCAGCTGTCTTTAAAAGTGTGGTACACACCCAAAATGGCAGAAGAAATTTGTCCAGCACAAATCTTCTTATAAATATAATAGGAGAAAAAACCCCAAATTTATATGTAAATATGCACAACTGAATTCTGTCCTTTGTCTCACACTCACATCACTGAAATAAAATAAAAAGCCAATTTCAATCCTGAAATACACAAACACTGATTGAGGTATGCTTCCTATTTACATGCAGGCTGAACAGGGTGTAAATATGTCTCTCTGGCTTGGAGAAATGTAGGCAATCAAGTCCATCACTTTGGTACAGGCTTGGCTGCAAGCCAATGGAAAATCATTGTTTCTACACCTCTAATCTGTAGAGCTGTGTAAGACTAGTATTTACTGATTCTTACTCCTTACTCTACATAGAGAAATCTAGTTTTCACAGAGACCATGATCTAGAAGCTCCTGTTGATGTTAAGCAGTGGTTAGCACTTCTGGAAAAACTCCATAGGTAGTGGGCTTCACTCTACAGTTTATGTAGTCAGATCATCAGCTCCTTTCCCCTCTGTTTATAGAATTTTTTTTTATTTTTCCTGGAAAAATACTAGGAAATTGAAAGACAATTTGGGCATTATATTTGCATGATATACATGAGATTTTGGGGGTGTGTTTGGCTAACTGTTTATCAACCCACCAATCCTCATCCTCAAGAAAAAAACCAAACCAAATAAGAAAATGTCAAAATCAGAGGACAGCATGGCAGAAAGGTCTCCTATCACCTTGACTGTTTTGAGAAAAAAAAGTATTTACTCACAGAGAACACACAAGATCCCTTTCAGGTACCTTTGATGGCAGAAAAGAATTATTTTTCACCTATTTCTTTCAGCTACCTGCAGTCACAGAAGTGCACTGATGCCTTAGGCTGGAGAGGGGGCCCACAGATTTTCCACCTGTGTCAAGTGGCTTCACACCAGCATGGCCATACCTTGCTGCTACCCTTCCTCCCTGCAGAAGCAGCCTGCACATAGTGTCATTTCCCAAACAGCCTATCCTGCACCTAATCCTTAAGGGAAAAAACAAAAAAACAAACAAACAAAAAACCTTAAAAGTGGAAATTGAGACAAGATCCACCTTTTCTTAGTCTTTTCTACGTGGAGATTCAATGCTTCACACAAAAAAATCAGAGAGAAGTCATGAAGAGCTCCTGGTGGTAAAGCTCCTCTGACCTCTTGTAGCCTGAGTAACTGAAAGGGGGTAGGGACACATTTTCAAGATTTTTAAAGAAAGATTTAGTTATGGCACAAAGCTAATTTTGGTAACTTATAGCCTTTCATTATGTAATTCTGAATGCACTGTAGGGTAACTTTAAATGGCATAGAAATATCTATTGGTATAATATAGAATACTAGTAAGTAATTCCCATGACGGAAAAGCCTAAGTATTTGGGACAGAACTGTGAAAATAGTAAAAAACTTCACTTTCTGAAATTAACTCTGATTGCCAGGTTTTGATACTGATTTTTTAATCATTAAGTTTGAATAATATAAGGGATTTGGTATCTAATACATTGCTTTAGATTAGGTTTATCAAGTGTCTAATAAAACAGAATGTTCATCTCTTTTGTCTTCTGGGTGAGGACTCTTTTATTACAGTATAGTATCTTTTGTTTTTAATGCTGCTCTGCAGTGGATTGCCAGCTCATTAATTTTTCTGTTATAACACCCAAATCCCTTTGCTGATCAGTGTGCTGAATGATTGATTCCCTGCTCCCAGACTAATTTTTTACATTGGACTGCATTTACCATCTGGTAGATAAATCATCCAAAACACTCAAATTTGGAGTCTGGTTCCAGTGATCCTCTTTGTTTGTTCAATCAGCAGCATGAATATCACTTGCAAACGTGGAGGTTGTGTTCTCTCACCTGGATAACTCTTCTATATTGCAGAGGTTTTAACACAGAGCATGGAGATAACAATAAACCACTTCTCATAAAAAAATAAAATTAGCTTTCTGATCTTTGTATTTTCTAGCCAAATTTTTGTTTTATCCCTACCATACTACTAGTTTCTCACATGAAAATCAGTATTTCTCACAGCACAGAACCAATTTTGCACATTTCAAACACATTTAACTACTTTCACGAAGATATTCTTTGTAAGTGTAAACACCTGTGCAAGTGAAGAAAAGAACATCCTTTGCAGTTAAAACAGAGAAGAAATACAATGAAATAAATTGCCTTCCCAGCCCATGTTTTATACGACAAAACAATTCTATAACCTCAACAGCAGCCTGCCTATTTTATTTTCACTTTTATAACCCTGAAATGATACTTCCATAAAATTATACTTCCAATCAAGGCAGGGAAAAGAACTCAGCCTCACAGACTTGTCTAGGCAAACTTCTGTGAGAGGTGGAAGATGAAGAGAAAGCTGCGGGAGGAAGGAGCCGTTCATCTGCCCACCACTGCACGCGGCAATATTGCTCGGGGGGAAAGGGGGTCCCTTTCTTTAGCCTGAGCATTTTCTGCTGCTCTGGAGAACCAATTTGGCACAACACACTGACCTCTGTCTCTCCCAGAGGGATCAGATAGAAGCAGCACACAATCAGAGTCAACACTAATTAGCAAAATGTAAACATTTCATTAGATCAACGCTTCCCTGAATTTTAAAGCAACAAACTGCTACCCAGCCACATTTTTTAATGAAACTTTCTATGAAAATACCTGTTGAAAACACTGTTTTAGCTGTCTCCATGAACTAGCTAAAGACTTCATATCTTATTCATGTGTCTTATGGACACTCTCAAGGATTAAACCTTGTATTTTCAAAAACATTCACTCATTATGAACGCCTGAATTATTCTGGACATTTTCTGCATATGTACCAACATCTTTAACTATCCCATATCTCAAGCTTTTATGTTGCTTTTGTTTTCTTGTTTGATTTAAAATTTCAGAGGAAATTTAGCAACTTCTGCAAATGATGCTTATCCAAACACCCATTCTTTGTAGTGATATGTGAAAACTACATGTGAAACGCCTCTGAATCAGAAAGCAAGTAAAACTCTTTTAAGGTACAACAAAATCCTCCAAACACTTCAGGTTGAAGCAACTTTCTCACCCACTGCTAACATATATGTGTTTAAAGAAGACTTTCTATCATCATATGCAAGTAAATGTGACAGCATGTTTTCATTGGGGGCTGTGTGTTCCCTCTTGCACCATTGCGCACAGAGCTCTCATCAGTTTGTAACTGAGACACGTTAAAATGCTTCTTAAAGCAGGATTTTTTTTTCTCAGCCATAGGTGAACACTGACGTGTCAAACTCCTGAAGGTAGGTGGAAATGTGATAGTCTGGGAAGCAGTCAGGGCTGGATCTGGGATAAAGCAAGTGGAGCCCCTAAAGCTGAGCATTCTGTGTTCACCTCCTACACACAATGGTGATCAAAGGCGGATTAACTGCAGTTTGCACAGATCCAACTCTCTGACTTGCCTGGCCACACCCGTTCACCCCATCTGCTTCCACGTGGATCCCGTGAGACTAGTGTGTGTGAGGCACAGGGGATGCCCCAGGGCCTTTTCTTGAGGAACCCGGCTGTTGCCTGCCAGCCAGCCTGGCAGCTGCAATGAGGCTGCCTACAGCTTTGTAGCCAGGCACAGACAGATTTCAGGGCATTTTGGCCCCCAGACAAGACCTGAGAAGAACCATTTCCCATCCTGAGCACCCTTTTGTCTGTTTGTCAACATTGTACTTGTTCTTTTATTTGGCTGTGCTCCACGGGATGCTCTGTGCATTTTGTGAAAGTACAGAGAGTTTGGAACCTATTTAAGATATGCAGGAGGTCTGAGCCCAGTAGAAACAGGTGGGGAGATTCACCAGCTACCAAGACAAGTCAAGTCACTTCAGTCACTGTTACTGACAGTTCTGTCTTGTTCCTGATTTTCTTCCCTTTCATTTTTACATGCCTTCTTTCTGGTCTTAATTAACACTATTTTTGAACCGTGGATGAGGATCCTGCCAGCTTGAACACGGTTATATAATGTGGGTGTTTCAAGACTGTAATTGCAACTAAATTTATTTTTATAATGCTAAATAGAGAGGTATTACAAGGATTTAATTTTATTCTAAACTGGATCCTTTAAACACTGTTGCTGTAACACATAATCTATTATCAGAAAAGTCCTGCCTTTTCAGTCCTTAGAAATTGTCTACTGTAACGAGAATTTAAATTATCCTAAAATAAATCCCAATTTGCTAGTCAAACACTGCCTCCTCACAAACAGCACTATGAGCAATGAGGCAGCTTTAGAGCAACTTAAAAGAAATTGAACACTGATATCAGTGTAACATTAAATTGCTCTTTTAAATAGAGAAAGTCACATCAATAGATATGCAAAAGCATTCAGAGTCTGGTCTATCTCCCAGCTCTCTGACAGCCTGGTCTGAGGATGTAACTGGGTCAGTGAGAACAGAAGTCTTCAAGGTACTCTTCTAGCAAACACTTTCACTGACATCTTGCTCCACAAAATGCAAAATTTCCCTGGCAAGAATCTCGAAGAGAAAAAAGACCTGATTTTTTTTCTTTTTTAAAAGAAACAAACAAACGAATTGTAGAACATATGATCCATAAATCCCAAATATTTATAGGACTAATAGCACTACTAGACACCTTCCTAATGATACAGGATTAAATTATTCTGCTCTCACATCCCCTTGAAGCCATCTGTGAACGAGATTAGAATCAAAGATACATCGTAGCTGTTCATCAAGACAAACAGATAGATTTTGGGATCTCCAGGAAACTTTAATTTCATCGGATCACAATTTTGATTGCTGAACTTACTGCCAATCAGATTTTGTCTGTATCTTCTCCTATTGTGGAAGAAAAATATCATACAAAGAAGATCCATTTTGCAAAGAAATTGTTTCATAAAATAAAATTTACTATCAACTGATTTAGTCAAACCAGCCCTTCCTTACACACTTAGAAGTTACACAAAATACAACTCCACTCTCTCACACTCTTTCTCTTTTTTTTCCTGTATTTCTCTGTATTTCTAAATCATTAAATTTCAAGATGATCTAGGAATAAACTACAGCAATTAGAAGGGACTATTTAGTTTACAACATACTATTTAATTATTTTCTTATTACCTAAAGCTATTTTGGGGATAGAACAATTTTTTTAAGAGTATTCTATAAAGAATGCCATTGGTCTTCAGCTCTATCAACAATTACAATCTGTTTAGAAAAAGACAGGCTTTGAACCCAATAATGCCAACATGTACTCTATCTCCACTTTTTTTCCACAGCAACTGTAAGGGCATACTGAGAAGGATATGCAGTAGTCTAGAGTCACAAGAATAGGTCCTTTTTCAACATCCCTGGTGCTCAGCACTTTTCCTTCCACAAATGTTACAGCTACTGTTATCCCGGGAAAAATTGCCACTGTCTGCTTTGTGAACACTCGCCAAAGTCTGACCACAGGCTGGAAAAGACAGAAGCACTTCCAGTTGATAGATCAGTGGGGGAACATGAGTAAAACTGAGCCTTCTGTCAATATTGGTGGGATTCTCTGCATTTGTACTTCTCTACCCAAAGTGCTTGATTGCAGCTTCTTTTTTATTTCAAGTCCAAGTAAATATTAACTCTCCTCTTTATCCAGTCTACTGTCAACTCTAGAAGAAAACTGACAAGATATAAAATATTTATCCTTACATCAACAGCAAGAAAAGGGACAGACTTGTTGTTTTCCCCTTAACAGGAATTATCAGAGATCTTGGTACAGAAAGAAGGTTCTTTAGTAATATTTTCCACAACAAACACAGCTCCTTTCTCCTCTTTTCAAAAAATAATAAAGAAATTGGATTCAATCCAATCCCTTCAGTCAAGCCTCAGTTGCTCCATCATGCTACCAGTTCCCACTAGTGACAAGGATGGAGTGACACCTGCTACAAGATGATTTTCTGCTATTCTGACACTTTCAATTCTCCTTTAATTACCTGTTGGCTCTTTAATTAGTGTAAGAATCTGTACTGCAAGGACATTTCATGTGTAGGCAATTACATTAAAGGGAAACAAAGATGTGCATGTTGCTGTCTGAGTTTTCATTTCCCTTTTTAATAATTGTTTTTACTTTTTACTTATTGTTGATTTATATTCACACCTTATGATAGTTTCTCAAAGTGATATGTAACCTGACAGAGTTTAGATAATTTACTTCATAAATTCAATTGGCACAAACACGTATCACATTTGATTGACTCAACTGTTATAATTCATTTACAGGAACATAACTCATAGTATATTAAATAAAATAACCAATTATTCTAGTCTGGTCTACCTCTTCATATCAAGTTTTTCTATGCAAACATAAAAAGAAATATACTTCTTAAAATAGTTTGGCTAATTTACGTGAACCTGTACCTCTCTTCCGTGCCTTGCTCTGACATTCTCACCAACATGGCAGAATATCTTTAGCACAAATTGCTTTTGCTCTGTTTAACTTAGAATGATACACCAAACAAAACCCCTCACCCACTTAATTTGAACAAAAACCGCGAAGGATATGTCTGCTTTAGCTGATAAGCACAGATGAAAGCCAGTCTTGAGGCCACAACTCATTCTGGTTCAGAGTCCCCACTGAGCATAGGCAGAAACCACAGCTGAGCTTCACAAACCTGCAGTGCCTGAGGTTTATATCCTCCCAAATCTGTGTTCACATCTGCCATGTGGACTGGGCCAAGAGAGATACATGCTTGTGTTCACACTTCCTTGTCACAGTGGGGACAGCCTGGACCCAAGCTTCAGACAACGCAACAGTCCAGAGAAAGAGGGCACATAAAACTCATTTTGACCAACCCACTAGTAAACTTAAGTCTTCACCTGAAGTGTAAATGTATCAGATGTGAGTAGATTTAGATCCCATCTCATCCTAAGAAAAAACAGCTACAACAGTTCCTATGTAATAGGTATCCAGTGGTAGTAGACTTGGGGGGATCCCTGCTACAGGATCTGGAGGACAGACTTGAAGGCATCTAAGAAAGCTGTGAAAACAAATGCACCATATCTGCATTTAAACTGGATCTCAGCTTGCTCATTCCACTCACCCTCTGTGCTCTTCCCAATTCTTCTTCCTCTAAAACCCTGTTCACGTGAGGGAAAAAGGCATGCTTTGAAAACAACAACATAGGATGTGGCCAGTTACTGCCACCCTTGCCCATGCTCTCCGAGTTGCTCCCACTTTTCTTAGTGGGCTTCCTTACTCTTTTCTGCTCATGTAGCAGTCAATACCTTCCACTCACATCCCTCTTCAGGAGCTGCTCTTGTATTCCATCCTTCAGATGCCTTTGTCCTCCTGATGATTTCTACCCCTCCCTTCTCATCCTACCACATTTTAAAGTATCAAAACACATGAATTTTCCTTGTGCTTGTTGTACCCCTGTTGGCCTACCATGCTCTCGGCTTCCCCTCTCTATTTTTTCTACTGTTTTCACAGCATATTGAAAGTTGAGATAATGTATATATGGTGAAGGATGACTTGACTACACCTTTCTCTCCTGTTCTCACTAAAAATTTGCAAGCTTTTTGAAAGCTTGTGGTTCCATGCTCAATAAACACCCCACTACATACTCAGCCATCACCCTATCACAGGATAGATATTTTGTCCCTCAATTCCCTTTCATCTCTCTAATCGTTAATTTCCATCTACTTTTATCTACAGTTTCGGACATGTTGACTGTGCAAAAGATTCATACCCCTCAGAAGATGAATTTTGTAAAAGACATGTCCTTAATTTTTCCTTGACCTCATTCAATCCTCAATAAGCTACTCTGAAATAACTTTATCTTTACCCAATTCACTCAAAGAGAACTTAAGAAAATGGTGACACAGTACATAGCCAATGAGACTCATAGGTAGTGCATAGAATCTTCCCAAACAAGTCTATTTAATCACACGAAGGAACAGCATGATGAAAGGCTTACCAACAGAGGCATATCCCTGTTAAATAAAACCCAAGGGGAACAGTTCCAAGCCAATGCAGTGAGCAATACCTCTCATTGAGTCTGTGTACCTTCCACTAAAATCCACAGCGTCTGGTCAGTTATGATCAAACTACAACCCCTGTGACCGGAGCCTATCTCACACTGGAGATTCAATCAGACTGAAACTGAAGATGCCCACACAGAGTGTGTGTCTCTGGAGACTACCGTGGGATCAGGAGCTTACAAACTAACTACCTACCACTTCCCTTTACACATGGGACACTTAATAACCCCCTACAGTTCACAGCCTTTATTAGGGACGCAGCTATCTCACAGCATCACACCACCTGGCTCACAAACAGTTGGCGAGTATCAGAAATGCTACACAAGAAGACTACAGGTAGTGTTGGGAATAATATAACATCTCCAAAACATCAATCTCAGACTCTCTTTTCCAGAAAGAAACACCAATTTGGATTTTACTTCACTGTGGGTAAAATGGGCCTATTTTATTTCCCTAGCTTAGCAAAGTATGGACTGACAGACGAACAAACACATACAAGTCCACACTGTCAATTAACTCCAGATATGTCTTAATTCTCTGTTTCCTGCTCTAATCACTTCATCATATGTTCTTCCCTTGGCCAGGGATGATGCAATCATATTGTAATTTAACAAAAGGCCAAGCTGCAATGCATGTGCCAAAGAGGCAGAATCAAGGCTGAAAAAGCTATCTTAATTTTCATGTTGTCTGCCTGTGTCCTCCACCTGGCAACATTCTTTTGCTACAGCGAAGTCTTTCTTAAACAGCATATTCTGTAGCAATAAAGGAGCACTTCTGAAAAGAAACAACAAATAAATAAAGGTAACAAAGGTAACTATACCATGTAGTGATGATAAAATGTTACAAGCCCAGGAACTGTCTGAAGAAGTGTAAAGAACTATTCAGGGCAGCAGGTCAAACTGGTGCACATATTGAAATGACAAAACAGCAGAGGAAAGGAGAATTTTGCTTCTCTGAGTATGAAAAGAAATTTAGACAGGCCAAACATTTGAAGATGTAGTAGTAATTTTAACTTTCAGTATAAACAGCAATGTCCATGGTAGCAGTCCACTGAGAAAGGTGCTAATGCCAACCTCTGGCCCCACGTGTAAATACAGGAAACTCATCTTTTTCAGGGAGTAGTTTCTCCAGTAAAAGTTAATGAAGCTATGCAAAGGTAAGTGAGGGGAAAATCTGACCCAGATATTGTGTGCTGATGTTAGTTCTTTCAAAATTAGAGTTGATAACTGAAAACCTGTAGTTTTTCATGAAACAATTAACACACAGCAGAATCTGACTACTGCATGTTAAATGAAATTTTCCTTCCATATTCTTGTAGTTTCACTAAAAGCAGTGCCTGCCACAAGTATGTATACAGCACATATATTTATTTCAGTCTATTTTTAGTAGAACTGAATAATTCTGAATGCCTCCAATACAGCATATGGTTTTCCAATTCCAGGTTGGAAAGCCCTCATGTGATGGTTTCTAAATGATGGTATCCCTGTGTTCCACATCATCTTAGAAACTTCCTCACATATTTCACCAGCCTCCCACATTTAATCTCACTGATTTATGCACATGCCATGGTCTAATGACCCAAATGTCTCTGACGGGTAAGCCGCTAAGGCCAGTGACACATTAACCTATTAACCTCTCTTTAAAAACAACCATCATATTCATACAAATAAATGAAAAGTCAGGCAGCAGCCAAACAGCATTGTGGTATCGCATAGTAACACAGTATATATCTAAAATGGGTAAAATGAAGAAAAAAGGAGCATATCAAGAGTGTATAGCAGTTTTATTGTACTGAAAAATCATTTTGCCACAGTTTGCTGGTCCGTGAATTTGAGAGCCTGCTTTAGCAGCATTATCCGTATTGTAAAATGTAATTGGGAGGAAGATCACTCTTCCATTCACTCATTTTTTGAAATCTGTTGTACAATTTGGGGACCTTATCCTGCAAGGTACTGAAAGTTCCTTCCAGCGTGGAAATTGCCTTCCAATCCCACTGAAGACAATGGGAGCAGGGGGCTCTGCACACAGGACGAGAAACCTTCATCACCTTGGAGAAGGCACTTTGCACAGCTCTCGCTGGCAAACCGTTCAGTGGAATAAACCTATCATTTTAAAAAGAAGGACAAAGCATACACAGCCATTTTTTTTCGGAGAAAAAATTAATTCCCTTTTCTAAATCGTAGTTTTAGAGAAAAACAAGTCTTTCTAAAAAAATGTAAAGTTTATATTGTACACATTTACTTGGTTCTACTTTAAACCCACCATATCCTTCAAGATCATACGAAAACGTGCTGCTGTCATGCCAAAGCAATTCATCCACACTGCAACCTTACAATACCAGCGTATACTTATGAATATGTCACGCACCCAAAGTAGGAAAAAAAAAACAAAAAAAGCTTATTTTGAGCATATCGCGGGGTGTTTTGCTGCCTACACTTCATTCAGAGTGTGTCTACAAAACATCCGGCAGAAGGACGGGCGGAGAGGCTGCCCCGGGTTTGGTCTACACACGGCAAGAGTGAGACCCAAGGAACACTTGCCCGTGCGAGCGCCGGCCGGGGCTGCGCTCAGGGCTGCCGCCGACCTCGCACTCTGCCTGCGGCAGGACGGGGAAGGGACGGCGGGGAGAATACGAGGGAGGAAGGGGCGCGCTGCGGGCAGCCCCAGGGCGGGCGGTGCGCACCTGCCGGCACCGCGGTGGGGGGCAGCGGGGAACAAAAGCCGGGAGGCGGCAGTAAACCCCTACCCTTCGGCAGCGAGTGGCTGGAGAGGGCGCTCCCCCCCGTCCCGGAGAGGGGCATCCCCCCGCCAGCCCGGTAGCCGGCTCGCAGCACCCGGGGCCGGGGCGGGCACCGCGTCTTTGTTTTCCGCCGCCCGCAGCGCCCGGCCGGGCAGGGCGGAGCAGGGGGCCTGCGCTCAGCCCTCCCTCCACGTGCACGCGTGGGCTGCCCGCAGGGGTGGGCGCGGGGCGGGAGCCGGCGGGGCATTACCTGAGCAGTTGATGCCTTTCCCCTTGCCGCCGCCCTGGCACTCGGAGCCGGGCAGGGGATGGGAGGCGCGACCGGCGGGGAGCGCGGAGAGGGCGAGCACCAAGAGGGCCGAGGTGTAGCACAGCGCCAGCGGGGGTCCCGCCCGCAGGAGCGGCCGGGCGGCGGCGGGGCTCTCTCCCAGCATGGCGAGGGGCGGCCGAAGACCAACGCCGGCGGCAGCGGGATGGCGGCGGCAGGCCGGCAGCATCAACCGGAGCCCGCGGCGCCGCCCGGGCGGGACCTTCCTTTCTCCGCCGCGCCGGAGCGCACCTTCAGCATCCCCGCCGCAGCGGCCGCACGGACCCGCTGCCGCTGCCGCCGCCGCCCTCGCCCGGGCACGGGCACGGGCAGGGCAGGGCTGTCCCCGGCGGTGTGGCCGTGGGCTCCGCGCCTGTCCGCCAGCGGTGCCGCCTCGCCCCGGCCGCCCTCCTTTGTGCGCGGCGCCCGGCAGCGCCGCCGCTCCGCCTGCAACAAAGGGAGCGGAGCCGAGGCTGCTGCTCCTGCTGCTGCCGCCGCCGCCGCCGCGGAGGGGGAGGAGGAGGAGGGAGAGAGAGAAAGAGAAGGGGGAGGAAGCACACGTGATGGCAGCCCCCTCCCCCGGGACCGGAGGGGAGGTGAGGGGCTTCTCCCTGCTCTGCGGGCTGGGCAAGCGGCGGCGGCAGCGGCAGCGCCCGCCCTTACGGCGGGGCCGCCCCCGCGGGGAGCGGGTGGGGGGTCCCGGGGGCGGTGCCGGGTCGGGCCGGGCCAGTAATGGACACGGGCGACAGTGCGGGATAACACTGATGGGTGAATGAAGCAGAGAGTCCCCAGGGGCGTTGAGGAAGGAGAGCCGCTGGTACAGCGTTTGTCACTCTTCGGGATGGTTTATTTATTATTCACTAATAAGCCAGCGTGAGTGGGGTTGGGGAAGAAAGCAAAGAGACCATCTCTGCTAGTGATTAATCGTAAGGGATATGTTTAATTTTTACTCAAGGGAAGCCCAACACTTACAGCAGGAGCATTAGTACCGATGCAAGTAAATAAGTGTGTTTACGGTGAAGGCAGTGACTTTTGTAACACCGTGCTTTTACTATCTAGGGGTATTCCAGCCCTTTACATGGAGACACTTCAGAGGTCAGAAGCACTGCACAGGTATAGGGTGCCAGGCACGTGTCTTGAGTGCAGACCCCCAGCTTGTATTTGTCTGGCTGAAAGGTTTGGATGAATGGACAGCACAGTGAGCATTTTTACATAGAGAAAACACAGGACAATGCTTTACATTCAATGAGATTTTTTCCTGTCTCAGTTGTCACATTTCACGCAAGTTTTTTAATTCACAGTACAAACCATTTGTTTTTCAGGAACAAGAACTGCCTGTTTCCTTGGTCTCTCTGCTCCTGCAGCCACTGATGGGCTGTAAGGTATAGAGCTTGCTTGAGCAGACCTGGCTTGCACTAAGGTATAGCTCTTGTGTGAGGAGACCTTCAAGTAGTTTGTTAGCCAGAGCAGTCAAGAGTAAGGCCATAAATCCAGCAGTAAGCTTTGGGGAGTCACAGTGGTCAGACATATAAAGTAAGACTGTTGTCTTTTTAAATACAGCAATGAAGAGATAAGTCCTGTATTACTAAGAGTGAGAGAGCAATTTCCTTTTGGCATAGGGGGTTCAATACTGGCTGCCTCTGCCAAGTAAATGTTCTTCTGTAATTACTTGCTGATGCTAGATGTCTAAAGAGCTCTGCTCCTCGGTGAGGTGGGATCCATTAACTCACATGGTGCTAGTCCTGCTGAAACTGGGCTGCTGGAATACACTGACCAGGATGTTTAAAGCTTGCTAGGTCTGCATACTGCTGTCTGGTCTGCTAAGCAGGTAAACCTTTGGGATCTTAAGGTCGTGGGACTGGCACAGATCTTATGTTTTGAAGGTAATGCTTTGCTGCTGTAGGAGCAAATGCTCAGTATAACTCTTTCCATAAACACATCTAGATCCATCTTACACTAAATATGCTGTTTTCCTGTACTTCTTGCTGGAGGGGTAGACCAGAACTGCCCTCATCACTATGTTAGAAAGCTCCTTCTAGCACCCAGCCCAAACACATTCAAGACCAGTTCATATCCATTTGTCCTTGTGCCATCCAGTGTTTCAGTTTAGGCATTTCTCTTTCCCTTGCATTTAAATCAGTAATATATTTATAGGCAGTAGTCACAGCCACTCTTCGCTTGTCTAGCCTATCAGTACATTTTATTAGTCTCCTCCTGTTAGACAGAGCCTCTGTAACTCAGATTTTAGTGCACTAGATAAAGTTTAAATTCAGCTTTCCTCAGCACAGCTGACATGCAGTGTGTAACAGCTTTTCATAAACTATTGCCAGTCTTTGCATCTCCCGATTTCTTTCAAAATTACCTTTTCTGATACAGCCAATTTGCTTTTTATATGACTGAATCCCACTGATGGTTCAGGTCATGCTGTGAGTGACAAATACAGGCAACTGCTTCTATTTGTCTGTCATTTAGAGTCCATAATAAAAATGCTTTTTAAAAATGTCTAAGTGCCTGACTGTATCTTTTCCATTATTGCATTTAATCTCATTTCTTTTATTTCAGTTCTCAAGATTATGTAGTGATCTCTTCAGGATATTGTGAACCTTCTTTATATTGACAGTCCTGAACAGTTCTTTGTGTCCAGAGCACTCCCACATCCAGAAGAATGAAAATATATGCAAATACAAACTATTGGTATCAGAACAGACTTTAACATTAACAGTACTTCTCCCAGTTCACACATTTCCCTTCCAGAACAGTTGTAGTTGGCTGTAGGGAGTTCCCAACTAAATTTGCAATTTTGCTTCAGTTTCCCATGTCTTTCAGCTTAACGAGGCTAACTCTATCCTAGAATCATAGAATGGTTTGGGATGGAAAGTACCTTACCTACCATCTAGTTCCAACACCCCTGCCATAGGCAGGGACACCTTCCACTAGATCAGGTTGCTCAAAGCCCCATTCAGGCTGGCCTTGAACATTTCCAGGGATTGGGCATCCACAAACTCTTTTCAGTTTTAAGCCATTGCCCTTTGTCCTATCCATACAAACCCTTTAAAAAGTCCCTCTCCATCTTTCTTGTAGGCCCTCTTCAGATACTGGAAGGCTGCTATAAGGTCTTCCTGGAGCCTTCTCTTTGCCAGGGTGAACCCCAGCTCTCAGACTGTCATCATAGAGATGTGCTCCAGCCCTGTGATCATCTCTATGGCCCTCCTCTGGACTTGCTCCAACAATTCCACATCCTTCTTGTGTTGAAAGCCGCAGTGCTGGACGCAGTACAACAAATGGGATCTCACGAGAGTGGAATGGGGTAGAGGGCAAGTATCACCTTGCTCGATCTGCTGGTCACAATTCTTTTGATGCAGCTCAGGACATGATTGGCTTGTTGGGTCATGCTGAGCTTCTCATCAACCAGTATCTCCAAGTCCTTCTCCTTGGGGCTGCTTTCAATCCATTCTCTGCCTGTATTTGTGCTTGGGATTGCCCAACCCAGGTGCAGGATCTCACACTTTGCCTTAAAACTTCATGAGGTTCACACAGGCCCACCTCTCAAGCCTGCCAAGGTCCCTATGGATGGTATCCCTTGCCTGCAGCATGTCAACCACACCACACAGCTTGATGTCACCAGCAAACTTGCTGAGGGTGCACTCAATACCATAGTCTGTGTCACCAATAAAGATGTTAACATCAGTCCCAATACTGACCCCTGAGGAACACCACTCATCACTGGTCTCCACTTGGACATCGAGCCATTGACTGCAGCTCTTTGAATGTGACAACTCAGCCAACTCCTTGTCCCCCAAGTGGTCCATCCATCAAACCCATGTCTCTCCATCATAGTGACAAGGATATTGTGCAGGACAGTGTTAAATGCTTTGCACAAGTCCAGGTAGGTGGTGTCAGTTGCTCTTCCCTTATCCATCACTATTTTAACCCCACTGTAGAAGGCCACCAAATTTGTCAGGCATGATTTGCCCTTAGTGTGAAAGCTTATAACAAAGTCCAGATAGATTGTAAGTAAATTTTATGGGGTTTGGTTTTGGCTTTTTTTCTGTTGCTATTTTTTGATTCCTGGGATGAATGACATGCTATTTTTTATCTAGAAAAGCCACATCTGAGGAGTGCTATCTGTCTGGATGCATCTCTAGCTAGTTTAAAGTGAATGATACAGTCATGCTTGATTGGCAAATTCACACTATGCCAGCTGGATATTCATTCTTATTCTGTTCTCCAATACATGCATTAAAAAAAGGAAAAAAAAAAGAAAAAAACCTAAACGTTTTCCCGCCAGCTTAAAAAGCAAAAGAATTTAGAAAGAATTTGAACAAACTGCTTCTGCAGTGCAAATTGTTGCAGATGGAGGGAATACCACACCAACAAAATGACAAATCTTATATGTCTTGGAGATCATACTAAACTCTGCCACATTTGGTAACTTCCATCTTTGGCAAGCAAATGTAACTTTTTTTTCAATTATCCAAAATTTCACTTCTGCTCACCTCCAACTGCACTTCTGTGAAAGTAGGAATCTCTACAGATTGTTGAAAATTGGCATCCTTTGTGAGTTCTTGAACACCACCAGCAGTTTTTCTGCCCCCTGCTGGTACACACACAAATTCTGCCCCACCTTTATTTTTCTCCAGGAATTTTAGAAGTGAAAATGTACAACCAAAGGGAAGCAGGGAATATGAAAGAACAGAGAGAAGCTGCCAGACCAATGAGAGTGATTTCATTTGCCGTGTATCTGGATACAGTAGAGATACACTTATTTGAGAAAGCACTGTTTAATTTCATCTTAGAGAACAAAATGGAAACCAGAGATCTATAATGTAGTGAAGCCATTAAAGTGTTGTTTGGAGCTCCCTGTGGCCTTATGCATCAGACAGTAGAATCCTAATCTCGCCAGGTATTTTTCCAGAGAGTTGTACTTATTTGTGCCAACTTTCATTTTTACTCCTCAAAAATCCTGTTTCCAGCTCCTGTAGTTATAAAGAAAACATGTGAAATATTAAGATTATAAACTGGAAAAGGGAACAACCTAGAAACAATTGCCCAGACCTATGTCCAGATGGTTTTTGAATATCTCCAAGGATGGAGACTCCACAACCTCCCTGGGCAACCTGTGCCAGTGCTTGGTCGCCCTCACAGTGAAAATGTGTTTCCTCATTTCAGAGAGAAATTCCTGTGTTTCACTTCATGCCCATTGCCTCTGGTCCTGAACTGAAGATGTTGTTGCTTAACCCAATCTAGAATCAGCCTCAACAGAAGACTCAGTTCTCTCATATGAACTATTTCACACTCAGTTTATCCAGTAGTAGAACTTATTTATCTGTCCCCATTAGTTTCTTATTCCTCTTCTATACCTACCAGTATAATTTCATCATGATTCTGGGGCAAGCAGCACAGGGAGTGGGGCAGTGGTCATTTTACTGACACCCTGCTGCCCTGTTCAGCTGTGTCCTTTTCCAGTGCATAAAGCTGCCTCAATGCCTCACCAGTTTTCGAGGCAGCAACATGTTCAGGCTAGTTGTTATTGGGAAACTGAGAACTCTTTCCTCATGCTATGCCACTCTGTTTTGCATTTTCTACTCCACTCATGTACTATTCCCCTACTCTTATTTTAATCTTTAATTTTCAGGTGTTTCACTACATTTTCTGCTTTTCCCTTTTTCATTCACCATGGTGCCAGATCTGTTTCTCTTCTTGCAGTAGTTTTGCCTCTTCTTTTCCAAAGTATCTTTATGCAGTTGAAAGGCATGACTAAAAGTCCATTTGGGTCAATAAGATGATTTTTAAGAACCAAGCTAAGAACCAATTTCTTCTCATTGAATTTCCTATCACAATGTCCCCATGAATCAAGAAATATTACTGAGCCCACTGTGCTGCTGGGAAAATGAGGACACCAAGAGATTTCTTTTTTATTACTGGCAGCCACAGGAGACAAAGGCTTCTGCAGCAACTTCAAAACAAAATCCTTACTTTTCAAACCTCACCTTCAAATGCATGTTTATCCAGTGCATTTTGGTTCTTCCCAACACTAATACCTTCTGTTGACTTTTAGAGTGGTGGTGGGAACAGTAGTGGAAGCTTCAAAACACTCTCAGGGCTGGCACAAATGCCCATATCACTCATTCTCATTCATCCATTCAAAACTGTTTTTCTCCTTTCTTGGCTTATATAATAAGATATGAGCTGTCATTTAGCACCTTCACATATTTAGGTTTTTAAATCATTCCTCATTAATCAATGCTTTAGTACATTAATCAGTTTGTTACCTTTCCTCAGTTTCTTCTAATTTGTTGACATCTTTCTCTTATTTAAATACTGTCAGACTAACTGTTAATTGGTAAAAATGATTTCCAGATGCTGATAAATGGTTTTGTCACTTATTGATCAGACTGTTTCTGGTTTTTGTTAATGAATTGTATTTAGACTGCAGCTAATTCCCAGTAATCTCTTTGTGCCTAGGGGTACCAGAAGGGGTACCAGAAAGGTCACGCCTCACTCAGTTCTGCAGTTCTTCCAAAGTGTTTATAAAATCATGACAATTTTTCAATCCTGCTTTTAGCTTTTGACATCCTCAAAGGCAAAAATATAGTATATTTCCCTGAACTTGATCTCCATTACCCCAACAGCTCTTTGTATTCTGAATCAAATGGGTGTTCAGTTTGCTTTAAGTGTAATCTTCATTTAATAAGTACTAGGGCTCTTGCCAATTATGCCCCTTGCTTTGAGGATACCCTTCATATTGTTATCTGAAATTCTTAATCAAAATGCAAAAGAAGATTAAAGAATGACATGTTTTATGCTGTGTTTAATTGTCCCCAATGACTGGTTTTAGTAGTACAATATATGGTAAAACATTCTCAAACATTTTTGTCACAGGCCTCTGCAATGTCAATTCTATTTTGTTTTAATTATTGTTACAGAAACACCCAAGTGGATGCAGCACACAATTTGTTAGCCCACTAAAGTCATACAGAAAGGGACTATTACTTCCCCATGCCATGACAGTGTGTAATTCAGAATTACATAAGCTTTTCTTTATTGCTATATTTCATTGCATTTTCTAATCTAATTTTCTCCAGCCTTCTGCTGTTCTCATACTCTAGTTTTGCATAACTTTTCAAAGTTTATTAACCATTTTCATCATTCTGTACATTGATTTCTGTCATTATACAGTTAGCCTTCTCAAGCATAGCTGTATGCATTGTTATGAATAGCTATATTTCTCATGCTTGTATCATTACCAAACTGTACAAACTTCATTTTCTTAGTTATTTTAATGTTTACACAACACAGACAGATTTCATTGTTCTTGATCCACATTATATATAATGCTTATAAGAACAGAAGCAATTACATATCATTATATTAATATGTAACTATATACTTACCAAAACAGAACTGTCAAGGAGGAAGAGAAACTACGTATTTTTTTTGCATGCACTGTGATTGTGGCATATAAAAGAAGAATCAGACTAGGTGCCAATTCTAAGCTAATGCTCATTCAGGTTAGTGAGATATTATGGTCTAGAATAATGACATTCTTAAATTATGATATATTCTTATCTTGTTTCTTCACAAAAATTTAGAAATAAGTTCTGAATCTCATGGAAGCTCAGTATGTGTCCATTAAAATAGTAATATGCTTTTTTCAATGGAGCACATTTCTAAGTATTTGCAAGTCATGACTTATAAATGAGAGGTTTATTGGATTTCCAGAACCTTGTGAAATCTCCTTTGCTGGATAATAAAGCCAAATGAATACATTTCCAGAGGAACTTGCCTAATATGATTACATTTGTGCCCAGAAATATGAGACTATTAAAGATTTAGATTGTCCAGAACATCAGCAGTTTTGCTCATGTGTTTCTGTCTGTATGGTGCAAGTTTTCAAGATAAGACCACGACCCATTGGGTAAGCTGTCATGCTATGTGACAAGTGACAGCTGGTGCACCTTGAATAGGGTGTACCAGGAAATGTGGCACTTTTGGTTCATGCATAATAATGGTATTATAGTGAATTAGGATGATTTTACAATGGCTTGCCCATTTCTATTTTTTAGGGGTATCTGTACAAAGCATTTTCATCAATCACTTACAAAACTGTAATAACGGTTTGAATTCAACTCCATTCTTTCTGACAGAAAGATTTCATAAGTAATCCCTTCATATCAATAGTGAAATTTCCACTTGAAAAGATAGGAGAAGAATAGAACTGTTTGCAGATAGAACAGATTTCTTGACCTACTGTAACTACATGACTTGTTTGTGTGCATAACTGTCTCCTGTCCCAGCTTCTAGTCCAGAAATGCTGTGCCTCTTCTCCTAGATGGATATATTGTGATGAGCATGAATTTGTTTGCAGATCACTTGCTTTTGACAGATTAAGAGTACTTTCTTTTTAAAAACGGAGCTCCTTTTGTAGGATACTCCCACCACAGCTCTTCTGGGTTGCAGTAGCTGGGCACTGCTTTCCAGACTTCCCAGGACATCAGCAGGCTGAAGGGCTTTTCTTCTTCAGGCTGTGCTGCCATCTTACATGGGCATTAATGACTCTCTTGTAGGGATGAAACCTCATTGCCAAGCTACCTAAATATCTGGCATCTCTGTTGTCTCCTAATATATCTCAGTTTCTCAACTGGAATGTGGGGACCCTACCTTTCCCTTTTCAGAGGCATATGGCTGGTGTAAACTCATCCAACATACAGCATCTGCATATGCTCTTGAAATAGCATTGCTCTATATTTAATGGTTGGGGTTATTTTGTAGAAAATATGGGCAGGATTAGAATGCAGCATCACTAGGTATTGCAGTACAGTATCAATTACACAGTTATTAAATGTGGAGTTGCGTCTGTATCACAGGGTGCTTCTAAGCTTGTAAGGTTCAAATAAGTCCTTCTCCCTGCCCAAGGATATGTGTTTTGTATCAGGAAGTGGCACTAATTACTTGTAAGTAGGGAAAAGGCTAAATTTGCTGCAATATATCAATCAATATGAAAGCACCAGCTAAAACTATTAAGAGAGGTGCACTCCATCTTACACAGAGAGAAATTATATGACTATCTTGCAGCCCCAAGAGATACAATGAGATGTTATTTATATTTGATTATTTCCTCCCTCCCAAAAAGACATGATGTTGTGGACACTAATGTGAGTCACAGTTAACTTTCAGAATAACATTAATCCCTTTGTTCTTCATCGAGTCACACATGCTATGCTGATGGTCAATATGATGAAAGGAGTTTTACTTCACAAGACCCTGAACTTGCTGCACTCCTTGCTTTTACAAAAGGAGAAATGAAATTGCATCAGAGCCACAAAAACTGCAGACTGCTCTAAAAAGACATATTTTACCAAAGCACTTTCTATGCCTAACAGCATGATCTGTAGTGGACTTATTGTTGACACAGCTCTGGATATTTATACTCCTTCTGGAATAGCACAACATGATTCTGAATGTTGTGTGGAGTTTGAAAATAGGATTGCTACCAAAGGAAAGAGAACTGGTTCTGAACTGTTCTGAATTTCAATCTGCACACAGTGAACTTTCCCATGAAGGCTGAGGGGATGTGAGAAATAACGTGCTTTTGATAGTTGAGTTGAATTTTATGGAGCATTTTTTTAGATCTTGTATTGATTAGTATCCAGTATCACTGAGATAACTCATTTAAAAGAATGTCTAAGTGAATTTGTAGTAATGATTTATAGTAATGATCTAATCTGCTTTTAAGGCTATATTCTTGGAATAAGAAATGTTTCTGTTTATTTAGCATAATGTTTTAAATTGAACAAGGGGACATATATCACAGTTTCTTTAATTCCATTTTCATCTCTGTCACTTGAGGTGTTTGAAATGTGCAACATCTATATTACTTATGTGTGTTACTTTGAAATACATTTTAGTGTGCAGGAAAGTGTTTTCCAGATGGATGTATTAGGTGTATTGGTTCCACCTGGCATGCACTGCTGGGGGTAAGGGCTCTTTCTTGAAATAACTTCCTGTACATACCATCTTTTTACATTATACCCACTTTTAGCAAGAATCTATCTCTGGGAACAAATGGTAGAAGGGCTGTTAAAGTCTCCTTATGCTGTACAATATCACAGTTTCTCTGGCATAGCTGCTGTTGCATGAGCTCAAAGACAAATCTGGTCAGGGTAACTGAGGAGAAAATGTTTAAACTGTTCCCACACTAAAAAACAAGGTGCTTTGAATTTGCCCTCCAGAGTGCACATGCACTTTCCATAGCCCCATCAGATGTGAGTCTTCCACACAAGCAGGATGGGGGTTTTATCCTGGTCTGCACTTCCTCTTCCAGGACAAGACCCATATGTTGAGGTTGTTCTGCTCACCCACTCACAGTTGTGAAAGGACAGGCTTGCCACCAAGAAAATGAAAAAGGACAAATCAATGCATATGCCTCAGAGGTGGATTTGGTGTCCCTATCCTTTCACTATGCACCACTAAGCAGAATCAAAATCCAACTTCTATTTCCCTTTTGGGAACCTTCAGTACCTGGAGCTGTCAAAGGCACATCCTCCACTGCCTTCCTGAAAACCCTCTCTGCAAGGCAGATGGTGGGACAGGAAATAAAAGGAAACCTCATCTGCCACACAGTCCTTCATTTCTGGAGTTGGGAAGAGTCTGAAAGCTCCTTGACAAGTAGCTTAACAGACCTCCCCACTTGTCTGAGACACTGGCCATGGCAAGGCTGTCACGGCAAAAAGCACTGCAGCTGGTGCTTACCATAGCCACAGGTTCAGAAAACCCAATTTGTCACATCTCTGATTCATTTTAGTGTACAATTGAAATGAAATATGCTGAACCATGAGGAACATTGTAGTCATAGTGATGATGAACAGCACAAGTGCACCTGAGCATATATTTTATTAGAAAACTACTGCTGTACATGTTCGTTATTTGGAGACTGGCTCCTGTAGGCAATAAACTCTTCTAAAATATCACTGTCTGGGTGGTGGGGTTTTTTTTCTACATTATTTTAAGGTCAAAAGGTTTCAATTTGAAAAATCTTCCCCCAACCAACATGTATGTGGACTTGGTTTTATGTTTTTCAAAAAAATAATGCAACTACCCATTTGAAAAAAGATCTGTTTCCCTTAAGTATTTAGATGCTGAGTTGAAAAGCAGCTTACAAATATCTATGACACATAGCTAACAATCCCATCTAATTCTGTCATATGCACTTGGACATCTAAGAAGAAAACAATACAGGTCATTTGCTTCCATTTTCTAAAGACTATTGAGAGAGAAATAAAAAAGGCCCCTGTTCATTTACACTATCTCAGAGAAATGGTATGCGAGGTGCCTTTCCAAGAAAGGATTAGCAGTGAGATAAATTCTTAATAAACTAATTTTTATTTTTGGTTCAAAAAGTTCTTATTTTTATGGCTAGACAAATGAACATACATTTCTAGTGTCAAAAAGGCATTTTTTCCACTAGGAGAAAGAAATAAAGTAATCCAGCACTACAACAGCATGATGTTGATATTTCAAATGTCTTATTATCAGTTTGAGTTATCAGACTAATGAGATACAGTGAGAGCTTTGTTAAAGAACAGATAATCTCTTAATAATACAAAAATGCAATTAGACAAGGAAATTTAATATGAAATAAAAAGAAATTCAATATGAAGATATAAAAATAGGTACTTGTCATGTGTAGGCTCTAAGACTTATTTATAAATTTATTGATTTGTAAGATGCAAAAGGCCAGTCTCATCCTAGAAAAAAAAACCTGCTGCATTTGGAGATACTGTGCTGCCCTTATCAATGTCCTGCCTAGATACAGATGAGGATCTACCAACTACAGTTTGCACATCCAGTTACTGCATACATTTTGGGAATTAATTCACAAACTACTACAGAAAAGCTAATTATAGAAGAGTAGGTACAAGAAAATTTAGGAATGACATCTGGAAGTTTGGGTAAGTCATCAAACTAGGGTAAGCATGGCAATATTTTACCAAAGCCTCCAAACACCCTGAAACCTAGAGGAGCCTTATGGTCCAGAGAGCTCAAAATCCGTCAGTTTCCAGATTTCATCTCTCTGGAAAACTTGCCTGCCTATTCTGATCTCTAAAGGTCAATAGCTTGCCAAACCCTTCTTAAAAATCCAGTGTTTAGAGTCTGCATCATTTATGATCCATTTAAAATAAAAGCTGTGTCAAAGATCATTCTAACTAGCAGAGAAACTCTTACCTCGATGGCAGCATCTTCCCACGACCCTTCAGTTGCTGCTAACATTGGTATACTAATTAATATACTATATATACTATATTATACTATACCAATATACTATATTGGTATTGGTATTAATGTACTATATTGGTATACTAATTAATATACTAACATTGGTATACTAATTTATTCTAGGTAGCAATGTTCCAATTATTCTTTCAGCACAGCAACATTTTCTTTTGAAGTGAAACTGCAAGCCGTGTTGTGTTATTTTAAACTCTGCATGATAAGGTAAGAAGTAGTGAGCCCTTTATTTAAGGCAAGAAACATTTTTTCCATTATAAAATGGCTTGTAACAGTATTTAAGGGAGTATGGTTTCCTCATGATTTATTGTTTGGTGCCAGGGTTGGCCTTAAGTCAAAAAGCTGAGATTCCTTTTATCTTTTGGCTTTATAAAAACCAGAAAAGGGCAAGTTACCTACTGCCAGGCCCTGGCACTTTCCACATGTAACTTGTTTTGTCCAACCTGAAAAACTGGCAAAACCTCTTAAAATGCCAAAACAGCATTCTTATGTTGTTCCAGCATTTCAAAACAGCGTTGCACATGGAAGAGGGAGAGATGCTGCTCAACCAGTCAGTCTTTTGCCCCTTCAAATCACGTTGGTTAATGGAAGATGTGCTCAGAACTGACTGTGCACAGCATACCTGCTCACTTCACAGATCCCACAATTTCTCAAAGCCACATCTGTCATCTGTTGCTGAAGAGAGAAAAACTTGACAATGAATCACCAAGGTCACAAAGCCTGTGTTCACATTAGCAGGCGTTGCAGCCAGCAAGAGCAGATCTGTAAAGCAGCTGGTTGAGAGGACCTTCTATCCTTGTAATATGCATCTGAGGATGTCTTCCTTTCATGAGGTTAGAGTTGGTCACATGAGCATCACACTTACTGGCATCTGGACTGCACCTTGCAGATTAATTTTATGCAAAAGGAATGAAACTCGTGTGCTCAGGGACCCCTCTGTAATGTGAATCAAAGCATGGCCATTAAGGAGGACTGGGAGATGCACTCTCGGACTGCTCTACTGATCCAAACTCAACTAACAGGGTAGATATACTCAGTAAAGAGTAAATGTCTGTGTTTCTGTGTCTGAAGGGTGTCATTTCTCTAGAGGGAAGTTTGCTATGTTCTGTTCTATAGGGGCCTGTGTTTTCAGAAGGAAGATGATGAAAATTGAATGCTGGGTGAAGACCTGTGAATCTGGTGCATTGCTGTGGTTCCCAGGCTGAATTGAAGTGCTGGGGAGGTATGAAGGAGAAACGAAGGCAGACTTACTGTTTACAAACAAAGGTTATATCTTAAATGATACCAGGCTGAACATTTGCTTTACTAATTGAATATTTATTAATAACACAGTATATGAACCCACAGAAAGCAAATGACATAACTTCTGAGCTTTGCCCTCTGTTTCTAAGGCAATTGTAGAAAAGGCATAGTGTACTGCTATGTGTTTACACAACACTGTTATTGATCACATTATATTGCAGAATTACATAGCAGAGTTGTATCGATTTATGTTTAAAGAGCTGTTCTACTAGGTCTGATCATCATGTTTCCATTGAAACCAAAGCCTAGATGATGGAAGGGAAAATATGTGGCAGCTGCAGCTGTGGCCAAACCATCCTTTGATTTTGAGCTAACTATTGTGACACCCCTCACCGCAAGCTCTGTTCGTGAGAAGATCACACAGGCTCAACTCTGGCAGAAATGAACACTTGTCTAGGGAACTAGAGCATTTATCAGTGACCATGAAAAACCTACTTGAAGTGGAAGGTCCCTTTTACTTGAAACAAAAGGTTTCACAGCCCAATCTCATGAATGACTGTGATATTGTGGGATGCTAACTATGAAAATGCCTATGTGATGTACTTATTGATTGCAAAAAGTAAGTAGATATATTGTTGAAAGATCTGCTCATACAGGCCCTGCATGACAGAAAGACAGCCACACCCCTCCTACATAAACATTTGTTTTTCCATTTGTCTGTGTAATGTCATCCTGGATAACTGGTTCCTTTCTTTCACTTTCCCTCTCTCTGCCCTTGAACTTCTTCAGTTGTTGGGCTCAAACACTGAAGTCGATTTATTATTTATCTTACCATAGCACTTTGGGAGAGTAGAGCTTCTCATTCAAGCCCTTGAAAAACAACATAAAAACATTTCAAGTAGAATTCAATCCCTTGTTTTCCCTGCTTTTGGGGTGGGTTGGCCTTTCAGGGTTTTAGCAGAGCAATTGTCACTGCAGTTTAGCAACTCTCCCTTCATGACAGCAGTCTCTTATCGGAGCCAGTTTTAAGCTTTGCTTAATTTTTCATGTAGTATCTGGTTTTGGTTGTGGCAAAATACCTATGGGATGATTACAAAATTCTGCAGATGTGCAGGACAATCTATTTTTTTCCCCATATGTTAAGTCTTTTCTCAGTCATGTCCCAGGCTATGACACAAACCTTTCTCTGGTATAAGCTTCTAAAAATGCTTTTGAATTTAACTTTTCGGATAATATTTGAACTGTATTAGGCTCTTATACAGGAGCTGCATAAGTTATTTAATACCTATAGTAAGGTACTTTACTTACCTTGAATTTATCGGCTTCAGGTAATTTTGAGGTTTACTTCTGGATTGTAGGCTACTTGGGCTATAATGTGCAAGTTAAAAATACAGTAAGACCAGAGAACTGAAAAGAAACTGAAAAAGTGTACAGAGTACGGGTGCCCAGGTGCTGTCAAGATGGGGGTTCAGGGGCCTCTGTGGTGAGTGCCTGGGTTTGCCCTGCAGGACACACTCCATTGCAGCTGGTTCCCATGGCCTCACCATGTGGCATGGCTGGGCCCTGCAGCCAAGGTGGTGGTCCCTTGAGTAAAATGTGTTTTAAAAAGGGTAAAATGCTGCCTGGCAGTGAGGGGTGAGGAAAAGTGTGAGGAAACACCCCTGAGGGGAGAGCTGAAGGATTGGGAGTAGGTGTACCAAGTGCCTGAGCAGAGGCTTCCCGGCACTACTGGAGACCACAATGAAGCAGTCCATGGAGAGGACCATGTTGAAGCAGATATCCACCATGAAGCTCCTGGAGGACCCCATGTCACAGCAGGTGGATGTTTCCTGAAGAAACTGTGGCCCATGGAGAGCCCACCCTGGAGCAGGTGTATCCTAGAGTGCTGCTGCCCATGGGAAAAGCCCCATTCTGAAGTAGGGGTACAGCATGAGGAGGAAGGAGTGGCAGAGAGGAACAGCTGGGGACTGACTTCAGCCCTCACTCCCCATCTTCCTGTGCTACTCAAGGTTGGGGGAAGAAAGAGAAGTCAGGGATGAAGGAGCAAAGTTGACCCCGGAAAGAAGAGGGGAGGGCATTATAGCTTTTTTCTTTGTTTGTCACCATCCAATTTATTTTATTTGGCAATAAATTAAATTATCTTGCCCAAGTTGCCCATTTTGCTTGTGATAACTGGTAAGGGATCTTTCTGTCCTTGTCTCAACACAAGAGTTATTTCAATCCATTTCCCCCCCCCCCCCCCATTCTGTTGAGTAGGGGGAGGGAAAGATCTGCTGGCTGGGTGACTGGCAGCCTGCCAAGGTCAACTTACCACAAGCAGAAAGCATCCCTGTCTGACTAGAAGGGAGCAATCAGAAAATTTTAGGAAGCCAAGAGCTAAATCATATGCTGTCATGAAACCTGATGACTTCTGAGTTCATGGGATTTTGATGTTGCCTTGAGACTATGACTGGAAATACAGTCATTCTGTATAATCCAATCTCCAATATCTGTAGAGCACATAACATATTCTAAGGAAAAATAAAGAATACTTTAAGTTTACCAACAGAGGCTCAGTTGAAAGATTTACTGTTTGTTATAATATGCATTGTGAAAAATCTTAGAAAACCTAAGGGAAAAAGCTTGCAAAAGCCTTTGGTAGGATCAATCAGTTTTCTGCTGAACTGAACTTTAGGTAGGCTTTTTCAATTCTTCTATGGCAGAAATGCTTAGTGGTGGCTGACAAGTTTTGTGACTGTGAAAAATTCCAGAGCAATCCCTGTACCAGGACTGTGTGGACATGGTGGCAGCTACACAGAGCTGGAACGGAGGTTGCTCAGTAAATCCTCAGCAGCATAAGGAATGAAGCCAGAAAAAACTAGTCTCCTCAAGGATCTGTCTGCACAGCAAACCCACCACTGTTCCTCAGCAAATCATCTGAGAAGCCACTGGTTGCTTTGTTTGTGTCTTCACCTGGAATTTCTGCATCTCACTATCCCCAGGCAAGCTGTATACATTCTGTAATTGCTGCCCTTATTCCAGGGCCCCAGAAGGTTCAGACTCAGATTTTAATTACCACACACACAAAAAGTGTTTGCATCTGTTTGCTTATTTTATACTTGACAGTGTTTTATCTATGCTGGAAACCTAACTTTCATATCAGTTGGATAGTTCTGAATCCTCAATGCTGAGTCAGAAAAATTGCAGTTCATATATATGAGTCATCATCAATTTTATCATGATCAAAGGAAAGCAAACCCATCTGGATTTTGTTGCTTCTGTGACCTACAAAATTATAATAAATCTAAAGTCAGATTGTGCCAACACTTTAGGAAAGGGTTCTATGTTATATGAAGTGCAATTTTCTTTGGCTGTTTCCATTTTCATATTTAAGAAACTGGTATTTCTGTATAATTCTACTTAAAATAACC
This sequence comes from Pithys albifrons albifrons, assembly GCF_047495875.1. Taxonomy (NCBI): domain Eukaryota; kingdom Metazoa; phylum Chordata; class Aves; order Passeriformes; family Thamnophilidae; genus Pithys; species Pithys albifrons. The sequence continues at coordinate 92,437,689 of NC_092461.1, forward strand.
TTACCCCAGCCAAAACTAGCACAGCCTTTATCCACTTTTATATGAAATGTCAATCATCTCTGCTTTCAATGAAGGTAAACAGTTACAAAATTTTCTGTAGACTGACACAACATTGTATGAAGAATATCCTTCTCGTCTTGTCTGAAACCAAGACATTTGGTTTGAAAACATAGATACATATCACACATTTTGTGAACTGACACCTAACGATACAAACATATTCTGTATTTGGGGAGATAATTATATACTCCTAACCACATGCAAGTTGTACATATTTTACAGCTACCACTTAAAGACTAAGTATTCATTTTAAAAAATGATAAGGTAGTCTAAAATCAATAGAAAGCGTGTAAAGATTATTGATATCTGAGGTTAAATTTTGACTGCAACCAATTACTTTCCAATTATACTGGCCTTTCCACATACATCTTTAAGAAAAGCCTATTAAGCTGGAAAAATCTAGTAAAAAAAAATAAAAAAATAAAAAACCCCTCATAATTTTATTTGGGATCAGTATCAGTAGCTGATGCCAGAAAATAATGTTAAAATTAATTGTTCTCTAAAGGATTTCATTGGAAAGAAAATTTTTATGAACATTTCCAGGTTTGGGTTTTTTCTTTTTAATTATAATGAAATTTAGCATTTAAATACAGGAAATTTTATTGCATAGGTGTACAAGTTGTTACTGACTGCAGCTGAGCTGGCAATTAGTACCAGAATCACAATTAAGTGCACAGTTACACTGGTAATTTACATCAACACTGCAAACAGTTTCAGATGCCGTTAAGCCATATCTTGTCTTTTCCATGACACTCCTTAGTCATAATTCACATCATTTTTCTGGTTGCTGGAATTGTTTTTCTCTCTGCAAATTGTTCTAGTTTGTTCTCTTCACGTCATCCCTAGTAATGGGCAGAGAAGAAGAAGTGGAGTGTTAAGATAAAGTGGTACATAATATTACCAGTTTGCTAGTCAGGTAGTGCATTATAACTTGGCTTGACAATAAAGAAAGCTGTGTGGACACATGAAGAAAATATATCATGGTAACTGCCCAGGGTCACGTTCCTGCCCCAGAGTAAATGTGATATGCATTTAAAAACACACAAACCACCTCCGCTTTACCATGAGGAAATAATGTGAACCAGTATCTACGTGTTAGGTTGAGCTGGCAAAATGCTAACTGCCCAACACACAGGGTCGCTGGCATGGAGGAGTTAATGCATAATAATTTACTTTCCTTCAGTAAATTATTCCTGAATCTGAAATATTCCCAGTCAAGTACAACTGCCAATGCCCACAAATACCAGCAAAACCCCACGTAGCAACTCTGTCCATCCTGACACCTCCATTTCTCCATGGAATTATGGGGCAGAAGGCTTGAGATGAAGAGAAAAGGCTTGCTGGTGCATGGAAAGGGTAAGGAAACTAGTTTTGGATGTGTAAAATGGAAGAGGAGGATATGAAGGTAGGAGTATGTGGTAAAGAATAATAAAGGACCCTTGTGGCTTGGAAAGTGGTAGCATGTGGTTGGAAAACAGGGTTCAGTTGGATGCACGGCAGAGTGGCAAGGACTGGTATGGCTTCCGGTGGCCAGAGGGGTTGGAAATGGATATGAGAGCCTTAGAGTTGGGATCAGAGCAGATGGTGTAACAGCGGGGTGTTATCAGACAGGTATGTAGAGGACTAATCAGCTGGACATCAAAGTAACGCAGAATCAGTCTGGCATTCTCCACATATGTTGCTTCTAGAAAACAGATCTTACATCTCTGGACAAAATGGAAAATTGCAGACCCATCCTGGTATCTGGAACACTGCTCTGGGAATCTGGGTCCTCCATGTGCTCTCCCATGCAATGTAGCTCTGCAACCTTGCCACAAACTACCGTGAGATGGGACCTTCTTGCTCCCTTTTTTCTGTCCTTCTCACTGTTTAACTTTGCACAGAACAATCACATACCCACTTGGCCAAGGAGAATGTTTTGTTTATGAAAAAGATGAATTACACACTGTCAGTCGGAATAGGACACTAGATTCTAGTCTTCCATCTCTCCTCTCCAGACCACAAAATTTGTGGTGTTCCTTCAGATTTTGCATCAAAGAGAATGGGCAACACCCTCTTTTTACAGCCCCCTGAAATAAAAGTCTTTTCTACACTTTCTAATTTGTTATAGAAGGGGCTTATGCACTTCACATAAAGTTTATGTTTTGGGTCAATGAAACCCTAAACCCCTGCAGTCCAGCATTAGGTGACCGAATGGTAAGGACAGTGCTACTTAAGAGATTTCTGTGTTTCCTCCTAGCTAGATGATGTGACTCCTGGTCCTGATCTTAGATACCTATGTCCTTTCAAGGAGAGGAAATACAGTTTGTGGAATTGAGGATCTTACAAAATTTTCTAGCTGAGAATTAGGTGTGTTAGCAAGCAGTGTTCAGCAGGAAAGTGTCCTTGAACAGGTAGGCCATGTTGATCCATCATTATGTTGGACAGCAAGTCCTGAGTCTTCCAGATAAGACTGGCTCTTTCACAGGCTGTGCACCTTTCAGCCTCCATAACTGCTCCTGTACAAAAAATAGCACCAAATATTTCAGATTTATAGAGAACAATATTAGTACTTTAAAGAAGAAGAACCTCCACAATAAAAATGTCGCTATTAACATTTTAAAAGAAAAAAATTATATGCTTGAGAGAATTGAGTAGCCAGTTACAGCTGCTTTATTAAAACTCACAGCATGATGAACTCACAGCTCAGGAAATTAGATCCCCGATAGTGTTTACACATGTTAGAATTTTTAAATGAATATAAAGAATGTTTTGTTTCCATGCTAAATGATTAAAAAGAAAGTGGCAGATAGTGTAATGAAACTGCTGAAACAACTGGGGGACTCTTCAAGGGACAAATGTAGCCCCCTTTCGACCGCTTTATTCTGTAGTGATGGCAAATGGGAAATTACAAAGATCTATTAAAAAAAAATAGAATCCTTTTTTTTTAACCCTAACTTATATACAAATCCATAGTTTTACATAATGGTGTAGATTTCAGTCTGAGATCCAACATCCAGTGTCTCATTTAAGACAAGATTGCATCCAATCTCTCAAAAGATGCCAGTTAAATACCACGCGTATTTCCACATGCTTTCAAGACTTTCTTACAACCTTTTTGAACATCCTTTTGTCTTTAAAAGTACAGCCAGACTTCATGCATTTCCTGCCCAAGAATATCCCATATGAACATTTTAAAGTACTGCATATTGCTCTTCATTTCATATGACAGCAAATGTAATAACCTTCTCTGGAGGCAATGGAAAGGTGCATGTTGGTGCAGTGGCAAGAACTTTCTGACAGCTTTGCTGAGCTCTCATTTGTGACTGGTTTTATACAATTCTCATTTCTTTAAGACATATGTGCATAGCATTATAGCATAGCAGTAGAATAAATCTAACACAGGCAAGCAAGAAAGTACAATGTGTTTTCTCTATACTGTTAATCATTACACAATCTCTGTTATTCTCTATACTGTTAATCATTACACAATCTCTGTTATTGACTTATGTTACGACTGCAGCATAAAGCTCATTTCTTGAAGATTATGACCAGCTAACATATTCTTAGGATTTTTCTTTGATAAATCTGGTATTCTTAGAGGCTAAATGTTTTAAAACAGGGTCAAGGACCATTCTTTGGCCACATGAGGACAGATGATACAACATGCTTCATCTCCAGATGGCTCTCTCTCCTCTCCCTAATTACAGTGGTTTTGTCTGCACTGCCTTTGAAGGACTCAGTACTAGTGACACTGCACCTGGAATTCTGTGTCTAGTTTTGGGCCCCTCACTACAAAAATGACATTGAGGTGCTAGAAAATCAAGTCCAGAAAAGGGCAACAAAGCTGAGGAAGGGTCTGGAGGACAAGTCTGATGAGGAGCCACTGAGGGAGCTGGGGTTGTTTAGCCTGGAGAATAGAAGGCTCAGAGGGGACCTTATTGCTTTCTTCAGCTGCCTGAAAGGTGTTGTGGCAAGGTGGGCGTCAGTCTTTTCTCCAAAGAAACAGCAGTAGGACAAAAAGAAACAGCCTCAAGCTGCTCTAGGGGAGGTTTAGACTAGGTATTAGGAAAAAAATTCCTCACCAAAGGGGTGGTCAAGCTCTGGAACAGTCTGCCCAAGGAAGTTGTTGAGTCACCATCCCTAGAAGTGTTCAAAAAGAGTGCAGATATGGCACTTAGGTTTAGTGGTGGACTTGGCAGTGCTGGGCTAATGGCTGTACTCAATGATCTTAGAGGTCCTTTTCAAACTAAATGATACCATGATTACTTTCAATGCTTCATTTTGAATATTTAGCATTTTGATTGAGTTTCTGTGGCTGAACAGGAAGAACTTGGGTCAGGCTAGGATGAAATGGTGTATTTCCGTGTTTCTTTCAGTACATTACTCATCCTAAAACAGATTGGTCTTTCTAATATGGGTCTCATGATGGTGCTGAAAGGTATTATGGTTTAGGGTTGAACACATGCCTCACTTCATCTCCAGCCCATTCACACTCTGAAAAGGCCAGTAACAAGAAGTCAAGCTTAACTTTCCTATCACACTCTGCATATCACTCAGTGCTTTAGCCTGGGCCCCAGTGTGTTTTTTAAGAGTTGTATATTAGTCAAGTAGGGACTCAAATGCTGGTTTTACCTTAGTTTATGTATGTCTTCTCAAAGATATGTGAGAGCACTGTAGAATAATCCAGTTGAATGTGTTCAGGGATTGTGACAATTGGTTTACTGGTACTTCAGTAACATCTAAGACTTAATTGCTTTTCTACTCTTCTTGTAGA